>NC_058102.1:131057500-132307500 GCF_020171115.1 Neogale vison | reverse complement strand
TCGGTTACTGAGAACCCTAAGGACCTAAGAGCGCGCAGAACTGTCGGATGCAGGAGCACAGTGTATGGTCTAAGTAGGTTTAGGAGGGGAGGGTCAGAGCGAGAGAGACCTTCTGTGTATTTTAAGGACTTGATTGTTCAACACTGGATGTTTTTTCAGATGCTTACAAAGTTCAGTCAGCTGATCTTAGTGGTGGGATACTCTAGGCATTGTGCTTTTATAGAAAGCACTGCTGTTTTGAAAATGGCCTTCCAAGCATTCCCCTCGTTACAAACAAATCTGCACAGATTTTACACCCATTTCATCAAATACAATTTTTTTTTAAGCTAGTTTTGAAGTCAGCTTGATTGCCTCTACACTTTGGATACTGAACACAGCTAATGGGGAAGAAAAGAGAAGCACAAGAGAAAAGAATATTAGGCTTTCCAAATATGCACAAAATAGAAGAACATTTTTAAATAGAATAACTTTCTTTTTGCAAATATAGACATAACACCAGAGATAGAACATGAACCTCTGTGTGTTGGCTCAGTAGATGCTGGGCCCCGTGCTTTCAGAAGACAAACGCTGGAAGGGTAAAATGGTCAGAAGCCAGCGCAGGCCAGTGCTCTTCCCAGAACTCTGAGAGGAAAAATGGTGAAGGAAGGTCTGGCTTTAGGCCCGATTTTAAGGATCTGAGCAACAGTTTCCTAACAGCATGGAATACAACAGTTCTACTTTCTATAATGAACTCCTCAAACTCAACACACATGAAACAGGCAAACACATCAAAAAATGGGCAGAAGATATGAACAGACACTTCTCCAATCAAGACATACAAATGGCTATCAGACACATGAAAAATGTTCATCATTTTTAATAGCCCTCATTTTAAATAGCCCTCAGGGAGATTCAAATTAAAACCACATTGAGATATCACCTTACACCAGTTAGAATGGCCAAAATTAACAAAACAGGAAACAACATGTGTTGGAGAGGATGTGGAGAAAGGGGAACCCTCTTACACTGTTGGTGGGAATGCAAGTTGGTGCAGCCACTTTGGAGAACAGTGTGGAGATTCCTCAAGAAATTAAAAATAGAGCTTCCCTATGACCCTGCAATTGCACTCCTGGGTATTTACCCCAAAGATACAGATGTCGTGAAAAGAAGGGCCATCTGTACCCCAATGTTTATAGCAGCAATGGCCATAGTCGCCAAACTATGGAAAGAACCAAGATGCCCTTCAACGGATGAATGGATAAGGAAGATGTGGTCCATATACACTATGGAGTATTATGCCTCCATCAGAAAGGATGAATACCCAACTTTTGTAGCAACATGGACGGGACTGGAAGAGATTATGCTGAGTGAAATAAGTCAAGCAGAGAGAGTCAATTATCATATGGTTTCAGTTCTACTTTTTTTTTTTTTTTTTT
The DNA here is from genome assembly GCF_020171115.1 of Neogale vison. Lineage (NCBI taxonomy): Eukaryota > Metazoa > Chordata > Mammalia > Carnivora > Mustelidae > Neogale > Neogale vison. The sequence goes on along the minus strand of NC_058102.1, from coordinate 132,306,085 downwards.
TTTTTTGCCTTCTTCATTTATTTTTTTATTTGCAGGAGGAGTTGAAACAAATTTTAAGGGTGTTTTCATTTTTTTCCCCTAAACATGAATCATTCAAGTAAAACCAACTTAACTATAGAAATGTAGCAAAGTAAGGGGGAAAGAAGCACAACAACCCAAGAGGCAAAGGTTGGGGGCGGGGGGAGAAGAGGTGGGTGCAGTCCGCATATAACATATGCATTCTTAACGGACTCGTCGAGTGTTACTTGCTTCAGTTCAGTGAAACTGGTTGTGAATGAAACCACTTGTACAGGTGAGTAAGGTGCAAAATGTCTTAGCATCTGTGCTAGTGGGCATGCGGGGACGGTTTTATTTAGAAAAAAGATTACTGGGTGATGAGAGCCCAGGGACAGATGCCAGGGACAAGACTTGTGTTGATGAAGTTGTCCTTTGATAAGGATGTGAAAAACTTGTAAAGCTTTAAGGACTCTCTCTGCCATGTCTACAATTTCTTTCTGCTTCATCCACGGAAGAGTCTTGCTACTTAAATATTCTCCAGGGCCACTTAACCTTCTCCAGCTTGCCGTGCTCCCCAAAGTCCTTACTGAGCAGGGGAGGAAAAAAGCTGGGAACTTGTCTGGAGGACAGTCTACAAAAGGAACGCTCAGAAATATCTCATATTAAAACCTATTACTTAATCCAGCCAGGCTTGCTATCTTTTGAAGTAGGAGGCTGGAAATGAATCATGTAGGTGGATCTAGGTATATTAAAGGACTTTTATACAGGATTTGCTTGATAAAATAAGGAGTTTGGAAGTTCCTTGAGTGTTCTAAAATTATTTTTTCTGTATTTGGGAAGAAATATGACTCTGTACACAAGAAATATTTAGGATGAAGACATATGTCGTATAAATGTTTAATTTTCTAAAGTTAGATTCAAATGACAAAAAAAATTATTTAATACCACTTTATGCCCATGCAATTATCACAAAAATGAAAGGGGCTAAGATTGTGATTATGTCTTTACACAACACAGTGGTCTAGAATTTGATACTTTGTACTTGGCTCCTGTTATTCAAAGCAACAAAACAGGGATAAATTGATAGACTAAAATATAAAATATGTATATGATTTTTACTCATTTATAATACATAAGTAATATTTTGAGGTTACTGTGATAGCAGATGAGTTCTGCCTGACACAGCTCCTCTAAAATCCCCAATATAATACCCGCCAAAAGATAAAAAAAAAAAATTTTTTTTAAAGTCACAGCTCTAGGGACACATGGGTGGTTCAGTGGGTTAAGCCGCTGCCTTCAGCTCAGGTCATGATCCCAGGGTCATGGGATCGAGTCCCACATTGGACTCCTTGCTTGGCAGGGAACCTGCTTCTCTCACTGCCTCTGCCTGCCTCTCTGTCTGCTTGTGTGTACTCGCTTGCTCTCTCTCTCTCTCTGGCAAATAAATAAAATCTTAAAAAATAAATAAATAAATAAAAAAAGATAAAAGTCACAGCTCTAAAAACAAAAGGCAAAGATGACAAGATCCCCAGTTCTCACTGGTGATTCTACTTACTGCCTGGTAGATGGTATCGAATTAACAAGCACCTTTTAAATAAAGCATCACATGCCTCATTCTCTGAACCAGAAGAAGATCTGAAAGCCCCAAGATAACAGGGAGAGATTTTCATTCCTATTCCTTGTCAGAATTTCGTTCTGAGACCCACAGGCTTTTCCTAGATGAAACAAGCACACTGAAAAATCTTGGGTCATGTCCTCATTGTGCAGGGACGATTTCTGCCTCAGCCAGTCCTGGAGCCTTCTTGTCCGTGAGCACTTTTCCTGATCAGCTCCCCTCTCCTCCATCCATTCGGGGATTAGAATTCCCAGGATGTGGCATTCAGAAATGTGATACTCAGCTGCCTAGGGGAAAGCACAGTAGGTGGAGGGAAGAGCCAGGACGCTGCTGGAGAGTCCGGAGAGACTCCCTGCTCTGTTTTCCTATCTCTCCACAAGAAAAGGTGCTTTATAGAAATACCCCATCACAACAAACGGAATATACATAGAAACAAATGACTATGTTCATCTAAAACTTTTACAACCTCAGCTTATGTGTTCAGAAGGAATAATTTTTTGGTTAAGAGTAAGTTATGCTATATGACTTAGGATAGAAGATTATACTATCCTAACAGTCATGTTCTCAAGAACACTCATGAACGTGGTAAAGTTCTTGTGATTTATGTTAGGTGAAAAACCAAGCAGCATGTAAAATATAGAGAGAGCATACAGCGTGGTATTGATTATGCTTAAAATTTATTTGTATATATGAATATATATATGTACACACACATGCACATACATAAATGATAGCATACCTAATCCCTGCTTATTACTCTTAATTTAACACCCTTAATTTGTTCCAGAAAGCAGATCACAGAGGGGCCACTTATAAATGCCAAGGGGGGGAAATGTACTGTATTGTTTATTCCTATTAAGAGCTCCATCTTGGGAAGCCTGGGTGGCTCAGTGGGTTAAGCCTCTGCCTTTGGCTCAGGTCATGATCCCAGGGTCCTGGGATCGAGTCCCACATCGGGCTTCTTGCTCAGTAGGGAGCCTGCTTCTCTCTGCCTCTGCCTGCCACTCTGCCTGCTTGTGCGTGCTCTTTCTCTCTCTAATAAATATATAAAATCTAAAAAAAAGTCCATTTCAAAATTAAGTTTTCTATAAATTATCAAAAAGGCAAAAACAAGGAAATAGAAAATCTAAAGCTATGTTTCTGCTTCCTATTTTTTCTCCTGATGCCCTTAGAAGTGAACTACATTGTCCTCTGAGAAAAACACACCAATGAGCAGGGTGCTGAGATTATGAACAAAGTAATACAGTTAAGATATTTTTGATTTTGTATTGTTACCATGAAAAAATGTATATTCTTGGAAATGGTCATGAACTATCTTTAGGGTTCAGTTCAAAATCTTATTTGCAAAGTTTTATTAAGCAAGGGTTGGTTTTGAAAAAATTATATATACGTATATGTGGGTATATATGTCTATATATATATATATATATATATATATCTTGTGAACCTAACAGTATTTCAGGTGATTCTCTGGGTTTAGCATTAAGTATGCATACACTTCTTAGTATTTTAAAATTTTTCTTTAATTAGGAAAAAACATTAATTTTAGTAAAAAACTATTCTAATATCTCTTCCAGGAGTGTAATAAATGGTAAGACAACATAGGATAACTGAATCTTTTAGTTTAGTACATGCAGATAATTGTGAACACAAAGTTAAGCCTTCTGGGTCCTCTCCTAAAACTTGACAATAAGAAAGGTATAATTTATCTGTGAGCCACTAAGTTGTTAGAGAGGTAAAAATATATCTCTTGAGAATGAACAGTTTCAGGAAAAAATGAGCTCTAAATATGATCTAAATATGATCTGTGATTTACGGATTCAATTAAAAAAAATAATGAACAAAGAATAGTACAAGAGTTGGTTAATGGAGTAGTAATGAAATGCCATTAGACACTGGGGGATTTCACTTAATTCTGAATATAAAACATATGTAACATGTATCTTAGAAATTTTTGCTGTGATTGCTGGTACAGGGATATACCTGGTTTAGAGCAAAATGAAAATAAACACACACATGGAATGAATTAACTAGCTTAAGGAGAATATATATGAGGAAGGAGAAGAGATCTAATAAGATAAAGAAATTTTTAAAAAAAGATGGAAATTTTCATTTGTAAAATAGTACAAATGTATGAATTGCCTACCAATCAGGTGGAAGAGATTCTGCAGCCTAGTACAATGGATAAAAAAGAAATTTGGAGTTAGTTGCCATAAATGCCAGTTGGGCTCTACCACTAACTAGACATACAACCTACAAACCCCTTACATTCTGTGGAATTCAGTTTCCTTAACAGTTTAATGAAGACAATGCAAAATCCTATAGTATTTATAGAATCAGTTAATAAACCACATATAAATAGCAAATGTCAGTTTGTTATTAACATGAAAATTAATTTGGATATTTGTCCCATTTGAATCAGGAATCTGTTTAGTCCTCTAGTACATGTACCTTCAAATACTGACAGAAATAAAGCTTCTAAATACTGTGGAGTTGAGAATGGGGTATGGAGGGAAGGTGAAAGAAACACAAGGCAAACAATGTCTTTAAAGCAGTAGGGGAGCTGTTAGTATGAGGGGTAAAGGCAGGAAAAGCCTGGTGTATTCATTATCTATTGATACATAACAAATTATACAAATTTAACAGCTTAAAAAAATACATATCTATTATCTCACAAAATCTGTGGGTTAGCAATCTAAGCATTGTAGATCTCACAGTCTCTCACAAAACTACAATGATAGTATTTATCAGGGCTGGGGTCTCATCTGAAGGCTCAGCTGGGAAAGGATACACTTCTAAGCTCACGTGGTTGTTGACAGGATTTGGTTCTTTGGGGGCTGACAGAAGTGGAGCCCTGAGCTGGCTGTTAGTGGAGGCCTCTCCAGTTCCTGGACCTGTGGACCTCTCCAGCATAGTAACTTGGTTCCCTGAAGCTAGCAAGAGAGAGTCTGTTTGCAAGATAGAAGTAATAGTCTTTTATAACCTCATCATGGAAGTGACATTCTTTCATTTTATATTGATGTTCTTTATTGATTAGGAACAGGTTAGTCAAGGAGATGAAACTGCATAGGCTGTGAATACCAGGAAGCAGGAATCATTGGGGCTATCTTAGAAGCCATCTACCACAAAAGGCAACACTACTTTTATATAATCAGAAATGCTGTTAGGTTCAAAGTGAATGATGTAAGAAGAATAGAGAATTAAAAGCCATTCAATGCATTTAGAGAAAGGATAATGTGAAAAATAATTTTAAAAGAGAATTCTTTAGTTTTTTTCTTTATTTATTCATTAGAGAGAGAGAGAGAGAGAGAACATGAGCAGGGGGGAGAGGCAGAAGGGACAGAGAAGCAGACTCCCTGTTGAGAAGGAAGTCTGAAATGGGGCTTGGTTCTAGGCCTGGAGATCATGACCTGAGCCAGAGGCAGACAGTTAACTGTCTGAGCCATTCAGGAGCCCCTAAAGGAGAAATCTTTAAAAGATGAAAAGAAATCAACCAAGGCTGGCTGCCTTGGGGTCTAATTTATTGTGAAGTTCATAATTCTGAGGTTGTTGCATATGGTCATGACTAGTAACTGCTGAGAAATGAATTTTTTTTATTTTAATGTCTTTAAACAATGAGATAAATATGATATGGTGGGTTGGGAGAAATAATTTGGATCTTGTCGAGTATTTATGTCTATGTTTAAATTGTGACTAAGAAAGAATGAAGACTTCAAGTTAAACCTGGCCAACTGAACATGTGTATGTCTGCTACTTCTGGAAACTCTAGTTAATGATGGTAAAACACTCAAGACCAAAGGGAGTATGAATAGAAATGCCAACGGATGATAGATATCAACAAAATTCTGGAAGATGGAAAGCAGGTGGCAATGTATAACCAGATAAAGAAATCAAAGAAAACAAAAACCGGTACCCAAACAGAGAGAAGCCCCTCAGCGATCTGTCTCACAGTCTTTTCAGGGGAGGGGAGTTGGGTAATAACAATAATTACATCTAATGAGTACTTGCTATGTTTCAATTACTCTTAAGTTGTCCTACATGAAACAAACTACATACTGCTTTAAAAAATCCTTTAAGGTAGTCTTTTTAATATTCCCCACTCTACGTGTGGGGCAACTCAAGGCACATAAAAGTTGAGGAATTTGTGCAAGGTTACACAGCTAGTAGGTGGCAGAACTGGGGCTAAAAACTGGCCTGAGTCTAGAGCATAAGCTCATTATCATGGTGCCTCATTGCCGGCCATTATGTAGGAAAGATTGGGTAATAAGGTAAAGATAGGGGTTTTTCATGGTGACTAGATATTATCGAATGCCTGGTCACTGAGAACTTCGACCAGCTTGTCAGTGCAGTAAACATGGAGGGGTTACACTGAATAACGTTTATAGGGTAAAAATAATTTTCAAGCAAAAAGAAATGGAAAATATAACTGAAGATAAGAATGCAATTAACAACCGGGATAATGAACACTAAAAAACAAAACTGGAATGATTCATGAAGAAAATTATGAAAGAAAAGAGTGACATCCCAGAGACTGAACTACTGAGTCAGAGAGAAGAGGTGGCCATAATCATGGCAAAATTTGGAACCAATGCAATGGTCTTCAACTCTGACTCAACATGAGAATCACCTAGGGTATTCGAGCATGTGAAAGCCCTGGTTTCCTTTGTCGAAACTTTGAGTCAGTAGTGCCAGGGCACAGTCTGAACAATCAGCCTTTTAGAAAATGCTCTACAGGTAGCTTTAACTTAACAAGGGTAAAGAGCTGCTTATAATAGTTTACAGCCCAGAAGCAAGCCACACGTAGAGCTGTTGTGGCCACAGCTCAGACTAAGAGTAGGGAAGGGTGAAGGAAGTACTCAAAGACTAATAAAATGCAGTAAGAGTTCTATTGCCAGAAAAATATCCTACATATGCATGCATTCAAAATATGCGAACATTTAAGTCCAATATGCACAAAAGCATTATTTGCAACAGCAAAAACACTGAAAATATTGTCTACCCAGAGGGGACAGCTTAAATCTACAAGTCCTGTTACATCCATACAAAAGGGAAAACCAGGAAGTTTAAAATAATTAAGTGGATCTGATTTTGTTGTTGAAAAAACATCTTTAAGAGAAATTGTTCAAATGAAAACAAAGTTGCAGAACAGTAATAAAGATATGATTCTGTTTGTATGTATGTAAAAAGGAATGTCTGGCTGCAGACAGCAAACGATCAAGACTATTGACCTCTGGGGTGGGTGGACTGGGAGTGGAGGAGGCAGGGAGGGAGAGGGGGATTTTCACATCCTTTGGTGCTAGTTGATTTTTTTTTTTACAATGAAAATATATTACTCTTATAATAAAGGAATGAAAAAACATGAAAAGATTTCTGAATAATTTGCTGTAATCACTATAAATCTTTGTTTTAACATTTAAGAGAAAGAATCACCTGTTCAATCTGACAGCCTTACCAGGCTTGGTCACTCTTTAAGTTTTACATGTGTGCATGTGTGCACATGCACGTACACACACACACACACACACACACACACACACACAGGTACCTGGAAGGACCTGCACAGTGCTTTCACTGAGGGAGTCAGGGCAGAGGCGCCACTCTCCCTGATGAGTTTGTCTTCCACAAGGATGCCTTACTCAAAATGGGCTGTGGGGAGGTTGTGGATGAACGTTGCCTCTGGGGTGCGGGAGGCTGTTTCTAAGTACCAGGATGAGTGAGCAAAGAGGAGAAGGTTCCATATGTAATGCCTATGACGTGACATTAAATGGAGGCAGCGACATATAGAAAAATGAAGAGAAACCGGAGGCTCTGAAAGTCCCAGACCTCAATAAAGAAACAAGTCCACATACACACAAAATGAATTAAAGTACAGCATTTTGAGAAGAAAGGAGAAAAAAATGATAAAGAGACACAATATATTAATAAGATGCTTAATGACCAAAAGCTTTTTTAAGACCAAGAAAAAAATACACAAGGAACCTGATCTGTGTGCCATCTCCTGGTTCTTTTTTTTTTTTTTTTTTTTTAAGATTTTATTTATTTAACAGAGAGAGAGAGATCACAAGTAGGCAGAGAGGCAGGCAGAGAAAGAGGAGGAAGCAGGCTCCCCGCCGAGCAGAGAGCCTGATGCGGGACTCGATCCCAGGACACTGAGATCATGACCTGAGCCCAAGGCAGAGGCTCAACCCTCCGAGCCACCCAGGTGCCCCCCATCTCCTGGTCCTTAAGTAGCCCCTGTCCCTTGACCATGGCCCACGTGTTTACCTTAGCTTCGTGGGTCATCGTTCCACTGACAGTCTTGCATAGACCATTCACTGGAAGAACTGTCTTTCCGTTCATAGTCCGAAGATCCTTCCAAATTTGTTGAAGAAATTGGGCAGACTATATAAAACATTAGGTTCTTTGAGCCATAGCTTACATGAAAAGTCTGGAAAATTAATCATTCAAGCTGCAGTCACAACTCAGGCTCAGAATTGGCCTGTCAGTCCTATGTGTGCCTTTGTGGAGAAGTCACCCTTGCCAGTACCAACTCTCAGTGCCCTGGGCAGAAAGAAGTATATATTTCCTGAGAGGCAGAGGCATGTCATGAAAAGATCATTGTATCTGAAGACACAGAGGACTGCTCTGCCTCTTAGTCACTACATGACCTTGAGCACATCCTTCTGACCATCTCCTGCCTCACCTAGAAAGTTGAGTTAATCATCTCCTTTCTCCCTCTACCACAGGATGGGAAAATTGTACGGGAAAGCACGATTTCAGCTAGAGTAGTGCCATTGTTTCTCCTATACATTTTCCTTAAAGATTGATGCAGAATTACTTTTATTTCTGTTTAAAGTGAGCATTAGGTGATTCTACCTGATCCTTAAAAATTCTCTCTCAATGGCAAAGTAACATAAATAATACGAGATCCCTTGGTGAGGGAACGGCTTAGCCAGCCTGATTCAGTCTGAGTCATTCACTGCCTCACCCCTTTTGGAGAGGACACATTCTTATAACTCAGCTCAAAGTAAAGAAGCTGAAAATAAAAATCTAAGTTTAACTGTAGGAGACCATAAAGCTCTTCAGAATCTGTCAGTAAGCAATAACAAATGGATTTTCTCAATATATTTTCAGGCCTCCTTTGATTCACTTTCCTGTTCTGGAGTACTCTGTTTAACACGTAGTCATTACCAATAATAAAAACCAATCTGCACATGGGATTTTTACTGTTTATTATGTACTTGATTATTTCTTTCCCAGAACTGAGATACTTAGGAGGTTAAGAGACTTGCCCAAGATGACAGTTATTTAAACATGTCAAAGGTGGAATTACTCTAAATTGTTAACATTTTCAAGGAACATTCCCTCTCCTTTGTAATGAAAAGCTGTTTGATCTCCAAAAGTTGCATTTCCTCCTTGGTGAAAAGTCAAGTGACAAATCGCCCCACAACCTAAGTATTTCAAAGTCAGTGTTCTTCAGATGAGCTTTCTGTATTTAGACATAGACCTTCTCCCTTTAAAATCCGTGCAGTAACTTCCCTCCTACACTCCTGTCTCTACAAGAACTCAACGTGAAGGTACTTCATACACACAGAACTTTCTCCTACAACTCCCATTCTCTGTACTCCTCCACACCCAAACTTCACAGTTCCTCTGCGTCTGTATTCCACTGGCTTTTGCCTCTAGTCTTTCTTAGACTAGAGAAAGTATATACATGGCCATGTCCTAGATCACCTGGAAAAATGGTATCATTTTGAAAAGTTGTCTTTGGAATCCTATGCAACAGGCTCAAGGCCACAAATAAAGGTGTTTCTAAGAATACTACTTGCTTGGTGTTTTGAGAACGTCTTTTTTATCAGTGAATGGCACTTATGCTCCATGTTCTGTTAGAGGTTGACTATCCAAAATATAAATCTGCTAATATCTCACCCTGGTAAGAAATAGCTTCTGGCTTCCTGTTTTTTGTTAAAGTAAACACTGCTTGTTGTGGTATACGAATTCCCTTTCTTCTATGTCTCCACAAGTTTTTATAGTCTTCTCTTCCAATACCATCTAACATGTATCCCTACGTGAGCCACATGCAACTTGGAACACCCAAAGGAGCACAGACTTTCATAACTCTGTGTCTGTATTTGTGCCATCGGTCCTAGAACATTCTTTTCCCTTTTTCTCCCAGCCACATAGGTAGTAGCTCTTTTCTCTGTGCTCAGAGAGTCTTTTGCTCATATCCTTATTATGGAACATAACACGTTGCTTAAAAAATACCACCTCTCTCTCTCTCTCTCTCCTCTACTGGACAGTATGTTCAATTTTGCTTATTGAGTGAATGAATGAGAGCATTTTTCATTTAGGAAACAACTCTAAATTCAGCTGCCTTCTTAGGTTCAACAAACTAAGTTCACATAATTTTAAAGACTTCAGTAAAAAGATAAATTATTCAAAAAATATATATATATTTTTGCAGGTTGTCACAGTGTTTAAAATCCCTACCGTTGGAATCACTTTTTATATCTTCAAAAGATCCCTATCAAAATGTATCTGTAAGGATTAGAGTGATGACAACTAACTGAAAGCCACTTTGGACAGAATCAGTTCTTAAAGGAATAGGCACAGGATGGGGAGTTCTGATGGAATGTAGGAGGGAAGAAACTATTCAGGACGTGGTCTACTGCTCAGATTGGAAGAGCCCAGTGAGGCAGACCTTAGGATGCCAGAAGGGGTTGCCATGGAGACTGAAGAGCTTGCACTGATGCAGGAAGGGACATGAAAGAAGAGGCAGAGAGGGACCGAGAAGGAAAGGAGCAGATCCTTGCCCGTGTCCTATTGCTTCATGTGAGGACGTCGTATCTCTTTCAGAGTATCATCATATCAAGATTCCTTCATTTAAGCAAGACCCTAAACAGAATTTTAGTATGCATTTTTTTTTCTCTGCATATGTGTTTAGTTATCTGGATAACTGAGGAGCACCGTTTATCTTATGTATTTTTAACCTCTCCTGCTTGTTGCGGATGCTAACAATAGAGCACGCTTGTAGTAGCAAGCTGTCTGCGGGGGTCGGGGGTGGGCATGTGAGAGGGCAAGGGACCCATAGCTGCAAAAGCTTCAGAGGACGTCAGACAGGCTTCCTACCTTTCCACAGTGTCTGGTCATGTACTAAATTCTGTGGATTCTGCATCTATAATAACATTTCATGACTATAGGTCAGTTTGGGCTTTTTTTCTTCTTAATATTTATTTGTTTGGGGGCTGAGGGAGGGAAGGAGGCAAAGGGAGAGGAAGAGGGACAAAGAATCCTCCAGTCAATTGCCTGCTAAGTGCGCAGCCCCATGAGAGGCCCGATTCCAAGGACCCTGAAATCATGACCTGAGCCTAAATCAAGAACGGGCTGCTTAACCAACTGAGCCACCTAAGCGCCCCAGGGCTGTTCTTTTTTTTTTTTTTTTAAGATTTCATTTATTTATTTGACAGAGAGAGGTCACAAGTAGACAGAAAAGCAGGCAGAGAGAGAAAGGGAAGCAGGATCCCTGCTGAGCAGAGAGCCCAATGCGGGACTTGATTCCACAACCCTGAGATCATGACCCGAGCCAAAGGCAGCAGCCTAACCCACTGAGCCACCCAGGCACCCTCCAGGGCTGTTCTTAAACGTCATCGAAATGGGATCATTAAGTGTGCATACTTTTGTGAGATTGAATGACTATCACATTTTTGGTGCAGTAACTAGCTTCACATTGGCATTACAATACTCCCATGTATTGGGAAAACCTTTAGAATTTTAAGAAACTTTTTTCCTATGTATTATCTTATTTTAAAAGCTCCAGTTCTCCTCTGGCTCATCGCAGAGGTATGAGGAGAGAATGTGTGCACAGATCTCTGATTGCCTCCTAATCTCCTGACTCCCACCACAACCTGAAAGGACCAGGGTCGAGGAGGCAGAAGGCACTCATCTGCATTAGTGGGATGAAATTAGAGCTTTTTCTGGTGCCATACAAAAGCCATTAGGTAAGAAGGGCTAGTAAGATTTCTTTCTTTTTCGTTTTTGTCCTTCTTGCTTGTTTGCTTTTGTTTATTTGGTTTAACTTAACCCGATGGGGAAGTAAGACAACAATGTATGAAAACCACTTTTGGTCACTTGCAAATTATTAAGAGAGGATCCAAAAAACCAACCAAACAAATGGGGAGAACAGGGCAGATCTGGGAGGTAGAACACAAAACAGAGAGTGAAACCAATGAGAGTGAAAGATCAGGCCTGGCCTTACTGGCCAGGAAGGAAGGAAGTCTTAATGGCTCTTCCCCATTAGAGCAGTCACTAGGCCAACAAATGATAAACTTCCTGTGTTCTGTTTAATCCTATCAAATCCTCCACAACACCGCCAGGACAGTGTCAATGTGTTCCACCACAATTTTCTTCAGTCATCCTTCCATTGTACTTTACGTTCTACTTGCATGAGCTAGTATGAGAACAAGTTACCAGAGAAGACAATGCCCGAGTAGTCATGGCAACCCCCAGTGCAGCTGCACACCTTCCCCTCCCAGCAACTGAAGGCTTATTAAAGATGCCTTCTGGAAGCAGAAGTTTAAAACTTCTATAAGTTCCAAATTTCCCGTTCTTTTTATGTTCTGTGATTTGTGTGTCCTCCCAAAGACATTGTTAACCTACCCCAACAATGTCATCATTTCCCCCTATATATTTATCCAGTTCAGCCATGTTAACCATGTGTTGAAGAGAGATTATTTTCCCATTGACTTCCTTTGAATCTTTTGTAAAGAGATCAATTGGCCTTTTACGGGTGGGTCTATTTCCCCCTGCTGTATTTTGTCTGCTGATCTATTTTCCTACTCTTAGTCCAATTAACACAGTCTTGAGTCCTGTAGCATTAGAATAACTCTTGAACTTGATAGCTTTATTCTTTCTACATATTGATTTGACTAGTCTAGACCCATTGCTTTTCTGTATAAATTTTAGAATCAACTGTTAATTTCTATAAGAAAAGCCTATTGAGAGTTTTGATTTCAATCGCAATGGTGGAAGAAAACTGACACTATCTATTGTATGAACAACATACATCCGTCCACTTACTAGGTGTTCCTTATTTTCTTTTGCTAAAATTTTATTGTCTCCAGGGTAGGTATCCTGCACATTTTGGACACATTCATTTCTAAATACTGGGTGCTTTTAGAGGCTACAGTAAAGGTAATTTAAAATTCTTCATTTTCCAGTTGTTTGCTACTATGTAGAGAAACAACTGATTTTTGTTTATTAACTTTGTATCCTACAGCCTTTCCAAATTCACTTAGCTCTAGTGTTGTAGAAGTCTTCAGATTTCTGACGCAAATAAGTATGTTGCTTATGAATAAAAACCATATTACTTCTTCCTTTCTAATCTGCAGCCTTTTATTTCTTTTTCTTGCCTTATTTCAACTAGCCAGGTCTTCCAATATGATGCTGAGTAGCAATAGTTTGAACAAACATCCATGCCTGGTTCCTGACCTTAAGGAAAAAGTGTCTATTTCACTATTAAGTATGGTTTTAGATGATGGCCTTTACCACCAGTGAGGAAGAACTATTCTATTCATATTTTTCCTGAGAGTTTTTATTATAGATAAGTGTTGAATTTTGCCAAATGCTTTATTCTGCATCAACTGAGATGATATAAATTTCTTCCTTTATCCTATTAATGGGGTGACTTATAATATTTGATCTTTTTAAAAGCATATTAATCCAACCTTGAATCACTGAGATAAAAACAAGTTGGCATGAGGTATTATCATTTTTATCTATATCTAGATCTAATTAGTTAATATTTTGTTAAAGAATTTTTAATCTGCATTCATGAGGGCTATTGTTTATTTGCTTTTCTTACAATATTTTGGTTAGGTTTTGGTATCAGAGTGTGATAGACTCATAATATGAATGGACAAGTAGGGGCGCCTGGGTGGTTCAGTGGGTTAAAGCCTCTGCCTTGGGCTCAGGTCATGATCCCAGGGTCCTGGGATCGAGCCCCCCGCATCTTGGCTCTGCTCCATGGGGAGCCTGCTTCTTCCTGTCTCTTTCTCTGCCTGCCTATGATCTCTGTCTGTTAAATAAATAAATAAAATCTTTAAAAAAAATAAAAAAGAATGGAGAAGTAATCTCTCTTCTGTTTTTGGAAACAGTTGCATAAGACTGACACTCTTTCTTAAACTTGTGATAGAAATGGATAATAAAGACAAGCTGGCCTATCCTTTTCTTTTTGAGAAGTTTTTTATTACAAATTTATTTAATATGAACATGGCTATTCAGGTTTTCAATTTCATCTTTTGTCAATTTTGGAAAGTAGTATTTTTCAAGGAATTTATCCATTTCATCTAAGTTTTGAAATTTGTTGGCATACAGTTTTACAGTAATATTGTTTTGTTACCCTTTTAATGTCTGAGGAATCTTCAGTAATAAGTTTCTTTTTCATTTCTAATACTGGTAGTTTGTGCATTGTTTTCTTTTTTTCTTGATCAGTCTTGCTAGGGGTTGGTCAAGTTTATTCTTTTTAAAATAAAATATCAGCTCTTGGTTTTGTTAACTTTCTCTTTTGTTTGTTTTCTATTTAATAGATTCTTAACTTTCTTATTCTCTTTCTTCTACTTATGTTGGGTTTAATTTGTTTTCTCTCTAGATTTGTAAATATTTTTGTTTCTAATATTAATATATAATCCTATAATCCTTATAAACATTGCTTTGGCTGTATCTAAGTAACTTTGATATCTTGTATTTTCCTTATCATTCAGTTTGAAATATTTTCTCATTTCCATTGTGATTTTCTTATTTTAGAAATTGGTTTTTTAGATATTGTTCAATTTTCAGATATCTGAGGCCTTCTAAATTACTATATTATTGATTACTAATTTCACTCAATTGAAGTCCTAGAATATACATTGTAAGATCTCCATTTTAAAAAATGTGTTGAGATTTGTTATTTGTTACAGGATTTGACTATTTTGATGAATATTTCACATGTACTTTAAAAGGATTTGTATTCTTCCACTGTTTAGTGTAATGTCCTATAAATAGCTATTATGCCAAGTGTTTTAAAATCTTTGAATCTTAACTGGTTTTTGTGCAGCTGTATCGTCTCTTGTCAAGACGGGAGTATAAAAATTTAACTTAATTGTGAATATATTTAGCTATATTTTAGCTTTTTAAATGTGTCTTATAGTTTTGTTACTTATGTGCACACATGTTTAGGATTACCATGTCTTCCTGATGTATTGACACTTTTATCATTATGATAAAATGTGCCTCTTTATTTCTGTTAATTTCCCTTTATTTGAAATCTATTTTTGTCTGTTATTTACAAAGCCCATTTGTTATTAACAAATTCCAATTTTCTTATGTATAGTGTATCTTTTCAAATCATTTTACTTTCATCCTGTCTATTTAAAGTGCATCCTTTTTAAACAGCATATAGTTAGGCTGTTTCTATGTCTGGCAATCTATGTCCAAGTGCTGCCCATTCTGAGAGCTGGCTCCCAAAGCCTTTACTCTCTCCGCATGCTTGCCCATCAGTCTTATTTTGCCTGGGTCCCAGAAGGTAGTTTTTTGCTTTCCTGGCAATTGTGGACCAGCAGCTCCTATGCAAACTAGTACCTTTCTCTGCCATCCACGGGGCACATCTTCTACAAGATCTAAACTCCTGCCCTTGGAAATGGAGCCCCTGTTCAAGTTTGTTTTTCCTTAGTATTTTTCCCCAGGCCTATGATGCCATTTAGAACACCCAATATTCAAATTACTTTATAGTTTCTCTCCAGATGGGACTCAGACAGACACACTTCCTTCCCCCACATTTTCACAATTCATCCCTTTAATTTCTAAGTTCTCCAACAGAACTGAAATCTAGCCTCCAACACTTTAAGACAATTAGGTTTCAGGTTTTTGCTTAGGTTCTAGCCTACATACACTGCATAAACTGGGGAGTGCCCTCAGGGGAAAGTCAAATGATATAGACCCTACCCAGTGCAGTTCTGTTATCCAAGGGTTAAATCCTTCCAGTTTCTGTCTGCCTTGTGTAGTTTTCCAATACCTTCAAAAACATTCAGAGTTTCTAATTATTATGTGAGGTCAGGTTAGTTTAACATAAGCCACTCTGCTATTATTCAAACAAGAAATGCTATGAGGGTGGCTCAGTTGGTTGAGCATCTGCCTTTGGCTCAGGTCATGATGTCTAGGATCCTATGGTCCTAGGATGGAGTCCCACATTTGGCTCCTTGCTTAGTGGGGAGCCTGTTTCTCCCTCTCCCTGCTGCTCCTCCTCCTTGTGCTCTGTCTGACAAATAAATAAATAAAATTTAAAAAAAAAAGAATTTCTGTGAGTTGTATAAACAACTTTAGTGCAGTATAATTCACATATCGTAACATACACTCATTTAAATAAGTGTCCAATTCAATGTTTTTACTCTATTCACAGAGTTCTACAACCATTATCACAATCAATTTTTTAAATGTTTATTTTTAGAGAAAGAGAAGGAGAGAGAGAGTGAGAACAAGTGGGAGGGAGAGAGAGAGACAGAAAATCCCAAGCAGATTCCCCACTGAGAGCTGAGCCCAATGTGGGCTCAATCTCACAACCCTGAGATCATGACCTGAGCAGAAACCAAGAGTTGGATGCTTAACTGACTGCACCGGCAAGATGCCCTTATCACAACTGATTTTTGAACATTTTCACCACCCCAAAAAGAAACCCCATACCAATCAGCAATCGCTGTCCATTTGTCCTCTTTTGGGTAACCTACTTCCTGTCTCTATAAATTTGCCCATTTTGAAAAATTCATATAATGGAATCATGCAATATGTGGTCCTTCTAAATTGCCTTAGTTGCTTAAGCATAATGTTCTCAGGGTTGATCCATGTTGTAGCCTAAGTCAGTACTTCAACCTCTTTTATTCATGAATAGTATTCCATTATATGGATATACTCTCTTTGTTTATCCATTCATCAGATGATGAGCATTTGGGTTGTTTCCACTTTTTGGCTATTGTGAAAAAGGCTGTGAACATTTACAAACAAGTTTTAGTGTGAACATGTTTTCATTTCTCTTGGTTATATACATAGGAGTGAAATTGTTGTCATATGGTAACTCTGTGTTTAACATTTTGAGGAAATTCCAAACTGTTTTAGAACATGTTTTGCATTATTTTAGATTCCCACCAGCAATATGTGAGGTTTCCAATTTCTCCACATCCTTGCCAACACTTGTTATTGCCTGTCTTTTTGATTATAGCTATCCTAGTGGGTATGAAGTGGTATCCTACAATTTTTGATTTGCATTTCCTTATGATTATGTTGAGCATCTTTTCATGTTCTTGTTGGCTATTTGTATATATTCTCTGGAAAAAGTGTACTCAGTTCCTTTGTTGATTTTTAAATTGGGTCATTTGTCTTTTTATTGAGTTTTAAGAGTTTATTATATATTCTGGATACAAGTCCCTTCTTAGATGTATGAGTAGTAAATATTTTCTCCTGTTCTATTTTTTTCTTCTTTTCACTTTCTTGATGTATCATGGCAGCAATTTTTTTTAAATCTTGATGAAATCCTACTTATCTATTTTATCTTGTGGTTTTGATATCATATCAAAGAACCTATTGCCTAACCTTAAGTCATGAGTTTTATATCTGTGTTTCCTTCCAAGAGTTTTATAATTTTAATTATTCCATTTAGGTCTTTGATTCATTTTGAGTAATTTTTGTATATAGTGTGAGGTTGGGATCCCATTTCATTATTCTACATGTGGATATCCACCTCTTCTAGCATCATTTGTTGTGAAGACTTTCTTTTCCCCATTCAATTGTCTTCACACCCTTATAAAAAATCAATTAGACATAAATGTAAGGATTTATATTTAGACTTTCAATTTGTTCCACTGATTTATATTCCACTGATCTATCCTTATGCTACTGACTTATGCAGTATCTCTTGATTACTACAGCTTTCTAGTAAGTGTGGAAATCAGAAAGTATGATTCCTCAAACTTTTTTTTAAATTTGTTTTGAATATTCTAGTCTCTTCGATTGCTATATAAATTTCAGGATCAGCATGGGAAAATCAGCAACAAGATAGCTGGGGTTTTTATAGGGATTGCATTGAATCAGTAGATCAGTTTGGAGAGTCTGACATCTTAATAATAAGCTCTCTAATCCTGAATTCCATGCATGTAGATCTTTTTAAACTTGCCTCTCCAGAGGCAAGCACTAAATGAATTTGATGTAAAAGCATCTGGGACGCCTGAGGGCTCAGCTGGTTAAGCAAGAAGCTGCCTTCAGCTCAGGTCGTGATCCCAGCGTCCTGGGATGGAGTCCCACATTGGGCTCCTTGCTGGGCAGGGAGTCTGCTTCTCCCTCTGCCTCTGCCTGCCACTCTGCCTGCCTGTGCTCGCATGCTCGCTCTCTCTCTCTCTCTAACAAATAAATAAATAAAACTTAAAAAAAAAAAAAAGCATCCAGAACATGTTTTTCTATTTGTGTTCCACTTATATGTATTCATAAATAATATATAACCTTATTTCGTGAGTTTTAAAATTTGTATATAAGTGGTAAACTGTGGATTAGCTCTGCCTTCATAGTGAACTTAATTAAATGGATCCAACTTCCATCAAGGCAAAGTTAAATCCAGGTCTCTATTTTAATCATTCATTTCACCCCTATTCCTGTATCTCATTATTAAAACCAAGGAGAATTTGATTAAAGTTAACATTATAAGGAATAAGGAAGCTAAACCTCTGTTGGAAGATCTCTCTTTATGAAGAAGCAAGGATAGCATTTCCTTGAAAACAGGACCCAAAAGATTTCCAGAGCTCTTTAAAAGCAGGGGATCTGTTACATTCCCTGACCATGCCAAGATATGGCCTCCTACCTGCAGAGTAACATAATTAATACATTGAAACTAGTTGAAAATACTTATTTGACTACTTTTGGACATTTCCCTAAAACGGGCAAGTAATTATAGAAGTAAAAAGGTCTTCTGAGATCACCAATGCCAATTGTCTTAACTTATAAAGTGTGCAAGTCAGACCCAAAAAGATTAGCTGATTTTTGAAAAGTCAGTCTGTTAGCCAAACCAGGACTTTAACTCAGGTCTCCTGATTCCTAGTTCATTACTCTTTACACTAATTACTGGTTACTAAACTGGGCTCTGTGGAAGCATCCCAAAGGCTGTTTGTAAGGGTCAAGGTAGAAGATCAAGCAAATTAGTCTCTGGGTCTCTATCTCCTTTCACCCTGGGGGTTTCAACTTTGGTGACTGTTAGCACATTCTCACAGTTACTGTAGTCAATGACTCCTTATGGCCACAGTCCTCACATGCACTATTATCTGTGTGGGGTTTTCTGCCATTACTTTCACACCACCAGCAAATAATCATTATTTTTGGTAAATTCATTTGATGGAGTCTCAAAAATTCACCTAATCACTTAGATTTTACTGGGCCAAGTTAGCAAGTTATAGTATTATCCCCTTTGTATTCATTTACATATTGTACTAAAGTAAGTAAAATGTAAGGATCTATAATGTGGCTATTTTAATTTAGATAAAATGTAAGGCTTCTTCTACATAATACCATCTTGAGAATTTATTAACTATATGGGATATATATTTTTTATTCTTCTTAGGACTGTTTTATCAAATAACGGTACATCAGTAAACACTGTTGGCTATCTAGTCAAGCAGAATTCCCTTCTTTATTACTAACAGAACTCAGATGCCATCCGAGGGTTAGCCATCTCTGTGGCATACTGTTTTTTCCAAAGATGAGTACACTGATCCCTGTCCTAACCTACATGCTCTCCTTACAATGTGATATTTATATGCCTCCATGAGCCTTAACTGCATTGTCGAGTAGATTATGCTAGATACGATGTGATGTGATGGGACTTTGGAGTTAGGTCATAAAAAGCAATACAGCTTACAACTGGCTATCTTATCAAAGGAGATTATATTCCAAGTATCTAATTCTAAACATTAAGAAGTTGGTGGGAAAATGTTTATAAAAATACCAACTATACTTTGTATGGTATGGAATTCAGGTAAAAATCTGTAATTGTAATCCTTTCTGTCTCTTTTTTCTGGCCCCTAAAAAAATATATATCCTTATAAAGTTTCTGTAATGAAGAATATTAGTTTTAAGAAACATGCACATCAGAAATTGTGGCCACATTCTCTGGATATAAATTTAGTATTTGAGATTCTTCTTTTCTGAGTAATTAAATCAATTACTCTGGGTAATAATATTCAGATTGGAATCCCAAATTTCTGAAATTGTAAATATTTGAATATTTTTGTTAGTCAAAGAAGCTTTGGAACTTCCCTCTTCCTCCTTTGGCATAAAGAGAAATTAGTGGATGACTCTGGGAGGTTTTTTTGTTTTGTTTTGCCTTTTTTTTTTCCAAGCTTTTATTTATTTCTTTGACATAGAGTATGCACGTGCGCGTGTGCGCGCGCGCGCGCGCGCGCGCGCGCACGCACACATACACGAAGGGATAGTGGAAGAGGGAGAAATAGACTCCCCACAGAGCAAGAAGCTTGACTCAGGACTGATTCCAGAACTCTGGGGTCACGACCTGAGCTAAAGGCAGTCACTTAACCAATTGAGCCACCAGGTGACCCAATGGGAGTTTTGTTTTAAAATAATGTGTTCAAGGGGTTATTCTAATGTTGGATAATTGTCGCAGTATCATTAGAGTTTCAAAGATTTTCCCTGATAGAGTGTATCTTTTCCTCATTTGTGATAAACAATTTACCTGGAAGAATGTTATAAACATATTTTTATAGCCAGATTGAGCTTTTTTTTTTTTTTCTTGGTAGAGTCTGTAAAGCATGATCTGAATTTCTTGAATAGTGTAAAATACAACATGAAAGTTACTGTTTTGTAGCATAAACACATTAGGATCTCAATTACCAATACTATTTTTAAAAATTTTTATTTTTTCATTTTAATTCTAGCATAGTTGACATATAATGTAATGTTAGTTTCTGGCGTACAATATAGTGATTCAACAATCCTATACATTACTCAACCTGTGAGTAATTCTATTACTCACCTATACAGTGCTCATCGTGGTAAGTGTTCTCCCAGTCCCCAACATATTTCACCATCACCAACCCTCCTCCTCTCTGGTATCCCTAGGTGTGTTTTCTATACTTAAGAATTTTTTTTGGGGGGGGGTCTCTTTTTTGTTCATTGCTTTTCTTCTTGAATTCCACTTGTGAGTGAAACCACATGGCATTCATTTTGCTCTGACTCATTTATTTCACTTAGCATGATACCTTCTAGATTCATCCATGCTATTGCAAATGGCAAGATTTCATTAATTTTTATGGCCAAATAATATTCGATTATATATATATATCACATCTTCTTTACCCATTCATCTATCAGTGGATACTTGGGTTGCTTCCATAATTTGGCTATTGGAAATGATGCTGCAATAAACATAGGGGTGAATATCTTTCTCAAATTAGTATTTTCATATTCCTTGGGTAAATATGCAGTAGTGGACTTACACGGTAATTCTATTTTTCATTTTTTGAGAATCCTCCATCCACGGTGACCCATTAGATGGCATTCCCACTGACAGTGCACAAATATTCCTTTTTCTTCACATTCTTGTCAACACTTGGTTTTTGTGTTTCTGATTTTAGCCATTCTGCAGGTAGGAGATGATAGCTCATTTGGTTTTGTTTTGCCTTTCTCTGATGATGAGTGATGTTGTGCATCCTTTTTTTTTTTTTAAAGATTTTATTTATTTATTTGACAGACAGAGATCACAAGTAGGCAGAAAGGCAGGCAGAGAGAGAGAAAGGGGGAAGCAGGCTCCCCGCTGAGCAGAGAGCCCAATGTGGGGCTGGATCCCAGGACCCAGGGATCATGACCCGAGCGGAAGGCAGAAGCTTTAACCCACTGAGCCACCCAGGCGCCCCGATGTTGTGCATCTTTTAATGTGTCTGTTTGTCATCCGTATGTTTTCTCGGGAAAAATACCTGTTCATGACTTCTGCCCATTTTTAATTGGATTATTTGTTTTTTGAGTGGTGAGGGTATAAGTTCTTTATATATTTTGGATACTAGCCCTTTATCAGGTCATTTTCAAATATCTTCTCCTATTCCGTCAGTTGTCTTTTTGTTTTTTTGATTGTTTCCTTTGCTGTGAAGAAGTTTTTATTTTGATGTAGTCCCAATAGTTTATTGTTGCTTTTCTTTCCTTTGCCTCAGGAGACATATCCAGAAAAATGTTGCTATGTCTGATGTCAAAGAGGTTATTGCCCATGATCTCTTCAAAGATTTTTATGGTTTCACCTCTCACATTTAGGTCTTTAAATCTATTTTCAGTTTATTTTTATGTGTGCTGTAAGAAAGTGGTCCAGTTTCATTCTTTGCTTATGAATTTTGGTTTCATAGCTTGATTAGAAATGGACCACAAATTTTTACTTTAATAATGAAAAAGAGAGAACAGAAAATAGAGAGATAGGCTTTAGTAGATATCATTATCATCAAAATAAGAGCTGACGTTTATATAATATCTCATGTATTAAAGCCTGTTCTAAGCATTACTTGTATTATCTCATTTAACCTGCCTAACAACCCTATGAGGCAGTACTATGTTTTTAAGATTTATTTATTTTTTTTTTATTTAGTGCAAGTGAGGGGAGAGAGAGAGAGAGAGAATCCCAGGCTGACTCTGTGCTGAGTGCAGAGCTTGATGCAGTGCTCAATCTCACAACACTGAGATTGTGACCTGAATGGAAATCAAGAGTCCAATGCTTAACTGACTATGCCACCCAGGGACCCCAAGGCGGGTACTATTATATATATATTTTTAAAGATTTTTTAAAAAAATTTATTTATTTGACAGATAGAGATCACAAGCAGGCAGAGAGGCAGGCAGGGGCAGGGGGAAGCAGGCTCCCCACTGAGCAGATAGCCTGACATGAGGCTCAATCCCAAGACCCTGGGATCATGACCTGAGCCAAAGGCAGAGGCTTTAACCCACTGAGCCACCCAGGTGCCCCAAGGCAGGTACTTATATTCACATTTTACAGATGAGGAAACTAAGGCATATAAAGATGAAATCATTTTCCCAAGATTGTACAGTTAATCAATGATAGAGATGGGATTGAGTCCGAACAGTATTATTTTAGTGTTCATGCTCTCAATTCTACATTTAATTGCATGTAAGGCACATAGGTAATGATTTATCCAGAACTAACATTCATGTTTCTAATGTAGTGCACATTATAACCTGCAACAGAATAAAAATTTCTATTGAGATAAAACATTATTATATGAATTTGGAGTTAGAATATTCAACCATGATAAAACGGTTGAATTAGTAGAGAAAAGCCACATTCCTGCCGGTAGGAGTCGATATATTATGGAAAGAGCTAGGTCCTCAATAATATCAATCAATCACGAGGTATTATATAAAGAGCTAGGTCCTCAATAGGTCTTCTGGAAAGAGGACCTGTCCCACAGAAAGCAGAACTCAGTAGAGATAGGAATGCTCTAGACTGACAGTGTTGAAATCTGCTTTTGTTGATCTTAACTCTGAAGGTGATAAGGGTTTAATGGTATTTTCCACAGAGTGGACTGTGCAGTGATGTTCACCACGTAGAAGTTGGCCAGGGGTCAGGAAGTAAGGAACCAGACAAGGTTGAGCCTGGGGGTCTGTTCCTGGGCCACAAGACTAAAGCAATACATTTCTCAGAGATAATGAAAATCAAAGTCAGTTAAGTTGGAGACTGAACATGTCTAAAAAAGGCAGAAGTACTTAGTTGGCCACCAGTCACTCTAGTTTCTTTACTCTATCATTCATTCACTCATTATTCAACAAATACTTGAGTTTATAGACAGGCATTGTGCTAGGCAAAGGACAATGTATTAGTAAACAGAAAATGCGGTCCCTGAACTCACAGAGTTGAAACCAAATGAAGAGACCCATAAATAAGTAAACAAAACAGTATTATAAATTGTTATAAATGTTACTGAAGAAACAAACAGCATGCAAAGAGAGAAAACAACAGCGAGGGATCTTACCATAAGTAAAGGAGGCCAGAAGACCTCTCTGGAGAGGTGACATTTAAGACATGACAGGAAGTCAGTCTTCAGTCATGTGATAAGCAGTAGACAATAATTCCAGGCAGAGATCATAGCACGTCTGTCTGTACAGAGTTTGGTGTGCTAGGAGGAAGATATCTGTGGTAAAGTTTATTTTTTTAAATTAATGTTAAAATAGGACTGAATTAAATTTTGATATCATATATAACCTTAGATTTTTTCCAAAACTGTGAAGTGATGCTCATGATTTCAGATCAAGTATTTTAAAATTACTATCTCTGAAAATTTTTATCAAGGAAGAGAAGCTTTGATCTTCGGATAACCCTATCTACAGCTAAAAAAGAAAAAAGGTGGCTTGGGAATTTTCTTTAGAAATTTTGGGTAGTTCTATGGTAAATAATGATACTATAATAAATATATAATAATAAACAATACAAAGATATCAGTGACCTTATTATCTGTGTTTCTTATTTTTGCCATAGCAGTGTCTATAGGAAGGGATGTTTTAAATATAAGAATGTTACAGGAAGGAATGTTAGAAATACCACAGCACCTTCAACATGTGAAGGGACACAAGGAGGCAAAAGGGTCTACAAAAAGATATAAGTGTAACTTCAAGTCTTTCCTTGAGTGAGATTTTACTAACAGTCCATTTCCTTGGCAACAGACGTGGCATAGCCTATAGGCCATGAGCTTGGGAGTGATGCCCTCATGCCCTCCTAATCTGCACATCGCACTTTTTTCAGCACCGTCCCCCAATATTGGAATAGGGCATCATTGCCCAGTGGAGGCAGGGAAAAGAAGATTATTTCCAGTGTTTGGAAGTGTACCAGACCGCCAAGTGGTTTTACCTTGACCTCAGTCACTGTGCCGTTCCCAGGCAATCCTATAAATGTGGTTCTAAATTAGAGCATCATTCAGAGCCCTGGTTAGATGCCACACTTAACCTTAAGTCACCTTTATACAATAATCTGTGCCAAGTGCCTGGCACACGGTAGGTGCTCAGTACATGGTAGTGTTCTCCATTGCCAAGGGTCCTGGTTTATTGTGGAAATACCCTAGCTGTATCTCCTTTAATCAGCTCTGCAATTAGCTTTGAAAATCATGGCTGTTCTGAGATTATATAAGCCTATCTCTGTCTTAGGGGAAGCTTAAAATAGTCTTAGATTCAGGCATTCCTTCTTTGGGACTAGCCCTGGGCTCAACCGTTTCATTGCAAGAAGCAGTAATCAGAGCTGGTAATCTTCCCCGGCAAGAGGCACCTGATGCGGCAATGCTCAGAAAGGCAGAGTTAGCAGACTGGCTTTGGAGGCTGAAGCTTTATAGAACCGAGGGACAGGTCCCTGGTATCGGTTGGGGGAAAGACATAGTTTGTAGCTGCTGGGAGTGCCAAGTGCAGGGAGAACAATGTCAGAAGATGAAATGGAGGGGAACACGTGGCCTGGTCTTGGAGTTCAAATCCCGGCTTTGCTATTTATTAGTATGCAAGCTGGGCAGCTTCTTTTTACATTTGGTCCTGTTTTCCACACTGAAATGGGAATTGTGATTTTCCCCAGGCGATTTCACAGGATATTAGGAGTATTTACAAGGTGGCGTCAGGCACCCTCGCCAATCTGATTGGCAGGTTCAAGTCTAATCTCCTTAGGCTTAGTTGAGTGTGGAATGTTCACGTCCCTTAGAGCCAGAGCTGCATTCTCCAGGCTATTGTACAGGGGATACAACCCAATCCATAGCAGTTTTCAAGTCGTTTTCCTCCAGGTTCTCTATGTTCCTTCAATAAATATTTCCTACCTGCCTACTATCTGTCAGGGAGAGTTAAGTGCTGAATTAATTGCTGGGAACACACTGACAAAGAGAACAGGATGCTTCCCTATTGCAAACTGTGAGTAATTCAGTCAGGGAGAGAGATGGTCAATACATAAACACAGAAATAAATATACAGTTTGAAATTCTCATGAAGGGGGAGAAAGCTAGGTTCAGTGACAGGAAATAACAGAAGGAGAGGTTCTGGTATGATGGTTAGAAGGACCCTTCTGGAGAAGCGGCAGTGAGGGTGAGACCCAGGAGATGAGCGAGAAGAAGGGCGCTGCGCCCCTGCAGCGGGGATGTGCAGCATGGCTTCCCTGGGAGGAATCCTTGCACGGGTGCTGATCACCCTTCTCTCCTCCCCGAGTAGTCCCACTGTCCCTGTGCCGAGCCCGAGCCTGGGGGACTTCTCCTGTCCGGCTTGCCCAAAGCAGGTCTGTGCCCCACTCTTTCCTCTTCCTGGCCTCCACCTTGCGCTAGGATTTATTCCCATAAAGCCTCCATCTATTTCTGGGCATGACAGACTGAAACCACCGCGTGCTGCGCAACGCACGTCTGAGAGCACGTTTTCCATCAGCGTGAATATGGCCTCTTGCCAAACACAGCTGGAGGCCTCCCAGCAAACTATTTTCAGAGGAATAAAATGTCCAAATGATTCCTGAATTAATTTGATCTCACACGGCAACCTAATTTTTTCTTCCATTCTTGTACCTTGCAGCAGTTTAATTTATATGCCAATAAGCTGCCGCGTGTAATCGAGGCAGTTGTAAGCCCTGTTCATCTATCAGTCCCTCCACGCTGTGCAGACCTCTCTGAGACGTAAATGCATGCATCTGCCCCCGTAGAAACCCAACCAGTTCTCTGTGTCAGCAAAGGAAACCTCTGGAGGAAACTCACCAGCATTTATGCGTTACTTCCAAACAAATAAATCAAAACTTGATTACTTAGTTAGGATTGATCATCTTAAATAAATCACTATGTGAAGTTTCCATGTGTTGCATTCTAGAGTAACTTAATAAGGGTCCTGTCTGACTTTTTGTCAGGATTTAAAAGTGATAGGAATTCAACCTATCCTTTCATTTCTTCCTTTTTTCTGCCAAAAGGCATGGAGGGATCCCCAGCTGTTTTAAAAAAGTCAAGGTAGGCCATCAAGTTAAAAGCAAATATCATTCTAAAATCCAATGAAGGTGTCACACGAGTGCTTCCTTGTATATTTACATAGAAACGTAATTTTATAAAATACAGGTTTTTAAAGAAATCTGCAGCTCTCCACAAACCCAGTTCAATTAAAGATTACCACAGACCACAATTTCCATCATTAATTGGGTAAAGGGCAAGGATCTAAACATACAACTCTCTCACATCTTCCTTTGAGACAATGGTAGTAATCCTCCTGAGGTTAATATGAAGCTGAAAGAAAACTCACAAATGTCTAATCTGAGAAAAATGGGTTCACTCTGCTTTTTAAAAATCTGGTTAATTGTATGCTAAAATGAAATAAAGCAAAGGTCATCAACCTGCTGGATTCAAAAGGCTTCCCACTGATCTCAGAATAAAACCCAACTCCCTCCACTACCAAGGCCCCCTATTTGAGCTTCTCCTCTGGCTCACTGTGCAGCAGGCCCTCTGGGCTTCCTTCTGATCCTCAAACCTGTCAAAGCGTATGCCTGCCTCAAGGCTTCTCTACTTGCTGTTCTTGCCTGGACTGCTGTTGCTCCTGGGGTTCACTAAAATGCTCCTTCTCTTCTGCATCTCATCTCACAAGCCACCTCCTGAAAGGGCTCTTCTAATGCTGCTTCTGTTTTATATTCTCCATAGCATGCGTCATTATCTGGAACCCTTATTAGCTAGCTTTATCTTCTGACTCCTCTACTAGACTACAAACTCCCTGAGAGCAGGGGTCTTATCTCCTGTGAACTGCTATATCCTCAAAAAGGAAACATAACTAACTCAGACCATAGGAAGTACAAAAAGGCAAGAAACAGACACATGCTCTTCAGAGAACAGTAAGGAATCTCTCTGGCTCTCGAATGGCTGAGATCCAACATATTACCACAGCAGTACCAAGACATCCCTTCTGAATGGTGGGGAGAAGCATTCTTTAGAAGACTTCGCAAAATGAGCTGGAGCCTCTGAGTATGGAACTGCAGATCCCATTGTATTTCAGGGAAGGTGAATTGTCCTTCCGCTGAATCCTAATGAACCTCTTCCAGCCTCTTGAAATTTCAGTTTATCATTAGCAAAATAAAATCCTTTGAAAATTTTACTATCATCAGAAAACTTCTGAGAAAAGATAAAAAATAAATGAAATGTATCTACTTTTATCCGCTTGCTACTAAGTCAATCTTCAAGCTCAATGAAAATCATTTCATAGAATTCAGATGCTTCTACACATCCCACTTTTCTAGATTCCCGAGAACTCAACTCTGTTTCCTTCCAAGTCTGAAATACCTTAGTTACCCTGAAGGCTTCCTTAGGCCCTAAGAAGAAAACCATACCCAGTCCCCAGGGCTATCCACAGCCCCTGCAGGCTTAACGGGTTCCTAAAACTCTCAAAGAAATGATTCACTGCTTTTCAGTCTCAGTGCCCAGCAGGTAATGCCTTTTGACACAAATCTGACAGTTCCGCAACCCAGTAGGTGATAACATTCCAGTGTCTTATAAGCAGAGGCTGCTCTAAAACAAGGCAACTGTATTTACTTCCCACAGAGACTGAATTTAAAAAAAAAAAAATGGTTTGCTGCCCAGGTGACAGATCGTGGGAGGGTTATTAGTCACATAGAATATCTACTTTTTCTGCCAAATTACAACCTCAAATCTAGATACAGAAAGCCCAGGTTTACAAATATTAGTCAGACAGTTGGGCACAAAGCTAGCTCCAATATTATGTAAACAACTATGGATTGCCTTTCAACACATTGGGGTAGGGAGTCTCAACCTTAGGCGCACAGAGGAATCATCTGGAGGGCTTTTAGAAGGCTGTTGCCCCAGCCTCACATCATAACAACTAAGTTAAGTACCCTTTGAGGTAAGATTTAGAGGTGAGCAACTTTTAAAAGCCCCTCGGTGTTTCCAGGGTGTGATCAATTTTGAGAACCACTGAATTACAGAAAGATCTGTATTTAGAACCAAATATGCCTTGTCTTCCTTTAAAACTCTATATAATGGCTGACAGCATTTATACACAACACGCACACATGCGCGCACGCACGCGCACACACACACACAGAGGCAAATACAGTCTTAGCTGAAAGAAGTGGAGATAGTGCAGGGAAGTTCATAACTGGAAGGAAAATGAGGGGTGTTTCGGGGGCTGATAACATTCTGCTTTGTTTGGGTTTCATGGGTGTGCTCAGCTTGTGAAAATATATCGGGTTGTAGGTTCACGATACGTGCACTTCTTTTGCATATATGTCAAACAAAAGCAAAAGCATTACAAATAAAAATTCTCTATCTCTTCTCCTGAAACTTCCTTTCTTTTCTCCAAATTGGTATTTTAAAATGTTATTTTCAAAATGCTAATCTGGTCCATGATTAAAGAAAGCTACATTGAAACCTTCAGACGAGCAATGTTAAATTATTTTAACAAGGTTTAGCGACATATTTAAGAGTAAACAAAATGGTCTCTTTCAGCACTATTGTTCAACAAAAAAGCAGAAGGGTATAGTCTTTCTTTTCTTTATTTTTAACAGTATCTGTAAAAATTTAAATCTACATTTGTCTTCTTTCAGATTCTAAACCTCATGATGGTAAAGACCATTTTTCCTCTCTTCACCATTTTATTCACACCGCTTAGCACACAATACATGGTATTAGCTTAATGAGTATTTGGAGACGGTAGAAAGAATGAAAAACCAAATTAGTGAAAAGCCGGAACAGAAGCTTTCTCTGTTGTAAGGGTCCTATCTTTTGAATATTTCATGTATATTTTTTCTAATCCATCTACAAGCTGATACTGACTCAAAGATCTCTTTGATAATACCACCTCCTGTTTCTGAAACATGGCTAAAGCCTCCCTATTATCAAACTGCAAATTCTAAGTTGTTCCACTTTTGATAGGTATTTTATGTTATTCCTCATAACTTTCCCCTATATGCACCTTGTGATCAAATGCATTTGTAAATGTTGGCTTAAACGAAGCTAATCGAAGCCTTTAAATACCAATATGCATTTTAAGTCACCAGGCCAGCATACACACTTAGCATGCAACACTTTCCAAGTTTATTTAACCATAGAACACTTTATCCAAAAGGCATCTGTTGGGATTATTGTTTCACAGAACTAGAGTGGGAAACATTAGCTTCCATTATTTAATCAAAATTCCTTAGCTTCATAGTCAAACCCTCAAGGATCTGGCTTCAGCCTCTCCTTCTGGTTTTCTTCTCTTTCTCTCTTTTTTCCCCCCCAGTTTTACACACCAAATATGCTTTGAGCTCTCTTATCTCAGCCTCTTAACACATGCCACCCTCCTCCAGAGAGATTCTCCTCTTCACCTCCTCTGCCTGTTTCCTTTCCAAGCTCAGAAACAAACTTTTCCAATCCCACGTTTCTGACCTCTCCATAATTCTGTCATCTAAACCCCTGCTCTTACTGTCTGCAGGACCCGTTTGGCAACTGATGAAACACTGCCAATCGAGGAAGTAACTGTTTCTCACCGAGAGTAAAGTTATCCAACTGTAAAAATGTTTATGGACAATTTTCCCCAATACCGTATGCTCCACGAGGACAACTCTGTTCTCCCCCAGATTGTTTCTTTAGGACAGTAATGTGAAGGCCAAGAAAAACAAGGCTGTACACACCTTGCTTGAGTCTAGCCCAATTTCCAGAGACAAATAACTCAGTTCCTTAAGCCCTAAATGTCACCCTCCCCTCCATAAACAGAACTGAAGGAGGCTGAGGGAGAAGGAAAAGCAAATAAAGTTAAATTTCTTCTAAACCCAAATCTCACTAACAAGGATGCTTGCTTGATAGCAAGAATGTGACATTCCACCAGGAAACTCCCAATTGTCTTTATGCTAGTGCCTCATGAAAGGGAAAAACAGCCTTGGCTTGATAGTAGCCAGGCTTTCAATATTCTGACAGTCTTCTTTACCCTGATAGCCCTTCTGAACACCCCCTTTGTCCTTACCCACCGCCAAGTCCACCCCTACTCTGCTTTTAAAAACTCTGACTGTAATCTGGCTTGGGGTCCAAGACCCTACTCCACTATGTCGGGTATACTTGGGCCCAGGCTTAAGCTTGTCAAATAAACCCTCATATGATTGCATCAGTGCTTGGCTCCTTGGTGGTCTCCAGGACGCAAAAACTCGGGCACAACAGGAACTGTTGAACATAGGTTAATAATTGTTCTAAGGTATACTCACCAGCCTCCCATTTGGAAGATAATCTTTATCTAACCCAAAATGACTATAAGGATAGCTATTTCCACTGTTAAAACTCTCTCCTTCTTCTCAAATGCCTCTATTTTTTTCAAGCATTCTTTCCCAACTAATTGGAAAAGCACTAATGATTTCCACTAACTTGAAAGGTCCCCAGAGTCCTTTACTTTTAACCTAGTTAAACACCCGATTATATATGTAGAAGTGAAGTTAAGTCTGCTTAATTTGTTTTGAATAAAATCTAGCAGACAGTCATGTGCAGTTAAACACCAGCTATCAAGTGGTAAGACCTCTGGTCAGCTCCGGTGTCTCTCCATTTCTCATGGTCTAAGACAGCGGCATTCCAAAGGATGCCTTTATTTAGTTGATACTCAGAAGTAAGTGGGGCATATATACACATACACAGCCAAGGCCTCTCAAAGTTTTACCTCATTAATCTGAAATCACAGCAAAACACAAAGACCAGAACCTAATAAGCAGAGGAATAAGTGATTGATGGGGAGATATGTGTAATTAAGGAATATTAGTAATACAATAAAGTGCTACATTATTTTTTTTTAAAGATTTTATTTATTTATTTGACAGAGAGAAATCACAAGTAGATGGAGAGGCAGGCAGAGAGAGAGGGGGAAGCAGGCTCCCTGCTGAGCAGAGAGCCTGATGCGGGACTCGATCCCAGGACCCTGAGATCATGACCTGAGCCGAAGGCAGCGGCTTAACCACTGAGCCACCCAGGCGCCCCAGTGCTACATTATTTTTAAGTTAGGGCTTTCAACTAGGGAGTGGATTTGCCTCCTGGAGGACATTTGGGAATGTCTGGAGACATTTTTGCTTGTCGCAGCTCAAGCTGGGATGCTGCTGGCACCTAGGACGTTGAGGCTGGGATGCCGCTAACCATCCCACAATGCACAGGAGTGCCCCCCACCCCTCCCTGGCAACACTGCAGTGGTGTGGATGTTGAGAAGCCCTGCTGTAAGGCAACCAATGGAAGGCAATGAAGCATGGAAAATTCCTCAGCTGAAGGACAGAAGAACAGAGGCTTCTGTTTAATTTAAATGCATATTAGTAATTTTATAATGTAGGCTCATTTCAGGGAAAATAATAATTTTAGGAATTTCCACTGCTTCCTATCATAAATGGAGATCAAAGCTGCAGACACACTTACTAGGAAACAGATTTAACATACACCTCATCATCATGCGGTGGTTTCTTCTTACAGTTAAGTGACAGAGCAGTGTACAATATATTTTTGAAAATTAATAAAGATCATAAAAGAGTGACAGCTTAAAATAATCTCAAGAA
Organism: Neogale vison; assembly: GCF_020171115.1. NCBI lineage: Eukaryota > Metazoa > Chordata > Mammalia > Carnivora > Mustelidae > Neogale > Neogale vison. Next base: position 132,273,938 of record NC_058102.1, on the reverse strand, counting down.
TAGCAAAAGTGGCAGTGTTACTTATGAAATCTTGCCTATTAAGTCAATAAATAAACCTCACCCAACTGAATTTTTCTTCATGTACCTATGAATCCAAAAGAAGTGTGCTATACCAATCTCAGAATGGTAAGAGTAATTCCCCTCTCTTTGCTTGTCTGTACTTTATAAATTTTCTATAGTCAGTCAATTCCCACCACTCACCTCTAGCTCCAGGCACCACTACTTTCCATTACTATTAAGTAGAATTGTCTTTCCTAGGGTTTCATATCAATGAAATCATACAGTATACACTTTTTTGAGTGGCAATATGCTCTTGTTGGTGAACATTTTTGTTGTTCCCAGTTTGGGACTCTTATGATAAATAATCAGTTTATTCTTAAAATAAATACATAAAACTTATTGAAGAACACTACATTAGTTTTAAAATATTTACATTTTTAAATAAATGAATATTTTAAATAAATGAGTTCATAGTCTTTAACCCACTCAGGGTGATGTCCTTTACAGAAATAATTAAGATATATATTAGTCACATACAAAGTACTTCACTGTAGAATGGTTTGATTTAAGATAGCCTCGAACACTAGAAAAAGAAAAAAAGAAAAAGAGAAAGAAAAAGAGGATAAAAGAAAAGAAAGAAAAAGAAACTAAAGGTTCAGGAAGAACTAAATAAATTTTGGTACTATAGTACATCCACGTAAGTGAACGACTATGCAACTATTGTGTAGGATAACACTGGTGAATACTAGTGATACAGGTAAACTAAATGAGAAAAAACAACAACAACAAACAACCCAAACACTATCTAAAGAAAAATTAGGTAAAAGTAGTACTGACCAAAATGCATGACTATACTTCAATAGTTATCTCTGAGTAATAAGATATGGGTGATCTTTACTTTTTTTCATGCAGCTTTACGTGTAATAAGTTTCTAAATGAAGCACATAACTTATGATTAGAAAAAAACCAAAAAGTTAAAATCTGTTGAGATATTAATGAGCAAGTATTTGAATTAAAATTAATTTGGGGTGCCTGGGTGGCTCAGTTGGTTAAGCGTCTGCCTTCAGCTCAGGTCATGATCCCAGGGACCTGGGATGGAATCCTGTTAGGGGGGCTCCCTGCTCACTGGGGAGCCTGCTTCTCCCTCTCCTCCTTCTCCTTTCCTGCTTATGGGTCCGCTTTCTCTCACTCACTCTTGCTCTCTCAGTTAGATAAATAAAATCTTTAAAAAAAATTAATTCATAATAGAGATAAGTCAGTTATCTCTCTGTATTGATTTATGCTATCCAAAACAGATATTATTAAGCAATATCACTAAACATACCAAAGATTCTTCTTCCTATCCTACAATATCCTGGTAGATTTTATTCTTGGCTTCCCTCCTCTTTCCTTCAAATTAGCATCTAGGCATTTGGGGATCCCAAATGCAAAGTCAACCTTCCTCTCTAGTGTATAGTGTAATTTTATACACTGAAAGTTTTACATTTTAAAAGTTAAAATGTAAAAATTTTATGCTAAAAATTTTATACACTATAAGTTGTCTATAATAAAGTCACTGTTGTGAATTTTGTGACTTTTTAAAGTCACTTTTGTCACTTCTGTGACTTTATTATGGATAAATTTGTTTTAACTCTAAAACATTCTAGACGTTAAGTGACATTTGTTTTTGTGTAATATTTTAAAAATAATTTAAATCTTAGAGACAGTCATTTAGAATGATTTAAACTACAATAGGCACCCATTTATGACTTCCAAGGAAAACCTTTAGCACAATATACAAATAAGTACAAAATCATCTCATACACATTTCTGCAAATAAAGAAGGCCTCAAAAATCATCTGTTTTATCAATTCTGACTCAACAGACTAAATGTGACCAAATGGTCACAAAATATACATCTTCACAGCTTTGATATTCCTATGATAAGTTATATTATAGCTGTTTAATTCACTAGTCTAAATGGGCAACATTGAATGATTCTCCAGTACAGACACCAAAATCTGTGACAGGTGAGGTCACTGAGACACCAGGCTGCCTGCACTGGGACACTGCAGGAGCATCTAACTCAGACTATTCTTATACTCTGTTTATCCACCTAACAAGTCCACAGAGTTTTCTGAGTCGATAATGGGCTGTCTGCTCTGTCTCGACACTCTCTGGGAAGGTTAAAAAAAAAAAAAAGCCCCCAACCCAATCAATCCTTCAGAGTGAATTCAGTCAGTGAACCCTTCAAAAAACAACTCTTTCAGAAAACACCCTAAGACTACCCTCTTCTAAGAGTGGCATTTACAAAGAGCAGCATGGGGCTTATCTGAGTAGTGCAGAGATAAACTTGGCTAGAATAGAATGGTGCTGGGTTATATAAAAGGGAGAGGCATTGAGTGAGTAATGCTGAAGTCAGACCAGGGAAGACAAAAGCAGGGCAGAGGGCTTTCACTGCATTTCTGTTTAAGTAGACCCCATACTAGGTGACCTCTCAAGCCTAGCTCTTCAGTGTTCCTTGAACAAAAGCATCTATGACTCAACAATAAACACATCCCAAAAATCTCTTTTTTGTGAAAGAGCTAAATACAAATAATTTTTAAAAAATCTATTAGGAAATGTGTTCTTTTACATTGCAATTCTGTACATAAAGATTTTTGTAGTTATTGTGATTTCACTCTTTGTAAATCCTAATTTTTAGTCAAATCCAATAAATGATTATCAAATATTAAAAAAGTAAAAAAGGTAATTTAAGAAAACAAATCTTTTAAACCCAAATTTACTATATTAGATAATAAATATAATTAGTATCAAAGTAGAAAAAGTTCATTTTTCATTGATAAGTGGACTGCCTATCATTTGTTACAAGATCAGTAAAAGAAGCTCATTATGATGACTATTTTCATTTTCACCCTATCATGTGAAATGTCTTGGCTTTTGCTCTAATATCTTCTTGTGTGTGGACAGTCTTCCCACCACATGTTCAAAGACACCTGGCCACAGGAAGATAAAGCAATAGTCAAAAAGTCTGTAATATTTTGGGTTAGAGCATAAGAAAAGAGCTTAGAGTTCATAGATGAAAATACTTTTTTTTCCTTTCTGTAAAAAGTATTTTATTTATTTATTTGAGAGAGAGAGAGAGAATAAGCAAGGGGGAGAGAGGGAGAGGGAGAAACAGGCTCCCTGTTGAGCTGGGAGCATGATGCAGAGTTCAATCCCTGCACCATGAGATCCTGAGATCCCTGAGCCAAAGGGAGATGCTTAACTGACTGAGCCAACCAGGTGCCCCTGAAAATATTTTTCTTTTGAAGGTACTGTTTTATCTAAGACTGAAGGATGAAAAGAAGCAGACTAGGAAGATTAAGTCACTACAACACACTCAAAAGTAGACAATGAGTAAGGCACTTTGATACTTTTATCTCCTAAACAACATGTAACAGAATTTTTTTTTAAAAAATAGGGTCACTGAAGAAGCTAGAGATGTTGGAGGAAGGTCTGTAAGCAATGACAGTGTTTTTATAAAGGAAATTCATCATCCTCTTTTCTGTCTGAATAGTGTTTTTGTTCAAGAATGTTCTTCATAGCACTAATTGTAATAACAAACAACACTGACCATATAAATGTCCAACTGAGGGTATCAGCAAGTTATCTTTGTTTTGTTTTAAGATTTTATTTTTAAGTGATCACACAACCAATGTGAGGTTTGAACTCACAACCCCAAGATCAAGAGTTACATGCTCTTCCTACTGAGGGAGACTGGTGCCCCACAACAAGTTATCTTTTTAGTAGAATTATGGGTAATTTTGATTAGCTTTGTAATTCTGTTCCTAACTTTTCTAAAAATAAACATTTTTATAATAAAACATAAAAATTACATTAAAAGTTTTAAGAATAAATTTGAGTTCTTTTAGGGACACAGGGAGAAACCAGGTGTGTTACTGTGAGTCATACATGATAAGTTATCTCAACAATTTTGAGAAACACATATTTTTTTGGAGACAGTTATTAGTCAATTTTCAATGAGGCTAACTTCAGGAACAAATCAACACTGAAATCTCAGTGACTTAAACAAAGACTGTATCACACTCTTACAAAATCCAATGTGTCTTAGGCAATCCTCCTCCATTTTGCAGCTACCCCATGTAGAAAACGTGTCTTCCAAAATTGCCACAGCAAAGGGGAGCTCCAAGAAGTTGGCACAGGAGGAATCCTAAGCTCAATTCCTCTCATAAATACACAAAAACTACAACAATATATGGAACAATTCCTGATGAAAAATAATTGAAAACTAGCTGAACAGCATTCCCCAAAAGGGATAGAAAGGATGGGTAGAGGAGACAGAGATAAGGTCATACCAAAAACCCTACTACCTGCATGGCAACACACCATAGGGAGGGATCTCATGAGTCAGACTCGCTCCCTGAGAAGTGAGGAGTTCGTGTTCTACACTGGATACCACAACTCTGGGGACCTGCACAAGACAGAAGAGACATTTCCAAAAATAACTGGCTTTGGAAACCAATGGGGCTTACATCCAGGGTATCCAGTGAGTTGTGGGGAACAGAGATTTTACTTTTGAGGAACTCACATGCAGACTCATTTGTCCCAGGAACCAGTGCAAAGGCAGCAGTTTGATAACATGAGTAGATTATATGTGAAAGTCATTCAACTGCTAATCTTAAAGCATCTCTGGGAGGGCAGGGATTAGCTGGGATTTTCCTTAGGGATAGAGGCAACTTGAAAGTGCCATTTTTTGCCCTCCATCTCTACCTTGCTAGCCCAGGTGGGCATGCTCAGACATAATTTTGCTAGGGTATGTCCTACCCCAGAGCTCACTCAGGGCTTAATAAGGCTAAGGTGTGCCGTGTCCCCAGTACTCTTCCACGGCCTTGCTGAAGCACAATCCATACAGGAAATGCCTCTTGATTGCCTGGTTCTGGTGACCAGAGGGGCTTGTGCTCCTGGGCCCCACAGGACCATAAAAATAAGAAAGACAGTTCTGGGCAGAGTATTATAGCCAGGGCACTAAACAGAGAGCAGACCAAAGTATACCTCTAGTCTACACATAAAAGAAGCCCATTTAAGTGCCCTGGAGCTTCAGCTGAACAGGCTGTAACATCCAAAGGTTACAGAGGTGTTCACAGGGCACACAGGCAGGGAGACATCATGTGCTCACCCTCCCTTGGCCTGGCCACAGCGTGCTGTTACTGCCCAGAAAGGAGTTTATGCATTTGTCTGAAGCCCCAGTTCTTGCAACTGCTGTCCAGGACACCTCCAGAACTGCTGGTCTGGAGGTCAACAGGTCTATGATTATGGTTACATGAGACTAAGTATATATATTTGTATACTTTAGAAGCTGCTGCCTATGATCTGGCTTCCACTCAGCCTGAATCTAGTTGCTGACCCAGATCACTCTCTTTGGAACATGAACAAATCCTGCCATATCTTCAACAACTGGGACTTAACAAGACTAAATCAGGTTACTTAGATAATCCCAAAGGCTTAAGGGTAGAACAATAAGGTTTGTGTTCTACATAAGAATACACCTTTAAGAAAGGGAGAGGTAGCTATTTCACCTAATACATAGAAACAAACAACAGAGAGTCAAGCAAAATGAAGGAATTAAAACAAAACAAAACCAATCCACAGGAACATGTTACAAATGAAACAACAAGGCAAAAACCATAGGAAAAAAAAAGAAATTAATGAAATGGAGTAATCTGCCTGATAAAGAGTTTAAAGTAATGGCCCTAAAGATACTCACCAGAATTCAGGACAAACACGGTAAGAACTTCAACAATGAGATGGAAAATATAGGAAAGAAACAAAGAGAAGTCACAGAATTGAAGAATGCAATTGCTGCACTGAAAAATACACTAAATATATACAAAATACCAAACAAAACAAAACAAAACAAAACAAAACAAAAAAAAAACAGTTCAAGAGCAGACTGGCTGAATAGTAGAATGAATCAGTAGCCTGTAAGATACAGCATGGAACTCACCTAAAGACAGTAACAGAAAGAAAAAAAAAATGAAAAAAGTAAAGATAGCTTAAGGAACCTAATGTACAACATCAAGCAGAATAACATTTGTATTACAGGAATTTGAGAATGAGAAGAGAGAGAAAAGGGGGCAGAAAACTAACCTGAATGACTGAAAACTTCCTTAACCTAGAAAGGAAACAGACATGTAGATCCGGGAAACAAAGATTTCCAAATAAGATGAACCCAAAGAGATCCACACCAAGACAAATTACAATTAAAATGTCACATGTTAAAGAGGAAATATTGAAAACAGCAAGAGAAAAAGTACATCTTGTATACAAGGGAACCCCCATAAGGCAATGTACAGATTTCTTATTAGAAATTCTAAAGAAGGGGGGTGCCTGGGTGGCTCAGTGGATTAAGCCTCTGCCTTCGGCTCAGGTCTGATCCCAGGGCCTTGGAATCAAGCCCCGCATTGGGCTCTCTGCTCCACCGGGAGCCTGCTTCCTCCTCTCTCTCTCTGCCTGCCTCTCTGCCTACTTGTGATCTCTGTCTGTCAAATAAATAAATAAAATCTTTAAAAAAAAAAAATTCTAAAGAAGGGAGTAGCATGATATATTCAAGGTGCTAAAAGGAAAGACCTGCCAACCAAGAATACTCTACATGGCAAGGTTATGATTCAGAAATGGAGGAGAGATCAAAAGTTTTCTAGGCAACTAAGATATAAAAAAGTTAATCACTACTACACCAGCCTTAATGTAGTTAAGTATGTAGTTACTACACCAACTGAAATGTTAAAGGGTCTTATTTAAGCTCAAAAGAAAAGGCAATAATAACAAATAAACACATGAAAGGAAAAATCTCACAGGTAACGGTAAATATATGTATATACAAGCAGTGGATTAACCACTTTTAAAATTAGTGTGAAGGTTAAAAGACAAAACTGGTAAAATTAACTATAACTACAAAAATTAGTTAAGGGATATACAAAGTTTTTAAAAAAGTAAAATATGATGTGGGAGGCTAAAAAGGTAGAGATTTTATAATGTCTTCAAATTTAAGTTGCTACAAATTTAAAATAGACTGAGATACACACACACACACACAGAGTTATATGTAAACCTCATGGTAACCACAAAGCAAAAAACTTATAGAAGATACACAAAAGATACTGAGAAAGGAAGCTAAACATAATACTAAAGAAATTTATCAAACCACAAAAGAACAAGAGAAGAAGAAAGAAAAAAAAAGAAACTACAAAAAACGCCAAAGACAACAGAATGGCAATAAGTGCATACATAACAATTACTTTAAATGGACTAAATTCAATCAAAAGACTTAGAATGGCTGAATGGATTTTAAAAAAATACTCATCTATACATTGCTTATAAGAGACTTACTTCAAATGTAAGCACACACATAGACTAAAAGTAGAGAACTGGGAAAAAATTTTCTAAGCAAATGGAAATCAAAAGAAAATTGGTATAGCTATATTTACATCAGAAAAAATAGACTTTTTAAGAAAAGACACTGTAATAAAAGACAAAGGAGAGCACTGCATCGTGATAGGGGTGGTCAATTTAAAAAGTAGATAAAACATTTGTAAGTATGCACACAACATAGGATCACCTAAATATATAAATCAAACATTAACAGACCTAAAGGGAGAAACTGACAGTAATACAATAATAGTAGGAGATTTTAATATCCCACTTATACTGACAGATAGATCATCCAGACAGAAAATCAATAAGGAAACATCAGCCTTAAATGACACATTAGATCATATGGACTTAATAGATACATAGAACATTCACCCACAGAGCATCAGAAAAGACATTTTTCTCAACTGTACCTGAAATGTACTCCATGATAGATCATATGTTAAGCCACAAAACAAGTTACAATAAATTTAATAAGGTCGAAATCATATCAAGCATTTTTTTCTTACCATATGATATCAAACTAGAAATCAATTACAAGAAGAAAACTGGAAAAATCACAAGATTAAATAACATGTTACAGACTAACCAAGAAGTCAATGAAGAAATGGAAAGGTAATCAAAAAATACCTTGAGACAAATAAAAATGGAAATACAACAATCCAAAATCTATGAGATGCCACAAAAGCAGTTCTAGAAGGAATATATATAGCAATACAGGTCTGTATCAAGAAGCACACACACAAAAATAAAATAAATAATTTAACTTCACACCTAAAGAAACTAGAAAGAGACAAGCAAACACAGCCTGAAGTTAGTATAAAGATGGACATAATAAAGATCAAAGTGGAAATAAATGAAATAGAAATTTAAAAAAGAAAGAAAGAAAGAAAAGGAAAAAAAGATCAATGAAACTAAGAGCTTTTTCTTTGAAAGAATAAACAAAATTGACAAATGTTTAGCTAGACTCACCATGCAAAGAGAAGACTCAAATAAAATTTGTCATGAAAGAAATTAAAACTGATATCACAAAAATCAAAAGATCATAAGAGACCACCATGAACAATTATACACCAAAAAGCTGGAAAACCTACAAGAAATAAATAAATTCCAAGAAAAATATAACTTTCCAAGACTGAATCATGAAGAAATAGAAAATCTGAATTGACTCATTCGTAGAAAGTAGCTTGAATCAGTAATTAAAAACCTATCAGTAAACAAAAGTTCAGGCCTGGATGGCATCACTGGTAAACTCTATTAAACATTAAAAGATTAATAGCTAACCCCAAACTTGCCACAAAATTGAAGGGGAGATAATGCTCTTAAACACATTTTATGAGGCCATATTACCCTAAAACGAAAACTAGACAAGGACACCACAAAAAAAGAAAATTACAAGTCAATAATCTTAATGAACACAAGGCAAAAATCCTCAACAAAATATTAGTAAATGGAAGTTAAAAGTACATTAAAAGGGTCACACATCACGATCAATGGGTATTTATTCCACATATGCAAGGATGGTTCAACATTAGCATTTTAATCAATGTGACAGACTACATTAACAAAATGAAGAACAAAAATCACAAGATCATCTCAATAGATGTATAAAAAATATCTGACAAAATTCAACATCCAGTCGTGATAAAAATTCTCAACAAACTGAGGACAGAGGAAACATACCTCAACATAATAAAGGCTATATATGACAAACCCATAACTAATATCATACTCAATGGTGAAAAGCTGAAATGTTTTCCTCTTAGATTAGAAGGAATACAAGGATGCCCACTCTCACCATTTTTATTCAACACAATATTGGAAATTTTGGACAGAACAATTGGGTAAAAAAAAAGAATTAAAGTCATCCAAATAGGAAAGGAAGAGTAAAACTGTCATAATTTGCAGATGGCACAATTTACATATAGACAACCCTAAAGACCACCAAAAATCATTAGAACAAATAAATGAGTTAAGTAAAGTTGCAGGATACAAAATTAATATACAGAAATTGTTTGTATTTCCATATACTAATAATGAACTGTCATAAAGAGAAACTAAGAAAACAAGATCATTCACAAAGGCATCAAAAAGAATAAAATACTTAAAAATAAATTTAACCAAGGTGGTGAAAGACTTGTACGTAGAAAACGATGGCACTGATGAAATAAACTGAAGACACAAATAAATTCTGTGCTCATGGATGAGAAGATTTACTGATGTTAAAATGTCCATAGTATCCAAAAAATCTACAGATTCAGGGCAATCGCTATAAAAATTCCAAAGGCATTTTTCATACAACTAGAACAAATAACTCTAAAATTTGCTGGAATCGCAAAAGACCCTGAATAGCAATCTTGACAAAGAAGAAAAAAGCTAGAGGTATCACAGTCCCTAAATTCAAACTATACAACATGCCTACAGGAATCAAAATAGTAAGATATTGGAATAAAAATAGACACAGAGATCAATGGAAAAGAATAAAGAGCCCAGAAGTAAATCTATGCATATATGGCAAATTAATTATGACAAAGGAGACAAGAATATACAATGGGAAAAGGACAGTTTATTCGATAAATGGTGTTGGGAAAACTGGACAGCCATAAGCAAAACAGTGAAACTGAATCTCTATCTTATACCACATATAAAAATTAAGTAACATGGATTAAAAAGTTGAACATAAGACCATAAAATTCCTAGAAGAAAACATAGGTAGTAAGCTCCTTGACCTCACTTTTGGCTGTTATTTTAAAAAATCTGATCAAAGGCAATTTTAACAAAACTAAAACTGAATGACTAAAAGCAAACTAAAAGCTTTTCACAGTGAAGGAAACAATGAACAAAATAAAAAGGCAATCTTCTTAATGGGAAAAGATATTTGCTAAGATAGGGGCTAATTACCAAAATATATAAAGAACACATACAACTCAATAAGAAAAAAAGAAACAATCTGATTAAAAAATGGGCTGATGATCTGAATACACATTTTTTCCAAAGAAGATGGGCAATATGCACACGAAAAGATGCTTAACATCACCAGTCATCAGAGTAATGCAAATCAAACCATAATGAGACATCAAATCACACCTGTTCAAATGGCTATTATCTAAAGGACAAGAAATAACATGCACTGGAGAGATTGTGGAGACACGGGAACATACGCTGTTGGTGGAAATGTAAATATAAAATTGGTGCAGCCACTATGGAAAACAGTATTGAGGTTCCTCAAAAAGTTAAAAGAAGAATTACCATATGATTTAGTGATTCCACTTTGGTATTCATCATAAAGATGAAAGTACAGATTCAAAAAGATACATGAAGTGCCCCTCATATTTACTGCGAAATTACTTAAAATAGCCAAGATATGGAAACCATCTATGTGTCCATGGATGGATGAATGGATAAGATGCAGTATATGTACACGATGTAATATTCCTCTAGCTATTAAAAAAAAAAAAAAAGAAATGAACTCTTGCCATTTGAGACAAACATAGATAGACCTAGAGGGCACTATACTAAGTAAAGTAAGTCCAGCAGAGAAAGACAAATATCCAATGATTTCACTTACACGTAGAATCTAAAGCACAAATGAATAAAGAAATAAACCAAAAAACAGACTCAGATATAGAGGACAAACTGGTATTGCCAGAGGAAAGATGGGTTGGGAGTTAGGTACAATAGATACAGGGAATTAGGAGGTACAAACTTCTGTTCATATGGAGATGAAAAATAGAGCATAGGGAATATAGTCAATAATACTGTATAGGGAAATCTATAAGGTGTTATAAGTCACCATTATAATGGTTATTAGTCACCATTATAAGGCGACTAATGGTAACTACACTTGTCATATGAGCACAGAGTAATGTATAGAATTATTTGATCAATATTTTGTACACTTGAAACTAACATAATATAACAGCATTGCATGCTAATTATACTTAAAAATTATACTTAAAAAAAGAAGAAGAAAAAGATCATTAAAAAAACTCTGTACCTTATTCAGTACCCTGTAATATCTAGGAGTTCAATTTGTAAATGGCTTCTCAAAATGTCTTCCTAGTCCTTAAAAATTCCTATCATCACTCCATATGGTATGAGACCTTATCACTGCCATCTACCTAGTGATTTAGGAAAATTTAGAAGTATAGAATATAAACAGAAGTAGAAGAAAAGGCTAAATATGTATATGATGGCAACCAAGAGTTGACAAAAATTGGTCCCAGCCGTAGTCCAGATAAAATTTCTAGCCTTTTAAAAATGAAGCTTCCTTAACCAAAGTTCTTCAGCATCTATTCCCATTTGAGACACCGTTAACTTCAAAGAAATGTGGAGTAATTTGTTAAACATCAAAATTAGTAATCTGTAACAGTAGCAAAGGGAATGAAGCTTAGAGTAAAAACCATAGCTCCCAAACCCCCTCTAGTTTGAGCATACTATACTTACTGTGCCTACACTATAGCTTAAAATAACTTCCAAAGGTCTTTAAGCCATTGAAATTAGTACACCCTAAAAGGAGTTGGGCTGTCATCAGAAAACCCCATATGAGAAAATCTATCTTAGGTGAGTCCCCTTTTAGTAGTTATCTAATAGCTCCATGGATTAAATAAGGACTTTGTTTCCTGTCTGAATCACATTTGTTACATAATTACTTTTTTCCAAGCAAGCGAAAGAAACAAGAGGAGCTATATAAAGATTACAATTAATAATGATCGGCAGTTTTCCACAAAATGAGGTCTGCGTTGTGAGCTGCATAATCAGTATCTCAGTAACCTTAGTTCTCTCTTCAAAAGTCATGGCTAGGCAGAGTCAGGGACAGGACTCTATTTAATTTTTTTTTTCTTTTTATAAAGATAATATATTACTCAGCCATCAGAAAGGATGAATACCTACCATTTGCATCAGTGTGGACATGGATGGCTCTGGAGGGGATTATGCTAAGTGAAATAAGTCAATCAGAGAAAGACAATTATCATGTGGTTTCACTCTTATGTGGAACATAAGGAGTAGTAAGAGGATCACAGGGAAACAGGGAAGGGAAGGAAAACTGAACGGGAAGAAATCAGGGAGACAAACCATGAGAGACTCTGGACTCTGGGAACCAATTTGAGGGTTACAGAAGGGAGGGAGGTTGGGGGGTGGGGTAACCAGGTGATGGGTATTAAGGAGGGCATGTGTTGGGATGAGCACTGGGTGTTATAAGCAACTAAGAAATCGTTGAACACTACATCAAAAAGTAATGATGTAGATATACTGTCTAATTGAACAAAATAAAAAAAAATTGAGAAAAACCTCCCTAAAAAATAAAGATAATATATATGTATTGAAGAAATACAGAAGACACAAACCAGCGACTAGAAGAAAATAACAATTACAAGCATGGCAGATATGAGATCTCAATATGCAGAATTCCCATCTCCCAGTTTTTTTCCCGATGGGCACAAGGCCCCCCAGACAACAAAACAAAACAATTTCTCAGCCTCTTTTGATACTAAGAGTGACTAGCATCAAATGAACTTCTGACAAATGAGGCTAAATGGAAGAGAAGTATAATATTCCCTCCCCCTTCACACTTTCTTCCCATCTGCTTCCTTGGATGAAGATGAAATTGTTAGAAGGGCTAGAGGAAATGGGTCACCCAGGATCCTTGTAACTGTGAAATACAATTAGCCTTCCACTATTCACTTCCATACTCCTTTTTTATGGGAGAAATGAGTTCAGCATTTTAAAGCTTCTGTTCTTATGCAGCTAATCCTGATCTGATCCTAATACCACCATATTTTTTGTTACCTACCTTCTGAATTTTTATATAGCCACAATTATGCACTACTTCTTTGAATTCTTATTTTTAGTTAGTTTACTTGTTTATTTTACGTGGGAACTCATGGAGCATATGGGAGACTTCCTTAATTTAAATACAGTGTTATTCTTTTGAGTTGGAGTTTTAAGTAGGCATCAAAAGAAAGATGCTTTTCCTTTTCTTGTCAGAATTTTCAGTTTTAGGGACAGCAATATCGAACACTATACTGAAAGCCAGGCAGTAACTTACTCTGTATGAACAAAGTAGGTCAGGTGGGACCATGAAAAAAAAAATACAAAGACACATTCCTAACTGGGGTCGCTACTATGTAAGTCCAGCAGATGGCTGACACTGAGGGACTGAGGGCCCAGTATTTATAATCATGGAGAAAAATTACCTTTTTTGAAGGTTTAAGTTCACTTTAATAAAGTGAACCTTAACGTTCACATTAATAAAGTAATTACATTTTCTATAAATTATAGAAAAATTAATTATGTAAAAGAGTAAAATTATCTGAAGGACAAATTATGATATAGGCACTGTAGTGTATGTATATATATATGTATATACACACACATATATATATATTTTTTGATCTGTAGGCTGGTTACATTTATTTATTTAGTTAGTTTTATTTTCTACTTTTTAAAGATTTTATTTATTTATTTGACAGAGAGAGATTACAAGCAGGCAGAGAGGCAGGCAGAGAGAGAGGAGGGGAAGCAGTATCCCCGCTGAGCAGAGGACCCCAGGATCCTGGGATCATGACCTGAGCTGAAGGCAGAGGCTTTATCCCACTGAGTCACCCAGGCGCCCCTAGGCTGGTTACATTTAAAATCAGGCTTTGGATATTAAAGTGACTCAATGATTTTTAGTTGGATTCGGGTTGCCTGACTGGTATGCTACATGAGAATTTTTGATGATGGTATAATAGGCAGAATAATAACATCCAAAGATAACCATATCTTAAGCCCAGGAACCTATATATGTGTTATATTTTAGTCTCCATTTAAAAGAAGGTAAAAAAGGGGCACCTGGGTGGCTCAGTGGGTTAAGCTTCGGCCTTCAGTTTAGGTCATGATTCCAGGGTTCTGGGATGGAGCCCCGCATCCTGGCTCTCCGCTCAGCAGGGAGCTTGTTTCCCCATCTCTGCCTGCCTCTCTGCCTACTTGTGATCTCTCTCTGTCAGATAAATAAATAAAATCTTAAAAAAAAAAAAAAGGTTAAAAAACAAAGGAAAAAAAAGGATTGCTAAAATTCCAGAAGGGACTAGACTAAAATGAAACTTTAGTGCACACACTCATTTTATTTGCCGTGTGAATTGTCTGCATTTTTGAAGATGTAAATTCCCATTTATCTGCTAACAAAATCAACTTCCAATCCAAAATAACTAGTTTTTTTATTTTACTTAATTAATATTTATTGTATTTTACCAAAGACTTTGTCTATGACAGATTGACATAAAACAAAACAAAAAAGTCTGAAAAGCAAGGCTGTAGGCCAATGGTTTCAAAGTGTGGTTCTGGGACCATGGAGCAGCGACAGCAGCATTCCTTTAGTATTTATTTGAAATGCAAATTCTCTGACCCTATCCTAGATTTACTGAATCAGAAATGTAGAGGTAGGGTTCAGCAAACTGGGGCTTAACAAGTCCTAGATGATTCTGATACTTGCAAAGTCAGAGAACTACTACTTTAAGATATGCTACTTTATTAACTAATACATACCTCGTAATATATGCCAGGTACTACTCTAAGCATGCATAGATTTTTGCATGCATAAAATCATCCAACAGTACATTTATAATCCTGATTTTACAGGTAAGGCCATGGATATCCAGAGAGGTTAAATGACTAACCTAAGGTCACACAGCTACTAAGTGTCAGTTACAGTGGCCCCACAGTACATGCAACCACTATAATGTAAAGCTGATCAGATAAGTAAATGAGAGATAAGGTGTATATCAGCTAGTTTATTAAGTTTTTTAAGAAACAACTGCTTTAACATAACTTAATCATGTGTCTCTAGAAAGTTAAGGAACATTTCTAATTTTGTTAGTATGTCAACCGTAAAGACAGGGCTCTGTAACAGGGGTTTGTCAGAGCCTTTTACATCATAGTATCAAGTAGCAACCTTTTTATAATGTGAAAGCTCTACATTGGTGTTGGCACATCAAATTCCTTGTTTACAGGTAACTGGAGAAATATTCATTGGATTTTTACTATATGTCAGGCATTATGCTACACATTGGCAAATACAAGGATGTATAAGACATAAGATAACACATAGAAAGCACTTCAGATATGTGATATGGAAAAGCACACAGTAGACGTCAGCTCTTACTATTAAGGAGATCCTTTTGCTGCTATTTATAGTGAAGAGAGAAACACAGGAACTCAACTATAAAACAAAACATAATACAGTAATACTGCAGTAGAGAAATGACAGTTGTAATGCTTAATTGTTCTGTAATACTGTTACTTTTGCCCTAAATTCATTAACAATGTTAATACGAGAGATAATCTCCTTCTTCCCTCCCTCCGTCTTCCTGCTGCCCTCCCTGAAGTCCAGGACTCTGAAGACAGGAATTTATTTCTCATTGTTTTTGGAACATTACCGTAAGACTTTTCCCCCAAAATCATGGATTCATTTCTTTCCAATACAAAGGGGCAGAAACAGAATACATTGTTCTAAGGAAGAACTAAGAAGACACTGAAGGACAAATGTGAGACTTCCTTAAAAACCAAGACTTCCAAGATGAAAATAGTTCTGCTTAAACATTAACCAAAAATTGTTAACATTTAGCATTTGACTTTCACTTTCAACATTCTACTTAAACAGAGAGGGACAAGAAGGTGAAATAAAATGGCAAAAGGTTGACCGAATGAAGGGTGTCAACAGCTGCCAAAAAGTCTAATTATTAAGTGTTTAATTCATTTTTGTAGCTTAAGTTTTTTAAAAAGATGTATTTATTAGAGAGAGAGGTTGAGAATGGGCAGCAGAGGGAGTGGGAGAAAGAGACTCCCTGCTGAGCAGGGAGCCTGAGGTAGGCCTCCATCCCAGGACCCCGGGATCATGACCTGAGCTAAAGGCAGATGCTTAACCACGGAGCTACAGAGGCACCCTGCAGTTTAAATTTTTTAATTGAAATGCTCTCTGAGCTTCTATCACAGATCAGTTCAATGTTAGCCCTGAAGATCTGTACTGTCTGTGCAGAGTAGGTAACTACTGAATTTTTCATTTGCTTTATGATGGCAGAAATAGCCTAAGTGACCGAATGACCAGTACAGTGACAGCCTTTGAAGAGTGCATGGATACAGATGTGCCTGAACCTGGACTGAACAGAACTATCACCTTGGTCATTATGTCAGCAGAGACAGTCATTTTGCCATCGAATGTACAGTTGTCTGGAGGAGGAGATGCATGAAGCCAGATCATGGCAGACGGTGGAGCAGTGATCCCCAAGTCTGAAAAGTCACTTTCTATTATGAGGAAGTAGCAGTTTATTCATAAGGCTCCCACCTAACTGCCCTGAGATACTTCCTGAATCTAACATGAAGTCCTCAACAGCAGGAAAATGAGAGAAACAGCCCAAACTTACACCTCAGAGACGACTCCAGTTCTGATTTGTACGCTGACCCCAGGTTTTCATCTGCTATTTCTGGAAAAGAAGATTCAGTACCTCCTTTTTTTACTAAGCATTTAGCTTAGTGTTCTAAGTTCAGCCCCTCCACTTACTGGATCCTATCTAAGGGCTTCCCTGGTGACAATATTTACATCTCTCACACACCATCACTTTCCATCTTTAGGGGTCATTCCATAGCCATGAAAACATGTAATTTATGTCATTAAAAAAATGTCACTTGACCTATAACTTCCTCCAGTACCCCAAATCCCTACTTCCCTTTATTGTGAAACATATAGATAAAAGGGGTTTACTTGCTGTTTCTGTTTCATCTCCGTCTATCACGCCCTACCGCTCCAAAACGGGTCTTGTCAAGACCACCTCAACATTCCCAAGTCCAGCAGGCAATTGTTGTTCCTCATCTTAGAAGACAAATCAGCAGCATCTGAAGGAGTTACCCCTCTCTTCTCTCTCCTTCTTGAAACACAATGTGTTTGAATGAATTCAACTGATCCTACTCCTACTTCCCTGCTAGATCATTCCCAGTCTCCTTTGCTGGATGCTCTTCAACTTCTGAACCTCCAACCATTACAATACATCTGTCGTCTATCTATCTATCCGTCATGATGATTTTTATATAGAGATACAATAAATAGCGATACCCATTTATCTACCACTCTGTTTAAGAAAGAGGATATTACTGTTCACTACAAGCTTCCTTTATGCTCTTCTTTCTCTTTGATCCCATGCTCTTCCCCTCTGTCTCAGGCAACCATCATCCTGAATTTTGTGTTTGCCATTTTCCTGCTTTCTTAAGGTTTACCTCATATGCTTACATTATATATATAGACACATAGACACACAATTTCAAACTCTGTATAAATGGAATCAAACAGCATTATGAGATTTTTGGTATGTATTCTTTAAGTTAACTATTATAGGATTTATATTATTAATTTTACAATGATAAGTTATATAATAGGTATTATGTGGAAAAGGGTATAATGAAATCAAGCAAGACAGAGAAATGGCTGAGTTTTAAATGCATTCCTTTATTGCAGGCCTCAAAGCCTTTAACCAGAAGTGTTCGCTGTGACTCCCTAAGTAGGAGCATTTGTCAAATACACTTGACCTCTTCTTTTTTTAGAGTATCTTTTATTTCAGAGCATCTGATGAAATGCTGTGCTTTACATCAGAAGGCAAAATGTGCAACTGTTTTGAGAGAAACCCATATGATCAGCAAAGGCTCTGATATCCTCTTCACAATGAACAACAGGACGGCATGACTGATGTGTGAGGTGGACAAGACCACAGAGCAGGGCAAGCATTTTATTCCACATTTCTGTAAGCATGATGAAAAGGAGACACTCTCATATAGAAATGAAAGTGTGAAGAATGAAGAAAATCAAAGTTAAATTGAAAGTAAGTTTGGATCAGAATGTCATCTGAACATGTCTCTATTTCAATTAATCATATTTATATTATTTCTGAAGCCTGGACATGGCATTCAAAATAAACCTCACTTCGAATACTCAAGAAGAGATAAGTCATGGAGATTTTTATACAACTAATCATAAATTACATTTCCTTTAGATAATTTATATTAAGTATTCCTAAAGGCCTATCAATAATGATTATATTTTCAAAATATACAATTAATCTATTTTCTTCATATTACAGAAATTGTAATGTGAAGAGATATTTGTATATAATAATCACAGCTTTTACGTAAATGTATAACTGAAATATAAAAATTAACCCACTTTTCCAATACATTCTAGGAAAGCAATCTGTCCTTTAGCCCAGAAGTTCACATTGACCTTTCTAATTTAAACTACAGGTCCAAATGCTTTCTTCAATCACACTTATACCGGGCTCAGGATACTCTGATGTTGGATTTTTGGTAATATGATTCTATGTAAGGATTACATCTCTTTTCTATTTTCTTTAAGTAATAAAGCCATTTCACTGTATTGCGACTCCCCAGTGACATTGTGTTGTCCCTGACATTCAAGGTATGATTTGCCTTGTCAAAACGTCATCTTCTTGTCACTTTTAAAAGAATACTTGCTGCCCTTTCATACAAGTCTTCACGATTTTTTCCTCTAATAGTTTTGAAGAGGAAACTATTTTTAAAGGTACATTGCCAATTTCAATTCTTTCACAACTTCTTTTCTGTTTGTGACTATTTTACAAATTATCTCTTAAACATCTTTAACAGTATCTTTTATCTTCTTATGTCAAATTTTTCATGTATAAGACCACAGAGATATACCTGGACATCATGGTATTTGTAGTTTGTTAATATAAATGTCTAACAATTCTGAGGATATTTTTAGAGACCATTAAAGTTCTCTAAAATCTCATGTTCACAAATAATACCTTAAGCTTAAAATATAAATTTGTTGGTCTTTTTATTAATTGAAAATAAACAACCAAACTTCGGAAATAATTAACTACTAGTGTACTGGGTCTGTGCAGGAAAATTTAAGATGCATTTTTGTAAACAGAGGAGAAATAGTAATTTGGAAAAAAGGCAGAATGAGTTCCTGATGTGTTTTTTCTCATGGGCAAAGACATTACCCCATAAACTCTAGCAAGGGAGTTAGAAATGAACTGAGACTTTATCCTTTCGTGTTCTTTCTTTCTTTCCCTTTCTCTCTTTCTTTCTTTTGTTACTAGAGAGCTATAATATGCTAGCTAGGACACTGCTGTTTTCTTATCTTTTGACTCAAACTATCTGACTGTCAAATTCTCTCTCATTGCCAGAGCCAGGATCTCCATATTTGTTGTTATAAAGGCATTCTCAGGGTAATTTATTATGTTCTTAGTCTACTGTTAAACTGTGACATTTCTGCCTCCACATCTCTACTGTTGTGGTGGTTTATTCTCACTTTAATGTCCTAATTTTTGAATTAACCTCTCCCCGTTTATTACAAAATAATGAGTTCCTTAACTTCCTGTCACAGAAGAGTTGATATCTGAGTGGGGAGCTGGCCATGGAGATATGAGGGTTAAGACTACTCTAGGAAACAGCCAAGGTCAAGGCTGTGGGCTAGATTGTCAGGCCTGCTCAAGGAAGAGCGTCAAGACCAGTACTGATGTTGCAGAGTGAGAGAGGCAGAGAGCAGGGGAGCACAGGTTAAAGAGGTAAAAGTGGGGCCAGTCATGTAAGACTGTGTAGGCTAGAATTAAAGTCTGGATGGCTCAGAGGGGTAAGCATCTTCCTTTGGCTCAGGTCATGATCCTGGTGTCTTGGGATTGAGTCCTGCCTCAGGTTCTCTGCTCCTTGCTTCTCCCTCAGCCTCTGCTTCTCTCTCTGTGTCTATCATGAATAAATAAATAAAACTTTTTTTAAAAGAGTCTCTTTTTGATCTAGATTCTTTTCTACCTCTCCATAGGGAACTCAGAGATAAAGAAGAGATTTACAGCTGTACAATTATATAGGTGTCTGTGCATGTGTATAATTGCTTTAGCTAGAATTATATTGAAACTCGATACATTTTTAATATGCTATAATAGAAGCAGATGCAGCAGACATGGTCCCACTCTTGAAAAACTTGTAATTAAAAAGTATGATTCTAACAGATCTATTCATTGGAGAGTGAATATTTGTCGTAGGAGGGCTGAAAGGAAACTGGGGAATTTCCCTAAAGAAACACAGTGTTATCCCAGATTGGAGAGAGATCTGGAGACACATCCTCTTTGTTGATAGACCTAAGTGGCACACTGACCAAGGAAGGCCACCAGACCTTAAATGAGTAAGAGAGGAAGGCGAAGCCTCAGATTATAATACGACCTAAATTTGTGTGGCTTCATGTGACTTCAAAATAAAGAAGTAGCGTGTGTCAATCTATGCCTCCTGCTGCTATCCACTTAGTTCTTCATAAAATAGCTACCTATAAAAACTGTTTTCTTATAAAATGAAAAGCAGTGAATCAAAACCACAGTGAGGGGTGCCTGGGTGGCTCAGTGGGTTAAGCCTCTGCCTTCGGCTCAGGTCATGATCTCAAGGTCCTGGGATCAAGTTCCACTTCGGGCTCTCTGCTCAGCGGGGAGCCTGCTTCCTCCTCTTTCTCTGCCTGCCTCTCTGTCTACTTGTGATCTCTCTCTGTCAAACAAATAAAATCTTAAAAAAAAAAAAAAACCACAACACAGTGAGATACCACTTCATACTCACTAGGATGGCTATTAAATTTGTTTTTGTTTTTAATACACACAATAACAGGTGTTGGTAAGGATGCAGAAAAACTGGAATCCTTGTGCATTGCTGGTGGGAATTTAAATTGCTGCACCTACGTTGGAAGACTGTTTGGCAGTTTCTTAAGAGTTAAATTACCATATGATCCAGCAATTTCACTCCTAGATATATATATATACCTGAAAAACTGGAAAATGGGACTCAGATACCAGTGTTCATAGCGACATTATTTACAATAGTTAAAAGGTGACAACAACCTAAATGTCTATCACAGATAAATGGTAAACAGAATGTGGTATTATACATACAATGGAATATTATTCAGCTGTAAAAAGGAATGAAATTCTGACATATACTACCACATGGATGAACCCTGCAAATATGATGTTAAGTGAAATAAACCAGATACAAAAGGACAAATACCATACAACCCCACTTACATGAGTACCTGACAACAGGCAAATTCAAGACAGAAAGTAGAATGGAGGTTACCAACAACTAGGGGTAAGGAGGAATGAGAAATTATTATTCAATGGAAGAGCTTTAATTGGGGATGATAGAACAGTTCTGGAAACAGTGGTGATGATGGCACAACACTATGAATGTATTATACATTAAAAATAATTAAGAGTCAAGATGGCGGAGAAGTAGCAGGCTGAGACTACTTCAGCTAGCAGGAGATCAGCTAGAGAGCTTATCTAAAGAGTGCAAACACCTGCAAATCCATCGGCAGATCGAAGAGAAGAAAAGCAATTCTAGAAACAGAAAAACAACCACTTTCTGAAAGGTAGGACTGGCGGAGAAGTGAATCCAAAGCGACGGGAAGATAGACCCCGGGGGGAAGGGCCGGCTCCCCCCAAGCGGCGGAGCAACGGAGCACAAAATCAGGACTTTTAAAAGTCTGTTCCGCTGAGGGACATCGCTCCAGAGGCTAAACTGGGGCGAAGCCCATGCGGGGTCAGCGTGGCCTCAGGTCCCGCAGGGTCACAGAAGGATCGGGGGTGTCTGAGTGTCACAGAGCTTGCGGGTACTGGAGCAGGAAAGCCGGTTGCAGAGACAGAGCCGACAGTAAGCTCGCAGCTCGGGGTTACCTTGAACCGGTCACAGGCTCGGTGAGCTCGGAGCGTGGCCGGAGATCAGGCAGACGGGAGTTACTGGGTGCTGTTCTCTGAGGGCGCACTGAGGAGTGGGGACCCGGGCTCTCGGCTCCTCCGGACTGGGGACCAGGAGGCCGCTATTTGTATTCCCGTCCTCCAGAACTCTACAGAAAGTGCTCAGGGAACAGAAGCTCCTGAAAGCAAACCCGAGCGGATTACTCAGCCCGGCCCCTGGTAAGGGCGGTGCAGTTCCGCCTGGGGCAAAGACACTTGAGAATCACTACACCAGGCCCCTCCCCCAGAAGATCAGCAAGAAATCCAGCCAAGACCAAGTTTACCTACCAAGGAGTGCAGTTTCAATACCAAGGAGAGCAGCAGAATTCCAGAGGAGGAGAAAGCAAAGCACAGAACTCATGGCTGTGAGTTCTCCATCTGATTTTTTTAGTCTTGCAGTTAATTTAATTTTTTTCTTTTTCGTTTTTTTCTCTTCTTCTGCTAAAATTTTTTTAACTTTTACCCTTTTCTTTTTTAACGTTTTTTAACTAGTTTATCTAATTATATATTTTTTCTTTTTTATATTTTCTTTATTTGTTTTCTTTTTTTTAATTCTTTTCTTTTCTTTTTCTCTTTCTTTTTGAACCTCTTTTTATCCCCTTTCGACCCCCTCATGATTTGGGATCTCTTCTGATTTGGTTAAAGCATATTTTCCTGGGGTTGTTGCCACCCTTTTAGTATTTTACTTGCTCCTTCATATACTCTTATCTGGACAAAATGACAAGGCGGAAAAATTCACCACAAAAAAAAGAACAAGAGGCAGTACCGAAGGCTAGGGACCTAATCAATACGGACATTGGTAATGTGTCAGATCTAGAATTCAGAATGACAATTCTCAAGGTTCTAGCCGGGCTCGAAAAAGGCATGGAAGATATTAGAGAAACCCTCTCGGGAGATATAAGAGCCCTATCTGGAGAAATAAAAGAACTAAAATCTAACCAAGTTGAAATCAAAAAAGCTATTAATGAGGTACAATAAAAAATGGAGGCTCTCACTGATAGGATAAATGATGCAGAAGAAAGAATTAGCGATATAGAAGACCAAATGACAGAGAATAAAGAAGCTGAGCAAAAGAGGGACAAATAGCTTCTGGACTACGAGGGGAGAATTCGAGAGATAAGTGACACCATAAGACGAAACAACATTAGAATAATTGGGATTCCAGAAGAAGAAGAAAGAGAGAGGGGAGCAGAAGGTATACTGGAGAGAATTATTGGGGAGAATTTCCCCAATATGGCAAAGGGAACGAGCATCAAAATTCAGGAGGTTCAGAGAACACCCCTCAAAATCAATAAGAATAGGCCCACACCCCGTCACCTAATAGTAAAATTTACAAGTCTTAGTGACAAAGAGAAAATCCTGAAAGCAGCCCGGGAAAAGAAGTCTGTAACATACAATGGTAAAAGTATTAGATTGGCAGCTGACTTATCCACAGAGACCTGGCAGGCCTGAAAGAGCTGGCATGATATTTTCAGAGCACTAAACGAGAAAAAATGCAGCCAAGAATACTATATCCAGCTAGGTTATCATTGAAAATAGAAGGAGAGATTAAAGGCTTCCAGGACAAACAAAAACTGAAAGAATTTGCAAACACCAAACCAGCTCTACAGGAAGTATTTAAAGGGGTCCTCTAAGCAAAGGGAGAGCCTGCAAGTGGTAGATCAGTAAGGAACAGAGACAATATACAGTAACAGTCACCTTACAGGCAATACAATGGCACTAAATTCATATCTCTCAATAGTTACCCTGAATGTTAATGGGCTAAATGCCCCAATCAAAAGACACAGGGTATCAGAATGGATAAAAAAACAAAACCCATCTATATGTTGCCTTAAGCCCTAAGACACCTCCAGATTTAAAGTGAGGGGGTGGAAAAGAATTTACCATGCTAATGGACATCAGAAGAAGCAGGAGTGGCAATCCTTATATCAGATCAATTAGATTTTAAGCCAAAGACTATAATAAGAGATGAGGAAGGACACTATATCATACTCAAAGGGTCTGTCCAACAAGAAGATCTAACAATTTTAAATATCTATGCCCCCAACGTGAGAGCAGCCAACTATATAAACCAATTAATAACAAAATCAAAGAAACACATCAACAATAATACAATAATAGTAGGGGACGTTAACACTCCCCTCACTGAAATGGACAGATCATCCAAGCAAAAGATCAGCAAGGAAATAAAGGCCTTAAACATCATCACTGATATATTTAGAACATTTCATCCCAAAGCAACAGAATACACATTCTTCTCTAGTGCACATAGAACATTCTCCAGAATAGATCACATCCTCGGTCCTAAATCAGGACTAAACCGGTATCAAAAGATTGGGATCATTCCCTGCATATTTTCAGACCACAATGCTCTGAAGCTAGAACTCAACCACAAGATGAAGTTTGGAAAGAACCCCAATACATGGAGACTAAACAGCATCCTTCTAAAGAATGAATGGGTCAACCGGGAAATTAAAGAAGAACTGAAAAAAATCATGGAAACAAATGATAATGAAAATACAACGGTTCAAAATCTGTGGGACACAACAAAAGCAGTCCTGAGAGGAAAATATATAGCGGTACAAGCCTTTCTCAAGAAACAAGAAAGGTCTCAGGTACACAACCTAACCCTACACCTAAAGGAGCTGGAGAAAGAACAAGAAAGAAACCCTAAGCCCAGCAAGAGAAGAGAAATCATAAAGATCAGAGCAGAAATCAATGAAATAGAAACCAAAAAAACAATAGAGCAATTCAACGAAACTAGGAGCTGGTTCTTTGAAAGAATTAATAAAATTGATAAACCCCTGGCCAGACTTATCAAAAAGAAAAGAGAAAGGACCCAAATAAATAAAATCATGAATGAAAGAGGAGAGATCACAACTAACACCAAAGAAATACAAACTATTATAAGAACATACTATGAGCAACTCTACGCCAACAAATTTGACAATCTGGAAGAAATGGATGCATTCCTAGAAACATATAAACTACCACAACTGAACCAGGAAGAAATAGAAAGCCTGAACAGACCCATAACCAGTAAGGAGATTGAAATAGTCATTAAAAATCTCCAAACAAACAAAAGCCCAGGGCCTGACGGCTTCCCGGGGGAATTCTACCAAACATTTAAAGAAGAACTAATTCCTATTCTCCTGAAACTGTTCCAAAAAATAGAAATGGAAGGAAAACTTCCAAACTCATTTTATGAGGCCAGCATCACCTTGATCGCAAAACCAGACAAGGATCCCATCAAAAAAGAGAGCTATAGACCAATATCCTTGATGAACACAGATGCGAAAATTCTCACCAAAATACTAGCCAATAGGATTCAACAGTACATTAAAAGGATTATTCACCACGACCAAGTGGGATTTATTCGAGGGCTGCAAGGTTGGTTCAACATCCGCAAATCAGTCAATGTGATACAACACATCAATAAAAGAAAGAACAAGAACCATATGATACTCTCAACAGATGCTGAAAAAGCATTTGACAAAGTACAGCATCCCTTCCTGATTAAAACTCTTCAAAGTGTAGGGATAGAGGGTGCATACCTCAATATCATCAAAGCCATCTATGAAAAACCCACCGCAAATATCATTCTCAATGGAGAAAAACTGAAAGCTTTTCTGCTAAGGTCAGGAACATGGCAGGGATATCCATTATCACCACTGCTATTCAACATAGTACTAGAAGTCCTAGCCTCAGCAATCAGACAACAAAAGGAAATTAAAGGCATTCAAATCGGCAAAGAAGAAGTCAAATTATCACTCTTCACAGATGATATGATACTCTATGTGGAAAACCCAAAAGACTCCACTCCAAAACTGCTAGAACTTGTACAGGAATTCAGTAAAGTGTCAGGATATAAAATCAATGCACAGAAATCAGTTGCATTTCTATACACCAACAACAAGACAGAAGAAAGAGAAATTAAGGAGTCAATCCCATTTACAATTGAACCCCAAACCATAAGATACCTAGGAATAAACCTAACCAAAGAGGCTAAGAATCTATACTCCGAAAACTATAAAGTACTCATGAAAGAAATTGAGGAAGACACAAAGAAATGGAAAACTGTTCCATGCTCCTGGATTGGAAGAATAAATATTGTGAAAATGTCTATGCTACCTAAAGCAATCTACACATTTAATGCAATTCCTATCAAAGTACCATCCATCTTTTTCAAAGAAATGGAACAAATAATTCTAAAATTTATATGGAACCAGAAAAGACCTCGAATAGCCAAAGGGATATTGAAAAAGAAAGCCAAAGTTGGTGGCATCACAATTCCGGACTTCAAGCTCTATTACAAAGCTGTCATCATCAGGGCAGCATGGTACCGGCACAAAAACAGACACATAGATCAATGGAACAGAATAGAGAGCCCAGATATAGACCCTCAACTCTATGGTCAACTAATCTTTGACAAAGCAGGAAAGAATGTCCAATGGAAAAAAGACAGCCTCTTCAATAAATGGTGTTGGGAAAATTGGACAGCCACGTGCAGAAAAATGAAATTGGACCATTTCCTTACACCACACACAAAAATAGACTTAAAATGGATGAAGGACCTCAATGTGAGAAAGGAATCCATCAAAATCCTTGAGGAGAACACAGGCAGCAACTTCTTCGACCTCAGCCGCAGCAACATCTTCCTAGGAACATCGCCAAAGGCAAGGGAAACAAGGGCAAAAATGAACTATTGGGATTTCATCAAGATCAAAAGCTTTTGCACAGCAAAGGAAACAGTTAACAAAATCAAAAGACAACTGACAGAATGGGAGAAGATATTTGCCAACGACATATCAGATAAAGGACTAGTGTCCAAAATCTATAAAGAACTTAGCAAACTCAACACCCAAAGAACAAATAATCCAATCAAGAAATGGGCAGAGGACATGAACAGACGTTTCTGCAAAGAAGACATCCAGATGGCCAACAGACACATGAAAAAGTGCTCCATATCACTCGGCATCAGGGAAATACAAATCAAAACCACAATGAGATATCACCTCACATCAGTCAGAATGGCTAAAATCAACAAGTCAGGAAATGACAGATGCTGGTGAGGATGCGGAGAAAGGGGAACCCTCCTACACTGTTGGTGGGAATGCAAGCTCGTGCAACCACTCTGGAAAACAGCATGGAGGTTCCTCAAATTGTTGAAAATAGAACTGCCCTATGACCCACCAATTGCACTACTGGGAATTTACCCTAAAGATACAAACGTAGTGATCCAAAGGGGCACGTGCACCCGAATGTTTATAGCAGCAATGTCCACAATAGCCAAACTATGGAAAGAACGTAGATGTCCATCAACAGATGAATGGATCAAGAAGATGTGGTATATATACACAATGGAATACCATGCAGCCATCAAAAGAAATGAAATCTTGCCATTTGCGACAACATGGATGGAACTAGAGCGTATCATGCTCAGCGAAATAAGTCAAGCAGAGAAAGACAACTATCATATGATCTCCCTGATATGAGGAAGTGGCGATGCAACATGGGGGCTTAAGTGGGTAGGAGAAGAATAAATGAAACAAGATGGGACTGGGAGGGAGACAAACCATAAGTGACTCTTAATCTCACAAAACAAACTGAGGGTTGCCGGGGGGAAGGGGGTTGGGATAAGCGGGGTGGGGTTATGGACATTGGGGAGGGTATGTGCTTTGGTGAGTGCTGTGAAGTGTGTAAACCTGGCGATTCACAGACCTGTACCCTTGGGGATAAAAATATATGTTTATAAAAAATAAAAAATTAAAAAAAATAAATAATTAAAATGGTTAATTTATATTTGTGCATATTTTACTGCCATAAAAAAAGAATTATAACAAAAAAGAAATCAGAAAGGAACCAGCACATACTCTTTGTTTAAATACTGGAGGAAAAGGGAACATGAAGAATGGACAACAAAAGTGATGTTACCCAAGAAAATTGGCACAAGTTCAAATAAATAATTCTCATGGCCTCAAAGAAATTATAAAAAAAGTGTTCCCTCTGATAAAGCTCAAAGAAAAAGATATTAGAATCAAAGAAGAGATGAGAAAAACAGAGAAAGAGATAAAATTGCCCCAAGAAAGCTGGAGAAGAGAGGATAAAGTGAAAATGGAAATAAAATACAAACAGTAGAGAGGTTAAAGGAATATTAGAATTGACTCAAGCAGAATAAACACACCTGAGAATAGTGTAAAGGTCATAGAATAAAGGCTCGGTGGAAACACACAAACCAAAATAGAAAAGAGCAAAGATATAGAAATGACTAGAAACATTATAGATAAAGAAATCCAATGCATACGTAATTCCTGCTCCTGAAGAAGAAACAAAAAATTAAATAAATATATTTTTTAAATTCCAGGAACAGAAGAAGCCTTACACCTTTATATTGAAAAGAAACACCATGATCTAAGAAAAACAATAATACGGAATAATAAATTTCAAGATAATATTTAGTTTCAAGACTGAAGAATGCCATCAGGCTATTTCAAGAGCTGAAAATATTCAGATAATGGATATAAAGTTCTAAGTAATAGAAAATGTGTCCTGAAATTTTTATACTCAACTAAATTATTCTTCATGAAAAAAATTATTCTTCATGTATAAGGACAATGGGTAGAGATTCTCAAGCATATACGAACTCAAGAACTATACAACTATTTTTCCTTCATGAAAAATCTGTTAATGAAAACTAAGGGACAAATCAAAATAAAGAGCCGAGGAATGAAGAAGACAGGTTACAAAGACTAGTGGAAAATATTAAACTTATTTAATACAGACTTAAGGTTAAACAACTATGTGTATAATAGTTTCATAATTGCATATTATATATTCATTATAAATGTTAACAATTCAAAAATTATTTTTTAAAAGATTTTATTTATTTATCTGACAGGGAGAGAGAGAGAGAGAGATCACAAGTAGGCAGAGAGGCAGGCAGAGAGAGGGAAAAGCAGGCTCCCCACTGAGCAGAGAGCCTGATGAGGGGCTTGATCCCAGGACCCTGAGTCCATGACCTAAGCGGAAGGCAGAGGCTTAACCCACGGAGCCACCCAGATGCCCCAGCAATTCAAAAATTATTAACAAAAATCAAAAAGTAAAGGGAAGGGCCAATAGGAAATGTATTTATATTTGATTTTTTAGCTGTTCCAGCTGAAGTCAAGTGATACTGTCTAAAGTTGAAACACATAGCTAAGTGAAGAAGAATTAACCCAACTTTTAAAACATTTTATGGTCTTTTTTAACTTTAGATAAATATCTATTAGAACTAACAATGCTTGTTGTGAAGATTCATTTATTTAAAAATTAGTAACATTTTTAGTTTCACTTCAGTTTTTTGGTTAAAACAATAAGGATTATAACTAATTTTTTATAAAATGTCTTAGATTTGTATCTTGATTTCTACCATTCATCCATTTTCTCTTTCAACTTATAAATGTGCACACACAGATGTCTCCAATGATCAAATGTATACAGTGATTATTTCTGGATGATACTGACTTTGGTTGTTTGGTTATGATTTTTTCTTTGTGCCTAGTTTGGAAGTAATAGTAATTATTATATTTAAAACAATCAACATAGTATTTTTAAAAGGAATACAGTCTAATTGGTACATTTTAGCATTTACATTTTAGGAAAAATATAAACACTGTTGCTTTTTCACTGACAAACTAAAGCCAGGGGTCAAATTCCCAATGATTTAAGGCTTTCTCAGTTTATTAAAACTCCTTCAGGTAAAGGCAGATAATTACTTCATTCCTGACATATCACGCACTGATCTAAGATTCTTAACCAGATACCCTGGAATATACATACTGGTTAGCCTCCATGCTTTTATGAGTAAAAGACCAAAACCACCAACAATCAGTTTTCTCTCTGGTAGACTGACAGAAGAATATAGAAACAAGTGGATAAATGGAATTGCACAGAATTCCAGGATATTTATAACCATTTCTTCTATTCCTCTAACCTAACCTATAAAAGGAAACAGTGTCTTAGTGGCACAATCGTTAAGCTCCCTTGAAGGAGGTGGTCTGGTTTTGTCTTATAATCTCAATATTTCAACCAATATTCCCAAAATTAGCGAGCATTTTGGGGATTAAGAGTCTTCTATTCCAGGGCACCTGGGTGGCTTGGCCAGTTGAACATCCAACTCCTGGTTTCAGCTCAGTCATGATCTCAGGGCCTTGGAATCGAGACCCATGCTAGGTTCTATGCTCAGCACAGAGTCTCCAGGCAAATCCTCTTCCTCTCTCTCTGCTCCTCTCTCTACTCGGAAGCACATAAGCATATGTGCACATACACAGTCTCCCTCTCTCTCAAATAAAGTCTTACCAAAAAAAAAAAAAAAAGAGTCTTCTATTCCCATACTCTTTAAGCTACCTTGGCAAGAAACGACTATTCCCACACTACCATTTTCTTGACAGTACTGCTAAGCTCATGAGTGTTTAACTATCCTTCCAATTTACTTTTCCCTTTTTGCTCTGAATTCATCCAAATGGATCTAAATGACACCAAGTAAGATGCAGTCTAGATCAGCTTAAAAAACTGTGTTTTAAGGATGGAATCTTTGAGTTGAGGCGAAATCTCCTTACAAAAACCTCTAAATAACTGAGGTTTGAGAAATATTGGCCTAGCTGTAAAATTGGGAACTTTGTGCCCTATGTTTGTCACAGTGGAAGTAAATCGGTCTTATGATGAACTGCTACCATTTCTTTCCAAAAAAGAACCAGGGCTCCTTGGAGAAAAGGCTGATTCCAGGGCTGGGCTAGGGAAAGTACCCTCTACTGAACTAGAATGCAAGGAAGTGCTTGGGATACTGGGGTAATGTGAAAAGAATGCAGGAGCCAGCTTAAAGGGGCTTCACTGGGCAAATTTAGGTTAGCTTGAGCTTTAAAATAAATAATTATATTAATAATGGATTAAAAGCTCAGCTGCTTTAGCTATATTCTCACAGTCACATTCCTACTCTACCTCCCTGCTTTCAACTCTCTGTCCTTTATTTCCCTCCCCATAAGCTCTGTGCTCAGAACAATATGCTCCTGTTTTTCCTCTGCTTCTGAATGCTGTGTGCTTTATACTAGAGATTTAAAAAAAAAATCTGAGTTTTAGTTTCAGGCTTTGGGGTGATCATAAAAAAATTAGTCTTAGGTCCTGAGCCACTGAAACCAACTTGCTATATGGTCTGTAGGGTTATTTGTTAGGTTCAAATATAAAATAGCTATTTTTTAAGTAAAATGGTTCAGTATCGGAAACATCATATGGTTCAACAGCATGCTCACAGCAGTTTTACATTGGGTCTTACAGTCAAACCATAAGCTCTTTTAAATTGGTTCCCTGTTTTATCCTCTTGCCTTTTATTTCCTTGGAGACCTAATGAGGAAAGGTGCCTGAACAAGAGGGCAGAGCATGGGCATTCCTGATTGTCCTGTCCAATGTTGTCTCAATCATACATTCATCCCTCTCTCCCAAGTACTGTCGTAGAATGAAAGGAGTGGTAGACCAGGAGTCAAGAGACTAGATTGTAATCCTGGCTTTCTCACTACTTAGTTGAGAGAAGCTGGGTAAGTTACAGTTTTTCTCAGCCTCTCCTTTCATTTGCAAAATAGAGGTTGAGCAAAGACGAAGTTGTGTCTGATGCTCCTTCCTGTTCTAATATTTTGCAGTTCTTTATTTTCGGGCGTGGGGTGGAGTAGGGAAATGACGTGAAAATTAGCATTTATTTATTTATACATGTATGGGTATAGAAAGGCTCATCAGCCAACCAAAGAGTTAATCAAGGTTAGAGGGAAAAAATTCACCTAAGTAGCTGAAACTGGTGGTTTTGTCAAGTCAAAAATGAACTTCCAGACTCCATATCACGTAAAATGATTTACTAATCCATAAAAATGTGATTTTAT
The DNA here is from genome assembly GCF_020171115.1 of Neogale vison. Lineage (NCBI taxonomy): Eukaryota > Metazoa > Chordata > Mammalia > Carnivora > Mustelidae > Neogale > Neogale vison. The sequence goes on along the minus strand of NC_058102.1, from coordinate 132,241,849 downwards.
GTAATTTTACAGGTAGAATATAGTTTAGTTGATATTTTAAAGTTCTTTTTTTCTCTCTTCTATAAATTATATTAAAGTTTTTAGATGATTATGAAGACTAATCATTTATTCACAAATGTATGGACTTCAAATCATGAGTCTCTTTTGAGAATCTGTAAGAAAATGTTTTAAATGCTTTCGGTCTCTGCTATCCAATTATAACAATGCTAAATTTAGTCAGATTTTGGTTTGTCCTCATCTGCACAATGATGATAATCTCTAATTTGGACTTCCCAATATAAGCATTGTTATGAAATCGTCTGTAGTCTAAGATTGCTTAGAAAAGGCAAAAATAACCTTAATTCTTGCAAATCTGAACAACAATATGCAGCATAAAAAGAAGAAAAGGCTCATTGCATAACAACTCAGCAGAACAGTGAATACCCAAAGCCTCCTTCCATGGAGTTACCCAGCCCTGAAAACAATTCTCCTTTATTCAAACACACTTTAAAAAACAACAGCAAAAAACTATAAGCCCCATAAAACTTTAACAAGCAATTTTGGTAAGGACCACACCAGGAACAGAGAAAGTTGGTAAGATATTTAATAAATAAGGAAAGTGTAGATCACATTTATATCATCACATGATTAGACTTTTTGGCTATATTAGATTTATGGAATCATCTTTATCACTTATAACAGAGATCTTCCTTGCAGCATAAAGTCTAGCCAAAAGTTACAAAATTCATTTCTGCAAAACCCAGGGAAGTCAATGAGCCTTGGTCCAATAAGCAAATTACTTACTCCTCTTGTCAAGAATGCTTTATGCACATGTACCCATGCACATATACACACCCTATGTAGCAAAAAGTTTCCTATCAATTTCTGATACATCCTCTCTCATTCTCTCATCTAAAATAAAACTACTTTCCTTACCAGACCCAATCAATAGTATATTTTAATCTCATTTTTTCCCCTATATCTTATGCTCCAGCCAAATCTTCATTAATAAACCTGACCCCTGCTGTCTTCAGGGCATAAACCCTAGCTTATTTGAAACCAAGGTACACAGTGTAAACTTGGGAACTAAATACATATATCTCAAGCAGTTACAGAAAAATATATGTTATAAAAGACAAAATAGATAGCTAATTAAGCATGAAGTCAATATAATGAGGTTTCTGTTAGACAGAATTTTTTTGTAAGTCTTCTTTTCTGTTTTTTTTTCCCCTTTCATGTATATTAGAATTACGAAGCAGAAGTGCTATCTTTACATTCTCTTAAATTTCCATTTCTTTCCCCTTTTTTTCTCTGCATCTGACATCATCATTAGATATCTTTCAAAATTGTATACCACTCAATGAAAGGGTCTTCAAAAACTGCCTTCAACATTTAGCAGCATAAAACTTACTCTTCTTTCATATATTCTAGTTTTCTAGAGTACTTCATCCATTTAAGAGGCTTTAAGAATCTTTCCCAGATTTTAGACCCATGCTCATTAATATAACCACTTGATTTGAATAAATATGAATCTTAAAAATAAAATGAAATTTTGCTAACGTCTCAAAGTAACATTAAGAAGTGTTTTACTGGGGCACCTGGGTGGCTCAGTGGGTTAAAACCTATGCCTTTGGCTCAGGTCATGATCCCAGGGTCTGGGATTGAGCCCCACGTCGGGCTCTCTGCTCGGCAAGGAGCCTGCTTCCTCCTCTCTCTCTCTGCCTGCCTCTCTGCCTACTTGTGATCTCTGTCTGTCAAATGAATAAATAAATAATCTTTAAAAAAAAAAAAAAAGAAGTGTTTTACTGCCTGTTATCACTAAATAAAGTAATAATAATAAGGATCATTATTCTTAGTCTTCCACAATCAAGCAGATTCTTTGGAAGCTACTTAAATAGGACAATAGCCACTAGTTTACAGTACAGGTTTAAATTCATTCAAGTATAACCTCATTCATTCACTCACTGCATATTGACTGTGCTTCAACTACAGTGACAGCTACTCGACTGTGAGCAAAACAAAACAAAACAAAAAAAACTGTATTATCTCCTTATTCTCAAAGAACTAAAGTTTGTTCAGGAGAATGACATTAATCAAATAATGGCACTTGTAAATGTACACTTACAAACTGAGATGGGGGTTGTCAAAAAAGAGCGTGGGATTCCATGAGAAACTACTAAAAGGAATTTGACTCTGATTGGGATTCAAGGAAAGAAAGCTCTCTTAAAAAAGTGATATTTAAGTAGAAATCTGAAGGATGACCAGACAAGTTGTTAGTTAGGCAGAAGAAGGGGTAAGATGGCGGGGAGGAGGAAGATAAGAGGACTGTTTCTGAAGGAAAAGCATATGAAAATGTCCTCTAACAAGAGGCATATTTATTTCTTATTGCTGCTGTAAGATATTATGGCAAACTCAGGGGCTTAAAACAATATAGACTTATTATCTCACAGTTCCAGAACTGAGAAGTTCAAAATAGATCTTACAGAGTTAAAATCAAGGTATTCTTTCTGGAGGTTCTTGGGAAGAATCTGTTTCCTTGCCTTTTCCAGCTTCTAGAGACTGCCTGAATCCCTTGGCTTGTGGCCTCTATCATCCATCTTCAAAGCCAGCAAGAGCCAGTCCAATCTTTATCATGATACTTTCTCTTTGGTTCTCTCTCTCCTGCTTCTCATTTTCACTTAGGACCCTTGAACCCATCTACATAATCCAGGATAATCTCTACCTCAAAGTCCTTTATTTCATCACACATCTGCAAAGTCCCATTTTCCATGTAAGGTAACATATTTATAGGTTCCAGGGATTAGGACAGTGGACATTTTTGGGAAGCCATTATATCACACCATGAGAGAGATTATGTATCATTTATGAACTGAAAGAAGGTCAGAGTAGGTGGGGGCAGAAAGTGAGAAGAAAAGTGGTATTTGGATGAGGCTGGGGAGGTGGGCAAGTACCTCACTATATATAACATCATACACCATATCAAGGGTTTTGATCTTTATTCTAAGAATAGTGGGAAGCTAGCTACAGACATAGTAACAGATTAGATTTTGTATTTTAAAATACCCTCGGGCTACTGGACAGAAATTGTATTTTTTTAAATAGCAGAGGTTAGGAAAAAGATGATGGTGACTGCAACAACAGATATTCAGATGATTATTACTCAGATTAGTGAAGTCATTTGGGTCTTTTACTTCCTAATTGGGTGATCCTATAACTTGGGTTAAACATCTTTCTGATAGTTCTATGGGGAAAATAAAAAGTTATGATATACAACTTGTCATTTATACGGAAACAGTCCCTGCATGATAAGGACCCTTTGTATTATATTGTATTATATTGCTTCTGTTATTAATTACCATGCATAACTCCATACTAGTAAATTAGACTTCAGTAACATGGATGATTTTATAGAAAAAGTTTAAATTATTATATCCAAATAAATTTCTATCTTAAGAATAAATATAATTCTAGAAGTAGAAGACTTGAATAAATCAAGAACCCTATAAACACTGAGTGGGGAAGAAGATTAGAAAGTGGGGTAATGGAGGGGGCAGGATCCGAATCATGTTAGATCTTGGAGCTCATTCTAAGAATTTTGGCTTTTACTATAAGTAGAATTGTGAACCTTTTGCGTGTTTTAAGGTGTGGCATAGTCTAACTTGGGCATTACAACAAGCTGATACTTTGAAAATAGACAGATCATGGGGAGTGGGGGGTTAGTGTGGAGGGACAGAGGCCAGGGAGAGACTATTACAATAATCCAGAAGAGGCTGATTGTGGTTTAGACCAGGATGGTAGCATTGAATGGGGTAGAGGGAGTGGCTGGGTTTTTGGTACGTTTTGGAAGGTTTCTGATGGATGTGAGAAAAAGAAAGTTGTCAAACACGACTCCCAAGTTTTAGCCTGAGTAACTAGTGGAATAGGTTGTCATCAGTGGAGATAGGGAGACTGACTTTCAGGGTGTAGGAGACCAAGTATCTCAGTTAAGAACATGGTAGGGAATTCTGGTGGACCCTCAAATAGAGTTGTAGAGTAAGTAATTGAATATGAGTTTGGAGCTCAGGGGAAAGGTCTAAGCCGGAGATACGAATTTGGAATTTGGGAGTATTTGCATTTAAATAGTATTTAAGCTTTGAGGCTAGATGAGATCACCAAGGGAGAATGTAGAATCAGAAAAGTTCCACTAGGACTGCTGCCTGAGGCACTTAAGTATTAAGAGGTGGGAAAGGAGATTAAGAATCAGCAAAGAAGGCTGAAATGGAGCAGCTAGTGAGGTAAGAGGTAACCCAAAAAGAACATGGTGCCATGGAAGCCCTACCTTTTTCTTCTCTAACATCTACTCATCTTTCAGAGCTCAGTTGAGTGATATTTCATTCCCTAGGCTTAGTTGTCTCTCCTACGAGTCTCCACAGCACCCAGTCTCCACAGCCTCTTGGCTTTTTTCAATTATATAGTAATTGCCTGTACTGACTCATCTCATTCTGTAAATTATAAGCTTCCTGAGAGGAGAAATCCAGTTTCTCTCACTCACAAAAAAATTCCCAGTTTAGCATAAGTACTTAACACACAGTTAACTGCTGAATATAAATTGGCTGAATTAAATTGGGAAAATTAGTACTTACCTTGTGGTTACAGACAGGTTGCTAGTGTGATAGGAAGAGTCTACTAGGATTATCTATGCCATAATACCACACACCTATTTACTTTATTTTTGTATGTAACCATCTGGAATTTTTCATCACAAACTTAGCATGTCTCATGGTTTTGATTCAAGTAGAGAGGGAAGAAGGAAACCCTTATTTATATATATACGCATATGTATATAGCAAGCATACATATCAAGCCCGCCTTTTTAATGTTAGCTCACTTTAGCAGTTAACCCTCCTGGCAAATGTGGGAAGAAAAGTATGATTACCTCTACTTTACTTTTTGACTTTATATGTCTATTATATATAGATATGGGCATATAAACTTGTATATAGACATATAAAAAGTAATATATATATGAATAGTTACATATACTATAATATACATACATATACATTTATATAAACATATACACATACACACAGATATATATATAAACACATACACATACATAAAATTTTCTGCCTGAGCAAAATAAAACAAATGGTTATTTTAAAAGTTCAATTATGTTACTTACTGGAAAGTATAACAGCAGAGACCCAAAAAGAATGGTTTCCAAGAGGATAAGGCCCGATGCCCTGATGCTCTAATAAATAAATAAATAAATAAAATTTTAAAAAAAGAAAGAAAGAAAGAAAAAAGAAAAAGTTATCGTTAGTTAACATTCCTAGAATGGAAGAACTTATCTATTGTGATAATACCTGAACTAGTAAATGAAAACTGGCTAATAGTTCAGAAGTGAACTTAATTGAACCATGCAAAAAGACTGACTATAAAGGTTGTAGTAGACTTAGTGATATTGCCAGTGGTGTTACAGAATTTTGTTCTCTAAAATTTGAATCCATGAACAATCTGAGCATCTGAGAACACTTTTTGGAAGATCCTTTCAATCCAAGAAGCTCACAGACACAAAATTTCTTGCTTGTATTTCTGAAACATCAACAACAAGTACATACAGAATGCTAACCCTCAGCCATTTCACAGATACTTGCAGGATAGTTTCAGTGAATAAAACAGACACACACACAAGGTCTTGGCATCTCAGTAATATGCATCTCACCATGTCAAAATATCGTCACCCACGCTCACCTAACAGAGCTCCACTATGTGAGTAATATAAATCACATTAAATAACAGAGGTATTTTACCTTGTGATCATGCTTTAATCATTCTTAACTGAAAATTCAATAGACTAAGTTGATATTTTAATAATTTCCTAATTATTTAAAGTTTACTATACATAAATATGCTTAATAACCTGAAGATATTTTGTTAGACTCAAATAGCATTCTCTTGCCAAAGCAAAATGACTGAAATTATGGCAAGAAATAAAAGACTAAATAATTTTATTTTCTAATAAAAAATTTTGCTTCAATGAGTTTAAGTGTCAATATAGAGTAAATATATTAATTAAGAATACAAACATAAAAACAGGTTATTCTAGAGTACCTGTATTTTCGCTAAATGCAACATGAAATATAAACAAAAATTACACCTGATGCAAATATTGTATCTTCACAGGAAAACAGTCTGAAGTATCAGCAACTGATTTTGCAACAATAAAAAGAAGCTAAAAACCCAAGCTACAAGGGTCCATTATATTAAAACAATGTCAGATAAAAATAAAAATAAAACAAAAATTAAAAAAAAAAAGTCATACAATGTCAGATAAATGAAGCCAGAGAAAGAAAAGTATAATATCTCTTCAAAACACAGCTAGGACATTGTTAAGACACAGAGGAATACTCTATGTAATCCCTCAAAAGAACTCAACGCTTTCATTAAATCTGAGAATTTGCAATGGAGAAACAAGTTTTGTCAGTGAACAGGCTTGATTAAGTGGCTTCTCACTATTGGTCTTTATGTTAGCTAGCAGATGCATTTTAGCAAAAAGAAAATTCCTATCAGCAAGCCTGTAGATGGGTTTTGGCTGCTGGAATTTTTAAGATGGCAAATTACATTCATACCTAATTATGAATGCTCCGTTTTTTAAACTTTATAAAAAGAAGACACCAAGAGTGAGAGTCCAAAATATTACACAAGACTGGTTGTAAAACAATCTATGGAATATTGTTTAAAGATTTATTTATTTATTTGAAAGAGAGGGAGAGAGTGTGCTCGTGAGTGCGGGGGGAGGGAGAGAGAGAGAATATCAAGCAGTCTTTTCCCTGATGAGGGCAGAGCCCCACACCAGGCCTGTTCCCATGACCCTGAGATCATGACCTGAGCAGAAATCAAGAGTGACACTTAACTGACTGAGCCACTCAGTGCCCTCTCCATGCAATACTTAAAAAAAAAAAAAAAAAAAGGATATGAAAAGAAGCTGCAAGGTTTAATGGAAAAAAACTTTGAAGTTCTCTTCATCTCAGTTTGAATTATGAAATAATCACTAAGAAGGCCACCTTAAATTTCAATGTCTTCACCCATAAACTAGGCATCCTAATAAGGTAAACACCTTATTAAATCTGAGGGTTCTAATAAAATATAAAGCATACAAAATGGTTACTATTAATCCCGATTCTTAGCAAGACGGTACGCACTCTTCAAAGTAAAAAAACAGCACCAGGATGGTGAATTTGAATTCCACAGAAGTAGTAGTCAAATTTTTTTTTAATACTTGGGATCCAAATGACCTCAGGAGAGCCCAAAATGGGGGTAGAGAACCCAAGAGTTTTTGTTTCTTTCTTTTTTTTTTTTTTAGGGCCAGTAGTTTCTTAACTGCATTACAACCATTTTTATCATATAACAGTCGTAGTGATGCAGATATTCTCAGAGTAAATAATGTTTCCTTTTCATTTGGTAATACCGAACAATCTTCTTAACTCTTCACTGCCTTGCTTCTGGCTGAGCAGAGGAGACCACAATTTCAAATTATTAAATGGAATTCCAACAAGTGGTTCTATAATCAAACAGAAGGCCTACTCAAAATATGTACTCTTCCTTTCAAAATATTCTTGGGCTGAGTTGGCTTCATGGCCTCACAGAATGAGTAGGTACCTAATAGGCAGGACTTCAGGGACAAAAAAAGAAACGTCATGTTCCCTAAAACATTTCCCCACTGTCTTAGTGATATTGGAAGTTCTTTGAACTAGAAAGAAGCTTTTTATTTTGTACTTGGTGCCAAGGGTTAATATATAAATGTTATAAGTAACATGTTGATTTAAGTTCAAAGTGAAGAACAGAAATCTCTTCCTCGAAGTCTAAGTGATAGGATAAGGAAGGAAAGAGGAGGGACTGAAAAATGAAGGTGATGCAGCCACTCTGGAAAACAGTATTGAAGGTTCCTCAAAAAGTTAAAAATAAAACTACCCTATGATCCAGGAATTGCACTACTAGGTATTTACAAAAAGAATACAAAAACAGTAATTCAAAGGGATACATGCACCCTGTTGTTTACAGCGGCATTATCTACACTAGCCAAATTAGGGAAACAGCCTTATTGTCTGTCAATTGATGAATGGATAAAGAAGATGTGGTACATCTACACAACGGACTAGTACTCAGCCATAAAAAGAATGAAATCTTGCCGTTTGTAATGATGTGGATGGAGCTAGAGAATATTAATGCTAAGTGAAACGAGTCAGTCAAAGAAACACAAATACCATATGATTTTACTTGTGTGCAATTTAAGAAGTGAAGCAAACAAGCAAAGGGGAGAAAAAAAAAAAAGAGGCAAAACAAGAAAGACTCTGATGGTTACAAGGGGAGGTGGTGGAGGGATGGGGGAAATAGGTGATGGGGAATAAAGAGTTCACTTGTCCTGATGAGCACAGGATGATATATGAAGTATTAAATCACTATATTGTACACCTGAAACTAATATTATACTGTATGTTAACTAACTGGAATTAATATAAAAACTTAAAAAAAAAAAGAAAACTGAAGTTTGGAAAGGGATATAATGAGCAAAATAACAGAGCCCAAGAAAGAATTTCATCTCCTTCACAGTTGTGCCTGAGATAGAAATGGTGGTATGGAAGCCTTTTAACCAGAATTGCTAACTGAGAAACTCTGAGAAAACGTAATTGAGAGGATCAACAATATACTATTTATTCATTTATACAATATACTATTCATTCAAAACACATACATATAATCAGCACCATATATTTTCTAGATATATATAAATATACCAAATATATATCTGGAAGATATATACCAAGCTGACAACATTTTTTTTTTCTACTGGAGAAGTGGATAGATTTGGGGACAAATCAACTTATTCAAAAACATTTTCATTTCTTTGGTGATGAAGTCATGCGTTGCTATGTAATATGTATTGTAGTAATTAAATTAAGTAATATTAAAGAAAAGTAATCTAAAATGTGACAGTTCAACTATTGGAAAATTCCACCACTAGGCATCATAATATGCCAAGAAGTCTAAACAAAGGCCTTTCCAACTAATATCTACTTAATGAGATTTTATTCAGTATCAGCCTGAGGAATAAAATTAACAAACAGTACTTTTGTAATTTACAAATTTTTGAATTTACAAACAGGTAAATATAGAGCTTGGGGAGTTAGCATTGAGCCTAAAACTCTCTCCTTTAGAAACTATAAAGCCAACAAATATAATTCCAGAATTTACAACAGAGGTGTGTGGGTCCCATCTCATTCCATCTCACCTGCCCAATTTCTTAAACTTTCTCAACTGACTTATGAAGGTTTCTAACAGTCAAGTATCCAACCTGTATACTGGAGAAAAGAGCTAATCTCATTATACCAATTTTATTAATTATGTCAAAGTCAATTTCTAAATTCCATAATCCTTGGATGCAAAGTAGAGAAGCATAAGAAAAAGCACAGCTGCAGCTGTCACAAGATTTGCTCGTGATGTAGGCATCCAAAGGGAGCTAAGTCACTACAAGTAGTAAGGCGATGAGAATGCGGAAGTCTGATCTTTTTCAAAAACAATTAAAAATGGTTTGTCATTATTTCCCTTGATTTTACAAGGACTAACTACTTCATTTATAGTTTTGAAAAATTTTTAACCCCTGGGGAAATTAATGTATATCTTGCTAAAACAGTGCAGCTCTTCTGAATTACAGCTGATTTCTTTAGTCCTGTGGCAATTGAAGTTTCTTTCTATTACAAAAGGAACCTCTGAGCATGAAGGTATTTTTACACAGCTGCACCTCGGAATGCATGATGAAAATATAATAAAGCAATAGAATTAGATTCTGAAAAGAATGAAATAGCATAGGTTTGGATCATAAAGCAAGACCATAAATCTGTATCATTTACAAAAAGAATTAGCCATGCTAGCAGAACAGACTTTTTCTAGTTCTTTAGAGAAATTCATGGACAGGGGGATTACAAATAAACAAATGCCTGATGAAACAGTCATATAATAATAAATTGGAAGCAAGATGTAAAAGCAGCCTTAAAGAGAATCCTAACGCTGAGAGATATGAGGATGCTATTTTTCAATAATTTTATTTATAGTTATATAAATAAATGAGAACACACGGTTTGACAGACTAACATGCAATTATTTTGTCTTAGAAGATCTGTGATGAAATATTGAAAAACCATTCAGATTTAGAAAAATTTGTCAGAGAACAATTGCCCAAAATGTGTTAGTTAAAATTAGTATTGGTTTTTCCAAAAAATTATCAGCAATGAAAAAGGTACCAAAAAAGCAAAGAATATGTTCACGACAGAGATTGCTAAAGTGAAATAAAAGCAATTCAGAGAACTTTATTTTATTTATTTTACTTACTTTAAATTTTCATTCAAGTATAATTAACATACAGTATTATATTAGTCTCAGGTGTATGATCCAATGATTCAACAACTCCTATACATTATTAAGTGCTCATCGTATAAATATACTCTTAGTCCCCTTCACCTCTTTCACCCATCCCCTTGCCCCATGTCCCTTTGGCAACTACCAGTTTGTTCTCTATGTTTTAGAGTCTCTTTTTTCTTTTTTTCTTTTGTTTTTTAAATTTCACAAATGAATGAAATCATATGGTATGTATGGGCCTTTCTCTGACTGTTTTTAGTTAGCATTCTACCCTCTAGATCCATCCAAGTTGCTGGAAATGGCAAGATTTCATTCTTTTTTATGCCTGATTAATATTTCATTGTGTATATATGCACCACTTTTTCTTGAACCATTCATCTATTGATGGACCTCTGGGTTGCTTCAGTATCTTGGCTCTTTTAAATATTGCTGCAAGAAACACAGGGGTTACCTTTTCAAATTCATGTTTTCATTTTCTTTGGGTAAATATTCAGTCATGGAATTACTGGATCATATAATAATCTTATTTTTATTTTTTTTTTAGGAACTTCCATATTGTTTTCCACAGTGACTGCACCAATTTACATTCCACCAACAGTACACAAGTTTTCTTTTTTCTCCACATCTTCACCATACCTGTCATTTCTTGTGCTTTTGATTTTAGCCATTCTGACAGGTGTAAAGTAACTTCTCACTGGGGTTTTCATTTGCATTTCCCTGATGATGAGTGATGTTGAGCATCTTTTCATGTATTTGTTGTCCACCTGTATGTCTTCTTTGGAAAAATGTCTATTCAGTTCCCTGCCCATTTTTAATTGATTATTATTATTATTTTGGTGTTGAGTTGTATAAATTCTTATATATTTAGGATATTAACCCATTATCAGATGTATCATATACAAATATCTTCTCCTATTCAGTCTTTTTGTTTTGTTGATGGTTTCTTTCACTCTATGAAAGCTTTTTTATTTTGGTATAGTCTCAATAGTTTAATTTTGCTTTTGTTACCCTTGTCAAAGGAGACATATCTAAGAAAAGTGTTTTTATGGCTCAAATTAAAGAGCTTACTGCCTATGCTTTATTCTAAGAATTTTATGCTTTCAGATCTCAGATTTAGGTCAATAATCCATTTTAAGTTTATTTTCGTTTATGGTATAAGAAAGTGGTTCAGCTTCATTCTCAGTTTCCCAACATTTGCTGAAGAGACTATAATTTTTCCCATTATATATACTTGTCCACTTTGTCATAGCGTCAAAAAGAAAAGGTAGGTTTATTTCTTGGCCCTCACATCTGTTCCACTCTTTGTGTGTCTATTTTTGTAAGACTACCATACTGTTTTGATCACTAGAGATCTGTAGTATATCTTGAACTCTGGGATTGTAATACCTCCAGTTTTGATATTTTTCAAGAGCTCTGACTATTTGTTATCTTCTGTGGTTCCACACAAATTTTAGGATTATTTCTTCCAGTTCTGTGCAAAATGCTGTTGATATTTTGATAGGGATTGCACTGAATCTGTAGATTGCTTTGTATAGTATGGACATGATAATAATACGGATTCTCCCAATTCATGATCATGGAATATCTTTCCATTTGTATATGTTATCTTCAATTTCTTTTATCAGTGTTTTATAGTGTTTAGAGTACAAGTCTTCGGGTGCCTGGGTGACTCAGTCAATTAAGTGGCTGCCTTCAGCTCAGGTTCTGATCCCAGAGTCCTGGGGTCTAGTGCTGGCGTGGGGCTCCCTGTTCAGCAGAGAGCCTACTTCTCCCTTTTCCTCTGCCTGCTGCTCTGCCTACTTGTGCTTTTTCTCTCTCTGTCAAAAAAGAAAGAAAGAAAGAAAGAAAGAAAGAAAGAAAGAAAGAAAACATTTAGAGTACAGGTCTTTCACCTCCTTGGTTAAGTTTATTCCTAATTATTTTATTATTTTTGGTGTAATTGTGAATGGGATTGCTTTCTCAATTTCTCTTTCTGCTACTTCATTATTAGTGTATAGAAATGCAACAGATTTCTGTATATTCATTATATATCTCGTGCTTTTACTGAATTCATTTATGAGTTCTAGTATTTTTGGTAGAGTTTTAAAAAGTTTTCTCTATATAATATCATATCATCTGCAAATAGTGAAAGTTTTACTTCTTCCTTACTCATTTGGGTATCTTTTATTTCTTTTTGTTGTCTGATTGCTGTTGCTAGGACTTCTCGTAATATGTTGAATAAAAGTGGTGAGAGTAGACACCCTTGTCTTGTCTTTCTTCGTATCACTACTTTTTTGCCATTTTTATTATTATGTGTCTTGGTGTGGACCTCCTTGGGTTGGTATTGTTGAGGGCCTTCTTTGCCTCCTGCATCTGGAAATCTATTTCCTTTCCCCGATTAGAGAGGTCTTCAGGTATTATTTCTTCAAATAAAATTTTGCCCCCATTTCTCTCTTTTCTCCTTCTGGGATCCCTATAATGTAAATATTTTTATGCTGGATTTGTCACTGAGTTATCTTACCTTTTCTAATCTTTTATTATTCTTTTTTCTTTTGCTGTTTAGCTTGGTTGCTTTCCACTACTCTATCTTCCAGCTTGCTGATCAATTTTCCTGCTTCCTCTAGTCTACTGCTTATTCCTTCTAGTGCATCTTAATTTCAGTTATTGAGTTCTTAATCTCTGATTGGTTCTTTTCTATATTTTCTCTCTTTGTTGAATGTCACACTGAGATCCTCCACTCTTTTCTCAAGTCCAGTAAGTATTTACTTTAAATTTTCTATTAAGCATATTGCTTATCTCCATTTCATTTAGTTCTTTTGCTGTGATTTTGTCCTGTTCTTTCATTTGGGACATATTCCTCTGAGCCCTCATTTTGTCTAACTTTCCATGTTTGTTTCTTTGTATTAGGAAAGTCAGCTACATCTCCTGATCTTGAAAGTAGTGTTGCCTTATGAAGAGAGATTCTGTGGTGCCCTGTGGCACAGTATCCCCCATTCACCAGAACCTGGCATTTCAAGGATATCTCCTAAGTATGTTGCATGCACCCTTCCATTGTGGTTGAGCCATATTTACCTTCAGTCGTGTCATTTGCAATGGCATTCTCTGCCTGTTGTGGGCAGAGTTTGGTCCCTGTACTGTTAAGTGGCCAGTTTCATCCAGGGCTTGTAGTTGGGTCAGACCAGATGTCTGCCCTCAAACTTGTACTGGGGCCACAGAGAACTGTAGAATGCTCCTGGTGTTGTCTCCTGAGAAGTTTTTATTGGTAGGCAGAGCCAGCAATCACATCAGTTGTCTGCCCCCAGCCATTGCTCGGGTTGCAGTTGAACTGATGTATGCAGTTATCTCCCACAGGGCAAAAGTACCTTTGAAGTGATGATGGTCACTGTCGGCGTTGCTTGCAGAATGAGACATGTCAGGTGCTGCTTGAAGGGACAGCTACACAGTGGTGTGGGTTGGATGGGGGGAGTCCACAGGAAAATGTAGGGGTAGTGCATGTGTATTAGCAAGCTAGGTAGTGGGTATATGAGCTGGTTCCTGAAGGTGTCCTGGTATCTAGGCTGGGCAAGCAGAGGAGAAATGGCACCTCCCAGCCTTTTTGTTCTTGAAGAAGTCTCCTAAGGACCCTACCCCTCCACTGCATGTTTTGAGACTAGTAAATAAGTCTTCCTGTACACCCCAGATACTTTCAAACTATTCCTTCTATGCTGCATCTTGGAGGTACTGTTTGTTATCCTGGCTCTTTAACCAGGGGGACTCGCAGTTTCCTATTGCCTTTTAGCAAGCCTAACTGATTTTTAAAGTTCCGGGTGTTAAATTTGACTGATTATAAAAACTTGTGAAGTTAAGCTCATCTGGTTTTCAAAGCCAAATGTTCTGGGGACTTGTTTTCCCAGTGTAGACCCCCATATCTGGGGTATCTGGTGTGGGGTATGTTTTTCTCCCTTTTCCATTCTCATGATATCCCCCATTGTGGTCAGTCTCTAAGGCTAGTTTAGTTTTTCACTGGAACTGTGTCCTTCCTACCATTTTTTTTTTCAGTGTTCCAAGCTTCCTACCGTTTTTAATATGGCTTCCTCCCTACAATTAACTGTGGACAGTCTATTTTGCCAGTCTTCAGCTCATTTTTTGAGTAAGTTCAACTGATATGTCTGTTATCTAGGTTGGACCAAGGGATAAGATGAGCTTAGGATCCTTTTACACTTCCATCTTCTCAAATAGTACCACAGAGAATTTTATAGTCATGGAATAAAATACATGAGCTTTATAACCAGGTGATTTGGGATCTCATCACCGGCCACTTATTAGGTGTGTCATCATGAGCCAACTGCTGAACCTTCTGAGCTTCTTTATATATAAAATGGGTGCAATGATGCCAATCCTTGCAGTTCTTTGTAAAAATTGGCAATAACACTGCCCAGCATGGAGCAGGTACTCAGTCAAAGGTAGTTCATCATCAGTCTTTCATGGACATATACAGTGAGGTCAACAGTCTATCTAAGCTCACTCAGCTGAGGAGTGACCGAACAAGGCCCCATCATCTACTCTGCTGATTCCCAAGTCAGTGCGATTTCTTCTGTACATCCAATCTGACCCTCAGCCATTTTCTTGCCCAAAGGAACAGAATTACACGTAATATAATAACAAAAACATGTAGCACTACTAGAGCATTTTAAAATAAATTACAAGTAAGGAGCTTGGTTCAAATGTTATTTTAAAAGTTACTATTCCGGGGGCGCCTGGGTGGCTCAGTGGGTTGAGCCGCTGTCTTCGGCTCTGGTCATGATCCCAGAGTTCTGGGATCGAGTCCCGCATCGGGCTCTCTGCTCGGCGGAGAGCCTGCTTCCTCCTCTCTCTCTCTGCCTGCCTCTCTGCCTACATGTAATCTCTCTCTGTCAAATAAATAAATAAAATCTTAAAAAAAAAAAAAGTTACTATTTGGGGCGCCTGGGTGGCTCAGGGGGTTAATCCTCTGCCTTCGGCTCAGGTCATGATCTCAGGGTTCTGGGATCGAGCCCCGCATCGGACTCTCTGTTCGGCAGGGGGCCTGCTTCCTCTTCTCTGCCTCCTCTCTGCCTGTGTCTCTGCCTACTTGTGATCTCTGTCTGTCAAATAAATAAATAAAATCTTAAAAAAAAAAGTTACTATTCAATTTAAAATCCTAGACGGTTTTATGCAAAATATTAGAATTGTCACATTGCATTAATTAGGAATTATGTCTGATTTCTAAAAGCAGAGCAACTCATATTTCACATAATGGAGATAAATTTTCTAAGTGTCCAAAAAGCATACACAAGTGAAGTACCTAAAGATTGTCACCTTGAGAAGGGTTACCGTACATTCTCAAGTAAAGTGGCCTGAAATTGTTGAAACAAAATATGCCATTTGCTTAGATTTCTATCTTTTTAAAGATTTTATTTATTTATCATCACTTGAAAACTGTCTAATCTCAGAATTTTTTTCTTTTCTTTTTCAGTTTGGTATGTTGAAAACTGTGGTCTGCAAGGTAACTAGTCTAAAATACTACTGTCCACCCATGGCGCACCTGGATGGCTCAGATGGTTCAGTGTCCGAGTCTTGATTTTGGCTCCAGTCATGATCTCAGGGCCCTGGGAGGGAGCCCTGAAGTAGGCACCGTGCTCAGCAGGGAGTCTGCTTGGGGATTCTCTCCCTCTTTCTCTGTCCACCCCCCGCCCCGTCATGCTCTCTTTCTCTCTAAAATAAATGGATAAGTCTTTAAACAAACAAACAAACAAAAAACAAATAAAGTACTACTACTCAGGCAAAAGAGCCGATCAAATATTAGCCAGACATCAGCATCTCTTCATCTCCTTGTTCAAGAAAAAAATAATGTGAGAACAGGAACAGACCTGCTCAGAACTGTTAAGCCTATCTTTGATACATTGTCTGTATTCTAAAGCAGGTTTGGAAGTATATGGAATGACGAGACAAAGTGCAAAACAAGGAGACATTTCATATTTTGATATTTGGTAACAGTCTAAACATGCTAAGACTTGTTTATGTTCCTTATACTCCACGTTAACACAGAAGTTTCACTTCTGAAAAGATACTTACAAATGTACAAAGAAATGCTATGAGCATTTCAGTGAATAAACCAATAGATGATTTAGTGAGGTGTATGAGATGCTTCATAGTTGCTAGATTTGGCAGTTCAGAAATTTAAAATAGCAGTATTCTCTCTGACAGGCAAAAGCAAAGGCGGATTACAAAGTGTTGCAGGAAAACAACTGCTACTTAGATGCAAGGATGACAGAGACAGAATTCAGAAATCAGCCTCTACAGTAGCAAAAACACCTTTAGATCACATGGAGCAAATTGCATTTTTATTTCCCCCAAATTTGTGAGCAGTAAGAAGAATCATTAAATGGGCATTATGGAACTCAGTCCACATGGACTGCATCATTCCTAAACTTGTCTGCCTGAAGACAAAATTAAAAAAAAAAAAAAAGTAGGGCTATATTAATTAACTAATCATGTTTACATTTTGATTGTCAATTCTAACCATTTGTTTCATTAAATTCTGCTGTTTTAGTTAGTCTTAATGTTTATTAGCAAATCATAACATGTTTGCAAACATTACATAATTATCTTGGTATTGTGGAGTTTTGCATCTTATATAAGAGACATGGTTCTGGAGAGATTTAAAAAAAAATTTGTAAGTTTTAATTAGATAATAAATGTTAACCCTTCCATGCAGAATTCAAGAGGTTCATAATAACTGAGGGATGTTTTAATTAGTGTTTCTTTTCTGTTTGGATCCTGCTTATTTACTCTTTGCTCTAAAACACATTATAAAAATGTACTAGGATTAGGCTGTCAACTCAAAAAGACACACAAGAGAAGTAATTAAGTACATTTAGAAATCTGACAGTAGAGACTTAGAGAAGTTAAAATAATGTTACAAAAAAGGAGAAAAAAGTTTTACAATGTAATAGATTAAAAAAATTGTCTAACCTTGTCAAAAATCGAACTATTACTAAAGCAGTTTTCTAGAAATAATCAAATTTTGAAGTTTTTTAAACTAATGATGACAAGTCTTCCTCTTCACCCTACACCTCTTGCTGGAGCTCCAGACTCATATTTTCCCTTTCTTAGAAGACAGTTCTACCTGAATGACCTATAAACACCTGAAACTCAAGATTTCAAAAAACTAAAACTTCCAATGGTTAATAGTAATCAATTACTATTTTGTAATCAAACTCTCTCTGAAATATATATCTATAGGCTAGAAATAAATGAAGTGGGTTTTATGACATATTCATGGATTTACTTTTCATATTTTCCAGAACTTTCAAAATTTCATTGACTGTCTCAATAAATGAATAAGTAACCAAATAAATGAGCAAAGTGAGAAGCAACATGCACCTGACCCATATTCAAGTGGAGAGGAAATTCTTGATTTTTAATTTATGGGTGTTCTCTACGATTCAGAGAATAAACAATCAAAATCTTAATAAGAGGAAGAAAAGGAAAAGGAAGAGAAGGAAGAGAGGAGGGAAGTAGAAGAAACCATCTGTTTATGTTTGGTTTAGCATACTGGGGTTCTTGATTTCACAGGAATTAAATGCAGGAGGCAGATGGGTGGGTGGAAGAGAACCAGACTCAAGTCTCAATGACGTCACTGTTCTCTGAGCTTTCTCACAGATGCCTCCTGCTATCTTTATTGTACCCTCCTGCCCTGGGATCTCCCACCCCAGATGCCCAGTACCTTCAGGGCATCCTTTGTGTCATTTCATTCAGCCCTGCCCTCTTCAAGTAAGGTGCATATTTCAAAGTAATTCCCTTATTCCTCTTTGTCTCCAACTTTGAATTTCTTCCATGCTTAATCTTATATTTATAAACAAAAGGAATATGATAAATGCCAATTAGGGTGTTAGTGTAATAATTTAATGTTTGCTCCTCCAGGTAGGGCTTGGAAGATAAAATAGATAGCCAATACTTAAAATCTAAATGCAGAGATCTTGAACTTTAAAAGTTAAGAGAGCAAAGTTATTAACACAGTGGGCTTTCTGGTACCCCCAAAGAGTCTAGGACTCTTTCCATGAAGATTTCCTCTCTTCCTCTAAGATCATTCCTTTATATAAGCAAACCATTCAGAAGATGTAGAGATTCTTTTTAAGAATGAAAGGGATCCCATCATCCTCACCTTTTGTTGAAGATATTTTTCTAAGAAGCAATTCATATTTCAAAAAACCCTTTTATTTCCAGTTGTGCATTAAATGCATCAAGAATAAGTCTATCTCACTACAATTACCACACATCTGTGACTGAGTTAACCCCTGTCAAGGGCACGCTAAATGAATAGGTTTGCTTCCCTTTATTCATTTCCTTCCTTGAAGCAGAATTTTGTATAATATGGAAGGTGCTTTGAAACACAGCTTTCATTATGTGATAGGTTTCAGGACACGCTGTGTAAGTATGACTCCAAGGGCCAGAACAACAGCTCTCTTCCACCCACATGAATACATTCCATTGACTATAGTTTTTTCTTTGTTTCTTTTTTGACTACATTTTTAAGCCTATGAAAGAGATATAAATGCATAAATTCTGAGAAAAGAATAGTCGATGTGGGGGGACAGGGGAATCAATCCAGAACCACTGTGTTTGGTAAAACAGGGACCTAGGAGTACATCTAGCATTGCTAGTTTGCTTATTCAGTGCCATTTTTCCCAACAGAAGACACATTTTGATTTTTGTTAAAATCAAATGTTGATAATAAAAGTGGTAGTAATGACAACAATAACAATAATAACAGCAGAATTTTTGTACCAGCTCTAACTCTAGGCACTTTATGTGAATTAACCCATACAAAACATTCAACCCTCAAAACATATAGTAGGTCCTGTTATGACTCCCATTTTGTAAATTAGGAGCCTGAGATTTAGAGAGGTTAAAAAACTTGCCCCAAAGAAATTGACAGAAACACTCAACTTTGCCCCATCACTTTCAAAATCCAAATCTGTAAAGCTGTCATTTAAAATAGCATCTGGATGGTGGCTCTTGAAACAAAGGAAGACAGCGTGGTATTGGCACAAAAACAGACACATAGATCAGTGGAACAGAATAGAACCTCAGAAACGGACCCTCAACCCAATGGTCAACTAATCTTCAACCAATCAGGAAAGAATATCCAATAGAAAAAAAGACAGTCTCTTCAGTAAATGAAAAAACCTTTCCTAAAAACCTCTCGCTAAAATATAAAGACACATGTGGAATAGCAAATCACAACTCTGCTGTGAACAGGGAATTCAAAGTAGAAATACAAGTAGAAATAAAAATGTAAAAAAGTACTCATCCTCATCAATAATAGGGAAATGTAAATAAAAATTATATTATTTCATTTTGAATGGCCTCATTTTTGGGGTGCTGTTAGCAGTCAGAAACCTGAGCACCCTGACGGCCCTGTACCACACAGCTCGTGGGCCCTCTTCAGCCCCACCTGCACTCTGATCCCCTTTGCTCACTGTGCCTCAGCCCATGTGGCTACTTTTCAGTTCTACAAATGCAGCTGCTCCCTACCTTCGGGCTGTCAGAGCTCATCCTGGTCCTTTACCCTGGCCCACTGCCACCTCCCTCTTCAACCTGCATCTGATTCACTTCAACTCATTCCTCAGGTCTTAATTTCCTGACTTTTCACACAAGAAAGGTTTTTCTGAGTGCTTTCTCTGTCTCAGACAAGGTGGCAGACACAGGAGTTTCAGAGACTTTTGTGAACTACCCAAGCTGGTAAGGTTTCCCGTGTTTTATGCTCACGACACACAGTATTTCCACGAGGGGCACTCTTATCACAACTGAAATTAATGTTAGAAAGCAACATTCATAAGGAGCACTTCCTAACAGAAAGAGCATCTACCATAAATAAACTGCCAATCTTAGTGGTGAGGCCGGCCTTCTTCCTAAAACCAGGCAGAAGATGAGGACACCTGATATTAACATTGGGATTTTACATAATTGCTGAATTTCTATTAAAGACAATGAGATAAGAAAAAGAAATAAGAGCTATAAAGACCAAAAATGATACAACATTATTATCTGGTAGGAAGTTGTCCTAAAGAAATAATCTGAATCATATACAAGGTATAGTTATAAGAATGTTTCAAGCACAGCATTCATACTGAGAGAAAATAAGGAACAATCCATATCCCAAGAGACAGACAAATAGTAAAATAAATTATGATATATTCTATGATATAGCAAAATGATGTAATAAAATTCAGGGTTTTGGGGTACATTTAATAACAAAAGAGTATATTATTATAATTTATATATATATAATTTATATATAAATATTTTATATTAAACATTTTAAAATATCAAATTGACTTATAGATGATTTTTATATTATTACTTAAAATTTTCAGCATTTTTCAACTGTAAAATATACATGTATTACTCTTACAAGATGGAACAATTTAGGATTCTAATTCCACAAAAGGACTGAAAAGATTAAAGTCATAAAGATATACCTTCTGGAAGTGTTAAAATTAAAGAGACTGACAATGGCAAATGTAGAGAAGATTTAGAGCAAGCGGAATTTGGGTATGTCGATAATGGGAATATAAAATGGGAATTTAAAACTGTACAACCACTTTGGAAAGTGCTTTGGCAGCCTCTTATAAAGCTAAAAATACATCTGCTCTGTGACCGAGCAGTTCTGCTCATAGACATTTATCTAAAAGAAAAAAAAATATATTTGATCACAAAAAGACTTGAACAAGAATGTTCACAGCAACTTTATAATAATCAAAAAGCAGAACCCAAATATCCATCCAACAGGAAAGTGGATAAACAAATTATATAAAACTCATACCACCATGAAATCTGACTCAGAAATGAAGGGGTAAAGGGCTGATCCACATGAAGAAGATAAATCTCGAAAACTAAGATACTAAAAAAGCCAGACCCAATAAAGTACATATTGCCTGATTCTATTTACATAAAGTTCTAAAACACTGATTTACAGTGATAGAAATCTGAACAGTGGTCGCCTCTGGTTGGTGGGGGGAGAAAGTCACGGGGACTGACTGGGAAAGGGCATGAGAGAACTTTCTGGAGCAAAAGGAAATTTCTACATCTTTACAGAGGTATGAATTACCTGGGTGTATATGCATTTGTTAAACTAACTGCACTGTACAATTGAGATCAATCCATTTCACTCTAAATGAATTATACTTTCACAAAAAGTAAATAATAACAAAGGATCTAAAACTCAACACTAAGGTGGTTAAAGATAAAAATCAATAGAGCTTTTATTATCCCTCAAATCTCATGAAGCTGGTGCCACCAATCAGTAAGATTACTTCCTATAGAAGGGGTAAAGTAGCAAAGAAATTAGACTATAATTTTCTGGTATTTCTACCATTTATGCCTTCAATTTGTGTGTTCTATTAGCTTATATTGAAGCTAATATCATTTCCAAATTTCTTACTCATTTACAACTATCTGATTATCTTGCAAAGATAGAAGAAAGTCCTACAAAAAAGGGTGCAAGAAATCAACAGAAAGAAGCTCATAGTTCTCTACCCACACTCTATCAAAGACTAGGAACACACACACAGAGTGGTAATTAAATATAAAAGCTCTGCAGTTTTTATGACCTCAACTTGCATGAGGTTCTGCCACTTACTGGCCCTGTGTCTTTGAGCAAACTTTATTATATTAGAATTAATTTTAGTTTATTTTAAAAACCATCAAAATTCAAATTAAATATGATTTTTTGAGAATAAACTACTTATAGCAAAATGTATCTAACTATATAAAACAAATATGCCTGCTCGTTTCTCAGTGCATGTAAAAACTGCTTTGAAAACAGTCTCTAGAAATCTATTGTTAAATTCTGATTCTATACTCCTTAGATAAAAATAATTTTGCCTTTCAATGAGTTCTTAAATGTAATTCTGATATCAGTGAATTTTTGCTAGTATATTACAATTGTGTTTAAATTCGCAATAACATTTTATGACCTTTCAGCTGGTTAGTCACTTTTATCTGGTCTCAGATAATGCCTTTTTCCAAAAGGGCATCATAAAAATAAAACAACAAAACCCCTATTTGCTGTTATTAAAACTGACAGGAGATTTTCTTGGATTATCTTTCCTATTTTATCTATGAATTTAAAATATCACTACAAATATAAAAAATTTGCTGATTCGTCTTATGGCTAACATAAGAAAGACAACTGTATCCATTTGCTAGTGAACATTCAGATCAATTCCTATCAAAATCTGTTCACAGTACTCAGTTGTTATGACTAGTTTTGGCAGACACAGTTTTATGGTAACCCAATATAACAAGAAACTAGGCAAGAATACAGACAACAATATTGTATTACAATCATCAAACCTGTTGAAGAACTAGAACTTATTATTCTAACCACTAAAAAGAAATGATTATATAACGTGACAGAGGTTCTAAATATCTCTACAATGGCAATCATTTTACAACCTATAAATGCATCAAATTAGATGTACATCTTAAATTTACATAATGTTATATGTAAGATATATTTCAATAAAAAATAGGCTAAACTTGATTTGGGCATGCCAATTACAAAATAATTAAACAGAATGTTTTGGTTTACATAACTAAAATGGCCATATTCACATGTCCAGTCATTAACATGAAGGACCACATGCCAGATAAAATACAAAAAGTTCTGAAACTTACATGTGGAAATCCATGGACAAAGTATGCTCTCAAGTGAATAAAGTTAAGGTAGTCATTAAAACAGAATGGGTCCATTAGTGCTAAATCAGTTAAAAAACTGTCTAAACCATATCAAACTCTCCTGCTTTTTTAACCACTGCTTTTGGAAGGCAAGAACTCTCGCACCATATGCCTGTGGTCTGCAAGCACATATCTGGAAGGCTGTTCTTGAAGACTTGCAAAATTTACAAAGATTTTGTGACTTCCTGACTCATAGAGAGCTGTAAATAGAACTTATTTTAAGGCATTTTAACACTAGTTCTCCTGATACCAGAAGAATAAATAAATCGGTGTAAATGGACATAGAAGTAATTGGATTAGTTTCCCTTCCTGAATCTTAAAATGCAAATCCTCAGGTGATGCAAGTTTTGGATACAGACTTGGAGCAAGGGTTTTCTTTTCTAAGCCCCACCTGGGTGATACACAATAAGAGTCTGCCTCTCATCCTTTCTGATGGAGGCATAATACTCCATAATGTATATGGACCACATCTTCCTTATCCATTCATCCATTGAAGGGCATCTTGGTTCTTTCCATAGTTTGGTGACTGTGGCCATTGCTGCTATAAACATTGGGGTACAGATGGCCCTTCTTTTCACGACATCTGTATCTTTGGGGTTAATACCTAGGAGTGCAATTGCAGGGTCATAGTGAAGCTCTGTTTTTAATTTCTTGAGGAATCTCCACACTGTTCTCCAAAGAGGCTGCACCAACTTGCATTCCCACCAACAGTGTAAGAGGGTTTCCCTTTCTCCACATCCTCTCCAACACATGTTGTTTCCTGTTTTGTTAATTTTGGCCATTCTAACTGGTGTAAGGTGATATCTCAATGTGGTTTTAATTTGAATCTCCCTGAGGGCTAATGATGATGAACATTTTTTCATGTGTCTGATAGCCATTTGTATGTCTTGATTGGAGAAGTGTCTGTTCATATCTTCTGCCCATTTTTTGATGTGTTTGCCTGTTTCGTGTGTGTTGAGTTTGAGGAGTTCATTATAGATCCCGGATATCAACCTTTTGTCTGTACTGTCATTTGCAAATATCTTCTCCCATTCTGTGGGTTGCCTCTTTGTTTTTTTGACTGTTTCCTTTGCTGTGCAGAAGCTTTTGATTTTGATGAAGTCCCAAAAGTTTATTTTCGCTTTTGTTTCCTTTGCCTTTGGAGACATATCTTGAAAGAAGTTGCTGTGGCTGATATCGAAGAGATTACTGCCTATGTTCTCCTCTAGGATTCTGATGGATTCCTGTCTCACGTTGAGGTCTTTTATCCATTTTGAGTTGATCTTTGTGTACGGTGTAAGAGAATGGTCGAGTTTCATTCTTCTACATATAGCTGTCCAGTTTTCCCAGCACCATTTATTGAAGAGACTGTCTTTTTTCCACTGTATATTTTTTCCTGTTTTGTCGAAGATTAATTGACCATAGAGTTGAGGGTCCATATCTGGGCTCTCTACTCTGTTCCACTGGTCTATGTGTCTGTTTTTATGCCAGTACCATGCTGTCTTGGTGATCACAGCTTTGTAATAAAGCTTGAAATCAGGTAACGTTATGCCTCCATCAGAAAGGATGAATATCCAACTTTTGTAGCAACATGGACGGGGCTGGAAGAGATTATGCTGAGTGAAATAAGTCAAGCAGAGAGAGTCAATTATCATATGATTTCACTTATTTGTGGAGCATAACAAATAGCATGGAGGACAAGGGGTGTTAGAGAGGAGAAGGGAGTTGGGGTAAATTGGAAGGGGAGGTGAACCACGAGAGACTATGGACTCTGAAAAACAATCTGAGGGGTTGGAAGTGGCGGGGGGGGGGTGGGAGGTTGGGGTACCAGGTGGTGGATATTATAGAGGGCACGGATTGCATGGAGCACTGGGTGTGGTGAAAAAATAATGAATACTGTTTTTCTGAAAATAAATAAATTGAAAAAAAAAAAGGGGTCTGCCTCTCTTCGTAGGCCTTCTCTGGGGACCTCTTTCATTCCCATAGTGTCAGTAAACACCCCATCATGGTAACTCAAATCTGTCTCTAGTCGTGATCTCTCTTCTGAGCACCGGTCCTGGCCTCTCTCACTACATGTTCACGGATGACTTAATTTTAGCATAGACAAAACCAAACTCTTCTTTGTCTATTCAAACCTGTTCCTTCGAAATCCCCTTTCTTTTGTTAATGGCTTCACAGCACA
This sequence comes from Neogale vison, assembly GCF_020171115.1. Classification (NCBI taxonomy): domain Eukaryota; kingdom Metazoa; phylum Chordata; class Mammalia; order Carnivora; family Mustelidae; genus Neogale; species Neogale vison. The sequence goes on along the minus strand of NC_058102.1, from coordinate 132,216,588 downwards.
TGCTGAAAATTAAATTAGAAACCAGAGAACCATCCTTGACTCCTCTCTCTCTCTCATCACCACTGCCAATAATACCATGTCATTTCTACTTTCTAATTACCTTTGAAAATCACTCCCTTTTGTCACCCCTAGTGTCACTGCCTTGAATCATGTGTGTCTTCATCTCTCTGGAAACTATTACAATAGATCCCTAATTGGTCACTAGACTTCCAGTCCTCACATTCTAGATTAACTGCTACTTTCAGCCAGGGAGACTTCCGTAATATATAAATGTACTATGTCATTTCTTTCTTAAATCCTTGTGATGGCTTGCTATATATAAATCCAAATTCCTTATTTCAGCATTTAAAGTCCTTCATGTTCTAGCCCCTTCCAGCATTTCCAGCTTCATCTCAAACACTCCACAGACCACAGGCTGTGTTCCACTGTGTTCTTTTTAATCCCAACAAATTTGCAGATTTTGTTCTTTTACCTAGAAAATTCCTCCTCAGCTTTCAAAGTTGTTCAAATATGGCCTTTTATGGAAAGATGTTCCTGATGTTTCTATTTAGAGTCAACTGTTAATCCCTCTGTATATACACTCTCATCTACCTTTTCACTTATTACTAATGTGTTTACGTCTGCCTTTTTCTCCAGCTACTTAGAGCTTCTAGAAAACACCTCACAGAAGACACAGAATGCATTCCTGCTACATATAAGAAAGGCTTTGTACTCCACCTCCATTTCAAGTTTAAACATTAGCTATATTGCAGGAATAGTTAACCCCCAAATAGCTAATAATACCAAACTGCCATGTAACTACATGAGGGAAGTGTGATTTTTAGGACGTTTATTTAGATGGAGGAGTTGATCCTCCTCCTCAAGGAGCATCATCTGGAACCTCAGGGAGCATAGTCTGGAGATTTGACGTAGTAGACCAGAAGCATATATACCATGACTAATGTTCTCTAGTGACGCTACCTCAAGATTATCTCAGATACAATTCTCAAATATTCTTCTGGACAAGAAAGAAAGAATAAACTTTGGAGTTGAGAGTTAGTGACATTATTTCTCACTGGTTTTTTTTTTTTCCCATTCTTCCAATCAAAACATACATAGTTCTTGTTCTCATGGAATATTCAGATTTTTAGGAAAGACATATGTCACAGACTGAGGTAGAATTAGTTACTCTAAAGCTATGGTTCTCGATGGGGCAGTAGATATTTGACCATGTCTGGAGACATTTTTAAGTGTTATGACTTATGTCTAGTGGGTAGAGATCTGGGATGTCACCTACAATGTACGGGGCCGCTCCCTACAGCAAAGAATTATCTAATCCACTATGTGAACAGTGCTGATGTTAAAGAGCTCTGTTCTACAGGAAAACCACTCAGAACTATGACAGGACACAGAAAAGAAATCTAAGCAGGAATGAGAGCTTAGGAGAGGCTTTGCTGAGAGTGATGGATAAGTTAATATCTGAAAGACTGGAAGGAGAAAAGAAAGAGCTCAATAGATAGAGCAGGGATAGTGTTCCAGACAGAGGAACCACAAGTATTATTCAGTCCCTGGCGTGCATGGTTTATCAAGTGAGTAGAGTATGGCTACGTACCAAAAAGAAGGGGAAAAAAGTCAGTGTTGAAGTTTTAAAGCGGGCCAGTGTCAGTCATGTTCAGAATTAGAAGATTGGGTAGGATTTTAGTCTCCATCCTATAGCACTGGAAAGCCATCAGAGGGTTTCTGAGGAAAGGTATGGGTTTTGAAGTGACAAAATTGAATTTAGAAAAGATCTCTCTGGCTACCGGGTAGAGAACACAGGGAAGGAGAGCTCAGATGAATGCAGGAAGACACTGTAACAGGGGCGGCGGCAGTGAAGATGGAGAGAAGTGAATCCATCTGAGGGTGGTGCCAACTGGGCTGGACGGGATTTTGTGACCGACGGGCTATGGGGGATGAGGGAAAGAAAAGTGCCAAAGATGGTGGTGGCATTCCCGGAGTCAGGAAAGAATGGAAGATAAGTTCTGGCAAAGGAAGATCCAGGAGTTGTTTCTAAACATACTGGTGTATTGAGACACAAGCAGCAGTATCAATTAGACCGTTGGGACCATGGGGTTTGGAGAGCAAAGGAAATGTCTCTGATTGTTTAGGCAGCAATAAGAAGAGGACAGAGGGTCTAGGGTTCAGTGGAAATCCAGCTGCCTCTATTATTTATATGAGATTCTCATCTGCTGGCCGTGTTTGTTACATCTGTCTCATGTGGTCATGTCTTCTTTCTTATTTCCTATATTTATGGCACGGGTGAGCCAATGGTGTTTGCCTTCTGCATTGCTGGTTCATTTGTTGTTGTGCCTAACTGCTCATTTACATTCACACAAGGATTTCTGTTTGCTTATTTGTGTCAAAAACAAAGACAAAAACAAAAAACAAACCTAAACTTCCTCTCTAGTTCCTGTAGCCTTTACTGTCAGTCATTTCATGCAGCTAACACTGGGGTAAGACTAATTAAGGGCTTTCCTCCACATTTGATTTCATCTAGAATCAGCTTTCATGTTTGTGTCCTCTCTACTTTACAGTCATTTTATTTATTTTTCTTTTTTTTTTTTCCTCACAGTCATTTTAAAATAAATTTTCCTTTTAGTCACTTGATGGTCTGGGGTAAAGAGATAGTGAATTTCGTTTCACCTAGTGAATCCTGATCAGATGGAATGGCCCCTTTTCTCTCCTGCATGTTCCATTATTTCTGAAATTCACTGCCTTTAAGGGATACACCTTCCTTCGGTTTTATTTCTCCCTGACCAAAGAAAGCCAAAAAGATAGATTAACCATAATATCTAAGAGGTTTAGTGTTCATGTGATTGTGAAAAGCAGAAATTAATAAAGAAAAGTCTCATTTCTGCTTTCCCAGATGAGAAGATCTTTCTTCAAGTTTTACCTTCAGCCATGTAAAAGGATACAAAGAATAATTTTCAAGGTTATAAGTCAATAGTTCTCAACCTTGGAGGTATATTAGAAACACCTATGACAATTTAAAAAATTATATGTGCTTGGAGACTCCTTTCCAAGAAACTGATTCATAGTATCTGAGACGAGGTCTGCTCATACAAATTTTAAATGCCACACAGAAGAACCTGTAATTGACAGCCTAAGAGATTTAAGGGACAGTGACCCCCACCTGAGCATTCAAGACCCCACCCAAGCACACTACCAGCAGTGAGTGCCTAATAATAGGGTCTATATAAGGCAGCCAGGGTCCAACAGTCAGAAGGGTCAGAATTATGAAATAAACTCCAGAGTAAAAAGGGTAAATCCCAAATCACAAAAAAAAAAAAAAAAAAAAAAAAAAAGAGAGAGAGAGAGAAATAGGTAAACTTGTTGTCTTGGCATTGCCAGCAAATGCTATTCTACTTGCTAAATGAATCAGGTATAGAGATACCACCAGCAGACCCATGGCATTAGCGAAGGATTTGTATACCTGGGTTAAGGAGGAAGATTTGGAGAGAAAGAAGAAATTCTAGAGATAAAAGTGCTGAAGCTCAGAGACAGGTTGAGCAAACAGTAAATAGGGATGATAGTAGCTCCCATAATAATTATGTACTAAATTTGTACTGCCATAAGCCAAAAAGTGTTATGGCCTTTTTTATTTGTTTTAAGCTTCTCTGCTATTATTATTCACCTTGCTTCCCTAACTTTTCTATTTTTCATAGTGAAAATGAGGCCACATGTTTTAGAAATAAGAAAATGAGTCCTACCTCTAATCTGTTTTATATTTGGGTCTTAGAGCTAAAAATTGACTATATTACTGAAATGTCAAAAATGATCCTATCTGAATAATACATTCTGAAACAGAAAATAACATACACTCTTCAGAGCCCTCTGCAGTATTATAGAACAGTACTATCCTTAAATTTAGTAATATTTTATGAAGAAATGATAAAATAACCTGGAAATTCGTAAGAATGAGTAAATAAGCTTTAAAGACTTTAATTTCTCAAAAATTTTGCACATTTCTAGGATACATGATAAGTAAAAAAATCATCACTTTGCATATAATTAGCATTATAAAGACTCTTTAAGTCTCACAGACTTTGCAAAGTAAAAGAAGGAAAAGGAAAAAAGGTCAATGAGAATCCTACATCTCTTGAACTTAGACATTTTTCTCAACTGGGCTTTCTTCCAAATGAAATACATGTCTCTCTATCAGATGTATTTCTTAGGTCCTATTGGGGGGGTGTTACTATAAATAATTAAAAGGGAAACTAGAAATCTATGGTTCTACAAACATCAACTAGCGAGCAGTCAAAGGAGGTACTTCAAGAGGTCTTTTTTCTTCTACTGGCTACTGTACAGGAACCCAGCTGCAGGCATAGCCAGTAGTGTCTTTTCTTCTAAAGAGTCTGACCCCCACCACCCAGGGTTAAGCACCAGTCTGAAGAGGGTGGGGAAGGCTCATGTCCTTCCCTAGTATTCAGTCCATTTCTCTCCTTTGATGTGTGCTACAGAGAGAAAGATGGATAATCTGCAGGAAGATCCAATCCTGAAGTGGAACCCCGGAGAAACTTCTCACTTTGAAATATTGCAGAGGAGAAAACATACCAAGAACAGGTTCACCTTTTGCCCTCAGGAAGCCAGATTATATATTTATAGGTATGTGGAGGAGAGCATGATTTTTATAGATGTGGAAGACAGAGATAAGACAGAACCTTGCTTTTATGACAGCTCAACTCTCAAAATCTCCAATGGAAAGAAAAAAAATGTCTAACTCCTTGTCACGGTTACCCTTCCTGTGGCTTCAGAGGCCTATGATTCTAACTAGGTGAGCAGAGAATGCTGAAGGACAGAAAGTACTATAGATGCAGATATAGAGAAGGAAGGGGGGATAAATGAGCTCTGAAATCTCCTCAGGGGATAGCTCCTGGTCTCTAGTTTGAGAAACACTGATGCAGAAAAGTCATGAGCCTCAAAATGTACAATAGACACACACCGCTCTCCAGCCGAGCAACATCAACCTTTCAAGCACTGACAAGGCTAAATTGATTATGAATGAAATTGACTATGAATGAGCAGTGGTCCAAGAGCTGAGAGCCCAAATGAAATTTTGTTTACTGAAGTAAACATAAAATTTAAAATTATGAGGAAGGCAGCTAAGCTATGCTACTCGAGGCCAGCAGAACTTAGAAGCAGGCAGTGGACTTGGCCCCTAGTAGTTATGTTTGAAATAGAGTTTGAGGCCTAGCTCTCCTGCTTCCCTGCTCAACTATTCTGCCTATGAAAATTATTTTGAAATTTTAAGTTCAGGATCTGTAGGACCAGATACGTCAAAGAGGGCAGCAGGTTCAGAAACTAGCAAATGCTCCAAATTAGAAACACCTTTGTAGCTGACAGAGAAGTAAGGGCATGGTGGAATTATAGGATACCAAGATGACATTTCACCAAAATGTATCCAGGCATCCTGACTTGAACCTGACATTCCAACATTGAGCCTTTATTCATTTGGGTGTAGGATTTTTAGAATTCCTTATAAAAAGACAGATAGTTCTGGAATAGGTAGCACCAATAAAGAAGGCACTGAGCTATGAAGAGATAGGGATGGACACTGGACTAGGCAGGTGCTGTATTTTAAGTGACAGCCAACTTTTTCAGTAAAGGACCAAATAGTAAATATTTTAGGCTTTCCAGACCATACTACTCCATCTCACTTCTGCCACAGTAGTGTGAAATCAGCCAGCGACAATATGTTGATATGTGAGTGTGGCTGTATTCCATAAAATGATACTGAAGTTTGAATTCTACATAATTTCCACATGTCATGAAATATTCTTCTTCTTATGATTTTTCTTCAAAAGGGCCAGTAGGTCATGGTTTGCTGACCTCTGCTGTATCAGCAAGTAAAACTCACAAAATAAATCTCCCTGAGGTGCACCTGGGTGCCTCAGTTGGTTAAGTGTCTGCCTTTGGCCCAGGTCATGATCTAAGGCTCCTTACTCAGTGGAGAGTCTGCTTCTCCCTCTCCTTCTGCCCCGCCCCACTGCTCCTATTCAAGCACTCTTCTTCTCTCTCTCTCTCAAATAAATAAGTAAAATCTTTAAAAAAATAAATCTTCCTGATTTCAGTTTTAACTTAAATAATAGTGACAGGCCTAACTATACACTGAGCTCCTATGACAGCCTGAAGATGACATGTAACGATAATATTCCCACTAAGTGCTCTTTTCACTGAATTTGGAGGATGTTGTTTATTTAATTCTAAGTAAACAGTGGTTTGCATCATGACCTCAGGAGTATCTTTGGGCATCATTTTCCCCATTTGTAACTGAAGATGCTAATTACTGTTATTTCTCTCCCCCTGGGGATTTCTCCAAAATTAATTAATGGTCACACATGTTAGCACTGTAAGTGGACTCAGAAACTTGGAGTGAACATTTTTGTAAATCTACTTTAAGAGAAAACAAATGGACACAAAGTAAAATGCTCCTCAGAAAAAATCTGTACTGCCTCCGAATGATAACCATTCAGTTAACACAACTCTGTATGCTGATACTTTCTATCTTTTCAGCCCTCTGTCTTTTCTTCCTTTCCACAGAGCTTCAGAGGAACACCTGTGTTTTCCAATTTGATCTGAGTTCTCAGCAATCCTTTTATCCTTCCCCTTCCCTTGGCTACACCAGATATTCTTCTCAAGTCTCCAGCTCACTCCACTTGATAACACTCCATAAATGACCGTGCACCAAAGCTTAGACAGAAAGTTCAAGAATTTCTTCAACTTTGTGGCCTCAACCCCAAATTATTGATATTTGCTTCATCAGCATCACGATTTCACTATCTCAGGTACAATTCCGATCTTCTCTTGTCCAAAGTGAGTATCTCCACCTCTACTTAGGATCCTACTTCCTGCTGTTGTTCATGGGACCCTTTTCCAACAATTATTCCAAGTTTCCCTGTATTTTCAACCTGTTGTTCTCTCCCTTCTCTAACGGTTTATAAATATGTTCCAATATTTCAAAACGAAACTCCCTCAACTTGGAGTCTCCTCTTTGGTCATTTGGTCATACTGGGTTTCTGTTTGCTTTAGAGCCAAGTTCCTTGAAAGAACGCTATTTCTATCTCCAATCCACCTTTGATTCTACTACAATCGGACTTTGTGCCTAGCACTGCTCACAAACCACTCAGGCAAAATTTTCAGTATCTTCATAATCACTAAGTCCATAGAGTCGTTTTCATCTGGGATTTATTGCAAATGGTGTTAGGGAGTGATCTAACACTATATTTTTCTATATAATTAGACAACTGTTCTAGTAAATGTAATCCTAATCAAAATCCAAATAGGATTTTGCATTGGGTTTGACAAAATTTTCCTGAATATAAAATATGGAAGAGTAAAGATTAATAATATCCAAAATGTTTTAGAGATTAAGACCACCAGCTACCAAACACTTATATCCCAGTAAAACTAATTAAAACAGTGTGACATGGGGCAACAGTAAACTGGTTTCAGACTCATTTTTCTTCATTGCTTTGTATTATTTGTGACTGCTAATAACTCCCTCTTTTTGAGTCACTCTCTTTTTTTTTCTGTAAAATTCCCTTGTTGGCTCATACCTCCCATTCTTCTGTCTCCTTTCCTCCTTCCTTTTCTTCTTTCTATCCTTAAGATTCTGTTTCAGATTTCTTTTCTTACTTTGAACACTCCCTTACGAAAGCTCAGAATTTTTCATAGTTTTAACTGTCACCATCTAGTCAACTCTATTTCTCTGCTCTCTTCCCCCACGACCCCCCCTGCCAAGAAAAAATTCTTAGAAGTTTTGGGTAAACGTGCTTTCTCTAATTTCTCAATCATTACATAAAAAATTCCCTGCTAAGGTTGACATTTAACCAAATGACCTCTGTATGGCCAAATCCACTGCATGCTTTCCTCCCCTCATTTTATTTTCTCACGCTGTAGCATTCTGCATAGTTGTCCACTCTCTGATTCACTCATTCATTTATTTTCACCTTCTTTTAAATGTTACCCTCTTTTGGATCCTGTAATAGGACACTGATCTGGCTTCTCTCTCTTCTCTTTGGCCACTCCTCGATTATTCAATAAGGGTTCTTGTATTTTACTTTACTTAAAATAGTTGAAGAACTCAGTCCTGAGCATTCTCTTCTTTTTCTTCTTTGTACATTTCCTGTGTGGGTCATCTCATTCATTCGCAGGCTGTAAGTTCCTACAACTTAAAGTTCATGACTCCTAATTAATAGCTGTAGCCTGAATTCCTGCACTCAGCTTCCAGTTCATATATCTAATTGCCCCCCCTGACAACTCCACTTTGATTCTCACAGGTGGGTTAACCATTAGGGTTGCCAGATAGTATAAAGTGCAGATAAAATAATGCATTTTTTTTAAAGATTTTATTTGTTTATTTGACAGACAGAGATCACAGGTAGACAGAGAGGCAGGCAGAGAGAGAGAGAGAGGGAAGCAGGCTTGCTGCTGAGCAGAAAGCCCGATGTGGGACTCAATCCCAGGACCCTGAAATCATGACCCGAGCCAAAGGCAGCGGCTTAACCCACTGAGCCACCCAGGAGCCCCAAAATAATGCGTTTTAAACAACATATGTTTTCACATGAGAAAGCAACATTTGTCACAGACTTATACTAAAACATTATCCGTTGCTTAAATAAAGTACAAAGTTAACTGAGTATCCTGGTTTTTTATATGCTCAATTTGGCAAACTTAGTTAAACTTGTGTTCAAAATGGAACTCTTGATTTTTTTCTTCTCCCACCCTTCAAACTCTTCTTTTCCCAGTGTTTCACATTTTCTTAATTTTAGGAGATAGTCCACTCTTAACCCGCTTCCTCAAGCCTTACAACGGAGGGACTCAAACTTGATTTAACTTTTTTCTTTGCTTCTCACATCAAATTCATCAGCAAGCCCTGTCAGTTCTATCTTTAAATGTATCTCAAATTTAGCCATTCTTCCTTATTCCTACTGCCACCATTATCTCTCACCTCGACTAATTCAATAGACTTCTTATCATGTCCCCCCACTTTTAAACTCGTCCCTTACTAACCTATTCTCCACAGAGCAGCTGGAGAAATTAGTTTAATACCTAAATGGAATCATTTATTCCCTTGCTTCAAATCCTTCAGTGGCCTCTGACCGCACTCCAAATGAAATAGAACTCTGTACTCTGGCCTATAGAACTCTGAATGGCTGGCCTCTGACTAGCTCTCTGACCTCATCTTTCTCTCCTGCCCTGCTACCATTCTTCATCCTTACTGGCTTTTTTCAGTTCCTAAAACAATGCAAGCTTCTTCACACTTGGGCACCTTCATAGATATGGCTTTCTCTTCCTAGAATACTCTCCTGTCCCTCTTCCTCTCCTTCCCCCTCCTGCTTATCTTAAGGACCCCAGATTCAATGACACTGCCTCAGAGGAATCCTTCTAAACAACGCATCTAAACAGATTTTCCCCAGCCCCATTCTTCCCACCAAATTCTGAGCTTTCCTAAGGGATTGTTCAAAGTAAGAAAAGAAGAAATTTGAAACCGTCACTCTCTCACTTTTCTCTGTCACTTTCCTTCATAGCACATTTCAGTGCTGGTATTTATCAATTTATTTATTCACTTATCTTTACCCCTACAAGATTAGGAACTCCATGATCACAGACCATGTCTGTTTTGTTCACTATCCAAAAAGAATGCCCAGGAACTTAGTGCACCCTCAAAAATCACTGAATGAATGACTGAATGACTGACCAACATGTTTCTGTGGTGCCATGCCCATATGTCTAACATCTTTAGCCAAATCAACAATTCATCTCAATGGCCTATAAGTAAAATCCAAAATGCTTGGCCAGATTTTTCAGAATCCATACTGAAATATTTGAATTTCCCTGAATGTGTCATGTGGCTCTCCAGTATCTTTGCATATATGTCTCTCTGCCTAGCCTGTCCCTCTTACCTCCTATTAGTCTGACTAGGGAAATTCATTTTTCAAGATTCTTTTCAAGTGTCACTTCTTCTTTGAACTCTTCCCAGATGACCCCTTAATGCCCTTAATGACTCTTGTTTTTATTAACACTATCATATCCTATACATACCTTATTAATAGCTAATATTTACTGAGCACAGGTCATTAATTTAGTAAGAAGTTTATAAGCACAACACACATTTTAATCTTCACCACAACCCCATGAGATTGGTTTATTGTTATTCCCTATTACTGAGGAGGAAACTGAGATAAAGAGCTGTTGGTAACTTACCTAAGGTTTAAGAGCTCTTATGTGAGAGGTCAGGAGAAGGATGTATCACTATGACTAATCACTACTCCTTTTTGCCTCAGCGAGTGCTCAACACACTATAGTACATGTTGTCATATATCCCATATTCCCTTATATTCATTTCCTCACTACACTGTGAGCTTCTCATGGGCAAGCAATATCATAATCACCTTTGTAAATCTAGCTAAATATTCATAAATAGTTCGGGAAAGCATTAATTTATATTTTTGTAAAATCATTTGCTTACCTAATATTTGAATGGCTTTAAAAATGAAAATCCAGGGAATTCAGAAAAAACAGATGGTTCTCACAATATTTTTCAAATAGCAAGCAATTCAGTTTATGAGTGCATCAATTTTTAATAAGTTATTTTTAGTACGTTTAATATGTAACTGACTTAACCATTCAAATATGCATAAGTAAATTTAAGTGCCTCAAAAGAAAAATGGAGGGCGCCTGGGTGGCTCAGTGGGTTAAGCCGCTGCCTTCAGCTCAGGTCATGATCTCAGGGTCCTGGGATCGAGTCCCGCATCGGGCTCTCTGCTCAGCAGGGAGCCTGCTTCCTCCTCTCTCTCTCTCTCTGCCTGCCTCTCTGCCTACTTGTGATCTCTCTCTGTCAAATAAATAAATAAAATCTTTAAAAAAAAAAAAAAAGAAAAATGGAGCTTTGGTAATCATTAAGCATTTTGTGTCTCTTAAGGTATATACAAATATGTTATAATCACTCTGGCTGTTCTTCATAACTCATAATTAGTATTGCTGCCACCAGATGGAGTAGGAGGTTATTTAAATGGTATTTCTTAAGAAGCATGGAAAGAAAAGAGGTTCCGTTCAGTTAAACTATTTTTCTCTACTTTCTTGCTTCTCCCCATATTTATCCTTACCACCAGCCTCCCTGGTATTTATATACATACATTCACACACACACGCGTGCAAGTGTCCTTCCCTAAACCATTATACTTGAGTTACTCCTTGGGTTAAAGCACTAAATGACGCCATTAGAATGCAAGTCTGTGTAGTAACTCAAATAAGCAGAACCAAGGAACATATAGAGTCATTGTGCCATGCAAGAGCTTTTCCATTAAACTAGTGGGCACCTGGCAAGAATGAAGCATAGGACATATAAGCTTTGATGGGGCATAAGGGAATGAGGAAAAAAAAGAATGTGTGCAGGCCTAGAATTTGGATTACTACCGTGGGGCCAGGGCTGGCTCCTTCTACTTTTTAGATTTTAAGATAAAATTGTGTTGTAACCATATGACAGACAGTATAGTTAGGAGATATAATGAGTTATAAAGTCAAACAGATCTGGATATTAATCTTAGCTTCCCCATGTAACATTAGACTGGTCTCTTAAATTCTTTATGATTTGCTTTACTGAAATATAAAAGGAAGATATCAAGTTACACGGTGGTCGAAAGAATTCTGCAACTCCAAATTCAAACCCTATGATGTTACACTATTTCCTTCTCATCACAGCACTTTCTACTACTTGATACATTCTTCTTCATTTTGTGTAGTGCCTATCTCCACCGGCCCCACACTCCAGTATCCGCCCCTTAAAAGCACATCTTATTTTTCCTGTTCATTGCTATATTCCCAGGACGCATAACAGTTCCAAGCATTCGGTAGATGCTCAGCAGATGGATGATGAATGAGAAAAAGGGATGAAGGGAGGGAGGCATAGAGGGACTGCATAAGAAGAAAAGAGAGAAAAATGGAAAATGGAAAATGTTGAAACAAAATCTCACTAAATGGTGGAAACGTGGTGGTGGAGGTTATGAATAAACAACTATATTAAAACCATTGTCTCCCATCATTCAGTGTTCTAAAAGATCACTTTTACAGGCCATATGTTTAAATGCATGGATGTCCTAGTCCAATTTTGAACACTTAATTATTCCCCATTTGTGTATATTATAAATAGTGCTATGATAAACATATGCACACATATTAATATATTTGTAAATTCTTGCATGCACACATATGATTTCTTTAGTAAAGACTCCTGGAAGTAAAACTACTATGGATTTTTAAGTTTATTATACATAGCCTTAAATTTTATCTCAAAGTCTCTACCAATTTATACAATCCTCAGCAAGAGATGGGAGCACCTGGGTTCTTACATCTTTGCCAAGACGGAGAATTATTACTGTTATAAAAGTACATGACTATTTTAATTTGCATTTTGTAATTACTCATGAATATACGGAATGCATTTTTATATTGTTGATATTGTTGTTGTTTTTGAAAATTGCTGATGTGTGTTCTGTGCCTATTTTTCTATTGGATATCCTTCTATTTCTTATTGATTCCTCGGAGTGTTTTGTTTGTTTTTATATTAAGAATGTTAATCCTTCATATCATAGTATATCAAAAACACTTTTTTCCCCAATTTGCCTTTTAATTTTTAATTGTTTAAATATTAACATTGTTGATATTGTTTAAATGAGTTCTAAAGCTCACTCTTCACAAGTTGAAAAGCAGAAAGAACAGATATTCCTGATCACTAATCAAAGTAGGTTTGATTAACAAGTAACTTTGATTAACAAGTAACTACAAGTGAGCTAAATAATTTCTACAGTAACAAGAGGAAGAAAAGAAATGAAACTCTAAATTTGAGCTGAGGGGCTAAGCTCTACTCAGAGCTCATAAAATATTTTTGTGTTGAAAAATATACTGGGGGATACACATTGTGTACTGGGAAAGAGACTCTAATTTTTTCTCTCTCTCTTTTTTTTTTTTAAAGATTTTATTTATTTATTTGAAGAGAGATCACAAGTAGGCAGAGAGGCAGGCAGAGAGAGAGGGAAGCAGGCTTCCCACTAAGCAGAGAGCCCGATGCAGGGCTCAATCCCAGGACGCTGAAATCACGACCTGAGCCGAAGGCAGAGGCTTAACCCACTGAGCCACCCAGGCGCCCCGAGACTCTAATTTTTTAAGATCAAATTTCTTCTGGCACTTTTATTAAAATATATCACACATATTTGTCAGAAGAAAAGTAAAAATGAGTAAAAATGGAAAGCATTGCATTTTACTTGAAATACACTTACCTTTAAATATTTAGGGAAAAGCACCTGTCAAAATACATTTCAGACTGCATCAAGCTCAAAATACCTGGCTTTTAAGTTATGGAATGGGATAACTGATGGTAAATCTATTATAACTTGGACAGAGGTAGCAAGTTCGTCATCTGTGAAATCCTGAATTTTGATTGAATTCTTCAAGAAGTGGGCTATCCCTACACAACACGATTTCAGCGCCATTGTTATCACAAGGCCCTCTTACCGCCTACATGATTTCCTCTGAGCCTGACACTCCCAGAGAAGGAGTGGCAAATCTGTGGTCACATGTTACTAGTTTTCCTGCTAACACCTGTGGCTGTTAACGTCAGCCAGTAACAATAGCCTTGAAGAAGAGATCCTTCAGAAGAGGCCTCTGAATCCTTCTTAACACAGTGCTCCAATAAACAGGAAGAAGGTGGCAATCAGGTTTTTATGTTTAAATATATGTTTCATATATATGTTTAAATATATTTCATGGAAAGATAAAGTTCCACAAATGATACCACACATCATGTTACAAAATAAAATATTTTGTTTTAAATGAAAAAATTTCTGCTTGGTTCTTGTCTTTTCACTCCCATAAGGACAAAAGTGTAGAATTTAAAGTTGTGATACTTTCTCTCCTGTGGTAACTCTTGGAATGTTCCAGAAATTCCTTTAATGAATGAGTCTGTATATACACGTAAGTCATTAAAAAATTCATCTCGCATGAATTGTTATGAAATGATTCCTATTTGTATACTCAATACTCCCCTGAACTGCTTACTCTATTAGTCAGGTTTGATTTTAGAGTTTACATACTGTTATTGTTGTTGTTACTGTTTTCTAAACTCTTGAACCCACTACAAGAGTTCTCTGGATTCAGTGACAATGACACTTGTGTCCACAATCTGTTAGCTAGAGGAATGATGGCCTCAGCAAGGCTAACCTTTCTACACAATTAGTATATCAAATTAAGATCTCCTGATTCAAAGAATCATAGAATCCTAGTTGCTTGGAAATTACCTCATCAAATCCACTGTTTTGAACAGAAAGGATAAATAATAAATAATATTTATATTTATAATATTAATATACTGTCAATGAATATTACTAAATAAATAAAATCAATATTAATAATTAATATAACCATATAAGATTTTATAAAATTATTATATAATTTTATATGGTATATTAATAGAATAATATTATATATTTTAATATAATAAGATTAATAAATAATAAATAAATGATAAATAGCAGCAGAATGTCTCTAACTCCTAGATCATAAAAAGTAGATATTAAATAAATTGATTTTGAATATAACGGAGTATTCTTCAATTGGAAATTAAGTAAATATTTATAGAGACTCGTACTTTTTCTTTACAATTACCTTAATATTGTTTTGTTGTGTTGCCTATGAATTTATTTCTTCTTCAAACACATCCTATCAGTGAAACAAGTGTATAAAAAATCCAACACAATTTATTAATGGAACTAATTAATAAACCTTCTAAATTTTGTTATGTTAACTGATATATGTTTCAACCCATTTGTCTTTTAGTAAGAGGTATGCCGATAAAACAATAATCTTCATTTTCTTATGTTATATGCCAAAAGCGAGATGAACGAATTATCATAGGGACATAATGAGACATGTTTAAATTCCTAACAACTATGAACTCAAGCTTACCATATCAGTCTTGCACTGGCAGCTATGTGAAAATGGAAACACATATGCTGAAGTAAGTATTACTTTAAGAAAAATACTAATATTAAATATGTGGTGAAGTTGAGCAAATAGGCAAGTTGAATATGAAATTTGCCAAGCTCACAGAAAAGAATTTATACCAATTCTAAGAGTTTACAACTGATATAAAATACCACAGAATATAGGTACTCGGAGTAAGACAGCAGGGCACGCAAGGCATGTAATGCAACTTTCTCTCTTACCCTTTCCAAAATTGATATGATTTTAAAATCATACAAATGAGAGGTGCCTGGGGTTCAGCCAGTTAAGCATCTGCCTTCTGTTCAGGTTGTGATCTCAGGGTCCTGGGATCCAGCCCGGCATCAGGCTCTGTGCTCAGGGGAGGGTCTTGTTCTCCCTCTCACTCTTCCTCTATGTTTTCTCTCTCCCCAAACAAACAAATAAATAAATAAAAATCTTTAAAAAAATTATACAAATGCGAAAATCTATCTTAGCCATGAGAACCAGCAATGAATGATGTTCATGGAGGAGTAAACAGTAAATAGGTAATTACAAACCTGAACAAAAAAACCATTATGGTCTGACCAGTGACCAATTCTGTAAAAAGAAATTCTTGGCCATTGGCTCTGCAGTGAGTGGGCTCAGGGTTAGTTGTAGTATAAATGAGTGCACCCAGAACAAAACACACTTGAACACAGTATGGGGAGAGGTGGGGTTGAAAAGGGTGGCAGGAGATATAGGAGCTTCCCTCCAAGGTCATTGTTCCTTATCAGCAGCCCAAAGAGTAAGTGCTCCAAATATCACTACTGGGATGTTTCAGCCCCTTTCTGGCCCCTTTACCCCATTGCTGCATCTCTAACTAACAACTGTCTATTTCCTTTTAACTTAAATCTGGGCTTTGAATTACTCTGCTCTTCCTCCTTTTGACTACAGGCTAATACTGTAGAAGATAAGAATAAACAGTCCAAATTTGTGCAATTGAAAAGAGTAAATTCATCGTTTTGAGGACATGACTCTGAGATAGATTGATAGCAAAAAAAAAGAAACAGAAGAAATAGAGGAACATCTTACTTGAATTTTTGGTGGCGTTCAGGAGAACTTTGCCCCGACTGAAATCACAGCAAGAGAGATGGGTAGGAACAGCGGCAGCAGCAGAGATACTGGGCACGCATCAGGCACTACACTAAGTGATTCATTCGTATTATCTCATTAATTTTTCATAAACCCTTCGATATACATTACAACTGTCCCCATTTTACATATGATAATGTAACTTAGAAAGCTTAAGTGATCTGCTAATGAAGGACGGAATTAGGTAAGCTTAGGGTCACACATCTAGAAAACGGAAGAAGTAGGATTTTAACTTTTAACTCGGGGCTGTTTGACCCTGAAACTTTTGCAAAGAAAAAGAGAAAACAAAAGGAACAATAGTACAGAGATTAAAAACAGTTACTGAATTTTAAAATAACCTGCAGATAGAGGACCACAGCTTCGCAGCTGATGAAAATGAAAAGAATGACATAGAAGACAAATAGCTTCTCACAAGAGAGGAAACTCTTCAAACATAATACAATGAGAATATTAAAAAAAAGAAAGCCTTGCGACCCAACCTATACTTAATAGGAGGTCTTAAAAGAGAAGCCTGGACTAACTAGAGAAGAGATAATATAAAAGCTAACACATACGAGAATTCTCAGCATCAAAAAAAGTTCTTAAGTCTGACAGTATAGATCATATTTTTTGCAACCTCAATGAAACAAGAACCATATTGTGACGGTAAAAGTAAATAAAGAAGTAAGTATTCAGATGAGAAATACTGCTCCATAAAGAACAAAAACTGAGCAACCCTGGAAACGGTCCACAATGCTCATTTCTGAAACATAAATGAAACAGGAATAATAGAACCTTGAAAGAAAATGAAAGCAACCCCCCATTTCTGCCCTAACCAGGGTGTTGCCATGTAAAGTCACAGCGGGGGACGTGGGAGGTCAGGTATGACCTAGGTATAAAATTACCCTTTTCAAAGCAAACTATTTGAAGATACATTTTGAAAACACATTGGCCAAAATTCAGAACTTAAGGGCAAGAAATCAGAAATGTTTTAAAGAATTGTTTCCCCTTTGAAACTCACAATGGCTCTTATTGAAAACCGATGGAAACCAACCATAAGTTACATGTTAATAAAATGGGAAGGAGGAAAAATAAAAGTGCCAAATTTCTCACATATACTCAATAACAAAATATTATTGTTGTGATATTGTGTGATATTTTATTAGCTCAACAGAACTAAAATACCTAATAAGATTTAAGACCAATACGGTCATCCTTAGGGAAATAAATTAAGGGAAATATCATATATCACAAATGTACAGAAATAAATAACATCATCCTATGTCGAGTGTAGTAATTGGCTAGTACTTCAAAGAGGTTTAAGAAAAAAATTTTGAGGACACCTGGGTGCTGCATTCATTGAATGTCTGACTCTTGGTTTTGGCTCAGGTCATGATCTCAGGGTCATGATCTCAGAGTCGTGAGATAAAGTCCTGAGTCAGGCTCCCTACTTAGCTTGGAGTCTGCTTAAAACTCCCTTCCCTTTCCTTCTGCAATCCCCTCTCTAAAATAAATAAGTAAATCTGTAGAAAGAAAAACATTTTGTAAATCAGTATGCAACTTCTACAGTACCTCTACTGCTGCATTGAAGGTACTAGTTTCTGGCTTCTAGACATTCTACCCTTTTTCATGTATTATGCTGTACCTCTCTTCCATAAATGGAAAAGAAAATGAAGAGGATGGGAGAGGAATATCAATTACTAATTATAAAAGGAAAATTATAGATGTGGTTGATTGGCAGTATAGAAGATAATATGTGAAAGCATCCATTTAATTGAAGAAGAATACAAATCCCAAAATCAATTTTTGAAAAGTGATATGTCACGATACTTAGGAATAAATTTAGCCAAGTAGACAAAAGGCCTGCATAATGAAAACTACAAAACAATGTTGAAAAAAAAAAGAAAAAAAAAAGACATCTATAAGTAGAAAGGTATCCTGTGTTCATGGATCAGAAGACTTAATATTGTAAAGATGGCAATAATAGCCAAGGGATCTACAGATCCAATGCAGTCCTTGTTCGAATTCTGATGGTTTTCTGGGAAAAACAGAAATTCATATGAAATATCAAGTGGCTCCAAATAGCTGAAACAATCTTGAAAAGAAGAAAAATTTGGAGGCCTCACGTTTCATAATTTTAAAGGTTACTACAAAGCTACTACAAAGCCATAGTAATCAAAACAGTGTTGTACTGGCATAAAAGCACAGATCACTGGAAGAGAATAGAGAGCCCAAATAGAGACCCTCATGTATGTAGTCAAATATCTTTGATAAAGTTGCTAAGACCATGCAACAGGGAAATGACAGTCTCTTCAGCAGATGGTGCTGGGAAAATAGATATTCACATGCCAAAGAGTGAAGTTGGTCCTTACTTCACAGAATACACAAAAATTAACTCGAAATGGATTGAAGATCTAAACGTAAGGCCTAAAAGTATAAAACTCCTAGAAGAAAACATCGAATAAAATCTTTATGACTTTTGCTTTGGGAATGATTTCTCAGATATGAGACCAAAAGCACAGACAACAAAAGTAAGTGCAGGTTAAAATGAATTTTATCAAAATGAAAAACTTCTGGGTGCCAAAGAATACATGTAAGAAAATGAAAAGACAACCCAGAGAATGGGACAAAAAAATCTGTAAATCATACATCTGATAAATGATTAATATTTAGAACATATAAAGAACTCTTATACTGTAACGATGAAAAACCAAACGACCTGATTCAAGTGAGCGAAAGACTTGAATAAACATTTCTGCAATGAAGACATACAAATAGTCTATAAGCACATGAAAAGACGCTCAACTGTCACTAATCTTGCAAATCAAAACCACAAAAAGATACCACTTTCATTCTTTAGATGGCCATTATTAAAAGCAAACAAATAGAAAATAACAAATTATGGTAAAGATGTGAAGGACCTGGGATCCTCATGAATTATTGGCAAAAATATCAAATGGTCTGGCCTCCATGGAAAAGAGTTTGGTGACTCCTCTAAAAGGTAAACACAGAATGATCATAGGATTCAGTAATTCCATTCCCAGGTTATAGCCAAAGAACTGAAATCACAGACTCAAATAGACATTTGTACAGCCATGTTCATGGTAGTATTATTTACAATAGCCAAAAGGTGAAAAAATCCAAATACTCATCAACAGCGAAACGGATGAAACAAAATATCTTAAATGCATACAATGGATATTATTTGCAAGTAAAAAGAATCAAGTCTGATAAATGCTACAACGTGGATGAGACTTTAAAACATTATGCTAAGTGACATAAGCCAGATAGGAAAGGACAAATAGTGTTTGATTTCATTTATATGAGACACTTTGCAAAGACAAATTTGCAGAACAGAAAGTAGAAGAGAGGTTACCAAGAGGTACAGAGTTCAGTTTGGAATGATGAAAATTCCGGAATGGATAGTGATGATGGCTGCCTAATACTGTGAATGTATTTCATGGCACTGAATTAAAAATGATAAATGATGTGTTATGTATATTCAGCACAATAAAAAAGTTAGGTCTCTCCCTTTATTTCACCAAAATAGGTGTTAGTACATCATAATGAGCCTAGTAGAATTTTATTAACAAATCATAGTCGACATTAAAAACATCTAATTTTCCAAACCAAAAATGTACAGCTATAAAATCCCTTGTGAACTAGTTTCTAATTAAAAAAAGAACTGCTATAGGAATGTAAGGGAAAACACAAACCACAGTAAGCTCACTTTAAAAAAATGATTATCACTTTTTTTCCCCCCAAACTACTAAGCTCAAACAAAACATGCTAAAATCTACTAAGACTAAATCAAGCAAATGATTATTTTCAGAAGTGGAATATGCTGCTGTTCCTTCCAGTGTATCTTTTCTCTTTCAAATTTTTCATTTGGAAATAAATTATACTAACACTTGACATTAAGCTGTAACAAACGATTCTCTTTGGAATAGCTAATAGAAAAATATTTTACTTGTCAAAAAAAAAGAAAAATATTTAACTTGTCATATTATTTGTTTAAAAACATAAAAGTAATTTCAGAATATTTAATATTCAGCATCTTTATTCAGCACTGTTTTAAAATTGCTATTTTAGAAGATCTCACTGAGGTCATAATCATTCAGTTTGCTGATAGATTTAATCGTTAACCAAGGGCATAAGGATAAATGTATATCATCAGTTTTCTTAATTATTTAAGAGTAAAATTTAATTTGTTCTTTGTGGTATCTATTACAAACCTCACCTAAAAATATAATGAAATCTAGTTTGTGTTGTTTAAAATGATAAAGTGTTCAACTAACCTTTGACCAATGATTGTTGGTACTTACCTGCAGAGCTGATATTTTTGGCATGGGTAAACCTCATTTAACTAAATGTACTTATAATTAGACTTCCCTGGGGAAAGAGTGCAACTAAAAGACAAATTTCTGTATCATCCTTATGTCTCTTAGTATTTCACTTTACAATGGAGAACTTCTCCATGTGTTATCATTACGGCGTATTTGCATGCTGTCTCCATGTACAGATGAGCTGTTGGGTTTGACACTGCCACCACTTGTCCTATTTTTGATCTGTGAATGTGCTTATTTCTGTGAATTCACAGAAAAAGTCTAATAAGTAAAAGAGGATGACGTTTTCAAGGGATCCATTTCTAACAGGTGCTAAATGAAAAGAGTCTATACACTAAAAACATGTAAGATGTTACCTATCGTGAATTCTGCTGTAATTGAATAAAAAATACGGCTCACATGCTGGACAAAGGGAAGTGAGCATAAGTCTCAGATTCTCCGTGCTTTTTAGGAGCATGCCTGACTAGATGGCTCAGCCTTCCTTAGCACGTATCAGTTCTGTCACCGGCTTGACTCACCATTGTAGCACACAGCGTCACACTCAATAGAAACCCGAGAAGTGGCCATTCAATTTGACAGGGAGCAGAACCTCAAATTTGGTGTCACTCAGTGAATACCTTTTGAAAACTCAGGAAAGAACAACAATATTTAAGAGGGTTTATGTGATGACTTTGCAGTCCTCCCATTTTTCTAGATCCAGGATGGTAACCAGATTTTGTGCATAGAGCCTGGGGGAGTCCTGCTTAAATGAGAGGGATTCTGATGCTGATTCTGGATCAATGGGAAAGAGGACCATATGAGTCCATCACCGTCTTGTAGTGGTGGCATGTGTGATGCACGCTGGCCAGCTCCAACCTAGATATTCTAGAAGTATCCTTGCCTTCATATTAAATAGCAAAGAACAATGTATCAGGACCACATTTGTGATAACTCTGTAGAACTAATTTGCCTATGCTATGTTTAAACATTAAATCATTAGCACACTTTCAAGAAAATTCACAGAAATAAGGTCATAAAAATTATTCTGTTAAAGATGTTTATCATTCAGTACATTTAACAATATTCTAAGAATCCACAGGAGAATTTCTCTCACGACTTAATAATAACACAGGGCGCCTGGGTGGCTCAGTTGGTTAAGTATCTGCTGTAGGCTCATGTCATGATCCTGGGGTCCTGTGATGGAGCCCCTGTGTTGGGCTCCCTGCTCAGCGGGTAGTATGATTCTCCCTTCTTCTTGAGCCCAGCACCCACTGCTCATGCTCTCTCTCTTGCTCTGTCTCAAATAAATAAAATCTTTAAAAAAAAAAAAAAAAGACTTAATGATAGTTGTATTCCAGTTTCACTTGGGTGACTGGTCAGTTTTTATCTTATGAACACTGACTCACTTTTTTCTCCTCTTTGCAGTACTACTAGAAAACCCCAGAAAGTTCTTTCTGGCAAGGGACTAAAAATGGATACCTAGGCTCTCATGGAGTCCATTCCATATTTTAACCTCACCTTTGATTTCAATTAATCTTTTCTACTCCTTTTTCATTGAGCCTCAATCTAGTCACTTAATACTTTTAATCTTCTAGAAGGTTTATTCTCTGTGCTGGAGTAAGACAAAACATAAATATGTAACTAGCCCAACCTGGATGGGTAACTTCATGCAACTGATAGTCTCTCAGAAGCTGGGTTTTCTTTTCTTTGAAAAGAGGGGTTGCTTCATTCTCTAGTTCTCATAGTTTGTCATCTTTTTTCTTTTAAAGATTTTATTTATTTGTCAGAGAGAGAGCTAAAGACAGAGAGAGAGCAAGCAAGTGCAAGCACTAAGCAGGAGGAAGAGCAGAGGGAAAAGGAGAAGACTCCCCCCTGAGCAAGGAGCCTGATGCAGGACTAGATCCCAGGACCCTGGGATCACGACCTGTGTCAAAGTCAGATGCTTAACTGACTGAGCCACCCAGGTATCCCTGTCCTCTTTCTTAATAAAAACCAGGAAACTGGTAATAAATTTATTTAAATTATCAACTTTTAAACTGTTACCACTGTAATAACACAAGAAGCAAGTGTTCCATGACTTAACAATTGATAATCTCCCAAGATTTCTGTAACTTTCCCATTTTGAAGGTAAAGGAAAGAACCTTCCTAGAAAAGTCAGTGATATAGATAAATATGAATAGTGAATAACCATAATTTAGTTGTATACTAAATCACCCATAAAAAGAACAAAAAGCTACATAAAAGTAAATGCTTTTTTTTTTTTTAAAGATTTTATTTATTTGACAGAGAGAGATCACAAGTAGGCAGAGAGGCAGGCAGAGAAGGAGAGAGGAGGGAGCAGACTCTCTGCTGAGCAGAGAGCCCGATGCGGGGCTCGATCCCAGGACCCTGGGATCATGACCGAAGCCGAAGGCAGAGGTTTTAACCACTGAGCCACCCAGGCGCCCCAAAAGTAAATGCTTTTTAAAGATGATCATCACTATAGAAGTATTTGTGTAACTGCAGATGCGTATGTGATCAAGCACTTGTGGAGTTTGGGTATTTAAAAGATTGTTTTTGAGGGGGGAGGCAGGATGGAGGAAGAATAGGGGACCTCATTTCATCTGGTCCCTTGAATTTAGCCAGATATCTATCAAATCATTCTGAACACCTGTGAAATCAACCTGCGATGTAAGAGAATTCCACACATAGAAAATTGACCACATTTTGCAAGGTAAGAGGTGTGAAGAAGTGAATCTGAGGTTGGGATATATCAGAAGAGAAACAGTGGGTGGGAAAAAACTTCTGAAAGGCGGTGGAAAGCGATAGGCCTGGAGTGCAAAATCAGAACCCTTAGAAGACTGCTCCAGTGAGAAACATCCCTGCTGAAAAGTAGTCATGTGGCAAGGGGAGAAGAATCCTAGGTGGGACAGTGTGGCCTCAGGATCCCTGGGGTCACAGAAAGAATGGGAGTGCCTGGGCCAGCAGACTTCCCAAGCATTTGAGCAGGGAAACTGACTATGGTCAGCAAGCCCAGGAGTGGGCTCTCAGCTCAGTTTGCCATAAACTGAGAACTGTGGCTGGAAGAGGCAACCATTGTCAGTGTGGAGGTCCAGCAAAGGACAGAAACTCAGCAACGCTCTTCCTTCCTCCTGGAGGGGCAGCATGGGTGAGCACACGATCCAGCGACCACTCTCTGGATGGGGGGCACTGCAGGCAGCAGACCCCTGGCAACCCTCCTCCCTCCCGAGGGGGGACTGGCATGGGTGTGCATGCAGCAGTCTGCAGAGTTTGGCACAGGCAAAAGTGAAGGCTGCTTATCCCTGAGGCTTTATGATACAGAGGGGGCCACAATCTTTCACCTCTGGGGCTGCAAAAGGAAATAGTCAACAAAACTAAAAAAGCGACCTGCAGACTGGGAGAAGATATTTGCAAATGACATATCAAATAAATGGCTAACATCTAAGATCTACAGAGAACTTATCAAACTCAATATCCAAAAAACAAATAATCCAGTCAAAAAATGGGAAGAAGACATGAACAGACATTTCTTCAAGGAAGACATACAAATGGCCAAAAGACACCTGAAAAAATGTTCAGAATCATTAACCATCAAGGAAATTCAAATCAAAACCACAATGAGATACCATTTCACTCAAGACAGAATGGGAAACACTAGCAAGTCAGGAAACAACATACGTTGGCAAGGATGTAGAGAAAATCTTTACACTGTTGGTGGGAATGCAAGCTAGTACAACCACTCTGAAAAACAGTATGGAGGTTCATCAAGAAGTTAAGAATAGAGCTACCTTACGACCCAGGCAATTGTACTACTAGGTATTTACCCCAAAGGTACAAATGCAGTGATATGAAGGGGCACATGCACCCCAAATTTGTAGAAGCAATGTCCATAACAGACAAACGATGGAAAGAGCCAAGATGTCCACTGACAGGTGAATAGATAAAGAAGATCTCTCTCTCTCTCTGTCTCTCTCTCTCTCTCTCTCTCTCTCACACACACACACACACACACACACACAATGGAATATTACTCAGCTATCAGAAAGGATGAATACTTACCATTTACATCAGCATGGATGAAACTGGAAGGTATTATGCTGACTGAAATAAGTCAATCAGAGAAAGACAGTTATCACATGGTTTCAGTCATGTGTGGAATATAAGAAACAGTGAAGAGGATCAAAAAGGAAGAAAGGGAAAACTGAACAGGAAGGAATCAGAGAGGGAGACAAACTGAGGGCTGCTGGAGGAGAGGTGAGGTGGGGGGATGGGGTAACTGGGTGATGGGGATTAAGGATGGCAGGTGATGTGATGAGCATTGGGTGTCATATGCAGCTGACGAATTACTGATCTCTACATTTGGAAACTAATAATGTGTTGGCTAACTGAGTTTAAATTAAAAAACAAAATAAATTTATTAAATAAAAAAGGAATACCCTCATTTATTCTTCAAATTATATTGGGTATCACAATGCCTAGCAATGACAGATCCTCAATAAATAATTGTTGAATTAAAAAACTAAAAATAAAAGATCTTTTTTTCCACTTGAGACAACCAAGCGAAACTACCCTGCTTATAGTTTAGCATTCCTTCCATTCTTTCATGATGAAAATGTAGCCAAAATAAAAGAATCTGTACCACTGGCGTTTTGCTCATTTCAGCTAGCTGAACAACCTATTAAGATTAGTACAAGATGACTGTTTGCGATTATAAAGAAAATTTAAATGAATTTATTGCCTAGAATTCCATTGCCTGGAATCCCACTGCCTAGAATCCCACTGGCTATATTTTTCAATACCTTATCTTTTAAGCTATTTTGAATATCAGATGGTTGAGCATCTGCCTTCACCTCAGGTCATGATCTCAGGGTCCTGGGATGGAGACCCACATCAGGGTCCCTGGTTGGCTCAACTGCGGGTCTGCTTCTCCCTCTCCCTCTGCCTCCCCTGACTTGTGTGTTCTCTCTGTCTCTCTCTCAATGAATAAATTAAAGAATCTTTTAAAAATGTCATACTTAACCCCTAACAAGAAACAAATGGCTTCTTTCACAAACCGTTTCACAAACTGTTTCATATACGGCTAATTTCACAAAGTGGTCTAAAATAATATAATAATAAAAGACAAATGTCTAGTAAGTACTTTATATGAATTATCGCATTATACCTTCAGAAGAATCCTGTCAGGTAAGTAATAAACTCCTTTAAAAATTTTGTAATAGCTTTATTGAGTTATAATTAATATGCCATTTATCCTTTAAAGTGTGTAAGCCAGTGGTTTTTAGTATACTGACAGACTTGTGAAATGTATTACCATAACTTAAGTTTAGAAAATTTTCATCCCCTGCAAAAGAAACCTTGAACCTATTAGCAGTCACACCCCATTCTTCCCTCCTTGTATCTTTTGACAACCACTAATCTACTTGGCTCTATTGATTTGCCTATTCAGGGCATTTCATATAAAGGTAAACTTCATATAAATGACCTTTCATGAATATTTTCTTTCATTTAACATGTTTTTAAGATTCAACCATGTTGTAGTATGTGCCAGTACTTATTCCTTTTTATTGACAAAAAGATATTCCATTTAATGGATATACCACATTTTATTTATCCATTCATCAACTGATGAAAAGTTGGGTTGTTTCCATTTTTTGGCTATTATAAATAATCAGCTATGAACATCTGTGTGAACGTTTTTATGTAGGCAAATGCTTTCTTCTTTTTTATTAGTTTCAGGTGTACAGTATAATGATTTGACAGTTCTATATATTTCTCAGTGCACATGAAGGTAAATATACTCTTAATCCACTTTATTCTACCAACCTCCCTCCCCCCAGCAATTATGAGTTTGTTGTCTGCATTTAAGAGTCGGTTTTATGTTTTTCTCTTTTTCTTTCTTTTCTCATTTGTTTTGTTCCTTAAATTCAACATAGGAGTGAAATATATTTGTCTTTCTCTGACTTAACATTATACCCTCTAGATCCATCCTCATTGTTACAAATAGCAATATCTCATCTTTTTTATGGGTAATATTCTGCTATAACACACATTGCATCTTTATCCATTCATCTATTGATGGACGCTTGTGTTGTTTCCATATCTTGATTGTTGTAAGTAATATTGCAATAAACATGGGATGCATATACTTTCTCAAATAAGTGTTTTCATTTTGGAGGGTTTAATACTCAGTAGTGACACTACTAGGTCAGCTGATAATTCTATTTTTAACTTTTTGAGGAACCTCCAGACTGTTTTCCACAGTGGCTGCACCAGTTTGCATTCCCACCAACAGTGCACAAGGGTTCTTTTTTCTCCACATCCCTGCCACCACTTATTATTTCCTGTTTTTTATTTTAGCCATTGTGGACATATATTTCCAATTCTCCTGGGCATATACCTGGAAGTGGAATTACTGGGTCACATTATAAGTCTATTTTAAATTTTTTGAGGGACTGCTAAACTATCTTCCAAAGTGGCTGCAATTAGAGTTTCAATTTCTCCACATCCTCAACAATGCTAGTTACTGTCTTTTTATTTTTAGCTATGCTAGTGTGTGCTGGGGGCTGATTTGAATTTTCCCAATAACTAATGTTCTTGAGCATTTTTTCATATGCATATTGGCCATTTGTATATCTTCTTTGGAGAAATATCTATTCAGATCCCTTGCCTATTTTTAATCTTTTTATTCTTTATATGTTCTAGGTTCTAGTATGATTTACAAATATTTCCTGCCAGTCTGTGGGTTATCTTTTTAACCTTTTTGATGATGTCCTTTGATCTACAAAAGTTTTTAATTTTAATGAAGTCCAATTTGTTTATTTTTTCCTTTTGTCATTTATGCTTTTCATGCTGTAACCAAGAAACATCGCCTAACCCAAGATCATGAAGAAGTATGCCTATGTTTTCTTCTAAAAATATGTTTCTTAGTTTTGAGCCTTATACTTAGGTGTATAACCCATTTTTAATTTACTTTTGCATATGGTGTGTTAAGCCCCATTTTACAGAGGAAAAAGCTAGTCAAAGTAAAGCTAAGCAATTTTCCTAAAGTGTAATAGCATTCGCGGGCTAAGACAGGATTCGAGTCTAAACAGTCTGACTCTAGGGTCTGCACACTTACCCACAATATTATGCTACTTCTATGCTGGAACTAAAGTTTTCCTCTTTGGTCAAAATAGATGTAAACTCATAGATTAAGGTTTTCGTTCTTTTAATTACTGGTGGGCGGGCAATGCTATGGGAAACTCATAAGACATCAGTAGTACTTCAAAAGGGATCACCAGTTTTCTGCTTTATGCAAAGAAATGCTGCAAAGACTTAAAAACTTTAAAAAGCAAAGCCAATGTCTACCTGCTATAAACATGCAATTTCCACATTGGAAATGGTTTACTGCTTTGATAATTAATCATTCTTTTTGGTGGTTGAAATCAGAAGAGAAAAGTTCACCAAGTGTTTCCTTTCATCAATATACTAGATCCATGTTCACTGACTTTATTATCTATATTATTTCCTAAAAATAAACCCCTCTATGTTATGTCACATTCTGTGAAAACTGAATCTTCAAAAGGCGACCATCTTAAAACTCAATAAAGTCTAATTTATCTATTCCAGCTAGTTTGTATGCACAGAAATTTCACCAAATGATATGTAAAGATACCAATTCTCATGAAAGCCCTATAAAGTAGCATTTCATATGAAGGTCCAGAGAAATTTGAAAAGTTAATAATTTTGTTAAATGTTAAATAACATCAACAAAGATTAAGATTTTGGTCTAGCAAGAACTATCTCAGTTTTCTTTTTTTTTTTTTTCTATCTCAGTTTTCTTAATATCCAATGTAATATTCTACCCATCATGTATCATTAACTTCATTTAGCACAGCAATCATTAATGATTATAATCAAGTAAAATTCTGTTATCCCCTGTGTGAATGAATGGCATTATATAGAGTGATTTCACAGAAGTTTATTAAATAAAACTTTCAATTCTATCTGCTCTGCCAGTGACAGGTTTTGGTTTTTTTTTAACTAATTAATTTTATCTAGGTAATGGTGGTTGGATATTTCTCCATTCTACTTGCCTGCTACTTTATTATATATACAATTTAACACTTATTTTGTTTCAAAAGAATGACAAGTATTTGTTAAATCAAGAGCAATTTGCCTGTCTGCATTTTCTTGCCGACTTAAAGCTTGATTTTGTGTTGTATGCTTCTGTTAATGAAACTATCTATTTAAAATTACTATTAAAGTCTGTAACATTAACACAATGGATACATTCTCTTACAATCTCAAGAGAGGGGATTTTTTTAAATGTTAACTGGAAGCCTTATAATAGATGCCATTCAGAGAGTTGTTTTATTTTTTAAACTTCTAAAGGGAACACTTCATGATTCTGATGAGCTCTGTTATCTAAACCAATCTGTACAACTTTGCTAACATGAAGAGGTCATTTGAATTCAGAAAAGGTGGAAACTTCAGGCTTTCTATTTTTTTCCCCAACAGCACAAATAAGTTTCTGAAAGCAAGAGAACCACAAATTCTGACAACAACACTGGCAACATATAATTAATTGGGTGATCAAGTGAAGACAACTCCCCAGAAAGCTTTGCCCTGAATACTTTACCATTTCATCCACCCCTGACTGAGAAGCATACAAATATCTATACTACCGTTTGATTTCTCAGAATAGGACCGAAGGACAGGCTCTCTCAAAAGCCATATAAGCTCTTTGTAGGATCACTGTTATCCTGGGACACTAAAAATAAGACCAAATATAAGCTGAGAAGTAAATTTATTCTTCAACCCATCATTATACTTTGAATACACTTGCTCAAAAAAGTCAAGTCCATTTGCTAACTTCAAATATGGCTAAGATAAATAAAAACGAAATATAATAAGTATCAAAAAGCTTTCTAAATATGAAAAAAATTAATAATACTTTGGGTACTGGCAGAATAAGTTCTTCTAGAAGGCAAAGAGATATAAAAGCGAGTTCTTTAAGGCAATAAAATACTCAAACTTCAGGCTAAATAGGGGGAAACATTCTGTAGAAGAAAATGTTATAATAAGATTCTATATTTTTAATCCCTATTTCTCCTGGGAAGACAGAGCTAAAGAATATAATGTTCATACTCTAGTCTGGTTATATTATAGGAAGACTTTTGCTAAATAGAGAAGCAAGTGGAACATGGAAAAACTCTAGTTGCTTGAGAAAAGAAGAGGTCACTTCATAATAAAAGGAAGCTCATAACCAGGGTACCTGGGTTTACCTTTGCTTTGCGAAAGTGGTAGACCACCAGCATGCTAACGAAGTCGAGCAGCATACACAGGGCTTGGAAGGAGATGATAGCAAGTCGCAAATACTTATCCTCCTGGACAAAGCAGGGGCTGTCATCAGCACAGTAGGGGCAGCCCTCCCTGCAGGGTAGGCAGACATGGGCTTCTTCTGACACATCTTTTGCACTTCCTGAAAGTTCCAAATAAAACCACAGTGTCATTGCACCTCTGAGATAGGTGAGTACACAAAACACATCCTCACCTCTTTGTTCCTTATCCCTCTTACTAAAGACCTTTTATCAACCTTCTTGCTGGGGGAGAGTTACTTTGTTTTTAGACTTAAATTTCTTTTTATCCTTTCGATTAAAAAAAAAAATTGACTCAACGTAATTGAAAAACATTAGCAAAAATGGAAATAAAACTCCTTAAAGGCAAAGAACAGTTTTCCAATTCTGTCATATCATTATCTATCAATCCCCAAATGATATTTCCTATGGCAGAAATCATATTCATAAATATGTGTTAAAGAATTAACCAGAAGAAAGGATAAGAAAGTCATCTATTTTCTGTACCAAGTAATACACAACACTTTTGGAACGTCTTGACCTAGATGGCACAGAATCCAAAATGAGGCTTTGATTGCTCCTTAATTCAGCGGGGAGCTCATCTACTAAGTTCATTAGGTCTAAATTGGATAAAATGGTACTTAACTGGCAGTTGTTCAGTGTGCAATTGCCTAATGATGGTGCATCCTTTGCCCAGAGTATAAGCCATACTTATAGGCTATCATGTAATTTCCCACTTTGCCTACTCATAAGACATTTCCTCACTACTAACTAACTGCTGCTACTGATCAGCCCTTTACTTTAAGATTCTTCTGTCTCAGTTGTCAAACTTAACTTATCTCTGAAGCTCAATAGAAGATTTTCTTTGAGTTAAAAATTGGGAAATATCCAATTAAAAACATATACTAAAAACAAAAAACAACAACAACAACAAAAAAAACTATTTCCAACTCTGAACTCAATATGAAAGACATTAGTGAATATATACCTGAATTAGTATGTAACACAACTACCCTGTTCAATATGTAATACAACCTTGACTGATTGAGGAATCTGGGAATGAGGTTGCTCTGGTTAACAGCATTTTAATAACACAAAGTTTAACAGAAAGTCTTTATCACTTTCAATTCTTGTTGACGGTTCATAATCTAACTGTATTTGTCTGCTCTTCTTCCTTAATAAATATAAGAACAAAAGCATAATTGAATATTTCTTTGATGATTCAGGATATTGTGCTGTTTAAAAATCATTATTCGTTACACAGTGAAAAGTGCTCAAGTTTTAGTATCCAGTAGATATGGTTCCCATTCCAGATAGCTCTGAGATATTAAGCAACTCAGTTGACTACTTTGGGTCTTAGTTTATTTATGTATGAAGTAAGAATTGTTGTGGGTATCGAGTTAACACGTATAAATCAGAGTGCCTGGTTTTCTATTCTCCAAATACTGAAGATGCAAATAAGGAGTTGAAATCCACCAGTGCCTTAAAGAAAAGTAGTACTGTTCAAAAACAAGACACAAGAAAGAGCCGAGGCAAGGAGGAAGTGAGTGGGAATGATTAACTCCATTTTAGAGAAGATAACTTCGAGGTCCAACTCACTGTCCAGCAGTAATATACAATGAGAAATGAGCAATAATACAAGACTGGGGTTTGGGATATGGGTCAGTCAGAGAAAGAACCTACAGAGAGCTCAGGGAACGGTTAAGACAATGATTAGAGAATCCAAAGAGTAAGAAGCTAAACAGTAGGAATTTTTACAATGTCATAATAGAAAACAGATTTACTGGGACATGCTGACATGTGATCAAAGATGATGACTGAGGAAAGGCGATGAGGTTATGATGATTGTTTTATCTGTCACTGACTGTTAAGACCGTGGTTTCTAAGGAGTGACAGATATTATAACTAGTTTGTCAGGGCTTAGGGAATAAATATGAGATAAAATAGAGTATTATTTCAATAAATCTTGCATTGAATGAAACTAATAACGCAGTATATGTTAATTAAATGAATTTAAATAAAATTAATTTTTAAAAATATTTTTAAAATAAATTTTTATAAAGAGGAGGAATCAGTTGAAAACTATTTTTCCAATATAGACAAAAGACAATGTGGCAGCCAATCTTGTAAAGTCTTATACTTTTCAACAACTCAGCTTGAGAATGAGGAGGGCCAGTTTTAAGGATGAAGACATGAAATATTAAAGTGGCAACAGTAC
Organism: Neogale vison; assembly: GCF_020171115.1. Taxonomy (NCBI): domain Eukaryota; kingdom Metazoa; phylum Chordata; class Mammalia; order Carnivora; family Mustelidae; genus Neogale; species Neogale vison. The sequence continues at coordinate 132,184,600 of NC_058102.1, read as the reverse complement.
CCAAGATGACTCGTTGGGATCACTTGGCAGAAAAAGAATCCATTTAGTGTAAGATGGTATGATTTACTGGAACACCTATCCAAAATGGCTTTTTCCCTTACTTTCTACAATTATCAGCATAGAAGCAAATGAGGAGGCTATAGCAGTCGAGGACAGAGAGTAAAAGACTGTGACAGTGGCATTACATCACAGGGAGGGAGGAAAAGCCAGTTCAAGACTGTAATGGGGCTGCAGCCCTCACTCCTTCGGGGTAGCCAGGGCTCAATCCTCCAGAGACCTCCTGAGTCTGAGTTAGTTTGAGGGACTAAAGAGGAAAACATTTCTTCACCATCAACCTTATTCATTGATCAAAGGTAGCCTCCAGGGTCATTCACTCCTGTACATTTTTGGTTAGGCACTCGTGCACTTGGAGCTGATTCCTGCATCTTGTGCCATGATTGTAGCGGTGCCCCACAGCAGAAAAGAAATTTAAAAGTGTGGTATGAGGTTCCAATCTGAGGCAAAGCATAATACACCTGTGTTTATGCAAAGCTTTCAGGCAATAGAACAATGACTGGATAAGACATAAGGCCAAGTGGCATTAGAAGGGATTAAAAACAAGAATCTGATATGGATAAAAACTGGCATATATACCAAGAGCTACAAAGTACGAAAGTCTGGGATACTAAGAAAGCAGTAACTGAATTAACCAAGTAGTAACGGGATAATCCTGTGAGTGAAGTGAGAAGGGGTCACTGCCCTGAATAAGATAAAGTTGGGAAGAATTCAGATGCACTAATGTTGGTGACAAAAATGTCAAGAGGTCCATGAACAAATTTGGAAGACAGAGGTCAGGATTTCCCTTTCTGGCCAAAATGGAAGAATATGGGTTGAATTTACCTTCCTATAAGAAACAATGAAAATAAAAAACAAAACATTAAAGTTATGGCTTTACAGACTGGACATCTGGTAAGAAAGGACAGTAATTCCTAACAAGTGCAAACAATCCTCAATATACCAAACTACTATAAACAGAGTCACAACAAAAGTTAAGTTAGTAAAGAAAAAGTATCTATGGAAAGTCTTTGTTTTGTGAAACAGTCCTTCTTAAGCCAATCTTTGCTTTCTTGATTCAGCTAAATAGGCAGATGTATTCTCATTGGTTTAAGAAGCTCCTAGTTGCCTATAAGCCTAGCAGTACATAGTATTTATTTTCAATACAAATTAAACTTGAAACTTCACTCATACTTGATGGCATAATTCTCTTAGACAGTATGATCTATTTAGTATTTTGAATCACTCATGCCTGAGAAGTACAATTGAACAACACGGGTTTGAAACACATGGTCCACTTATACATGGATTTTTCTTTCCCATAAATATACTGATAAATTTTGGGAGAATTTTGACAACTTGGAAAAACTAGCAGATAAACTGTGTAGCCTAGAAATATTGAAAAATTAAAAGAAAAATTTGGATATGTCATGAGTGCCTAAAACACATATAGCTACCATTGTATTTTAATTTTTATTATCATAAAACATATACAAATCTATTGTAAAAACTTAAAATTTACCAAAATGTATACATACTTACAAACCACACAAGGCACTATTCTACAGTTGAGAGAAATGTAAACAAGTATATAGATGTAGTATTAAATCATAACTGCTTCAAATTAAATGTCGTAATACTGTACTACTCCAGTAATTATGTAGCCATCTCCCGTTGCTACTGTGGGGAGCTTGAGCATTGCCATCTGATGCTAATCATCTCTGCAGGAGCATTTTGTTATTCCAGTAAATTTTGTACTCATAAAAAGTGATCTTTCAGGATTCTCATGTATTTATGTGTGTGTGTTTAGGACAATTCTGTAAACCTTGAATAACACCATGGGACCCATAAGGAGTACCACTAGTGATGCTGAAGGGCTTCCAGGAAGCAGAGAAAAGTCATGACATCACAAGAAAGAGGTGAATTGATATGTACTAGATATGTACTTGAGATTGATATGTACTAGAGATTGAGGTCTGCAGCTGCAGTTGCCTGCCATTTCAACATAAAAGAATCCAGTATAAGGACCATTGTAAGAAAAGAAAAAAAAAGGAAAGAAAAAGGAAATAAAATATTTTTATCTCATATTGAAAATGCAGCTTTTATGTGGGTGCAGGATTGCTATAAGGAAAGCATACCTATGGACTCTAATATGATTTGGAAAAAAGTGAAGTCATTATATGAAAACTTAAAGATAAAGGAAGGTGAAGGATCTAAATGTTGGAGAATTTAATGCCAGCAAAGGATGGTTTGATAATTTTAGAAAGACATTTGGCTTAAAAAATGTCAAGATAACAGGAGAAGCAGTGTTTGCCAACCAAGAGGCAGCAGATGAGTTCTTGGATGACTTTAAGAAAACCATTTTCTGGGTTGTTTCCATCAATGCTGTGTTCTTAAAGTCAGGAAGTACTTCTCCAGTAAGGTACTGCCTATTAAAGTTCTTCTGATATCAGACAATGCCCCTGGCCAGCCAGGACCCCATGAATTCAACACTGAAGGCAGGGAAAAAGTTCAGCTTGCCCCTAAACAAGATGTCTCTAATTCAGCCTCTAGATCAGGATGTCATAAGGACCTTTGAGGCTTGTTACATGGCGTTCTATGAAAATGACTGTCATGGCTGTGAAAGAAAACCACAATGGAATATTACTCAGCCATGAGAAAGGATGAATACTTATCATTTACATCAACATGGATGAAACTGGAGAGTATTATGCTGAATGAAATAGGTCAGAGAAAGATAATTATCCTACAGTTTCACTCATAATGTGGAATAAAAGTAATAGTACAGAGGATCGTAAGAGAAGGGAGGGAAAACCAAATAGGAAGAAATCAGAGAGGGAGACAAATCATGAGAGACTCTTAAGCATAAGGAACAAACTGAAAGTTGGTGGAGGGGAAGTGGGGGTTGGAGTAATTGGGTGATGGGCATTAAAAAGGGCATGTGATGTGAGGAGCACTGGGTGTTATATCCAACTGATGAATTATGAACTCTACATCTGAAACTAATGATGTACTACTGTATGTTGGCCAATTTAATTTAAATTTTAAAAAGAGAGAGAACCACAATAGAGAAAGCATCATAAAAGTCTAGAAGGATTACACCACTGAGGATGACATCATTCTAACAGAAAAGGCCATAAAAACCAAGGCCAAAACTAAATTCCTACTGGAAAAACCTGTGACAAATGTTGTGCATAACTTCACAGGATTTACAACAGAGCCATGCAAAAAAGGCAGGGGGTGAAAGTAAAGGGTGATATGGATGTTGGAGAAATGTAAGAGTTAATTGATACCACAGCATAGGGATTGACAGATGACTATTTGATGGAGATGAATGCTTCCAAACCAATGCCAGATGAAGAGGAAGAGGTAGAAGAAGTAGTATCAGAAAACAAACTGACATTAGAAAATCTGGCAGAAGGGTTCTGGTTATTCAAGACTGCTTTAACTTCTTTTACAGCATGGACCATTCTATGATATAGGCACTAAAACTAAAGCAAACAATGGTGGAAGGATTGGTACCATATAGAAACACTTTTAGAGAAATGAAAAAATAAATGTATTTCCATAAAGTTACAGCAAGTGTGCCTCATTCTCCTGCCTCCTCTTCCACCTATACCACCCCTGAGACAGTCAAACCATCCCCTCTTCCTCCTCCTCCTCCTCCACAACCTACTCAACAAGAAAGCAATGAGGTGAAGACTTCCATGATGATCTAATTCCATTTAATGAATAGTAAATAATAATCATGTCAAACAGTTAATAAACTTACTTGTTGTGCATGTACACCTCTTCATGTGAAAATCTAATAGCTGTCAAGCAAGAATTGTAGGAGACATTTCTGCATCATCACCACCAACCCTGCTTAAGCATTCATTGTGTAGAACATCATGTGCAAGACGCATATGGAAGTGGATAAGCTATCTTTCCAAAGATATGCACTAAGTGATATTTAATATAAAATTAATACTGTGTTAGTTTGCTTACAGTTTTATAACTTGGCTTTTGAAGAATTATGTTACCATATCCTAGTCCTCTCTCTCTCATAATTGGAGAAACTGTGCTTGGCCTGGCAGCACAGGTAAGTGTTTTTCTCTAAAAATGTAACAATGTTTCATTGTTATCTATATTAAGAAGATGATTATAATACTGCACGTCTTGAAATTTTTTTCTTTAAGATTTATTTATTTTAGCAAGAGAGAGAGCACAAGCAGGAGTGGCAAAGGGAGAGAGAATGTCCATTAGACTCTGCACTGAACATGGAAACGCCACTGGGCTCGATCCCACAATCCTGAGATCATGACCCAAGCTGAAACCAAGAGTAGGATGCCTAACTGTACCACCCAGGTGCCTCTGTATGCCATAAAAATGTTATAATGATTCTGGCGCCTGGGTGGCTCAGTGGGTTAAGCCGCTGCCTTCGGCTCAGGTCATGATCCCAGGGTCCTGGGATCGAGTCCCACATCGGGCTCTCTGCTCAGTGGGGAGCCTGCTTCCTCCTCTCTCTCTCTGCCTGCCTCTCTGTCTACTTGTGGTCTCTCTCTGTCAAATAAATAAAAATGTTATAATGATTCATTCCTTAGCATATAGGGTAGGCCTTCATGAAGTAACTGTGTTGATTATACTAGGTTACTATAAAGCAATCATATTGCTGCTTCTTTATCATGCATGAATTGTAATATCTATAACTAAGTATAAATTTCTTTTTCACATTATCTTTTCATTTTTGATGTCTACTGTTAGTAATACATATAGCATCTACAGTGTCTTGTAACATAAAAGATAATACTGATGTAGGTATTGATACATGATTCATCTTGAAAAAAGATAACATAAACTTATGATACTGATAAGTGCAATACAATAAATGTATTTTCTCTACCTTATGATTTTCTTAATAATGTTTTTTCTCTAGCTTTCTTTATTGTAATAATAACTCATAGTACATAACATATATACAAAATATGTGTTAATCAACTCTATAGTATTGGTAGGACTTACAGGCAACAGTAGGCTATTAGTAGTGAAGTTTTGGGGGAGTGAGGAATTATATATGGATTTTTCACTTTGCAGGGGATTGGCACTCCAAACCCCCATGTTGTTCCAAGGGTCAAATGCATTGCAGAATGTTATGTGCTTTGTATATCTGAACTTGTTAACTTTTGTCACATGACCATGGCAAGCAGTTACAGTCACATTCTAACTACATTTCCAAGTCCTCCAGATTTGTTAACTTTTCCATTGTTTTTTTTGTTTTGTTTTTCTTTTTTAAGATTTTATTTATTTATTTGACAGACAGAGATTGCAAGTAGGCAGAGAGGCAGGCAAAGAGAGGGGAAAGCAGGCTCCCTGTTGAGCAGAGAGCCCGATGCGGGGCTCGATCCCAGGACCCTGGGATCATGACCTGAGCCGAAGGCAGAGGCTTTAACCCACTGAGCCACCCAGGTGCCCAACTTTTTCATTGTTTTTAACCAATTTTAATTTGAGAGTTTCTTTTGGCTTCGGACCAAAGCTATGGTCCACCTTTAGTAAGTGCTCAACATTTAAGCTTATCCCTGATTTTTTTTCATGACCAATATTTTACTTTTGCCCAATTTCCTCATTAATTGTTAATTGTTATTCTGTTGCATAGTATATATTTCTGTATGGTACTCCCAATCAGTTTTGGAAGGAGGTTGAAGTCAAAAAGCATTGATAAAATAATACTTCGAGTTTTACAGAATTTGATAGAAACAAATTATTATTCAATTCAGCAACTATTTTCTGAGTGTTAAATTATGTGTCGGGAACTATTTTACTGGAATTAATTAGTGAACAAAACAAAGATCTCTGTGCCTGTGGAATATGTGTTCTACTGAGGAAAACGGACACAACCAATCAACGTAATAGGTAAATAACATGTTATGAAAACTGAGAAGTGCCAAGAGGAAAAAATTAGTAGAGCAAAGTCAGGGGAATCAGATCTACTGGAGGTAGGAGCTGCAATTTTAAGTAAGTGGTTAATGTAGATCTCATTCTAAAGGTGATATCGGAGCAAAGATTTGAAGGAGATAAGAGTTATCCATTCTGTTGTGATTGAGGAGAATTCCAGGCAGAGGAAATAGCCATTACAAAGATTCTGAAGTGGGAGCATATCAGGTGTATGTGAGGAAGAGCAAAGAGGCTGTTGTGGCTAGAGCAGATTGAGTGTGGGGAAGTATAGTGGAAGTTGAAGGCAGAGATGTAATAGGTCAATCATAAAGGGCACTTGTGGGCCACTTAGAGGGACTTGGATTCTACCCTCAGTAAGATAGAGCGCCATGAAGGATTTTGAGTAGGGAAGTTACATGGTATACCTTGTGTTGTTACAGGATTATTTTGGTATGCAGAATATACTGGAGTGGGTAAGGGTTAAAGCAAGGAAATTAGTGAGTGGTTTCCAGTAATCCACTTGAAACCTGTGGTGGCTGGAGCCACAGTACAACAGTAAAAACTTTAAATTCAGATAGAATTTTAAGATGGAGTCAAGAGGGTTTTTCTGATCATTTGGTTATGGAATGAAGGAGAAAGAGTCAAGGATAATTCCTAACTGTTTGGCATTGACAAATGGATGGATGAAGTTACTATCAACCAAAATGGAGAAGAATGTATGTGGAAGTTTTTGGAGTAGGCCATAAATTCAGACTTGACATTTCAGTTTGAAGATGTCTACTGGAGACTGAAGTGATGATGTCAAGTCTGGAGTTTGGAAGAAAGGTCTGCATTGATGATAAAGACACAAAGTTCATGGGCACATAGACAGCATTTATAGCCCTGCTACTGGGGCAGATCATCAAAAGAATGAATGTAGACAGAGATGACTCCTGGGGTCCTCTAATGTCCAACAAAATTCTTAGTCACACAAAACTTTCCCTGTCTCTGACTCAAATTTTAAAGGTTATTGCATTTATTTTTTTCCATAACCATAGATTCAAAAAGTTTTAAAACAACCAACTGAAGATAAATACTTTCTTTGGGTTTAAATATGACTTACTATTATCAAATAATTAAAGCTGCTGTTTTGGTTTGGGATCCCCAAAGGCAGAGCCTGAGAAAAGGACCTGAGTATACATAGGTGATTTGTAGGTGATCCCCCAAAAAACAGGAGTGAAAAATGAGCTACAAACAAGAAAGAAAGGAAAGGCAATATAAAGTATTGAGCTGGATATCACCATGGAGAATGTGAACTAAATTTTCTGGGGAGGACCTAACAGCTGCATACAACACCCCTCAGATTTGTCTCTCCAGAGAGTGGAGGAATCTGGCACACTTACACAGCAACCACCAATCCTGCTTGTTGATAACTGTTCCCAGGAGCCTTCAATTCCTCTGCACTCCTGCATAAGGCTGAGCAAGCTTATGGAATTTCAGAGAAAGCCGTGAGGCAAAAAAGGGGAAGAAATTCTGTGGGTATTTAAAGTAAGAAACTGGCAGCATGTCCCGTAACTATCATAATAGCTACAATATGAAGTGGGTCAAGAGTATGGGACACAGGGCACCAAAAAAAGCCAAAACCAAAACCAAAAACTATGATAGCTTCTAGATTCCAAAATCAGCTGTTTCTGGTGCTGTTCAGATGCAATACAATTTGAATGGTGCCACCTAGATCTGAGCAACATGCTTAGCCATAAGCTACACACAAAGAGATGAAGAAGCTTGGGGACCTTGCGGGACACACAGGTAATTCTAATAATGCTATTAAATACTTCCCTATACTTTCACAAAGCAATTTACTTGGCATAAATAGTTTATTGTTGCCTCTGGTCTTTTTCTTTCCTCTGTAATACTATGTCTCCACCAATTTGTTAAAGATTGTAGAGAATACAATTAATTACTCCTATTTTATTAAAAGAGCAGGACCCTCTACAGTTTACTTTTTGTTATATAGATTGTAACTGAATTGCAGTAAGGTGAGATGCTCTAACAAACTGGGCTGGTCAAACTACCCAAATCAGATTTTCAAGACCTGGAGGCCCTAGAAGCTTAAGCTTAAAATCATCACCAAAGGAACAACCTTACTTTCACATTAGCAAAAAAAAGAAAAAAAGAAAAGAAAAAAGAAAGAAAGAAAAATAGTTTCTTTTCTCAGATTTTGCCATATTCAACAACTCAGATTGGTATTGTCATGGGCTCACATAAGACATTTTGCAACATTCTAAACATTTGGGTTTGAGATCAGTTATTTCTTCTATTTAAGACATAACTGAAGATTTTTTTTTAAAAAAAGGAAAAGAACAAATTCTCTTCTGCAATTACAACAGAGTACATTTGTTCTGGGAGCTTGGGAAGATGGCAGAGTAGGAGGACCCTGAATTCTCCCCATCCCACATTTACAACTAGGTATCATCCACATCTAAGTCAATAAACTGGAGAGTGATCCGAAGACTGGCAGATCAAACTCCACAAATAAATATAGGGAAGAAGCTGCATCTGAAAGGTTAAGAAGGTCAGAAAGGCAGAGAGGGAGGCTGCCATCAGGGGGGAGGGAGCTGTACACATGAAGAGGGCAGAGAAATGGGCCCCTGAACCAAGGAGATCATGGAGAAGATTAATTCCCATAACCTGTAACATCTGGGTTTGAAAACCAGAGAAGCTGAATTGTGGGAATTTCTAAAACCAAGAGGACTTGCAGCCTAGTGCTTTAAGTCAGTGGACTCAGCAGTGGGCAAACCAGGATGGTTAGTGATAGCTGGGTCTCTGCCCTGAAAGAGAAAGCAGCTTGAGCAAAGAGACAACACAGAAACAGTTTACACAACAGGGCTAGGAAAGGACGGTGTTGGTATTGGTAAATGGGAGACAGAGCTGTTCATACTGATCTCAGAGCATGTTGGAGGATTTCCCCAAATCTGAGGGAACTGGCAGTTGCCATTTTCCTTCCCTGCCTTCCAGCATACACACAGAGCCACCTGCAGGAGGTGCTCCAGACACTTGCTATTAACCTGCTAGCAGTGCACCTAAGGACTTGCATACTCCATTCCTACTAGCCTCAGTTCTGGGCTCAGGGCAAATTTTGGGAACATATAGGCTCCACCCAGCTGCCGGATGCACAGCTGCCACCACATGCCAAGCCTAGCCAAGCCTAGCCAATGTGATGCATCCCAGCCACCCTGGCCCCCAGCTGGTGCATCATTTCAGGGAATCTGAGGTATGACTAGTGGCCCAATGCAAATTGGGCCTGCCCCGCTCCCAAGTTCCTTGGCAGAAGGAACTATTCCAAGTTCCCCATCAAAGCTGGCCTGCTGGGTCCCCCTAACACCACAGAGAACAAATACAGACCACAACATGCAGAGAGTCAGTGCAGCTGACTTCACTGAAAGAAAAAGTGACTCAGACACAATAGGAGGGCAAAAGCAGCACACACAGGATACTCTCCTGAAGTTCCAGGTTTGGGGGAAGAGTGAACACTGCTGTGCAGGGCACTCCAGGGACTTTTCTTCATAAAGCCACTACTTTCAAGAGCAGAAGACATAGCTGACCTTCTTAACATATAGAAACACACACACAGAGGCAGACAAAATGAGGAGACAGAAAAACTTATCCCCAGTGAAAGAAAAAGACAAGGTCATGGCCAGAGATCTAAGTGAAACAGATATAAGTAACGTGCCTGATAGAGAATTTAAAGCAATGATCATTAGGATACTCATTGGTCTTGAGAAAAGTGTGGAAGACATTAGTGAGACCCTTAACACAAGAATAATAGAGCAGAGATAAAAGAAAATAAATGAAATGAGAAACACACTTGATGGAATGAACATCACAATGGAAGAAGCAGGGGAACGAATTAGTGATCTAGAAGACAGAATAATGGAAAGCAATCAAGCTGAAATACAGAAAAAAGAATTCTGTAAAATGAGAATAGACTTAGGGAACTCAGAGACTTCATCAGACATAATCACATTTATATTATAGGAGTCAAAGAAAAAGAAGAGAGAGAAAAGTGAGCAGAAAATTTATTTGAAGAAATAATTGCTGAAAACTTCTCTAATCTGGGGAAGGAAATCCAGATCCAGGAAGCACAGAGAACTCCCATCAAAATCAACAAAAGCAGATCCACACCAAGACATATTATAATTAAATTTGTAACACTTAATAATAAAGGAAAAGAATTTAAAGCAGCAAGACAAAAGAAGTAATTTACAAAAGAAAAATCCATAGGGCTAGCCGGAGATTGCTCAACAGAACCTTGGCAAGCCAAAAGGAGTGGTCTGATATATTTAAAGTGCTGACTGAGAAAAATCTGCACCCAAGAATACTCTATCCAGCAAGGCTATCATTCAGACTGAAGGAGAGATAAGGAGTTTCCCAGACAAACAAAAACTAAAGGAGCTCATGACCACTAAACCAAACCTGCAAGAAATACTAAAGGGAACTCTGAGTGGAAAGGAAAAGACCAAAAGTGACAGTATGAAGGTAGGAAACACAAAGCACTAAAAATATTTCTGTAAAATAATCAGTCAAGGTACTGACAAAAAAGGGATATAAAATATAATAACACATATATAAAATGTGGGGAGAAGAGGAGAAAAGATCAGGCTCAAACTTAACCACCAACTCAATATCAGCTGCTATATGCAGAAGAGGTGATACACAAAACAATGGTAACCACATATCAAAAACCACTAATAAATATGCAAAGAATAATGAGAAAGAAATCCAAATATATCATTAATGGAAATCAGCAAACCATGAAATAAAGAAAAACAAAAAAGTGTCAAAGCAAATCTCCAGAAAAAGAAAACAAAACAGGTAATAAAATATCAATAAATATATACTTACCAACCAAAAGACACAGGGTGACAGAATGGGTAAGAAAAATAAGACCTATCCATATGCTGCCTATAAGAGACTCATTTAGACATAAAAGCAACTGCAGATTTAAAATGGGGAGATGGAGAAACATTATTTATGTAAATGAATGTCAAAAGAAAGCTGGAATAGCAATATTTATATCAGACAAAATAGACTTTAAAACAAAGACCAACAAGAAGATATAATAATTATAAACATTTATGCATCCAACATAGGAGCACCCAAATATGTAAAACAGTTAATAACAAACCTAAAAGAACTAATCAATAATATTACAATGATAGTAGGGTACTTTAACACCACATTTACATCAAAAGATAGATCATCTACAGAGAAAATCAACATGTAAGCAATCAATGGCTTTGAATGACACACTGGACCAGATGGACTTACACTGATATATTCAGAACATTCTATCCTAAAACAACAGCATACATATTCTTTTCAATGGAACATGAAATGAACATGGAACAGTCTCCAGAACAAATCACACATTAGCCCACAAAATAAATCTCAAAAATTCAAGAAGACTGAAATCATAGCATGCATTTTTTCTGACCACAATGTTATGAAACCAGAAGTCAACCACAAGAAAAAAATTTGGAAAGACTACAAATACCTGAAATTTAAATAACATGTTACTAAACAATGAATGGATCAGCCAGGAAATAAAAGGAGAAATTTAAAAGTACATGGGCAAAAATGAAAATGAAACACAAATGTCCAAAACCTTTGGGATATAGCAAAAGCAGTTCTAAGGGGGAAGTTTATAGCAATACAGGCCTACCTCAAGAAGCAAGAAAAATATCAAATAAACAACTTAAACTTGTACCTAAAGGGACTAAAAGAGAATAACAAACAAAACCTAAAATTTTGCATGAAGGAAAAGAATAAAGACTAGAGGAGAAATAAAAACCAAAAAATCATAATAGAACCAATCAATGAAATCAGGAGATGGTTCTTTGAAAACATCAATAAAATTGATCAACTTTTAGCTAGACTTATCAGGAAAAAAAGAGAAAGGACTCAAATAAATAAATTACAAATAACAGAGGAGAAATAACCAATACAATAAAAATACAATTATGAGGGGCGCCTGGGTGGCTCAGTGGGTTAGGCCACTGCCTTCGGCTCAGGTCATGATCTCAGGGTCCTGGAATCGAGTCCCACATCGGGCTCTCTGCTCAGCGGGGAGCCTGCTTCCCTCTCTCTCTCTGCCTGCCTCTCTGTCTACTTGTGATCTCTCTCTGTCAAATAAATAAATAAAATTTAAAAAAAATACAATTATGAGATAACATGAAAAACTATATGTCAACAAATAGGACAACCTAGAAGAAATGGATAAAGTTCTAAAACATAAACTACCAAACTTTAAACAGGAAGAAATAGAAAAGTTGAACAGGCCAATAAACAGCAAAGAAATTGAATCAAAAATCAAAAAAACTCCCCAAAAAACAAAAGTCCAGGACCAGATGACATCACAGGTGAATTCCATCAAACATTTAAAGAAGAGTTAATACCTAATCTTCTCAAAATATTCCAAAAACAGAAAAGGAAGAAAACTTCCAAATTCATTCTATGAGACCAGCATTATCTTGATACCAAAACCAGATAAAGACGCCACTAAAGAAGAGAACTATAGGCTGATATCCCTGATGAGCACAGATGCAAAAATCCTTAATAAAATACTACCAAACTGAATTCAACCAAGCATTAAGAAAGAATCATTTACTATGATCATGTAAGATTTATCCTGGCTTGCAAGGGTGGCTCAATGTTCACAAATCAATCAATGTGATATTTCATGTTAATAAGAAAAAGAATAAGAACCATATGATTGTTTCAGTAGATGCAGAAAAATGCATTTGACAAAGTACAGCATCCGTTCATAAAAATCCTCAACAAAGTAAATTTAGGGGGAACATACCTCAAATTAATAAAGGCCACATATGAAAAACCTACAGCTAACATTATCCTTAATGCAGAAAAACTGAGAGCTTTTCCCCTAAAGTAAGAAACAAGACAGAAATGTCCATTCTCACCAGTTTTATTCAACATAGTATTAGAAGTACTAGCCATAGCAATCAGACAACAAAAAGAAATAAAAGACATCCAAATCAGCAAGGAAGAAATAAAATTTTCACTGCCTGTAGATGACATCATATTCTATATAGGAAACCTGAAAGACTCGACAAAAGAATGGCTAGAACTAATGCACAAATTCAGTAAAGTCACAGTACAGAAATCTGTTACATTCTATACACCAATAATGAAGCAGGAGAAAGAAATTAAGAAAACAATCCCATTTACAATGGCACTAAAAATAGTAAGATACCTAGGAATAAACCTAACTAAAAGGTGAAAGTACTTCTACTGTGAACACTATAAAACACTGATGAAAGAAACTGAAAAATGACACAAAGAAATGGGAAGACATCCTGTGCTTATGGACTGGAAGAACAAATATTTTTAAAATATCCATGCTGAACAAAGCAATCTACACATTTAATGTAATCCCATCAAAATCCAACAGCATTTTTCACAGAGCTAGAATATACAATCCTAAAATTTGTATGGAACCACAAAAGACCCCAAATAGCCAAAGCAATCTTGAACAAGAAAACCAAAACTGGAGGCATCACAATTCTAAACTTCAAGTTATATTACAAATCAAAACCATATGGTATTGGCACAAAAATAGACACAGAGATCAATGAAAGAGAATCAAAACCCAGAAATAAATTGTAAACTACATGCTGAGTCTTTGACAAAGCAAGAAAAGAATATCCAATGGGAAAAGGCAGTCTCTTCTACAATGTTGTTGGGAAAACTTGACAGCCACATGCAAAAGAATGAAAATGGACCACTTTCCTACAATATACACAAAAATAAATTCAAAATGGATGGAATACCTCAATGTGGGATAGGAAACAAACAAACAAACAAATACTAGAAGAGAACACAGGCAGGAACCTCTTTGACATTGACCATAGCAACTTCTTTCTAGATGTCTCCTGAAGCAAGGGAAACAAAATCAAAAAAGCTTTTGCACAGTGGAAAACAAACAAACAAACAAACAAACAATAAAACCAAAAGACAACCTACAAAATGAGAAAAGATATTTGCAAATGACATATCCACTAAAGGGTTAAGATCCAAACTATATAAAGAACTTATAAAACTCAATGCCCCAAAACCATATAATCCAATCTAAAAATGGCAAAAAAGGTAAACAGACATTTCTCCAAGGAAGATATACAGATGGCCAATAGACACATTGAAAGATGCTCAACAGCATGAATCATCAGGGAACAGCAAATCAAAATAATGAGGTACCACCTCACACCTGTGAAAATGGTTACCATCAACAACACAAGAACACAAGAAACCATAGGTGGTGTTGAGGATGTGGAGAAGAAGGAACACTCCTTCAGTGTTGATAGGAATACAAACTGGCACAGCCACTCTGGAAAAACAGTATGGAGCTTCCTAAAAAAGCTAAAAATAGGGGTGTGTGGGTGGCCCAGCTAGTTAGCATCCAACTCTTGATTTGGGCTCAGGTAATGATCTCAGGGTTGTAAGATCCAGCCCTGCACTGGGCTCCACACTGGGAGCCCCCCCCAAAAAAAAGTTAAAAATAGAACTACCCTATTGTAATGTAGCAATTGCACAACTAGATATTTACCCAAAGAATACAAAAACATAATTCAAAGGGATACATGCACCCTGATATTTATACCAGCATTATTTACAATAGCCAAATTATGGAAACAACCCAATTGTCCATGGAAGATTTTATATATATATATATATATATATAATGAAATATTACTCAGCCAAGAAAAAGAATAAACTCGTGCCATTTGCAATGATATGGATGGAGCTAGAAAGTATAATGTTAAGTGAAATAAGTCAGTCAGCAAATAACAAATACCATTTGATTTCACTTATATGTGGTATTTAAGAAACAAAACAAATGAACAAAGGGAAACAGAGAGAGAGACAGAAAGATAAACCAAGAGACGGACTCTGAATTATAGAGAACAAACTGATGGCTACTAGAGGGGAGGTGCATAGATGATGGGTTAAATAGGTTATGGGGATTAAGGAGGGCACTTGTGATGGGCACAGTGTGATATATGGAAGGTTTAATTACTATACTGTACACCTGAAACTAACACTGTATGTTAACCAATTGATAGAACTTAAAAAAATACATTTTTTCTGAAATTTATTGTGTATATTTAACTCATATAATTAACAAAAATTAGGCTCTCTTTCATCCTTCTTTCTCTTATCAGAAAAGTGCATTCCTAAATGAGACTTAGACACCATTTCTGTATTATGATAGAGATATATTTCTTTCACTAGTCCAATTTCATTGCTCATCTGTATTTCCTAATTATGGTCCTCTCCACATTGGTATATTTTGTTATTCACATCAATGAAGCTTCTTTCATAATGATTGTAATGTCCCCCAATTCTGATTTACTGGGGAGACTGAGTGACTGTTGAAACCTACTGAATACAGCGTCGCATTGAGGAACATAATCATCTCGGACAGTCCTGTTGAACAGCCCATTACTGCTGTCCAAAGCCGGACTTAAACTTATCTACTCTCCCCCATTATTCTCTTCACAAACCTATTATCCAGATCTACACCATCACAGAGGACTTCTCATGCTTATTGCACTCCGTCTCTGTTCACTTCTCTTCCTGATGCTCCAAGTCCTTGTGGCTATCTTTATCTGCCTGTGTTCTTCTACTCTGCCTGGGCCTAAAGTTCTACAGATATATATGCTATACCCAAAGAAACTGTGAGCACAATAAGAATAGGAACATGGTTTTCTATTTTCCAACCTAGATTAATATTACAAAATATCCAATATACTGGGCCATAAAATACAATCATGAGTGCACTACATACAACAGAAGTTCATACACTGCATTATCTTCCCCAGGTAAGGCTGAAATAATAGTTACAGGTATTATGTCTACTAACATAGTAGCAACTAGATACAATGTTGGAAACTGACAAGTCCAAACCATTCTATATTTCTTCATATAGGTAATACTTAATTATGTATGTTAGATGAATGCTTCAATATTTGTGGATTAAAGCAATTTGTTAGAAAATAAATTATGATCACATTTTATTCTTTGTTCTCAGAAGTATCAGAAGATCAACCCACAAATGTTGAATAGTTGAGTGCTCTCATGAGAAATTGCCTCTTTAATAAGTGCCTTAACTTTATTTGAATAATCATGAGGTTCTGTAAGGGACACAAAGTGGTATAATGGGAAGAAAGAAAAACCACAAGTCAGAGACCTGGTTTCTAAAGCTCAAAAAAACTAAAATTACAGATAGAGCCTTCTATATGCAGTATTTCCTACAGGATTCAAAGCATGATTAAATAATCTTCTGGTTCCAGAAACATTTTATCAATTTATGTTGAAGTTCTCTAACCAGGACAAGGGAATATATGCAGCTAGTAGAAATCATAACTAAATAATAACAATGAGCTTTTTGTTAATATACTAAATGGTACCTTAATTTATGATGGCTTGAAAACTTAAGTTCCTAGAGGACCGGGGCCATGATTTATATATCTTTTTATGCACTCAGTGCATAAACACGGTGTTTTATACATATTAAATACTCAGCAAATAATTGCTAATTCCCAAAAAATAACTGTAATACAAATGTATAGTTGAAAATGTTCAACCCAACAAATTTTCAAGCTCTCAAGTCATTTACATTCAAGAATTCATTCAAAATGGTATTTTTCAAGATGGTAGACACAAATTAGAAAAATATGTTAGGAATAGGAGTTATTACAGGTGTCCTTGGAACCTATGGGAAAGTGTGTTTAGAAATCATCTTGGAGGAGAATTTGATTTGGGAATCTCAGTTCTGAGCAACTTTAAAACATCCTGCATGCACAGAATCCCAGCATGCTTTGCTAAAGCTTAAAAATGAAGACAGTACTTAGAACTTTCAGATAAAACAAATGCTTCCTGAAGACAAATGACAATTATGAAGAGCTGTGAGCTTTGGCAATCGATAGCAGCTTTTCAGCTCATTATACAGATGATTAAGTATGCTGCCTTGAGCAAAAATATAAAAAAGGACATTGGGAGAAGGTTACAGTAGTACCACAGAATATCTGAAGCATCAAATGTTCACCTGTAAATATGAGCCTGTCGAGATAAATCGTGAAATTTGTGAACAAGATGTTAACCTTTTTTCTTACTTTAACTTTACTACACTGACCTCAAAACCTTGGGGTTTTTTTCAATTTAAGTATAGTTTTATTTATATAAGCTAGTAAAAAATAGAAACTTTAGGATGGGTAAATAAACAACAGTACTTTACTCAATGGAATTCTATGGAGCTATTAAAATTATGTTCAAGAAGACTATGTATTATATTAAAATGAATGTAATACCAAGTTTTCAGAAAGATCATATATACACATATTTTATAAAAGCCATAAATTAAAGGAATTAAAATTATCAACAGATTTCAAAAGACTTTTGAAATTCTACTTTTCTATACACTCCAAAATTTCTTTAATGAACATATAATATTTTTACAGTAAAAACAAATATTTTAAAACTATGATCCTTTAGACAACAGTGAATAACAAAGTGAATTTTTGCTCCAAATCCCAAAGACCTAATTAACCCACCAATGCTACAAGTGTTGAAAAGTTTTAGATCTCTGAGTGAAAACATAATGTTCTAAAAATTAGATTTTTTAGCTTTTAATTTTGATATAATTTGACATTTACAGGAAAGATGCAAGAATCATACAAATAAATTCTGTATATATACACTAAAAATGTGGTATATATACACAATAGAATGTTATTCAGACATGAGAAAGGAGAATATCCTGACATTTCTGACACCATAGATGGATTATTCTATAAGAGATAAATCAGAGAAAGAGAAGCACTATATGAAATCACTTGTATGTGGAATCCAAAAAATTCAAAACCTTAAAAAACAGATATCATATTGGCAGTGAAGAGGATAAGATTGTTTGTGTTTAAGGTTACAAACTTGTAATGAGTAGTATATAAGCTGTAGAGATCCAGTACACAGTAAAATGAATACAGACAATAATATTGTATTGTAATGATGTAATGTAACAAACATTGCCTCCATGGAAATCATATTAAAATAAAGGAATACATTAGAGTAATATGCTATAGATACCTTAAATTTCAAACATAACAAAAATGGAAAAAAAATTCCATATAGTCTTTATTCAGACCCACTATTTACATTCTACAGCATTTACCTTACCATTCATAATCCTTGGGCAGATTGATAGATGTTTATAGATTTATATGTATACTATGTTTTCTGAGCCATTTGAGAGTAAGTTAGAGATACTGTGTCCCTTTTCTCATAAATATTTCAGTTTGTACATCTTAAGAAAAGAGCACTCTCATGCAAAACCACAGTATAATAATCAAAATTGGGAGATTTAATACTGATATAATATTTTTTAAAAATAGTCTATATTAAAATTCCAGTAATTCTCAGTTATGTCCTTGTAGCTATTTTCATCCAACTAGGATGAATCTAGATGATGTATTGCATTTAGGTGCCATGTCTTTAGTCTCTGATTTGGAACATTATTAATGAAGAACACTACATCAAAAACTAGTGAGGTAAGACATGTTGGTTAAGTGAACATAATAAAAAAGAAAGAAAGAAAGAAATACTGATAAGAGAATCTCATTCCAGAAAATTAAGTCTGAACTTCCAGAAATGAAAAAAAAAGTTTTCTAGTCTTCCAAAAAAACTCTGCTGATCAGCTGCAAGTTTTGATGTTTCATAACATTTTTGTTTTATTAAGTATGAATCAGTAAAATTTTAAGATTGTTATCACACAGGGAGTATATAGCTATGAAAAATAATGTATACTAGATACATATAATATTAAATCCTGTACCTGTATGTTATTGTTGGCTACATTATTTTACATTGAATAATAAAGTGTAATACACTCTTAACATTAAACTAGAAAGTAGAGATGATTCCATAATGAGCACTTCATTTTTATGCTGTTCTTTTAAACTTTGTACTGCCCTTTGATAGTCTAATATTAGAACAGTTAGCAGTATTAACAATGCTTTTCTAAAAATTTTGCTCTATTTGCAGATTTTTACAAAAAAATCTATTGCAATAAGCTAGACAATTCAAAATAACAACAACAAAAAATCCCAGAGACACAGTTTTCAGTAATTTTCTTAGTTATCACTTTATTAAATATCAATTTCAGATAACAGTGCTGTTATTCCTACAGCAATACCAATTTCCACAAGAAAGTTCAGGAAAGGTTGATCTGCATTATTAAAAATAAAAGTTGTCCTTACAAATAATGTTACAAATAATGTAGTAACTTAAACTTTCTCCTTCAACAAGGCAATATTGTCATGAGACTTGAGAATTAAATTAGTAGATAACATTAGAAAACTTACAAAGTTCTACTTGAATGCCTTCTACCAAAACAAAAATTACATTGTGTATCCATTGACAAATTTTGTCATCTACCATAAAAACCTAAGCAGTAAATTTGGTCATTGCTGATGAAACACTAAAACTTTTTGAAAATTTTCTTAAGTATCAGTTTTTTGGTTTGGTTTTCTGAAGATTCAGCTAATGGAACAAATTAAAAAAACAATTTTCTTCTGCTCCTTTTTTAAAAAAAATAAAAAATATATAACTTTCTTAATCTCTTAGATTGATATTTCCTTGGAATAGAAGTATCAACCTGATAGGTCAAAATGTACTCACATTTTTATGACTTGTGGTACCTGCTGTCAAAATGTACCACAGAAAGTTTTCTTCCTATGTTTTATGGAAGAAAAGTACTGAGTTTCTGATTCAGAATAGAATGAGTTGAAGTGGACTGAAGTAGAAGTTATGTATTTCAGGTCTTCATAGTACAAACATCAGATGGAAATATTAAATGTTTTGCTGAGTAACATTTTTAAGTGTCAGAAGTATAAAACTGTTTTCACAAGAGCAAATAGGTAATATTTGAATATTTGAAATTGGAGAGGAAACATGACAACATTTTAAGGCTACTTAAATCTTAAAAGCTCTTACATTTGATCTGATTTACTAATCATTTACTAATTATTTACTAATTATTTTATTCAAGACTGCCTTCATTTGTTGTTTGTGGGTATTTACAATAATGTTCTGGGAAGAGGTGGGTCTGTCCTGGAAGCTTAGACACTTTTTTTCTGTACTGCTTAAAAGAATGTCTGGAACAGTCAGTGCTCAATAATATTTTTGGCAGATGGATTTTTTTAATATAAGTCAATCGGCAGACCAGTCTGAGGTCCCTTCTTGGAGGTACTGCAGCTCTCAGTGATAGGAACTGGCTCTTGCAGAGAAAGATAGAGTCTGGACCTTTGCAAGACTAGCCCATGTGCCCATTTGCCATGAACCCCTCCTCCTTCCATTCTACAGACATGTGAGAAAAAGATGAATCACAATGAACATAATTCAGCTCAAAGTAACAGAATCCCGTCAGACAATGAGAGTTCAACATTAGCTCTATGGACAAATAATGGTACAAATAACCTAATGGAATCAACATTAGGTTAAACATCTCCTTTCTTTCTATATACATATTTGCTTTCTCATTAGAACCAAGGGCGGGGGAAGAACTAGAGGAAACATATTCATCCATCAAGGTTTGGACTTAAGATGCTGCAATTAGTTAAACATGGGAAGATATATTTGTTATTTGTTATTTGATGGGTTAGGATGATAAAGTAATCTGCCTCTAGTCTTCAGGTTGTTAAAATCACATCCAAAAATTAAGTGGAGAAAGGTACAGGTACATGAGTAACCAACATTCAGAAGATTTCTGTGTATATTTGGTTCAATATGCATAATATCCACATGGAGAGAAGAGTTAGCAGAATATGCGTATACTTAGACTGCTGTCCAAAATGATTCCTCTTGTTAGGACATGAATGTATATTTGCATATCCTAAAATCAGTATTAGCTCATATCATATACTTGCATCACAAATGGGTAGTTGTGAAAATAAGTTCAAACTGAGGCCCAGAAAAGCATTTTATTTTATTTTATTTTATTTGTAAGAATTTATTTATTTATTTGACAGAGAGAGATCACAAGTAGGCAGAGAGGCAGGCAGAGAGAAAAAGAGAGAGACAGAGGAGGAAGCAGGCTCCCCACTGAGCAGAGAGCCCAATGTGCGACTTGATCCCAGGCCCCTGAGATCATAACCTGAACCAAAGGTAGAGGCTTAACCCACTGAGCTGGCCAGGCGTCCTGCCCAGTACAAGCATTTTAAAATTTGTATGTATTTCCTCACCATGAATATAGTCAGATTTCAAGTTTTTCCCTACCTTTCTATATGCTTACTTATACATTTTATATTAATTTTTCTATAGTCTTTGACATTTTTAGTGTTCTTCTTTGGACAAAAATAGCATTTTAGATCTTAAAAAGATTCTGATATGACTTATAAAATTATTAGGCCCAAATGGATTTTTTTTGCCAGTAGGCACTTTATTCATTCAATCCCTACAATATCCAATTCACAAATACTAGAAACAAAAGGATTAAATTCTCCATATTCACATTAATATAACAATCACCGTCATTTTAGGGATACAGCATGGTGTCTCATTTACTCCTTCCTCACAACAGGTAAGGAATAGATCCTACTATTCCTGCTTTATGAATATGGAAAGAGAATCTCAGAATGTATGAGAAAATTTCCCAAGTCTCCTGCTATTAAAAGGACACAAAATTAAAACCAAGTACGTTTGATGCAAAGGCCCAGATCTGTTGTGAGTCGATTTTTTGGAATTGTTAACAATTTCCTCTAGAGAAAGCACTGTGGCCTACTGTGAACATTGGAAAGAATGTTGGGTAGGAAGCAAGCTGAGTGTACTAGTTTTCTATTGCTGCTATAAGAAATTCCCACTAACCCAGTGTCTTAAAAATAAGAAAACAATTCCCACAAATTTATATTGCTTCTTAAATGAAACATAATATAGTTATATTCATTCTTACACTTCTATAGGTCAGAAGCCTGAAGTGGGTCTCACTTGGCTCAAATCAAGATGTCAGCAGGGTTATTATTTTTTTTTTTTTTTCTAGAAAATCTAGAGAAGATTTCATTTCCTCGCCTTTTCCAGCTTTCTGAGGCCACCTACATTCCTTCGTGGGGTTTTTACCTCCATCTTCAAAGCCCACATGTAGCATTTCTCTGGCCATTCCTGTGCCTTCACAGGAATGGTGTCTCTTGACACCTGTAGTCTCCTGACTACAGACAGGAGAGTTTCCTGCTATTATTGGGACTTAGAATGGTCCCAATAATCAAGGATAACCTTCTCATCCCAAGGTCTGTAACTTAATCACATCAGCAAAGTCCCTTTTTGCCACGTGAGGTAATACAGTCACAGACTGTGAAAAATGGGAGCACGCCAATCTTTGGGGGGTGGGAACAGACATCATTCTGCCTATTACAATGAGCTTATATGCGAATGACTGACAGTCAAATTTCCCTGTCAGAGGTTTTTTAAAAAATATTTTGGGGAAGATGATTATTTACAACAGTGAAGCTCAAGTTAGCAGTCCAATAAAGTAAAATAATATAAATAAATAAAAGTAGTAATAAAAACATTTTTTAATCTAATGAAGTAAATTTTGGGGGTAGTAGGAAGAAGAAAGATTTTTAGATGATTGAAAATTATATATGAGAGTGGTGCCCATTTTAAAGATTAAAAGAAAAAAATTGGGGACATGGAAATATGATCCTCTGCTGGGAAGTAGAGCAGAGACTAGATGAAAGGAAGAAAAATGGGGAAATACTTGGGGAAAGAGGGAAATGGAATAAACTTCCAAATATAATCATCAGAACAACAACACTTTTGAGCATTTGATATGTGTCAATTGCCATGGTTAGAACTTTGAATTTATTATTTAATCCTTATAACTATTTTATAAAGCATGTAATATTATCCTGATTTTACATATGTCATAAATGTAGGTTGGGGAAATTAAAGAATATAGCACAGTGCAAGAAAGTAGTAGAGCCAGGATTCAAACGCAACTTAGACTTGTTCCAAAGAATATGTACTTTTTTTTTTAAGATTTTATTTATTTATTTGACAGACAGATATCTCAAGAAGGTAGAGAGGCAGGCAGAGAGAGAGGAGGATGCAGGCTCCCTGCCAAGCAGAGAGCCCATTTCGGAGCTTGATTCCAGGACCCTGGGATCATGACCTGAGCCAAAGGCAAAGGCTTTAACCCACTGAGACACCCAGGCACCTATATTCTTAGTTACTGTGCTCAACTATGATAGAAATTCAACTCTGGTAGAAATTAAACAACCAGGGAAGTCCAACATGGTATGGAGTATGTCCCAACATTTAGAAAGCACATAACCAATGACTAACATTAAATGAGAGAGTCAAGAGTCTAAGAATCCACGTGGACAGTTCCGGAAACGCTTCCACCGGCAACTCACCCCATCTTCCAGACACATTGAGTGACAACTTCATTCACTATGATCAGGACTAACGAAGGAAGACATGAAAACTGAAAACTAGGCAAATGAAGGAGGCAAAAACAAAAGCACAGCTAGATGGGTAATTGCGCTACTACAACTGGAAAAAACTGATCAGGACTAATTGTAATACAGCAAAGTGGATCAGATCCCAAGGCTGAAGTCGGACCAACAGCAAAAGTGATAATGCTGATAATTAGACTGTGATGTTCGAGCTCTCTTAATCTGTTCTAAATTTGGGGTTGGTACCTAGTCTGCAGAAAGCCAAGTATCTCTAGCTCACTGGCCATGAAAAAGAGGAGGGATAAACTTATTCCAGAAAGGTTAGCCTTGCTTAACAATTTGCTTAGAGTTCAGCATCCCTGTATTGTACCTGCTTTCAAAGAACTTCTTTTTCTTTTTCCCCAAGATAATACCTTTTTTAAATCTCTACATTCTTGTCTTCCGCCTTTGCCCATCATTAGCACCGGAGTTGCCAAAACAGGGACTGTTTTGGTCCCTGTTTGGGTCATTTGTAATTAGGTTTTTCTGGAAAGGTACACGAGCCAAAGTCAATCCAAAAGACAAGAGGAGTAAGACTGAAAGGCTGGGAATGTATCTACCAAAAAGAGAAAAGAGGTTTCACTCAAGACAGAATTCATATTAAGACAGATGGATTTGAGAGACATGAGCATGTCATAAGCTTCTTTTTCATCAATCTGGAAGTGAACAGCCTGGATTTGAGGAGACAGTTAGACATCAGTACTTGGTTATTCTGAAATCCCGCTACTATCCAGATGTCAGATCCTATTAGTTCACATATGACCACCAGTTTCATGAGAGATGCCTAGAACACAGTCTCTGGGCTGTCAGCACAATTTAAAATCATGTCATTTAAACATAGCCTTGTTGGTCTTTACAAGCTCTTTGTTTACTGTGGGTCTTAGTCTGAATAAAGATTTTAAATCGCTTCATAGTTTAACAGGATTTTTAAGTCACATTTATATTTTCTCTAAGATGTCAGCACTATATTTCAGCTCTTCTCTCCAAATGCAATAATATGGCAATAACAGACATGGGGATTTCAGATTTTTTTTAGATGTACAACTGTAAAGTAAGTGAATTTAATCTTTGAGGTACATTCTTTGCTTTTTTCTGTATCCTACTCTCCTGATCAGGTCACAAATTTCCTCCTGTTGCCTCTAGCTCTCAAGGATTTTTCCCATCGCCCTTCTCAATGCAGCACTGGTTGTTATGCTTCTGCTGTCCCCATCCATGTCAAATTTATTCTCGAAAGTTCTAGTCTTAAAAAATTGGTCAATATGATAAAATGTGAGGTAAAGTGCTAATGACAAATGATGTTTAAGGATTATCTCTACACACATCACTGATGTTTATCACTTACTACACCTGCGAACACATGGCATTCCATGTACTATGCTTGCAGGTTCACATGTGTTATCTCATTATCTCATATCGCATATCACATATGAAGACCCCCAAAATGAGGGTCTTTAATGCCTTCTTTACCCTTCTTTCCAGACCTACACATAGTCATTCCTTAAGTCAAGGGTAGCGCCTTAAGAACATAAGAAAACAACTATCAATATGAGCTGCCTAAATACTACGATTAAAAGACTGAATATATTAAAACACGGAGATAAGTAGTACATGTTTTAATAATAATCAGGAATACAAAAACAAAAAAAAATGTCTGGATAGTCCTCAGTTGATTACCCTGGTAAGTTAGAACCTGCATTCTTGGTCAGATCACTGTATTCTTTCTTTAGGGTAAGGAATGAATAATAATAGATTTTCCTGCAACCGGACAAGGCCACCAGGAAAGACAGTTTTGGTCAAAGCACACTTTACTGACTTCAAATTATAACATGTAGCTGGCTTTCTGCTCTGTCATTGAGGAAGGTCAGGTCTGGTTAAGTATGTGCTGAGGTCAAAGCTGAATCACAGCTAATGTCTAAATATAGATCATCTTTTAAAACTGTGGCCTCTTTTCCATGGCTTCAGTGTGTACAACACAGGAGTTAGGTTTTCGTAGAGAAGCTGCCTTTTCTTAGGGAAAGTAGGTCCAGTGAAAAACGCTGGCTTTTAAAATAAGGAAGAAAGTAGGAGTGTGCAAATTAAATAAAGATAAGTTGTTAAAGGTTAACTAGTTTCTCCTGGTGGTGTTATAAGCAAATGGCATAGTCATTCTCTGGTTCTAAAATATTTAGATGTTTTATTTCAGTCACATAGTGGGAGCTGAGAACAAATGTGGGTAAACCAGATACAAAATACCTTCACAGAACATAAGCTAAAACCTATTCCCTTAATTCTTCAGTGTTGAATCATCTGTTATGTCTGGACCGTAAATGTGAAGAATGCCAAAGCAGCTCTGGCATTGCCGTGGTTTGGTCCACACAGATACCAGGAAAAGCGGATCTACCTTGAAAACAGGTTATTGTCCCTATTGTTGTATTGGTTTCTATGGCTATACAACAAATTACTGGAAATCTGGGGACTTAAAGTACCTATTCATTATTCCCCAGCTTCTGTTGATCAGAAGTGTGGGCGCCACATAAATGGGATCTGTGCTCGTGGCCTCCCTGGACTGAGATCGAGGTTTTGGCCTGGCTGTATTCTTATCTGGAGCTGAGGATCCTCCTCCATGTCTAGTCAGGCTTTTAGAAAAACTGAATTGCTTGAAGTTGTAGAACTGAGGTCCACGTTTTCTTGGTTGCGGCCTGAGTTTCACTCTCAGCTCTTAGGGGCTGCATTTGGGTTTTAGACACATGGCCCTCTCACAACAAAGCAGTTTACTTCTTCAAGGCAGGCACTAGAATCTCTCTTCAGTTGGCTATGCTGGGAGGGAATCTTATTTAATGCAATGTAATCACATAGCTGACTACCAACACCTTTGCAATATAATATAACTCCCCCCCCAATAATAACAACAACAACAACAACAACAATAATATAGCCTATTATATGTGACTACCTCTCTGTATTCCCAGATCCTACCCACACTAAGAGAAAGTATTGGACAGAGCCTGTGGGAACAGAAGCTTGGAGGCCATCTTAGAATTATACCTGTAACTATTAATCAGAACAGGGGCTGAGTACTGAACTATACAATGGAGAAGAGAGCAAAATGTTACTCATCTCCAGAGCCTATATATTAAATGTAAACTGATTCAGTACCAAGAATAATGCCTTCCAGGAGAAAAGAAAACAAAATGAAATCTACAAATGTCTACCAAAATTTCCAGTGGAAGAAACTCAGTCTCAGTCTCAAGGTACCCTTTGAATTATGCCCAACAGAAATGCACATTCCCATTCAGACCAATAATAAGGCTTGCAAAGATCTGTGAATGGCTCTCTAAAAGATACCTGTACCTCAGTTTTAGTAACCCCAAACCCTAACTTCCTATGTAAATACCCTTTTTACCACTACACTCCTTCTTTATGTCTAACAGCCAGCTAACAAGCCAGTGTGGTAACACTGTATTCTCTAGAGATAAAGTAAAAAGTCAAAATTCAAATTATAACACCAACATTTTCTGGAGTAGGAATAAAATAGCAGATGACCAAGTTTTGATTCTGGAGTACACACCCTGTATAATCACCTCCTCTGGAATGTCAGTGAACATGTAAATACGATGAGATAGTCTTTCCTTTCATTAGATTACCTTACCTGGCAAAATGATGGGTCACTCACTCATAATTATTTTATGTTATAAATGATTCAGTCTGAGCACAGTGAGAAAACTGTTTTGTAAGCCTTGAAGAGGGTGAGTTGCAATTGGTAAGAGGGTCACATGGACAGGCCTTAAGGAACTCTTAGGAGCTGAGAGTAAACCCAGGCTGACGAACATCTAGCAAAAAAAAAAAAAGTAGGGGGCCCTGCCAGATAGTGATCTGAATGGGCTTGGAAGAAGACCCTGGGCCTCGGATCAGATTACAACTCAGATGCCGCCTCAATTTTAGCCTGGTGATTCTGGGGGCCAAGCTAACCTCTGACTGGAAAGATAACCAATGAAAACTATGTGATAATAAATTTGTGTTCTTTAAACTGTTAACTCTGTGCCAGTTTTTTTATGCAGTATAGAAAACTAGTACATAAACAAATTAATAAACAAAGTAAACAAACTAACAAAATTGGGTTTAGGAACTTTCTATAGCAACAGCTCCCAACAACAGAATCCCAACTGATCTTACTGCATAATTAACATTATTTTCAGGAAGTGTACTGAAAACTAAAACATACTTAAAATAAACACATTATTTTGTGGTACTCCAGGGCTCAGTGGATGACAAACCCAAAACAAAAACTCCTTAAGGAATGAAAGAATATCAAACCAGTGGGGACTGAAACAAATAACTCCAACAAGGGTAAAAGAAAATCTGAATAATTAATAATGTTGTGTATTATGTGCGGAGTACTCATATTTATGTGGAGAAACAAAGGACACTTACTCTGAAAGTTGTTCACTGAGAAGTCTTGAGGATGATAGAATCCTGCTTTGCAAATGCACTGATAGGCTCCAAGCACGAATCCTAGGCCTTTAATTGGCATACACTATGAAAAAGAAAAGACAGCAGTAGAGTTGATCACAGTTTATTTCACAGTATAAAGACCCACAAATATCCATCACTGCAAATGATAACAGAACTATCACATTTTCCAGAAATAAATATCTCTTTTTTGAACTCTTATTTTAAATTTGTTTGTCAACAGACATTTTTTTAGATGCCACAAACTGAGTTTCCTTTCTAAATACACACCATTATGGCTGTAGGCACCCACAACATTAACTCATCCGGATGCCATAGGTAGTAAATTTTTAGGCATGGCTTTAGGGTTTAATACTCAGATATAGTATTGCTTTAAGAGGTATTTCCAAAGCCTGTAAGAATGCTTAAGAAGGATTCCATGTAAAACATTTCTATCACAGCAAAGGGAGGTAGATAGGTGGGTAGGAAGATGGATAGAATTCGGGATGTGAAAATCGTTTCTATGAATTAAAAATTTACCAAATTTTCATCCTTGGAATAAAATAACATAAATTGGTAAAACAACAAAAAATTAAACTTTAAAGTGCAAATTTGCAAGAGAAAAATTAAGATAAAATAATGATCCCAAGGACTCTTTACCTAAAATCTGTTTCATAGATAAGTGTTCTATATGTATAAAAAATGACCAACTTTCTAAATATGTCACATCAATAGATATAATAGATATCTCCCAAAAGCTTAATCTTGGCTTCTTTCAAAGATATCACTTAAATCTCATCAAATTTGGCTTAACATACTTCATTTCTGCTACTTTTCATTATATAGCATGGAATAACTTCTACTAAAATACAAATAATACATCAATAAAACAGAAGTGTCTCAAGAATACAGTTAACACTGAAATTTCATTTCTGCTATCTCTCTACCATGATGATAATCCTTTGACTTTTTGCCATTATAATCAGTTAGAAAATCTTACAATCTAATAGATTTCAGTTATAAAATGTCTCCTTAATACAGAAGTCCTGAAGAGAAAACTCCAAATAATTCAAATAATAATCCCACAATCTAAGCTTAATGATTGGTATCAAGATCAATATTATATACTATGAAAACTCCAAGAAATAGAAAAGTATTTATATATAAGGTACCAAGAGCTAACACATGTTCTAAATTCATATGGATATAATAAAAAAGTGTTTAACAAGGAGCTTTCTAAGAGACCTCCTTGAATATTTTATTTCATTAATTCGACAACCACCCCAGCCTTTTTTTTTTACCCAATACACAATTATATCAAACTATACCTTGCAATTAAAAACACAGTTCCTGACCCAGAACAATATACAAAAAGAGATAAGTACCAATCAATTCAACTGAGTTGGCAAGTATTTATGAAATGCTTGCTGTGGGCTCAGAAAATTCCTATAGAACCTAAATGAATTAACAGATATTATTTATAAAAATCCAGTTATACAATAGGTCAGATGATATTTCTGAACTATGTAAATTAAAAACAACTGTAACACTTACTTTGCAAAAACACTAGTATTATGAATAGAGCACATTATTTGTGGCCAGTCAGAAAATAGGACTTGAATTATGACTTCATCACTAACTAGCTATGTGAACTTGGGATGTTCTCTTAACTTCTCTGAGCCTTAGTTTTTTAATTTGTAAGACCAATAATACAGTCAAATTCATATACAGTTTTGAAGAAGGCAGAAACACAGAGCTGTTGTAATAGGTTAAACATGGGGTATAAGAGGAACATAGAGTGATTTTATTCTGGTTTTTTTGGCCTGAGCAACCTTAAGACTGGAGATGCCACCATTGACACAGGGAAGTCTCCTGATGGAGAAGATTTGGAAGAAAGAGTAAAAGTTCAGTTTTGTAAATATTAAGTGTGAAGTGCCTATGTGAAATTTAACTGTAGGTATCAAATAGGCAGGCTGATAAAGCTTTAGGGAGTTTAGGAGAGATATCTGGGCTGTATTTGCCCAGATATTTAGGATATCTAGATATTTAGGACTGATTTGCACAAAGATGATAGGTAAAGCCATGAAATCAGGTAAGACTAGATCACTAAGGGAGTGCCTTCAGGCTGTAAAAGACAGAGGTCCAAAGTGGTGAGACTCAAGACACTCTAGGGCTAAAAGATTAGGCAGAAAGGAAGCAACAAAGCATACTTAGAAGAGTAATTCAGTGTGGTATCATTATCTCATTAACTAGATTGTGATACTATGGACATAACACGTAAAATTTCTTGTGAGTTACATTTAGTAAACATTCATAAAGCATAGGTTCATCCAGGTAGACTAAGTATTAGATACTGTTAATACAATAGTATACTTTAAATATTCTGCCTCAGTGGAATTTGGAGGTTAATGCTATTCCTTAAAACAGCATTAAATTCCCTGATAATATGACAGTATACAACAGTAATGCAGTTGAAAATTTTTAAACGTTTAAGGCAGATTGAAAGTTTATGGGAATAAGAATATCTCTTTACAAGCTAACTCTAAACTTGAGATAAAAATGAAGGTTAAAAAAAAACAAAACCCTAGTTGATCAGATAAATATGACCAAATATAAAGTCCCTTGAGCATAAAAAAAATCTTCCCAATTTTATTATGGATAACACAGAAATATGAATTATTAGTTACCTCAAACCCCTTGTTCTATTCTTAAATTAACTTATATTTTCAAAGAAAAGAAAAAAATAGTCAGTTAACATCAATAAAAATATCATCCTGCTGCACTTCAAAATTGTGGGACCTGCATGTAACTCAATATGCTATTGCTTATATAGGTTTGCCTTAGTATAAAAATGATCTTGCTTATTTTTCTATTAATGATTATAAATTTGCAACCAAATTTCCATGCTTTCTTGCTCTATCTGCCATCACCATTCTGTAGCTAGTCTAATTGTGTCACACCTCTCAGACCTATACATTTTCAAGATTAGGCAACTAGTTTAGTATTCAAACTAGTTTTTCAAAATCTACATAAGTATGATGACTACTCAACTAATGTTCATCATATCTGGACTGAGGAGCTGTTTTCTATAACTTTTAAGATTTAGAATTTTAAAAAGATTCCCACGTAAAACAGGGAAAGTCTTCAGAAGTTAACTCTAATTTAAAGTTCATTTAAAATATTCACTTGAAATATTAATTTTAGATATTTAAGACATTCATTCATTTTAGATATTCAAGCCTAAGCCTTTCTGCTTTATCTTCACAGAAATCCAAGAAGATAGAAATGGAAAAAACAGTACTTCTTTCTCCATTGAGGTAGCTGTTCCATGATACCGTTCTATAAACAGTAAGCTTCTTATATTAAGACTTAAGCATCCCTGTGAATGAAGTAGCTACTCACAAACCTGGATGCCCTCATCAATGAACCTACAATGCCAATACTTACTAAGCCATCAGCAGAGATATAGCCAAGGATAGCCTTGACAACCTACAATCAGTTACATTCCTGGGAGTAATCCAGATCCAAATGGAAGGAGATAGAGGTCAAGAATTTAGAGAAAAATAGATTCCTAGAAATATACAGCCTATCAAGTATGAGTCATGAGGAAACAAAAGTTCTGGACAGATTTATAACTAGTAAGAAGATTGAATAAAAAACATCCCAATGGAGAAAAAAAGCCCAGAACCAGAAAGCTTCAATGGACAATTCTACCAAACAGTTAAGAAAAATTAACACTAAATTTTTCCTCAAACTGTTCTAAAAATGTGAAATGAAAATACTTTCTAACTCATTTTGTGAAGCCAGCATTTTCCTGGTAGTAAAATCAGACAAAGACACTACAGGAAAAGAAAACCACAGACCAATGTTCCTGATTAATATTGATGTGAACATCTTCAACAAAATAATTGCAAACCAATTTCAGCATATTCAAAGGACTACACACCATAACCAAGTGGGACTTATTCCTGGAATGCAACAATGATTCAATGTACAAATCATTCAATGCAATACACCATACTGACAAAATGAAGGACAAAAACTACATGATTACCTCAAGTAATTTAGAAAAAGCATTTGACAAAATTCAATACATTTTCACGGTAAAAACACTCAACAAACTATGAATAGAAGGAAATTATCTCAACATAAGAAAGGCCATATTTGAAAAGCCTATACCTAACATTATGGCCTAATGGTGAAATGCTGAAAGACATTCCTGTAAGATCAGAAACAAGACAAGACCAGTGTCACTTCCATTCAGCATTATTGGTCCTAGGCAGAGTAATTATGAAAAAAATAAATGACATTCAAAAAAGAAAGGAAGAAGTACAATTATTTGTTTGCAGAATACGTAATGTTACATGTAGAAAGCCCTCAAGATTTTGCCAATAAAAGGAAAAAAAAAACCTGTTAGAATTAATAATCATATCAAGCTAAGTTCTAGGACATAAAATCAACATACAAAAATTGGTAAGTTTCTATACACAAATAATCACAATCCAGAAAGGAGATCTAAAAAAACAATCCCACTTATAATAGCTTCAAAAAGAATAAAATACTTAGGAATAACTTAACCAAACTGAAAATTATAAAATGTTGCTGAAAAAATTAAAGATACAAACATGTAAACTGACAGTTATGTTCGTGGATTGGAAAACTTAACACTGCCAGAATTCCAAGGCTACCCAATGTAATTGATATTAAAATCCCAACAGCATTTTTGGCAGAAACAGAAAAACCATCCTAAAAATCGTATGTAATCTCTAGAACCCCAAATAGTCAAAGGAATCTTGGAAATGAAGAATTTGGAGGTGTCACACTTTCTAAGTTCAAAAATATTTACAAAGCTACAGTAATCAAAATAGTGTGGTACTGGCATGATGGCAGATGTATAGATCAATGGCAAAGAATAGAGGCCCCAGAAATAAACCCTCATATATAATGATCAAATGACATTTGCAAGGATGCCAGTACCATGTAATGGGGAGAAAAGGGCAAACTCTTTAACAAATGGTGCTGGGAAAACTGAATATCCATATGCAAAATAATTTAAATTACCTTAATTAATTACCTTAAAACATATACAAGAATTAACTCAAAATGGATTAAAGACCTAAACATAGGGCCTAAAACCATAAAACTTCTAGAAGGAAACAGGGGAAAAATCTTCATGACATTGGATTTGGGAATGATTTCTTGGATATGACATCAAAAACAAAGGCAAGAAAAACAAAAAATAGGCAAATGGGACTATGTCAAATTTAAAATCTTCTGTGCATCAAAGGAAAGAATCAGCAATATGAAGGTCAACCTACAGAATGAGAGAAAAGATCTGTAAACAATATATCTGATGGGAGTTGACATCCAGAATATTTAAAACGACAATTCAACAACAATAACAACAACAACAACAAATCACCTGACTTAAAAATGAGGAAAAAATCTGGAGTCTCATTTCTCCAAATAAGATAAACAAATGGCCAAGACACATACGAAAAGATGCTTGGTCTATGATGACAAATCATTAGAGAAATGCAAACCAAAACTACAATGAGCTATCAGCTTATACCCATTAGGATGGACACTATCAATAAAACAAATTAACAAATATTGGCAAGGTGTGGAGAAATTAGAATCCTTATGCACTCTTTGTGGGAATATAAAATAGTGCAGCCATTATGGAAACAATATGGAGTTTTCTCAAGAAATTAAAAACAGAACTGCTATATAATCCAGGTGTCCCACTTGTAGGTTTATATCCAAAAATCTTAAAGCAGGTCTTAAAGAGACATTTGATATCCAGTTCACTGCAGCATTATTCACAATAGCCAAGAGGTAGAAGCAACTCAAAAGTTCATCAATAGAAAAAGAAAATGTGCTATGTGCATACAATGGAATTACTATTCAGTATTTTTTTAAAAAGAAAATCTTGTCACATGCTAAAACATGAATGGACCTTGAGGACATTATTCCAAGTAAAATGAGCCAGTCACAAAGACAAATACCATATAATGCCACTTGTATGTGGGAACTACAGTAATTAAATTCATAGAAAAAGAAAGTAGAATGATGGCTGCTAGAGACTGAAGAAAGGGGAAATGAGGACTTGTTTAGTGGGCACATAGCATTTCCCCACTGCAAGATGATCTCAATCTGTTACATGACAGTATGAATAATGAATACAGCAACCTACTGAACTGTACATTTAAAAATGGTTAAGATTGTAAATTTCACGTTATGTTTTTTTGTAACCACAATCAAAAATTTTAAAAAATAACTTAGAGCAAAATGGTTTTCCTTTCTCTACAATGTATACATAAACTCTATAGATGGTATTGCAACACATAAAAGGTAAGATATATAATTCATTTCAACTTCTGGTGAATATAAATTGCAAAACAAAACCTGGCCAGCTTGACAGTCATGAAGATTCTGTAGGAAGGTACTACTGAGCAACACAGTGGCAAAAACACAGGCTAAACTTGGGTATGTTTGGCATTTAATGGAAATAATGATTGTGCCCACAAATCACATTTACATATAATTCTAAAGAAAAACTAATTTGGTCCTGAAGGAGGAACCAAAATAAAATGCAAATACAATAAAATTGATATAATTCAAAATTCTCTAGAAATGGGTCTTCAAATACTTTTTTTAAAACTTTGTTTTAGAATCTTCCTAAAATGGAAAACACTTTCTGGCTTCTCTAAACTGAACACCATGAACAAAATTTAACATTTTCTTCCTGGTCAGAATCGTTACTTTGAACACTAGGTAGAAAACAATGCCCTCTGGAGCTATTGAAGTTTTATTGCTATTTTCTCATATACTAAATGCCAAGACTGCTGAACTTTTTGAGTTCTTATGCGTAGGTTTTTTTGTTTTGTTTTGTTTTTTTCCTTCTTTATTTTGAACAGTTGTCATCTTTTAAACATAAAACATGGATGTACTGCTAGAACTGTCTTTTTCCTTCTAATTTATAGTTATCATTGCCTGTATACATGGAAATTAGATCACCAAGCAGGACAAGCAAAAGTAAATGTAATAATAAATAACAATGTAAGAGTAAATAAAATAGAGAGGGCTTAGCAAGGTGGCAGAGGAGTAGCAGACCTAAATTTCATCTGGTCCCAGGAATTCAGCTAGTTAATTATCAAACCATTCTGAACACTTATGAACTCAAGAGGAGACCGAAGAAAAAGATAGTAGCAACTTTAGGAACAGAAAAGCGACTACTTTCTGGAAGGTAGGAGGTGTGGAGATGTGAATCCAAAGCAATATATGGTAAGACAGACTGTGAGGGGAGGGAGCCTCTCTCAGCTAGCTACCAGCAAGTGATAAAGCAGCAGAAAACAAAATTGGAACTTTTAGAAGTCTGTTCCATGGAGGGACATTGCTCTGGTGGCTAAGTGGGGGGTGGGGGGTGGAACTCTCACTGGGACAGTATGGTCTCAGGACCCCAGGGGTCACAGAAAAACCAAGGGTGCCTGATGATGGCAGAGCTCCCAGGTATCAGAGCAGGGAACCCGGCTGCAAAGATGGAGCTGAGGAGTGGGCTCTCAGCTATGGGTTGCCATAAACCATGATCTGTGGCACAGTTGGGCCACTACTCTTCGAGCAGGTACCCAACAAGTGGCAAATCTGGGGTGACTCCCCTTTCTCTGAGGGTTCACTGAAGAGAGGGGCCCTGAGCTCTCAGCTCTTCTAGGGCAGAGATTAGGAGATTATTTTCATTCTCATCCTCTAAAGCTGTGAGGAGAATATTCAGGGAGCAAAAGCTACCAAGAACAAATCTGAGCAGATTACTTAGCCTGGCCCCAGTCAAGGGTGGTACAATTCCACCTGGGGCAAAGACATTTGAGAATCACTGCAACAGGCCCCTCCCCCAGAAGATCTGCAAGAACAAGCAATGAAAACTGCTAGCTATAACACTAGGAGAATACAGCACATAGAATTCATGGCTTTTTTCCCATGATTCCCTAGTCTTCAAAGTTAATCTTTAAAAGTTTCCTTACTGTTTTCTTTTTCTATTTTTTTAAAAAATTTTCTTCTTTCTTTTTTTAACCAACTTCTTATCAATTCCTTTTTTTAAATTATTTTTATTAACATATAATGTATCATTTGCCCCAGGGGTACAGGTCTATGAATTGTCAGGCTTACACAATTCCCAGCACTCGCCATATCACATACCCTCCCCAATGTCCATAATGCAACCACCCTCTCCATAAAATCTTTTTAAATTTTCATTTTTACAGCCATATTCTATCCCTTCATTGTATTTATATATATACATATATATTTATTTCTTTAAGGTTCTGGGATGCAGTTTCTTCTAACAAAGCAAAATAGACCCTAAATCTAGCATATGACTTTGTTCTATTTACCCACCTGATCACAGTCAAAATCAAAAAGGCTATTAATGAGGTGCAATCAAAAATGGAGGCTCTAACTGCTAGGATAAATGAGGCAGAAGAGAGAATTAGTGATATAGAAGACAAACTGATGGAGAACAAAGAAACTGAGAAAAATAGAGATAAACAACTATTGGTCATGAGGGAAGAAATGAAAAGATAAGTGATACCATAAAGTGAAACAATATTAGAATAATCAGGATCCCAGAAGAAGAAAAGAGACAGAGGCAGAAGGTATACTGGAGTAAATTATAGTAGAGAACTTCCCTAATGTAGGGAAGGAAACAGGCATCAAAATCCAGAAAGCACAAAGAAACCCCTCGCAATCAAAAAAAATAGGTTACTACCCCAACATCTAATATTAAAACTTACAAATCTCCGAAACAAAGAGAAAATCCTGAAAGCAGCTCAGGACAAGAGCTCTGTAACCTACAATGGTAGAAACATTAGACTGGTAGAAGACCTACCCACAGAGACCTGGAAGGCCAGAAAGGAATGGCATGATATATTCAGGGCACTAAATGAGAAAAATATGAAGCCAAGAATACTATATCCAGTGAGGCTGTCACTGAAAATAGAAGGAGAGATAAAAAACTTCCAGGACAAACAGAAACTAAAAGAATTTGTGATCAACAAACCAGCACTACAAGAAATATCAAGAGGGACCTTCTCAGTAAAGAGAAAGCCTAAAAGTAACATAGACCAGAAGGGGAGAGAGAAAATATATAGTAACAGTCACCTTATAGGCAATATAATAGCACTAACTTCGTATCTTTCAATAGTTACCCTGAATGAAAATGGGCTAAATGCCCCAATTGAAAGACACAGGATATCAGTTTGGATAAATAAGCAAGATCCATTGATATGCCGTCTGCAACAGACCCATTTTAGACCCAAAGACACCTCCAGATTTAATGTGAAGGGATGGAAAATCATTTACCATGCTAATGAACATCAAAAGAAGGCTGGGTGGCAATCCTTATATCAGAAAAATTAGATTTTAAACCAAAGGCTATAATAAGGAGATGAGGAAGGATACTATATTATACTTAAAGGGTCTACAGAACAAGAAGATCTAACAATTGTAAATATTTATGCCCTTAAAATGGGAGCAGCCAATTATATAAGCCAATTAATAACAAAACCAAAGAAACATATCAACAATAATACAATAATAATAGGGGACTTTTGCACCCCCCTCACTGAAATGGATAGATCATCTAAGCAAAAGATCAACAAGGAAATAAGGACTTTAAATGCCACACTTGAGCAGATGGACTTCATAGAAATATTTAGAACATTCTATCCCAAAGCAACAGAATACACATTCTTCTCTGGTGCACATTGAACATTCTCCAGAAGAGATCACATCCTGGGTCACAAATCAGGTCTCAACTTGTATCAAAAGACTGGAATCATTCCCTGCATGTTTTGGAACCACAATGGTTTGAAACTAGAACTCAGTCGCAAGAGGAAAGTTGGAAAGAACTCAAATACATGGAGGTTAAGTAGCATTCTAATAAAGAATGAATGGGTTAGCCAGGAAATTAAAGAAGAGTAAAAAAATAATTCAGGGAAACAAATGAAAATGAAAACACAACTCTTCATAATCTTTGGGATGCAGCAAAGGAGATCCTAAGAGGAAAGTATATAGCAATACAAGCTTTTCTCAAGAAATAAGAAAGGTCTCAAATACACAAGCTAACCCTACACTTAAAGCAGCTGGAGAGAGTACAGCAAATAAAACCGAAACCCAGCAGGAGAGAAGAAATAATAAAGATCAGAACAGAAATAAATGAAATAGAAACCAAAAGAACAACAGAGCAGATCAATGAAACTAGGAATTGGTTCTTTGAAAGAATTAATAAGATTGATAAGCCCCTGGCCAGACTTATCAAAAAGAAAAGAGAAGGGACCCAAATTAATAAAATCATGAATGAAAGAGGAGAAATCACAACCAACACCAAAGAAATGCAAATAATTACAAGAGCATAGTATGAGCAACTATATGCCAGCAAATGAGAAAATCCAGAAGAAAGGGAGTGCATTCCTAGAGACACATAAACTATCAAAACTGAACCAGGAAGAAACAGAAAACCTGAACAGACCCATAACCAGTAAGGTGATTGAAGCAGTCATTAAAAATCTCCCAACAAACAAGTGCCCAGGGCCAGATGGCTTCCCAGGGGAATTCTACCAAACATTTAAAGAAGAATTAGTACCTATTCTCCGGAAACTGTTCCAAAAAAGAGAAATAGAAGGAAAACTTCCAAACTCATTTTATGAGACCAGCATTACCTTGATCCCAAAACCAGACAAAGACCCTAACACAAAGGAGAATTACAGACCAATAACCCTGATGAACACAGATGCAAAAAATTCTCACCAAAATACTAGCCAATAGGATCCAATAAGTACATTAGAAAGATTAGTCACCATGACCAAGTGGGATTTATTCCTGGGCTGCAAGGTTGGTTCAACATCCACAAATCAATCAATGTGATACACTACATTAATAAAAGAATAAGAACCATATGATACTCTCAATAGATGTGGAAAAAGCATTTGACAAAGTACAGCATCTTTTTTTGTTTAAAACTCTTCACAGTGTAGGGGTAGAGGGTATATACCTCAATATCATGAAAGCCATCTAAGAAAAACTCACAGTGAATATCATTCTCAATGGGGAAAAACTGAGAGGTCAGGAACATGGCAGGGATGTCCATTTATCACCACTGCTATTCAACATAGTACTAGAAGTCCTGGCCTCAGCAATCAGACAACAAAAAGAAATAAAAGGCATCCAATCAGCAGAGAAGTCAAATTCTCACTCTTTGCAGATGATATCATACTTTATGTGGAAAACCCAAAAGACTCTACCCCAAAACTGTTAGAACTCATACAGGAATTCAGTAAAGTGGCA
This sequence comes from Neogale vison, assembly GCF_020171115.1. NCBI lineage: Eukaryota > Metazoa > Chordata > Mammalia > Carnivora > Mustelidae > Neogale > Neogale vison. The sequence continues at coordinate 132,145,352 of NC_058102.1, read as the reverse complement.
GGATATAAAATCAATGCACAGAAATCAGTTGCATTTCTATACAGCAACAATAGGACAGAAGAAAGAGAAATTAAGGAGTTGATACCATTTACAATTGCACCAAAAACCATTAAGATACCTAGGAATAAATCTAACCAAAGAGGCAAAGAATCTCTAACTCAGAAAACTATATAATACTCACAAAAGAAACTGAGGAAGACAAAGAAATGGAAAAACATTCCATGTTCATGGAAGAGAAGAAAAAATATTGTGAAAATGTCTGTGATACCTACAGCAATCTACACATTTAATGCAATCCCTATCAAAATACCATCAACTTTTTTTCAAAGAAATGAAACAAAAAAATCCTAAAATTTGTATGGAACCAGAAAAGACCCCAAGTAGCCAGAGAAATGTTGAAAAATAAAAGCAAAGCTGGTGACACCATAATTCTGGACTTCAAGCTCTACTACAAAGCCATAATTATCAAGGTAGTAAGATACTTACAATTAGTAAGGTACTGACACAAAAACAGGCACATGGATCAGTAGAACAGAATAGAGAGCCCAGAAATGGACCCTCAACTCTATGGTCAACTAATCTTTGACAAAGCAGGAAAGAATGTCCAATGGAAAAAAGAGAGTCTCTTCAACAAATGGTGCTGGGAAAATTGGACAACCACATGCAGAAGAATGAAACTGGACTACTTGCTTACACCATACAGAAAAATAGACCCAAAATGTATGAGAGACCTAAATGTGAGATAGGAATCCATCAAAATTCTTGAGAAGAACACAGGCAGCAACTGTTTCGACCTCAGCTGCAGCAAATTTTTCCTAGATACATTGCCAAAGGCAAGGGAAGTGAGGGCAAAAATGAACTAGTGGGACTTCATCAAGATCAAAAGCTTTTGCACAGCAAAGGAAACAGTCAACAAAACCAAAAGACAACTGACAGAATGGGAAAAGATATTTGCAAATGACATATCAGATAAAGGCTAGTATCCAAAATCTATAAAGAACTTATCAAACTCAATATCCAAAGAACAAATAATCCAATCAAAAAATGGCAGAAGACATGAACAGACATTTCTGCAAAGGAGACATCCAAATGGCTAACAAACACATGACAAACTGCTCAACATCTCTTGGCATCAGGGAAATACAAATCAAAACCACAGTGAGATACCACCTCACACCAGTCAGAATGGCTAAAATTAACAAGTCAGGAAATGACAGATGCTGGCGAGGATGCGAAGAAAGGGGAACCCTCCTACACTGTTGGTGGGAATGCAAGCTGGTGCAGCCACTCTGGAAAACAGCATGGAGGTTCCTCAAAATTTGAAAATAGAGCTACCCTATGACCCAACAATCACACTACTAGGTATTTACCCTAAGGATACAAATGTAGTGATCCGAAGGGGCACATGCACCCAAATGTTTATAGCAGCAATGTCCACAATAGTCAAACTATGGAAAAAGCCTAGATGCCTAGATGTTCATCAACAGATGAATGGCTAAAGAAGAAGTGGTATGTATGTATGTATGTGTGTGTTTATGTGTGTGTGTGTGTGTATGTGTATACATATATAAATATTATACAGCCAACAAAAAATGAAATCTTGCCATTTGCAATGATGTGGATGGAATTGGAGTCAATCAGAGAAAGATAAATTATCATATGATCTCCCTGATATGAGGAATTTGAGAAACAAGGTAGAGGGGAAGAGAGGAAAAAATGAAACAAGATGAAGCCAGGGAGGGAGACAAACCATAAGGGACTCTTAATCTCAGGAAACAAAGTGAGGGTTGCCAGAAGATGGGGGTGGGAAGGATAGGGTGGCTGGGAGGCTATGGGCTATGGTGAAGACTGTGAATTGTGTAAGACTGATGAATCACAGAACTGTACACCTGAAACAAATAATACAATATATGTTAACAACAAAAAAACTAAGAAAATCAAATCAAATCAATAAATATTTTTAAAAGAGTAAATAATAGTTAATATTTTCTGAGTATTTACCATATGCCAGATACTGTTCTAATACCTGTACAAGTGTTAACACATTTAATCCTATATCAATTCTATTATTATCTCTGTCTTACAGGTGAAAAAAATTAAGGCACAGACCACTAAAGTAGCTCACCCAAAGCAACACAGCTAGTAACTGGCAGCCTGGATTCACCCCAGGGGTGTGGCTTCAGACTAATGACTACTCTCAACAAAATATGGGTCCATAGTAATGCATTCTATAAACAAGAATAGATGTCACCACCTGGTCACTTGGGAATCTATCTTGATTGTTCTAAGACATTTATTTTTCATTTTCTTGGTTTGGGGTGTTACTCAAATAGATCAGTTTGCTGGATCATTTAGCTTCAGGTAAGTGAAAATTATTAATTTTTAAAATATTTACATAACTATTACATATATACATAAATATATGTATGTATATATACATAATATATACATATATACATTATATATATACATTATATATACACATAGATACAGAATATATATACATAACATATACATAATATATATATACATACATGTACATAAATATATACACAAAATTAAGACACGCTGTTAATTCTTATATCTGTTATAAGTTTTAAAAGCAAGCCTCTGCTTCCCAATGCAGAGTTCTTTAGCTCAGATCTTAGAAAATGAATCTTCATTTCAGGGCATATAAATGAAGTATCCTTCTCTACCAGAATTCCTGAAACGGAAGCCCCTCTAGGTCTCAGGAGAATCATGAGGCCAGTTCACAGATGCTTAATCCCCAAACTAAACTCAGCAAGCCCAGCAACTGCAACCAAGGACATTCATGGTGGTCCAGACGGTCACTTCTTTCTCTTTATTGGCAAAAACTATGACTTTTCTCTGCTTGGACAGAAGACTTACCTAACTCCAGAAAGGATTTCCTGTTGTATTGAATTTGCTGAAACTTATTCAAAAAGCAGATGGCAACAACACAGAGGCACAAAGAAAAAGGTTTGATGCTGGCAAGATGCAGTAGTAACTGGGTCTTCCAGATAATTTTTAAAAGACGGCAGCTTTCCCCCCCTTTTACTCCTTCTATGTAACTTGTGAAGAAATACTATAAAATGTTGAATCCATTAACTTGGGGGTGGGTTTGGGGATGTACAGTACTAAAAGAGGTTAATTATGCTATCATCCCATGGCTCTTCTCCACATCTATTTGCAAGTTTATTAAAAATAAAAGGAAAATACTCTAACTGAAGAAATCTAAAAGGCCTCCAAGCAATGATAGAGTACACATCACCCACATATTTCATCAAACAATCTCCCAAGAAAACAAGAACTCATGAATAACAAATAATGCAGTATTTCACCAGGGTGAAAAGAACTATGTTTTGTCTCTATTACTCATTAGCTGGCAGAATCTAGTTTAAAAAGCATGATAAACTGGGGCAGAGGAGGGGGTGAGGCATGAGGGGATGTTTTACTTTATGATACAGTTAAAATTTAAAAAGAAACTGTTTTCTATTATTAATTTTTGACAAGCTTGTTGTGTTCAGTAGAGCTAGCTCTGGCAAAACAGAACTAAAGAAGGACATGCAGCATCTGGTGTAGACATATTACAAGTCTACAAACTTCACACTGACACACAGCGAGATGCTTTGTGGGGGTTGAAACTGACTCAGGGAAATGTCAGGATTATATCTCATTGAGTGAACAAGCCCAGTTTTCCAGACCGTCCTAACAGAAAGAGCCCCAAACTGGGCTTGACCAAATATTTCTTAATATGATTAACACTTAAAAAAAATTAAACACTGCCCTCTCCTAAGCCCCAAACTCACTATGAAGCACCTATGCTCTACCTTTAACATCCTGTGTTTCCTGTAGCCACAGCTCATAACCCTAGGGATTTTCTTTTCATTCTTGACTTAATTTAGCACTTGTTTACTGAGCTTCACTGTATGCTGTTTGCTTCAGTAACAAAGAGGAATAAAGTCATGGTCTAGTTCTCCGAGAGCACAATCCACAAGCACAAGAGCAAAATTAGAGTTGCTATATGGTGCTGTGCCCTGTTCACAGCTAAAGGACCTCCTATATGTTTGTTTGTTTCTTTTTGAGTAGTCATTCTGTCTTTAGATATTTTTCTCGAATCATAATTAAAATATAAATTTCTATACTAAGAATAAAAATTAATAAAAGAATATATGCAATATGATTTTGATTTTATAACATTCAAAAACTTGTAAAACTTTTATAAAGTACTGTTTAAGGATATATTCATAGGTGAAACTAAAGAACAGAGTGATAACAAAATTCAGGGTAATAGTTACCTTTTGTTTGGATGGGATAAGGGAGGAGTATCAGGGAGTTTCTAAAGTACTGGGAACAATCTATTTTTTAACCTGAATAGTGGGTACAATCTTTACTGTAATATCCCCAGCTCCTAACATAGTGCTTGACATTAAGTAGGTACCAGTAAATATTACTAAAACAAAGGAAGGAAGGAACTGACTTTAATTTCTAACTATGATATATTATCTTATAACAGGCTAAAGTTCCCACCAAAAACAACTAAAACATCTGGATAAAATGAAAAAAAGAAAAAGAAGGGAGGGAGGGAGAGAAGAGGGAAAGAAACCAACTAACCTACCTACCTATGTGCAGGCATCAGAAAACTGCCAATGGAACCAAAATTGAGGGGCCAAGGTCACAGAAAGAAGGGGAATACACAGCTGTTCTATATTCTACATTTCTGAATCAAACTTAATGTTTGATAAGATGAGGCATTGGGGGAAGACTAAGAATCTGATAGAAGGAAGCTGGTAAGAGGTAGAAAGATAGGAAAATTAGGTAATCTCACAGGCCTGAGGAGGAAAATGTAATCAATTTGGGGACTGCCAAAAGACACAAGCCTAAAGACAAAATCCCAGAGAGAATGAAAGTGTAAGGAAAGAAGACTGAGCTTCAAAATCTTTTGTTGAATTTTTAAGTTGCCTAAGGTGAAAGTCAAAGAAGCAAAGTAGAAACTGAGGAGACACAGTTGAATCTGTGGCAGCATTATAACTTTAAACTCTTAAATTGGAGTTTAGGACCTTCCAAGGACAAATGTCTCTAACCAGTCAAAGGTCCTCAGTGAGCCCTCTGGAGTGTTATAGCCTAGAAGTAGGAGTGAATAAATAATCTGAGCTCTTCATACACTTCTATTCATTTTGGTACTGATCAGGCACTGCTTTGGATTAAGGTGATCTGTCTGTACCTAGTAAAGTATCATAGACAGGATAGAGCCTTTCTGGAAGAAGGCAAGGCATACAGAACTACTTTAACAACACAGTGTCTGGCATTAACTCTTAAATTACCAAACACACCAAGAAAAAAAGACAATATAAACAGATCCATAAATGAAGAGGTACTCAAGTTATTGATAAAGATTTTTAAATAACTGTAATCAGTATGTCCAAGAGAGTAGAAGACAATAATATACAATTTTCCCAGAGGATAAACAGTATCCTTATCTTGAAGAGCACTCAGTAATATACAGAAGTGTCAAATCACTATATTGTACACCTGAAACGAATATCACATTGTATGTTAACTACACTGGAGTTAAAATAAAACAAAATATAAAATAAAAATTCTCGAGAGAATTGGAATCTTTTTTTTTTTAAAGACAAAGAGTAAAGTAATGATTCTAGAACTAATAAAACCAAGATTGGGCACCAGAAAAGAAAGGATAAGCCAGGTCAAAGATAGAGTAGCAGAAAAGTACCCAGTCTGAAGTGTGAAAAGGTCAAATAATGGAAAAGAACACAAAGACGACATGGGTCATAGTAAACAGATTTGACATACTTGTATTTGGAGTTATATAAATAGAGAAGAGAACAAAAGTGAATTTTCGCTAGAAATCTATTTTTTATCTAAGTGCTTGTTAAACAAGTATGTTCATTTTGTGCACTATTCTGTATATTTTGTACATCAATAAAAGTTTTAAAAAATAACCAAGTACCACTATGAGGAACCCCTTCACACACACGAGGATGGTTAACATAAAAAAATAAAAAGGCAAATAATAACAAGTGTTGGTGAAGATGTTCCCATCACAGTGAACCTAAAGAGCAGAGCACCAAACCATTGTTCTTGAACCTTAAGATCTAATGAAATCTGCCTTGCTAAGTGTGAACTTGTCTGAAATTTATCATACCTTTCCTCCTTCTGATTTTTCCCTCTTAAAAGGAATGAACGTCTATCCTATCCCTGTTCATTGTAGAAATTCTTGAGAAAGGAAGACTGAATATTTTGATTAACCCAAAAGAAGCCACATAAATAAGAAAAAAAGAAATGTGAAAATAGCAGCTTTAAATCCTAACTACAGGGACGCCTGGGTGGCTCAGTGGGTTAAGCCGCTGCCTTCGACTCGGGTCATGATCTCAGGGTCCTGGGATGGAGTCCTGCATCGGGCTCTCTGCTCAGCAGGGAGCCTGCTTCCCTCCCTCTCTCTCTCTCTCTCTCTCTCTCTCTGCCTGCCTCTCTATCTACTGTGATCTCTCTCTGTCAAATAAATAAATAAAATCTTTAAAAAAATAAAATAAATAAATCCTAACTACAGCAGTAACTATTTTATACACACACACACACATACAACTTGAAAACAGTCCACTTTTTAAAAGTTTTTATTTAAATTCCAGCTAATTAATATATAATGTAATATTAGTGTCAGGTGTATGATATAGTGATTCAACACTTCCATTCAACACCCAGTGCTCATCACAAGTGCACTCCTTAATCTCCATCACCTATTTCACCCATTCCCCCATCCCCCTCCCCTCTGGTAACTATCAGTCTGTTCTCTATAGTTAAGAGTCTGTTTCTTGGTCTGCCTATCTCTCTCTCTCCCTCTCTCTCTCCTTTTATTATATTATTATTATTATTATTTGATGTGGAGAAAGTGGAACCATCTTGCATTGCTGGTGGGAATGCAAACTGGAGTAGCCACTCTGGAAAACAGTACGGAGGTTCCTCAAAAAGTTAAAGATAGAATTACCCTACCATCCAGCAACTGCACTACTAGGTTATTTACCCAAAGGATATAAAAATACTAATTCAAAGGGATACATGCACCCTGATGTTTATAGGAGCAATATTTACAATAGCTAAACTATGGAAACAGCCCACATGTCCATCAACTGATTAATGGATAAAGAAGATGTGCCACACACACACACACACACACACACTGGAATATTATTCATCCATAAAAAGCAATGAAATCTTGCCATTTGCAACAACATGGATGAAGTTAGAGAGTATTATGCTAAGTGAAATAAGCCAGTCAGAGAAACACAAATATCATATGACCTCACTCATATGTGAAATTTAGGAAACAAATGAACAAAGGAAAAAAAATTAAATACATACTTCAAATAAAACACTAAGATTGTCAAATTGAGTTAAGGGAACTCAAAAGCTGGTAATAAGGAATATGTTTTAAATAAAGTCAGCAATAAAAGGATGAAAAAGATATTATTTGAACATCCACAAATCCTGAAACAAAAATTGAATAAAATACTCTATTTCATAGGTAATTCCATGAAACTAAAGAAAAGGAGTAATGGAGACAGGAAAAGGAAGATAGAATCAAATAAATGATGTTTCATCCAGAGAATTGCTATTCTGATAATGGAATTAATTCCTCTAGAAAATTCTGGAAACCACCTTAGAATAAGAGCTAACCTACCTAAACTGCACTAAAAGCTACCCCATCTGCATGTTTCTAAGGCTGTTGAGGACATTAATTCTCTGGCACTTGAACTTTCTATAATCCAGCCATCAGAGACAGTCCCAAGGCAATTGGAAATCCAGCCTGTGCGCTATAATCAGTGGTAAGACCTAAAAGATTACAAGCGTAACACTGGCACATACGCAAAGAATATACCATGCATATACCAAATAAAGCTGTGTAGGTTCACTGGTATCAGACAAAACTGATTTTTAAGTTAAGAAGTATTAACAGAGGGGCACCTGGATGGCTCAGGAGTTAAAGCCTCTGCCTTCGGCTCAGGTCAAGATCCCAGGGTTCTGGGATTGAGCCCTTCATGAGGCTCTCTGCTCAGCAGGGAGCCTGCTTCCTCCTCTCTGCCTGCCTCTCTGCCTACTTGTGATCTCTGTCTGTCAAATAAATAAATAAAATCTTAAAAAAAAAAAAGTATTACCGGAGATAAACAGGGTATCAAACTCTCAGGAATGTATCACAATCCAAATTTATCTGCATCTAAAAATGTCACTTTAAAATATATAAAGTAACAAATGAAAGATGTCTGAGTAGTCTCTTCATACACAAAGGGCCTATCTTATTTTGAGAAATTAAAGACAATATAAATAATGAAAGGATATACCCATGTTCATGGATTAAAAGACTAATTACAAAAACAATGAATACTGTTATGCTGAAAATAAATAAAAAAAAATTTTTTTAAAAAGACTAATTACTGTTAAGATGTCTAATCTCTACATTTAATCTATGGATATAATGTACTTCCAATAATCTGATTCTAAATTTCATATGGAAACTTAAAAGGAAATGTGAAGGGCCAGGAATACCAACAAGAACTTAAAAACAAAAAGCCCTCGAAGGATGGCTCCATGGGTTATCAAGACTTTTTGTAAAGCAACAGTAATAATTTGTGCAATAATTGGTGCAAGTCAAGAAAAACTATACAAAGCTCCAAAACAGAAAGTCCAGAGGCATCTGGGAGGCTCAGTAGGTTGTGTCTGACTCTTGGTCTCAGTTCAGACCTTGATATCATGGTTGTGAGCTTGAGCCCTGCGTTGGGCCCTGCATTGGACCTGGAACCCACTTTAAAAACCAACAAACAACAACAAAAAAGAAAAGTCTAGAAGCAAATCCAATACATGATTTATGACGAAGTTGGCTCTGTAGAGCAGTAGGGTTAAGAACAGTCTTTTCAATAAATGGTTTTGAGTCCCCTGGCTATTCACATAGAGAAACATGAAATTCTCTTCCCAGTCCCCAACATATACAAAAATAAGATCTAAATATGGAACATAAAACAAGCTTCTAGAATATATCATAGAAGAACATCTTCATGATTTAGAGGTAGTAATAAATATAAAGTAATGCATTAACATTTAGAAACACTTTTGACTCAGGTCATGATCTCAGGGTCCTGGGATAGAGCCCCTTGTCAGGCTCCCCACTCAGTGGGAACTACTTCTCCTTCTTTCTCTCCTCCTCCCCACTGCTCTCTCACTCACTCCAATAATAAATAAATAAAACATTTTAAAATTTTTAAAAAATAAAATCACTTTGACCAATAGACAATATTTATAAAGTAAAAAGTCAAAGTGCAAAAAGAAAGTATTTCCACACATAATAAAAAAGGTCGTATCTAGAATATGAAAAAACTTATACATAAATACATTCCAAGGTAAAATTGAGCAAAAGTTTAAATAGCATGTCACAATGGTTAGTAAACATATAAAAGTTTCCAATCTCATTAATCTCTAGAGAAAAGCAAATTCAAAATAACCAGTATGTACCAACAATGCTAAAACTTTAAAAACTGACAATCTGAGTACTAGTGAGGAAATGGAGTAAGTAGAACCTCATATAGTGCTGGCAGACATATAAATTGATACATTTTTCTTAGAAATTGAATTTGGCATTTTCTACTAAATTTGAAAATAACATATCCTATTATCCAGCTATTTCAATCCTTGATATATACCAAACTGAAAGGTATGCAAACACTCTCCAACAGACATGCAAAAAAAGCTGCACTGTTTCCAAAAGTCTACAACTGATAAAAAGTCAAATGTTCATCCAAAGTAGAAAGGAGGAATAAATTGTGCTCCATTTACATAACAGAATACTATTCAACAATGAAAATACACCAATGCTATATGTAACAGCATGGATGAATTTCTCAATCTCTCAAACAATGTTGAATAAAATAAGTCATATATGCTACATTATTCTATTTATATAATGTTTAAAAACAGGGAAATGCAATGTGTGGTATAAAAGGCAGGACATTTGATAATGTGGTGAAGAGAGAGGAGGAGATGATGGGTAGGGACATAGGAAGGCCTTCCAGATACTGGTAATGCTTTTTCTCTGAAATGAGTGGTACTTATAAAAGTGTGTTCTCTTTGTGATAATTCATTGTGCTATATACCTATGATTATATACTTTTATATAATGCTTTTCCTTTTTTTTCTTTTTAAGATTTTATTGAATTGAGAGAGAGAGAATTCATGAACAGGGGCAGAGGGAGAGGAAGAAGCAGACTCCCCACCAAGAAGGGAGCCTGATCTGGGGACTGATGTGGGGCTCAACCCCAGGACCCTGGGATCATGACCTGAACCAAGGGCAGACACTTAACCACCTAAGCCACTCAGGTGCCCCACAGTGCTTTTTATTTCAAAAAATATATATAAAATTAATATTATATCACACTTCTGCCTACCCCCACAAATCTTTTGGTTCCCTTCTCTTTCACCTATTATAGAAATTCTATTTTTTATTATTTTGATTTATTTGAAAGAATCACAACATTCTGTTCATTCCATTTCCGCTAAAAGAGAAGGGGTCTATATACTGATACTGAAGAAGGAAGTCTCTGGACATTAAAAGTAATTATATAAAAATTATGTAAAATTCAGAATGTGTTTGCATGCACTCATTTCTTGGCTGCCTCTCAAGTATTTAGAATCTGAATATACATTTGCATTTCCCCAGTGAAATTTTAGAGGCTTTTTCAATAGTAATTAGCAAATCAGCTAAAGAATAAAGGGCATAGGGCTAGACCAAAAGCCAGGAACTGCACTGCCTATTAAATGCTAAATCAAAACTAAATGCTATATTCTCAAGTGGCAGTGAGCTTTTCTTTTATGAGGAGAAAAAAATAAAATATTATTTATCATTCACAAAGAAAATCATTTTAATTGGTATAATTGCTATCATTCTCAGCTGAAAAACATGCAAGAGTCTTTAAACAATTTATCTTATTCTAGAAAGAATTTCAAGATGCATGAATGTCCTTAGTTTATCATTGAATCACACACACACACAAAAGGGTTTTTTCCCCTAAGTAGGACAAATTTTAAGCAAATATTTAACACTGAAAAATGTTTTCAAGTACTTTAGGAATATACATTTTTACATAGACAAGTAAAATATTAATTATAAGCCTCTTTACTTTATAATTAAATTAAGCTGCTCTAAGTAATCTCTATGATATAACATTCAAAGTCCTGTATATACTCTTTAAAATCATAGAACTTTAGTATCCTTTTGCCTTATCTGCTGCTCTGAATGTAATTCTAACAACAAAAAAAAAATTGGATGGAAATATAAAGTAGCTACATCATCTTATCATTCCTAGCACCCGTGAGTAGAAATGTCAACTCTAATTGATATGTACCCTAGGCTTTAAGAAGATAGACTTTCTAAAACAGAAGGCCTTGAAAAAGAAAAGCAAAGCTGAAGGCATCACATTCTGAATTTCAAGTTAAATTACAAAGCTGTAGTGATCAAAACAGAATAGTACTGGCACAAAAATAGACACTTAGATCTACAGAGCAGAACAGAAAACCCAGAATGGAACCACACTATATGGTCAATTAATATTCCACAAAGCAGGAAAGAATATCCAAAGGGAAAGTCTCTTCAACAAATAGTGTTAGAAAAACTGGACAGCAACATGCAAAAGAGTGAAACTGGACCACTTTCTTGCACCATATACAAAAATAAATTCAAAATGGATGAAAGACCTAAATGTGAGATATGAAATCATAAAAATTTTAGAGATTTTATGAAACCATAAAAATCCAGGGAGTAATTTCTCTGACATAAGCTCTAGCAACATCTTTCTAGATATGTTTCCTGAGGCAAGGAAAATAAAAACAAAGCTAAACTACTGGGATAACATCAAGATAAAATGCTGCACAGTGAAAGAAACTATCAACAAAACTAAAAGGCAACCCACAGAACGGGAGAAAATAATCTACAAATGACATATCTGATAAAGAGTTAGTACCTAAAATATAAAAAAAAAAAAACTTCTAAAACTCCACACCCAAAATATGAATAATCCAATTAAAAATGTGCAGAAGACATGAATGGACATTTCCCCAAAGATGACAGATACATGGCCAACAAACACATGAAAAGATGCTCAACGTCACTCATCATCAGAGAAATACAAATCAAAACTACAATGAGATACCACCTCATACCTATTAGAAAGGTTAAACTGAACAACACAAGAAACAAGAGGTGTTGGTGAGGATACAGATAAAGAAGAACACTCTTGCAACTGCTGATGGGAATGAAAACTGATGCAGACACTCCAGAAAACAGTATGGAGGTTCCTCAAAAAGTTAAAAATAGAACTACCCTACTATCCAGCAATTGCACTACTAGGTATTTGCCCAAAGGATATAAAAGACTAATTCAAAGAGATACATCCATCCTGATGTTTATAGGAGCATTATTTACAATAGCCAAACTATGGAAACAGCCCAAGTGCCCATTAACTGATGAATGGATAAAGAAGATGTGGTATGTATATACAATGGAATATTACTCAGCTATAAAAAGAATGAAATCTTGTGTTTTGCAATGACATGCATGGAGCTAGAGTGTATTACACTACGTGAAATAAGTTGGTCATAAAAACACAGATACCATATAATTTCACTAACATGTGGAATTAAGAAATGGAACAAATGAACATGGGGGCAAAAAGAGAGGAAAACCAAGAAAAAGACTCTTAACTATAGAGAACAAATCGATGATTATCAGAGAGGAGGTGGGGGATGGGTGAAATAGGTGATGAGGATGAAAGAGGACACTTGTGATGAGCACCAGATGTTGTATGCAAGTGTTGAATCACTATATTGTATACCTGAAACCAGTATTATATTATATGTCAACTAACTGGAATGTAATAAAAACTTATAAAATGAAAAAAAAAAAAGCAAGGCAGAAGGAAAAATCACTCAATAAAACATACATAAAATTGAGAAAATAAAGATATTCAAGAACACTGAGAAGTTCATTTTTTTTAAAGATTTTATTTATTTATTTGTCAGAGAAAGAGAGCGAGCGTACAAGCAGAAAGGAGGGGCAGGCAGAGAGAGAAGCAGGCTCCCTGCTGAGCAAAAAGCCTAAAACCCTGGGATTATAATCTGAGCCAAAGGCAGCTGCTTAATTGACAGAGCCATCCAAGCATCCTGAGATGTTCTTAAAAAGTACCAATTTGATTACAGTGTCAGGAAAAAAAAAAAAAATCCCTTTAAGAAACACAAGGGTTAATAAGCATTAACATTAAGAGTTTAAAACTTTACAGTACCCTCATTTCCTTCTTGAGAATGTCTGCAATGGCCAATCAGGGCAATACAGAGAAGGCATACATATCAATTTCACCAAAGAATTTTCCATTATTTTTATTAGATTTTTTAAATTCATGGAGAAATGTAAGAAGGTCTGAAGATACTATTTAATAATCATAAAAGGGGCTCTGATTAATGAAAGGAAATTTATGACTATGCATTCTAAGGCCTCTACTCTTGGCAGTATTCTCTTTAATGTGTTTAATAATTGTTTGGATAAAGCATTGAGGATAATGGGGAATTAGTGGCCAAGAACATGGACATTGGAGTGAGGTACTTCAGTCACTAATTAATAGCAATGGAACTTTAGGGAAATTACTTAACCTCTTTAAATCTTATTTTCTTTACCCATAAAATGGGAATGATAATGTCTTCTCTATTTCATAGAATGCATTATTTCACTTTACAAACACTTATATGGTGTTTATTATGTTAGGCATTACTTCTAAGTGCTTTATAAATATTATTTTATTTAATCCTCAAAGCAACCCAGTGAGCTAGATATGATTAATTACCATTATCCTCATTTAACAGATGAGGAGTCTGGGGTAGAGAAGTTAAGTACCTTGCCTCAGATCACCTAACACATAGCAGAGTGGAGTTTAGATTAGATATACAGTATATCCATTCATACTCATTAAATATTAGAACTCATCTCAATCATCATTATTGGAGTGACTGAATTTAATAGATTAGTTTACTAGTAAGATTAAATTTAATAGAAGCAGAGACTGAAAGGACAATAGGTTAAGTAAAACAAAACAAAATTTAACAAAGAAATATTGATTCCTTTGATTAGATTTAGAAAAACCAGCCACATAAGTTGCCAAATTGTGATATGGTTGCCAAAAAATACTAAAACAAACCTGGGCTGCATTAATAGTAATAAAGTAACATAGAACCAATAATCATTCACATATGTATTATTGATATCAAAATTTAAGACCTCACTTTAAAGAGAAGTTATATAGTCAAACTGAAGAGATACAAAAAAGAATGATTCTTTCCCCACAAAAAAAAAAACCCATGCTTCAACTATGTTGTACATAACAGGCACATAAGAAGTACCCCATGTTTACTGCAGCATTATTTACAATAACCAAGATGTGGAAGCAACCTAAGTGTCCATCAATAGATGAATGGATAAGGAAAATGTGGTTTATAGATGCAGTGGAATATTATGCAGCCATAAAAAGGATGAGACCATGCTATTTGAGACAATATGGATGGACCTAGAGGATATCATGCTAAGTTAAAGAAGTCACACTGATAAAAACAAGTATCATATGATTCCACTCATAAACAGAATTTAAAAATGAATAAACAAAAACCAGAATCAGGCCTATAATACAGAGAACAAACTGAAAGTTGCCAGAGGGGAGGGTGATGGGAGGTTGGGCAAAATAGATTTAAGGAAGGGAGGATTTCAGGCTTCCAGTTATGGAATGAATAAGTAATGGAACTAAAAGGTGCAGCATTAGGAGTACAATGAATGGTACTGTAATAGTATAACTGGACAGATGGTGGCTACGCTTGTGAACACAGTATAATGTATAATCTTGTCAAATCACTAAGTTATACACCTGAAACTAATGTAACATTGTGAGTCAACTATACTCAAATAATTTTTAAAAAGAGGCATACTTCGGATTCAAACATAAATAGGTTGAAAACAAAAGGACAGAAAATATATACCATTAAAATAGTAAGCAAAGGAGAACTGGTGTTGCTGAACTAATATCAGATACTACATAATTTAAAATAAAAACTGGTACCGGAGACAAAGAAGGATAGTTTATAAGGATAAAAAAAATCAATACATTAAGAAAATGTAACAGTTAATAACAGGTATGCACCTCAAAATACAGCCCCAAAATATATGAAACAAAAACTAAAAAAATTGAAAAAAGAAACAGAGAATTCAATAATAGTAGGAGACTTCAATGCTCCACTTTCAATAACAAATAGAAGAACTATATAGAAGACCAATAGGAAAATAAATGACTTGAACATTATAAACCAACCAGAGCTAACAAACATCTGGAAAACAGTTCATCCAACAGATTAAGAATACACACTCTTCTCAAGTGCACAAGACAATCTCCATGATAAACCATATGTTAGGCCATAGAACAAATCTCAATAGGCATAAATGGATTTAAAGCATACATAATTAAATGAAATAAAAAATCAATAACACAAGAAAATTTGGAATTCACAAGTGGAACTTAAAAAAACTCTTAATCAGTGAAGAAAAATATCATCAAGTAGATACACTGAGATAAATAAAAATGAAAACACAGCATATCAAAACATAGAGGATATACCTAGGATGGCGTATAAAGGAAAATTTATAGCTGTAATTGCTTATATTAAAAATAAAAATTTCATGGGATGCTTGGGTGGCTCAACCAGTTAAGCATTTGCCTTCGGCTCAGGTCAAGATCCCAGGGTCCTGGAATCGAGTCCCATGTTGAGCTCTTTGCTCAGCGGGGAGCCTGCTTCTCCCTCTGCCTGCAGGCTTCCCTGCTTGTGCTCTCTCTCTCTCTCACTCTCTGACAAATAAATAAATAAAATCTTTAAAAAAATTAAGATTTCAAATTAATAACATAAACAGATTAAACAGATTAATTTAAAGACCTAGAAGAGATGAGGAAATTAAAACACAAAGTAGGGAGAAGAAAGAAAAGAATAGATATTAGAGTGGAAATTAATGAAATAGAATTTTTTTTAAAAAAATAGAAAAAACAAACGAAACTAAATGTTTTCTTTGAAAAGATCAACAAAATCAGCAAATCATTAGCTAGATTGACCAAAAAAAAAGAGATAGAAAGGACTGAACCTAGTAAAATCAAGAAAAGAGAAAACATTACTACCAACCTTACAGAAATAAAAAGGATTATAAGTGTATATTATAAACAAGGGTATACCAGCAAATTATAAAGCCTAGATGAAATAGATTAATTCTTACAAACAAGAACTACCAAAATTGACTTAAAAAGAAAATCTCATTACACCTATAACAAGAGATTGAATTAATAATCCAAAATACTACCCACAATAAAAAGCACAGGCCAATAAGTCTTTACTGGTAAATTTTATCAGAACTTTAGGGAATAATTAACACTAATCCTTCCCAAACTCCTAACCACAAAAAAGAACAAAACACTTCCAAATTCATTTTAGGAGTCCAGTATCATCTTGATACCCAAATCACAGATAACATAAGAAAAACACAGATTAGTATCTCTTAATACACAGACATGAAAATACTACTGCATTAAATCCAGCAAATACCAAAAAGAAATACATACCATGATTATATGCAATTTATTGCAAGAATGCAAGGTTGGTTCGACTTCTGAAATCAATTTAATGCATCTTATTAATAAAGACAAAAGCCACAAAAACAAAGATCTGATCATTAAACAGAGAAAAATCATTTGGCAAATGAAATGTAATCATAAAAACAAAAAACAAACTATAAGGAAATTCCCTCAACTTAATAAAAGATACCTATGAAAAACTCAGTAATGGTTAATATTGAAAGATGGAAAGATTTCCGCTTAACAAAACACTACTTCCACTCAACATTATATTGGAAGTTTTAACCAGGGTGACTGACCAAAAAAAAAAAAAAAAAAAAAAAAGAAAGAAAGAAAGAGGATGAGGAGGAGGAAGAAGAGGGGAAGAGGAAAAGAAGAAAGAAATAAAGGAAACATCCAAAAGATAAAGCATCCAAATTGAAATGGAAGAAGTCAAACCATCTATTTGCAACAGATACCATCTTATATATAGAAAACCCTAAGGAAACAACAACAACAAAAAATTAGAACAAATAAATTAATAAATTCAGCAATGATACAAAATTATAAGAAAAAATGGATCTGTAATAGTATCAAAAAGAAAAAAAAATACTTAGGAATATATTTAACAAAATAAGTATAAAACTTGTATTCTGGAAACCAGAAACCATTATTGAAAAAATTTAAGGAAGACTTAATAAACAGAAAGACATCCTATATTCATCTTTGGAATACCTACTATTGTTAAGATAACAATACTACTCAAATTGATCTACAGAGTCAACACAATCCCTACCAAAATCCCAGGTCCCAGGTACCTTTTTAAAAAAACAGAAAAACTGATCTTAAAATTCTTAGGGAAATTTAAGGAACTCAGGATAGCCAAAACAATTTTGAAAAAAGAAAAAGTTGGAAGATCCCCCACTTCCCCATTCCAAACTTACTACAGAGCTACAGTAATCAAAAGAGTGTGGAACTGGCATATAAACAGACATATACATCAAAAGAATAGGATTAAAGAGTCAAGAAATAAAGACTTGTATTTATGATCAATTGATTTTTTTGATAAGGGTACCAATATAATTCAAAGAATGAAAGGGAAGAATGGACTTTTCAATAAATTGTGCTATGATAACTGGATATTCCCATGCAAAAGAATAAAGTTACATTCCTATTTCACACCATATACAAAAATTAACTCAAAATGAATCAAAAACCCAAAATTATAGAAATATTAAAAGAAAATATGGGGTAAATATTTATTACCTTGTGTTTGGAAATCTATCCTTAAATATGATCCCAGAAAGGTGAAAAACAAAAGGAAAAAATAAATTGGACCTCAAAAAATTAAAAAATTTATACATCAAAAATATCATCAATAAAGTGACTAGACAACTCACAGAATGGGACAAAATATTTGTGAATCATGTGACTGATAAGAAAATTGTGTCCAGGATATGTAAGATCTCTAACAACTCAACAACAACAACAACAAAATCTCATGAAAAACATTGCAAAGAACTTGAACATACATTTTTCCAAAAAAGGATATACCAAAAGCCAATAAGCACATGAAAAGATGCTCAGCATCGTTAGTTATTGGGGAAATGCAACTCAAAACCATAATGAGATACCGCTTCATATGCACCAGGATAATTATAATCAAACAAAGACAGATAATAACAAACACTGACAAGGATATAAAGAAACTGGAACTCTCATACCTTGTTGGTAGAAAGGTAAAATGGTGTAGTCATTGAGGGGAACAGTTTGGGTTCCTCAAAAAGTTAAAAATAGAGAAACAGTATGATCCAGCAGTTCCATTCCTAGGTATATACCCAAGAGAACTGAAAACGTATTTTTACCCAAAAACTTGTACTCAAATGTTCATAGCAGAATTGTTCATAATAGCCTAAAAGTAAAAATAATCCAAATATCCATCATCTTGTGAATTGATAAAAAAAAGAATATATCCATACAATGGAATATTCAGCCATAAAAATGAATAAAATACTTATACATACTACAACATGGATGATTTCTAAGTGAATGAAACCAGGCATAAAAGGCCAGATGTTGTATGATTCCATTTATATGAAATAGCCAAAACAGGCAAATTCATAGACACAAAAAGTAGATTAGTAGTTTCAAAGGCTAAAGAGAGAGTGTAATGAAGTATGGCCATTAATGGGTATAGCTTTCTCTTTGAAGTGACAAAAATATTCTGGAATTAGTAGTGATGGTTACAACTCTCTGGATATCTAAAAAACCACGGACTGTACATTTTAAGAAAATTAAAAAACAAACTGTAAACAAAGGAAATAAAAGAAAGCCGAGCATGGTATCATACGAGTTAGATACAGAGAAATCAGAAATATTTAAAAAGGAAAGACTCATGAAAGACATGAACACTGCCTTGAGAACTTTAAAATCATGCAGAACTATATATATATATGTGTGTATTGTACCGATATATTAACACATTTCTTTAATCACCTCTAAGGGTGTTATATAAATGAGCTAAAGATGGCTCCTTTCATTTGGGCCTATGTTACACTTCTTTACAGCAGACTCAAAATTAGTTCAAACCTACCAAAGCCAAACTCAGATTTTTATTTATCAATCACTTTAAATATTGTCCAAATAAGCATATTTTTAGCCATTTAGGGTCTGCCTGCTTTCATACCTGCTAAACTGCATCCTAACCCTTGCTAGTCACAACTTAGACAAACGCTGATGCATTTTATAAAAAGATGCCAAGCTTCTGTGGCCCTTTGAAACTCTCTCCTCCAGACACTTCCCATCTTGAAACTGAGCAACATCACCTACATACACTACATCCCCTTTCTCCCAGGGGTTCTCTTGACTTCTCCTTTTGAGTGGTGACCCTGCCCTGCTGACTCTGGAAAGTCCGCTGTGAGGGATTTCTCTCATGTGACTATCCAGGAGACACCCAAATAAAGCACATTCTGTGTTCTTGTCACCTCATGGCTGTTTTTTTCTTTGATCTGTCCCCAGATCCTTCAGCTCACCACAAAGGGGTTAGTTCTACTGAATGAAACTACATTTTGGCTCAATATAAAAGAACGCCTATTAGTAAAACATGGTCAAATAAAAGTATGTGGTGAGTTCTCTGTCCTTACAAGTATTCACGCTTTAGTAGTTAAGCACTTACCAAAGATGTTCTGAAAAACAAAACAAAAAACCAAAAACTAGATTACATGGTTTGGACTAGAAAAATGTTGGTATGGCTCCCAACCTGATTTTAAAATTCTAGAAAATCATCCATTTTACCAGCTTTGTAAAAACTGGCATTTTACTGGTCATTTCCCTAAAACATCTAAGATTTTCAATTTAACTATAGACAGCTTTCCCACTGGAAAATGAAGATAGATATCTGGAAAATGACAATGACTTCTTAATTTTTATCACAGAAATGAAGTATGATTCACCAGTTATTGAAGTTGTTGTAAATAATGCTAAGCTTCATGAAGAAAATATAATGACTTCTTACAATTTGATAATACAAAACTGGATTCAAAGTTCCAGTGATGGGGCACCTGGGTGGCTCAGTGGGTTAAGCCTCTGCCTTCAGTTCAGGTCATGATCTCGGAGTCCTGGGATCTAGCCCCGCATCAGGCTCTCTGCCTGCCTCTCTGCCTACTTGTGATCTCTCTGTCATATAAATAAATAAAATCTTTTAAAGTTCCAATGATAATAGGTAAGAACTACATTTGGTAAGTGTAAAAAATAATGGGACCATATTAAATAAACCAATAATCAGTCATAAATGTTAATTATATCATTTTTTCTTATGTAAGAAAATCTGTATTTGGAGTTAAAAAAAGGAAGCAAATATGATTACGATGATCACTTTTTAACATAATAATTGTTAAACACTCATAATATATTTTAACGTGAGAATAACCACATGAAGAAAATACTCAGTTATATACATAAAAACATATACTTACTTTGCTATATAGAGCCTAAATCACTGCAGCAACTGAAGCAAGATATTCAGGGCTTTTCACAAAAAACCTTTACTGTTGAATTAAAATTTGTTTCTTTGTATACTTGAAAAGATTAACTGCACATTAGTAGATCACCACTTTAACATTTTTGAGCCTTCTGTCAGAGGAAAATTCCATTATTTAGTAATGAAGGGAAGATCCTCTTCCAATCCCACAATAAGATACAGCCAAGCATAAAAGTAAGGAGGTAACTGTTCAAACTCTAAATCTTATATTTCATTTTAAGACTACGATGCGCTTTGTTTTTGTTTTTTTTTTTTAAGATTTAATTTATTTGACAGAGAGAGAGATCACAAGCAGGCAGAGAGGCAGGCAGAGAGAGAAGGGGAAGCAGGCTTCCTGCTGAGCAGAGAGCCTGATGTGGGGCTCGATCTCAGGACCCTGAGATCATGACCTGAACCAAAGGCAGAGACTTAACCCACTGAGCCATCCAGGCACCCCTACAATGCTCATTTTTATTATAAAAATCAGTAATGGAAACTTTTAGTGGTTTAAAACAGAAAACGTGGCCTCTGTTTCGTGATCTATTCAACAGTTCTAATTAGGCTAAACCTATCTTACAAAGTAACATGTAGGAAATAATTAATCATTGTACTAAGTACTTGTTAAATACCAAGTATACATAAATGTTAACTAATAAGATTAAGTACTTCAAAAATTAGCTATTTAATAAAATATTGGATTTTCTTGGAGAACAAAGTTCTCAACAGCAAAAATCTATTTGCCCTGAGTTGTACATAGTTGTAATCATCACTTTTGCAGGATTTTAACAAGGTTGTTTAACTGAAGAAATATTATCATAGCAACTCTGTAATACTAAGGACGTGAAGAAATACATGCAAAGCTATAGAAAATTAGTGGGCAGAAAACCACTTCAGATGACCTCTTATCTTCTATCTAGCACTGTACCTGTCATATGCTTTATATTTTTATCTATTTCTTTGAGCATATATCCTCTTAGAAACAAAAGAGATCTCCAAAACCTGTGCTTTTAATCTGGAACAAGCATCTCTACTGGCAGGGTAGGTTTTCAAGAATGACTAATTTGAGTCTTCAATATTGCATTAGGCTCAGATAGTTAAAAAGCCAAAAGCAACCAAACAGCAAATCCATATTTGTCTTTTATGCTTCATACTATATGCGTCTTAAAACTATATTAGTATAAACATATGAAAAGCTTATACTCTACAAAAAAGTTTCTAGAAATTGAGATTCCATTTTAAAGCAAGGATGAATATCAAGAAATATATAAGAAGTTTGCATAAATGTCTTTATTTTCAATTGCTACCTCAAAGATTCCCTTTTCTCCTCTGACACAATTCAAGGGCTGCCCTACTCAGTTGTAGGATGTTGCTGAGCTTGCTGTGAAGCCGGCAATGCTAGTTTTGCACTAACTGAACTAAAGGTCTTAACTAAGTTTCACTGGATTGATATTAAAAATATTTAGTGCCCTGTAGGGCACTGATACCAAATCATCCAAACAAAGGCCACCACAGTACTAGAGCATGGGCCTGGAGGGCCACTGCTGATCCAGACGTCTTCTTTTTGTTGAGGAGGTCCAGAGGTTTCTGACCAAGGGGCCAGGATGGAGAGGTGTGGTGACTTAGGTATCTAAGTGGTTTTGAGCAGTGGCTACTTTCCCATATTAAAAAAGAAAGAAATTTCTTGGTGGCTTTAATACACCAGGCCGGAGTATACTCTTCACAGAAGCAAGTCCCCACTTGATTCAAATAAAAAAATGGGAATTCAAGGGGTACTAGGAGGCTCAGTCCTTTGAGCCCTGGACTGTTTGATTTTGGGCTCAGGTTATGATCTGTGTCCTTGGGATCAAGCCATGCTTCTGGCTCAAGGCTCAGTGCTGGGTGGGGAGTCAGCTTCTCTGCCTCTTTCTGTCTCTCTTCTCCTCCCTCTACTCTCTCTCTCTCTAAAATAAGTAAATCTTTTTTAAAAATTAAAAAATAAATTTTATGGGAATTAAAATGCAAGGTGACAGGGGCTATCTTTATTCCTTTGTCCCTTGGGTTTTTTTTTTTATAATGACACCACTTGGTCCAATTCAGGAAGCCTGAAATCTCCTTGGACTTTCATTACATCCCGTATGTTCTGATTTGGGTGTTTTACTATTTGTCCCAGGGGCAGGCCACCCACCAACCCAGTTCCCCAGGACAATTTAGCATGAAAATAAAGTTGCTTACTTGCTACTACTGCCACCCACTGCCTTCTGCTAAAGCTATCACACAGGCTGACTTATCCCTTGCTCCTCCAGTCTTAGTTGGAGACTTCTTAAAGAGGTCACATTTTTATTTCAAATGTTAAACACCCTATTTGCAACAAAGAAAACGAGGCATTGAACAGAATCCTGAGAATGTCTTCTCTTCACAGGCACACCTTGTGCCTAGGGGAGATTTACAGGGAGCACAGGGTTAGAATGACAGCCTTTTGGCACAAGCAAATTCAGTCTCCAGACTGCACAGATGTTAACCTCTTCTGTGAAACATTCCCCATCTCGCCTGGAGAGAGCTATTTTCTCTTTGCCATTTGATCACATTTCTATTATATATCTTGCAATACTCATAAGGCCCTGGCAACTAAATATTTGTTGAGTGAATTAGTGAATGAATAAATTAATCAATGAAAGACACTGAAGTCCAGGAAATAAAAATACAAAGATGAGCACATGTATATAAAAACATACATTCTTATACAGGAAGACACTGAAAGAATAAAAGGAGGTTGAATCCTAGCCAAGGTAGAGGAAAGGTCATCAACAGACACCAAGATTCAGATCTTAATCCTGAAACTACTGTCCTATCTCCAAGCCAACCTATTCTTAGAAAACCTTTAGGAAATAAGAAAGTTTGACTTCCCAGTCAATACAACCCTCCCTGAAGTATAAACATGAAAAAGCTTCCCTTCCTGCACTTTTTCTATCATCCCCACTTCTGATCCTGGCCCTAATCCTTTTAAAATTAGTATATGAAACTGGCCAATGGGCTAAGTCAAGAAAATGGTGTTGCAGCTCTACAAATAGCACCTTCAACACTATGCTCACATGTAAAAGGGCAGGTTGAAGAGAAGTGAAAAAAAGAGCAATTCAGAGGAATTTTGAGGGGTTCAGATAAGGAAATTGTTAATATACTGTCTGCTAAAGAAAAGGGATCCAAGGGTGCTGTTAATCCATTCCTCCAACTGTCTTCTACTGACTGTCCCTCTGCCAACAAAATTTTATGGTCACTACTCCATCTTATTAAAAAAAATATTGAATTTTACTAAAAAAATTAATTCCTGGATATTCACAATACATATCTATTGATTATTCCAAGTTAGGATCAACCCAGTTAAGATAAGCCTGATCAAATGCATCTTTTTGTCAGGTAGGCCTAGACGTAGTTCATTAGCTAAACATGAAAATTCAGCTTCTATCACCTTATAGTTCAAAATTATTCAACTTTTATTGTCACCAGAATCATCTCTGCAACAAGTCAAACTACTTCCGTAAATCAGGCAAGACAGATTTCCATGGTATTATTCCACTGGCAAAATTTCCAGATGAAGTTGGCAAGCACAGCTTTCCTTTAGTCTTGCCGGACGTCACCAGTTTGATTTCACTGGGATGATTTGACCCTGGGGTGGCTGTAACTTCTATGGGCTCATAACGTTCCTTTCTAAGGTTGTCCATATCCTAACCACCAAAACCTATGTCTATGTTACTTTATTTGGCAAAAAGATTTTGCAGATGTGATTAAGGATATTGAGATGAGGTTTATCCTAGATTATCCAAATGGGCCCCAATATAATCACATGTTCCTTACAAGGGAGAGGCAGGAGGGTTAGAGTCAGAGACAGATATGTGACCAGAGAAGTGGGAGTTGGTATAGTGCTAGACAGGGTCAACAAGAAATGAACATAGGAAGCCTGAAGAAGCTGGAAAATGCAAGTGAAAAGATTCTTTCCTAACATCTCCAGAAGGAACTAGTCCTTTTAATATCCTGACTTTTGACCAGTGAGACTGATTTCAGAATTCTGACCTCTGGAATGGTAAAATGATAAATTTGTGTTAAGTTACTTAGCAAGAGGAAATTAACGCAGCTGTTCACAGACATTTAGAATTGGAATGTCAACAGTGAAATAATGAGAAACATCAGGATTCCGGTTGATTGGTTTTCTTTAGGCTCCAAGAAAGAATTTTACATTTTATAAATTAAATAGCTCCCTGACTAGAGTGAATCTTTGAAGCAAGTTTCAAGTCGCCTAAAGGGCCCTGTAATTGAAGCTTCTTTTTTTTTTTAACATAACACATCCTGGTCCCCCAGATCTATACCCTGAAATGTGGGCTCTCCTGTCAATGAGGGTGAGGAGATCATGTATATTGAATTAAAGAAGAGAGAACTTTTTTTGTGCACTCCAATAACAATCTACTTTTAGCTCTACCAGAAAAGACAGGGATTCCGTTTCTATTTCCTTGGCAATATGGAATGCTAGGGAGGGCCAACAGCATTTCCCCCTTTAACTTTATCCCCCAGTGTACTATATTTTTAGCCATTAATATTATAACATGTTTATGCAAAATTTTGACACTTATTAATGAGATTATAAACTTGTTGTTTTTTTTTCTTAGTATGTGGGCCGAATATAACATTGTCTTCCTTCCATCCTTCTGAAAATGTCATTTCTCTTTTTTTTCCTAAAATATAGGCCTTCTACCTGAGAGTTTCAGGAGTCAGCCAACACCTCTTTCTACTCACTTGAAACATGAAAAGGAGATAATAGACTCATACATCACAATTTTGAAGAATAAAGAAGTCAGAGAATAAAAAAATTCAGGAAAATAATTTTTTAACATAGAATGATCCAGAGAATAGAATTATTCGGAGAGCTGCATTAACTCTTTCTCAGCTTTCAGGTAGCACAGGCCCAAAGCTCTAAATGGTAGCCAAAAAGTATGCAAAGAGAAGACATGCACGTAGCACAAGAGGCACAACAGCCCTTCACCAGACATTTGGACTCAAGGCTTGGCCCAGCAGGGTCCACAAAAATGCTGAGCGTTGATAATTATGGCAGTGGGGACAACAGGACAGAGTGAATAAAGACCACACTTCTCACACTGGCATTGCCTCTAACAGTCTGTGTGACTACCATCAGGTGATTCATCTTTTCCATCTGTAAAATTATAATTGGACCATATAATCACCAACATTATTTTAAATTTCAAAATGCTATAATTCTGCTGAAAAGCTCAAAATGCTATATAGAAAGATATAGAAATACTGGAAAAATATAACACATGAATGTATTATTGAAATATGTAGCCTATACCATTATCTGTACTCTATAAAGCATGTCTTCCAATTTTCTAAACAGTCCATTATTTAGAAAAAAAAAAAAAGACAAGTATTTTTGATCTCATAACAGATGTCAAATGCAAAATGATGGAGACAGAAATGTTGGCTTTCACAATGATGACAATAGGATTAATTATTACCAATAATGCAATAGATTCTGCCCTCCCCCCAAACACATACACATTTTAATTCCTGGAACCTACGAATGTTACCTTACATGGTAAAAGGAATTCAGCACATGCCACTAAATTAAGGGCCCTGACACAGATAGATTATCCTGGGTTATCAGAATGGGTCTAATATAATCATATAGGTTCCCAAAAGTGGAGAACATTTTCTGACGGGAGTCAGTGGGAGGTGTGACTATGAGCAAAGGGCGAGAGAGCTGCTACCCTGCTAGCTTGGAAAATGAAGAGAGAGGACCATGAACCCCAAAATGTGGAAGGCCTCAAGGAGCTAGAAGAGACAGAGGAGCTAGAAGAGGTTCCTAGGGCCTCCAAAAAAGAATGCACCTAGCCCAGTGAGACCTGTATTGGACTTCTAACTACAGAATCATAAGATTATAATTTGTGTTGTTTTAAGCCACTGAATTTGTGGTTATTTGTTATAACACCAAGAGAAAACTAATGAACCACTAGATATGTTAAATACTTCACAAGCATCTCAGTTACTCCTCAACACAACCCTGTGAGGTTGGAATTATAATTAAAAATAAGACAACTGCATCTTATGCAGATTGTGTAATTTTTCTAAGATTACACAACTTATGAAAATCAAGCCAGGATTTGAATTGATGTATAACTGAGTCATCTTTGTTCTTAATCTGATGTTCCACGCTTTTCGTCCCTGTGTCAGGTCCCTTGGAGGATACCAGAAAAGAGAATCTAGGTCTTTCATTATCTGTTGAAATGAGCAAGTTCTGTAACTCAAAACTCTGATCTATTTTCTTCATTTTTTTTTTCAGGAATTTTCCCCAACATGAAGTCTCTATAGGCAACAGAACAAAAAAGGATGAATTCAGGCTTGTCTTCAGAGGTGCAATACCCTGTATATTTGTCAAACTACATTTTGATTTCTTTTCTTACCTAGATGCCCCATAGGAAGAATGGAATGCCTTACAGAAAGACCCAAGAAATTTATCGGGAACCCATGCACCTGAAAAAAGTTGGACAAGTTAAAAGTACATCTGAGAACACTTACAAAACAAAACACTATCTTGTGTGCTTGATTCCATCTTTTTAATAAAAGTTATTTTAAAAATTACTAATTCTTTCAGACTTACAAAAGAAGAAAGTCTACTTATAAAGAACACATAATTTTCAGGTGCTAGGAATAATTTTTAAATCTATGTTAAGGTAGTTTTGCCTTTGGAGAGAATGTGGGTTGGAGACTTTTACTCTGTCAGGTGATTTTATGAGCATTAAAGCTAAAATTGAATAAAGTCATATCCAATTATTTTGTCTTTCCAGAACAATATTTCTCTGTTCAAAATAAAGTAATTATGAGAGCACCCAGAAACATGAGAGCTTTGTAAGAACTTAAAATATAGCTATTGAAACTCTTAGGGATAATTTGGTGAAAAGTAACTCTCATCACACATTGCATATATAAACACAGCCTTGCTAAATCCATTTAGGAGTGCTTTGGGTCAGCAGCTCAGCCCCAGGATTGAGACTTTAGGTAGGCTACATTAAAACTCCAATTTCCTCATTATCTCATTACACCTTCTGCTCAGTATGCTCTAGAAGAAGCACAAACTGCTCATAGAGTCTTAATCCAGCACTTTTCTGTGCCCCCCCACCTTCCACACAACTTCACCCTACAAATGTGTTGCTGCCCAATGCTAAAATGGATTGTGATATCCTCTGGGGGTCTTCTAGAATAGAATCAGTTATTTGGGCTATCTCTGCTTTGATTTCCCTATCTCTAAAACAAAGAAAGCCCTTATTAAGACATCTGATATAGGTAAAGTACAAACTATGGTGAAAACCAACAGAAGTCAGCAAATTTTTATTTTCCCAATATAAATATAGCTAATACTAATGACTTCCAAAAAAAGAAACAAAAGGAAAACAAGCAGACTTATAACATCATTAGTATATTTGGATTATTAATGGTCATAAATCACAACAATTATGAGACGGGAGTTAATATTACTTCATGTTTAAATACAAATTTTTTACTTCTTTCCTTTGCAATAGTTTAATTTGGCTTATGTTCAAATTTGTGATTCATAAAAATACAAATGACCACATTGCAGGATTATGAGAAATATGGATCTTTTCCAGGCTTTGGATTCACAAAGGGTACTCTTGTTGCCTGATTTCACAAGAGATCAAAGTACTACAAAGAAGTCTTTAACTTTTCTTCTATGATAGAAGTCAGAAATCTTGTCAAAAGACTTGCCACACAGTAAGATGGGCAAAGAAAAGGCTTCTGTCAGAGGGAGGTTTAGTAGAGTTCCCACTGGTCAGCCAGCAGGAGGGTCCTTTTTGTCTCTGTTTGCATAAATCTGTCTGACAGCACCACTGAAGGATAGGTTAAAAGGTTTGCTGTGGCAATACAGGACAGATGGAGTTTGTCCTTATTTACCTGGCAAATACAGACACTGGCTTCCATCTCAAGACAGGGTTAAGTATAGCTAATTGCATTCATTTCAAAGAATGTAGATGCATTACTTGAATGTAGTAACTATTAATAGAACTAGCATTTCTAGTCAGTGATGGTGTAAAGGCTTCATGTTTAGACATTTGCTTTTTAATAGAAAGCTTTTGTAATGTTTTATCTTGAATAGATCAAACCATAAAAGACAGGTGGAGAATGAGATTCTGCAACCTCTTTTTAAAAAGTCAAGATAAAAAATAAAATAAAATAAATAAAATTGAAAAAATCAAGATAATTAGTTCTTAATTTCATCACCAGCTCCAAAAAAATAACACCTCCCCCCCAAAAAACAAAAACAAACAAAAAACCCTACTGCCCATGAATTCTCCATGTCTTCACATTTTGAGATCTACTTTAAATTTAATGTTGCACAATATGAAGAGTATTTTCAGCTGCTTGACCCTTTAAAGCAATGAATTCTGGTGAATGTCGCTTTTGAAAAGAATGCCAAGCACAGAGTAATAACGGAAATTCAAATACTAAGGAAGGCAAATGTGACCTAGTAGCTTCAGATTAGTGTAGGAGGTCTGAGTTATAGTCCAGCTCCTTTAACTAGATATGCATAATGATCTTAAGTAAAACACCTAATTTAATAGCAACTCCCTCGTCTGTGAAATGATAATATATTTTTTTCTATTTCTCAGGACGATGATGACAATTTTCAATGAGCTTATGTACCTTCTAGCAAGACAAATAATTATCTGCCAGGAGTAATATAAGTTAAACAACGTTTTTTTAAAAAATAGTCCATAAAACACCTGCCTAAGAATTGTCATGGGTGCTTGTCAAGCTTTCTGGGACACATTTAGATCTATTCAATTCAAAATATCTTCGGAATTAAGACCAGGGATTTGAACAATTCAAAATCAACCTTAGATGATTTTTATGCATTCTAAATTTTAGAAATGACTCAACAAGGTTTTGATAAATTAGGGATGTCTAGTAGGATCACCAACTCAAGGATTCTATGACCAAACTCAAACCATATACCAAGAAAGTCATATGTGTAAAATTTGTAATATCATCTCTATAGGCAAAATAATTGAATTATGCTAACAGATTTAGACAATTTAATATCTTCATAAGAACATGTAGACAGAGGTCCCTGGGTGGCTCAGATGGTTAATTAAGCATCTGCCTTTGGCTCAGGTCATGATCCCAGGGTCCTGGCATCAAGCCCCACATCTGGGCTCCCTGTTTTGCAGAGAGCCTGCTTCTCCCTCTCCCTCTGCCTACTGCTTCCTCCCAACTCTCTGTCAAATAAGTAAATAAAATATTTTAAAAAAGGAAAAAAAGAATAACAGATATAATGGATGTAGCCAAAACAGGTATTTTATATTCAATTTAAGTGAGTTGAACAAAATTAAATGAATCAGGAATCTTATCAGGTTTTAGTCTTCTGTTTACTCTCTTCCCCTCCAATTAGGCCAAAATTTAGAAGCCAGAGTCATAATTTTCTTTACTTCTCAAAATGCCTAAACATCAAAAGCAGGCATTTAAGGGAAAGAGGGGGGGATCAGAAAGCAGATCATTCATATGCTTAGATTTTCATTTTTTGTGTGTTTTTTGTTGTTGTTGTTGTTTTTTCAGAAAACATATTAAGGATGGACTGAACTTTGGATAAATGCCAGTTATGCATCTGCCTTCAGCTCAGGTCATGATCCAGGGTCCTGGGATGGAGTCCCACACTGGGCTCCCTGCTCAATGGGAAGCCTGCTTCTCTCTTTGCCCTGACCCTTCTTGTCAGCTTGTGCTCTCTCTCTCTCTTAAATAAATATATAAATAAATCTTTTTAAAAAAATGCTGGTTTATGAAGGGGGTGGGGGGATTATTGATTTCTTTGTGTCAAAAAGAACAAAGGAATTTCCACTGCTGGTAATATAGTGGCCCAGACACTTCGACAATATCTACTGCAGAGGGACAATCCTTACCTTAGGATCCAGCAATTCCACATCTAATCGTATGAATACATATACACCAAAAGATGTATATGAGAAAGTTCATAGCTACATGATTCATAGTAGACAAAAATCCAATGTCTGTATTAGAATGGATAGATTATGGTATATTCATATAATAGAATACTAAATAAAAATTAAAATAAACTGCTATTGCTATGCATAACATGGATGTATCTCATATTACAAACTTTTACACAAAAGAAGTCAGACACAAAAGGCTGCAATTTATAACATTCAAAAAAGGAAAATTCATCTATGGTGTTATAAAAGTGGTTACTCCTGGGATGAGGGGATGGTGTTGACTGGGGAACACAGGGAACACTTTTGGGAAGCTAATAATATTCTGTATCTTGATCTAGGTGATGATTTACATGAATATGTTCATCTTGTAAAAACTGCTAAAAAACTTTTTGGATGTCAAATGTAATTTGTGTAGTTTATTGTATATATGGTATGTTTACAGTAAAAGAATTTTGAAAGCTAAACAATAAATTTTAAAAGTCAAAAATTTTAACACATTTTCAAAGTTAACAAATATTGTCAAGTATTGCTAAGATACCATTTTGGGAAGTGGTCCTACTTCCATTTGAAAAAGATGCCAAATGCTGTATTTTCAGAAAATATTCTGTATAAAAATTTATGTATCTATGGAACCCTTATAGTTATAAATTACTTACATTTTCCATGTACATAAATTTTAACATGCTATTATAAGAAAAAATATACAATGAGTAACATTATTTAGGATGCTTTTAGCTGATATTTAGAATGCTTTTATTATTCAAGATGTTTTTAGTTATACCAGAAAATTCTGACTCAACTAAATGACACCACTAAGGAATTTATTATTGTACAAAAGAAGCCAAGAGGTTGGCAATTTCAATGCTAGTTAATTCAATGCCTTAACATCTCTTCAAGGACCCATGTTTGCTGCATCTTACTGTTTTGCCATCTTCACGTGTCAATTTTGTCTTGAAACTTGTGACTTTATGATCACAAGATGGCTACAACAGTTCTAAGCATCACAATTTCAGAAGCAAAAAGACCTTTTCTATTTTAGAACAAAAAGAACATCTCTCAGAATCCCGTCAGCAGACTTTCCCTCTTGTCTCATTAGTTACTGCTTTAGAACACCCCTTTACTTAAACCAATTACTGGCAAGAGGAATAAATGAGTGCACCAAATTTAGTAAGATTTATCAGGACCTAACCCTTGGTCTCCTAATGGGTAAGCAGATACCTGAAAGAATCAGAGTTCTGTTAAGAAGGTTAAGAGGAAGAGGGGTAGGGAAATGGTTGTTGCTGAGGAAACCAGAAGTATCTAATAACAGCTGACTGAATCACAATAAAGGAAGCATAGCATAAATGGTTTTAGGTATCAATCAAAATATCTGTAATGCTATTAGTTTTTAAATATTCTCTCTGGTTCTATTATCAATATATTTTTTATCTTGCAAGAATCATAAAGAATTCAAACGTAAAAGTTCAAGTAAATAGATGAGTGTACCTACATTTTTTTGTCTTACTTGTACAGGATAGGTAAACAAACTAAATACAAGAATTCATTTTTTTTAAATACTTGCCTGTTTAACTATTTGAGTAAATATACATATAGCTACATCACCCATATCTTTTGCAGTAACAGTACTATGACAATTATCCATGTTCACATTTAATAATAGTCCTGACACAACTAGTAAATGGTGGAATCATTTAGCCATATTGACAACTGGTGACTTCAAAAGACTATTAAGAGGGCACCCATATAAAAAAACAATTCCTGATACATATCAAGATTTTTTTTTTTAACAACCTAATGACTTGGTCTCAGAGAAGCAAACCTGATACAACCAAGGTACTGGGTTATCAATAAACTGTAAACAAAATGATAACAACTGATCTAGAAGCTTCAAGAAAATAACAATAGACCTTATTAGAATAGCCTTCCTTCAGACTCTGCAACTCCCTGGACAGTGAGAGGAAGTAATTATCTAGAGAGAAGATCTTAGTTACTGGACAAAATATCAACACGGTTAAACTCCTGTGTTTAGAAAAATTCCATAGAACCATACAGCTGTAACAGTGGAAAATTTTATTCTAGCAGATTATCTAGGAAATATTCTAGTTACCACATTGAGATATTTTAGGTCAGATTCATGAATAACATTAAAAAGTCAATAAGTTATCTATAAAAACAATATTCCATCACCTATAACATCAACAAAAGGAACTGTTATTACATTACCTTGTAACCCCAGAAATTTCTATTCCTATGCAAAAAGCTATTAGTGAGTAATGAAATATTAATAGCAAGAATGTAGTTGTATTTTTGTCATTGAACCAAGTTTTAACCATTAGTAAATCATGTATTTATGCCAAAAAAAAATCCAAGTATAGTACTCATTTGCTCTCTTTCTTTAAAAAGTTTCTTTTTCAAAAGTTTGGGTTGGATTGGTCTATAAACATAACACTGCAAAAATCTGTAGACTGCACTTACAAAAAGTGAATTATTTGTAACACTTGAGGGCCTCCAGTATCCTGGAGCTTTGTATAATATTCTCTTTAAAAATACCGTGGAGAAAAATTATGTAAAAATGGAAGATTTCATGGAGCTTTTTTATCTAGCCATCTGCCAATAATCGGAGAGATCCTTTTGTTCTGACCTTTCCTAAATCTCACATTGATTCCTGCCCATTCCCTGACTTGCACATCCAAAACAAGGGTACACTTGATTTTGACTTTTTACAAATTCGAAAGTTTAGTATGGAAAAATCAAATATATAAAAGCAGGGAGTTAAAAATCTCCTTTTGTATATACTTGTCCTGTGTTGTGCTTTTCGCATCTAGAATCTATTTTATTCTTACAAGAACTTCATGTAGTAGTAAAGGAGGTAAATTTATGCCGCTTGATAAGGACAACTGGGTCACACAGAAGGTGAACGTCTGAGATGATCCAGCTATTCAGAAACAGACATACCTGAAATCCAATTCTGACCTAAGGTTCAAGTTCAGACCTCGCTTCCTTCAGATACCATATTTTTTGCATAATATGAGAAACGGAACTCCTTATTTAAAACCCAAACTGACCAGTCATAACAGCTCTGTACTTCTCAGAAGTCCTGATGTCAATTCTGTTCAGAGGTATCAAAGCTTCACGATGACAGGAGACTGAGCAAAGTAGGGAAGGATATGTTTCCAGTAAGAAAAAATTGATAATTATAGATTTTGAGTAAATGGCTATAATAGAATCAGCTGACAATGAACTCCATTTTGGAATCTTATTTTAATATTTCTTCCAAATTCTTCTCATAATACACTCCCTATTTAAATTCATAAAAATATCTTGCTAAGCACAAAATGATTAGTTTAATACCTAAACTTTGGGGTGTTGTTATTATGATGATTAGCTAAAACTTGAAATAAATCTATTTCTAGTTGTCATTTTATACAAGTAGCCTATTTTGCCTTTCAATAATTCCATTTTAGCTTTTTATAGATAAAATACTCCCTTTTGAATTCTAGTAGGAAACCACTCTCCTTAAAATGTTTTTATAAATGGAGCTAATGCATTTCCTCCACAGGAACCATATTATATTTGAACCACAATGTATAGGTTAAAAAAAAAAAAAAAAAAAGCAGCACTTGAGGAACCCCGCCAAGATACAGGGAGCAGGCTGTCTCTGGGCTGTCTATACTTGGCCTGGGACACTTGAAACTAAACCCAAATGACATAAAATAAGAAGCATTCCCAGTGATTTTCTTTCTGTCAAAGCTCCAGGAAATCACCCCATAATTAGAGAGTTGGTGCTATCTTCTCTTAGCAAAAATGAACAGCTATCATGTGCTTTCAGAGTAAAATGTTTTAATATATAACTTCTGCTTATATGCTTAGTTAACATGTCCTCGGCCAATTCTCATTTTGGAGGCAATTTAGAAACTAGTAAATAATTGTTCTTTTCTTCTTCAGTGGAAATCAATTTTCAGTCATTTATTCTCCCTTCTTTGTTGTCTCATGCCCAGCGACTTAGTTACAGTGGGATAAGTACCTCACTACAGAACTCACATCCTACAGGGGATGAGCTCCAGAGTGACCTGCAGTCAGATGTTATATAATTAAAACTAAGACATTCTGCCCTAAAATACAGTATGTAGATATGTATATACACCTATGTAAGGTAATTCTTTCACATATTAAACTTGAGAACCACTGGGATATCTAAAAAAGAACCAAGAGAAGGGCTATCCACTGACATGTGACCATTCAAACCATTCTGCATTTAAGACAACTACTAACTCCCTAGCTGATAGGCAATGGGTAGAAATTTCTGATGTGTTCCTCATTGCCCACAGTCTTCACTCCATTCTCTTTGGATATTAGGTCTCCAAAACCTCAAGGAATATCAAATGTGATTTTTGTTGTTATGGGAATCAGAGAAAATGGAAAAGTCACATGGGAAACAGTTACGTTCTAATGCTAAATTTAAGTTAAAAAATACAATCAACTGAACATCAACATTCCTTGAGTGACTTTCATCCAGAAGGCCCTATGACCCTACAGACCCTAAGAAAGTGAAGTTCCCTTTGCCAGGTTTCTCTAAACTTGCTCTCAAATGCCCAGTTCATCCTCAAGAGCCCAGTTACTGTCAGGCAAGGATTAATAACTCAGGCATCTCATCTTTCCTCTGCTGCTCTTACCCATGTCTAGAAGTTTATGCTGGGGGGAAACCTAAAATGTACTAAAACCGTTCTTAACATGGAGAGTAACTACCCTTCCTTTGTGATAAATAGATGTTATTTCTAGGATTAGCACTGATTTTTTTTTAAGTCATAAAGAGAAATACTAAACATTGAAAATTAATTTTACTTATTTATTTAAGGTTTTATCTATTTATTGTTTGAGAGAGAGAGTACACATTCAGGGAGGAGAGGGAGTGGGAGAGAGAGAGAGAACCAAAGCAGCTCTGAACTGAGCACAGATCACGACCTGACCTGAAATCAAGAGTCAGATGTTTAACTGACCTGAGCCACCCTGGTGCCCTGAAAATTAATTTTAAATTTAAATGTTCTCTTTGAAGTTAGACTTACACAGTTAGGAGAAAGATGAGAAGAGAGGCAGCATGGTATGATAGAATAATGAATGAAATTAAGAAAATACAGCCAAATTTCTCCAAGTCAGAAAATAACTTTTAGTACTTTCTGGGTTCCAAGTGCCTAACCACCCAAATACAATGCCTGGTGCCTTGCAAGTTTTCAATAAATATTTGCTATACTTGGCTGTTGAGTTTTAGGTCTATAAAACAGACACCGGACAAGCTATGTTTAAGTAAAATTCCAGCTCTAATATTCTTGCCCAATCTCATTTCCAGGAAACCAATACTACAGGGTATAAACTATGGAAAAAAGCATCATAATTCTACTTTAAGAAACACCATTAATCTCATCAACTTGGTGAATTTCACCAATTTTCTCATTGTCTATCTTTGATCTTTACTGAAGTCTGTTTTTGCCAAAATGGGTTTCATGACATAATCCAGCCAGTTAACATTGGCAATGCTTCCCAAACCTGTTAGCACATGAGAATCACTGAAATCCATTTCCCTCTCCAGATTTACTAAATTTGAATCTCCAGTGGTAGGACCCCAGGAATACATTTGCCTAAGTCCCCCTATGTGATTTTGATAAACATAGTCTACAAATCTCTTAAGTTTAAAATATCAGAACTATATGTATATATATTTTCTTCTTGGATATCATATGTTAACAAAGGACTTTTTCCTTTATTTTTTGGCTTCATTTTTTGTTTTTATATCGATTTGTTTTAATCTTTTACTATAGACTATTTCAAACATACACAAAATAGGGCAAACAGTAAACCACCATGTACTTTTCAATAATGATAGATTCATTGCTGGTCTTCATCTATACTGCCGCTCTCACATATGGTTTTGAACCAAATCCCATAGAGAGCAAAGGATCTTTTTTGAACCATGATAAGATGGGTTCTTCTCAAAATAATTTCCTATCTTAACTGTAGAACCTGCATGACCAAAGTTTCTACCTTGGAGTGCAGAGCCTGGGCTGAAACAGGCCAGATATACTGATGAAAACTATAAGTAGTGGTGGTAATTCCTCTTTTAAGTCATTGCTTTCAGCCTTTTTTATAGTTCATTTTACTCCCTGCACATTTTAATGTGCTACCACATCTCATGGAGTAACATTCATCCAGTCTGTTTTTCTACTCTGGGTTCATAAACAGAATTCTCTTGTTCCTCTTTACCCCTAATAATGATAAGCTTAGATAGATACAAACCAGTAGATCATACCAAAACAATACTAAGTGGTAGAAAAGTGTGACATTTGTCTAAGTAACTTGAGTGCTACAATTAAGTCAGCAAAGAAAAAAATTACTGGGGTAATTTGACTAAATGTGTCAATACCATATTCTCAGAAAAGATGGTCTTCTTTTTCTTTTTTACCTTTTTCTGTCACAGATCTGAAAACACTATTAAGGCAGCAGAGAGAAGGTACTGTTTTAAAAATGGACATTCATTGTTATATTACTATTTATTATATGGTCATTCAGTATAGAGCCAAATGTGGTATGCCAGAGCATGGTTTCCTTCCAATGTAGAGTAGACTGCTGCATTCTACTCAATTCCAGTTGATTCTCTTTGGTAGTTTAAAAGAAATGGGGGGGGGCGCCTGGGTGGCTCATTGGGTTAAAGCCTCTACCTTTGGCTCAGGTCATGATCCCAGAGTCCTGGGATAGAGCCCCATGTCGGGCTCTCTGCTCAGTGGGGAGCCTGCTTTCTCCTCTCTCTCTGCCTGCCTCTCTGCCTACTTGTGATCTCTCTCTGCCAAATAAATAAATAAAATCTTTAAAAAAAAAGTTATTTTTCAAAAAGCTAGTAAGTTAAGGCCTTAACCCTTCATACATCAATTAGTCAAACTTCAACAACTTATTGAGTCAACCTGGTTTCATCTATGAAGGAACGGTTTTTGTTTGTTTGTTGTTTGTTTTAAGGTTTTATATTCATCTGAGACAGAGAGATACAGAGAGAGGGGGAGAGAGCATGGGCAGGGAGAGAGACAGAAGATTCCCCGCTGAACTGGGAGCCTGAAGACATGGGGCTCAATCTCAGGACTCAGAGATCATTAAATGAGCCGAAGGCAGAAGCTTAACCATCTGAGCCACCCAGGCGTCCCAGGAAATGTTTTCTTAACGAAGAATGTTAGAAAGTAAAATTCAACCCCAACAAAGACCATAAATAGTTTCCTAAATATTCCCAAGTTCTAATTTCTAAATATCATTCATATCAAAGATATAATAGGATCAATCTCACAAGACAAAAAAATCCTATATGGTATTCCTAGGATAGTCTGGTATTCTTTGATTTCAAAGTGGCTATAGTACAGCCACTTTAATTAAACTATCTGAGGATCAGAAAAGAGCACTGAAATACTCCCCAAATTTGAGTTCCCTTATACTAAATTTCAGTATATGTGACTCTGTTTCTGTGCTTTTTCAGCAATTAGAAAAATTCTGTTTCAATAAATGTAAGCCATTCCTGAAGGGGACAATTATAAAAAGTAGGGGAAGCATGTGGAATAAAAAAGAGAAGTAAAAGGATAGTTTAGATAGAAAAGAAAGATTTTAAGAAGTTAAAGGGAATAAATACAGATGTTGCACAATCCTACATCTGTTTGAAAAGAGGAGGCTGAATAATGTATGTAAAAGGTAACAGACTATCCTCTGGGGCTACACGTTGGGAGAGACACAGTGGGGATCCGAGAGCTGGATTAACAAATCCAAATCATAAAATCTGAAAACTACTGAATGTTTGGACAACAGGCTAGGTAATGGAAATAAAACACATCTTAATATGCACATTCCACAACAAAGCAAAACAGATTTATAAACTTTTCAACCAAACCATCAGGCAGAATGATCCTAGAACACTTCCAGTGAGCTAGAAATGATAAAGAGAAAGTAATCATACATGAAATCATTATCGAATTAAGATGTAGAAAATGTTATTCACATTTTTTCTTTAATATGCTATGCTAATTAGTTCATTTCTGTGGACAAAAAGAAAAATTTATAATAGCTTTTATTGGTTTACTGACATATTGGCTTCTAAATCTGCATTATGTTATCAAGATGTTCTTCAAGATTCCCAGAGACTAAAGAAATGTTCCAACAAAATAAACACATAAGGTACCAAATATTTACACAGTGGAATATATCTTTAATAAGGTACTATTATTGGTATTTACAAACAATTTCCTAGTAGCATAAATAAATTTATCAACAGGTCTCAGTGTTTCTAAATCTGAGACTTCCTTTTCAATCATAGTTCCAAATATGGGTTCTAGGATCAAAAGTTGTGAGGATTCCTTGGACTGCCTGCATATATTTCTCTTCCTCCATTCTGGAACATTTCGAGTCAATTAACTCTCAGACCAATGGACTAACCAAACTGGAGGGACAAATTGTACATACTTTAGTATTATCCATAGGACACACTATTGACATTGCCATTTTTTAGATCTTTGTCTTCAGTTTCAGAAAATGGCTTACCTAGCAACCAAACTATTAATTATAGTAGGGTAGTACATTCAACATGAATGTCCATGAACAGAGTTATTATAATAATATATATAAACTTCTAAAAAATACAAATTTTAAAAAGGTTCTGATCATCCTACCAAATACAGTAATGATAAAAAGACTTGGTATTTCCTGCCAAACCATTCTGAATTCCAATCTCTTTCCTCATCCTTTTCTTCTGTTCTCCTCTACCATTTTTGTAATTTTGTTAACTTTGTGGTTTCCAGTTAAGCGCAATAGTTAAAAATGAAGTACACAGGCAATTAACTCCTCCATCAATCGTAACTGCTCAAAAGCCACTGTGGCAATTTACATTTTGTTAGAGCTTCATCGCTCCTGCCTTACGTCTTTGAGAATCATAAATCCCAAAACCCCTTCAGAATGCAAGTCTAGCACAGATGGAAGGAGTTTTATTTCACTTGGGAACTGAGAAGGTAAAGCCATTCCAAAGTGGATGAGAACATAACCAGTCCAGTGTGTGCCATTTAATTCAATGATTCCCTTGGGAGGTACTTCATTTGCTGGTGCACTGCTGACAGCAGAAATGCTGCTTAGCACAGCAATATATTAGCTATTTGTGAGGCATTAGGTTAGCAAATACGTAAGAGCATGGAAAAACTGAAGAAGTCAATGGAATCAGGTTGTCTGAGTGACTCTGAATCAAGGCTTCAGAATACTCTTTGTGAAAATGGGCCCAGATGTGGGAGGTAGAAGCGCACAGCCAGTCCTAGGGGAGGTTTTGCTTCCCTCCACTCTTCTGAATGAATAAAACAAAAGGTAATGCCAATCACAGGCTTTACACCTTAATTCTTTCCTTTTCTCCCCATCTCTTCTCTTTTTGCCTTTTTCTCTGCTGTGTAGAGTTATCTCCAGAAATTGAAGAGAAGCATTAAAACAAGTATATTAAAAATTAACCTCACCCTTACCCCGATACTTTTTATCTGCCTCTCCTGCTTTACTTTCTTTGTTGTGGTCATGATCATCTGACATATTTATATTATTACCTGTGCATAGTAGGCATTTAATAGAAAACAGATCTGTGGATAAACAAACATTTGTTTGCTTAAAGTGACATTGTAGTGTAGGAGGAAAATTAATATTTTAAGTGCGTAAAATTAATAAAGAGTGGGAAGCTATGGTCACAATTAGCTACCAGGAAAGCTGAAAACTATCTGAAATTTATCCACAGTGCTCTTCCAGTGTCCTTTTTATAGCCCGCCACACCCTCTTCACCTCCCCCTCTTCCTTGCTTACACACCCCCGGCATCCAGGACCCTCACAATGAGGATAATAATGGTGATGATTAGTATCTACTAAGTGCTCAGTCTGTCCCAGGCACTGCAACAGACATTTCACATATTTTATCTAATCATCTCAACAATTCTGTATGGTCAGATTTTTATATAGAAATACGAAAATCTCAAGGGATTTTTTTTTTATGAGGATCAAATCAGCTAATGTATATCAGGTGATCAGGACAGTACCTAGATGTAAGTGCTACAAAAGTATTTAAGTGCTACATAAGCTACCACAACTACTGTTATCATTATTGATTTATCTCCATTTTGTTGATGAAGAAATTTACTGCATGTCTTTGGAAGGATAGCCTATCTACTTTCATATGCATACAAAACCTTTATAAATATCCCTCGTTACAAGTAAAATCAAACTATGAAATATTAAAAACTACAAATACAGGGGCACCTGGGTTAAGTGTTTGGCTTTAGCTCAGGTCATGATCTCAGGGTCCTGGGGTCAATCCCAAGTCCTGGGATCAAGCTCCGTGTCAGGCTCCCTGTTCACCGGGGAGTTGGTTTCTCCTCCCTCTCCCTCTGTGCTCACTCGCTCTCTCTCTCTCTCTCTCAAACAAATAAATAAATATTTTTTAAAAGAACTACAAAATATGTAAGGTAAAGAACAAATTCAGTATACGTAAGCCAAATTCTCATCACTGTAAAGTTTCAAGGGTCTACAAAGCAGTCTTATTTTTGGGACACCAATCAACAACTAGTTCTAGGCAGCACCAGTGGGGAAAAATGACAGGCAAAAGGTATATATAGATTCCCTATTAAAAGGATTCTTTGTAAAAAAAAGTCCAAGGGAGTATCAGTCATGCCCATATCCTCTCCAAATTACCCGAATTAATACAAAAGAATGTAAATAAAAACAGTGTACTTCCTATGAAAACAACTGCAAGACAAATCCCTAATACCATTCCAAAAGGCATCCCTTCTTAATTCATTCTATGTGGATAGACTGGATCTAAAACTATTCCAGGTCTTTGTGTTCATTAAAAAAGACATTATTTTTTAATGGAAATACTCAAGCACAAATCTTTATTAGGTATTACAATTCCCTGGAAATACAAATCCCAATACAGCTGGAGATGCTTTCCTATTATAATGTTCAGTTTCCTAAAAAAGACATTCAATGCAGTACCCTCCAGTTTCACATCAACAGAAATACATGTTTAGCTTTAAATTGTGTATCTGACTAACAGAGCAGGAGAATATTGTCTATAAATTGTCTGCTGTAACTTTATTATTTTACAGGTGAGGAAATCTCTCTGATACCTAAAGAGATTAAGTATTCTGACCAGGCTTAAACAGTTAATCAATGACAAGCAAGAATTAAAAAGAAGTCTGCATATGCTGTCCAAAAGCCGATTAGTCTATGCTATGTAAATTTCTAAGCATCTTTTTTTTTTTTGTATAAGTCACAGATAGATGCCAGTGTGTAAATTATTCATGTATATTCAGAATTTTTTTTTTTTTTTTTTTACAAATTAGATATACTAAGGGAGGACTGGATAAAATTCCCTTACTTCCACCAGTGATCTAGAAAATAGTATTTATTTACATTTCTTACATATCATGTTAGTTGATCAGAATGAAAAATCTTGCTGGTGTGACTCCTTTTTTTTTTTCCAGAACTGTCATTTTAGTTCAGTCCCAAAATGCCTATGAATCCTAGGAATAATACCTAAATGACTTGCCAATATTAAAAATTTGTGTGTACATGCAAGTAGCAAGGATCTTGTAATTTACATTTTTGGAATAGTTAAGGCCATATTCGCACACTAAGTATCCCATAGCAGGCTGCCAATTTATAAACAAAGGACTATTTCTATACTGGACACAGCAACTGTCAAAACTATTATTACCACTAGAAAGGTCATCTCAATGTGGTTTCAGATGCTATTTCTAACAAGTGAACAGCTCAGCTGGCTAGAGCAGCATGGGAATGTGAGGACCAGACTCAGACAGAGATGGTCCAAGTAGCTCCCCTCTCTTCCATGTTCACAGTCTGTTACGTACCTGGACTCCGTAATGAATAAGATATAACACTTAAGTAAGGGTGCTGAATGTTTTACATAAAAGACAGTATCACGACTGTGATAAACCTAGTTAGAAAAAAAAAATCTCAATCAGCAACTATTTATCATCATTATAATGTTCTGTTTTGTTCTAAATAATACTGACCCATTTGGCAGCAAATAAGATTCATCATTAACAAAAAGATATAATATAGCTTTTTACTTATTCTCAAAATTTATCTACTCACAGTAGGTTTCATTCTAAAGACCACAGTGTACCAAGTCCAAGGGATTCTCTTTGAATTTCTGAGCTTTTATTTTTAGTATTCTGTTTGACAAATCCTGATTGAAAATCAATTATGTCCCAGGTGTTGTACTTGATTCGAGGAGTAAGAAATGTGAATAAAGCAAGGCTCCTGCTCCCAAAATATTCAGTTGAGTCAGTCAGGGGGTTGTGTATACAGTAATTTCGGTGTACGGTGACAAGTGTGATAATGGAGGTGTTGGCAGGATTGCAGGTTACCTACAGTAGACTAGACTAGACTACAAGTCAGTCAGAAAAGAATGCTGATGGATGTCTTGAAAGATGAGTCAACATTAACCAAGGAAACAAGGAAGACAAAGCCCATTCAAGCAAAGAAATGCAGGCATCCTTCATTTCAATGCCAGTGACTTTTTTTGCACTTCATAAATATTGCTCATTTTACAAATTGAAGGTTTGTGGCAACCTTGTGGCAACAAGTCCATCAGCACCATTTTTTTTTTAATTTTATTTATTTATTTGACAGAGAGAAATCACAAGTAGGCAGAGAGGCAGGCAGAGAGAGAGAGAGGGGGAAGCAGGCTCCCTGCTGAGCAGAGAGCCCGATGCGGGACTCAATCCCAGGACTCTGAGATCATGACCTGAGCTGAAGGCAGCGGCTTAACCCACTGAGCCACCCAGGCGCCCCAGCACCATTTTTCTAATAGCATTTGCTCACTTCATGACTGTCACATTTTGGTAATTCTCATAATATTTCAAAGCTCTTCATTATTACTATATTTGTTATGATGATCTGTGATCAGTAATTATGACTCACTGAAAACTTACATGATGCTTATTTTTTTTCACCATAAAGTATTTTTAATTAAGGTATGTACACTGTTTTTTTTAGACATGATGCTATTTCACACTTAATAAGCTATCGTTTAGTGTAAACATAGTTTTTATATGTACTAGGAAACCAAAAAATTCATCTGACTCACTTTATTGCAATATCTGTTTTATTGTGGTGGACTAGAAACAAAGGCAGTATCTCTAAGGTATGCCAAGTAGACTGACAGACGC
This sequence comes from Neogale vison, assembly GCF_020171115.1. Classification (NCBI taxonomy): domain Eukaryota; kingdom Metazoa; phylum Chordata; class Mammalia; order Carnivora; family Mustelidae; genus Neogale; species Neogale vison. The sequence continues at coordinate 132,101,413 of NC_058102.1, read as the reverse complement.
TAGTACATGTAGAGAACTATGTAGAGTTCAATTCCCTTGGAGCTATATAAGTCTGGAGGAATCAATTAAAAGAAAATCTTCCAAATCATATTAAAGAACTTAGACTTTAACCTTTAGTGCAGGGATTGTAAATTGTGTAGAAAACTTGAAACCTGAAGGTCCAGAGTTGTTTTATTTCATCAACATGACACTGCTTAGAATTTTTACATTTGAGTACTTCAAGTCATAAAATACAATTTCCAGTGTTCCAAAGGAACAACATTATTTATTTGAGTCATTTGTACAGGTTATAGTAACTGACTGGAGCTTAAAGGCAATTAATGCATTTGAAGTACTAAATGAAACATGTTAGATTTTCATTTTTTAATAAAATACAGTGAATATAGCTAAAAATAATAGTGATCATGTGAATAAAAATATTGCAAAATATCTTCTAAAAATGACAAGATCAACAATAAGAATAAAATAAACAAATGAAACCAATAATAATACACATATACTTACATTATAACTAGAATACAAGGAATGCCACAGAAATCAAATTTGTTCTATGTAGAAAAATCTAACACCATTTTCCAGTGGAGTTATGTCTTAAAATTCTATCCCAAGACTTTAAGACAGTAAGTCAGGGCCCAGGGAACATTGTATAGAAAGAGAGAAAAATTAAATGGAAAGTCTATGATTAAACTCAATTACCCTTGAAAAGGGAAAGTCTACCCAGATGTGAAAATACTGGGAACAGAAGTCCAAATAAATCCAAGTATTAATTATAGGTAAGGGATGTCAAAGTGCATGGGATTACAATAGAAGTCTTGAAAAGGCAATGCTGATGGAGAAAGAAATATAAAGGGAGAGAGAGGCATCCACTAGAAATTGCACCATAAAAGGAGAGAAAAGCCAGAAGGGTAAATTCAGAACACTATAAGACACGTAGAAGAGAAAAAAAACTGAATGGGATGCAGCAACCCACCCCCCAACCCCTCACTACTTTCCAAAGAAGCCATCTATAAATAAATTATGTATAACTGTTAGTAGCAGAAGTGAGTGGTTCTTGAACTAAATATCTCAAAATTCGCATCAAAATAGCCATTCCTATTCAAGAAAGTGGAGGTACAAACAAAGCTACTAGAAGAAGAAAATACAAGCTGAGAATCAAAACAATTCAGCTGATGAAAACCTAAATACAAAGCAAAAGAAGACTATAGCACAATATTCTCAAAGGTATTGAATATCCTCAAATAAGTATTTGGGAGATATGAAAAAATTATTGAACCAGAAGTTTAAAAACTAGAAGCAAAATGACCAAAAAGAAGAAATAAATGATGGAACACAGATGTTTTTTTAAATTCAGAGAAAAAAATAGAAGACAGATATCAAATCAGAAATATAGATGAAATTACAAGTGCTCCCCAAATTAACTGAATAAAAACAAGTATTGGAAAAAAATGGAAAATGAAAGTAAGGTTTTTTTTTTAACAGTACTGTTTTTTCTTTTTAAGATTTTATTTATTTATGTGACAGAGGGAGAGATCACAAGTAGGCAGAGAGGCAGGCAGAGAGAGGAGGAAGCAGGGTCTCCACTGAGCAGAGAGCCGATGCAGGGCTCGATCCCAGGACCCTGAGATCATGACCTGAGCCAAAAGCAGAGGCTTAACCCACTGAGCCACCCAGGCGCCCCAAAAGTGAGTTTTAAAAAGACATGAAAACATCTACTAGATCAATGAAGAAATTAAAGGAGAAATAAAATTTCTTGAGAAAAACAAAAATGCCACCCAACAGACCAGAACTTGCAGGATGAAGCAAAAGCAGTTCTAAGAGGAAAGTTCCTAGCAGTAAACACATATTAAGAAGCAAGAAAGATCCCAAACACAACCTAACTCTATACCTAAGGACTGGAAAAAGAACAAAGTAAGCCCAAAGTTAGCAGAAAAAAGGAAATAATAAAGCAGAAATAAATGAAATAAAGAATAGAAAAACAATACAAAAAATTAACCAGAGTTGATTCTTTGACAAGATAAACAGAAATTAAGAACCCTTAGCTAAACTAACCAGGAAAAATAAAGAAAGAATCCAAATCAATAAAATTATAAATCAAAAAGGAGCCATTACAATGAATACCAAAGAAAATGAAAGAATTATAAGAAACTACTAATGAACCACACACCAAAAAACTGACAACCTAGAAGGAATGGAAAAAATTCTTAGAAACATACAACTGACGAAGACTGAATCAGGAAGAAATAAAAAATCTGAATAGACTTATTACTAACAAGAAGATTGACTCAGTAATAATAATAATAAAAAAATCCAACTAAGGGATGCCTGGGTGGCTCAGTCAGTTAAGCATCCAACGCTTGGTTTCAGCTCAGGTCATGATCTCAGGGTTGTGAGATGAAGCCCCATGTCAGGCTCCATGCTTGGCACAGAATCTGCTTAAAACTCCCTCTCCCGAAAGGATCAGGAGGAAGCCTGGAACAAACAGCTTAGATCCCACGAAAGCAGAATCAGGGAAATAAATGATGCCATGAAGCATTCCAACGTCAGAATTATTGGAATCCCTGAAGGGGAGGAGAAAGAAAGAAGTCTAGAAGATATAGTGGAACAAGTCCTTCATGAAAATTTTCCGAATCTCGCGAATGAAACCAGCGTTCATGTACTAGAGGCTGAATGGTCTCCACCCAAGATTATACATTCCAAAAAAAATCACGACACCTGATAGTCAAATTGAGGAATTATAATTGTAGGTATAATCTCTTGAAAGCCGCCAGGGCAAAGAGGCTCCTTACTTACAGAGGGAAGCCCATCAGAATAACGTCAGACCTGTCCACAGAGACCTGGCAAGCCAGAAGAGGCTGGCAAGATATATTCAGGGCACTAAATGAGAAGAACATGCAGCCAAGAATACTTTATCCAGCAAGACTGACATTCAAAATGGATGGAGAGATAAAGAGTTTTCAAGACCGGCAAGGCTTAAAAGACTATGCAACCACCAAGCCGACACTGCGGGAAATATTAAGGGGGGTTCTATAAAAGAGGAAAATTCCCAAGAATAGCATTGAACAGAAATATAGAGACAGTCTACAGAAAGAAAGCCTTCAAAGGTAACTCGATGTCAATAAAAACGTATCTATCAATAATCACTCTCAATGTGAATGGCCTAAATGCACCCATAAAACGGCACAGGGTTGCAGATTGGATAAAACGACAGGACCCATCCATATGCTGTCTACAAGAGACCCATTTTGAACCTAAAGATACACGCAGTCTGAAAGTGAAGGGGTGGAGAAGCATCTTTCATGCCAATGGGACTCAAAAGAAGGCTGGGGTAGCGATTCTCATATCAGATAAATTAGACTTCAAACTAAAGACTGTAGTCAGAGATACAGAAGGACACTACATAATCCTTAAAGGGACTATCCACCAAGATGATCTAACAATTGTAAATATCTATGCTCCCAATATGGGAGCAGTCAATTACTTAAGAAAACTGTTAATGAAGATAAAGAGTCATATTGATATGAATACACTAATCGTAGGAGATCTTAACACGCCTCTTTCAGAATTAGACAGATCATCAAAGCAGAAAAAAAAAAAAAAAAGAAAGAAACAAGAGCATTGAATGACACATTGGACCAGATGGACCTCATAGATATATACAGAACATTCCACCCTAAAACAACAGAATACTCATTCTTCTCAAGTGCACACGGAACCTTCTCCAGAATAGACCACATACTGGGTCACAAATCAGGACTCAACGGATACCAAAAGACTGAGATTATTCCCTGCATATTCTCAGATCACAATGCTTTGAAACTGGAGCAAGGAAAAGTTCAGAAGGAACTCAAACACCTGGAAGCTAAAGACCACCTTGCTTAAGAATGCTTGGATCAACCAGGAGATCAAAGAAGAACTGAAACAATTCATGGAAACCAATGAGAATGAAGACACTTCGGTCCAAAACCTATGGGATACAGCAAAGGCAGTCCTAAGGGGAAAATATATAGCCATCCAAGCCTCGCTCAAAAAAATTGAAAAATCCAGAACACACCACCTGTCTCTACACCTTAAAGAACTGGAGGATCAACAACAAATCAAACCAACTCCACACATAAGAAGGGAAATCATCAAGATTAGAGCTGAAATCAATGAGGGAGAAACCAGAGATACTATAGAACGTATCAATGAAACTAGAAGCTGGTTTTTTGAAAGAATCAATAAGATCGATAAGCCACTGGCTACACTAATCCAAAAGAAAAGAGAGAAAGCCCAAATTCATAAAACTATGAATGAAAAGGGAGAGATCACAACTAACACCAAGGAAGTAGAAACAATCATCAGAAGTTATTACGAACAGTTATATGCCAATAAGCTTAGCAACCTAGATGAAATGGATGCATTCCTGGAAAAATATAAACTACCAAAATTGAACCAGGAAGAAATCGACAACCTGAATAGACCGATATCTAATAACGAGATTGAATCAATGATCAAAAACCTCCCAAAAAACAAGAGCCCAGGACCTGACGGATTCCCTGGGGAATTCTACCAAACCTTCAAAGAAGAAATAACACCTATTCTCCTGAAGCTGTTTCAAAAAATTGAAGCAGAAGGAAAACTTCCAGACTCTTTCTATGAAGCCAGCATTACCCTGATCCCCAAACCAGGCAAGGACCCTACCAAAAAGGAGAATTTCAGACCAATATCACTGATGAATATGGTAAGATTCTCAACAAGATCCGAGCCAACAGGATCCAACAGCACATTAAAAAGATTATCCACCATGATCAGGTGGGACTTATCCCTGGGCTACAAGGATGGTCCAACATTCACAAATCAATCAATGTGATACAACAAATTAATATGAGAAGAGAGAAGAACCACATGGTCCTCTCAATTGATGCAGAAAAAGCACTTGACAAAATCCAGCATCCGTTCCTGATTAAAACGCTTCAAAGTATAGGGATAGAGGGAACATTCCTGAACCTCATCAAATCTATCTATGAAAGACCCACAGCAAATATCATCCTCAATGGGAAAAAGCTTGCAGCTTTCCCACTGAGATCAGGAACAATACAAGGATGCCCACTTTCACCACTCTTGTTCAACATAGTATTAGAAGTCCTAGCAACAGCAATCAGACAACAGAGAGAAATAAAAGGTATCCAAATTGGTAATGAAGAAGTCAAACTCTCTCTCTTCACAGATGACATGATTCTTTATATGGAAAACCCAAAAGACTCCACCCCCAAACTACTAGAACTCATACAGCAATTCAGCAACGTGGCAGGATACAAAGTCAATGTGCAGAAATCAGTGGCTTTCTTATACACTAACAATGAAAATACAGAAAGGGAAATTAGAGAATCGATTCCATTTACTATAGCACCAAGAACCATAAGATACCTGGGAATAAACCTAACTAAAGAGGTAAAGGATCTGTACTTGAGGAACTATAGAACACTCATGAAAGAAATTGAAGAAGACACAAAAAGATGGAAGACCATCCCATGCTCTTGGATCGGAAGAATAAACATTGTTAAAATGTCTATACTGCCTAGAGCAATCTATACTTTTAATGCCATTCCAATCAAAATTCCACCGGCATTCTTCAAAGAGCTGGAGCAAATAATCCTAAAATTTGTATGGAATCAGAAGAGACCCCGAATCGCTAAGGAAATGTTGAAAAACAAAAATAAAGCTGGCGGCATCACCTTACCTGATTTCAAGCTTTATTACAAAGCTGTGATCACCAAGACAGCATGGTACTGGCATAAAAACAGACACATAGACCAGTGGAACAGAGTAGAGAGCCCAGATATGGACCCTCAACTCTATGGTCAATTAATCTTTGACAAAACAGGAAAAAATATACAGTGGAAAAAAGACAGTCTCTTCAATAAATGGTGCTGGGAAAACTGGACAGCTATATGTAGAAGAATGAAACTCGACCATTCTCTTACACCATACACAAAGATCAACTCAAAATGGATAAAAGACCTCAACGTGAGACAGGAATCCATCAGAATCCTAGAGGAGAACATAGGCAGTAATCTCTTTGATATCAGCCACAGCAACTTCTTTCAAGATACGTCTCCAAAGGCAAAGGAAACAAAAGCCAAAATAAACTTCTGGGACTTCATCAAAATCAAAAGCTTCTGCACAGCAAAGGAAACAGTCAAAAAAACAAAGAGGCAACCCACGGAATGGGAGAAGATATTTGCAAATGACAGTACAGACTAAAGGTTGATATCCAGGATCTATAATGAACTCCTCAAACTCAACCCACACGAAACAGACAAACACATCAAAAAATGGGCAGAAGAGGGCACCTGGGTGGCTCAGTGGGTTAAGCCACTGCCTTCGGCTCAGGTCATGATCTCAGGGTCCTGGGACCGAGTCCCGCATCAGGCTCTCTGCTCAGCAGGGAGCCTGCTTCCTCCTCTCTCTCTGCCTGCCTCTCTGCCTACTTGTGATCTGTCTCTGTCAAATAAATAAATAAAATCTTGAAAAAAAAATGGGCAGAAGATATGAACAGACACTTCTCCAATCAAGACATACAAATGGCTATCAGACACATGAAAAAATGTTCATCATCATTAGCCCTCAGGGAGATTCAAATTAAAACCACATTGAGATATCACCTTACACCATTTAGAATGGCCAAAATTAACAAAATAGGAAACAACATTTGTTGGAGAGGATGGGGAGAAAGGGGAACCCTCTTACACTGTTGGTGGGAATGCAAGTTGGTGCAGCCTCTTTGGAGAACAGTGTGGAGATTCCTCAAGAAATTAAAAATAGAGCTTCCCTATGACCCTGCCATTGCACTCCTGGGTATTTACCCCAAAGACACAGATATAGTGAAAAGAAGGGCCATCTGTACCCCAATGTTTATAGCAGCAATGGCCACAGTCGCCAGACTATGGAAAGAACCAAGATGCCCTTCAACGGATGAATGGATAAGGAAGATGTGGTCCATATACACTATGGAGTATTATGCCTCCATCAGGAAGGACGAATACCCAACTTTTGTAGCAACATGGATGGGACTGGAAGAGATTATGCTGAGTGAAATAAGTCAAGCAGAGAGAGTCAATTATCATATGGTTTCACTTATTTGTGGAGCATAACAAATAGCATGGAGGACAAGGGGCGTTAGAGAGGAGTAGGGCATTTGGGTAAACTGGAAGGGGAGGTGAACCTTGAGAGACTATGGACTCTGAAAAACAATCTGAGGGGTTTGAAGTGGCGGGGGGGGGTGGGAGGTTGGGGGACCAGGTGGTGGGTATTATAGAGGGCACGGCTTGCATGGAGCACTGGGTGTGGTGAAAAAATAATGAATAATGTTTTTCTGAAAATAAATAAATGGAAAAAAAATAAACAACCTCCCTCTCCCTCTACCTTTTCTCTCATTCTCACTCAAATAAATTAATCTTAAAAAATTTTTCCAACTAAAAAAAGCCCAGAACTAAATTAACAACTTCGCTGGTGAATTTTGTCAAACACTTAAGGAAGAATGAAAGCAATCCATAAAAAACATTTCCAAAAACTTGAAGAGCCCACCTCCAAACTCACTTCGCAAGGCAAGAATTCTACTGACACCCAGACCAGAAAAGGATGTTACTAAAAAAGGAAACTACAGGCTAATTGTAGGCGAATATCGCTAAAGAATATAGATACAAAAATTCTCACTAAAATACTAGCAAACCAAACTCAGCAGTACATTAAAAGGATCATTCACTATGATCAAGTGGGATTTATCCTTGAGATGCAAGGATGGCTCAGCATATGCAAACCAATCAATGTGACACATCACATTAATAGAATAAAAGAAAAGAATCATATTATTATCTCAACAGATGCAGAAAAATCATCTAACAAAATTCAACATCAACTTATGGTAAAAAACAAAAAAACAAACAAACAAAAAAACCCTCTTAGCAAATTAGGCATAGAAGAAACATATCAACATAATAAAGGCCATATGTGACAAGCCCAGAGCTAACCTCATATCCAATGGTGAAAAGCTGAAACTTTTTCACTAATATTAGGAACATGACAGGGTGCCCACTCTCACCACTCTTATTCAACATAACACAAGAGTCCTAATTGGAGTAATCAGGTTAAAAAAAAAAAGCCCGAAAAAAACAGAAAAGAAAAGAAAGGAAAAGGGAAAGGAAAAGAAAAAGAAAGGAGTCAAATCGGAAAGGAAGAAGTAAACTTATTCCCTTGTATAGATGACATGATTTTTTTGTAGAAAATCCTAAAGACTCAACCAAAAAATAAGTGAATTCAGTAAAGGTACAGGATATAAAATTAACATACAAAATTCAGTAGCATTTCTAAACACTAAAAACAAATTTTCTGAAAAAGGAATAAATATGTCATTTTAATTTACAATAGCATCATAAATAATAAATATTCAGGAATAAATTTAAATATCTCTACTCTGAACACTGAAGACACTGATGATACTAATTGAAGATGGCACAAATAAATGAAAAGGTATCTTACATTCATGGAACTGAAGCAATTAATAATGTTAAAATTTCAATACTATCAAAAGTCATCTATAAATTCAAAGCAACCGCAATCAAGAGTCCAAAAGTATTTTCTACAGAAGTAGAAAAAACACTCCTAAAATTTATATGGAACTACAAAGACCCCAAATAGCCAAAGCAATCCTGAGAAAGGAAAACAAAATAACAAGCACTGTACTGCCTAATTTCAAACTATACTATAAAGCTATAGTCATCAAAGCAGTTTGGTACTGGCATAAAAAGAGACAGACTAGTGGAACAGAATTAAGAATCCAAAAATAAACCCACACAGATATAGTCAATTAATATTTGACAAGGGAGCTAAGAACACTCAATGGAGAACAGACACTATTTTCAATAAATAGTGCTGGGATAATTGGATATTCACATGTAAAACAATGAACCTGGACTCATATTTAATACCTTCCACAAAAGTTAACTCAAAATGGATTAAAGACTTAAATTTAAGTCCTAAAATCATTAAACTCCCAGGAAAAAAAACAGGAATAAAACACCTTGATATGAGTCTTGGTCATGATTTTTTGGATATGATACTTAAAGCACAAGCAACAAAATGAAAAAACAAGTGTGCCCACATCAAACACAAATTTGTCCAGCAAAAGAAACCATCAATAAAGTGAAAAGAAAACATACTTAATGAAAAAAAAAATTGCAAACCATCTATCTGATGTGGGATTAATATTCAAAATATATAAGGAACTCATACAAATCAATAGTAAAAGAAAAAATAACCCAATCTAAAAATGGGCAGAGGCGTACCTGGATGGCTCAGTCAAGAAAAGGCCAAGGTATATGAAAAAGATGATCAATATAACTAATCATTAGGGAAATATAAATTAAATCCACTAAGAGATATCACCTCATGCCTATTAAAATGGCCATAATCAAAAAATAAGAGATAATAAATACTGATGTGGATGGGGAAAAAAGGGAACCCTAGTACACTGTTGGTGGGATTATAAATTGATATAGCCATTCTGGAAAATAGCATGAAGAATATTTTAAATTAAAAACAGAACTACTATATGACCCAGTAATTCTACTTCTAGGAATATACCCAAAGGAAGTGAAAACTTACTTGAAAGAAGAATTAATTTTATCCCCATGCTGTACTTCAAATCTGCAGCATTATTTACAATAGCAAAAACATGGGGGGGGACCCTTAAAAGTCTATCAATGGATAAATGATAAATAAAATATTATTCAGCTATAAAATAACAACAAAACAAATCCTACCATTGGCAGCAACATGGCTGGAACTTAAGGCATTATGCTAAGTGAAATAAGTCAGACAAAGAAAAACAAATACTGTATGATCTCACATGTGGAATCTTTAAAACAAAACAAAACAACAACAACAACAACAAAACACCTCACAGAAAAAGAGATCAGATGGGTGATTATCAAAGATGGAAAGTAAACAGAGGGGAAACTAAAGGCAAGTGGTCAGGAGGTATAAATTTCTAGTTATAAGATAAACAAGTACTAAGTGTATAATGTTCAACATGATGACAATTGTTAACACTGTTGTATGATATATAAGTAAGTTGTTAAGAAATTAAACTTAAAGTTTTTACCACCATAAGAAAATTTTTTTTCTTTTTGTTGTATCTATATGAAAAGATGGATGTTAAATAAGCCTACTGTAATATTTCAAAATATATGTAAGTCAAACCATTATGCTCTATGCCTTAAATTTATACAGTGAGGTATGTTAATTATTTCTTTATTAAATTGGGGGGGAAAACATGAAAAATGTAAAAAAGAAAGTAGTTAAGACAGTCAAAGAATGTATAACAAATGTAAAGTTGGAGTCGCTGAAGTAGGAAAATAATACAATGTAAAAGAACTAATATTTAAAATTACACACTAAAAGAACTTTCTAGAAGTAAAAGAAGACTTTAAACCAATGTTTCACAAGTGGTGTGCTGAGGCATGCCAGTATGCTGAGTAAAGTCACAGGCGTGCCATGGAATATTTTTAATGTGTGATGGATATACAGTAATATTTGATATCTTTTGAAATTCACACTAGTTCAAATGAGAACTCTTTTGACTCTATGAACTTACCAGATATCCTGGAAAACTGATCCTTGATGAAAAACTCTGAGATATAACCTATTAAAACTATTAGATTATAAAAATTTAAAAAAACAGGGTCTAAGGGGAAAAAAATCAAATAACTTATAAGAGCAAGAAAATTAGATGGACGTCAGACTTTTTAAAAGCAAATTACAGAACAAAGAAACAACAGAACAATATTTTTAAGAACTAAAGCAAATATGAAACATGATTTTCATATGCAGCCAAGCTATCCTTCAAGTATCAAGGCTACAGAAAAACAGTTTTAAACATGAAATAAAATAAAATAAAATGAAAAAAAAAAGTAGAATAACTCATGGACTACAATAAACATGAGCCCTTCTTATGCATTCTATTAGCAAATGTACATCATCTAACCATTTCTGGAGAAATGTTAATTGTGGACAAAAGGCCAAAAAAAATGATGAAGATTATATATCTATATCTATATCATACCTATGAAAATGTATAAATAGTCCAAGGAAAACATTACACAGAAGAGGAGAGAGAAAAATAAAGTAGAATAAGCTCATAGTTTTATAAGCAATAAGTCAAAGGGTACAATTAAAAACTGACAAATTAAAAAAAAACTAACAAATTAGATAACAAAGGTGAAATAAAACACAGACTCTAAAAGCATTATAAATATATTTTAAGGGCAAAAGAAGCCACTAGGAAAAACAAAAAAAAAAAACCTTCCTAAATACCAAAGAAAATTTTAGAAATTAAAGAACAAACAAATGAGGGAGAAAATCCCAGCAAATAAAACAGTGTGATATTACTTAGTTGCAATACAACTGTCATATCAATAAATGTGGATTGGCTTAACAAAACAATTATAAGACCAAACTTTAATCTGCTTCACAAATAAGACCCAACTATATGCTACATAATTAAAGACACACCTAAAACAAAGTGATTCAGAAAAGATGAGGATTCAGAAGCAAATTGAACCAATAATGAAGCAGGAGTTGTGAATTTGGTAACAAATAAAGTACAATTTAACCAAAAAGAATTAAATATAACAAAAACTATTTTTAAAACCCAATGCTGCAATTTATAATAAAGATACCACATTCATGAATATTCATGAACCACTTATTCAGAAACCACCTTTACAAAGCAGAAAAGATATGAAGAAGAGATAGAAACATAATTCAAAAAAACTTTACCATACCACCCTCAGTACAAGACAGATTAAATGGACAAAAGCCAAGTACAGATGTAGCAGGCCAAAACTATATAATCAGTAAGCTGCACCTTATAGGTATATAACAAACTTTTATCCTCATGAGTTAGAGAGTATACTTTCATTTTAAGTGTAAATGAAATGCTAATGAAAGTTTACCATATATTAGTCATACAGAAAGCATGTTTCATAAAAATAGAAATATTAAAGACATGGTTTCTGACAAAAGCTCAGTAAGCCTAGAAATTCATATAAAATAAAAGACAAAAAAGTTCTTTCTTAACTGAATATTAAGGGGAGAAGCCCCTTCTACACTAAACAACTCTTGGGTGAAAAGGCAAAAACAAACAACAATTTGAGAATATCTAAAGACAATGATAATAAAAACACTTCAAACTATTATGGCACACATTTAAAATAAGAGAAAAATTTCTAGTCTTGAACACTTTTGTTAGTAAAAACAATAGGATGAAAATAAATGTGCTAGAGAAGCTAGCTATGGCCTAGAGAAAAAACAACAAAGTAAGCCAGAAAAAATAAAGTGAGGGGAATAATAAAGATAAGCAAAAAATCTATTAAGTAGAGAAAAGAAAAACATTGATCTAGTTAATAAATCAAAATCTTGGGTTTCTCAAAAAAGTGACAAAAATACTTTAAAAAAGGGGGGACGAAAGCAAAAATGCAGCACAAGAAAAAAGAGAAACCAACCATTAAAAATTTAAAAATAAAAATGTTGCAAATCTTTATGTTAATAAGTTTGAAAATCTAGATAGAATTAATAATTTCCAAAGAAAACACAGTTTATAAAATTTATTCAATTAGAGGTAGAATACTTAAAAAGACAGATTTATTACTCAGATGTAGAGAAAATTTAGAAAAAAATTCTCAACTAAAAAGCTCCAGGCTCTTACGGTTTCACTGGAGAATTCTACCAAATTTTTAATGATCAGATTATTCTAATGCTACATACATTCCTCCAGAACACAGGAGGAAAAAAAAGTAGGTCTTCCAAATTCTTTATATAAAGCAAGTGTAGCATTAAAATCTAAGTCTGTAAAGACAATAGAAATAAATTTACAGATCAATATCACTTATCAATATAATTCCAAAAATAAAAATATTAACAAACTAAATCTAAAAACCCAATTCTCCATTAAGATATACATACATCACAACCAAGTGAGATTTATTCCAGGTACTATATTAATGGATCAGGGAGTCCATTAATAAAGTACAACATAACATCTAAGAAGAAAATGATACGATTATGACTATCAATTTTAAAAAGTAAAAATCAAAAATCAAAACTTTTACCCTTTGATAAAATTTAACATTTATATCTGATTAAAAAGCATTCAGGAAAACATGGATTAATATATACTTATCTTTAAGGATTTATTTGAGAAAGAGCGAAAGCCCGAGCAGGGGGAGGGGCAGAGGAAGAAGCATAGTTCCTCCTCAGCAGGGAGTCCAACGCAGGGCTCAGTCCAAGGACCCTGGGATCATGACCTGAGCCAAAGGCAGACACTTAACTGACCGAGCCACTCAGGCACCCCTATACTTTTTAAACGTAATAAAATATAGACAACTTAGTCTTAAAACCAGTATCTTAATACAGAATCACAAGAGATACCAAAGGTTACTTAAGATACTTAAGGTTAGGAATAAGATAAAGATATCCATTTTTTCCACTACTATATAACACTGTGTTGTATTGGTGGAAATAGTAAATGCAATTACAAAAGAAAAATCTATTAGATTAGTGGTTCTTAAAATGTGGTCTGTAAACCCCAGGTAGTTCCAAGAGTCTTAAGCAGTTCACAATGTCGGAAGTTTTCCCCAAATAACACTAAGATATTCTTTGTTTTTTTCTGCTGTATTGATATTTGTACCAATGGTGCAAGAGCCTGCAGATTAAAACTTCTGGCATCATAGTAAGAATCATGGAAATGACATCAAACTTCATTAGTAACTATTATATTCTTTACTAACAGGAACTAAAAAAAATCAAATACCACTTAAAATGTCCTTAATCTCATACTAAAAATAATTAATATTGTTAAATCTCAAGCCTTGAGTACGTTTCTTTTTAATAGTGTGATAAAAGGAAAAGTATGCATAAAGTATTTATGTCACATACAAAATTATACTGTTTGTCTCAAGGAAAATCACTTGTGCAATTCTCTCAGTTGTGAGCTGAATTAGCACTTATTTCATGGAACACTATTTTCCATGACAATAATTGACAGATAAATTATAGTTGTTCAGATTGGATATCTGGCAGACATTTTCTAGAAAATGCACAAAGTGAAGTTCAAGAAAAACAACTGATGAGATTTGCTGCCAGTGACAAAATTCAAGTTTTAGAAATCTTATATCTACCACCATAAGCCTGACAGCTTCCCAATATTTAAAGCTTTTTTCTGATGTGATCAGTAGCAATTTTAACAAATGAGGATTTTTTTTTCTATTTTCTAATGAAATGTGCTAACATTTGGAATATGTGCATAACTCAGTGAAACATTTATCTCCCATATAAGTCATGCATCAGCAAAAGACCCATTCAAACTGCGAGATACATTAATGGGTTTTAATGTAACATCATACAAAAATATATTAAAATTGTTTCAGGCTTCCAGATATGGAATGAGTAAGTCACTTGGATGGTAGGGGCAGCATAAGGAATACAAGCAATGGTACTGTAATAGCATTGCATGATGACAGCTACACTTGTGAATATGTATAGACTTGTTGGATCACTATGTTGTACACCTGAAACTAATACAATATTGTGTGTCAATTATACTTCAATTTAAAAAAATAACTTCAGGTTCCATATTATAAATTTATAAATTTTAAAATTTATAAATATTATAAAAACATTCAAGAAGTTACCATAAATCAAATTTTGGAGCGTAAAACAGAATGCCTGCAATTCTCTGAAAATATTACTAAAATATCCCTTTGTTTTTCAGCTACAAACTTTACGAGGCCAGATAATCTTCATATAATTCAAAAAATAATGCGAAATACTGAATGCATTAGCATATATAAATATTCACCTATCTTCTTCTAAGCCAGATGTCAAAGGGATTTTTAAAAGTGCACAATAATATCAATGTGGTCACTAACTTAACAAAATAACTCATTAAAAAATATCTGCTAGCCTTAATGGATTTACCATTGTTATTTTCTAATGAATCAACAAATAATTATAATTTTCTGAGTCTTAATTCTAATGAGGTAAATATTAATAGATAACTCACAAACCAAAATGTCTTGAGGGTACCACAAAAATATTTAAGAAAGTAAAAAGCTCTGAGACTAAAAAGTTTGAGAACTCCTGACTTACAGCATTAGAATGGAAAAGCAAAACTACCTGTATTTGCACAGATTTTGAAAAACCACACAGCGTCAATGATAAAACTAAGCAACACAAGAATTCAATAAATTCTTGGGTGGTTCAGCTAGCTGAGTGCTCTGAATCTTGACTTTGGCTCAGGATATAATCTTGGTTGGGGACATAAGATCAAGCCCCATGTCCAGCTCCGTGCTTAGCACAAGGTCTACTTGAGATTTTCTCTCTCCCTCTGCCCCTCCCCCCAGTCTCTCTCTCTAAAATAAATAAATAAATCTTTAAAAAAAAAAAATCAATACCCTTTAAATATACAAGCCATAACCCAAAAGAATAGATATATGGTTAAATAAAAGCATTTATCATGGCAAAACAGAAGTAAAATACCCGGAATAAACCTTACCAAAAAAAGCAAAGCCTATGTCAGAGAAACCTTAAAACACTTCTTAAAAAGACAAAAATAGTCTAACAAATAAGATGTTCCTTTGTCTCAGATAGGATGGTTCAACCTCATAAAGATACCATGTCTCTTCAAGTTAATTTATGTATTTAAAACTTTATTCCCATAAAGATACTTAGAAGTTTTTCTTTTATGAAGCTACTACAATTTATGTGGAAAATAAGCATGCAAGCAGAATTGTGAAAAACTGTAAAAGAAATAATACCAGTGAGAAGTTAGCTTAACAAAATATTAAAACTTTAAATTCTCTATAATTCAAACAGTGATACATGAATAGACAAACTGGGGACTAGAATAGATGTAAACCCAATACAGAATTTTAGTAAATGAAGGTGTCATTTCAGATTACTAGAACTAAAAGAAGATATGTATTATGAAATGGTGCCAGGACAACTGGATAGATGTTCAGGGGAAAGACCAAATAAAATCCATACCTCATAACATACACAATCTTTGTATATCAGAGATCCCAAACAAATGAAACCATAACAAGCTAATTGATAATTTAGTATTAAGAATTTAGAATTTTAGGGGTGCCTGGGTGGCTCAGTGGGTTAAAGCCTCTGCCTTCGGCTCAAGTCATGATCCCAGAGTCCTGGGATTGAGCCCCACATCGGGCTCTCTGCTCAGCAAAGAGCCTGCTTCCTCCTCTCTCTCTGCCTGCCTCTCTGCCTACTTGTGATCTCTGTCTGTCAAATAAATAAATAAACAAAATCTTTAAAAAAAAAAAAAAGAATTTAGAATAAAAAAAAAGAATTTAGAATTAATAAATTCTAACATAAACTAGTAATAGCAGAGGATTTCTAACTATAACTTAAAATCCAGAAGAATAAAAAGAAGATAAATTTCAATTTATCTTTTGCATGGCAAAAACAAACAAACAACAAGCAATGTCAAACACTGAGAAAAAAGATTTTTAACATCTTTTACAGATGAGGTACTAATATCTCTGATAAAGGAAGTACTCTTAAAAACTTAAGGAAGGAAAAATGAAAACTATAAAATATTGCTTAAAATATTTAAAAAGGCATAAAGTAATAGAAAGAGATTCTATGTCCATAGATTGGAGACCTTAATATCATTAAAATGTCAATACCAAAAGTGATCTACAAATTCAATGCAATCTCTATCAAATCCCAATAATGCTTTCTGCAAAAAGAGAAAAACTCATCCTAAAATTCCTATGGAATTCAAGGGACCTCAGATAGACCAAAAAAAAAAAAAAAATCTTGAAAAAGAACAAAACTAGAGGGCTCACACTTCCTGACTTCGAAACCCACTGCAAAGTGTGGCAAAGGCATAAAACAGACATCTAGTCAATGGAACAGAATAGGCAGCCTAGAAATAAACTCCTGCGTATACTCTCAAATGATTTTAACAAGGGTGTCAAGACCATTCAATAAGAAAAGAATAGCTTTTTCAACAAACAGTGCTGGAAAAACTGGATATACATGCAAAAGAATAAAGGTGGACCTTTACCTAACATCATAAACAAAATTAACTCAAAATGGGTCAAAAACCTAAATATAAGAATTAAAACTATAAATGTCTCAGAAGAAAACATAAAGCAAAAGCTTCACATTAGATTTGGTAGTGATTTCTATGATATGCCACCAAAGGCACAGGCAACAAAAGAAAAAACAAGTTAGACTTTGTAAAAATTCAAAACTTGAGGCTCAAAGGAAACAATCAACCATGTGAAAGGCAATCGATGGAATGAGAAAAAAGATAGGCAAAGCACTTATTTGATATGGGATTCATATTCACAAAAACTCATACTCATAATGAATGAATGTACTTAATACCAATGAACTGCATATTTAAAAATGGTTAAGACAGATCTGCAAAAAAAAAAATGGTTAAGACAGTAAATTTTATGCGTACTTTACAATAAAAAAATTTGAAAGAAATTAAAAGGACGAATAGCCAAAACCAAAAACAAAAACAAAACAACAACAACCAAAAAAACCCCAAAAACCTGAAAAACATGAACAGGTAATTCAAACACAGCCCATAACCACATGAAAAGATATTCACCTTCACTAAAAATAAAAGAAATATACACAAATACAAGGCTGAGATATTCCTCACCTATCATACTGGCCAAAATTAAGAAGCCTGACAACATGTACTGTTAGTAAAGTTGTAGAAAAACAGGTAAATAAACCTTGCTAGTCTGAATGCACAATGGCACAACCCATGTGGAAGGGAATTTAACAATATATGACACAATGATGTATGTGTTTACTTTCTGATGCAGTGATTCCATTTTGGGGAATGTTTCCTAAAGATACATCTCCAATGATACGGATATATATACATACACACATACATATATACAGTTTACCCCTGAACAATGCAGGCAGGGTCAAGGACATCAAAGCTCTGCAGTCTAAAATCCACAACAATTTTTAATTCCCCAAAAGCTTAACTACTAGTAGCCTACTGTTGACTGGAAGACTTACCAATAAAATACATAGCTGGTTAACATGCATTTTGTGGACTATATTATATATCGCATTTTTACAATAAAGTAAGCTAGAGAAAAGAAAATGTTATTAAGAAAATCACAGGATCACACATTCTTCTCTAGTGCACATGGAACATTCTCCAGAATAGATCACATCCTCGGTCCTAAATCAGGACTCAACTGGTATCAAAAGATTGGGATCATTCCCTGCATATTTTCAGACCACAATGCTCTGAAGCTAGAACTCAACCACAAGAGGAAGTATGGAAAGAACCCAAATACATGGAGAATAAACAGCATCCTTCTAAAGAATGAATGGGTCAACCAGGAATTTAAAGAAGAATTTAAAAAAATCATGGAAACAAATGATAATGAAAATACAACAGTTCAAAATCTGTGGGACACAACAAAGGCAGTCCTGAGAGGAAAATATATAGCGGTACAAGCTTTTCTCAAGAAACAAGAAAGGTCTCAGGTACACAACCTAACCCTACACCTAAAGGAGCTGGAGAAAGAACAAGAAAGAAACCCTAAGCCCAGCAGGAGAAGAGAAATCATAAAGATCAGAGCAGAAATCAATGAAATAGAAACCAAAAAAACAATAGAACAAATCAACGAAACTAGGAGCTGGTTCTTGGAAAGAATTAATAAAATTGATAAACCCCTGGCCAGACTTATCAAAAAGAAAAGAGAAAGGACCCAAATAAATAAAATCATGAATGAAAGAGGAGAGATCACAACTAACACCAAAGAAATACAAACTATTATAAGAACATACTATGAGCAACTCTACACCAACAAATTTGACAATCTGGAAGAAATGGATGCATTCCTAGAAACATATAAACTACCAAAATTGAACCAGGAAGAAATAGAAAGCCTGAACAGACCTATAACCAGTAAGGAGATTGAAACAGTCATTAAAAATCTTCAAACAAACAAAAGCCCAGGGCCAGATGGCTTCCCCGGTGAATTCTACCAAACATTTAAAGAAGAACTAATTCCTATTCTCCTGAAACTGTTCCAAAAAATAGAAATGGAAGGAAAACTTCCAAACTCATTTTATGAGGCCAACATCACCTTGATCCCAAAACCAGACAAGGATCCCATCAAAAAAGAGAGCTATAGACCAATATCCTTGATGAACACAGATGCGAAAATTCTCACCAAAATACTAGCCAATAGGATTCAACAGTACATTAAAAGGATTATTCACCACGACCAAGTGGGATTTATCCCAGGGCTGCAAGGTTGGTTCAACATCCGCAAATCAATCAATGTGATACAAAACATCAATAAAAGAAAGAACAAGAATCATATGATACTCTCAATAGATGCTGAAAAAGCATTTGACAAAGTACAGCATCCCTTCCTGATCAAAACTCTTCAAAGTGTAGGGATAGAGGGCGCATACCTCAATATCATCAAAGCCATCTATGAAAAACCCACCGCAAATATCATTCTCAATGGAGAAAAACTGAAAGCTTTTCCACTAAGGTCAGGAACACGGCAGGGATGTCCATTATCACCACTGCTATTCAACATAGTACTAGAAGTCCTAGCCTCAGCAATCAGACAACAAAAGGAAATTAAAGGCATCCAAATCGGCAAAGAAGAAGTCAAATTATCACTCTTTGCAGATGATATGATACTCTATGTGGAAAACCCAAAAGACTCCACTCCAAAACTGCTAGAACTTGTACAGGAATTCAGTAAAGTGTCAGGATATAAGATCAATGCACAGAAATTAGTTGCATTTCTCTACACCAACAACAAGACAGAAGAAAGAGAAATCACAGGATCTTTAAAAAAGGGGGGGGTGCCCCTGGGTGGCTCAGTGGGTTAAGCCTCTGCCTTAGGCTCAGGTCATGATCTTAGGGTCCTAGGATCGAGCCCCACATGGGGTTCTCTGCTCAGCAGGGAGCCTGCTTCCCTCTCTCTCTCTGCCTGCCTCTCTGCATACTTGTGATCTCTCTGTCAAATAAATAAATAAAATCTTAAAAAAAAAAAAAGAAAAGAAAAGAAGATCATAAAAGAAAATACCTTTACAGTACTATTTTTACTGAAAAAGATTCATGGTATAGTAGACCTGCACAGTTGAAACCTGTGTTGTTCAAGAGTCAGTATATATGTACAAGATTATTTATGAGAGCACTGCAAGAAATTGCAAAATACTGGAAATAATTAAAAGCTAAAACATAGAAGTCTAATTAAATAAACAATGGAACATTCATGCAACGGAACACTATAGCCGTGGGAAAGTATGAAGAATTCTGAGAACTAAGATGGAATTATTTTCAGAATATACTGCTAAGTGAAAAACCAAAATACAGAAGAACATTCAGAGTATGGTATCTTTTGGGTAAGAAAAAAGAGGACTAAGAGTGTGTGCATGTGTGTGTGTGTATTAACTCATTTGCGGAAAAAAAATATATATGACAGATCAACCAAATAAACTAATGAAATTACCTACAGGTACGAGTGGAAACAGGGTGGAAAAGGCTTGTAAGAGATGTAGTAGGAATTACATTTTCCTCAGAATTTCTTTTTGAAATTTTTTCTTTTGAACAGTATTTAACATTTTAACATTTAGAAACAAAAATATCAACAAGAATGGGAATTTCAAACCACAAAAATGGAACGCAAACAAGCAAATTTTCAAATGAACAACATAACCCCTTAATATTTGGACTATTTATCTCCAGATTAAAAACAAAAGATCTACAGGCAAATACTAAACTTCAAATAGTAGGTTTGTTTATCACAGTGGATGGCTTAATGATTATGAAACTACTTTTGGTATACTCTTCGACTGAGGTTGAGGAGAGTTAGGTATCTTGTTGTCAGAGAAGAGAGTCACAAACTGTGGACAGTGAGAATATTGTGGTGTTGATCTGGAAGTAGAGGTAAAAATATGTACATAAAAATGTGTACTCATAATACGCACAAAGACACAGACAAAGGGGGTGAGGAGAGATGCCTACACAGATTCCTAAGAGATCCCAGTATTTCTACTACAGATTCCTAAGAGATCCCACTATTTCTACTATCCTCATAACGATGAGCATAACGGCATGCAAATTGTGTTTTCTAAATACCATTCTCCACTAAAAGGAATTACAACTTCATGAATGAATGCCTGATTCCGGGGCCATAGTGAAGAAAGTACAAGACGAGCCTGGAACACCTTGTGCCAGAAAGTAAGAAAATACTCATGAAATAATGAGGACAGGTCAAAAGGACAGAGGAGCAGCCTAAAGGAACTCCTACTGGCCAAACCTGGGACAATGACTGAGATAGCCATGTACCCCTTACACATTTTATACCTATTATGACCTACTACAAACACATAGATTCTGTGATATTCTTGACAAAAATGTATTACTTAATCTAATCATGAGGAATCATCAGATTGACCCAAATTGAGGATCATTTTACAAATCAACTCGCCTATATGCTTTAAAAATGTCAAAATCATGAAAGACAAAACAGACTGAGAAACCGTTTCCCAGGAGGAAACTAAAGAGATATGATACTTAAATATACGTTGTGATCTTGGTTTAGCTCCTGGCCCAGAAATTTTTTTAAGCTATGAAAGATATTACTGGGGCAATTAGTAAATTATAAAGTGTTGAGATTAGATAATAGTATTATATCAGTTTTAATTTTCTGATTTTGATGACTGTAATATTACAGGCGGTCCTTATTCTTAGGAAATACACACAGAAGTATTTAGAGTTAAAGGTGCAAGATAGCTACAATTTACTCTTCAGAAAAATAAATATATTTATTCCTCCCCATTCATCAAGTCCATAATTTACCCGCTCATTAAAATTGGGTTGTAACCCACAAATCAAATGCAGCAATTTCACAGATATTGTGGGCATGCGTAAAGTAGCAAAAACATTGAATCACTCACCAAACACATTCCAAGCTGAGGTCAAACAATGTGACACTCTACCTTCTTGTTTCAACTGTCATATTATAAACTGTTTTGTGGTCTATTTAGTGCCACACTTTTTTTTAAAGATTTTATTTACTTATTTGACAGACAGAGATCACAGGTAGACAGAGAGGCAGGCGGAGAGAGAGGAAGGGAGGCAGGCTCCCCGCTGAGCAGAGAGCCTGAATGTGGGGCTCGATCCCAGGATCCTGAGATCATGACCTGAGCCAAAGGCAGAGGCTTTAACCCACTGAGCCACCCAGGTGCCCCATAGTGTCACATTTTTCACATTTGAGCTTTTTTTTTTTTTTTTTTTTTTTGGTAATTTTGCTGTTTAAAATGGTCTCTAAGTATACCACTGAAGTGTTGCTTAGAGTTCCTAAGCACAAGATGGCTGTGATGTGCCTAGGGGAGAAAATATATATGTCACATAAGCGTCATTCAGCATCATTATACTGCTGTTGGCCATGAGTTCAATATTACTGAAGCAATTATATATACAGAATAATAAAATAAGGTGTCTTTAAACATAAAAACATACAGAACTGGGTTGTATATTGATTGGTTGATAAAATGCTCTGACCAGAGGCTTGTACGAAGCTAACCCTGTATTTTCTCTTGGAACAATGGTCCCATAGTCACTAAATTCACTGTTTTCAGTGACTTTTCAGATAATTACTACAGATAACGAGAATAAAGTGTGTGTGTGTGTGTGTGTGTGTACCACTATTTCTTGAAAAACCATGAGATGAAGTAGCTTAGTTCCATTTTAGGATCTTGTAATTTAAAAAACACATCTTTAAATACTAAAATTACTCATATTGCCTAGATGTTAATGTTGTAAGACTATGTGAAAGAATGAGATCAACACCTTCCGTCTTAAAATAACTTCAGGGCAGACATTATTGAAGAGATGCCAGGTAAAATCATCAGTAATACTTAAATTGTTCTCCTTCCCTCTCTCCCTTTCTCTCTCTCCTTTCTCTCAAAAACAATGTGTTTGGATTTGTAAGTTTAACACATGATGTTATGCAGAAGTGTTTCACATATGTGAAAAAACATACTGTTTTATGAAATAATTTAGAATTAACTGTGAAGTGAGAAGAGCGGAAGCAGAAAGATATATTTGAAGGCATTAGACCAGGTGGAAAAGGGTGACGGTCTAAGAATAAAGAGGAGGAGGATTTTACATTTGATTAGATGTGAAGGACAAAGGATGTGTGTCAAAGGAGATGAGTGACACACCACCAGTTGATAAAGGGAGTTCAGGAGAAGCTCCAGTTTTAACACTTCAGATGGAAGATGAGTTAAACTTTCACCACAATGAGTTTCAGATGGTGAGCACATAGTTGAATAAATGTGACTATGTTTAGGGAGAAAAATAAAGCTTACATCAAATATTTTAGAAGTCGCTACACAAAGGGGGTGTTTAAAAATCATAAGGGCTTGCGATTACCCCTGATAGACATGAAGAGTGAAAGGAAAGGTGGGCTGAGGCCAGGTCCCTGGAAAATAACAACTTTTAAGACACAAGGCTATAGAAGAGGAGACCACAGAGCAGACAGAGGGAGAAGAAGAACCAGGAATCTTGTTATGAAAGAAGCTTAAGTATTAGAGTTTCAAGAAGAAGCAAGGACAGATGCCTTACATGAAAGTCCTGAATCACATCCACTAGAATTGGCAATGATTTTTCAGTTTGGGGATAATATTTGAGTACATAAGAAAGGGCAACAGGGGAAAAGACTGAAAACACTTTCACAAGTCACCTGGATGGGGGGAAAAAGAGACAGGAAAACAGAAAAGAACTTGTGGGGAGGGAATAATGTTTGGCTGGTTTCAGGATTAAGCACTAGTTTCTTAATGAAGCAGAAGGAGCAGCAGAAAAGAACAAATTAAAAGAGAGATGGCATGTGATGAAGCAAGGGCCAGTTGGAGATGAGAGGATTTATCCATTAGCAGGTAAAATATCTGAACCTTTGCAATCCCCAAAGAAAGATAACAAGCATTTATACCTATGAAAATGGCTTCAGTATGAGAGGACATAAGAGAAGATAAAATAAACCATGACAGTGAAGAAAGCTAGGTTGAGTTAATGGTCTGAGAAGAAAGAAAAAAGTTAGAAATGAATGTTAAGAGAAACCAAGTAAGTTAATGCATGGTAGCTAAAATACTACTGAGACTGGCTTTTTTCCACTGTTTATTTTTTCCTGTTTTGTCGAAGATTATTTGACCACAGAGTTGAGGGTCCATAGCTGGGCTCTCTACTCTGTTCCACTGGTCTTTGTGTCTGTTTCTATGCGAGTACCATGCTGTCTTGGTGATCACAGCTTTGTAGTAAAGCTTATAATCAGGTAATGTGATGCCCCCAGTTTAATTTTTGTTTTTCAACATTTCCTTCTTTCCTTCCTTTGGGGTCTCTTCTGGTTCCATACAAATTTTGGGGTTATTTGCTCCAGCTCTTTGAAGAATACTGGTGAAATTTTGATCGGAATGGCATTAAAAGTATAGATTGATCTAGGCAGTATAGACATTTTAACAATGTTTATTCTTCCGATCCAAGAGCATGGAATGGTCTTCCATCTTTTTGTGTCTTCTTCAATTTCTTTCATGAGTGTTCTGTAGTCCCTTGAGTACAGATCCTTTACCTCTGTGGTTAGGTTTATTCCCAGGTATCTTGTGGTTCTTGGTGCTATAGTAAATGGAATCGATTCTCTAATTTTCCTTTCTGTATTTTCATTGTTAGTGTAAAAGAAAGCCACTGATTTCTGTACATTGACTTTGTATCCTGCCATGTTACTGAATGCTGTATGAGTTCTAGTAGTTTGGGGGTGGAGTCTTTTGGGTTTTCCATATAAAGAATCATGTCATCTGCAAAGAGAGAGAATTTGACTTCTTCATTGCCAATTTGGATAAAATATACAGTGGAAAAAAGACAGTCTCTTCAATAAATGGTGCTAGGAAAACTGGGCAGCTATATGTAGAAGAATGAAACTCGACCATTCTCTTACACCATACACAAAGATAAACTCAAAATGGATAAAAGACCTCAATGTGAAACAGGAATCCATCAGAATCCTAGAGGAGAACATAGGCAGTAATCTCTTCGATATCAGCCACAGCAACTTCTTTCAAGATATGTCTCCAAAGGCAAAGGAAACAAAAGTGAAAATGAACTTCTGGGACTTCATCAAAATCAAAAGCTTCTGCACAACAAAGGAAACAGTCAACAAAACAGAGAGGCAACCCACGGAATGGGAGAAGATATTTGCAAATGACAGTACAGACAAAAGGTTGATATCCAGGATCTATAATGAACTCCTCAAACTCAACATACACACAAAACAAACAATCATATCAAAAAATGGGCAGAAGATATGAACAGACCCTTCTCCAATGAAGACATACAAATGGCTATCAGACACATGAAAAAATGTTCATCATCACTAGCCATCAGGGAGATTCAAATTAAAACCACATTGAGATATCACCTTACACCAGTTAGAACGGCCAAAATTAGCAAGACAGGAAACAACATGTGTTGGAGGGGATGTGGAGAAAGGGGAACCCTCTTCACTGTTGGTGGGAATGCAAGTTGGTGCAGCCTCTTTGGAGAACAGTATGGAGATTCCTCAAGAAATTAAAAATAGAGCTTCTCTATGACCCTGCCATTGCACTCCTGGGTATTTACCCCAAAGACACAGATATAGTGAAAAGAAGGGCCATCTGTACCCCAATGTTTATAGCAGCAATGGCCACAGTTGCCAAACTGTGGAAAGAACCAAGATGCCCTTCAACGGATGAATGGATAAGGAAGATGTGGTCCATATACGCTATGGAATATTATGCCTCCATCAGAAAGGATGAATACCCAACTTTTGTAGCAACATGGATGGAACTGGAAGAAATTATGCTGAGTGAAATAAGTCAAGCAGAGAGAGTCAATTATCATATGGTTTCACTTATTTGTGGAGCATAACAAATAGCATGGAGGACATGGGGAGTTAGGAGAAGGGAGTTGGGGGAAATTGGAAGGGGAGGTGAACCATGAGAGACTATGGACTCTGAAAAACATTCTGAGGGGTTTGTAGTGGTGGGGGGGTGGAAGGTTGGGGGAACCAGGTGGTGGGTATTAGAGAGGGCACAGATTGCATGGAGCACCGGGTGTGGTACAAAAACAATGAATACTGTTATGCTGAAAATAAATTTAAAAAATGATTTTAAAAAAAAGAAAGAAAATACTACTGAGATTAGAATTCATCAATTTACATTTCCATTATTAGATTATTTTCTCTAGCATCATGAAACCCCCCCAAATGTGTAGGCTGAAAAGTTCACTTACATGATTGATATGTAAGAGCACAGAGGGTCAGTTCAAAAGTCAGCAGAGCAAGAAAGCTGAGGCTATGATGGAAATATAGTTCATTTAATCAGTTCTGTACATCAGTCTGGGTAGGGGAGGAAGAAGCTTCATGAAGGGGCTAATAATAGTGGAGGGAAAGAAAAGGATCCAGAAAACAGATCCAGGAACTAGAGCTCAGAGGCTAACAGATGGTCAAGACAGGAAGTGGTGAAGTGGGAAAGTGTAGAGAGGGAAAGGTCAGGGAGGGAACAAGGAGAAACAGAATTGGAGGAGGTAGAGATGGAGAAAGAAAGAAAGGGAGCTGGAAGGACAGAAGTGGTTTACCTGAGAGTTTGTTTTACTGTATATTCAGACAGAGGGTTAAATGCTAGCAATTGCTGGTTTCCTTCAAAAGAACAATGGTTAGCCTCCATCTCAAACAGATTTAGGCATCAGCTGAAGGGTCACCCTTAAGAAACCGCTATTCTAACTCTCCACAGTAACCTCTCTGACTGACATCAACCACCCTGGCTTGTACATAATTTCATCAAGTTTTTTTCAGATATTGTCATCTTCAAGTCACAAAAAGCTTTCCTGTGGTTTCAAAGTGAAATTGTCAAAAAGAATAGAAATCATTTTTATTTAACTTCAATTGGTATCATTCCAAAATACATATTTGAAGCCTCTCCCAAGTAAGCAGTGATAAAAATTTTATATCATGTGCCTACATGTTTTATTTTCATAAATAAAAGATGATACAAAATACTTCTAACTTGCCCAGCATTATCAAAATGGGTCGTATTAGTTGAGCATTGCTATTTGTGATTCAATTTACATTTAAATTTCAGCCTTTTGGAAAGTACATCTAAATCCCTATTGAGCAGTTTTTCAAAATCTTGTTTTACATACAGACCGATGCAGTATTGAGACTCAATTGCAGTTTAACTAAGGATGCACAAATAAATATAATTCCAAAATACCTGCAGCATATTTACAGATGTAGAAAAGAAATAATTCTAAGTAACAGATACAGTACTGAGACATAACAAGATATAAATATATAAATATATAAAGATATAAAGATATAAAAACAAAAGAATGTGTGTGCATGGGCACACACTGTGAAAAAGTAGAAAAAGTCTAATTCATATTCTTGTATTTTTTCTTAATTATCCTATTAATACAGTCTTCATTCTATGCCTCATAACAACAGAAGCCAAGTCTCTTTTGCTCTCAGTTGAATACACAATGCCTCAAGAAGTATTTATGGAATAATAAATATAAAGACCAGTTTGACTACAGCAGAAATTCAATGTGAGATATGTAGTACTAAATGAAAACTAAGGTTGGAGGAGCCCAGTATAGCCAAATTATGGAAGGTCTTAACAGCCAGCTAAGGACACTGAATGAAAGTGATGTAGGAAGCAGACAATGGGGATTCATTGTATGTGAGGGAAATCATTTCATGAAATGCTGTTTAGGGAAGAGATCAAGATAGATTAACAAGAGGGGAGAAAAACAGGGAATAAGAAAATACATTGGGGGGGTGGGCGCCTGGGTGGCTCAGTGGGTTAAAGCCTCTGCTTTCGGCTCAGGTCATGATCCCAGGGTCCTGGGATCGAGCCCCACATCGGGCTCTCTGCTCAGCAGGGAGCCTGCTTCCCCCTCTCTCTCTGCCTGCCTCTCAGTCTACTTGTGATCTCTATCTGTCAAATAAATGAATAAAATCTTAAAAAAAAAAAAAGACAATACGTTGGGAGGCAATAGTCAAAGTGTCATAGTGATGGGAATAGAGAGGAAGGAGCAACCAAAAATGTATTAATAAAAATGGAAATAACGTTCAACATTAATGCCATTTTTTAAATCGCTTTTTTTTTTTTTGAGACTTCTCTCCCATTGATTAATTTGCTTCAACTTCTCCCTCTGAGGCATTTACATGTAAAGAGACCGGAGCCACCCAGAATCATATTTGATTTAATTCCATGACGTCACAAGGCACCTTATAAATTGCTGCCGGTCTGTCTGCTCCTTAATTGCTCTGTACAAAATCAACCAGCCAAAGTAAAAGAGCACGGCCAAGAAAGGCTCCAGACATGCATATACTTCCCCACTGTCCAGAGTACCCTTCTCATCTTCTGTATTACTTCTAGCTTATTTTGAGCACAACACAGGCATCTCCTTCACTAAGACACCTTTTCTGATCCAACCAAGGAGATGAAACCCTGTTTCTATTACCATAGATCGTGGACTCATTTATATCGGTGCAATGCTAGGTATCTGGGAAGTCATTCTTTAGAGAAAGAGATTACGTGCCTCACCAAACTGGGACACACTTGCCATCACACTACTTCTGAAGTATAATAGACTGATTTCTATTAACCAGTTCTTTCCATCTTAGGGCCTAATCAAATTCTGTACAGAGATAGGATCGAGAAGGCAACAAAGAATTAGGAAATTATTCTCAAACTGTGCTTCATGAAATGTTTTTAGAAGCCACCACCAAGGATGGAAGCTCACCTAAACAGTTAGAACCTTAGAAGTTCTTAGGATAACTTTCTAAGAGTCAGGGACTATATCAAGGTAGAACGTGTCATTCCAAAAGGGTGAGTTCTTCAGACTCAGACTAACTGCTTGTTAAACTGCTACAAAGCATATGCAGAAATCAGAGGCTATCTGGGTTATATTTCCAGTGGTGTGTCTTATGTGCTTGAGGTTTACCAGACTATAGTCCTTTGATTTTCTCATATTCCGAGAGGCAATGTCAAAGGACAGTAATTTGAAAATCTACTTTATAACCTGCCACCTATTAGCCAGTGTAACTCTGGGAAAACTCCTTAAATTCTTTGATCCTCCTTCGCAGAGCTGTTTTGAAGATCTATAAAAATATATGGGGAAAAACCACCAAGCTGCAGATACACAGGCACGCAGACAGTCAATAAATTCTAGCAAGTGTTATCAAGCTATTATTTATTCTTTCTCTCATTTGTATGCGCCCTTCGCTTCTCCACAAAAGCAAAAGTATTGAATCTTTAGACAAAAGTAAACTGACGGGAAAACGATAAATAGCACAGCTTCCTTATATACCATGCATGATTATTCTGAAACAGAAAATAATGTAATACAGTCAAAATCACACTGGAAACTTCTAACTTCCCCATCAACCTATAGTCATTTGGGAAATTTCAGATGGTTCTTCGGTTTCAGTCAATTTTGTCTTATTTCCAGCCTTGGGTAAATGAAGTTTTTCTGACCCCAGGAGTATGGTCTCGCCCTTATAGCATATAATTATTACACATTTATTCTAGATAGCACCACAAATTTTCCAATGAAAGACTAGACGCATGTTTTTCACTAAATAACTAATATAATAGCAATATGGTTAATATAGAAGAAAATTATTTCAAGTCAATAAATTTTGTTAAAAAATCTATTTCTAACTTAGAGGAAAGGTTATGTATTTTTGGTTGAAAGAAACTGGAATACCAATAATTGGAGGACAGATGGATGAGCGGAGAGCAAGTGTCTGTCTCAGCTGCACTGAAATGGCAACAGCTCTAAGTGCCTCCGAGCATTAGTCCTGCTGCAAGCCCCATGAATTGTCAGGCCAGCTGTCTTAGGTTAGTCCTCGAAACAACTCTGTGAAACAAGCTTTACTCTCATCCCTCTCTCACCAATATGAAGACCCAGGGCACAGAGAGGGTAAGTAGCATGCTCAAAAGTCATACAGACGATAAGAGTGGGAGATGAACCTGACCCTCTTCTGGAACCAGCAGTCAGAAACGCTGGGAAGGTGAAGGGTGAAATGCCTCAGCCCTCGTCAGCCTTGCCAGCTGGTTCCCTTAGTTGTGTATTGGAAGAGATATTTACGTCTTAGAGAATCCCTTCAGCAACCTTGAAGGCATGTATCCATGAGGGTACCATGTAAGACAGCAGCTAATATAAGTATCTAACATTATCATAGTTGAAAAAATTGAGACTTACAGAGTCAGGACACTTGCCAAGGTAGATAACTTCAGTCAACTGTGAATTTGAGATTTTTTTTTTAAAGATTTTATTTATTTATTTGACAGACAGAGATCACAAGTAGGCAGAGAGGCAGGCAGAGAGCGGAAGGGAAGCAGGTTCCCTGCTGAACAGAGAGCCCGATGTGGGACTCGATCCCAGGGCCCTGGGATCATGACCTGAGCCGAAGGCAGAGGCTTAACCCACTGAGCCACCCAGGTGCCCCTGAATTTGAGATTTTTAAGCCAGATCTTTCCAAACCCTTCTGTCTGCTAAACCCGTTCTTTAACAAAAACTCCTGAGAAAGTCCACCATAAGGAATAAACATGAAACTGCTTAGAAGAATACAGAATTCACAACTGAATTAAAGGACATTCACTTCTTTTTTTTTCCCAATTTATTTATTTTCAGAAAAACAGTATTCATTATTTTTTCACCACACCCAGTGCTCCATGCAAGCCGTGCCCTCTATAATACCCACCACCTGGTACCCCAACCTCCCACCCCCCCCGCCACTTCAAACCCCTCAGATTGTTTTTCAGAGTCCATAGTCTCTCATGGTTCACCTCCCCTTCCAATTTACCCAAATTCCCTACTCCTCTCTAACGCCCCTTGTCCTCCATGCTATTTGTTATGCTCCACAAATAAGTGAAACCATATGATAATTGACTCTCTCTGCTTGACTTATTTCACTCAGCATAATCTCTTCCAGTCCCGTCCATGTTGCTACAAAAGTTGGGTATTCATCCTTTCTGATGGAGGCATAATACTCCATAGCGTATATGGACCACATCTTCCTTATCCATTCATCCGTTGAAGGGCATCTTGGTTCTTTCCATAGTTTGGCGACTGTGGCCATTGCTGCTATAAACATTGGGGTACAGATGGCCCTTCTTTTCACTACATCTGTGTCTTTGGGGTAAATACCCAGGAGTGCAATGGCAGGGTCATAGGGAAGCTCTATTTTTAATTTCTTGAGGAATCTCCACACTGTTCTCCAAAGAGGCTGCACCAACTTGCATTCCCACCAACAGTGTAAGAGAGTTCCCCTTTCTCCACCTCCTCTCCAACACATGTTGTTTCCTGTTTTGTTAATTTTGGCCATTCTAACTGGTGTAAGGTGATATCTCAATGTGGTTTTAATTTGAATCTCCCTGAGGGCTAATGATGATGAGCATTTTTTCATGTGTCTGATAGCCATTTGTATGTCTTGATTGGAGAAGTGTCTGTTCATATCTTCTGCCCATTTTTTGATGTGTTTGTCTGTTTCATGTGGGTTGAGTTTGAGGAGTTCATTATAGATCCTGGATATCAACCTTTTGTCTGTACTGTCATTTGCAAATATCTTCTCCCATTCCATGGGTTGCCTCTTTGTTTTTTTGACTGTTTCCTTTGCTGTGCAGAAGCTTTTGATTTTGATGAAGTCCCAGAAGTTCATTTTCACTTTTGTTTCCTTTGCCTTTGGAGACGTATCTTGAAAGAAGTTGCTGTGGCTGATATCGAAGAGATTACTGCCTATGTTCTCCTCTAAGATTCTGATGGATTCCTGTCTCACATTGAGGTCTTTTATCCATTTTGAGTTGATCTTTGTGTACGGTGTAAGAGAATGGTCGAGTTTCATTCTTCTACATATAGCTGTCCAGTTTTCCCAGCACCATTTATAACAAGATCCTAGCCAACAGGATCCAACAGCACATTAAAAAGATTATCCACCATGATCAGGTGGGATTTATCCCTGGGCTACAAGGATGGTCCAACATTCGCAAATCAATCAATGTGATACAACAAATTAATATGAGAAGAGAGAAGAACCACATGGTCCTCTCAATTGATGCAGAAAAAGCATTTGACAAAATCCAACATCCGTTCCTGATTAAAACTCTTCAAAGTATAGGGATTGAGGGAACATTCCTGAACCTCATCAAATCTATCTATGAAAGACCCACAGCAAATATCATCCTCAATGGGAAAAAGCTTGCAGCCTTCCCATTGAGATCAGGAACAAGACAAGGATGCCCACTTTCACCACTCTTGTTCAACATAGTATTAGAAGTCCTAGCAACAGCAATCAGACAACAGAGAGAAATAAAAGGTATCCAAATTGGTAATGAAGAAGTCAAACTCTCTCTCTTTGCAGATGACATGATTCTTTATATGGAAAACCCAAAAGACTCCACCCCCAAACTACTAGAACTCATACAGCAATTCAGCAACATGGCAGGATACAAAGTCAATGTGCAGAAATCAGTGGCTTTCTTATACACTAACAATGAAAATACAGAAAGGGAAATTAGAGAATCGATCCCATTTACTATAGCACCAAGAACCATAAGATACCTGGGAATAAACCTAACTAAAGAGGTAAAGGATCTGTACTTGAGGAACTATAGAACACTCATGAAAGAAATTGAAGAAGACACAAAAAGATGGAAGACCATTCCATGCTCTTGGATCGGAAGAATAAACATTGTTAAAATGTCTATACTGCCTAGAGCAATCTATACTTTTAATGCCATTCCAATCAAAATTCCACCGGCATTCTTCAAAGAGCTGGAGCAAATAATCCTAAAATTTGTATGGAATCAGAAGAGACCCCGAATCGCTAAGGAAATGTTGAAAAACAAAAATAAAGCTGGCGGCATCACCTTACCTGATTTCAAGCTTTATTACAAAGCTGTGATCACCAAGACAGCATGGTACTGGCATTAAAACAGACACAAAGACCAGTGGAACAGAGTAGAGAGCCCTGATGTGGACCCTCAACTCTATGGTCAATTAATCTTTGACAAAATAGGAAAAAATATACAGTGGAAAAAAGACAGTCTCATAGTAACTTCTTACCAGAGGAGGGCAGAGGAAGGGTTTGTATGTCTGACTACTGAGTCTGTAACTGGGTAAAATCCCTAAGCCCTTTACACACAGTCCTGCTTCTAGGCCAGATATCACTCATT
Source organism: Neogale vison (assembly GCF_020171115.1). Taxonomy (NCBI): domain Eukaryota; kingdom Metazoa; phylum Chordata; class Mammalia; order Carnivora; family Mustelidae; genus Neogale; species Neogale vison. The sequence goes on along the minus strand of NC_058102.1, from coordinate 132,068,059 downwards.
CCTGTATTTGTGCAAATAATATGGGGACCCAAAAGGCAGGATTTCCCTTTTATCTTTGTTAAAACCTATCTTGTTTGATCTAATCCAACCCTCTAGGTTAATAAACAAAATAAAACGTATTTACTTAATCTAGGATTTCTCAGAGCCTTTAATATGTTGAGATTCATTTTGACTAACGAAGGATTAGTTACCAAATTTTTTCAGCCAAGAAAGAGATTTTTCATATGATGTGGATTAACTAATTAGTAGTTTGGGGTACTATTATTTCAAAGATGCTATCAAAATCTTTTAGGAAGCTGTTTCATTTAACATACTATTTATTTTCCCTCTCACACTTGTCTATAAATTTATAAACTGGATTATCACATCCTCTTTATTTGTGAAATCTTTATCTAAATTATGGTAAAAATGTGGATCAACATGATTAAAGAAGAGTTCTTTTTCATGGCCCTGGAATCCTCTACCTGGCAGTCTGTCCAATGAAACTTTCTATGATAAGAGAAATTTTCAAGCCTCTCTTATCCAAGACAGCAGCCACAAGCTACAGGCAGTTACTGACCATGAAATGTTTTTAGAAGTCACCGTTTAAAATGGGGCTAGTGCAGCTAAGGAGCATAATTTTTAAATTTAATTTTAATTAATCTACAAGTATATCTATATGGCTACATGTGACCAGTGTTCACTAATTGGACAGCAACAGCAACTAATACCACACCATGAACTGGCACTCACAATACAAAAGCTTTGATCTAATTGCTACAACCAAGTACCAATTAAGAATTCTTAACTGTCCTTGCATCTCATTGCTTCGTTTCACCATAAGGTTATTCTAAGTGGCTTTGTCAAATGTCATGTGTTGTGATAGCTACATTTTATTCACCAAACTAGGAACTGAGTCAAAGAAAGAAATGATAGTAGCCTATATATAGTTTTCAGAACTTACTTGGTATGTTTGGGGCTTCCTCATCAACTTTTTAAAATCTGTTCTAAATTTCTGTGCTCAACATGTGGCTAGTGGCTACCCAAATGCACAGCTCAACTCGAACTCTCATCACAGAAAGCTGTATTGATCAGCACTGACCTGGAGCAGGAATGGCAAATTACAGTCTGCAGGCCATGATCTACCTGCTGCCTGTTTCCTCATGGCTAATGGACTAGGAGTTGCTTTTACATATTTAAAGGGTTGTTTTAAAAATAGCTGGCACAGATTGTATGCGGCTAACAAATCCCAAAATATTTACTACCTGGACATTTCAGGAGAAAGCTTCCTGACCCTGTGTAAGAGTAAGATGTATGCTAAACCCATCTAGCAAAGCCTAAAAATAAAAAAAACAAGCCCCCAAGATCCACAGGAAAGAGTTTTGTGGTTAAGTCCTGCCAAATTAGAGTAGTGAAGGAAGTATTTTTGACTTTCCAATGGAATATTATTCAGGAATAAATAGAAATGAGTTACTGACAGATGTAATAAACAGATCAATCTTGAAGATGTTACGCTTAACAAAAAGCCTGGACACAAAAGAACACATACCGTATGATTCCATTTACATGAAATCCTATAGTAATAAAATGAGATGAGTAGTTGCCAGGAACAGGAGATGGGGAGAGACTGATTGCAAAGAAACACTAGAAAAACTGTCTTTAAAGATGAAAATCCTGTACGTTTGACTTAGGTACTAGTTACACAGGGATATAGCTTTGTCAAAAGTAGATAATCTTGTTGTATGTCAACTACAGGTCAATAAAAAAAAAAAAGCAGGGGTGCCTGGGTGGCTCAGTGGGTTAAGCCGCTGCCTTCGGCTCAGGTCATGATCTCAGGGTCCTGGGATCGAGTCCCGCATCGGGCTCTCTGCTCAGCAGGGAGCCTGCTTCCCTTCCTCTCTCTCTGCCTGCCTCTCTGCCTACTTGTGATCTCTCTCTGTCAAATAAATAAATAAAATATTTAAAAAAAAAAAAAGCAGATGACCTTAAAATATATTTTAATATATATAAATTAGACCTCAATAAAGTTGGTTTTTTAAAAATCCATTTTAGATTCTCAATTTGCAATACACAACATTGGATTACTCTCCCTTTCTAAAAATCAGGAATTTGTCCCCTCCAGTCTTTCAACATCTTCCAATTCTTCAAAAAAAAAAAAAAAAAAAAAACTCTTAATGCTGTATCTAGGAAAGGAAATAATTCAAAGCAAGTTAAGTGTTAACTTATAAACTCTTCACTCATTCTGGATAAATTTTGCTTACAAATATTCACCTTTAGCCTGAAGATCTTTACTTTGGGAAAGAATACTGAATCAAAATAAAAGTTGATGAATTCAACCAAATAAATCAATATTTCTTTTTTAAAAATATTTTATTTATTTGAGAGAGAGCAAGCACATGCACACAAGTGAGGGAGGGGGGTAGAGAGGCGGGCAGAGGGAGAGGGAGAAGTAGACCCCCCCTGAGCAGGGAGCCCAATCCAGACCTTGATCCCAGGACCCTGAGATCACAACCTGAGCTGAAGGCAGTTGCTAAACTGGCTGAGCCACTCAGGCGCCCTTAAATCAATATTTCTAAAGGTTAGGCCCAGATATCAACATTTTCCATTTCATTTCTAATGAACAGAGAAGGTTGAGAAGTGACTTAGAGGATCTTTGAAAACTAGAATCTAGCAGGTCATGAACTCCGGGTCCTGCGATGAGCCCTGCCTCAAGCTCTGCAACCCAGCAGGGAGTCTGCTTCTCTCCCCCTTCCATGATATCTGCCCCTCCCCCAGCTTGTACCCTCTCTCTTTCTCTCTCCCTAAAATAAATAAATAAATCTAAACAAAACTAGAAGCTAGTATCCTAAAATGTCATTTAGTAAGAACATCATATTTGAATTTTTAACAATTTCTTATTCAAGTACAATTAACATATAATGTTATATGAGTTTCACGTTACAATATAAATGATTCAACAATTCTATGCATTATTCAGTGCTCATCACGGTAAGTGTACTCTTAATCCATCCCCTTCATCTATTTCACCCATCCTCCCATCTGCATATTAAATTTCATAAGTGAAATTGTATGGTATGTGTCTCTCTGTTTCCACTTAGCATTATAACTTCTAGATCTACCCATATTGTAAATAATAAGATTTCATTTTTTAGGGCTAAGTAATATTCCAGTGTGTGTGTGTACAGCAGCCACATGGATAAAGAAGGTGTGAATATAATTTTTAATTTAATTTTAATTAATCTACATGTGTATTTATATAGCTACATGTGGCTAGTGCTCACTATACACACACACACACACACACACACCCCACACCTTCTTTATCCATTCATCTGTGAATGGACACGGGTAGCTTTCATATCTTGGCTCTAATAAATAATGCTGCAAGAAACACAAGGGTACATGTATTTTCAAATTCATGTTTTCGTTCTCTACCAGATCATATGGTAATACTATTTTAATTTTTTTGAGGAAATTCCATACTATTTTCTACAATGGCTGCACCAGATCACACTCCCACCTATAGTGCACAAGGGTCCTTTTTCCTCCACATCTTCACCAACACTTTTAATTTCTGGTGATTTTCATTATAACCATTCTGACAGATATGAGAAGATATCTCATTGAGCTTCTGATTTGCATTTCCCTGATGATGAGAGATGTGGAGCATCTTTTCATGTGCCTATTGGCCACCTGAACAAGGTCTTCTTTTTTTAGTTTTTTTTTATTTAAATTTATTATTATTATTATTATTTTATAAACATATAATATAATGTATTTTTATCCCCAGGGGTACAGGTCTGTGAATCGCCATGTTTACACACTTCACAGTACTCACCATAGCACATAACCTCCCCAATGTCCATAGCCCCACCCCCCTCTCCCGACCCCCCAACCCCCAGCAACCCTCAGTTTGTTTTGTGAGATTAAGAGTCACTTATGGTTTTTCTCCCTCCTGATCCCATCTTGTTTCATTTATTCTTCTCCTACCCCCCAAACCCCCCATGTTGCCTCTCCACTTCCTTCAATCAGGGAGATTATGTGATAGTTGTCTTTGTCCAATTGACTTATTTCACTAAGCATGATACCCTCTAGTTCCATCCACGTCATCGCAAATGGCAAGATTTCGTTTCTTTTGATGGCTGCATGGTATTCCGTTGTATATATATACCACATCTTCTTGATCCATTCATCTGTTGATGGACATCTAGGTTCTTTCCATAGTTTGGCTATTGTAGACATTGCTGCTATAAACATTCGGGTGCACATGCCCCTTCGGATCACTACGTTTGTATCTTTAGGGTAAATACCCAATAGTGCAATTGCTGGGTCATAGGGTAGTTCTATTTTCAACTTTTTGAGGAACTCCCATGCTGTTTTCCAGAGTGGCTGCACCAGCTTGCATTCCCACCAACAGTGTAGGAGGGGTCCCCTTTCCCCGCATCCTTGCCCGCATCTGTCATATTCTGACTTGTTAATTTTAGCCATTCTGACTGGTGTGAGGTGGTATCTCATTGTGGTTTTGATTTGTATTTCCCTGATGCCGAGTGATGTGGAGCACTTTTTCATGTGCCTGTTGGCCATCTGGATGTCTTCTTTGGAAAAATGTCTGTTCAGGTCTTCTGCCCATTTTTAATTGGATTATTTATGAGTGTTGAGTTGTATACATAATTTATATATTTAAATATTAACCCTTTATCAAGCATATAATTTACAAATATCTTCTCCCAATCAGTAGGTTTTTTTGTTTTATTGATAGTTTCCTTTGCTGCATAAAAGCTTTTTATTTTGGTGTAGTCCCAAAAGGTTAACTTTGTTTTTATTTATCCTTGCCAAAGGAGACTATCTAGAAAAACGGTGCTATGACTGATATCAAAGAGATTGCTGCCTATGTTTTCTTCTGGGAGTTTTATGGTTTCAGTCTCATTTAGGTCTGTAATCCATTTTGAGTTCATTTTTGTGTATGCTATAATAAAGTGGTCCAGTTTCATTCTTCTGCATGTAGTTGTACAGTTCTCTCAACACCATTTGTTGAAGAGATGGTCTTTTTTTCTGTGCCAGTACCATACAGTTTTGATTAGCATAGCTTTGTAGTATAGCTTGAAATCTGGGATTCTGATGCTTCCGGCTTGTTCTTCTTTTTAGAGAGTTCTTTGGCTATTTGGCGTCTTTTGTGATTCCATACAAATTTTAGAATTATTTGTTCTAGAATCTCATGTTCTGTGAGAAAATGCTGTCGGCATTTTGACAGATATTATATTAAATCTGTATATTGCTTTGGGTAGAATGGATATTTTAGCAATATTTGTTCTCCCAACCCATGAGCATGGAATGTCTTTCCATTTGCTTGGGTCATCTTCAATTTCTTCCAACAATGTTTTATCATTTTTAGTGTACAATTCTTTTACTTCCTTGGTTAATTCTTAAGGATTTTATTATTTTGATGCAGTTGTAAATGGGATTGTTTTCTTAAATTTCCTTTCTGCTACTTCATTATAAATGCATAAAAACAAAACAGATTTCTGTATATTGGTTTTGTGTCTTGTGACTCTACTGAATCCATTTATCAGTTCTAGTAGCTTTTTGGTGGAGTCTTTAGGGTTTTCTCTACATTGTACCATGTCATCTGCAAATAGTGACAGTTTTACTTCTTAATTATCAGTTTAGATGCCTTATTTCTTTTTGTTGTCTGATTGCTGTGGCTAGGACTTCCAGTACTATGTTGAATAAAAGTGGTGAGAGTGGACATCCCTGTCTTGTTCCTGATCTTAGAAGAATAGCTCTCAGTTTTTCCCCACTGAGTATGATATTAGCTGTATGTTTTTCACATATGGCTTTTATTATGTTCCCTCTAAACCTACTTTGTTCAGAGTTCTTATCATGAATGGATGTTGTACTTTGTCATATGCTTTTTCTGCATCTGTTGAGGTGATCATATGGTTTTTAAGGCCTTCCCTTGTTAATGTGATGTATCATGTTGAATGATTTACAAATATAAAACCACCCTTGAATTCTCTATCAGGCATATCACTTATTTCCACTTCATTTAGCTCTTTTGCTGTGATTTTGTCCTGTTCTTTAATTTAGAATATATCTGTCTCCTGATTCAGTCTAATTCTCTGTGTCCAATTCTATGTATTAGGAAAGTCAGCTATGTCTCGTGATCTTGAAAATCGCCTTTTAAATAATGAGTCCTGTAGTGCCCTGCAGTGCAATGCTCCCTGTTCACCAAAACCAGGCACTCGGGGGTATCTCCTATGTGTGTTGCACATACCCTGCTGTTGTGATTAAATTATGTTTGCCTTCAGTCCAGTTGGCTGCACTGACTCTCTTTGTTGTGGGCAAGGTTTTGTCCCTGTGCTATTAAGGGGCTAGTATGAGGCTGCCTTGGGTTTGTAGTTGGGTCAAGCCAGGTGCTCGCACTCCACAAGTTTTCTGGCACTCTGGTCGCACCAAACTGCAGGACAGTCTCCCTCCTGTGTTGTCCCCTAAGAAGATTCTGTTGGCAGGCAGCGCCTGCAGTCAGACTGGATGTCTGTCCCCAGCCTGTCTGATGGGGTTCAGTCAACCTAAGCCTCAGAGTTCTCTTCTTGTGCTGCCCCCTGGAACGTTTCTGTGGTCAATAGAGCCTGCAGTCAGATTAGATGTCAACAACCGAGCCTATTGTTGGGCTGCAGTTGAACTGGTGTGTATAGTTATCTTCCCCTCTCCCTGGGTCAAGAGTCACTTTGGAGTGGTGCTGGTCATTGCTGGGGGCTGCTTGCAAAATGAGGTAAGTCAGTTGCCACTTTGGAAAGATTCCTGCCAAGTGGGGAGGGTTGGATAGGGTGAATCCCCAGGAGAACATGGGATGGGGCATGCAGTGTCATTCTAGTGTCATTCTAGTTTCTGTGGGGGTCCGGGTATTTACAATGGGGAGGAGAGAAATGGCACCCAGCAGCTCTTTTGTTCTTGACATCTCCTAAAGGTCCTGCCCCCTACAACTCCAGTGCACATTCTGAGATTAATGAGTAAATCTCCTGCCTGTATCCCCCAGGTTCTTTTCAAACTGCTGCTTCTATGCTGTTTCTTGGTAGGGTTGTTTGCTATGCTGTAGGCCATCTTATTTTTAAAATGGAGAAACTAAGGTATGTGACAGTTTTTATTAGTTGAAAAATTTTCTTCAGGAATACTGTTCTCAGACCAATTCTTCCCTTGCCAACTCTGCCATTCATAGATACATATACCTTTTCCTAAATTCTCACACTATATTTTGAGGGGATTAACAATTGCAAGTATAACCATAAGTAGGTATCATAGAAAGCATATGTTGATAGCACACAAATGGCTGAAATTGGAAAATAGCTGAAAAAGTTAAGCTCAGCTGCCACTAATTCAGCACATTAGTCTTCACCTGCATCTGAAAAATGCCAATCAATAAAGCACTGATGTATTCACTCTTACCAAATAGTGCTTCATTTAGACAAAATCAAATTAATTCGCTTGGTTTTATTTCTCTTATTCTGTCTTTGTCTAATACTATCTGTCTCTCTCCTTCTCTCTCTCTCTTTCTCTCCCCATCTCTGTCTCTCTCCTTTGAGGCTTATTTCCATGTTTCTCTTTCTCTGGATCAGAAGAGGCCACCTGGGAATTGAGACAATTTAAGAAAACAAACTGGTTTCTTTTATCCTCAATCATGCCAAAGGGTACATTGGCATATAAACATTTGTTAGACTAATAAAATCATTACTATCTATGAAGTCAAGCAAGTTACATAAAAACTTTTACAAGAGAAAATTTCCTTAAGATTATTTATATTCAAACAGAACAAAGAAAAATTTATTTTCAGATGTGTAGTATGCAGAATAATCCCCACCCCCCAAATACCCAAATCTTAATTCATAGAACCTGTGAATGCTACTTTACATTGCAAAGGAAAAGTAAGTTGCAGGTGGAATTAAAGTTGCTATTCAGCTAAGGTTGTTTACCTTAAAATAGATTAGCTTGGATTATCCAGATGCTTTCCTGACAAACTAGACATTTAAGATCTTGACTTTGTATGAATAACAGGTCCAGTATCTTGCCCTGTCAACTTACGTTTTAAGAAAGCAAAGAGAAAGTCATTGCCTATAGAAAATTTTGCTTCCATGTTCTTAAGAGACAAAGAAGGGAGTTCTTGATGATATTAGAACATCTGCTAGAGGGGCGCCTAGGTGGATCAGTAGGTTAAGCCTCTGCCTTCGGCTCAGGTCATGATCTCAGGGTCCTGGGCCTTATCGGGCCTTCTGCTCAGCAGGGAGCCTGCTTCCTCCCTCTCTCTGTCTGCCTCTCTGCCTACTTGTGATCTCTCTCTCTCTCTGCCAAATAAATAAAATTAAATTAAAAAAAAAAAAAGAACATCTGCTAGAGTAGTATCTATTTTACTATTCAGATCACTGGCCCTTTACCTGATATATGAGATTACACCCAAATCACAGACAATGGATTTTCGTTCCATATTCCTCTGATTATCTATCCTGTCACTTGAAGTAGTACACTTTCTCAACTCATGGCCAAAGATAAAGTGGTGGTAGTCAGGTAGCCTTATTCCCAGTAAATGTGAAATGACTCACCATCATCAAAGCCAGCTCAGTGAGTCACAAGCATGACTCAGAGAATTCAGCAAGAAGATACCTTTATGAACTGAAATTATCTTGCTGAGCAAACTAAGTTGATTTAAAAGAAAGATTTCCATACCCTTTTTTAATTATAAGAAACTATTAAGACATGATTTTAATTTTGGTTAAGAATTTTGTTAAATGATGACTCACGAAGTTTCTTCCACCATCCTCCCACTAAAGATGCTGTGTTTGCTCACTCTTCATTGGCAGTCCTTCCCTTGTTTCAAATAACTGGAATCTCATTCATCTTTTATTAGTTGATTGATTATACTACAGTAATATAATGTGCTTGGTGCAATGGCAACACAAAAAAATTTATTTGTAAGTAAACCTACATTGTTTAAAATATGAGAAGTTATCAATTTAAAGAACTTTATTTAAAATCCCCAAGTCAGGGTTAGGGAGACAAGATGATCCAAAGAAGCAAAAAATATGCTGTTGGCCTTAGCTCCATCTTCTTGGAAACCTCCGCACCATGAGAGCCAAGTAGAAGAAGCAGCAAATGTGCAGGCTGAAGTGTAAAAGAAGAAGGATGAGGCAGAGGTCCAAGTAAGCTGCTAGCTTATGCACACATGGCATCACAGGAGCATAAATAAGGAAAGCCCTCTAGAAGCCAGGGATGATGGTACCAGTTGTAGGACTGCCTGCCTACTTTCTAGAGCTTAATTCAAGTGATCTAGAACATCCATTGTCATTTAATCCCAACCATCACCTTTGACAGACCCACCTTGCTTGTATCAAACTAATCTCTTTTGGTCCTCTGCCTGGACCTGTAACTTTCAGGGCTAATTCTGTTTTCATGTGTGGCTTAACAGAGCATGTGTACAGTAAATCATGTCTTCTGCTGTCTTAGCAGACAAAAAGAAAGAAAGAAAGAAAGAAAGAAAGAAAGAAAGAAAGAAAGAAAAATATACCTTGCTATGGAGAAATATGTCTAAATTCTCTCTCTCAAATCCCAAACACTTGTCTAGAAAAGTATGGTACCTATGAAAAACTTGCAAGAAATCTGGTTGCTATTCTTGCCAGTTTGCTTCAGAAAAATACCACCACCAGCAATAATAATGTCGCTACCATTTCTTGAGAGGCTAATATTTACTTGTCACTGGGTTAGATATATAGTGTATCATTTTATCTTCTAAACAAGGATTGACCCCATTGTGAAGCTTATCCCCATTTATTTAAAACCTACAGAACCTAGACAGACTGAACCTACTACATAAATAAGAGAGTCTGGAGCTAGAGTCAGTTTCATGGTCAGATAACTCTCCCAACTCCACACAGCAGTCATGTTACAATGTAGGTTTTTCTTCATAAAACAAAAAAGATAAAAGGAGAAAGTAAATGACTTTGTGCAAATTCCTCTGTTCTTTCCTAGAAAAGAAATATTCATGAGGCAGCAGTGTATGAAGGATGCATCTTTTACAGTTAATCCACAAAGGAAAAACTACAAAATTTCAAGGGATCATTTAGAAATCAATGAGCTTAAATCCCTGGTAAAGAACAGTAGAAGAGAGATAATCTTTTACAAATGGCAAAAGATACCTTTTGCATGTCGTCTTTGTAGCTAGATCAAATCTCTTATCGATTTCCTGATGGGAAAAATCATATCCAACTCACTGTAACTGATTTCTCCTGCTGTCATCTTGTATCCCTTGTATTTTTATCATCATCTATCATTGTTTACTTTCTTAATGAACCACATAATTCTGGACAAACAAGTAACAAATAACATAATTCTTGGAGAAAATAAATCAGGTTAGCTAAGAAAATACTGTGTTTTGTCCAGCAAACAAATTTCTTCCTCTTTCCATACATACATGGACATGTGTATGTGTGTTCATGAATGTTTAGAGGGATATAAAAGCAATTCTGTGTATGAAATCTGGATCACATTTGTAGAATTTAGGTTAATGCCATTAAAATTCATTCATTTGTTTATTGGCCTCCAATTTTGTGCTCTTTCCACAAGTCATTATACCAAACATAGTTCAGCTTCTGGTTATCAAATCCTTTACTCCCTCATTCAATGATTCTGTTATATAGAGCTAATAAACTAACAATGAAAAGGAATATTCAGGAAGTTTGCCTTGAAAAGCATAACTAGATCTAAGGTCAATGAAATGCTTTAAACTGTCTACTCATCCTGGGAAAATTTATCCAAAACTAAAGACAAAAGAGTATCCAGTCAAAGTAACCTTGAAAAAAAATTTAAGACAAAGAACAATCAGCTATCCAAAATAGAATTTCTAAACGTTAAAGTAAACAGAATTACAAATGTTTCCTTAAAATGCATAATAGTATGTTAACTTTGGTTCAATAGCATTTACCAACACCGAATACATAAAAATGTATGTTTTAAAAAGCAGCTCCATGAAACTCAGGAACATATTTGATACCAAAGTGATGTTGAAACCAACCATATCTTCTTTGTGATAACAAACAAAAGAAATTTCTCTATCATCTCAGGATTAAGAATACTTGTTGCTTCTCCTACCAAACAACTAGTCTTTTAATCTACTATACACTGTAAATCAGGAACTGATTCCATTTCCCCCTTTGTGTGGTTGCTCAAAGATAAATCTGTGGCCTACATTTAGAATCTAACGGATATGTTATCTCACACATTTCTTTTCCCACCCTTCGCGCTCTTTCTCTTGAACTCTTTCTTTTCTTATTGGTTTTTATTTAATGTGACCTTGTTCTGTTGTGCAGATTTTGGAAAGCTAAGTTAAATATATTTTTTAACAATATTTTAACAATGTGGTTCATTAAGAAAGTAAACAATGATAGATGATGATAAAAATACAAAAAATCCAAGTGGATTTTTTTTAATAAGATTTAACACAAAATACAATACAAAACTTAACATTTAAAAATGCATTCTATGGCTGTAATTATGTTAAAAGTATGACTGCCCGCAGAAGATGGTGTGTAAATATTAAGATAATTTTACATGAGTGTTAGTACTACAAACCTTTAACTTTTTTGAATTATGCCATATTTTTCATTAATTTTTTAATATTTTGGTTAAGTATTTTATTATGGCAGAATTTTATTTTTAATGTGCAGTATTTTGGTGCCCCCATACAACCAAAGAAATATAGTATATTTGGTTCAGTTAAGATTAGGTTTTAAATTAAACATTTCAAAGGGCAATTTTACTTACATAACATATAGTTATCTAGAAGAACTGAAATAAACAAAAATTATCCTATGTTCAAAGTGAGAGAATAATAGTAAGACAAATAAAAATAAATACTGCATGAAATGCCTTGCTTTATACATATGAACACTTTCCTACTACATAGTCATTTATGACCTGATTACCTAATATATTTCCACTGCTGATGACAAAAAGCTATTTTTATTTTTTTTTCTGAGTTTTGATCTATGTCTTCCTTGGATGACTTCTATTGTCTTTCCCTTTCCTTTGAAAATCACAATTTCTTTTTCTTGCACTGATAAGTTATTTTAAGATTTTACCATCACATGAATTATACTCTTTTGCTTTTAGGCTTTATCAAAGGATTGTGTAGACTGTTAGTACATCCTTAAACACTGGATTACATATGTCATCAACTATCTTGCCTTATACTTTTCTTCTTAAATTCTAACTTCTGAAAACAAAATTTGCTCAAAGTACTGCAAATGACACTATACAAGAGGACAATAGTAATAGGAATTGTCATGTTTGAAAATTGGGATGAAAATATATGGAATTCTTTTCTAAAAGTCAGTGTTATGAAATGTCTTTGACATACTGGATAAAAAGAACTTCATGAATCTGAGTAAGTTTTCCTATGTTGGTCTTTCTGTGCTGTATGGGTTTTGACTATAATGACAACCAATCCTACATTCAATTATTTAACTCTGACATTCTAAGCAATGTTACTTTGTATTCATTATGTTTTTGTGACCTCGCAGGGTCACTAATTGTGTGATTATCTTACTGCTAAGGTAATTAATAATAATGTTAATTAACATAGCTCATGATAATGAAGACTTACAGAATCTAACTTCTTATGATTAATTAGCCTTGATTTGCCATCCTATCACCATATCTTATATGTAAATTTAAAACCAGCATTCCTCTAAGATTGTTACTGACAATCATAACAAGACGGTTTTCAAAATTTAAATTACATTTTTCATAATTCTTTAAAATATGGATTATTAAAAATAACAACAATCCCTCACTTCTGTTGGCCTATACCTGTTCTTGATTCACACTTAGAAAATATTTTAAATGGCCTTTCCCTTGTCTAAAATGCTTTCTCCTTACCTGATTTGTGGACTTTTATTCATATTTTAAATCCACCTCCTGTGACTTTTGACACTCACAAATCTGCCTCTCCTACATTAAACTCATATGTGTATTTGCATGTCATAATTACTTACTCATTAATCCCTATTTTAGAAATGAATTCATTGGGAAGCAGCAACTATGTCCTGTCTATGTCTTATCCCCAGTGTTCATCATTGTATCCTATGTATAACAGAAGTACAATAAATGCTTGTGGCCGAATAAATTATCTAATTTGATCCTCATATATTATGAGGTGGAGGTCAAAAAACAGAAGCTCAAAAATGTTTAGACATTTGCTATAGGCCAAATTGCTAGAGGTCAAATTGCCAAATTGTGTTGCACAGAACACAATGAGTAAGTTTCTGACTCCTGTCCCATTTACACTCTCTTGTATATACATAACCATCACAGAAATTAAAGAAGAGAGAGAAAGAAGAATATAAGATGGAAACTCTGCCTTTAAATGATGTACAAAATGAAATGGCATATAGAAATAAGCACTGCATTAAGTAGAAGGGATGAATTAAAATAGGGCTACACTAATGAATGAACTATAGATTTAACATTCATTCATTCAGTGGACTAACAAAAGTTAGTCAATTATTACAGAAAAAGCCCAAGTGGAACAAATAGTTTCTATAATCAAATATAATAGTTAACAAACACCTATAGGGAAAGAACATTTTGATAGAAATTTTAATCCGTGGGTATTTTTTCCGTGTCTGAACAAAGATAGATATTTTAACTTTGGATGTGTTCTCTTCTCAGATATATATGTAAGTGCGTGTCATGTAATAAAATGGCACTGAAAATTACCCTCACCTCCACCATTTGAGTTGAACCTATAAATAAATTCTAGTCCAAATGAAGAACAGTTAAAAAGATGAATCTCTAGGTCTCAAAAACCTAGAAAAGTTAAGTTTAGATATTTGAGTACATTTCCTCCCAGTAACACAAATTAAAGGAAAATCAAGTGATCACATTTCTTCCCAAAAAAATAAATTGAAAAAAAAATCAAACAGATGCATTTAAATGAGTGCCAGGAGCACTGGAACTGTACTCATATTTGTAATCAAATGTTATTATAAAATAAAAATAGGATGAGAAAATGAAGATCTTGATTCTATATTGAATTAGCCACAAACTATGTGTCTAGCCCTAGAAAAGTCCTTTAATTCATTTGTTAAGATTTCTTGTTTGTAAAATGAAAAATTAGGACTAAATGTTCTTAAAAATTCCAAATTACCTGGATCTGTCACCCTTTTATATAGCTTTTTTCCCTTAAAAAGCAGTAGGCTTAATGATTGAAAAACACAGCTTCAAACCCCAAATCTACTACTTAGAAGCATGTTATCTTGAGCAAGTGATTTAACCTCACTATACCTCAATTTCTTTGCTTGTAAAATATAAGTTTTGGTGAGGATTCAATGAGTTAATATGTGGAATATGCTTAAAGCAGTGTTTGGCACACAGTATGCACTACAAATATATTAGCTATTATTATCTTAACACTCCAATTTTCACCAGTGGTGAAAAGGTGGATATAGGAAGATAAAAAATATGTTATAATGGGATTTCTGCTTGAGCTAATTGAAATCAAAGGTTTTAGTAATTTGTAAAATATATTCCATGCATATAAATGCCATATTTTCATGTTTTTCCATTAAAACACAATGGATGGTAATGGCTGCTTCTATGGAAGACATAAAAGGTTGGAAAGACCATTGGTCCCACTCTTAACACAATAAAAAATAACCAAGAAAATTCTGGACAATCTGAAAACTCGCAACTTTTCTTGAACTCACTAGAAATCTGAGGTTGTAGAGCAACAAACTCTAACCTAAAATCTACAAAACACCTTCAAAAACAAAAAGAAAGGAAAGAAGGAAGGAAAAGGAGAGGAGAGGAGAGGAAAGGGAAAAGGAAGGGAGGAAAAGAGAAAGGGAAAGGGAAGGAAAAGGAGAACAAAAACAGAATGTGAGACTTGCTTATCTGGCACAGACACTACCAGATACCATATAAGAGAGAATTCAGCTAAAATTTTTAATAAATTGGCAAAAGTTAAATGTGGACTAGCAAGAGAGTAAAAATCTTGGGGAGCCACATGCATAAGAATTCACAGTATTTAAAGGCTCTTCACAGACCTGACCTGCTACTCTTAAAAAAAAAAAAAAGACTTGTGAGTCTTGAAAATGCATTCTTCATGGTACAGGCACAGAAGAAGTTATCAGCAGACGCTCCAAAAAAGACATGAAAGCCTACCCAGATCTATTTTCTCTTTATTCCCTATGGAAAAAAACACTAATAGCAGAAACCCAAAAAAGATATTTACCCTTAAGGCACAAGTGAAAACCCACTGAAGCTAGGAGAAGAAAAAGGGTGGAGGGAAACTGCACATCTAGAAAAGAGGCAGGGATACCTAGTCCCATACTTACAATGGGGGATGAAATAGAAGCATTGATAAAGTCATACTTTATCATGAAAATAGTGCCTGCCTAAAACAGAAGCTTAATCAAAGCTGTAATAAATCCCCCCCCAACCCTCACCAAAAGATAAGCATCAAGTAACAATATATGCTGCATGGAAATTGGGCAAGAAAGAGCAAAGAAACTCTCTCTAATGCACAGCACAAAGGGGAAAGCTGAAGCTGAGGGTAGAAGATTGAGAAAGAAAAATCCATGGCAAACTACATCACTGCAAAAACAAGGTAAAAACTAGTAGAATCTGAAGTGTATGGTACAATGAGGGTAACTGTAGGAAAAGCAATCCCAAACCTAGATCAATTTCTGTCCACATTGACTAAAAAGAGCACACTCAAGGTTTAACAGAAGGAAAAACATACATTTCTAGGCAAAAAAATCTATGCACTTCAGTTGCTATGGTCTTACACCCAGTGTCCACATTTCAACAAAAAATCATGAGCCATCACAAAACAAACAAAAAAAAAACCAAAAACCAAAAACAAAACAAAACAAAAAAACCCATGATGTTAACAGACAAAATTACCTAAAGAGCCAGATTCAATACGAAACGCATGGTGAAACTATTAAGGAATCTAAAATACTATTATTAACAGATTAAAGACTCTAAAAGAAAAGTCAGACAAAATATAAGAACAAGTATGTAATTTCAACAGAGATGAAAACTATAAAAAAGAATCAAATAGAAATATTATAATGAGAAACACAGTTACAAAATTAAAGAATACCTTTGACAGGCCAATCACTGGACTTGAAAGACTGCCAAAGAAAGAATCAGTAAACTTGAAGATATGTCAATAGGAAGTACCAAACTAATACAAGAGAAAAAAGAGTGGAAACAACAGCAACAACAACAACAAAAAGAAAAACCAACTAACCAACCAACAAATAAACAAAAACAGAACAGAACATCCAAGATTTGTGGGAGAACATCAAATTTAATGAAAGACTCTGAACCACAGATCCAAAGGCCTCAGACAATCCAAAGTAAGGTATAAGCATAAAAAATATAACACCAATCAGAAACTTGGATCTAAACACAAAAGAATGAAGAGAGCTAGAAATGGAATAAGTTAAAGAAAATTTAAAATTATTTTCTTATTTTTAAGTGCTCTAAAAGATCACTGAGAGTCTGAAGCAAAAAGAATAGTATTTTATGTTATGCATTTATAGTATGTAGAAAAGTAAAATAGCACAACAATAGCACAAAAGATGAGAGGAAGGAATTGGAAAAATGTTGTTCTTGCACTCTATCTGAAACAGTATAATATCTGAAGATAAGATGTATATTGTTAACCACAAAGCAACTGCTAAAATATTTTGAATAAAATGGCATAAATAAATAAGCCAATGTTGGAGATAAAATTAAGTAATAAATAATATCCGGTTTTTTAAAAAGGAGATCAGAATAAGAAGAAAAAAACAAGGCACGTAATAAAACTAGAAAATGATATGCTTTTAATCCAAGAATATGAATAGCTAGATTAATTATAAATGATCTAAAAATAAAAAGAGATTGATTGAATGAAACAGCAAGACCTAATACATGCTATGTTTAAGAAAACCCATCTTAAATATAGAAACAAAGACAGGTTAAAAAATAAGAACATAGAAAAATAAATTTTATTCAAACATATATCAGAAGAAAGCTATTCTAAATAATGGTGTTGGAGAAACTGGATAAACACATACAGAACCATGAAATTAGACCCTTATCTTATACCACTCACAAAAATTAGCTCAAAATGGATGAAAGACTTAAACATTAAGATCCAGTTCCATAAAACTCCTAGAAGAAAACGTAAAGCAGAAGTTCCTCAACACTTATCTTAGCAATGATTTCCTAGATATGACACCAAAAGTACACACAGCCAAAGCAAAAATCAAGCAGGACTACACCAAACTTAAAAGCTTCTGCACAACAAAAGAAACCTTTAACAAAATAAAATAAAAAGGCAGTCTACAGAATGGGAGAAAACTTTTGTAACTATAAGTTGTATAAAGGGAATATATAAAGAACACATACAACTAAATAATAACAACAACAAAACAATGTGATTTAAAAACAGGCAAGGAAACTAGAAATATTTCCAAAGAACCCATCCAAATGTTCAGTTAGTACATGAAAAGATACTCAATATCACTAATCGCCAAGGAAAGGCAAATCAAAACCATAAATGACATATCACCTCACATCTGTTAGAACAGCTATCCTCATGAACACAATAGATAAGTCTTGGTGAGAATGTGGAAAAAGGGAATCTTTGTACTCTATTGGTAGGAATTTAAATTGTTTAAACACCATGAAAAACAATATAGAGGTTTCTCAAAAAATTAAAAGCAAATCTACCATATGATCCAACAACTCTACTTTGGGTATACACTCAAAGGAAATAAAAACAGGATACTGAAAAGATAAATGCACTCCCATGTTTATTTCAGCATTATTCACAATAGTCAAGCTATGGAAACACCCTAAGTGCTCACCAATGGAGGAATGAATAAATCAGATGTGACATATACACATACAAACACAAAATGTGATATACACATACACAATGTAATATGTGCACGTGTGTGTGCACGTGCACACACACACACACACACATACACCCACATACAAATGTTATTCAGCTATGAGAAAGTAGGCTATCCTGCCATTTGCAACAACATGGATGGATCTACACTAAGTGGGATAAGCCAGACAAAGACAATCACTATATGATAGCACTTCCATGTAGAATCTAAAAAAGCTAAATTCATTAAAACAGAAAGTGAAATGGAGGTTGCTAGGGGATGGGAATTTTGGAGATAGGACAGATGTTGTTTAAGTGTACACACTCACAGCAAGCAGTATATAAACCCTAGAGATCTAAAGTACACTATAATGAATACAGACAACAACCCTGTACTATAATCATCAAACTTGCTAAGAGACTAGAAGTCAATGATTCTAATCACTAAAAGGAAAGCATAAGTAAGTAATGTGGACAAAGGCACTAATTATCACTACAATGGCAATCATATTGTAATATATAAATGGATCAAATTAACACATTATATACCTTAAATATACACATTATATGTCAAATATATTTTAATTAAAAAATTTTCTTAAGAACAAATATGAAAAAAAAAGGAAAAGAAAACTCCAACTTCAGATAATCTTATGGGTCAATTCTATGGACTATTTAAACAAACTCTTCCAGAAAATAGAAGAGAATGAAACACTTCCCAGATCATTGTTATGACAGTATTCCTTTGATGCCAAAACCAGACAAATACATTACAAGGAAACTAAAGACTGATACTCTCATTAACACAAAAATTCTCAATAAAATATTAGAAAATAAATCTGAGTGCTATAGAATAAGGATAACCCATCAAAAACAAGAATATCTAGTATGTATAAAAGACTCTGAAAATTTAAAATAAGAAAATTAAACAAAATTGTATAGGACCTTCACCAAGAAGATGTGTAAGTAAAACTTAAACATATGTTCAACATCATTAGTCATATATGGGAAATACAAATAAAAACCAAAGTACACACCACTACACACCTATCAGACTAGCAAAAATTTTTTTAAAACTATGAACTGCAACTGCTAAGTGAAGATGCAAAACAAATGGAATTCCCAGCAACTGCTAACAGGAATGCAGAATGGTAGAGCTACACTGGAAAACAGGTACCAATTTCACTTTAAAGGGTGAAATTCATTTGCCATATGCCAATGCTACTCCTAGTACTTAGCAAGAGAAATACAAATTAGGTTCACACAAAAACTTGTATGTGAATATTTACAGCAGCTTTATATATGTTAAAAACTAGAAACATTTTAACAATGTTTATTCTTCCAATCCATGAGCATGGAATGGTCTTACATCTTTTTGTGTCTTCTTCAATTTATTTCCTGAGTGTTCTGTAGTTCCTCAAGTACAGATCCTTTACCTCTTTGGTTAGGTTTATTCCCAGGCATCTCATTGGTCTTGGTGCTATAATAAATGGAATTGATTCTCTCATTTCCCTTTCTATTTTTTCGTTGTTACTGTATAAGAAAGCAACTGATTTCTGTACATTGATTTTTGTATCCTGCCACATTACTGAATTGCTGTATGAGTTCTAGTAGTTTGAGGGTTCAGTCTTTGGGGTTTTCCATATAAAGTGTCATGTCATCTGTGAAGAGAGAGAGCTTGCTTCTTCTTTGCCTATCTGAATACCTTTTATTTCCTTTTGTTGTCTGATTGCTGTTGCTAGGACTTCTAGTACTATGTGGAACAAGAGTGGCGAGAGTGGGCCTCCTTATGTTCCTGATCTCAAAAGGAAGGCTGTTAGCTTTTCCCCATTGAGGATGATATTTGCTGTGGGTTTTTCATAGATAGATTTTATGAAGTTGAGGAATGTCCCTCTAACCCTATACTTTGAATTGTTTTAATCAGGAACGGATGCTGTATCTTGTCAAATACTTTTTCTGCATCAATTGAGAGGACCATGTGGTTCTTCTCTCTTCTCTTATTGATTTGTTCTATCACATTATTTGATTTGCGAACATTGAACCACCCTTGCATCCCATGAATAAATCCCACCTGGTCATGGTAGATAATCTTTTTAATGTACTATTGAATCCTATTAGCTAGGATCTTGTTGAGAACCTTAGCATCCATATTCATCAGGGATATTGGTCTGAAATTCTCCTTTTTTGGTGGGGTCTTTGCCTGGCTTGGGGATCAGGGTAATGCTGGCTTCATAAAAAGAGTCTGGAAGTTTTCCCTCTGTTTCTATTTTTTGAAACAGCTTTAGGAGAATAGGTATTATTTCTTCTTTGAATGTTTAGTAGAATTCTCCAGGGAATCTGTCAGGTCCTGGGCTCTTATTTTTGGGGAGGTTTTTGATTACTGCTTCAATCTCCTTACTAGATAATGGTCTATTTAGGTTGTCAATTTCAGTTGACAGTTTTGGAAGTTTATAGGTTTCAGTTTTGGAAGTTTATAGGTTTCCAGGAATGCATCCATTTCATCTAGGTTGTTTAACTTGTTGGCATGTAACTGTTGATAATAATTTCTGATGATTGTTTCTATTTCCTTGGTGTTAGTCATGATCTCTCCCTTTTCATTCATAATTTTATTAATTTGGATCCTCTCTCTTTTCTTTTGGATTAGTTTGGCCAATGGTTTATTGATCTTATTGATTCTTTCAAAAAACTGCTTCTAGTTTCGTTGATGTGTTCTACTGTATCTCTAGTTTCTATTTCATTGATCTCTGCTCTAATAGGGATTATTTCCCTTCTTGTGTGTGGGGTTGGCTTAATTTGTTGTTGATTCTCCAGTTCTTTAAAGTGTAAAGAGAGCTGGTTTATTCTGGATTTTTCAGTTTTTTTGAGGGAGACTTGGATGGCTATGTTTTTCCCCTTAGGACCACCTTTCCTGTATCCCATTGGTTTTGGACCGAAGTGTCTTCATTCTCATTGGTTTCCATGAATTGTTTAAGTTCTTCTTTGATTTCCTGGTTGATCCAAACATTCTTATGCAAGGTGGTCTTTAGCTTCCAAGTGTTTGAGTTCGTTCCAAAATTTTTCTTGTGGTTGAGTTCCAGTTTCAAAGCATTGTGTGGGAGAATATGCAGGGAATAATCTCAATCTTTTGGTATCAGTTGAGCTCTGATTTGTGACCCAGTAGGGTCTATTCTGGATAGAGTTCCATGTGCGCTCGAGAAGAATGCATATTCCATTGCTTTAGGGTGGAATGTTCTATGAGGTCCATCTGATCCAATGTGTCATTCAATGCCCTTGTTTCTTTATTGATTTTCTGCTTGGATGATCCGTCCATTATGGAGAGTGGCATGTTAATATCCCATACTATTAATGTATTCATATCAATATGACTCTTTATCTTGATTAACTGTTGTCTTATGTAGTTGGCTGCTTCCATATTAGGGGTATAAATATTTACAATTGTTAGATCTTCTTGGTGGATAGATCCTTTAAGAATGATGTAATGTCCTTCTTTATCTCTGACTCCAGTCTTTAGTTTAAAATCTATTTTATCTGATATGAGAATCACTATCCCAGCTTTCTTTTGAGGCCCGATGGCATGAAAGATGCTTCCCCATCCCTTCACTTTCAGTCTGGATGTATACTTAGGTTCAAAATGGGTCTCTTATGGACAACATATGGATGGGTCCTGACATTTTATCCAATCAGCAACTCTGTGCTGTTTTATGGGAGCATTTAGGCCATTCACGTTGAGAGTGATTACTAAAAGATATGTTTTTATTGACATCATGTTACCTGTGAAGTCTTTGTTTCTATAGATTGTCTCTAAAATTTCTGTTCTATGACACTCTTTCTTCTTTTATTGAACCCCCCCCTTAATATTTCTTGTAGTGCCAGCTTGGTGGTCACATACTCTTTTTAACCTTGCCAGTCTTGGAAGCTCTTTATCTCTCCATCCATTTTGAATGTCAGCCTTCCTGGGTAAATTATTCTTGGTTGCATGTTCTTCTTATTTAGTGCCCTGAATATGTCTTGCCAGCCCTTTCTGGCTTACCAGGTTTCTGTGGACAGGTCTTATGTTATTCTGATGGGCCTTCCTCTTTATGTAAGGAATCTCTTTCCCCTAGCTGCTCTCAAGAGCACCTGTCTAAAATTATGATTCATCAATTTCACAATGAGGTGTCTCGAGATCTTTCTAGATTCTGTGATCTTGTGGGGAGAGCTTTCTGCCTCTAGGACACGAACGCTGGTTACATTCCCCAGACTGGGAAAATTATCCTGGAGAATTTGTTCAGTTATATCTTCTAGTCTTCTTTCTTTCTCCCCCCATTTAGGGATCCCAGTCATTCTGATGTTGGAATGTTTCATGGTGTCATTTATTTCCCTAATTCTGTTTTCATGGCTTCTAAGCTGTTTGTTCCAGGCCTCCTCCTGATCATTTTTCTCTGTCATTTTGTTCTCTACATCACTAATTCTATCTCCTGCCTCAGTTACCCTAGCTGTTAGAAAATTTAGATTAGATTGGATCTCATTGATAGCATTTTTAACTTCATAGCGGGTGGCTTTCACTTCTGCCCTAATCGATTGCATGTTGTCATTAATGGTTTTCTCCAACCTATCCATTGCCTGGATAATTGTTACCCTGAACTCCCTTTCTGATATACTTTACTACAAAGCTGTGATCATCAAAATAGCATGGTACTGGCACAAAAACAGACACATAGACCAGTGGAACAGACTAGAGACCCCATATATGGACCCTCAACTCTATGGTCAAATAATCTTCAAAAAAGCAGGAAAAAATATAGAATGGAAAAAAGACAGTCTCTTCAATAAATGGTGTTGGGAAAATTGGACAGGTACATGTAGAAGAATGAAACCATTCTCTTACACCCTCCACAAAGATAAACTTGAAATGGATAAAAGACCTCAATGTGAGACAGGAATCAAATCCTAGAGGAGAACATAGGCAGTAATCTCTTCAACATCGGCCACACAAAGTTCTTTCAAGACATGTTTCTAAAGGCAAAGGAAACAAAAGCAAAAATGAACTTTTGGGATGTCATCAAGATCGAAACCTTTTGCACAGCAAAGGAAACAGTTAACAAAACAAAGAGGCAACCCATGAAATGGGAGAAGATATTTGCAAATGACACTACAAAGGACTGATATCCAAGATTTATAAAGAACTCCTCAAACTCAACACACACAAAACAGATAATCACGTCAAAAAATGGGCAGAAGACATGAACAGACACTTCTCCAAAGATGATATACAAATGGCTAACAGACACATCAAAAAATGTTCATCTTCATTAGCCATCAGGGAGATTCAAATCAAAACCATTGAGATACCACCTTACACCAGTTAGAATGGCCAAAATTAACAAGACAGTAAACAATACATGTTGGAGAGGATGTGGAGAAAGGGGAACCCTCTTACACTGTTGGTGGGAATGCAAGTTGGTGCAGCCACTTTGGGAAACAGTATGGAGATTCCCTAAGAAATTAAAAAGAGAGCTTCCCTATGACTCTGCAATT
This sequence comes from Neogale vison, assembly GCF_020171115.1. Lineage (NCBI taxonomy): Eukaryota > Metazoa > Chordata > Mammalia > Carnivora > Mustelidae > Neogale > Neogale vison. Next base: position 132,044,622 of record NC_058102.1, on the reverse strand, counting down.
GCACTACTGGTTATTTACCCCAAAGATACAGATGTAGTGAAAAGAAGGGCCATCTGTGCCCCAATTTTCATAGCAGCAATGGCCACAGTCACCAAATTGTGGAAAGAACCAAGATGCCCTTCAACAGATGAATGGTTAAAGAAGAGATGGTCCATATATGCAATGGAGTATTATGCCTCCATCAGAAAAGATGAATACCCAACTTTTGTATCAATATGGACAGGACTAGAAGAGATTATTCTGAGTGAAATAAGTCAAGCAGAGAAAGTCAATTATCATATGGTTTCACTTACTTGTGGAGCATAAAGAATAATACAGAGGACATTGGGAGATGGAGAAGAGAAGTGAGTTGGGCATAATTGGAGGGGGAGACCAACTATGAGAGACTTTGTACTCTGAGAAACAAACTGAGGGTTTGGGAGGGTTGGGGGGTAGAGGGTTGGGTGAGCCTGGTGGTGGGTATTATGGAGGGCATGTACCACATGGATGTGCATGCATAAACAATGCTGGAACACTGAAAAGAAAATAAAGTAAAATTGATTTAAATTAAATTTTTAAAAATGAATATTCAGTGACCAAAAAAAAACCTAAAAAGCAAAAAAACAAACTAGAAACATCCTAAATATCCTTCAGCTAGCGAATGGATACACAAACTGGTATAATCATTCAGTAAAATGCTATTTAACAATAAAAAGAAACAAACTATTAACATGTACAATATGAATGAATGTCAAATGCATTCTGTTACATAAAAGAGGCCAGACACAAAAGGCTAAAGACTTTATGGTTTCATTTACTTGACTTTCTGGAGAAGGAAAAATTTTAGGGAGATAGCAGAATCACTGGTTGCCAGTAGTTTCAGGGAGGGGGGGAGTAGTTGATTAAAAGGGGCCTACACAATGGAATTTGGGGGAGTGATTGACTGGCCTGTTCTACAACGTGATTATGACGGCGGATACTCCATTAATTCATCAAAACTCATAGACAGGTATACAAAAACAGCTAATTTTAGTATACATAAGTTTAAAAATTTTAAGTATGTAGAAGAAAAAAAATCAAGAAAATCATTCTTATTTGGGTTATATTTTTTTCTGTTCCTTTTTAAAATTTATTTATTTTCAGCATAACAGTATTATTTTTGCAACACACCCAGTGCTCCATGCAATCTGTGCCCTCTCTAATACCCACCACCTGGTTCCCCCAACCTCCCACCCCCCCACCCCTTCAAACCCCTCAGATTGTTTTTCAGAATCCATAGTCTCTCATGGTTCAGCTCCCCTTCCAATTTCCCTCAACTCCCTTCTCCTCTCCATCTCCCCTTGTCCTCCATACTATTTGTTATGCTCCACAAATAAGTGAAACCATATGATAATTGACTCTCTCTGCTTGACTTATTTCACTCAGTATAATCTCTTCCAGTCCCATTGGGTTGTATTTCTATATCTACACTGGTATTCTGTGATGACTATCCTCACATTTTATACTAAGATAAGAAATGTCACTGAATATTTGTTGATTTTATTAACCTAACTTTAGGTTTCATTTATTTTCCGTATTGTCTTGTATTTGATTAATTTTTGCTAAACTACTTTCTTCCACTTTCTTTGAGTTTATTCTACTCTTTTCCTAACTTATGTTGGACATTTACCTCACTAATTCTCAGCCCCCCTCCTTTTTTTCTATTATAAACATTTAAGGCAATGTACTGATTTCCATGTACCACTTTTACTAGACCTTAAAATGATGATATATATTATTTTCACTATTATTAATTCTAAGTATTTTTAACTTCCCTTTTGACTTATTCTTTTACTTATAAGTTATTTTTATTAACATATAATGTATTATCTGCCCCAGTATGTATTATTTGTGAATCATCAGTCTTACACATTACCCATGAGTAATTTAGAAGTGATTTAAGCTACTAAAAAAGAGAGGATTAGTTTTGTTTCATTCTGTTTAGCTGATGACTAACTTAACTGCATGGGCAGTATATGTGGTATGGTCAGTGTAATATGAACTCTTTAAAATTGGTTGAAATGTGATTTATGGATTCATGGTCAATTTTCAAATGTTTTGTCTGTGACTATGAAAAATACAAAGGTACTAGTTTGGAGGTACAGCATTTTGTGAATGTATGTACATTGAGTCAAAGTTCTAGGCTATGTGGTTAATCTTCTATTTCATTTAATTGTCTGCCGGATCCAATTTCTGGTATCTTCCACCCTTGCAGTGGTTTATCCATTTCTCCAAGCAGTTCTATCAAGTTTTGCTTTATATGGTTTAAAACTATTTTATCAGGTACATACAAGTTTAAATTGTTATCTCTTCTTTGATGTATGAAACTTTCTTTGCTCTTTATATAGTGACTATCTTTGTAACCAATAGTTTTTTGGGATTTTTTGGTTTTGTTTTTGTAAATGTTTTTTGCCTTCAAGTCTATTTTATCTTACATTAAGATGGTTATCTCAGCTTTCTTTTAGTTAGTATTTGTCTGAAATATCTTTTTTTCATCCTTATTCTGTCAGACTATGTCCTGGTGTTTTGACTGTGTTTTACCTAATAAAGAATATAGTCAGATTTTCTATTTTAATTCAATCTGCCAATCTCTACTAACAAGCAACTCTGATTTACATTTATTTATGACTGAAATCTTTTGATTTGTTTATACCATCCTACCGTCTTACTTACTTTTCCCCCCCCCTAGTTTTTCTATGCTTCTGTGGAATTCCTAACAATTTTTCTCCCTTACTCCATTTTTCTCCTGTACTGTACTGGTAGTTCCACATCACTTTTCTTTTAATGATTTTCCATTTTACCATGCATAAATGACTGAAATTAATCAGGAGCAGTCTAATTTAAAATCATGGACCCAGGCTAGATCACCTAGATTCACATCCTGTCTTACTTCTATGGCTTCAGGTTGTCAATTTTATCATCTGTAAAATGAAGATACTATCACTAACCTCACAGAGTTATTAAGGCTAATGCACGTTAATATACATACAGCGATCAGAACATGACTGGTATATGACAAGCACTAAATTCATTAAGTTCATAACAGTAGTGGTAGTAGTAGTCATACTGTTATTGCTATCATATACCCTCCTCCAAAACCATACAACAAGCTCAGACCTGATCCATTCTTTTCTAGCGTACATATTTTCATCCAATATTTTAATTATATCTTTTAATTTTTCTAACATCATGAATTATGTATTGTTGTTTTACACATAAAGTTTAATAAGTAATTTCCTATATATATATATACTATTTAATTTGCTTACCATTCTTTTTTCTTATTTCAAGTAATCTTTTTTTCTTTTGTTATCTTTTTTTCTTTAAGTACATCCATCAGACCTTACTGAAGGTCTACTAATAGTAAATGCTTTCAGCTTTTTATTTAGTTAGCTCTCATTCTTGAAAAACAGATTTGCTGGGTACTCAATTACAGTTTTTTCTTTCAGCATTTTGAAGATATTAATTTTCCAGTTATTATTCCTTCGTACTTACCATGTTTCACTCAAGGCTACTTTTTTTTTCCCAATTTATTTATTTTCAGAAAAACAGTATTCATTATTTTTTCACCACACCCAGTGCTCCATGCAAACTGTGCCCTCTATAATACCCACCACCTGGTACCCCAACTTCCCACCCCACCCCGCCACTTCAAACCCCTCAGATTGTTTTTCAGAGTCCATAGTCTCTCATGGTTCACCTCCCCTTCCAATTTACCCAAAAGCACATACCCTCCCCAATGCCCATAACCCTACCCCCCTTCTCCCAACCCCCTCCCCCCAGCAACCCACAGTTTGTTTTGTGAGATTAAGAGTCACTTATGGTTTGTCTCCCTCCCTATCCCATCTTGTTTCATGGGTTCTTCTCCTACCCACTTAAGCCCAAGGCTACTTTTAATATGTTCTCTTTTCCATTATTTTACAGTTTAACCATGATGTGTCTCAGAGTTTCTTTTTATTTAAGTGAGATGCTTTGTGTTTTCTTTGATCAAAGAATTTATCTCTCATCAGTTCTGGAAATTCCTAAGGCATTATTTTTTCAAATATTACTTAAGTGGGTAGGAGAAGAATCCATGAAACAAGACGGGATAGGGAGGGAGACAAACCATAAGTGACTCAATCTCACAAAACAAACTGTGGGTTGCTGGGGGGAGGGGGGTTGGGAGAAGGGGGATAGGGTTATGGACATTGGGGAGGGTATGTGCTTTGGGGTAAATTGGAAGGGGAGGTGAACCATGAGAGACTATGGACTCTGAAAAACAATCTGAGGGGTTTGAAGTGGCGGGGGGGTGGGAGGTTGGGGTACCAGGTGGTGGGTATTATAGAGGGCACAGCTTGCATGGAGCACTGGGTGTGGTGAAAAAATAATGAATATAGCCTTATATTAATACTTCTCATTTAATTCTCCATATGTCTTAAACTCTAATATTTTCCAACTATTTCTCTGCTTTGCATTCTGGATAACTTCAAATCAATCTTCCAGTTTACCAATTATCTCTTCACCTAAATCTAATACATTCATGATTTTTAATTTATTAATTATAACTTCATTTCTAGAAGTCTGTATTTAAATCTATGTGCCTCTCATGTACTACTTCCTGTCTTTATATTTTATATGTTAAGTGTATTATATTATTTTGTTGGTAATGCCAATACCTGAACTATTTAGAAATCTAAATCATTACATCCAAATCTAAATTCATTAACTTGCTTATGGTTTCCTAATGTGGTTGTCATTTTTTTAAACTATGGATTATTTAGCTAAACATCGCCTTGGGGAATTCTGAGGTCTTGGGTGGCAGGTGGCTCCTCAGGAAAGATTTATACTTGGTTCTGCTAGGCACCACAGGGGGGCTCCCAAACAAAAATTGTTTAAATACAATGTCTTGACTTAGATTTTTCCTACTACTAGCTTAGATTTTTACTACTAAGCTGATAACTTAAATTCAAGCTCCATATCCAAATGAGGGAAAACCAAAGACCTGAAGTTGCAGATTCTCAGGAAAGCTTACCTCCTGAGCCAAACCAAAGTTACCAAGGTGTCAGACAGGTTATTTAAGCAATGTTCCAACCAAGTGGAGTTTTTCCTAGTCTGCTCTCTCTGAAGAGAGGTATCCCTCTGAAGGTCCAAGTTTAGCCACTTTTTGATGGCTTTAGGTCTAATTTCCACAGAATTCTCCAACACAAAACTATTAATCTCCAAGACAAATTTCTTCATTCCAGCATTTATTCCCACAGTGACTAAGGTTCCCAAACTTGCTTATCACACTGGTTTCAACTCCATGATTTATTGAGCTGTGGGTTTTGATTTGGTTTTATTTTTTATTTTTGACATTTGGGGATTTCCCTCATTTTTTTTAACAAAGTCAGCTATTCAATTAAAATTATTTTTCCTTCATTTGATCTAACTTTTCAGAATATCATATTTATCACTCTTCCCAAGGTAAAAGTTTCTATTGACTTATTTCAATAAGTCAATAAGAGCTAATATTACTATCCTACTCATTACAACTTTGTTCAAAAAAATCCCTGTTAATTTTTGTGTTTTTTTAGAAAAGCTTCAATTAAAATTAAATTAATAGGTAGATGGTATTAATACTCTTGTGTGGAAAAAAATTCTCTAGAATATGTGCTTTACTGTTCTTAGTGATTTTATGACAAATCTGTTCAGAAATCACTCTATGTAACTTCACTTTTCTTGATTCAAAATCTGGATTTTATTCAGATGAGTTTCTTATTTAGGTTTGTACTAGAGAAAGCATCTCTCTTGATTCAAAATGGTCTCTGTGCTCAGCAGATTCTGTTCTCTGGGACTTTCATTTTTCATGCACAGAATGTGACACTTGTCTCACTCAAGTTAAAGTATTCCTCTTGCCTTATTTCTTTACAGACAAGGTCCAGTTACAAGGATATCTAATGATCTGTTTAGACTAGTGCTCTACATTTCATAGTCTCTGCCTAGGTTTTTAGAGTTGCATGATTTTAACACCTTTGTATGTTATACAAATTGTCATACTTCCAAATTTAAATAACTACTCATTTGAATTGTCACATAGTCAGAAAAGGCAAAAGACTTCATTATTGTACCCATTCCCCTAGATACTTTGAATATATCGAACAACTATCAAACAAACATTCTAAAACCAGTTTTACCTTTTTTGCTTTGTTTTTATGTGTTTTTGCTAAACCAAAACTGAGGAAGACAGAGAAGAATGCAGTGAATATTAACAGCATGTTAGCAGATTCTGCTCAAAGTACAGTTAGACTACTATCCACGTTTTAATCAACAGAATTCACACTGATCAGTGTTATTATGGTTAATTAAATGTATCATGCCTTGACACCTAAAATAAAGTGCTACCAAATCCAACCTCAAGCAACAGAGATCCAATGCCTCTGAAAGCTACAATTTGCATGAAAGCTTACTCAATAACAAATGCATTTCTTTAGCTGTTTTCCCAAAAACAAAATAAATAGAAATAGACCTGGAAAACAGAGCAACTATTTAGAACACCAAATGTCCTAGCTACAAAACAATTTGCTCTTCAAATAAATCATTGCAATATACATTTTCATAATAACATGTCCTAAAAAGATCAATAATCTGAAAGTCAATATATCTGGGTCCCTATCCTAGGTCTGCCAACAATTAGGCTTGTGATCTTGAGCAAATCACATAGCTTCTCTAGGCATCCTTTTCTTCACCCATAAAATGAAAGAGTTGAGTAAAATGATCTGGTTTTCCTTCTAGGTACAAGTTATATGAATTTTTTTTTAAATGTTTACATGCATTTATATGGTTATATGACCATTAGCCCTCTAATCATGGCCATTCTTTGAGGCCATGTGTGAGCTGGGGCAATGAAATATGGATTAAAAAGTCTGACAGCACTTAAGTTCAAGCATCTACTTCTCATTTCTCCCTCTGAAAACCCCTCCAATCTCTCTTTTCCCGGCAGTGTGTGAAAGAAGGGTGTTGAAAAAACTGTTACTGGTATGAAAGTCACTTATTTCTTCTGCTATTGTAGTACTTGTTAATGAGAGGCTAAAGTGGAAGACAGATGTTTCAAGAGTTCAGCGGCATAAGGTATATAAAAGAAAAAGGATCACTATTTAATAAAGTAGTGGGTCTCGATTTTTACTGTGTATTAGAATCACCTGGGATTCTTATTAAGTCAAGAATTCAGTAGGTTTGGAAGAGGCCTCAAAATCTGTTTTTGACAGGCAGCCAAATAACTGATGAAGGCAGTCCTGAACTTTATTTCAGAAACACAAAGTTGAAAATGATGAAAGCTCAACAAAGTTCAAATAATGAAATTTGTTGTGAAGCTGTGAACAGTGCCTATAAAATTAGAGGTTATGAAAAATTTTTAAGATGACTTCAACAGCATGCATCCTTTCATACCAAGAAGCTATAAGCAAGATCCTAGAACTGAAAATGTTATTAAATTAGCTAATTTAGTACAATTTTTCCTAAACAAATGGCCCTAAGCACCTTCTCAAACAAGGATAACTTTCTATAATTATTGTAGTATTATATTCCAGATGACAAAGTTTCTTTTTCTTCATCACCATAACTCATATTTTATAAAGCTTTACTTCTCAGCACATGCAAAAGTCAGGGTTTAGGATACAGAAGGTGAAGAATCTGTATTTGCAACTGGGGACTTACTAAATTGGTTATAATACATCAAAGAACACAATAAAGGTAGTTTAGTTCCTTTCTGTAGTACCTGGTAGGACTGAAATACTCATATCTCTTCAGTGCCTATCTAAATAGTTAAATGGTTTTTCTGGTTTGTTAACATCAAAGAAAATTAGATTTTTTTTTTAAAGATTTCTTTCATTTATTTGACAGAGAGAGATCACAAGTAGGCAGAGAGAAGGGGGAAGCAGGCTCCCTGCTGAGCAGAGAGCCCAGTGCGGGGCTAGATCCCAGGCCCCTGAGATCATGACCTGAGCCTAAAGTAGAGGCTTAACTCACTGACCCACCCAGGTGCCCCAAAGAAAATTAATTTTTAAAATATGTGCATTAATGGGTTTTTAGATGTATCAAAATGGTGGGTCAGATTCTGACCTCAGAAACAAATATTCACCTACCATGGAATTTATCATTTGCTTTCAGCTGTCACCAATTTCCTCATGATAGTCTTTACATAGTGAACACTGAGAAGCAAGTTGTTTTAGAAGTCAGACACAGTCACCTATGTTGCTAACTAATGCATACTGATTGGAGGACTCACAGAATTTAATCTTTACATAAAGTTATCTTTTCAATAAAGTTTTTTGATGCCCCCTCTATATGATTACTATTTGAAAGCAAATAGTGAATAATTTATTTTAGAAGCAAGCTTATTTTATTCTCCACATGTTATGAAGGACTTGGTTCATCATGGTAATATCTGTATATGTTTTCCAGATATACGTGGGAAATGAGCATCTCCTAAAGAAAAAAGGTTTAGAAAGAGTTGAACAACGAAATCAAAACAATCTCAAGTGTTGTGTAAATAACTTTAATACAAATGTTAACTTCAATAGCAGAATAAATGGGCTAGGTGGAGAGAAAAATGTCTCAAGTTCAAGTGAATGATCACAAAGAAAGTCTTGCATTACCAACTTGACTCTCTTTCCAAACTACCCAAAACACAGAAAAATCACATTGAGCCAAAACCATTTTCTTCAATGCACGAAGAAGGTACAGAAGAGGTAGAGTGAACTGGAAAGCAAATAAATGCTTTCTCCCTAACAAGTTAAACCCATAGCAGACTTGTCTACACAGACTTCTTGAAGTACTTTAGTTGTAGTTAGGTATGAATTACCTCATTTTTTTATCTCCAAACTATGTTTTAAGTAAGGGAACATACACATACACATAATGGAAAAATAAAATCCAAATATCTTTACTTTCTGCTAGATGTGCAAAAAATGTTAAGATATCAATTCCCTTAAGGAAGTCCTTGAATGTTCTTAGGACAGAATTTCACGTATAGCCCATTTGTCAAGTAAACTGCGTCTCCCTGGGTAAGACTGAGGATACTATAATTAGACTGAGTAGTCTACTTTCATTCTCCTTTAAGTTAAGAAACATTGCCCCTGACAACAAGGTTGCCAGTGTCGGAGGCGTGACTAAAATAGTCTGATGATCACATCCCATGTGCAAACTAGAAAGCAAAGGGAGGGACATAGGAGGTGCATCTCCAAGGAACCAGAAAATAATTACAGTGCTTATAAGCAGTGACATTAAAAAAAAATGCCTTGAGAATCAGGATATCTGAATTCTATTCCTAGTTTTGACATGTTGTGTGACCCTAGGAAATATATAACCTCTCTAGTCTTAAGGAGTCCTCCACCTCTTATGTTTTCAAATCCGATGAAATTATGATGTTGACATACGCATGGATCTTATCTATAATTCTAGGAGCTCAGCCTTGATTCAAAGCAGTTATGGATAAAATTTTAAAAGTCGAATACATCCGTGGATAACCCTCCTCCCATGTTGCAATTGAAAGAACATTTGCTGTTCTATTTCTTTGCCTCACAAAGCAGCCAACATTTTCCTCCAAATTAGGCTTCCCCTCCCCATCCAATCTCTGATTGCTGTGTTTATCCTACTATATTTTGACTGTTTCTATTTCCATTCCATTTTGTACAGGAGGACCAACTTCTGTCTTGATGAATGAATCTCCTGAGAGAAGTAATCCATTTTTATAAACATTCTGGGAAGGTAATTTCCCCTCAGAATAGAAAGCTGACATTTGTACATCTTTCTGTCTATATTTATCGATTGACTTAACCATAAAAGCATATAAATAGGAGATGGGGTCTTGAGACAGGATGAAGAAAAAAGGCTCGAGAGAAATGGGCAAAGAAGGAGAGAAAAACAAAGGAGAGGAAATGAAAAATACAGGAAATACAAAATAAATCATCTGCCAAAGGGAGACAGTATGCCATCTCTATTATCCAAACATGCACTAAATCAAAAATTTCCCTAGTGAAGAAAATGTGACAGAAGAATCAAAACAACAAATAAGCAAACAATATATTACTAAAAACAACACTTCAGAAGTTTAACAAGAATTTAGAAAACTCAAATTTAAATGATTTTAACTGTTTGGCAATATTACTAAATTACATTAATACCACTGAACTAAGTAGCTATATTAAAATGATTCTTTGTCCTCTGATCATTAGGTGCGCTCACAGACAGTTACCGTATAGCTTTCTGATGAAAACAGGCATACAAGCTGGTTTGCTTAAGGTGACCAGGAGGCATTTGTTATCACGAAAGAACAAACTGAGTGCACTACTGGGTACTTTTGCCCTAAAGAAACAATATACCATGATAATGTGATATCCTGACTCTACTTAAATATTCTGGAATAGAATGCTGTATAGGCAGCATTCAAAAGGCCTTGGTTTCTACAGCCACATAATAAACCCTTAACTTCATCTGCCATAGGACAAATGTGTGATGAGGATGAATGGAACAGAGTATGTTTGTCGCCACTCCAAGGAACAGCACCTAAAACAGACCACTCTCTGAAAATTGGACAGTATGCAAATAAGATATCTTCTTACGATATTTCTTTCATTCAATATTTGAGTGACTATTATGCTAAGCATTGTGCTAAGAACTGAAGATAAAATTAGGGGTAGAACAGACACATATGGCTGGGAGTTTAATGGAAAAAACAGACACAAGTAAAATCATCACATAAAATGTAATTTAAAATGATCACAACACTACGAAGAAGCATTTACCATGAGAGCAAATAACAGGAAAATCAAAGCTAGTCTGAAGTCAGAAGCTTCTGGAAGGAAATGCTGGCTTGAACAGATAACTGAAGGAGAAAGTGAGCTAACTAGATAACAACAGCAAATAGACATCCAAGAAGAGTTAACTGGGCATCTAATCGTCCTGGGGTATGAAAGAGCATGAAACACTGGAGGAGCTAAGAGAAAGCACAGTCATTGTCAGATGATTTATTTTGTATAAGAGCAGTGAAATTAACATAAAGCAGTGGGCAAGGCCAAAGCATGCAGGAACTTTATAAGTCATGATGAGGATTCTGAACTTCATCCTAAAAGCAGTGATGGCATCAAAAACTAAGCAGAGGGGGGTGCCTGGGTGGCTCAGAGGGTTAAAACCTGCTTTCGGCTCAGGTCATGATCCCAGGGTCCTGGGATGGAGCTCCGCATCAGGCTCTCTGCTCAGTGGGAAGCCTGCCCTTCCTCTCTCTCTGCCTGCCTTTCTGCCTACTTGCGATCTCTGTCAAATAAATAAAAATAAAAATAAACTAAGCAGAGGAAGAGCACATCAGCCTCCTAACTCTCTTCACTGCAGGGAAAAGGACAGAGCAGATAGGACAGCAAGAAAATTTAAGTTTGGGATAATTTCAACAGAGGTGCTGCTGGGTAGGTAGTAAGAAAAGTAAACAAAAATATTTATGAGATAAAATCAACGGGACATGGATAAAGGGATGAAGAAGAGGGAAAAAGGAAAATTTGTAGCTTTCTGGCTTATAAAAGTTGACAGATTGTGGAATCATTCACTTGCACAGAAACCATGGAAAAGGACTAGACCGGAACAGGGTGGCATTTCTGAGATCAGTTCAGGATGTGTTGGGTGTGAATTGCCTGTGGTACACCCAAAAGGAAATGGTTTGTCTGCACACATTTCTGGCCTTGCTGCCTAGCCCTTCTCGTCTCTCCTCCCCATGTACTTTAAGCATGCCTTCTAGGAATTGCAAATGCCTCTCTATTATATAGAAAAATTCAACTGTACCAATTCTACTTCCAAACATAGCTCCAACCCTTGTCCTGCAAATAGGAAAAAAAAAAAAAAATCAAAGTTTTTAGGGAAAACAGAAGACCATTTACTCTTCAGAAACACAAAAAACTGACAGAGTTCTTCTGGGAGAACCACCTTCTATGGAAGTCTCATACAGTTTTGAGGGGTTTTTTCCAGCTTTATTAAGATATCACTAAGAAAAAAAAAAGATATCACTAAGATACATCCCAATTTAAAGTATACAGCATAATGATCTGACTTACATATATCATGAAATGATGACTACAATAAGTTTATTCAACATCTACTATCTCATACAGACATTAAAAAAAAAGAAAAAGAAAAAAGTATCCCCTTGTGATGAGAAATCTCCTTGCAATCTCTTTGTGATCGATTCTCTTAACAGCTTCCCTATATGACACCGCCATGTTATTTATAGTCATTATGTTGCACATTACATGCCTAGTACTTATTTATCTCATAAGAGGAAATTTGTATCTTTTGACTCTCTTCCTCCAATTCTCCCTCTCTCTCCTCCCCAACACAAATCTGATCTCTTTTCCTATGAGTGGGGATTTTTTTGTTTGCTTAAATTATATATACAAACAAAAATCACATGGTATTTATTGTTAACTTATTTCACTTAAGCACAATGTCCTGTAGGTCCAACAATGTTGCAAAGAATTTCCTCATTTTTTAATGAGTGAATAATATTCCATTGTGTATCTATACTGTATTTTCTTTGTCCATTCATCTGTTGATGGAGAGTTAGGTTGTTTCCATTTCTTAGCTATTATCAATAATCTTGCTCTGAACTTGAGAGTACAGATACCTCTGTTTCATTTCCCGCAGTTATAGTCCCAGAAGTAGAATTCCTGGATCATAAGGTAGTTATATTTTTAATTTTATGAGGATCCTCCATACAATTTTTTCTAATGGCTACACCAATTTACAATCCTACTAACAACAGGGCACAATTGTTCCCTTTTCTTCACACCCTTGCTAACACTTGTTATCTCTTGTCTTTTGATGATGGTCACCCTAATATGTATGAAGTAATATCTCATTGTGGTTTCAACTGCATTTCCCTGATGATTTGTAACATCAAGCATCTTAATGAGTTCTTTATATATTTTGGATATTAACTCCTTATCAGAAACATGGCTTGCAAATATTTTTTCCCATTCCACAGGTTCTCTTTTCACATTGTTCATATGGTTTTAAATAGTTGCAAGGTGCCTGGGTGCCTCAGTCATTAAACATCTGCCCTCAGCTCAGGTCATGATCCCAGGATCATGGGATCGAGCCCCACATCAGGCTCCCTGCTCAGCCAGAAGCCTGCTTCTCCTTCTTTCACTCCCCCTACTTGTGTTCCCTCACTCGCTCTCTCTCTCTGTGTCAAATAAATAAATAATAAAATATTAAATAAATAAATAGCAATTTTGTCTTTTTACCCTCAGTATGTAACAGCATACAAATTAATCTTTCTGAAGCTACAACAGAATATACTTAAAGTATCTTATTTTAACACCTTGATGAACATATGTTTAAGATCTAAAATGTCCAGAATCCACCTCAAGTCCTCCTATTTTCCTACATGAACCATCTGTTCTATTTAAAAGAAAGTAAATCTTTCAATTATTAACTAATGTTAAATATTATAAGACATTCACTGATTTGTTAAAAAATAAATAAAATGTCAACCATGTGCCAGGTCCTATGTCAGAGTAATGAGATGTTAAGGTATACAGAGAAAGTTACATAACCTCCATTTTATATGTTAAGAAAATGAGACAAGAAAAAATTTTAATTTGCTTAAAGTCACAAGTAATTTTTTAAGCAAGTTATTGGCAAAAACGTAAAGCCCAGGTTTCGTAGCTCCCACCTTACAGATCATCAAAAACTCAGTAACAAATGGACATATGCATCACCTTAAATTACTCAGGAATTTCCTACCACAGCTCAAAGACTTTTCTAAAGTTCCAGTTTACGTGAAAACAATTTACTGAATACCAGTGACATTTTATTGACCCTATTTGATCCTTATTGATAAGACAAAGATTGGCAACATGGTTACCTTGTGACTTACCTGTTCTCCTATATTCCACCCGAGTTCCTGCCTCCATTTCCATGTGAACTATAGAAGTCTGAACACAAAAACAGAAACTATGTTGGCGGCCTTCTAGAAGAACTGAAAGAAAAGGTTCCACCTAGAATATACTGCCAGGTGACATTCTGTCCACTACCAGTATATTTTAAAGTCTTTTGTTCGGAATACTGATTCATAGCTTTTGGGGGGAGGGTCAGCTTACCTCAGGTACAATTTACATGCAGAAAATCACCAACTTTAAGTATGTATTTTAATGAGTCTTAACGAATATAAATGTGTAAGCTCTTAGGATCACACATCTCATTTATGAATCTGATTTAATCCATGGAGACTCTCCCTTAAAAAAAACACACATACCCAATATGTTATATAAAACTGCAAAGATTTCCCAGATATTCTAAAGTTTATCCATGCACCCTCACAGATAGATCCTGGGTTAAGAACCTTTGGTCCCAGGTTAAGTATTCGCTTATGAAAATTACATTCAAGTAAACATTCTTTTCAGGTTGAACAGTGTGCTCTTTATCCTATTCATAAGATAAAGAGTATTCTTTTTTATCTCACTTGATTAAGTATTCACTTGATCTTATATATATTCACAAATTTCTGCTGTGCAATACTAAAATGTATATTCAGGTTACATATAAAAGACACTTTTTTGCTTATGGTCCATTGAAAATACTGCTTACAAAAATACACTTATTCTTTGGTAGCATATGGACTGGTCAGTACTCCCACAACTCCAGTTTGTACTGATTTTAAATTATTCTAGTAAATATTTCTATTGTAGTGAAAGAAACGTGATAATAAAACAGAATAAGTTAAAAAGTCTTAATTTTTTTAAAGATTTTATTTATTTGACAGAGAGAGAGAGACACAGTGAAAGAAGCAAGGCAAGCAGAGGGAGTGGGGAGGAAGAAGCAGGCTTCCCGCTGAGCAGGGAGCCCCGATGCGGGGCTCAATCCCAGGACCCTGAGATCATGACCTGAGCCAAAGGCAGATGCTTAACAACTGAGCCATCCAGGCCCCCCAAAAAAGTCTAATTTTTGTAAAACCTCCACCTCTTTGGGTAATTCTGCAATTCTTAACTCAAATAACATTTACTTAGCACTTCCAATGTGCAAAGTATGTTAGATTTAGGAGAGGACGCACACAAAAGGAATAATTCCCTATTCACCTATTTTTAAAAATTCTTTCTACAGATTTGGGCTCTATCATTAAATATGTAAAAATAACATTGCTCTTATTTAGAACAACACTGGGTTCAACCACAAATCCAAAACAAGGATAGGTTTTATCAAGAAAAGCCTGTCAAACTGAAAGGCAACATTTTAGCAGTGAAATTATGATGAGGTTATGAACTTCCTTTTACATACTGTTCCAAAATAATTCCATGACAATGATAACATACAATCTACATACATTGTAGA
This sequence comes from Neogale vison, assembly GCF_020171115.1. NCBI lineage: Eukaryota > Metazoa > Chordata > Mammalia > Carnivora > Mustelidae > Neogale > Neogale vison. The sequence continues at coordinate 132,029,274 of NC_058102.1, read as the reverse complement.
TGTTTTTTATATATGATGCTTTTTAAACTCTGATCGATAATTCATCTTAATCATTTTTGCTTTCACGCTATAATGCAGATAATCAGCTACAGGAAAGAGGTTTAAGTCACATTTGATTGAAGTTTAAAGAGGACAAGAAGGTAGAAAGATGAAACAGAAGAGAATTAACACCATCTCTCTTAAGTATATTTTCTTAAATGGCCAAATGAAAGGAACTACCAATTACAGTTTAATCCAAATAAATTGATTAATTTAGTGTCACAGTTAAGATAAGACTATCACTGAACGTAAATTAAACACTTGGAAGCAGATGCCAAGTTAAAATCTTTACTCCCATTTTCAGGGACAAAAAGGAATTCTCTATGTGTCTTTTTTCCAGGATCATTCTCACACTCAGCATCAAAAAATATTTAGAGGTTATAAACTGTTCAAATAATTTTATAAAATATTATCATTCAGTCATTCAACACATATTTATGGATAGCAGCTATTATTTATGGAGTTTATTTGCCAGCCTATGTGCTAAGCTTGTCTTTTGTCTCTATAACAAGAAAAAGAAATAAGTTCTTTCCGAAAGCTTAAAACATAAATAGAAAACTGAAACCACACTGTATTTGTGTGTAATAGTGGATCCCAATTTGTTTAACTGCTCAAAACCCAGTGATCCAAGGGGTGCCTGGGTGGCTCAGTTGGTTAAGCGTCTACCTTTGGCTCGGGTCATAATTCCTGGGATGGAGCCCTGCATTGAGCTCCCTGCTCAGCGGGGAGTCTGCTTGTCCTCTCCATCTCCCCAAATTCATGCTCTTTCTCAAATAAACAAAATCTTTAAAGACAAAGAAAAACCCAATGATCCAATTATGGAATGGCCAACAATACACTACAAGTCAATTCTCTCCTGCTCTTCAGATCCATTTGGACTTTTTTAGCCCTTCATAGCAAAGGCCTACAAAGGCATTCATTCCACTTTCCATATATCGGCAACTTCCTGAACACTGGGCATTAAATGATGCGGAAACACAAGAAGGTCCCACCATCATGGGACCATAATTATCATGCAATTATTTTTAGTCAAATAATTACACTTAAAAATGTAAATTACAAACTGAGGTGATTTTCCTGAAACAGTTTATAAATGTCTTTAATAAAAGTCTTCAATGGTCAAAGAAACGTTCCTGAGTATGAAGACAGAGCTGAGATCTGAAGGCTGAGTAGGATTAACTAGGAAAAGACTGGGAGATTGAAAAGAGGGTGAGTGAAGAAAAGATTTCAGATAAAGAAAGAACGTGCCCTTAAATCCAGTATGACTGCAAAAGAGAAAGTGAAGAGTGTGATAAATCATACCAATCCAAGAATATTGATCTTTATTCAAATAATAATGTAAAGCCAGTGAAATGTTTAAAGCAGACTGTCATTTTGAAAATATCACTCTGGCATCAAAGTAGAGACTGGATTTTGTTGGGGTGGGGGTGGGGAAGATCTGGAACAGTTCTGAACAAAACCAAAAAAGGAAAATTTTGTTTTCAGAGTCCCCACTATCCTAGTTCTTCTGCCAAAATATCTACCTAGGATCAGCCTGTCTGTAGAATCCCAGTTTTCCTACTTGTTTTCTTCTCTATAATAAGTTGAGAGGTCTCTCATTCTTTCACTGCCTTGCTATGAGCTTTTTACAATTAACTAATCAAAAGTTAATTGCTCTGATCCAGGAAGCATGCCATCTCCTATTTCTTGCTGTCAATCAGTATTTTAAGGGAGAAGAATACCTTAACTGATCGTATTAAGGTAGGTTAGCTTATAACAACCCAGTAAAAAAAGCAATTTACATTTAAAAAATTAATCCTGAAATCCAAATAGATTTACACAACAAAAGTTTATTTTTCGTTCATATTACACGCCCAACTCAAGTCTGTTGAAGACTGCTCTACGTGGCCACTTAGGAATTCAAGGTATTAGACATTTTTCCACCTTGAAATTACACTACCTGGAGCACATACTCTTGCTGACTGTAGCAGGAGAAGAGAGGGTGTGATATATTTTATGCCAGCACTAAATGGTTGGGCTTAGAAATGATACACATCATTTCTGCTCACTGCCCATTCTCCACTGATACACAGCTCAACCTGAATGTGAAGGGGTTGGAAGGTATAGTTTTCTGTGCGTTTAGAAGAGATATTGGGAAACATTAACAAAGAACAATATATAGTATCTTATATAGTAAGAAAACCCTTCTTATTCTCCTCCAAAGAATCCCATATTTTAAGACATTCCAACTACAGGAACAAATAACAACAAAAACACTGCATTTAAGTATGATTCATTTCAGTGAGAAACACTGAAGGACTGAAGCAATGTAGTGTCTTAACACATGTATGCTGTCTTATCTTGAGTAAATGTACCATTTTGGTTAAACTTCTTGAAATATTAAAATAAGTCTCAGGGTCAATTCTAGTTTCAAGCAAACATGACTCCATAAATATTACTGGAGACTAGAAAAGGTACTCTTGCATATCACTGCGACAAGTTTCAAGAACATTATCTTGACTTATGTGGAATCTGCCTGATACTACTGGCAAAGATAATCAAAAGGAAAAAACAAACAACACTGTGATACCAGTGTAGTAACCCATGCCAAACCCCCCTTCACTGTTCCTTGTTTCGGTTCCCCCTGCTGTGTAAAACCACCCCAAAGCTTAGGGGTTTCAAACAAGAATATTTGGTTCCCATGTATAGCTCTGTGTGTGGATTAGGGTCCCCCTGGGCATCTCTTGTTTAGGTTCTTTTATGCAGCTGCAATCAGATAATAGTCGGGCCTGGAGTCATGTGAAGGCTTGACTGGTCTGGATACCCAAGATGCTTCCCTACTCACAAGGCTGGTTTTTCAGCTGGAAACTGACCAAACATATATGTATGTGTATGTATACATATGTTTCCTCCCAAGTGACTCCTTCAAATGCCTCACCTGAGTGGCCTTGCAGAATGCAAGTGTCAAGATTAGCTGGGCTTTAAACGTGGCAGCTGGTTTCCCCAGAGTAAGCAACCCAAGAAATCAGGGCAGAAGTTGCAGGGTTTCTTACAACCTGGTTTAAAGTACGCCCATTATCAATCCAGTTACAAAGAGCCAGCCCAGATTCAATGTGTGAAAGACTAGACAAGGGAATAAATACTAGAGGGTACGATTCATTGGGGGATGAGAAAGGGAAGGGATCTTTGGAAACTAGTGACCACACAACTGGTTTGGGAAATGAGAGCCATAGTCAAAAACACCTGATGTGGCTTTCTTGAACATCAACCAGAAATATGTTCAATAAGGTGAAAATTCAGGTCTCCAAATACCAAAAGATAACATTAACCAACAGATAACATTTAAAGATTTCATTTGCTAATTTTGAGAGAGAGAGAGTGAGCACGTGTGCACATGCCCATGCATGCACGTGGAAGCAAGGGCAGAGTTGCGGGGAGGGAGAGAATCCCAAGCAGACTTAGAGCACAGAGCCTGACATGGGGCTCAATGTCAAAACCCTGAGATCATGACCTGAGCCAAAACCAGGAGTCAGAGGCTTAACCAACTGAGCCAACCAGTGCCCCTTTCTTTTTTTAAAAGATTTTATTTATTTATTTTATTTTAGAGAGCCAACAGATAACATTTCTATAAAGTTTACACACCATGTATTGGAACTTACAGCCCTTTCTAGGCACACAGGATCATCACACAATAGCAGAACTTTTGAAAAATAGTAAAAAGCGTCTTTAAACATGAAATAAAATTATAACAGCATCTTTGAAAAGGAACTAATTCTATTAACATGTCAGAAAAATCATTTCAAAAGATGTGGAAATAAGAGCTTTCTCCTTTAGGTTTCTTTTATCCATACTCCTTTTCTCCTAGAACTCAAATGTAAAATACTGAAAAGTGACTCACAATGTCTTCCAAAGTGCACTGCAATCATTAATTAGTTATTCCACACAATGTTCCCCTGAGGAGAATAATGATAATTGTCCATTATAATGGAAAGAAATAGCAGGCTTCTAAAGACCAACTTGTCAAAGAATGTGATTTTTCTCTAAAGCTTTCCAGACCACAACCCTCACCATTAAATCATGAGATATCTGCCATTCCTAGTTAAGCCATCTGTTCACTTGGGGAGATATCTTTTATCTTGTAGACACTAAAATTAATGTGCTAAGCTAATCATTTGCTAATATTGTAGCTAGGTCTCGGTTTACTCTACTTGGTTTCAAGCCCTAAGAAAGATCCAGAAAGTGAAACAACTTGTTTTACTTGAAGGAAATGTCATGATTACTTCCCCTGAAGAAATAATTATAAATTTATAATTATGTCACACTTTCACATGCTCTAAGCATCACATTAAAGTCATAAAACACAGCATTTTAATAACATGTTATGGTTAATTAACATATTCTGACCTAGAACAAAATCTGGTGACAACCCTACTTCTCTATTTTGCTACATCTGGCCAAGTGACTCTTGTTATTTATTTTCTCCTTTTTTATTATCTCTAAAGCGAAAAAGGTGATGGTAGTCATAGAGGTTAAAAGCATGGATCACTTTACAAATAAAACAGAGTGCTCTTCTGAACAAATCTGCATTATTCAAAAAGCTAACTGACTCTGCCATGTTAATTGACTCTAATTTATTCCCTTGAAATTACATCATTTTCTGTGCTAAACTATTCATAATCTAAGCATATCACACACTGATTTGCTGAGACTATGAATCTAGTCTATCAGAATTAATTAGCAAATTAAGAGACTTCGCACTAAAAATTTCTCAGCAGAGGAAAACAAAATTGCATCAGCATACTGTGAAAGATAGAAAAAAAATAGAACCTTGTAAAGAAAAATAAAAACAGCTGAACATTTTCTGATTCGGTCAACCAGAGGTAGAATAGCTTTAGTCACATAAAAAGCGTATTGGTTTGAAGAATATCAAGAACACTGGAAAATTGTTTTCCGTAAACTGGTCACCTGACCTCAGAAGCAAACTGTCTGGCAAAGGAAAGTGCAAAGGCAGGTGAAGAGGAACAGACATGAATGAGGACGGGCAGTCAGATTTTAAGGAGTTGTTCTTAACCCTGCTTTACAATGGAATCCTGGGGGAGCTTTAAAAATTACTGACGTCTTCTTTATCCATTCATCTGTTGATGGACATCTAGGTTCTTTCCATAGTTTGGCTATTGTGGACATTGCTGCTATAAACATTCGGGTGCACGTGCCCCTTTGGATCACTACGTTTGTATCTTTAGGGTAAATACCCAGTAGTGCAATTTCTGGGTCATAGGGCAGTTCTATTTTCAACATTTTGAGGAACCTCCATGCTGTTTTAAAGAAGATGTGGTATATATACACAATGGAATACTATGCAGCCATCAAAAGAAACGAAATCTTGCCATTTGCGACAACATGGATGGAACTAGAGCGTATCATGCTTAGCGAAATAAGTCAAGCGGAGAGAGACAACTATCATATGATCTCCCTGATATGAGGAAGTAGTGATGCAACATGGGGGCTTAAGTGGGTAGGAGAAGAATCCATGAAACAAGATGGGATAGGGAGGGAGACAAACCATAAGTGACTCTTAATCTCACGAAACAAACTGTGGGTTGCTGGGGAGAGGGGGGTTGGGAGAAGGGGGGTAGGGTTATGGACATTGGGGAGGGTATGTGCTTTTGGGTAAATTGGAAGGGGTGGTGAACCATGAGAGACTATGGACTCTGAAAAACAATCTGAGGGGTTTGAAGTGGCGGGGGGGGTGGGAGGTTGGGGTACCAGGTGGTGAGTATTATAGAGGGCACGACTTGCATGGAGCACTGGGTGTGGTGAAAAAAAATAATGAATACTGTTTTTCTGATAATAAATAAATTGGGAAAAAAATTTAAAAAAAAAAATTACTGATGTCTCAGACATTCAATCTAATTTATCTGGAGTATGGCCTGAGCATCAGGATTTTTAAAAGCTGATTTCAGTGTGGGGCAAAGTCCGAGAGCTACTGATTGAGAGGTTAGCCACGGTCAGGCAGGATGTAGCTCAGGACAGGAGGCTGTCGCCGTATCAATCAATAGGGAAATACTGGTTGTGGTAATATAGCACAACTGATGTTCACAGAATCTCTTCCTGGTATAGCACAACTAAAAATGCTAAATAAATTTTTTTTTTTTAATTTTCTTGGGGCACCTATGTGGCTCAGTCATTAAGCATCTGCCTTCAGTTCAGGTCATGATCCCAGTGTCCTGATATTGAGCCCCATTATCTGGCTCCCTGCTCAGTAGGCAGCCTGCTTCTTCTTCTCTAGCTCCTGCATGCTTGTATTTCCTCTCTCACAATCTCTCTCTGTCATAAATAAATAAAATCTTTAAAAAAAATATTTTTTCTCTAATGCATTGCCCATCTGACAAGAAATTAAGAGAACTCCTCAAAGGCCAGAATAAAAAGAAAGCACAAATCCTCAGAAATAAGCACCAGGGGAACTGGCCGTTGCTTTGAAGTATATGGCAATTCTTGCTAACCTAGACCCAGAGTTTTAATCAACTACATATAAAGAACAGAAGACAAAGCCAAAGGCCCTTTTAGAGTCGAAGGTCCAACTAGAGAAGCTCCCTTAAATCTGAAGCATTCAAAGGATGATATCCTTAGAACATGAGTTTGGGGGAGGAGAACAGAAACCCAAAAACTATCCCACCAAAAAAACAATACTAGTCATTCTTAGCCCTTAGCCTTAACTCTGGATTCTTTGGCGGCGGCGGCGGGGGGGGGTGGGTGTCTACCCTGCACAGGAATTCATATTAACCGAGTGGCCTAAAAATCTCGGGCCAAAAATTAGTTTGAAGGGGTCTTGAGATGACAGTAACCACGCTAGCAAAATCAAAACACAATTCTCTTGAAAGAACACACTTTGATCCAGGCTTAAAAGATAATTACAGATGATGTTCTGAGAGATATGGCCCCATAATACAAGAAAAAATAAGTTTCTGAGAGAGAGAGTCAGAAGGAAGAAAGATAAAGAATCAAACCTAACATTCTATCAGATAAAGCAAATTCCTTGGCCTAATAAAGTATACCTTCCAAACAAACAAATTACCACAAATATCATAAACAGTAGTGAAAAAGTTGACTTGTTCTTTAAAAAAGGAAAATACAAGGACTCATTACTTCTATTCATTATTGTACTAAAGGCTGTAGTCAGTGAAATAAAATAAGATAAATTAAAAATATGAAGAGTGGAAAGAAACAAAACTGTCATTGTACAAAGACAATAAGCCCCAAAGAAAACCAATAGAATTATTAAGAGAGTTAAGTTGGTAAATCAGCATGTAAATTCTGATTGAAATTTTACGTATCAATGTTGGTTAGAAAATGCAATTTTTAGAAAGATCCCATTTACCACTGTAACACCGAAGTTGGGTAACTAAGAATAAATCTAAAAAGTGATGTGCAAGACCTAAGAGAATATTATAATCTCTATTAAATATTAAATATTAGATATTAAAGATGAACCAAATAAAAGGAGTCATATATAGGAATAGGAATACAATATTCTAATCTTAGTTCTCCCCAAATGGATGTAATATAATTCAATCCAAAAAAAAAATTCTAAATAGAGTTTTTAGAGGACTCAAGTTGATTTTTAAGATTCACGTAGAAGAGGGATATCCAAAAAAGGCCAAGGCACATCTAAAGAAGAGTCAGGAGGGAGCTTTTGCCCTGCCAGATATCAAACCTTATAATAAAGCTATAATAATTAGGAAGTGGGATAAGAGAACAGGAATGATCAACTAAAAGAATAAAAAAGTACAGAGCCTAGAAACAGTCACACACATATGGTACTATTATACAACAGATTAGATGTTGGACATCAATGGGAAAAGAAACAAAAAATGTATCTGATGCTGGCAAACTAAAGTCCATAGGCCAAATCCAGTAAGACGTATGCTTTTGTAAAAAAAAAAAATTCCATTAAAACACAGTCATGCTCATTCATTCAAATTTTGTCCTTGGTTGTTTTGGGGCTACAATGGCAGAGTTAAATATTACAACATGGACCGCATGACTTGAAGAAGTCTGAAATATTTACTCTTTTGTCCTTTACAGAAAGTTTGCTGACCCCTGATTGACACTGGAAAAAAAAAAATAGAATGAATTCCTACCTTCTGCCATAATAAAAATCACATCCAAGTAGACAAAGAACTTAACAGGAAATGCAAAATTTTAAAACTCATAGAAAAAATTACAGAAAAATATTTCTATGATTTTGGGGTAGGAAAGGATTTGTTTTAAAAGGTACAAAAAGCACAAATCATAAAAATTTAAAGTTTTTAAATAGTTAATCAAATTAACTTTGGTTCCTCAAATACACTATCAAGAAAATTTTTAAAAATACAACCTACAGGGGTGCCTGGGTGGCTCAGGGTTAAGCCTGAGCCTTTGGCTCAGGTCATGATCTCAGGGTCCTGGGATCGAGCCCCGCATCAGGCTCTCTGCTCAGCGGGGAGCCTGCTTCTCCCCCCCCTACTGTCTGCCTCTCTGCCTCTTATGATCTCTCTCTTTCTCTGTTAAATAAATAAATAAAATCTTAAAAAAAAAAAAAATACAACCCACAGACATAAGATAATCACATTAACCCACCAAAGGATTTTTATACATAATATATACTTAAATCCTACAAATCAGTGAGCAATATGAAAGGCAAATAGAAAAAAGAAAACAAAATACTCCTTTTACCATGTAGTAGAAACATAATCAATTAACATAAGAATAAAAAGTTTATCTCATTAGGAGGCAGGAAAATGAAAATTGAAAGGACAATAAGATGCCCTTTCACATCCTCCATCTAAATCAAAATTAAAAAATTAGACCATACCAAAGGCTGTGGATGTGGCAGAGCACAAGAACTCCCACAGCGCTGGTGAGAATACAAATTGGTAGAGCCACTTCAGGAAACGCTTGGGCACTACGGATAGAGGAGAATCCGGCTAGTGTATGACCCAGCAGTTCCATTACTTAGAGGAATTCTTGCACACTTGCACCGGGATATAGGTCTAAGAATGCTTCCTGAAGAATTGTTCTTTATAGGGGGAAAAAAAAAAAAAAGGTAGGGATGGGCCTGAAAGCAATACAAATGTTCACTGACCACAGACTTGATAAAATATGGTATATTTATATAGTAGAATAGTATGCAATATCAAAATTGAATGAATGAACATAGTTACACACAATCACAAGGAGAAATAGGAAAACATTATATTAAACAAAACAAGTCTAAATTGCAAAAAATATAAATATAAATTGCAAAAATCAAAACTAAAAATGTTATTATTTCGAGATCACATGTATAATAAACTATGAAGAACACCAAAGAAACATTTCAAAGTTTTCTTAAAAATCTCTGAGGAAAGAGAGTAGGCAGTAGTAAGCAGACGTGTTTTGGGAGAAATCCATAGGAGGCTTCAAACATTTATTTTAGAAGCTGAATGGTATTTACATGGATCTTCATATTATCATTGTTGTTGCTATTATTACTAACACTGTTAAGATATATTACATCCAAGCATTTAATAGAAAAAGAAGAAAGGGAGGAAGGGGGAGAAGGGAGGGAGAAAGTGAGGAAGTCACCTAGCAGCCATGTTTAAAGGCTAAAACAGGCGTCTGGTTCAATAGACATTTTGTACTGAAGCATTTTTGTTTTCTAAGTTAGAAAATTAAGGTATAGGAATTATTACAGTGGTTATAATGCAGCTAAGTTTTCCATTTAGTATATTTTGAATGCAGAAACAAATAAATAGATGAATGAGCAAATGCATGCCTGCGTGCTGTATGTAAGGATGGTCTAGGACCCCGATAGAGCAGTTTCTTACCGTAGTTTGAGAATCTGCCTTGTTTTTTATCTTGAATGTTTTAGACCTCTCCATTTGACTCTGGGGACCAAGAGAAATTCCTTGGTAGCTATAAGTATCTCATGGAATTAGCTTGCTAGAGGACAGATTATTTTTATTTCTTAAGTATATAACCTTGGAATCAACTGGTAAAACCACATTTTACCCCCATTTTGTAGAAGAAAGGGATTTATTTATACAACCCCAAAATTCAGGAGGCGTGTAAGAGAGCAAGGATAAGCAACAGAGGGGAGAATTTTTCATACTCTTCATTCTTCCTAATCCTGTTGGACAGAAGACAAGGCTTGGTTGCAGGACAAGAGACTTGCAAAACAAGACTAATCGTATAAGTAGATATTCCCATATGAAAATGGACCTACATCACTTGAAAACTGCATCTATATAAACTGCATTCTATATAGAAAACAGCCATCTATTCACCAATTTGTACCTGAGACAATGTTTCTTATTTAGGAAAAACAGCAATGTAGAGCCCTGTATGTATACCTATCAAACTTTACCTTGTTAACTTCAGCCAACTGCTTTTATTCTGTTAGAAGATATTTTGGAACTCAATTCTGTAACTGAAAGGCAGTTACTAATGCTATTAGCTTTGTTTCATCTGTAGATGTGCTGAGCATATGTATATGTTTCACTAGGACAACCAAGGATCATAACTAAAGCACTCCACTTTGAAAGATCATTCTCCATACAGAATACATGAAAATATACTCTAAATTCAGATTCTTGGACATTATCTCTAAACAAATATACATCTTTTTCTAAATATCTTCATATTATTTTCAGGTCATAATAGCAATTTTCTTTTAAAGATTTATTTACTTATTTTAGAGAGAGGAAGCAGGGGGATGGGGCAAAGGGAGAGGGAGAAGGAAATAAGAAAACTCGGCACTGAACACGGAATGGGATTCGGGACTCAAGCCCACAACTCTACCATCATGATCGGAGCCAAAACCAAGAGTCAGACACTTAACTGACTGCACCACCCAGGTTCCCCCATAATAGTAGTTAAAGAAGTTATTTAATATTTATTTTGCTGGTAAAAATACATTTTTTTTAAAAAGCCTAAAGCACTCACTAATTGTATAGTAAGGGCTATGGATAATAAACGCAGATGGCAGCCACAAGGTCATTGCAGTTATAGACCCATAAGGCCTCTAGTCACAGCACTCACTGACACACCTTGAACTCAGCACTTTGATCTTGAGACAAAGCTGCAAATAGAAACTCATTCTGAAAAGACAGGGCACAGATAGTAAGCAGAATACCAAGATGGCCGACAAGACTCCCACCCTCTTTTACAAACATTCTTTTCATAATCCTGTCCTCCTTGAGTATGGACAGATCTGTGAATATGTGGAATTTTACTCCCAAGATTAAGTTGTGTTATGTGATAAAGGAGTTCTTCAGATCTAATTTTGAGTAAGTCAAAAGGGAGATTGTTCTGCATGTGCCTGACTTAATTAGGCAAGAGTTATTCAAAATAGACTGGAATTCAAAGTAAAAGAGATTCTCCTGGTAGCCTTGAAGAACTAATCCTTCATGTTGTGAAAGAACTATATGGCTAGAAACTGGACAGCTCCCCTAAGAGGTGAAAGTGACCTCTGGCTGACATCAAGAAAGCAGGGTCTTAAAACTGGACTTGTTTTACAAAGAAATTCATCTTCCTTTGGCTATCTTTGATGGGAAGAACGGTGACTTTAGAAAGAAAGATTCTAATTCAATAACACACACAAAAAAAAAAAAAGAAAGAAAGCAGGGTCTTTGGTCCTACAACCACAGGAGAGTAAATTCGGCTAATGACTTGAATGAGCTTTGAAAAAGACCCCAAACTCCTGATAAGACCACAACCCCCCGTGGTACCCTTGATACCTGATAAGACCCTGGGCGGAGGAGTCACCTACAATAACTGAGATCATGAATTTTTATTGTAGTAAACTATTAACTTGGTGGTAATTTATTATGTAGCAATACAGAATTAATACAGCATATAAGAAATGAGAGTCATTTTGGCCCTGCCACCAAACAATGTACCTGGTAATTTAATACACAGAGCTAAACTGAGATACACTGGAAGCTATAAGGGAACGTGGGAGAAAAACAAAATTCAGCCATCACTGTTAAAATTATCTACTGGGAGCTGTACTGCATTAGTGTTGCTCTCAATAAAACAGCTATTTGCAGAGAAAGAGACAGAGACACAGAGACTGAGGGGGAGAAAGAATGAATATGAATCATTCACACAACTGGAGAGGCTGATGAAAATAGCATCCATGAATAGCGAGAGTCCAGACCACAGAACACTCGATGTCATTACAAAACCTGCAACAAGGATTTCTAAGAAGTAACAGACTCAGCAGGACTGCCCCTAAGACTTTCTATGTTGATTTTAAGGACTGAGCATTAAAGTAGTTGTGCCTCCAAATTAGCTAACTCTCTCAAAAAAGTAGGTTTATAATTTATCTAGTAATTAGATGTTTTTAAAAGAGGAGAAAGTCAGTTTGCTAAAAAACACCTTTACAAATAATCAGTAATCACACTATACCAATACACTTTCAAAAGCGTTTTTAGTCTCCAGACAATCACATACTCAACTGCTCTCCGACAAAAATAGCAAGGTATTCTGAATCCAGATCTTTAAAATGTTGCATCTTTCCCACTGCCCATCTTGAAATTTCTTGTCTTATTGTATACAGTGTAATGTAATGTAATAATATCAATGCAGTAATAGTATTAGAAATAGCATTTATGGGGCGCCTGGGTGGCTCAGTGGGTTAAAGCCTCTGCCTTCAGCTCAGATCACAATCTCAGGGTCCTGGGATCGAGCCCCACATCAGGCTCTCTGCTCAGCGAGGAGCCTGCTTCCTCCTCTCTCTCTCTCTCTCTCTCTGCCTGCCTCTCTGCCTACTTGTGATCTCTCTCAAAAAACAAAACAAAACAAAAACTACACTTAAAAAATAAGAAGTAGCATTTAGTTTTTCACTTCTAAATTATTCATTATTTTATAATTTACTGAACTCCTACAAACTTACTCTTTTATGAGGCTTTCAGAACTTTGATTCAGTGACTGCCAAAATATCTAAAGAAACTTTTACCAACCATTTAAAAAAAATAGCAAACCAAAATTCTTTAGTAACAATACTATTTTAAACTGAAATAGTTATTTTTTTGTCAAGAGATAAGCAGCTTTGCTCTTCAGGATCTGCTTCGTAAAACAGTATTTTTAAAAACCCATTTTTACAGTCAGTATCAGCTCATATGGTTTTGTAAATCAATTTGTTGTGTTTTACCATAAAGAAAATCACTTTTGTCAAGGCAACCTTGTGGATGTCTCAACAGAATAAAATAACTAACTTGCATAGGCAGCCTTGGTTTTCTTAGACAGTATTTTATAAATACAACAAACAGCCAAAGCCCAAAGTGCAAGTGGCAGCATAAATCTTTAAAAAATACCATGTTCCTTAGTCCTTAGTCACAGAAGGTCTCTTTCATTATTTACTTACTTACTTACTTACTTATTTTTCAGGGTTCCAAGATTCATTGTTTACGCACCACACCCATGCTCCAAGCACTACATGACCCCCTTAATACTCACCACCAGGCTCAACTATGCCCCAACCCTTCTCCCCTCCAAAACCCTCAGTCTGTTTCTAAGAGTCCACAGTCTCTCATGGTTCGTCTCCCCCTCCGATTTCCCCCAACTCCCTTCTCCTCTCCTTCTCCCAATGTCCTCTGTGTTATCGCTTATGCTCCACAAGTAAGCAAAACCACAGATTTCACATGATATGAAAGAAGTTCTCTTTCATAATCCATAAGTGAAAGCCATATGATAGTCAAAGCTCTTGGATCCAAACACACATTATCCTTCCACTGGAAAAAGCAAGCTTAATCCTAGTTAGACGTGAGACAATCGTTTGGAAATATCAAGAACAGAACTTTATGGTTTCTGAAACAGTTTTACCACTCTGATGGATCGGGGGTTTATAGTTGTTTTGAGATCCAGAACCATTGCATTGGCCTGAGAGGATATTCATGGAGCAGCTCTACTGCAGATACTCCACTGACCCTCCCTGGTCCTTTCACAAGCAGGTGCGTGAACGGAAGGACCCTCTCACAGCAAAGAGATTTTGGCTTCCCTGGGTGTGGCCTGAGGCCCAAGTCTTGGGTGCGGGCTCTCAGTGTTGCTTTGTCCTTCCCTGTGATCTCCTTGGGTAACGGGGCAGCACCTGGCACCAGACCAGGTCCACCTCAGTATGCACTCCTATGGGCAGTTCTTTTCAGGGGTCGAAGTGGGCCTGGTAGGAAAGCTGTTTTTTCCTCCTGCTCCTCTTCCTAGAGGGTTTCCTCCTCCTTCCCCAGAGAGTTTTATACGTAATCACCAAATTGGCAGAAAGCAGTAGGCAATATTCTATGTGCTTATTTTGTCCCAAGGCAAATTTTACAATTTTCAATCAGAAGGAAAACTCCTCTTCATCAGAGAGTTTCCCGTCAACAAATCAGAGCCACTTCATACATCATTAATTGCAGCACAGTCCAGAAACTATATGTACATAGTTTCATCATGGCTTCATCATGGTTCATATGCTTACGATCTTCATTCATTGGAAAAATTAACCACATTTTACCAATATCTTCTCCACTGTTAAAACTGTGAAAATTAACATACTTTCTATAATTATATCTGCCTGTATCAAAGAAGATTGTTGAAGAAATTATTTTGCATAAGACTAAGTTCAGAGTTCAAAGGAATTTAAGGTAACAGTTTGGTAATACAGTTGATGCAACATCAAAAGAAGTCAGTAGTGGGGCGCCTGGGTGGCTCAATGGGTTAAGCAAGCCTCTGCCTTCAGCTCAGGTCATGACCTCAGGGTCCCGGGATCAAGCCCCACAACAGGCTCTCTGCTCAGCAGGGAGCCTGCCTTCCCCCTCTCTCTGCCTGCCTCTCTGCCTACTTGTGATCTCTCTCTGTCAAATAAATAATAAATTAAATCTTAAAAAAAAAAAAAAAAAGAAGTCAGTAGTAATTAAATGCCTGGTCTCCTGGTATTCGAAAGTTTCTTTATTGATCATTAATTGCTTATACATTGCTTGTTCCATACATGCTCCCATCCCCACTCAGAGAAACCTCAAGTTCCTTAAAGGCAGGTGCCATGTCTTTATCTTTCTAGCCCCCAAAATGCTTAATTAACAGTCTTTCACTGTTAAACAACGAATATTAAAGGTTTTAATATTAAATATTTTTAAATGTCTAATTTTTAATTGATAATGCTACAATCAGAATTTCAGAAAAAAAAACATTTCTGAAATTAAACTAGAGTCAAATTTTTAGAAAAAGTCCTTGTAATCATTAAAAAAAATTGCTTTACACAACCTTTTTCCGAGAAGAGTAGGCCAAAGCCTTTACATGAGGTTAAGAGGGCTCATTCCACCCTCTCTATTAAAGCACTGGCCCTCAAAAAATAGATCACGTTAGAGTAGATTTGTCATCAGGAGAGACATGACTGTGTACCAAGGGTAGCCCTGCCTGCTTTTAATGGGCAAAACTGAAGCAACAATAAATAAATAAACCCCCACAAACCATAAAACCTTATATTTGAAAAAATTTCAAATTAATTTTAGTGTCTCTTTCAATAATAATGACTAATTTAATATCAAAATATCTACTATAAACATTTCATAAGTTTCACCCATATCTGATAGAGTTCTTCCATGTTTTTAAGATTTAGAATTCATTTTACAATCAGCATCATCTCCTACTCTGCTCAATATTCCTTAAAATTATAAAAGTTACACCTGCTTTTCACATTTTAAATATGATTTCCAAAATCTCAGGAGAGAGGACATTCACAGTCGGAACTAATTAAACTGCACTTTTGTTTATTCTTTACAAAGTTCCACAACAGAAGTTTAGTACGCGATTTTTTAAATGTATAAGTTTTTTTTAAAGAATTTTGCCACAACCTTGGAAATTATTAATGTTGTCACAAACCATGACTGAGAACCACAATCTTACACACAACCCACACAAACATTCAGACACACAACGGAACTACAATTCAATTTCAGTTGAAGAATGGGTTTTATTCCAGAAACAGATCAGCAGTTTCTAGGTTACTATTTATAGTCCTTTTTTTTCTTTTTTTAATCCTTTTCTGCCTCTTCTCTAAACATTCCAACCATAGGTACCACGTTCCCATGACTTCCTCAGAGGACTCACTGAGCTGGAGGCCACCCCGGATGACTAGACCTAGGATGGGCCTCTTCAGTGTGCCCCTGAGACAGGTCGTTTGGTGAACAAATGCACCGATTACCCTCTCAGGCTCCTCTTTCACTTCCCCTTCCATTGAATTAGCATTCCTTTTGGATATCTTGATGAATAAAGATGCTTTTGAACACATTTCCATGTCTTTCTCCAAGAACAATTGCAGAACTAATAGTCAGAGACAGTCTAGTTTAGAACCAAAAATTCTAAAGCAATGACTAAGAGGTAGTGCCCAAGGACCAGTAAATGTGAAATGTTATTTCAAAGTTTGCTGAGAACTATAGCATTAATAAATCAAAGTGACCACAGCAGGCCCAGAATCATTTGCAGTGTCAAAATAAACATGCACGTCTGTATAAGTAAACCAAAAACCCAAGAGAATGAAGGTTAAATACAGAAGTACTGACTTCAAGAACCAGAAACATCCAGGGTACAGAGGTTAAGGATCCCAAGAAGATGACTATCTCCATTGTCAGGAGGACCAAACCTTCTTCATAACTGTTGTCCATGACTCTCCAACATTTATCCAGAATGGTGTTGGGGTCAAGGGAAATGCTATTCTTCAAGCTTCTTACTGTATCCTGGCTGAGGACTGAGCTGTTTATCACATTTGCAGCTGAGCTTGAAATGTGGGATGACAACTCAGATTGGCTTTTAGATCTGCATCTTGTCCACGGTGCAGAGCAGCTGACAGAATACAAAGAAACAAGCAACAGCAGGAATTTCCAGATTCCCTTGGATTTCTACATACCTTCCCTGATCTTGCTGGATGTCACCTTCTGCATTCTAAGATATGAATTATATCCACATAGGTATCACTTACAGAGTTTTAACTTTTTGCATATATACTGTACGTCCATCTTAAAACCTGGTGGGCAGAAAAAGATCCTACAAAGAAAAAGCATCAGCTCCTGTTCTATGTTATCTCTGGTTATCTCTGGTTTTGCTTGAGAAAGAGGGCACAGAGTCCTAGGAAATGACTGAAGGATATATAAAGAGATACTGTGACTACCAAATGCATGGAGGCTGAAAGAATAGTGATAAGAGCAGAACGGAGTAATCCACCACTGGAGCCTTTTGATTATGAGCTAAGCAAGGGTAGTTATTTATTTTCTTAAGCCCCGGTAATTAAAAACGAAATGTCTATGAACATACGGAAAGAAAGGAGGACTCCTGTTCTAAATATATGTGGCAAGGTTTAAACTGTTGAGACTCAGGCCTCGAAAATTGGGCCTCCCAAAGCCTGGAACCATCTACTATCCATCAATTCTCTCCTAATTGTATTTAGCATTTCCTGTTCCTTTTCTTCTACTTCACTTGCTATAATCATGTAGAAACAAAGGGAATAAATAATTATTGTGTCTTTTATATATAAACACTATGTCAAACAAAAAGGACCCATAAAGGAAACCCTCAAGTCACTTCATCTTCCCAGAGATAGAGGATTCATAATTTCAAAGATTGATTAAATAAACGATTTATTGATTACCCACTTTGTGTCAAACAATATATCCCTGACTGGCACTGGGGACACATTAATGAACAAGTAACGCCATCCAGTTAGAAGAGCACAATGTAAGAGGGACTACAGACACAATTAAATAAAAGTTCGTATGCTGTGAAAAATACTCAGTGCTATGAGAACCTATATTAAGAAGATTTCCCTTTGGGATCAGAAAACTGTCTTCCCAGAGCAGGGGATATTTAACCTATTTTTAAAAAAATGAGTAGACATCAAGCAGAGGAGACTCAGGATCGTATGCACTCGATTACATTTAACTAACTCATTTTGCTAAAGAACATCACATGTGGGGTATGCGATTTGGGAAAAGCTTTACAAAACAGATCCATTTAAGATGAGCTCTGAAACACACGTAGTAATTTACAAGCAGAATACATGATTAAAGACCAAATTGAGCGGCATAATACAGAAAACTCCTTCCATTTTAGAGCAAAATATAGCTTGCTTCTATTGATGATCAATGAAGAAATAGGGCTTGAACTGGGCTTTGAAGAATTAGCAAATTTAATAAGGTAAAATAATATTCAGGGCACACTGAACACAGACTACAGTGTAAACACTGCAGGTACAGAGCTGGAAAAGGAGTTTTTATGATACATGAAAGACTGTATGGTTTGAGAAGTTCCTGGAAGGGAGGTTATTTGGATAAATTGAATAAAATCATTGTAGATGGCTTTGAGGGCCACAATGACCTGATTTCACTTAATCTAACAGCAGTAAGAACTCATTGTCTGTTGCTGTCTTCTGTCTCAACTTCAGTATTGTGAACTATGTCTAAGACCTGTCACATTACGAAAGTTATGAATCCCAGATCTGGTATGGGAATGGATGTGGCCAGGAACTGGGCATATTACGGAGCACCAAGATAAGTATCAAGCCTAAATTCTGGGAGTTACAATGAGGGATAATGTGCAGACTCACTGCATTAATTTCTATTTGGCTGAGTCTTTTTTTTTTTTTTTAAGATTTTATTTATTTATTTCAGAGAGAGAGAGCACAAGCAGAGAGAGCAGGAGAGGTAGAACAGAAGAGGCAGAAGGAGAAGAAGACTCCCTGCTGAGCAGGGAGCCTACCATGGGCTCAGTCCCAAGACCCTGGAATCATTACCTGAGCTAATAGCAAATACTTAAAAACAGAGCCACCCAGGTGCCCCATGAGTCTTTTTTTTTTTTTTTTTTTTTTTAAGATTTATTTCAGAGAGAGAGAGAGAATGTGAGCAGGGTGAGGGGGCAGAGAAAGAGGGAGAGAGAATCTCAGGCAGGTTCCATGCTCAGCACAGAACCAGACAGGGGGCTCAATCCGTGACCCTGAGATCATGACCTGAGACAAAATCAAAAAGTTGGGGGTCGCCTGGGTGGCTCAGTGGGTTAAGCCTCTGCCTTCGGCTCAGGTCATGATCTCAGGGTCCTGGGATCGAGCCCCGCATCGGGCTCTCTGCTCAGTGGGGAGCTTGCTTCCCCCCTCTCTCTGTCTACCTCTCTGCCTACTTGAGATCTCTGTCTGTCAAATTAAAATAAAAAAAGAAAAAATCAAGAACTGGATGTTTAACTGACTGAACCAACCAGGGCCCTATTTGGATGAGTCTTAAAACTCCTTTCATGATGCACAGTTTCTGAGATTCCCTGTATATGACAGTAAAACTCTGCTAATTCAGGTTTCATTGATTAAAATACAGTAAAGAGAGAGAACATACAAAAGTTACTGAGTTAAAATAAATGAGATTAGTTTTCTTGTGCAAATTGGCACAGTATTAATCTTGATTAAAATAAAATCCAACCTATATCTAAAACATTTCAAATCAAATAAGGAAAGGATTATCTAAAGAGACAAAGTGGGTGATAACTAAACCAAAAGTCAACCTCAAAGTTTCTGTTAACATTTTGTTCTAATAAGTTGTGCTTTTTTCCTACTATTAACTCTTCCCATATACCTCATTCATTTACCTGTAAGTAAAACCAAAGAAGATTAAGAATTATATGGAGAAATCTTAATCTCAATTTAGCATTCCCCAAGAAATTTAATCACTCAGAAAATATTGAGATTATCTGTTTGTATAACTTGATTTCTATTTTTAGATTTTGAAAAAGTATATGATTTTAATTCATGATTTCACAGTGCCATGAAATTGATGGCCACCTTTCTACTGCCCAGATTTTGAAATTTTACTTTATTTCAACATCCGGTGCCTTCTGAAGGTTCTGAGACAGCTTAATGAAATAAAGATTCACCAGGTCTATTGCCAATATTTGTCTACATATGTGGATTAATTACACTATGTGTGGCCTAGGTTGCATTATGCTGTCAAGAGCTGCTGCCTCTTGTTTTGGATTTCCCTGCAAATTCCACAAATCCATATGACAACTGAAAGGTCCTTTGAATTGGTCATTTTCTTGGGAAATTGACATGTTTAGTTTATATAAACATCTCATTCATTCAAGACATTAACTTAGTCATTCAGCCCCTATTTGGTAATATGGGTAATATATCTGGTAATATAACCAGTCCCAAGACTGGTTCTCAACAATTTACTAAAATACTTAATGTTTCCACTGAGACGTCTTACCTAATGCGCCTAGGTATTGAAAAATGTGTTTGAACTGCCTAACTACTACCCAAGTGACCTAAGAATTCAATTGTACCAAATTCAAAAATTCGTTGAACATTCTAAGTTTACTGACCTGCAGCTAACTATGTAACAAAATAAGTAGAAAAGAGTTATTATCTTATTCTTGTGAAAGTGAAAATTTGGCACTGGATAATAATGGAATTGAAAGTTATACAGGGAAAACAAAAGTCCAGAAATTTCCTTAGCACAAAAAGTAGCTAAAATCCAAATATTATTTTCAGAATTTTTTTTAAGATTCCACATACAAGTGATACTATACAGTATTTGTCTCTCTATATATAATTTCACTTAGCATAATGCCATTCAGATTCATTCATGTTGTCCCAAATGGCAGGATTTCTTTCTTTATTATGGCTAAATAAAAGTCCGTTGTATATAACACATTTTTTTTTATCCAACCATCCACTGAAGAACATTTAGTTTGTTTCCATATCTTTGCCACTGTGAATAATGTTGCAATGATGGTAAGAGTGCAGATATATCACTTCAAGATACTGACTTCATTTCCTGTGGCTATCTACCCTAGAGTGGGATTCCTGGATTATACAGTAGTTGTATTTTTAATTTTTTGAAGAACCACTATATTGTTTTCATTAAATGGTTGTACAATTTACATAACAATTCCCTTTTCTCCACACATCCTTGCCAATACTTGTAATCTCTTGTGTTGCTGTTGTTTTTTATAATAACCATCCTTACACATGTGAAGAGATACCACAAAGCGGTTTTGATTTTCATTTCTCTGATTTGAGATGCTGAGCACCCTTCCATGAATCTATGGGCCATTCGGTATGTATTCTTCAGAAAAATATCTATTAATATCCTTTGTTTATTTTTAAATTGGATGATCTATTTTTTGCTATTGAGTTGCATGAGTTCTTTACATAGTTTGGAAATTCACCCATTACCAGATATACGATTTGCAAATATTTTCTTCCATTCTGTAGGTTGCCTTTTAAATTTATCATTTCCTTTGCTGCACAGATGCTCTTTAATTTAGTCCCACCTGTTTATTTTAACTTTTGTTGCATATACTTTTTGGTGTCTTACCCAAAAAATCATTACCAAGACTAATGTAAAGGATTTTTCCCTGTTTTCTTCTAGGAGTTTTAGGATCTCAAGTCTTACAACTAAGTCATCAATCCACTTTAATTTTTATAAATGGTATAAGATAGGGTTCAATTTCATTCTTTCACATGTGGACATCCAGTTTTCCCAATATCATTTACTGAAGAGAGTATCTTTCCCCAGGTGTGTTCTTCACACTCTTGTCAAAATTAGTTGACTATATATGAGTGGATTTATTTCTGGGCTCTCTACTTTGTTCCACTGGCCTACATGCATTTTTTTTTTAATGCCAGCATCATATGTTTTGATTACCATAACTATGTAATGCATTCTAAATCAGGGAAGTGTGAAGCCTCCGGCTTTGTTTCCTTTCTCAGAATTGCTTTGCCTATTCAGGGTCTTCTGTGGTTCCGTACAAATTTTAAGATTTTTTTTTCCATTCCTGTGATATGTACCATTGGAATTTTAATAGGAATTGCACTAAATCTGCACATCACTTTGGACAGTATGGACATTTTCATAATATTAGTTCTTCCAAACCAGTATCAAGGATATTTTCCTATTTGTGTTGCCTTCAATTTCATTAATCATTGTCTTACAGTTTCAGCTTACAGGTCTTTCATCTCTTTGGTTAAATTTATTCCTAGGCATGTTATTGTTTTTGATGTTATTGTTAATGATGTTATTGTTAATGTTTCTAAACTTCTCTTCAGATAGTTCATTGTTAGTGTATAGAAATGCAATTGATTTCTATATGTTGATTATGTATCCTGAAATTCTACTGAATTCTTCTATTAGTTCTAACAGTTTTATGATGGAATATTTAAGATATTCTCTACATAAGATCATGTCATCTGCAAACAGGGACAATTTTACTTCGCTCTTTCCAATTTAGATGTCTTTTATTTTCTTGCCTAATTGCATTGCTAAGACATGCAGCACTATGTTGAATAGAAGTGGCAAGAGTGGGCATCCCTGTCTTGTTCCTGATCTTAAAGAAAAGGTTTTTTGTTTTTTGTTTTTAAAGATTTTATTTATTTATTTGACAGAAATCACAAGTAGATGGAGAGGCAGGCAGAGAGAGAGAAGGAAGCAGGCTCCCTGCTGAGCAGAGAGCCCGATGCGGGACTCGATCCCAGGACCCTGAGATCATGACCCGAGCCGAAGGCAGCGGCTTAACCCACTGAGCCACCCAGGCGCCCCGAAAAGGTTTTTAACTTTCCAACACTCACTATGATTTTCATTCTGGGGTTCTCGTATATGACCTTTATTATATTTAGGTGAATTCCTTCTATGCCTAATTTGTTGAGATGTTTGGTTTTTTTTTAAATCATGAAAGGATGTTGAATTTTATCAAGTGCTTTTTCTGCAGCTACTGGAGGATAATTATTATTATCTTTCATTCTGTTAATGTGGCATATCACAATTATTGATTTTTGAATAGACATATTCTTGCATCCCAGAGATGCATCCCACTTGATCATAGTATATGATCCTTGAATTTCACTATTGTGTTGAGGATTTTTACACCTATGTTGACCAGAGATAGTAGCCTATCACTTTCTTTTCTTTTAGTGTCCTTGACCAGCTTCAGTAGCAGGGTAACACTGACCTCATAAAGTAAGTAAGGGAAATGTTCATTCCTTTTCAATTTGTTAAGAGTTGAAGAAGGACTGGTAGTTTTGTTTGTTTGTTTGTTTGTTTTGATGCTGAAACCTGGTACGGATGGTAAAAAAATTATTTCAACTATCTAGTAGAATTCATCTTTGAAGCCATCTGGTCTTAAGGTTTTATTTGTTGGAAGGTTTTTGATTTTTGTTTAAATCTCCTTACTAGTGATCAATGAGTTCAGATTTTCCATTTCTTCCTGGCTCAGTCATTAGGTTGCATATTTCTAGAAATTTATATATTTCCTCTAAGTCGTCTAGTTTTTTAGCATGTAACTGTTCACAGTAGTCTCTTATAATTCCTTGTATTTCTTCTATATCAGTTGTAATGTTCCCCTCTTTCATTTCTGATTTTATTTATTTAAATCCTGTCTCCTGAATCCTGTTTTAGTTTGTCTGTTTGTTTGCTTGCTTTTGGTGAGTTTGGCTAAATGTCTGTCAATTTTGTTTATCTTTTCAAAGAACAGCTCCTAGTTTAGTTTAGTTTTTTTAATTTAAATATAGTTAATATATAATGCTACATCAGTTCCAGGTGTGATTCAATATATCTATCATTGATCTTTTCTAGTGCCTTTAGAGTCTCTGCTTCATTTATGTCTGCTCTGATCTTTATTATTTTTTCCTTCTGCCAGCTTTGGGTTTAGTTTGTTCTTCCTTTTATAGTTCCTTGAGGTATAAAATTAGGTTATGTGAGATCTTTTTTTTTCTTAATGTAGGTGTTTATTACTATAAACTTTCCTCTTCAAACTGTTTTTGCGGCATCTCCTGAGTTTTGGTATGTTGTGTTTCCACTTTCATTTATCTCAATATATTATTTTCATTTTTCTTTTGAATTCCTTTTTTTTCTTTGACCTACTGTTCAGAAATGTGTTGTTCAATTTCCACATATTTGTGAATTTTCCAGGTTTCCTCTCATTTTCAGAAAAGATACTTGATAAGATTTTGATCTTCTGAAATCTATTTTGTGACCTAATATATGACCTATCCAACGTGTTCTATGTTTGCTTAAGAATGTGTTTCTATGCTATTGGATAAAAATCTCTTAAATGTCTGTTAAGTCCATTTCATCTAAGGTATAACTCAACTGCAGTGTTTCCTTATTGATTTTCTGTCTGGAATATCAATCCATTGCTTAAAATGATGTCATTAAGTTCCCTACTATGATTGCATTGCTGTCTATTTTTGCCTTCAGATCTGTTAATAACTGTTGAATATATTTAGGTGCTCCAGTATTGGGTGGGTATATATTTACAGTTATAGCCTCTTGGTGAACTGACTCCTTTATCATTATATAAGGGCCTTTTTTGTCTCTTATTACAGCTTTTGAGTTAAAGTCTATTTTATCTGATACAACTATAGCTAACCCTGCATTTTTAGTTTCCATTTGCATGGAATATCTTTTCCCTACACTTCAGCCTTTAAGTATCCGTAAAGATGAAGTGAGTAAAAAAAAATAAAAAATAAAAAGATGAAGTGAGTCTCTTGTAGACAGCATATAGTTAGGGTTTCGTTTTTGTTTTTGTTTTTGTTTTTAAATCCATTCAGCCACTCTGTGTCTTTTAATCTGGAGAATATAAAGTACTTACATTAAGAATAATTAATGATAGATAAGGTACAATCACCATTTTGTTAATTGCCTTCTGATTGTTTTGTAGTTCCTTTGTTCCTTTTTTCCACTCTTACTGACTTTCTTATGAA
Organism: Neogale vison; assembly: GCF_020171115.1. Taxonomy (NCBI): domain Eukaryota; kingdom Metazoa; phylum Chordata; class Mammalia; order Carnivora; family Mustelidae; genus Neogale; species Neogale vison. Next base: position 132,004,526 of record NC_058102.1, on the reverse strand, counting down.
TTGATGGTGTTCTGTAATGGTATGCCTTTATTCTATTCTTTTTATCATTTGTGTATCTATTTATAGGACTTTGATTTGTGATTTGAGGCTTTCATAATAGTTGCAACAGTCGATTGTAAGCTTATGATAACCTTAATCACATAAAAGAATTCTACACTTTTACTGGCCCCCTTTCACATTTTATGTTGTTGACATCCCAATTTACATCTCTTTATATTGTGTAACAGTTAATAAAATGTTGTACCACTAATTATTTTTAACACTTTTGTCTTTTAACCTGTATGCGAGGGTATAATGTGATTTATATACCACAACTGCAGTATTAGAGTATTTTTTATTTTGACTATATATCTACCTTTACTAGTGAATTTTCTATTTTCATGTTTACCAATTTGTGTCCTTTCATTTCAGCTTGAAAACTTTCTTCACCATTTCTTGTAAGGCAGGTCTAGTGAAATTTCCTTAGTTTTTATCTGGGAAAGTCTATGTCTCCTTCATTTCTGAAGGACAACTTTGCTGGTGAAGTCTGCAGCTTTTTCTTTGACCATTTTGAATATCTCATCCCACTCTCTCCTGGTCCGCACGGGTTCTATTGAGAAATCTGCAGGTGGTCTTACTGGGATTCCCTTATATATGCTGAACTATTCTTCCCTTGCTGCTTTAAAAATGCAGTCTTTGATTTTTGAGAGTTTGATCATAATGTGTCTCAATGAAAATGTCTTTGGATTGAATATGTTTGGAGATCTTTGAGCTTCATGTCCTTGAATGGCCATCTCTCTCTCCAGACTTGGGACATTTTCAGCCATTATTTCTTTAAGTAAGTTTTCTTTCCTTTCTCTCTTCTCTTTCTGGGACTACCATAATCTGAATGTTGTTTTCCTTGATGGTATCCTATAATTCATGTAGGCTTATTTCACTCTTTTTTTTATTCTTGTTTCTTATTCTCCTATGACTGAATAACACCAAGAGATCAGTCTTCAAGTTCACGGATTCTTTGTTCTGTATGATTGGCTTAATGTTGAAGCTCTCTACTGAACTTTTCATTTTGTTTATTGTATTCTTCAGCTCTAGAATTTCTATTTGGTTCTTTTTTTACTTCTAACTCTATTGAACTTCTCATTTTGCTCATGCATTGTTTTCTTGAATTCATTGAATTGTCTGTGTTCTCTTGAATCTCACTGAGTTTCCTTAAAGTAATTAATTTGAGGGGCACACGGTGGCTCAGTCAGTTAAGCAACTGCCCTTGGCTCAGGTCATGATCCGAGTGTCCTGGGATCAAGTCCCACATAAGGTTCCCTGCCCAGCAGGGAGTCTGCTTCTTCCTCTCCCTCTGCTCCTCCCCACCATCTGTACTCTGTCATGTGTGTTTTCTCTCTCTTTCTGTCTCTCTCTCTTTCTCTCTCAAATAAATGGATAAAGTCTTTTTAAAAATTTAATTTGAATTCTTTTTCAAGTAATGTGCATATTTCCATTTCTTCGGGATCACTTACTGGAAAATTACTGTGTTCCTATGGCAGGGTCATGTTTCCTTGCCTCTTCATTTTTTTGATGCCTCTGTACTGATGTCTATGCATTTTAGGGAGTTGTCACCTCCGCAGTGAAGAAAATGTTCATTTCTGCACTATAAAACATGATAGTCACGAGCCACATATGGACATAAAGCATGTGAAATGGGCTAGTGTTACTAAGGAACTGAATTTTAATTTTATTTAATAAAACTTAGTTTAATTTTAAATAACCACATATAGTTGATGGTAAAGAAACAGACATCAGTGAATGAATAAAAGAATAAATTATCTTCTTAACAACTATATTAAGTAGGTACTGTTAACTGTTCCTCACATATAAGGAAAAGTAGAGCACCAGAGAATAAATGACTTGCTTAAAGTTTCACAGCAAATAAACTGTGAAACTAGGATTTGACCCCAAGTACCCTACACTCAATTACTGCATGGACATGTGTTTTCTCAGATGATTTCACCTCAGTAATCTGGTTTTCAGGGTTTTGGTAAAAGTTTTATGTTGTGATGTATGACAATACAACAGGTTATGTGCCCAGTACCAATAACTAGTATCTGAAAAGCATTACTTCCATGATGTGAATTATATCTTAAATATTTATTCAATTATATAAAACATATTTCTTATACAGGAAAAATAAGCAATGCAAATGTGCTTCTGAAGTAGTCTCATCCTTAAAGTTAATAGTAATCTATGCTACTTATTCATTTAACAGTGTATTTCTAATGCAGCAAGTAATAAAGAAAGCTTAAAGGTTACTCCTGCTTCAGAACAACTAAACATTGGGAAATACATAAAGTTGGAGACATAACAGTCTACAAAATATTCCAAAGGGGTGGGGAATAAGGTCAGAAAAATTGTATCTATGGAACCAAGCCAGACCCACAGCAATGGACGGCTTAAAGGGCAAAGCTGACCAGGGGCAACTATTTTAGCAATGAAATTAAGACTTTGACCAGTCACAAGTAAATCAGAAAGCTCCTAACTGTTCTGCTGATCAGAGACCCTCAGAAGGGCCTTCCATGTCCCAGGTCAATCGTATTCCTAAAGAACAGAAAGAAAGTAGAAACAAAATCCCCCTAAATTTTCTTCACTTTAGGTCCAGAGAACATCCACTGAGTAAAATCAAGCAATGAGTTCACAAACAAAAATACCAAACTCAAGAAACCCGGTTTTTATGATTGAGAGCCAGAAGAAACAACTGACAATACTTTTACTCCCAAGTATTATTTGTATAGAAACTACAGGGAAAAAATAACAGAACTGCTGTGCATAAACTGTATTAATAACAAACAAATAGAGCATAATTACAAAGTTGGCCAATCAATACAATACTGTTAGAAATAAACAAATTTGGAGGAGAAAGACAGAACCCCTACCTATGAAAATTATAATTGTTAAAGGGTTACCAAAAAAGGGAAGAAAATAACCAACTGATTAAAAAGCAGATTAGAATCAATTAGTTGTACTAGAAAATATGTCAAAAAATTACCTTCAATATAGCATACAGAAACAAAGAATTGAAATGTGAGAGGAATGTTAAAAGACATAAAGAATAGAAGGAAAAGATCTAAAATACATCTCACTGAAATGTCAAAAAGGAAAAGTGAATGGAGAAAAAGTGGTATCCAAAGAGATAATGGATGCAAAATTTCCAGAACTGATAAAAAAATGTGAACCCATCAATCCAGGCAGTACATATTCCAGGTGGAATAAATGAAACAAAATAAAACAAAAAAGTCTAAGCTCTAAAATATTATTTTTAAAAACTCTAAAAATACAGAAGATAAAATTAAAAGCACCTTTAGAGACAAGCCAGAATACTCACAAAATTATGGCAATTAGAAAAATAGCAGACTTCTCGACAATAATAGAAGTCAGAAGGTAGCAGAACAGGATCTTTAAAAGGTCAAGGAAAAAAAACAAAATTTTGTGCCCCACGAAAGTATCTTTTGCTAGATGATAATGATGATAAAAAGAATGATGAGAAAATAAAATATTTTAAGTATAGGAACAGAGTTCACTACCAAGAGACCTCAGTAAATGAACCGCCAAAGAAAGTATTTCAGGAAGAATAAATAAAGGATCCTGGAAGGACAATCTAATGTGCAGCCAAAACAATGATAAACCTGCATTTTTTTAATGCAAGCAAATACTTTTTTAAAATATTAATTATCATTATACTTTTTAATTTGTAGAATTAAAAAAAAAAAACAGAGGTGGACTTCCTCTCCAAACATAATGGAGGAACAAGTACCAGATTTACCTTGCTGCCTTAACCAAATAAAAATTTGGAAAAAATAAATAAAACATCATTTCACAACAGGCAAAGCAGAGTATTCCCTGGGAGGAAGAGAAAAATGAGGTAATTCCTATGACTGCCCTACTTTACTGCCTGCAGAGACTTTTTTAGCACAGAAAGAGATAAACTAAGTAGTGTCCCTAAACTGAAGAGACAGGGATGGTGGTCCAGGAAGGCCAAAGTGGCTAGAATTCCAAGGAATTATACAGTTGATTGGATGTGTAGAAAATGTAATTAAACAGCTATTACAAATAAAACTTCCTATGTTCAAGAAACTAGAAAATGCTGCAAAGGGTACAAGAATGCCTCCAGAAAGGGACATGTGGGTGGGTGCTGAGACGGTGTTAACGTGGCTCTCTGGAACACTGCAAGATGAGTGCCGCCAGCTGTCCCAGCTGACTGCGAGTGCCATCAGGAGAGGATGTGCGGAGCACTGGGGATCCTGCATGACACGCGCAGTAGCTCACTCTTGGAGCAGGAATAAAAAAGCATTTTGGAAAAAAAAAAAAAAAAGCATTTTGGAACCAGGAAGAAAAGCCTCTTCTACATTCAGTGTCTCTCCAATGCCATCTGCTGAAAAGCTTAACATTGTCCTACCTGGCAAAAGAGAAACAATCACAGGGCTCAGCTCCTGTATCACAAAGCAGGGCAAAAAAGGATGGATATGGAGAAAAGAGATAAATTGACAGCCGGTACAAAAAAATCTCTAGATTTCCACCTCTGTCATGGAAGATTCAACTTGAAGTTTCACTAATAAAAAATAGAACTCTCTTGGGGTGCCTGGGTGGCTCAGTCGTTAAATTTTTTGAAAGATGGTAGGATCCTGGGATCGAGCCCTGCCTTGGGCTCCCTGCTCCATGGGAAGCCTGCCTCTCCCTCTCCAATTCCCCCTGCTTGTGTTCCCTCTCTCACTGTCTCTCTCTCTCTCTCTCTGTCCAATAAATAAAATCTTAAAAAAAAAAAAAATAGAACTCTCTTTTAGCTTTTGATAAAAGGACAATGAAAATATAACTAATGAATAGAAGCTCAGCTCTCCTGGTTTTTATTAGTAAAATGTCACATCTCTCTGTTTTTAGACTTAATTTGTGGGCTTATAGATAGCATAATTGAGATATCTTAGTAAAATATATGCTATCTAATCCAAACGTCCAGATATATTACATATGTAAAATAATATATATCTCTCATTATATTCATAAAATTACTTATTTACAAGTATGCATATGCACACACATACACAGGCACACACATACTTCACCATATTAGTTATCAAAGAAATACGAACTGAAGCAAAAAGTAAGCACAAATTTTTTACCCATCAACTGACAAAAAATGACTAACATCCAGTACTAGAGAGAGTGGGAAAAGGGAAGGCTAAAAACTGATGAAGATAAGCGTCTCCAATCACACATTTATATATACTGTAAAATCTGCTGTCAAGAATATAATCTAATTTTTAATTTGGTGGTTTGGTTGTAGAGGAGAATTTAGCTAAACAGTATTTGAAAAGTTCTCCATTTTTATGTCCAAAGAAAGAGTAATGCAATTTTTAAAAGCATCATGTGTTTGTTCATTCTTTCAAATCTAGATCAGTGACAAAAACACTTGACAATGGCAGAATGAGAATAATCACTAGTCAATTTGTAGAACCACCTACTCCAAATTCTTTACACCCATTTTACAAAATGCATCTATCACAGATGGAAAACAATAGAAACTAAAGCATATAACTAAGTCATTATGGCATGTGCAGAGTTTTTATTTGATTCTAAAAATAATAGTTGATTATAGTATTTGTGATAATAGAAGTTCTCTAATAAAAATTAAAACCATCAATTTTAATTGAACCTCTATTCATTTTTAATTAGAGCTGCCTACAATGACTAAATTAAATCAACGAAGTAAATTTTAAATGTAGTGAAATATAAAACAAATGAAGGTTAGACCTATAATCTACATACCCAGGAAGGTTTTCAGATACAAGGGATAGTATCAGGAGTAAGTACTCTCTGCCTGGAATTTTCCATTCCTGAAGTAAGATGGAGCACCTGGCAAACTATGGTAGAATTCATCTAAATCTTTCTTACGGGTGTGATATGGGTGACACCACCAGTGACCATAAGAGATGCTCTATTAACAGATTATGGTATTATGCATGAACTTAAACTGCAAGAACAGCCTTAACAATAAGATGCATGAATACGTCATCGGCTATTGATTGGTGTGAATTCTTAACGGAGATGTAATCTACATTAATTTTTAAGAATATCTGAAGGGAGCCTGCTTCCTTCTCTCTCTCTCTTTGCCTGCTTCTCTGCCTACTTGTGATCTCTCTCTCTCTGTCAAATAAAGAAAGAAAGAAAGAATATCTGAACCTCAGCTTCCTCATCTATAAAACTGAAATGATAGTATCTTTTTGGACTGTTTTGAGGATTAGCTATACCTTTATATATATATATTTATATACATACAATGTATATATACACATACACATATGACACAGTGAATGGGCATCCAATAAACATAGCTATTCCAATTGACAATAATGAGGTAATTTTAATACAGTATTACAGGTGGCACATAGGAGAGGACCTGCTATGCCATGCAGCTTCTTGCCTTCATGGTACTCACAGTCTACCAGAGAAAACAGATATAAATATGTAATTATAAATAATTAATAATTTCAAGCAGACAAAATGCTATGGAAAATAGAGAATATTTATAGAGGATGTACTGTGCAATGCATTTTACATATATCATAGTATCATTCCCATTTAAAGAAATGGGAGCATAGGTTGGGAAACACAGGCAGTCTGAATCCAAAGCCAGCACTTTAAACTACTATCCAAAACTATATCCAAAAAAAAAAAAAAAAAAAAGTAGTATGCAATATTCCGCATACATTTTTTATGATGTTATAATCAAAATATCATTTTTTAAATCACACTGGCAGCAGTGCAGATGATGAATTGGAGAGGAATAAAACTGAACACAGGAGAGTGCTGGAAGCATCCAAGTGAGAAATGATTAGTACTAGAACAAAGTCAGTTGTAGCAAGAATGAGAGAAGAAAACAAACTGACAAGCTATTGAGGTAGAATTGGGACTAGACATGAGAGTGAGGGAAAGGGAAAGCTCAGCACATGGCCACCAGAGAGACCTGGCTACCAAGCACTTCTATAACTGAAGATTTAACCAACCCTGACCCAGGAGAAAAGGCACAGGATTTCATTTCCACCCATCCCCACTCACTCCCACCCTTAGCTATAGCATATGCATCACTGCTGCAGACATAACAAAATAGCATTGTATACCAATCAAATATTTAACCTATATTTAAAGAAAATCCCTGAAATCTTTCACTTAAAAAAAAATGATCTGGAAGCTCTGTTTCAACAAAGAAATAGAATACTAAACTGACTTTTCATTTTACATAAATCATGGTACTCATTTGGTCCTAAGAATATCTTGATTGAACAGACAAAAAAATGATGGCTACCGAATTCACAAACTGTTAACTAAAAACCAAAGTTAAGTAGCTTACCCAATGATAGAAGTAAAATTTCAGACCAATCCTCGGAAGAAATTTTCAGGCATTACTTGATTATGCCATTTTTTAATTAACAGCATTAGCTAGACAGACAAAGGGTCTTTTCTTGGACTTTAGGGCTGCAGAATTCTATACAGTTATGCATGCTTTAGCATGTAAAATGATTTAATTTACATTTAAAATTCCAATATGAGGGGCATCTGGGTGGCTCAGTGGGTTAAAGCCTCTGCCTTTGGCTCAGGTCATGATCCCAGGGTCCTGGGATTGAGCCCCAAAGGGGCTCTCTGCTCAGCAGGGAGCCTGCTTCCTCCCTTTCCCTCTGCCTGCCTGTCTGCCTACTTGTGATCTCTCTCTCTCTGTCAAATAAATAAATAAAATCTTTAAAAAAAAAAAAATTTCCAATATGTGGGACACCTGAGTGGCTCAGTCAGTTAAGTGTCTGACTTTTGAATACGGCTCAGGTCACAATCTCAGAGTCATGAGATTGAGCCCTGAGTCCAGCTCTGTGCTCAGCCTGGAGTATGCTTGAAATTCTCTCCCTCTCCCTCTCTCTCTCAAATAAATAAATCTTTTTTTTTTTAATTCCAAAATGAAAGTTGGAAAGGTAAAATACAATATATTCCATTCTTTGACATTTTGGCCAAATTTGTTTAAAAATTAAATCAAAATGAAAAATCTGAAAGTTTCTTTTTTTACTCAAATTATCTGAGAAGTGAAACAATTTGTGATGGTTTTACCTGGAATGCGTCACTATAGTTAGAAATACACATGAAATTAAATATTCAGTATATTATTTTAGATAAATTCTTATATTTTTTAGAAGATTTTATTTATTTATTTGTCATAAAGAGAGAGCACGCACACACAAGCAGGCAGAGTGGCAGGCAGAGGCAGAGAGAAGCAAGCTTCCTGCAGAGCAAGGAGCCCAATGCGGGAATCTATCCCAGGACCCTGGGATCATGGCCTGAGCTGAAGGCAGTGGCTTAACTGACTGAACCACCCAGGCATCCCAAGACAAATTATTATTTTAACTAATATTATTGTCTTTCTATCCTCTCCCAATTCTGAGGACACTGGACTGAGTTCAGTGGAGCCTGAGGCTAAAATGAACAAGAGGGAAGATGGAAGGCAGAGATGGGGTATAGAAATCTGTCGGCAGAACCACCAATGTAAGAAAGAGAAAGAAAGAGAAATCAGGAAGTAGAGTCAAAGTCAGAATTATAAATATACTAGGATCAGAGCTCTCAAACTTTTTGATCTTGGACTCTCTCTACACTCTTGAAAATTACCAAGAATCCCAAAGAACTTTTATTTATGTTGGTTATATCCATTGATATTTACCGTCTGGGATATTAAAACTAGGAAGTTTTGAAAATACTTAATAATTCATTTAAAAATAACGATAATCCCATATCATGCAAGCATAAACAATGTATTTGTGAAAAATAATTATATTTTCCCAAACAAAAAAAAAATCGTTTTACATTTCTGCAAATCTCTTTAAAGTCTGGCTTATTAGAAATCAACTAGCTTCTCGTCTTTCTTTCTGCGTTCAATCTGTCTCTATATCATATCTTATGAAGCCTCTGTACACCCATATGAGAATGGATAATTCAAAAGGCAAATAACATTTTTTAATTTATTATGGAAATAGTTTTAACATCACAAACTCCCTTGATAGGGTCTTGAGGATCCCAGAGGTCCTAGGTCCCAGGACCATACTTTGAAAAAGACTGTCTTAGATAAACATATTTTAGAAGGTAGCAAATAAAAGTGATTTGCAGACCAGCGTAAAAACAAAGCCCATAAGCATAGTGGCTCTTCTTACGCCTCTGTCCCCTATGAATTTGGGGCTTCAATAGAACTAGAATTTCAATGGAGCCAAGCCAGTGGAGACCATTATCCATTATCTTTCTCCAAGTGTAAATATAGAATCAACTCTATAGAATTTCCTCCAGATAATCATGGCTCTGAAAGCACCAGCAGGAAAAACTGCTTTTGCCTGTATAAAACAGAGAGTGTCCTGACAAGCTAATAGTAAACATCTACTGAAATAATTACATAATCAAGATTAGGTCATGGCTTTACTTCAATACAATAGCTATGGTAAGATAATGGAAAGCACTGCTTATGGACAGTTCTCTTTCCTGAAGAGCTATAACATAGATAACCACACATTTAAAACAGTATGAAGATACTACTTTCTGGAGACAGAATATGAAACAAAAGCCTCTTAAAGTCTCCCCCAACTTACGAGTTCTTGATTATTTTTATCCCATTGAAATGGGCTCTGATACATCTGACATTTCCCCCTTCACACACTTTTCTAATAGATGTACAAAAATTGCTGTAAATATCCATTTATAGTTTTCCTCGGTTTTCCTTTTAATCCTTCTGTTTTCAGTGTTTGCGTGCCACTTCCAGGCCCTACTCTGGTTCCGCTTTCATCCGATTATATTTAGTGTTCCCCACATCTCTCCACACATCTATATGTGAGTTTACATTGTGAAATACAAAAATAGAATTAAATGTCACACATTCTTGTGCATTATAAAAAGACAATAGCACCCAAACTATGAATAAGCTGAAAGAGAGGGAAAACATAATGACTTCCAAAGACAAACAATTGAGAAATAGACACTTGCATATTACCTCAAAGGCAAAAGTACTTAAGTTATTTCAATACTTTAGGTTCTGCTTGTATCATCAACCACCCACTTGTTCTCTCTCAATCTATAAACCTTGGGGAGGGAGAAATAATGATAAATTGAAACTTTCCCTGGATAAATACATCTGAATGACTTCGTAAAGACACCAAAAAAAAAAAAAAATTTAAGAAGGTGATAAATAAGGCTTTTTCATTTAAAAGGAAAAAAAAGATATCAAAGAATAGAGTTTAACTCTTGTATAATACAGTCAGTTACAGCATTCTAAATCAGCCAAGGGCTGTAGCTAGGCAACATGATTCTTCACTGTGCTCAAAAAGGGGGCTGCCAAGCATCAGTAGCCTCATTTCTCACTGAAAGCTTTGACAAGTTTCCACCATATTTTATATAATTGTAGCAGAGGGAGTGCCAGATTAGATCTGATTTGCTGTCATAATGGGATTTTTCCCACATAAGCTAATGATGCAAAGCTATATTTAACCCCCCAAAAGTCACCCTCAAGCACTTACTGTATATTCTGATTGCTTCTCATATCGAGAATTGGACAAGTGGCAATTTTTCTGCTACTGAATATGACAAAAGCAATGGTTTAATAGGTAGATTTTTTTTCTCCTGATGAGCTCCATTATAAATTTAGCTACATATTCCAAATATGTTCACTGACTTCTCTCACCAAATTGAGAAGATCAAGAAAGTCTGTTACTTTGAGTTCATACCCATTGGTATATGCGAGTCGCTTCTCTTGCCCCAGCCTACTCCAGTTGGCTGAATATGCTGTTAATTTCCCACCTTTAGGCTGGGCACCACTCTAACCCTAGGTCACAGAGAAGTTTGGGAGCATTTAAGGCATTTGTCTTCACCGACCTCTGTCTAAGGAGATGGATTATATCTCTTGAATCCTATTTCAAACTGGATATTTCTACCATCCCAAGTCATGCCATAACTTGAAACAAGATACCATCACTGGCAAGAAACTTCTAATGTGGCCAGTCACACACCTACACGATGGAACCTTCTATATATTGGCTCCAATCCAAATCTTTGTGTGAGCTTGCCACGTCTTTTGGAAATGTGTGTTGGCACCCGGAGAATTAAATCAGTTTTACACACAAGATTCTAGCATGTCTCCTAGCTGTCTCCCATGCGCAAAACTACAACGCTAACAGTATCAGCCTATGGGCCACTACCATTTAGTCATTCTCTTTCCAAACAACCAATCATCACCTATACAGTAGTCCCTCCTTATCCGCAGGACATGTATCCCAAGACCCCAGCAGATGCTTGAAACTGTAGATAGTACCAAACCCTATATATATGCCATGTTTTTTTTTTTACTGTACATAGATACTTATGGTAAAGTTTAATTTATAAGTTAGACACAGTATGATATTAACATGAATAACTAATAATAAAACAAAACAATTATAATAATATACTATAATGAAAGTTATGTGAACAGGTCTCTCCCTTTCTCAAATACGTTATTGTATTCCATTCACCCTTCTTGTGATGATGTGAGATGGTAAAATGTCAATGTGAGGGGATGAAATGAGGTGAGTGACATAAACATTGGGGCATACTGTCGGGCTGCCACTCACTTTCTGACAACAGGTCAGAAGGAAGACCATCTGCTTCTAGACCACAGCTGAATACAGGAAACTGAAAGTGAAACTGCAGATAAGGGAGGACAGCTGTACTACCTCTCTATAGTTTCAATCCCTGACCTACCATTTTCTGGTTTTATGACCTTAGTTAAGTTACTTAAAGCTATTTTAAGTCTTAGTTTCCTCACTTAGAAAATAAGAACAAGCATACCGAGTTCACAGCATAATTATTAAGTAAATGTCTTATTATCATTAAATAATTATTTTCTTATACAAAAACGAAAAAACAAACTTGTATCAACAGGACACTTCCTTTTTGGGGATCTCACAGACTTTTCAACCTTGGGCTAAAAAAAACTTAGTTAACCAGCAAGTATGAACAAAAGTGACTGTACCTACAGCACTCGTGAGATCTTATAAGAGTTTCTTCTTTTTTTTTAGAAAAACATTTTATGTAGTGCATAAAGTTCATAAAACAGAAACCTATAAATCAAGACTTAATAGTTTATCTCAGATAAATAGGTAAATGATGTAGATAGAGGGACAGATATAGACAGACCTACCTGAGAGTCCATTCACCTTGAATAGATGGTAGCACTGCCCTTTGTACATTATAATTCATAGACTTCAGAGGTCCCAACATTAGGTCTGTTGACCTAATGTTGGTTCAAGGTTGATGATACAATGCAATGACATGGCATTATACAAAAGAGCATTATTCAGGAACAGATAACCAAATATCACGACCCTGTCACAGCTGAAAAAAACAGGTTTATCTCCTACTCTAAGGTATCTGATTCCTTCATAAGTAAAGGAAGCAAATTAGCTTAAAGAAAAATTAATGACGGGGCACCTGGTTGGCTCAGTGGGTTAAGCCTCTGCCTTTGGCTCGGGTCACGACCTCAGGGTCCTGGGATCAAGCCCCACATGGGGCTCTCTGCTCAGCAGGGAGCCTGCTTCCCCCGCCTCCACCTGCCTCACTGACTACTTGTGATCTCATTCTCTCTCTCTCTGTCAAATAAATAAATAAAATATTTTAAAAAAAAGAAAAAGAAAAATTAATGACACTCCCCTGTACTGCCTCCTTTCTGCTCAGATTGTCCTGGATCAACAATCCAATGTTAGCTAAACATCTTTTGGCTTTTCCTTCTCACTTCCATCAAAATTACTAGTCCCACATCACCATGCCCAAAGTGCTTAATGAGTAATTGGAAATCGAATCCTATAAGCCAGCTCAAGTGAAGGTGGCAATGATGAATAGTAGTTTGCTCTACCTTTCTCACAGAGAAAAATCAGAAAATCTCGTTTGGGAAATCTCAGCCACAACCACAGGCAGTGAGAGCGTTCAGGGCATTATCAATGCAAGGAAAATCAGAGTTTTTAGATGGAAGCACCTTTTAGTGTCTTCCTTTACAATGTACTAGGAGTATAAAACCTTGGGGCTGCAAACAAGCTTAAGAGGCATCAAGTCCAACTATACAGTCATGCTGCATGAAATTTTCATGAGCTCTGCAAAATTTTGTCAAGTGGTACCTTTCACTGTTGAAAATACTAAAGTCTATAGCATTCTCATCAAGTGGTCATCTTGGCCCTGTGTGATTAAACTCCAAATTCATATTTATAATTTCATAGTTTAAAATATATACTTCAATATTTTAAAACTTTCTGTGATTTTCTTTTTTTCTTTTTTTTTTAAGATTTTATTTATTTGACAGAGAGAGAGACAGCAAGAGAGGGAACACAGCAGGGGGAGTGGGAGGGGGAGAAGCAGGCTCCCCGCCACGCAGGGAGCCGTCAATCCCAGGGGACCATGATCTCAGCCTAAGGCAGATGCCTAACAACAGAGCCACCCAGGCACCCCTATATATTCTCAATTTTTGAACAACTATGATTGTTAAAATATTCCACTTACGCTGAGCTAAACAGAGCCTTCTGTTGTTCCTACTGGCTTACTGGTAAGTAACAGCCTAGCCCCTGGCTCCTTTCAGAAAAAAAACATAGTCACATAATGGCTACTTTCATGTTTGAAAACAGTTGTCAGATCATTCCTGGGTCTTCTCCTCCCTAGAAAAACATCTTTAATTTCTTTGAGTCTTCAAAAAATGTTTCAAAGCCCTTACTAATACTATCATTCAATTTCTATACTCCTCATCACACTGTTCGAGGTGTTTTCTGTTAAGTTTAGAATCCAGTGAGATGTGAACCTCTCAACATCTCGAGAAAGACCTACAACTAAGACTGGCTTTTGCTCTTGGTTTGGTTTCACAGCCAAACCATACTACGGACCCATACTGAACTTTCAACTGTTCTCTCAAATATTATTGTTTGCATGTGCTACAAATAAACCATTTTATTCTTCCTGTGTTTGAAAAGATAGATTTTTGTGCTCATATTCAGAATCTTACCTTTGTTCCTATTAACTTTCATTAATAGAGATGTCCATTTCTCCAACTCAGCAAAATCTTTCTAGTCTCTGATTTTTAACTTCTGATGTATTTATTCTTAATTATTTGCCACCTATATCATTTTGCAAATGAACTTTCTGACCAGCACAAGGCCCTACAACAAACTGCTACAAGCTTCACTGTTAACATCAGTCCATTTAATCTCTTCCTATGTATAGCTTTAGACTTAAACACAAATCCAAAGCCTAAGCTTAATTCCTCTCTTCAGTGGGAGAGATGCAACACTTTTACAGTTGTCACTTAATGCAATGCCTATATACCATGTCTAAAGTGACACCGACACAGGACAATATCCCATCATCTCACTACCCAATTCCTAAAGTTAAATGTGCTTTGGAATCTAAAACTCCCTGTACATGCTCCCTCCTAATCCAAAGTAGATTTATCCCATTATATGTTTCCTAGAAAATAACAAGAAATGTAAGATAGTCATATAAAAAAAAAAAATGTGCTCTGGGATGCCTGGGTGGCTCAGTTGGTTAGGCATCCAATTCTTGATTTCCGCTCAGGTCATGATCTCAGGGCTGTGGCACTGAACCCACTTTGGTCTCCATGCTCAGCAAGGAGTCAGCTTGAGATTCTCTCTCCCTCTCTCTCTCTGCCCCTCCCCTTGCCAACTCATATGTATGCTCTCTCTCTCTCTCTCTAAAATAAATAAATTTCAAAAAAATATGTTCTGGGATCAAACAAATCTGACCTCTAATTCCAATTCTTCCCATGACTAACTGTGTGATTACAGGCAGGTTATTTAACTTCTCTAGGCCTACCAGTCTCATCAGTCAAATGGGGATTATAAAGATAAAATTAATGCACATAAAACATGTGGAACAAAGCATGTAGAACAATTCTTGACCCAAAGCAAGTGCTACTAAGTAGTTGTATCCATTATTGGTATTAATATTAAAAAGAAGCTTTAAGATTTTGATAAAATATCTTGAGTTGAAACAACAGAAAAGCAAAACCCATTCATAGTCTTTACTGTGAATTCATCCACTTCCAACTGTAACCTTTGATTTGGGGAGGTTGTTTGCATTGACAATCCTCCCTGTGAGCCAAAAATGAAAAAGTAGTCTCTGAATATAACAACGAATCTGCTACCTTCTAATAGATACTCTCGGGATTCTTCAAATTGACTGTCTCCATCCTCCTCTCCCCAGCTCCATTAACTTCTACATAGAGGTACCATGAACAATGAAAATATAGATTTTTTTTTCCCTTGAGACTGCATATGCCCTCTCCCTTTCAGCCTACCCACCTATGACAAATAATGAGCTACCTTCTGCAAATCACTCTGCACATAATTCGCATAGTTACAAATTTCAGTTCTTAAAAGGAATTGTTTGGGGGGTAAGAAATGAATGAATGAAACAAGATGGGATGGAGAGGGAGACAAACCATAAGAGACTCTTAATCTCACAAAAGAAACTGAGGGTTGCGAGGGGGGAAGAGGAGCAGGGAGAGGGTGGCTGGGTTTTGGACATTGGGGAAGGTATGTGCTATGGTGAGTGCTGTGAAATGTAAACCTGGCAATTCACAGACCTGTACCCCTGGGGCTAATAATACATTATATGTTAATAAAAAAATTAAAAAATTTTTTAAAAATTAAAAGGAATTTTTTTCAGCGGGAAAAAAGTTTGGCTGCTTCATACTAGTTTTCTACTCATCTACTAATACATTCCAAAAAGATTTTCTCACATAATATTACTTCTCTCTATCCCAAAATTCTTATTAATCCTGAAACCATGCTGGAGGACTTCATTATTTTCCTTACTATAGATCATAGATACCATAAATATCATTCCCTGTCAACAAATGAAGAATGATGTTTTAAATAGTATTGTTTTTTGCCTACATCATAACTTATTTAACCAATTCGTATTGTTATACACTTAAGGTATTTCTAAATTTTTATTATAACAAATAATACTGTAATAAGTAATCCGGTACATATACACGTAGGCCAGTTTTTAATATTTCCTTATAAAGCTTATTCAAAGTAGAAGTGGAAGAGAAAGAACAGATGGGACAAAGAAGAATGCAATTCTTTTTCCTTTTTTTTTTAAGCTTTTATTTATTTATCTGACAGAGAGGAGAAAGTGAGAGAGGAAATACAAGCATGGGCAGAGGAAGAGGGAGAAGCAGGTTTCCTGCTGAGCAGGGAGCCCGATGTGGGGCTGGATCCCAGGACCCTGGGATCATGACCTTAGGCAAAGGCAGGCACTCAACAACTGAGCCACCTAGGCGCCCCAAGAATGTAATTCTTAATGGTGATACATTTTTGCCATATTTCCAGAAAGTCTGAGAAAAATCTGCATCCCTATCAATAATTCATGAGAATGTCTATTTTGCAAAAACCTCACCAACACTGAGCATTATAATTTTTTTTTTTTACTCTTTGCCAATTCAATAGGTAAATTCTTGCACTTCTGGAAGATGTGCAAAGACTTGTCTTTTAGGATAGGGGTTATTCATTCCTGTGTCTCAAAAATTAATGTATGGTATTTTAGTCATTTAGCAAAGTTAGTATTTAGAAAAGTTAAAGTCAATTGACATATTTTTAAGCTCCCTGGTTCCTCTAGAATGGAATGATTTCTTTTAAATTATGGATTTCCTCTGTCTTGGTCACGTCACCACTGTATATCTCAAGACACTAAAACAGTGCTTGGCATATAGCAGTTGCTAATAAATATACATTGAATGAATGAAAACAATGAATTTGAATTAATCTATTGGAAAATGTGTCCCATGTAAAAGAAAACATCTGCCTTGTTAATTATAATAATAAGTATCCATAAGAATAATTGTTCAGCGAATTCTTTTTTTTTGACAGAGATCACAAGTAGGCAGAGAGGCAGGCAGAGAGAGAGGGGGGAAGCAGGCTCCCCACCGAGCAGAGAGCCTGATGCGGGGCTCGATCCCAGGACCCTGAGATCATGAACCAAGTCAAAGGCAGAGGCTTTAACCCACTGAGCCACCCAGGCACCCCTGTTCAGCAAACTTAAAGTGGGCCTCAAACAGAGAAACCCAGGATACTTATTTAGAGGTGAACAGACTAAAATCAGAACTGGGAAGCATGAGGCAATGCTCGAAATAGCAGTCCAAGACTTGACCAGAACCTTACATACAAACCAGCTTTCAGCTAGGCATAAGGAAAAACGTACAGTATTCCAATAGTGATTTTAGATTTTCCTATCAGTGATTCCCTTTTCCCCTTGTCCCTTTTCATCTCTGTCCCTGTCCCTTCCCTACATCTCTCTTTCCCCCAACCACAAGATGGTGGTGGCCACTGCTGAACTCTTGGCCAAGGTGCTGAAAACATCTTTCTGTAACAGAGAAAGTCAGATTTCCCTTAAGGGACTTTTTAGGTACCCTGGTACTCTTATTTGGGAATAGTAACCCTACTTTGGGAACAATTCCAGAATATCTAGTCCAAATAACTCTCAGGAGCATACTGAAAAGCTCTGGAAAATATAATCAGTTTCTAATAATTTAAGAAAAAAGGACTGTGAAACAAAATCAAACAAGTTAGGGCTTTATGAACTTCAGAAACAAATGGGAATCCATAGAGTAGTGGTATGGCCTTTTTTTGTTAAGCCTAGTAAAGCAAGAATACTTGACTAAATCAGGGACTATTTAGCCCAGGAGAAAGAAGACTTCGAAGCAGACTGACGGCAATCTTCAAATATCTGAATGAATGACTACTAGCAAGAAAAAATAATCTTAACTCTATTTTTGGGCAATTCCAATGGGAGAAATCAAAATCAGTGGCTGTATGTTAGAGGGAGGCCATCTAGCAAGAGTGGGCTGCTTCCATTAATTCAACAAATGTGTCAGGTACTGCAAAGCACCAATGAACACCTGATCATTGCCCTATATTCTAGCAGGAGAGTATGAGTTCACATTAACCACATTTTGTATTAGTCATGAAGGGAGAAAGAAGTTTTCCTACAAATACAGAATAAATTTAAATATCTAAAAGATTGCTAGTATTTACTTTTCTCCATTTACTGAAAGATTTTTACAGTTTTCAGGGTAAAATAATGGCATTAAAAATTTGCAAGTTTCTTAATACTTATTTTCTTTTTAAAAAAGATTTTATTTGGGGTGCCTGGGTGGCTCTGTGGGTTAAGATGCTGCCTTCGGCTCAGGTCATGATCTCAGGGTGCTGAGATCGAGTCCTACATCGGGCTCTCTGCTCGGCGGGGAGCCTGCTTCCTCCCCTCTCTGCCTGCCTCTCTGCCTACTTGTGATCTCTCTCTGTCAAATAAATAAATAAAATCTTTTTTAAAAAAAGATTTTATTTATTCACTTGAGAAAAAGAGAGAGAGAATGAGCAGGGGGAGAGGCAGAGGGAGAGGGAAAAGGAGGCTCCCCACTGAGCCAGGAGCCAGACATGGGGCTTGATCCCAGGACCCCTGGATCATGACCTGAGCCAAAGGCAGACGTTTAACCATCTGAGCCACCCAGGCGTCCCTCTCAATATTTATTTTCAATTGAGATAATACAGTAGATTGTAAGAATGCCTGCATAAGCCAAAATTCATTTCAAGTTTGTCCTTAAACATCCCTTAGTAGATGTGAAAGCAGTGTTATTATAAGAGGAGATTCAGATTTGAAAGGTTTCAATAATCTATGTATTTCCACTACACTGTAAGTCAGACCATAGTCTAAAACACAGCTGCCCACTACACTGTTCAATATGGTAGCCTTGGTTACATGTGGCTACTATACATTTGAAACCAGGCTAGGAAGGACCTGAATTCTTCATTTTGTTTAATTTGAACTGCTTAACATTTCAAGAGCCATCATGTGGCTAGTGACCATCATAGCAGCAGACTTCTAGAGACAGGTGAACAATTTGTAAACAATAATATTTGTAATAACCTTTCTAGAGAAAAGATTAAAGAGAAAAGAAATGATTGGTGAGATTGCAGCCATAAAATGAGAACTAACATACAGCTGTTTCTATGCAATTTCACTCAGTCAAATTGAATTCAGTAAGAGATCTCTGGAAAAGCACTTTAAACCCTATTGCAATGAAATTAGTAAGCTACACTCTGTATATAGGTCAGCTTCCAAAAGAGAATGATTGCGTTGGTGGTATAGTGGTGAGCATAGCTGCCTTCCAAAAGAGAATGATTAACTCCTTCTACCTTCCTTAGATTTTTGCATTAAATTTCTCTTCTTGCATACTAAATGACACCTTTTCCTACATTTTTAACTTTCTAAAAGTATATCTTTAGAGATTAATTAACTTAGATCCAATGGGGTAATAAAGAGTTACAAGTGGGTTCCCACCTAGAAGACAGAGATATCCGAAAACTATCTTAGAACTATATAAAATCACTGGCTGAGCTGACAACACAATCACTCAGGTGATTCTAGGAAGAACAGTAAAGAACAGTACTACTTGATAAACTCAAGTAGTAGTCTCCAAAGCAGAGCACCAAAGAGGTTAATTGGCATACAAAAAGAAAATAGAACTTCAATTCATATTTAACATCTTTTATTTAAAAAATGAGAAATCAAGCTTCACTAATTTAAGACTTGGAGAGACATCAATGCTCTTACTCAGTCCACATGTCATAAGACCATAACACTGGTAAGTTACTTGAAGTATCCTGAAGGAAATCTAGGAGTTCCCAGGTACCAATATCAACAGTGGTTAACTGGTTCCTTCATTTACTCTCAAATTTCAATGTGTTACCATTTACGTCTGACCATCTAAGTGGATTTACAGAGTATATTATTTCAAACTGTAAAATATTTACAATTCTTCAAAACGATATGTTGTGTGACCTGGAAAACCTTTTCCCACACAAAGATTTTCCGATTATCTCAAAGGGAACTCCTTGTTTCTAAACTCAAAGACTAGTTATGCATGACTCTTTTAAAAAAAAGAAAATGCCCTAAATTTGCTGACCTGCTCTGTGATGACAAGTGGTTGTCAGTAGTGCCTGTGCAGCAGGTATTTTCAAAAGTACAAGTAAAAGTAAAAGTGACAGTCTAACTATCCATTAGAAAGCCATCTGAAGTGAGCATTTTGAAAATGTGTATTTGGAAATGTTTTTAGCGTTATGCGGTTTTCGTTGCCAGAAATTATAAATACTCATTAACCATACAGTTTAAAGTTAGAAATAAAATTTCTTAATCTGTTTAAAATATTCCTCACAAAAGTGTGAGTGGACTTTTTAACCTATTCCCTTAAAATATTAAAATTCACAGCTTTCCAAATAGTTTGTAAGGACCAACTGACATCAGGTTAGATGAAAGACTGACAGCTGAATTTTGCAAAAACCTGCACAAAACTGAAAAATGAACACTGTCTTTAGCAAACATAGTCAACAAATTATTTCTTCAATTCGGAATGACATATCCTTGTGAGGCATACTTTTAACCATGACAGACATTAAAACAAAGTATAAAAATAAACTGAACTTAGAGACTTATAATCATTGCAATACTAAGTATTAAACTAAGATTTTTAAAAATGATGAAGCATAATTGTGAATCAGTTAACTTATTGTTATCATTAAAGATATAATATTTATAATATACAATATACATTAAAATATTTATCTTTATCGCAACCTAAGTTTTTAAAGAATATATAGAATATATAAATATAAGAAAAAACTCATATTTTCTAGATTAAAAATACACATATACTATGGATGGATACTTAGAGCATTTTTACTAGTAGAATATAATCAAAAAATTTCAAGTCACTGTCCTACTTTAAATAGTGATTTTTTAAAAATCCTTATAATGGAAACAAAGCAAAAGAAAACAAAAATGAATATCAATTTATTTTAGCATTTTTTAATAAACAATTCTGTAAGAGAGGATTTGGTGTACTCAGCACAAACAATGTTATGAAAATAGGCCAAGAATTATTTAAATGAATACTGACAACATGATCAAGTCCCTGTTGCAATGACCCAGACCACTTACAAAAACAGCCAGAACAATCCTACAATCCAGTTCAGGATGTTGGTTCAGATCCTGTTTTACTTCGCCCTTCAAAAAATACTAAGTGGCTTCCTAGTTACTGTAAGGACCCAAACTCACTGAGAAATTATTTTCTTCACAAATCATTCCATGCCCTTCTAAAATATTCCCAAGGTTTTGTCATTGGTCACATGCCACTTACCTATTTCCAATATCAGACTCATTGTTCTGGTTTACAATACCCTGAAGGCTAAAAACTTAACACACCAGAAACATTTCAAAAGTGAAAAGTTTGCCTCCATAGAACTAAAATGTGTGACTTCCACTAGCGTTTGTAAGAGAAGAGTATTAAACATTGGCAAGGTAAAACCCACAATAAATATGATGAGTATCTCTGTTTCTAACTATATAGATATTCATCAAGATGAATATCCTACACCCTACAAACGTCATGTTAACGACTTCCCAACATAAGCCAGTTTACATAGGGATCCTTGGGGTCCATAACAGAAAACATGTGACTGGAGAGCCAGTGAGATAAGAAATACCCAGGGGATTTTTCTGTTTTCCCAAGCACCAAAAAGGTCAAGAGAAGCCAATTCCTCATCTCCAACTCATATCAGTATAGGGAAGTCTGAAAGACCACTGCTAGTCCCTAGACTGAAGATGTGGAGTGGAATTATTGCAGATGCCTAGAGTGACCAGCACCAACTACAGGAGCTTAAGGAAGCCCAGCAAAACAGTGTGAAGGGCTCCATGGCAGTCCTGCATGAGTCAGACTACCCACCAAGGGCCTCTCGGGCCCAACCCAGGACACCTATGTCTCCCACTCCCAATTCTAGCACCTGGCAAGGGAAGGGAGTAGAGAGATGTAGAGTCTAAGTCAAAATCTGCATTTTGTACATTCATGTTTATTGATGTTATTTTTGATCACTGATCCCCTTTTGACAACATTTTTAAATGAGTTTCATTGAACTGTCAGCTTTGTAGAATACGTTTTCTCAGTTTTTCCTGTAGGACTCTTATAAATATAATGCTCATATACACAATGCAAAATGTTACATATTTCAATGTAACCCTTCTTGAAAGGATTTTCAAGATAAAATCCTTGAAATAATTTAATGTATTTCAAAGCTTTAAAAAGACCCAACACCCAGAAAATTAATCCTGGTACAATGAAAATAAATCACTCAAAAAGATAAAGAGATTTTTGCAATATAACCATCTAATCAAATAGATGTGTTGTAAGGAAAACAAATAAATAAACAAACAAATACACCAAAATTATTAGAGGCAAGCAGCAACTGTAACAAACTGAAAAGTGAATCCCACCTTGCTTGTAGACAGCCTGCTTATTCCAACCACCCAGGAGCACCAGTGAAACAAGACTATACAGAAATAGTCACACTACAACACCCCTGCAGAAAAAAATTCCACCCTGGCTAAAAGACAAACCTAAATGGTTATATGCTATTGGCATAGAGATAATAATCAGGCTACAGATGTTCACTGGACCAGTGGTTGAAATTTGTATCTTTAGAAATGCCAGAATCACCCAAAGGGAAGTGGAAACTCAGGAAAGTTCAAAATCAAAAGAACAAGAGTGAAAGGAAGCAAAAAGAGGACCTTGAACTTCTATGAATTGACAAAACCGAAACATTTCACTTACATAATCTGAGTCCCAGTCTGGGGGTGGGGGTAGTGAAGGAAATGAGGGCTGTGTTGAGGGATGGTTTGTGGAGATGTACAAAAATGTGGGAGGGGACACAGGGATGTGTGGGACTGTATAGGGGGCACTAAGGAAGTGAGTGTTACAGGGATATTTGTAGGGATGTGTGATGGATTTAAAGAGATGTAGGGAGTCATGAGGTTTTCTAAAGCTTTTAGGGGGTAGAAGGGTTGAAGAATATTGTGGTAGAGCACTATGTATTGAATCATTATATTGTACACCTGAAACTAATGTAATACTATTAACTCTGCTGCAAGAAAAATAAAATAACAACAAATAACAAATAAAGAGCATCATATTAGATAGAAAAAATGTATACTATATAAAACCACCTTTTGCAAGAACAAAAAATTAAAATTGAAGATTTAAATTACTACATTTATGGCAATCTCCCCTGTATTTTAAATAAATTAAGCTGACTTTCCTCACAAATCCACGGACTCGAAGTTGGGACAGTTCAAGTATTTATTTAGGATCAGAAGATTTATTGTACTGTTGTTTCACAGCATTTTGGGACCTGAGAGATAGATTATTGAAAATGAAATCAGGATGTCATCACATTTCTTCTTTCAAACCACAAAAGACATGTAACAGCCTTATTTCCAGAAGTATGATCTCTTTGACTAATCTTTTAAACCAATCAGAGTCCCGTGAAATCAAGCACAGACAAGAGATTAAAATTGGAAAAACATACACAAATATACGTATTTCTTATCCTGGTCCCTGAATAATTTTCTTTTTGTTCTCAAATTTGCCCTGCCATACTTTCTCACTTTTCTAGCAGATGGCAGCATGTCTGAATGTACAGCATCAGTGTTTCAACAAGCATTATACTGCATAAAAATATGCATAATCTGGTTGACCCCTCCTGGGTTTCACACTTCATGGTTATTTTAATTTCTAGCCCATTTTGAAGAATAGGGTCAGCCTTTGACTAATGCAAACTTTGGACACATTTTAAGTTTCAGCTTTCTCTTAGTCCCCAAATGAACACAAAATTGTGCACAAAATTTTCTACCCCTTTCAGTTCATTTAGCAACAATTCAGAACTGCATATGAGACTTTTCTTTCCCAGTAAGATGCATCTTGTTTACTTACCCATGTAAATACAATATAATTCTCAAGTTATACATTTCTGAACTTCTGATTTCAGAGGATTTTATCTTCAGGTTCTTACCTCTGAATTGTTAAGGTGACATTTGTGAGTTCCTGAAAACCAGCCATCACTTGAACATTGGTCAATGTCCACTTTCTGAAGATTTATGTCAACTTTCATAACACCCCTTAAAAACAGACAAAGATAAAAGCAAATTAATCTGAGCCCTTACAATTTCTAGTTCGGTATCCCATCCCAGAAATTAGACAAATCAACATCAAGAGTGCACTAAAAATGTTCACATTGCCCACTCATATTCAACTAAAGTGTACCAAGTGAAGATAGGGACACGATACAACAGAATCAGCAAGTATTAGTTTTACTTAAGTCCCTGTATTGTTCACTGTCTTCAGCTCCCTGCGTAATGCCTAGCACATAGAGGTGCTCAATAAATATTTGTGGATTGACTAAACTCCAGTCAGTATTGCTCTGGACATGGTAGAAAAGTCGACTCTAAAATAGCACCTGCTCCCAGTACCTTTTCTGTGAAAGTAAACCAAAGCAAAGCCCTCACCTCCTTTCTTTCTTTTCCTATTTCCCAGTGTGGGACAAGGGATGGGGGGGGGGGCTGGATAGCATCTTTCCTTTGATCTTCTATCACAATGACTTTAAACAGGGCTTTGCAAGGGAATCAAAAGCAAAAATGAACTTTTGGGACTTCATAAGATAAAGAGCTTTTGTACAGCAGAGGAACCAGTCAATAAAACTAAGAGAAAACCCACAGAATGGAAGAAGATATTTGCAAATGACATTACAGATAAAAGGCTAGTATCCAAGATGTATAAAGAACTTCTCAAGCTCAACACCCAAAAAACAAGTAATGAAGTCAAAAAATGGGCAGAAGACATGAACAGACATTTCTCCAAAGAAGACACACAAATTGCTAACAGGCACATGAAGAAAGTGTTCAACATCATTAGCCATCAGGGAAATACAAATCAAAACCACAATGAGATACCACCTTATACCAGTTAGAATGGCCAAAATTAACAAGGCAGGAAACAACATGTGTTGGAGGGGATGTGGAGAAAGGGGAACCCTCTTACACTGTTGGTGGGAATGCAAGCTGGTGCAGCCACTCTGGAACACAATACAGAGGCTCTTCAAAAAGTTAAAACTAGAGCTACTCTATGACCCAGCAATTGCACTACTGGGTATTTACCCCAAAGATACAGATGTAGTGAAAAGAAGGGGCACATGCACCCCAATGTTCATAACAGCAATGTCCACAATAGCCAAACTATGGAAAGAGCCAAGATGCCCTTCAAGAGATGAATGATAAAGAAGATGTGGTTCACATATACGATGGAATATTATTATTCAGCCATCAGAAAGGATGAATACCCACCATTTGCACTGACAAGGATGGGATTGGAGGGGATTATGCTAAGTGAAATAAGTCAAGCAGAGTGTGTCAATTATCATATGGTCTCACTCATATGTGGAACATAAGGAATAGCACAGAGGACATTAGGAGAAGGAAGGGAAAAGGGAAAACTGAAGGGAGGTAAATCAGAGGGGGATATGAACCATAAGAGACTATGGACTTCAGGAAACAATCTGAGAGTTTCAGAGGGGAGGAGAGCGGGGGGATAGGTATCAAGGAGGGAATGTATTGTAAGGAGCACTGGGCGTTATACACAAATAATGAATCATGGAACACTACATTAAAAACATGATGAACTGTACGGTGACTAACATAACATAATTCAAACAAACAAACAAAAAAACCAGCACTTTAGGTCTCCCAGTATTCCACACCAGAGATCTGCACCATCTACAGAAGTGCTGATTAGCATTTTTCTTCTCTTAAATCTGGAAACAAAAACACTGCCTTTCACTTAGCCATTTGAGAAAAATCACTAAAAAAGAGAACTCACAAATTCAGAGCCAAAAGCAAAACTGCAAAGAAAGCTCCAGTTTTATCTCAGATTTCTCCATTTTCTCCAACTGATCTTCCAACAATTTCCGAAGATCCTTCTCTTTTGTATTTCGGCACCATGAGCACTACCAGCAGCAGAAACATCTTTACTACAGTGAACTTTCGTAGCTGTACATCATTAAATATTCTGTGTCCTGGCGCCTAAAGCTCAAAGCTTTGTAATGTCATTTTTCACAAACTTGAGTAAAGTATAAAACCTCATTAAAATCCACTAAAATAAAAACACATTTTTAAGGTCTTCTGTTCCTAATTTAAACTACTTTCATTATGTATTATTAAATATGTACAAATATAAAGTTAGTTTCAAATTCTTCATATTATACTTCTTGTGGTTACAAAAAAAAAACCCCACAAAATCACAAAGTAAGTGCAAACAAAACTATAATGTCAACAAAATTTAAATTTAAAATATTAATTTAAAACACCAATGATTATGCTTTGCCAAGCTAAACACCTCTCAGAACAGGAATATGGTACAGACTTTAGCCAGCCTATTTTACTACATGCTATGTCTCATTTCTCTCTTTTCTTCTTTTAAACTACTCTTCTGACAGAGTAGCTTACTGTCATTTGGGCTTCATTTAAGGTGAATAAGTCTTTTACATTTTTAAAGGATGCCTCTGAGTTTTTCTTATTAACCTGCCACAAAATAATACACTAAGTAGTGGTAACATGCTCAAAAGAGACACAAAACAGAGACACCAAAATCTCCTGTTAGTATTTGGTTATCCAGATAGCCCAGAATATGTGTAAGTTAAATTTTCAGAGGACTGCTGGAACGAAATCCTAAAAAGTATCATAGAAAACTCACAAATAGACCTCTTCAGCGAAACAGATGCAAACTATTTGCAAACTACTACTATTCTTGGCCATAATTCTATAAAACAAGTGCCTGTTCATGTGATAAATAAATGAATTCCCAGGTAACCTAATGCCTTAATGAAGTTCACTCCCTTGCTCTTTCAACAAATACTTATTATCTAGTATGAACATACCACTATAAGAGATACAATGAAGGTGAACAGCATAGGCCCAAATATAAGAATGTCAGAACATTTAATGAGAAAAGATGGTAAATTCTGGGAAATTTGAGAAGCTATCATTTAGGGTATAGCTGATATTCCACAAACATTTGTTCATTTTTTGGCTGTCTTTACTAGCAGGCCTTTGAACTATGTCCCACCTAGGTCACACCAATCATGCAAGCCCACTCTAGGCTACTTCACGCTCTTTGAAAAATAACATACTCCTTTTTTTTTTCATTCATTCAATAAGTATATGTTGAGTTAAGCACTCAGTTTTGGGCCAAAACTGTTCTTGGCCTTTGAAACACAACAGTAAGCAGAAATAAAAGTTCCTGCCTCCATGGGGCTTAACTCTGGTGTGGGACAAATAATAAATGACAGCTATAACAAGTAAATTATGCTATATATTACAAAGTAACAAGTGCAATGGCAGGAAAAAAACGTTCAAGCAGGTGAGGGGAATGGGGTTTGTTGTTTTTGTTTGTTTGTTTGAGCGGACAGATTTCTAACCCAACCGATGCTTCAGGCTCATATCACACTCTAAGTCACCAGCCATCTTCAATAACACAATATTCCCCACTGGACTGTTACTGTCCACCACATTTCGGTGTTCTGCCATGAATGGCTTACTGAGAATGTTTCTGTAAGTAATAAACTCATAAAACTCTACATTTGTCTTTGTTCCACATCTGTTAGTAAGCGCGAGGTCAAGTTTCCCTCTCACCTATCCTGCTACACTGGACGAATTCAGTCACAAGAGAGTGTACATGTTCCGCCTTGCTCGGGGACAGGAGCCACGTTGGGGTTCCCAGAGGCTGCAATTAACTCTGGTCCCTTTCCTGGGGGAACTGGCTTAAGAAATCGATCTCTTAATCACTGAGAATTTTCCCTCTTCATTCTTGGTTCCTACATGAGAACCCAAAGTCACATCAGACCGCAAGCTCAGCTCCCGAAGCGAAGCTTTCCGGTCTTTGTGCAAAACCACCAAAGGTAATGAGTCGTGAGTTTACCAGCTGGGAAATCAGCGCTGACTCATCTTCATTAGCATCGCTGCCTCGGTGCCTGGAGACCTACAAAGCCCTCGGGGAAGTGCGGGTGACTTCCGGAGGGGAAAGTGGAGGTTGGGGGGGATTCAGTGGGAAGAGAACAGCTCCCTCTGCGGAGGAAGGTATCCCGCTGAAAACCACACAGAGGCGAAACCACTCACGAGACACCCCTGCGCCGACAGAGGTTGGGCCCGGCTACGAGCCTCCTGCGCCTGCGCAGAGCGTCCCCTGAGCGTGTGCCTCTGGGGGCGGAAGTGCTGCTCGCACATCCGGTGAGCGGCCGCTGCGGGGAAGCTCTGGGGGCGTGTAAGTGGCTGCGGTTTCCTGGGCTGAGGACTGGAAAGCGAGGGCCAAAAAAGCCTGGTAAGTGGCCTCCAGAGAAGAAAATATTAGCAAGTTATATCCCGCAACACCTGGAGGCTTAGCTGAGCTGCAGACGTGCATTTTTGTCTTCTTGTCTGACACCTAAAACGCAACAAGCCCAAAATGGGATTCATCCTCCACCCAAATTTTCAGTTCCCCTAATGTTCTTTGTCCGTAATGGCGCCTCCGTCCTTCCAGTTATCCAAGGCGATAACCTGTTGTGAAACCAACCCCCAGCTCAAAACAAGTGCCACCTTCCCTAGATCGTACCCCCTGGATGCTCCTTGTATCGTAACCGTTCCCCTCCATTTTTACTGTTACTGCCTTGGTTCGGGTCTTCATCTCTCGCAAGGCTAAAAAAATGTTTACAATCATTTACTGATTGAGCCCTGTCTCAGATTGCTCCAGGTAAAGATCCTGTTCCTGAAGTGTATATGATTTAGGGTCCTTCTCTAAGAAACAGACACAAAATCATGAATACACATATTACAATATGACCTTTGGCCTTATATCTTTGCCTTTGAACTGCAGTGTGGATAGTAAGATCATTACCAGAAGCTATTTCTATGCCAGTAGTACAAACTACTTCAATATATATTACTAGGGGTTCCTGGGTGGTGCAGTACCAAACTTTCCACTCTTGGTTTCCAGACAGGTCACTATCTCAAGGTCCTGGGTTGCAGCCCCGGCTTGGTCTCAGTTCAGCAGGGAGTCCGCTTGAGAATCTCTCTCCCTTTCCCTTTGCCCCTCCTGCTCCTGTTATCTGTCTCCCTCCCTCTCAAATAAATAGATAAGTCTTCTATATATTACAAAATAATGCTGAACTTTCCCTTAGGTGGTTTCCAAAATACCACAGCCTAGGAAAAATGTATTAGAAGCAAGTTAAGTAGAAAGAGAACATTGCAGTTAAAATATTCTTCTTTTTCAAATTTTACAGAAAAACATATGACCACAAAACTCATTCCTAGTGTTCATTCTAGGACTTTAGAAGGTTTCCGTGAAAGCCAAGGCATTGGAGCTTAAGCATCACACTCTGCTGTCTATGTAATCTTCGAAATATGTCCATCCGATCCTAGTGATTTCCAGCTTAAAGTCAGTATTTCCCACTGTCCTAAAGAATAAAATCCAAGCTCTTTGGTATAACGTTGTATCATACCCCTCCTACTACTGACATCACCAACCACTCTTCTGCACACATTCTTTGTTCCAAACAATCCACAATTACATGTGGTGTCCTTAAAAACTTATGCTCAGAAAACCATTCTTTTATACATTTCTTTATACCTGAAGTCCCTTTCCCTAAACTGTGCTTTAATAATCATAGCTCCTCCCTGACTTTCTGAAGCCTTTCATAAACTCTGATTTAGAAGCTACTTCCCTATTCTTACCGTAATATGCTATACTTACCTTCTTTATACTTTAATGGTCTGTTTTCCCCACCAGACTAAAATTTCCATAGCTCATGTCTTTGTAATACTTCTCCTAGCTCCTGTGTGCATGTGTGTACACACCATATCTTCTTTATCTACTCATTAGTGTACATTTGGTCTCTTTCCATAATTTGGCTATTATTGATAATGCTGCTATAACATTGGAGTGCATAATCAGGGAGAGTGACAGGGAGAGGGAGAAGCAGTTTCTCTGCTGAGCAAGGAGTCTGATGTGAGACTTGATCCCAGAACCTTGGGATCATGACCTGAGCCGAAGGTGGATAGATGCCTGACCAACTAAACCACCCAGGTGTCCCAAGATCTGTAGTTTAACAGTATTGCACTAACATTACTTTCTTAGTTTTGATAGTTTTACCATGGTTACATAAGATTTTAATGTTACTGGAAGTTGAGTAAATGGTATGTGGGAACTTTCTCTACTATTTTTGCTAATCTTCTTAAAATCTAAAATTATTTCAAAATAGTTAGAACTTCTCAGTTATAAAAACAGCTAAAGTTCTTTGAAAAGATGAATAAGAGACTCAAGTATTAAAAAATACACAAATAAAAGAAAACAGGCAAATAAATATAGTGAAAAAATACAAAGGAATGCTCTAAAAAACAGTATTATGATTAATGATTCTCTAATAAACTTTTAAAAACTAGAGTTAATGAAAAAAGTATAAATTGTTAGAAAATATAAAATGGCAAACTTGCCCAAGAAGGAATATAAAACTTGAACAGGATAATAAGTATAAAAAAAATTAAATCATTCACTTGCCAGAAAAGCTTCAGGCTTACATGTTTTATCTACAAATTCTACCAAACTTGTAAGAAATAGTTCTTATATTTTTATAAATTTTTAAAATAAAAATATAACAAAAACAATGCAGTTTATGTGATTTTGATTCCAAACCACATGAGAACAATACCTAAAAAAAATACTGTAACCCCCTTTTAACTACACGTAGATCCAAGAATCCTAAGGGAAATATTGGCTAAATAAAATGTTAAAATATCTTAAAATAATTATAAATCATGATCGACTAGAGTATATCTTAAGAATGAAAGGAGGTTTTAATGTGAGAAAATCTATCAATGAGGGAAAATGGTTGCTGAGTAGGAGGACCACAAGCTTGTCTCATCCCATGAATATAACTAACCATTCTAAATCATCCTAATATCCCAGAGATTGACGTGAAGACTAGCAGAGCAAACTCTACAACTAAAGGTTGAAAAGAGGTCACATTGAAGAAGATAGAAAGTGTGGATACAGGTTTTGGGAGAGAAGCAGATTATGGCAGCTGTAGTAAGGATGGAGTGGTATTAGAGAAGAGTGAGAGACATGCTAGCACATAGGGGAGTGATGGGAAATTAAAATCCCATAACAGTTGGCTTGGAAGGTGAGAGGGCCCAAATTTCATGACTTCTGGCCACCAGTAAGGCATAAAGCCTGGAGTTATAAAAGTCATTGGGCTTGGCTATGATAGAGCCCCAAGGGCACTGAACTGTTCTTGGAGAGAAGGCAGGCAAACAACCTATGGGCACACATCATGGAAACAATAATCTGAAGAGCTCCAGGGGCACATAATGGGGAGGTTATTGGCCCATATCAGAGCACATACTAGAGACTGTTCGTGGACAGAGCCCCTTCAAGAACAAAGGAAGTGGCTAGTGTCATTTTTCTCCCCTGCTCCTCTGCATAAGCACAGGGCCAACTGTGGGAACTAGTACAGCTCTGACACCCACTACCTAAACTGCTTACACCAAACCCTACCACACCATGCTCCAGTGAAACTACCCTTCCCAGTCATGTCTCAGTCCCATTATAGTGGATCACCCCACCTCCAACCCCACCCCCACAGAAGACCAGCCCAAGTCCCTGCAAACACTGCATTTCCCAATGTAGGCACTTAAGTTTCTGCAGTGGTGGTGACAGGTCTCATTTCACAAACATATCAGAGCACACCTAGTTAAAGCATGCCACATTCAGGCCAGGGATCAAACATTGCCCACAACAGCAAAGAGAGCCTCTGTAGACAACTGGAGTGAGAGAGAAAGGTAGGAAACACACAAAAAAAGCAAAGATGTGTATGTCTATAAAAAAATCAGTCAAGAAACTCACAAGATAAAGGGATATAAAATATAGAAATAAATACCTACATCGTGGGGAGGGGATAGGAAAAGAATGGGTTCAAAATTAAATGAACATCAACTTAATGTAGACTGCTGTATGCAGAAGAGGTTATATACAAACCTATTGGTACCAATATATCAAAAACCACTAATAAATATGCAAAGAATAAAGAGAAAAAAATCCAAATATATCATTAATGAAAATCAAACCATGAAACAGAGAAAGGATCAGAGAAAATCTTCAGAAATAACCACAAAACAAATAATAAAGTTATAATAAATATGTATCCAAAAGTAATATAAATGGACTAAACACTCCAGAAGTTATAGAGAGAATGGCTAAAATAACAAGACCTACCTACATACTGCCTATAAGAGACTCATTTTAGACCTAAACCTACCTGCAGGTTGAAAGTGAGTGAATGGAGAAACATCTGTCATGCAAATGGATGTCAAAAGAAAGCTGGAGTAGCAATACTTATATTGGAGCAAATGGACTTTAAAACAAAGACTATAATAAGAGACAAAGGAGGACACTATATAATATTAAAGCAGACACTCCAACAAGAAGATCTAACAATTGTAAATATTTATGCACCCAATGTAGGTGCACCCAAATACATAAAACAGTTAATAACAAGCATAAAGGAATTAATTGATAATATTACAATGATAGTAGGGAACTTTAACACCCAGTTACATCAATGAACAGATCATCTTAACAGAAAATCAACAAGGAAAGAATGGCTTTGAATGACACAATGAAACAAGTGGATTTAACAGATATATATCCAGAACATTCCATCCTAAGCAGAATACACATCCTTTTCAAATGCACATGGAACATTCTCCAGAATAGATCACATATTAGCCTACAGAACAAGCCTCAACAAATTCAAGAAGATCAAAGTCATACTATGCATTCTTTCTAACTACGATGTTTTGAAACTAGAAGCCAACCATAAAACATTTGAGAAGACAACAAATACATGGATGTTAAATAATATACTGCTAAACAATGAATTAGTCAACCAGGAAATAAAAGAAGAAATTAAAAAGTAACATGGAAAAAAATGAAAATGAGAACAAAATGGTCCAAAATCTTTGGGGTATAGCAAAAGCAATTCTGAGAGGGAAATTCATAGCAATACAGGCCTACCTCAAGAAACAAGAAAAATCTCAAATAAACAACCTACCCTTATATCTGAAGGAGCTAGAAAAAGAAGCATAAGCAAAACATAAAACCATCAGAAGGAAGGAAATGATAAAGATTAGAGCAGAAAAAAAATGATATAGAAACTTAAAAAAACAAACAAAACAGAACAGATCAATGAAACTGGGAGCTGCTTCTTTGAAAAAGAAGAATCAATAAAATTGATTCATCTAGCCAGACGTATCAAGAAAAAAAGAGAAAGGACTCAGACACAATCACAAAGAGAGAGGAGAAATAAAAACCAACACCACAGAAATACAAACAAGAGAATATTATGAAAAACTATATGCCAACAAATGGAATAATTCCTATAAACATATAAACTACCAAAACTGAAACAGGAAGAAATAGAAAATTTGAAGAGACCAATAACCAACAAAGAAATTGAGTCGGTAGTCAAAAAGCTTTCAACAAAGAAAAGTCCAGGGCCAGATAGCTTCACAGGTAGATTCTATCAAATATTTTTAAAAGAATTAATACCTATTCTTCTCAGACTATTCCAAAAAAACAGAAAAGGAAGGAAAATCTCCAGTTTCATTCTATGAGGCCAGCATTACCCTGATACCAAAACTAGATAATGATATTAATAAAAAAGAGAACTATAGGCCAATCTCTAATGAATAGAGAAGCAAAATCCTCAACAAAATACTAGCAAACTGAATTCAACAATGCATTTAAAAAAAATCATTCACCACGATCAAGTGGGATTACTCCTGGGTAGCAAAGGTGGTTCAATATTCACAAAGAAATCAATATCACATCAATAAGAGAAAGGATAAGAACCATGTGATTATTTTAATAGACGCGGGAAAAGCATTTGACAAAGTATAATATCCATTCATGATAAAAAACACTCAACAAAGTAGGGATAGAGGGGAAAAAACTCAATATAATGAAGGCCATATGTGAAAAACCCACAGCTATTATTATCCTCAATGCAGAAAACAGAGCTCTTCCCCTAAGGTCAGGAACAAGTCAAAGATGTCCACTCTCATCACTTTATTCAACATAGTACTGAAGTCCTAGCCTCAGCAATCAGAAAACAAAAATAAAAGGCATCCCAATTGGTAAAGAAGAAGTAAAACT
Source organism: Neogale vison (assembly GCF_020171115.1). Taxonomy (NCBI): domain Eukaryota; kingdom Metazoa; phylum Chordata; class Mammalia; order Carnivora; family Mustelidae; genus Neogale; species Neogale vison. The sequence continues at coordinate 131,970,343 of NC_058102.1, read as the reverse complement.
TTGAGTATTTGCAGATGACATGATACTAATATACAGAAAACCTAAAAGACTCTACTAAAAACTTGCTAGAACTGATAATTCCATAAAGTCTCAGGATACAAAATCAATGTACAGAAATCTGTTGCCCTTTTTTACACCAATAATGACATAGCAGAAAGAGTAAATTAAGAAAACAATGCCATTTATAATTGCACCAAAAATAATGATACCTAGGAATAAACGTAGCCAAAGAGAGAAGGAAAACTATAAACTCTAAAAACTCAAACTCTAAAAACTATAAAACGTTGGTGAAAGAAATTGAAGAGAACACAAAGAAATGGAAAGACATTCCATGCCTATGGATTAGAAGAACGAATATTGTTAAAATGTCTATACTACCCAAACCAACCTACACCTATAATGCAATTCCCATCAAAATAATGACAGGATTTTCATGAGCTAGAACAACTAACTCTAAAATTTATATGGAACCATAAAGACCCTGATTAGCCAAAGCAATCTTGAAAAAGAAAATCAAAGCTGGAGGCATCACAATTCAGACTTTCAAGTCATATTATAAAGCTGTAGTGATAGTATGGTACTGGCACAAAAATAGACATATAGATCAATAGAACAGAATAGAAAACCCAGAAATAAACCAACAATCATAAGGTCAATTAACCTTTGACAAAGCAGAAAAGAATGCCGAACAGGGAAAGTCACTTCAAGTAGTGTTGGGAAAACTGGGTAGCAACACACATAGGAATGAAACTGGGCCATTTTTTATACCACACACAAAAATAAATTCAAAATGAAATAAGGACCTAAATTTGAGACCTGAAACTATAAAAATTCTAGAAGAGGAACCAGGCAATAACCTCTTTAACATCAGCCATAGCAACTTTTTTCTAGAGGCAAGGGATACAAAAGCAAAAATAAAGTACAGGGACTATATATATAAAAAAAAAAGCTTTTACACAATGAAGGGGATAAAAATCAACAAAACTGAAAGGTAACCTACTGAATAGAAGAAGTTATTTGCAAATGACATACCTGATGGAGGTTTAGTATCCAAAATACATAACTTATATACCTCAACACCAAAAAACCCCTCAATAATCCAATTAAAAATTGGCAGAAGACATGAACATAACATTTCTCCAAAGAACACATACAGATGACCAACAGACACATGAAAAGATGTTCATCATCACTTAGTATCAGGGAAATGAAAATCAAATCTACAATGAGATGTCACTTCCCACCAGTTAGAATGGCTAATATCAACAACACAAGAAACAACTGGTGTTTGTAAGGTTCATTGTTGGTGGGAATGCAAACTGGTGCAGCCACTGTACAAAAACAGTGTGGTGCTTCCTCCAAAAGTTAATCACACTACTGGGTATTTATCCAAAGAATCCATGAACCCCTCTGTTTATAGCTGCATTATTTACAAGAGACAAGTTACGGAAGAAGCTCAAGTGCCCATTGATTGATGAATGGATAAAGAAAAAGAGGTGTTATATATAAATATATAATCACACAATGGAATATTAGTCATAAAAAAGAATAAAATCTTGTCATTTGAAACAACATGGGTGAAACAAGAGATATAATAATAAGCCTGTCAGAAAGAGAGAGACCATATGATTTCACACATATGTGAAAATTAAGAAACAAAATAAATAAGCAGAGGGGGAAAAAAGTGAAATAGAGACAAATCAAGAAATAGACTCTTAACTGTAGAGAACAAACTGATGGTTAGCAGAGGGGAGAAGGTGTGGGCAATGGGTTAAACAGATGATGGGGATTAGGCAATATACTTATTGTGATGAACGATGGGGACATACAGGATTGTTGAATCACTATATTGTATACCTGAAATTAATAGAACACTGTATGTTAACTGGAATTAAAAACTTAAAAAGCTGGGATGCCTGGGTTGCTCAGTTGGTTGGGCAACTGCCTTCATCTCAGGTCATGATCCTGGAGTCCCAGGATCAAGTCCTACATCGGGCTCCCTACTCAGCAGGGAGTTGGCTTCTCCTTCTGCCTGCCTTTCCCCACTCTTGTGCACATTCACGTGTGCTCTCTCTCTCTCTCTCTCTCTCTTAAATAAATAAAATCTTCTAAAATTAAAAAAAAAATTTTTAAAGCTAAAAAAAATAAAATGTAATAGTGAAATTCACAACTTTAAGAAGTGAGAAAAATTATCTGATTGTTTTAATTAAGATAAACCAACATATTACAAAATTCTATCACCTAATTTCCATTAACAATTAACTAGAAAGAGCACTTTCTTAACTTGATAAAGATTGCTTCTATCAACGATATATTTAAAGGAGAAACTTTTTAAGATGTTACCTTTAAGTCAAGAGTGCTTACAATCTCTGATGCTGCTTAATATAGTACTGAAAGTCACAACTAATTCTATAAAGAAAAAATTTATATGTAAAGTTCAGAAGAGATTAAAGCATCATTATTTGTAGATGATCGTTTATCTGGCAATAAAATCAACAGACAAATATGAGAATAATAAGAAAGTTCAGCAAGGGTGATGGACAGAAGATCAATGTACAAAAATCAATAGCATTTATCTATATTGACAATCTCCAACAAAAAATTATAACTAAAAAGATGCCACTTAAAATACCAAAAGAATCCATAAATTCTTTAGTAGGTAAGTTAATCACAAATACGCAAAACCTCTACGGAGAAATTTTGAAACTGTAATGAAGGACAAAATAGAGGAGCTGAATAATATGGGGAAATATCCCATGCTCTAAGAAGGAATAATTTACTAAATTAAAAGTGTGAATTATCATTAAATGCAGCTACAAATTTAATGCAGAACCAACTAAAATTCCATATGGATTTTTGAGAAACTTGATAGCTTGCTATAAGTAGAATAATAAAAATAAGCTGTGAAAAGAAAAGAGGTAGGCCTTGCCCAGGCTATTAGTAGGATGTACTGCCCAACCATGGCAATGAAACAATATTGACAGAAAAACAGACATGGGATGCAGTGGAACAAAATAAAGAATTCAGAAACGTGTATGCATATAGCATATTGGGTACCATACACATATGATAAAGATGATAGTGTTGGGAATCTGGCTCACTAAGTGAACAAAAATAATACTTCAGTCCCTACCTAATACCACATACAAGGGTACCTCTAGATGTTAGAAACCTAACTGTGAAAGGTAAAACTTTAAAGTTAGTAGTTGATAACATACAAGAATATTTTTTGATAAGGTATTGAAAGATTTCTTAAACCCTAAAGCATAAACTATAAGGCAAATTATTTTTTATAAGGCAAATTTTTAATAACATCAGAAATTTTTGAAAATTCTGTTCAAGGGAAAAAAATTATGAACAAAGTTAAAGTTAACAGATTAGGTGATATTACAATGTCTAAAATTGACATGGAAGTAGTATCTAGAATACACCAGGATTTCTTGCAATTCAATAAATACAGAAACCCTATTAGGAAAAAGATGAAGGATATAAACAAGCATTTTACAGAGAAGTAAACCAACATGCTTACAAGCATATGAAGAGATGCTTAAGCAATTTAAAACAATAGTGAGATACCATTTTGCGTTCATTAAACTGGCAAAAAATTAGAAAGCCATATAATACCAAGTGGTGGCAGTACTATAAAGCTCTAGGATCCTTTATTCCCTGCTGGTAAGTATGTAGACTGGTGCAGCCTATCGAGAAAACAATCCTGTAATATTTTATAAAACATATTTACCCCTCTCTATGACCCAGAAATCTTGCTCTTGGGCTTACCTTTCAAATAAATTCTCATTCAAGTCTATAAAGGGGCATCTAAATTTATCACAGTGTTGTTGTAATAGCAAGAATTGAAAGCATTCTGGGCGCCCATCCCTGGAACTGGACAGTTTCTACACACTATGCAGTGGTAGAGTACTATATTGCAGTAGAGAAATGGACTCGTTGTGTATGTAACAACATGAAGAGATTTTTAAAAGAGAGTTGTGTGAATTAAAAGTAAGAATAATCAGCTTTTGTCATCATCAAGACAGCATGGTACTGGCACAAAAACAGACACATAGATCAATGGAACAGAATAGAGAGCCCAGAAATAGCCCCTCAACTCTATGGTCAACTAATCTTTGACAAAGCAGGAAAGAATGTCCAGTGGAAAAAAGACAGCCTCTTTAATAAATGGTGTTGGGAAAATTGGACAGCCACGTGCAGAAAAATGAAATTGGACCATTTCCTTACACTACACACAAAAATAGACTCAAAATGGATGAAGGACCTCAATGTGAGAAAGGAATCCATCAAAATCCTTGAGGAGAACACAGGTAGCAACCTCTTCGACCTCAGCCGCAGCAACATCTTCCTAGGAACATCGCCAAAAGCAAGGGAAGCAAAGGCAAAAATGAACTATTGGGATTTCATCAAGATCAAAAGCTTTTGCACAGCAAAGGAAACAGTTAACAAAATCAAAAGACAACTGACAGAATGGGAGAAGATATTTGCAAACGACATATCAGATAAAGGACTAGTGTCCAAAATCTATAAAGAACTTAGCAAACTCAACACCCAAAGAACAAATAATCCAATCAAGAAATGGGCAGAGGACATGAACAGACGTTTCTGCAAAGAGGACATCCAGATGGCCAACAGACACATGAAAAAGTGCTCCATATCACTCGGCATCAGGGAAATACAAATCAAAACCACAATGAGATATCACCTCACACCAGTCAGAATGGCTAAAATCAACAAGTCAGGAAATGACAGATGCTGGTGAGGATGCGGAGAAAGGGGAACCCTCCTACACTGTTGGTGGGAATGCAAACTGGTGCAACCACTCTGGAAAACAGCATGGAGGTTCCTCAAAATGTTGAAAGTAGAACTGCCCTATGACCCAGCAATTGCACTACTGGGTATTTACCCTAAAGATACAAACGTAGTGATCCAAAGGGGCACGTGCACCCGAATGTTTATAGCAGCAATGTCCACAATAGCCAAACTATGGAAAGAACCTAGATGTCCATCAACCGATAAATGGATAAAGAAGATGTGGTATATATACACAATGGAATACTATGCAGCCATCAAAAGAAACGAAATCTTGCCATTTGTGACAACATGGATGGAACTAGAGCGTATCATGCTCAGCGAAATAAGTCAAGCGGAGAAAGACAACTATCATATGATCTCCCTGATATGAGGGAGTGGTGATGCAACATGGGGGCTTAAGTGGGTAGGAGAAGAATTCATGAAACAAGATGGGATGGGGGGGAGACAAACCATAAGTGACTCTTAATCTCACGAAACAAACTGTGGGTTGCTGGGGGGAAGGGGGTTGGCAGAAGGGGGGTAGGGTTATGGGCATTGGGGAGGGTATGTGCTTTTGGGTAAATTGGAAGGGGAGGTGAACCATGAGAGACTATGGACTCTGAAAAACAATCTGAGGGGTTTGAAGTGGCGGGGGGGGGTGGGAGGTTGGGGGTACCAGGTGGTGGGTATTATAGAGGGCACGGCTTGCATGGAGCACTGGGTGTGGTGAAAAAATAATGAATACTGTTTTTCTGAAAATAAATAAATTGAGAAAAAAAAGTTTAAAAAAAAGAATAATCAGCTTTATAGCAAGTATTTAATTAAACTTATTTGCACACAGATAGCATATGAACACAAGAGCACGCTTCACCGTTTAGTTGCAAATGGGATAGGATCAAGGAAAAGTGAAAAGACTTTTAAAAGGGGAAGAAGCGTTATTTCCTTTCTGTTCCCATCTAACTGTAAAAGAATCTAGATTCATGTTTCAGTAACTTAAGTAATCTTTGTATAATTTCCTCACTTGGGGCATCTCATGCACAGAAAACATCATCGCGAAATCACCCAGCCTCTGTATCATTTAGCTCAAACATATAACTACAAGAAATGCAAAGAACGAACAACATAGTCTGATGCCCTCTAAAACATCTAGAATTTGACAACAGCCTGTCTTAAAGCAAGTAAATGTTCTCCTCCCCCACACTGCTTTGCAGCAGACATGTCCAGAGAAAGCTTGCCAAACTTTACATAGTGACAAACGTCTTCCATCTGTCTGGCTTCTTGTTCTTGGAAGGTTTTTTGGCAATCAGGCCACACCTTCCTTGGGAAGATCTGTACATTGTGTGTGGGAAAAAAATAAATAAATCAAGTTTGATTTTTAAAGAAGAGAAAGAACCTATAAATATAAAATGAAGTAAGGTCAGTCATCAGGGAAGTAAGGTCAATCAGGAGGAACATCTATATACAATCTTTGTATTTGGGGGGGCTCCTCAAGGTGATACTACTTTCAAAATTAAGCGCAGCATATCTCTTAAAATTTCTAGGATTTAGGATTTGATAATAGATGACTGTCCCTCCGAAAAATATATTTTGAGTCTGCTACTTTTATAGAGGTAGCTGACGAATGTCTCATTTTGTGGTTTTCCTCCATTGGGATAGTTTTGAGCTTCATTTTATTTCAATTTTGAATAACAAGAGGACAATTTATTTTATCAAACACATCCACAGTGTTCCTTGTATCACCTCCATCCTTTCTGAATGGGGTAGGATAATTCCTTGTCAGGGAACCCAGTACAAAGAGATCACCTATATTGATTCATTTTTTTTTCCAAGTAAGAATCCTATAAAAGAGGAAGTACTTTCCCATTTTATAGATGAGGAAAAACGGTTCAGAAAAGTTATATAATATGTCCAAATTCATATTTTTATGTCTAGGGAGAAAAAAATGACAAAGTATATATGTCAAGGAAAATAAATGTTTAATGTGAATGCTGTAATCTGTCTTAAAATATAAAATAATGATCTTATACCTTCAGTTTCCTGTTGATTTAATTAAAATGCCATTTATGTTAGTGTTTGGCTATAGTAGCTCAATGAAAATACCTTTTTTGTTAATCATTTCTTAAATTACTAAACTTGTCTCTTTTTATTTCTGTTGGCTCCTATTTATGTAGATTTTTCAAGTTAAATTACCCACCTGAATAATATGTCCAGTTTTTTTTCACTCTAAATGACTTTTTTCTAGACTCTAATAGTCTATAAAATAAAATGTCAGCTTAAGTAAGGCCATAAAGTAAATAAAAAAATGTTCCCATTGAAATTAAAATAAGTAGCCTTGGTTAGGTACCCAATATGTGAACTAAATATAGGTTTTACTTGTATGATTTGAACCCTATGTTTTAAGTTATCATTTATTTGGTGCTCATTATGTCTCAGACATTACGCTAGACACCCTTAAAACATCCTCACTGAACCAGTGTGGCTGATATTATTTCCCCAGTTTATAACTATTGTCAATATCATTTCCCCTAAATAATAGGAAATTGGGGACCAAAAAGAGATGAAATGGGTTGCCTAAGGACACACACCTAACAAGGAAAAGAGCTGAATATGATGCGTATATCCTTGGTAAGGGTAACAAGACCATCAGAAGACCTCAGAGTGAATTCTTGTTCAAGTTGATGAGTTGAGCTATATTTATCTACCTCCACATCCCACTGTAATGACAGTAAATAAATATGAAAGGGAATGAGGCAAAATAACTGACAAGAGATTTGACATGATTCTCTGGGATCATACTGATGATAAGCTGGAGAGGTGACAGCTGAGTCCAGGACATAAGCAGGAAAAGCCTGGAAGGGAGGTAAAAACTGCTCTTCCAGCAGACTTTTCAGAAAGATTTTAAGCTCAAAGTCAACTGGTATCAAGAACAGAAGTAGAAAATGAGGCAGACTTCAAGGTAATGAATTGTAGGACATCCTTCAGTTACGCAAGTTGGTAGACTTCTCCTTGTGTGCAGTAAGGGTAGTTTTTCCCAAACTGAAAACCAAGAATGATTCTGTATAGAGGAAAAGAAATGCCTGGGAAGAGCTAAAACTTCTAAAATTGGCTATTAGTTCTCCCAGAGGTTTAGGGTGGGCCAGAGACAGCCAGCTTCCTTTTCAGACATCCTAAAGTGATTGAAGCCTGACGTCAAGGAAGAGGTCTGCTGAGGAACTAGGCCTACACACCAGACACAAGGCTTCATGTCCCCTAGCTATGTAAATTAACCTAGCCCTTCAGTCAGAAAATGGATGACTAAGGATCATATTTGAGATGAACAGGTAGCATAAGGAAGAACTGATATGAAAAAGCAAAACAACTAAACCAGGAACAAACAGCAATAATTCAGGCAACAGAAGAAACTTTAATAAGTATTTTAATTTTCTCAAGGAGATTTAAGAAAATAAACATACAATTATGAAAAACAACCAGAGCAAGAAAGAGTTCATAGAAATTAAAAGAGACTTCCAAATGAAAACTAATTTATTAAAAAGGAAAAAAAAAATAAGAAAATTTCCTACAAGGAAAAGTAAAGAGCAAAAGATGAAAAAAATGAGAGGAAAGTTAAGAAATATGGAGATCAATCCAGAAAGTCAAATATCTAACTCTTAGAAGTTCCAGAAAAAGAAAAGGATAGGAGAAAGTCATTTTAAGCAATCACAAAAGAAATTTCTGAGTGGAAAACTTTAAAAGGGCCAACTAAGTGGTAAGGTTGATGAATAAAAAGAATCACATCTAAGCATATCATCATGAATATTCAGAACCCTAAGGGAAAAGAAAAGATCTTAAAAGTTTCTATGAAGAGAAAAGAAACAAGTACCTACAAAAGTGTAATAAATCAGGTTAATATCAAAAATTTTTGGCAGCATCAATGAATGCTGAAAACAATGTCTTTAAAATTCTGAGGGCAAAATGACTTTGAACCTATAACTCTGTATTCTGACAAACAATCAATCATGCACAAAGACATGTTTTCAGACATGGGAAGACTTGGAAATTTTACTTAGAAAGTACCTGAAATGCTTAGAAAGTATTTGAAATTATACTCCACAGGATGAAAAAATAAGAATTGTAGAAATAAGAGGACCTGTATTCAACACAGAGTTGGGTTCAAAATTCCAATAATTTGGTAAGATTTCCATGATGGTTATTCTGCTGAAGACCTAAAGCAACTTGTACAAATTATGGGACTCCAACAAGAATGCCTTCAACAAAAATATGAAATTTTCTTTTAACAAATAGTATGATTGATTAAAAAGTTAGATGGTCTTAGAAATAAGTAAAATATATGGCTCCTTTTAATTTCTTTAACATGAAAAGGGAAAGCAGGTGGCAATTCCAAAGTCAGGGGAGCAATATATGAAAAGTCTCCACGCAGACACATGTAAACTAAAGGTAGCATGGTTTGGAGCAGTTAGTCTAGAAAGAGATAATCAATTGGTCCTTGAAATTTGGAACATTCTGAATATGCACAGATTCAGTTATTCAAGGTTCATTTCTTAGAATCAACGAATTGACAAAGAACAGACTTTTTTTTTTTTTTACTGCAGTGACAGGTTATGAATGCCATCATCTTCAATTATCTAAAAATACAGGAATAGAAAGAGAAGTAGGAGGATAAAGAAAGAAAAGTAAAAAATAGAAGATACTATTTAAAATTTATGGGTGTAAAAACCGAGGTAACCAGTAGAAAAATTAAAAATATAATTAATGAAACAAGAGAATAGGGAAGGAAAAAAATGAAATATAAAGCAGCTAAATACCACATGTGTCACATTTTAGAAGCTAATGATTATTTTATTTCCTATAACCCATAATCCCTATTTTCCTATGTCAATGTTCCTCATTAGAGATACATTCCTACCTATACTTCCTGTCATGCAAAGTCTACCTCCAAATCCAAGTCCAAATAAATGTTTATGGTCTCTCTCCTTGCCCTTCCAATCTCAAGTCCACGCCTAATGCCTCTCACTGGCAGTTTTTCAGGCAGTCCCTGACCTCTACATCTGAAACCTCAGCATAAAGGACAACAAAGAATGTCAGGAAATGGCAAATGACAAGACCTGCCAGCTACCAGCTTGAGAGAAGTCAGGGACCTGCAGGATGTCATTCCAGGCATGCTGGTGAGGGGAAAAAAAAAAAAAAGCTTTGCCGGTGAGTTAACCTGCTGTGCCTCTGCCCTTATTCTCCTGCTGTCTGTGTCTAGAAAATGCTTCTCTTACAGGTTTGAGCCAGGGAGCAAGAAAGGCACCCAATTTATTTTTGCAAGAAATTTTGGATTTTTGATTTCTACCTCCCTTGCCTCTCATATTCCAATTTATTCATTCACATTTGAGAATGGAGCAACTAGAAATAGCTTATTCTCTGACTGAAATCTCATCAGAGAGACTGGAAAACTCGAGCTTTTAGAGCTAAAGAAGGCTGTGGCAAGAAGGCCAAGACTGAAAGGAAGAAACAGAAAAAGGAACCAAAATAAAATAAGAATACTACAATAAAACCACCCAAGGGAAAACAGCGAAAATGAATCCACAATTTACAGATCACTATGGGGTAGAATTTTTTTTTTAATTTTATTTATTTATTTGAGAGAGGGACAGAGTATGAGCAGGGGGTAGGGTCAGAGGGTGAGGGAGAAGCAGACTCCCCACTGAGCAGGGAGCCTGAGGTAGGGCGGGATCCCAGGATCCCGAGATCATGACCTGAGCCAAAGGCAGACACTTAACCAACTGAGCCACCCAGGTGCCCGTGGAGTAGAAATTTTTAAAATACTTAGTATGTTTCTATATTGCCGCAATATTTTAACAACTTATTGAACATCTGCATATCTTACACATCTTCTATCTCATTACCCACCTCCTAGTACATTCCAGTAACTCTTTCGACTCTTGAAGCTTTTCTAGTCTATTCTATTTCTATTCTTGAAGGTTATCCCTGCCTCAACCTTTGTTACTATTGTTTCATATTTGGAATATGATTTCCCCAACTTGTTCCAGAGCTGTTCTTTCTTATCCTTCATTTCTTAACTCAAAGGTCTTTTCTGAACACCCCACTTAATGAAACTCACCTTACCTCTCAGCTATTTATCTCATTATCCACTCCTATCCTTATAGCACTTGTTTCTATCAAGAATTATTTATTATATCTGTTTTGTTTGCTAGTCATCTATCTACCCCTATCCCCACAAGAAATACCCATGAGGACAGGAATATCTGTCATTTTCACTATTATATCCCCAGCATCTATAGTCCTAGCCGGGCACATGTTATGTGCTCTATAATGTTTCCTAAAAAAATAGTACATTCCATACATTATCCTAAACTCTTTAGATATGTGATTGTTTACTCTCTACAACAATGAGAGATACTCTACACCCTTTCAAGATGCAGACACGGAAAGAGTTAAGTGACTTGCCCAGTGTCACACAGTAAACAAAAGTGGAAGTTTGTGGATTCAGATGTAGGTTTGTAATCCCAAAATCCTTCCTCCTAGCCATACTGCGTCCCTGAAATATGCAAGGAAATTTCAAGAGCCACTGAATGTGGGAAGTCATAAAATGTGATCCTTGCATTTGAAGACCATGTAGAACTAGTTGGGCAAAATAGGACTATTACATAAAGGGACAAACAAATAATAATAACAAGAAACAGCTGCTTTCATGATAGCCCCTATCTTAAAGGTGTGAAAACAAAGAACCTGAAATAAAGAGAGGGAAATAGAGCGAAATAGTCAGTGGCCTACCATTCCAAGGCTCGGTACCTGCGATCTCTCAGCCTTCATAAAAAACCTGCTATCCATTCTATCGCTACCAATAGGATCATTCACAATACTGGATTGCCAAATTCTGGGGGTCTTGAAAGCTGAAGGTGTTAAATATCTACAATTTTTAATTTTTATTCTTAAAATCTTGGGAATGGATTACATATGTTACAACCTTATTAAACACTACTTGCTTCTTCCCAAGTTTGTGCTTAAAGACCAATTACTTCTGAATTGTAAAGACTTTGTATTTAATATAGACTTCTGAACCTATCCTCAGATTATCTCATTCACATGATTGGGGGGGGCTGCCTAGGAACATATTATCAGGCTTTCCAGGTGATCCTAATAATCAGCCATGTTTGAGATCAGTGAATAATGAATATAAATTAACCTTTACTTGATGACTTGAGGTGTTTTTATTTGTGCTTATGATTTGTGCAAGTGACAGTCACTTCCCTGGGTCTCAATTTCCTCACCTGTAAAAGTTACAATAAATTGGATTGTATGATCTCTAAAATCCTGTTGACTTCTAAAATTCTAATTCTGTAAAAAGGAGCTTTCCCAGGACATTGACTAAAACTTTCTTCTTCAAAGAATGCCCCACCACTCCCGCACACATATTTTCTTTTCAAAATGCATCTCTTACTGAGAAACTTCAAATATAAGACATGTAACCATAGAAATAGTGAAACCATGTTAATAACAAATTCTGCAAATAGTCTGCCAACTTTTTCTTTCTGAGCCCTGATGACATATAAGTGTAAATTCATATTACATTGATCCATCAAATTTTCCAGTTCTCATTTGTATCAGGTTCTATATATGAAACAATCTGACATTCCAAACAAGCAAATAAATAAACAGAAATGTGATCTGACAGACTCATACACACATATACATATATATACATATACATACAGAACCCTTGAAGTAAATAGCCCCAGAATAACATGTTTATATGACTCTCTCTACGCCAGCAGCTTTCAACCAAAGGTATTTTTGCCCTCAAGGTGATATTTGGCTATGTTTGTAGACATTTTTGATTATCACAATGGGCAAGGAGGTTGCTACAGGCATCTAGTAGGAGTCCAGAGGTGCTGCTAAACATCTTAAAACAAACAAAACAGCCCCCACAACAAAGGATTATCTGGCTGAAATGTCAATAAAGTCCAGGTTGAGAAACCCTGCTCTATGCAGTGGTCTTAGGCATCAAATTAGGGAAAGTCAAACCTTTCACTCAGGCAGCTAACTAGAAAAAAGAAAAAACACTTGCCTGCACAGTTGCATTTAAGTCTCTTTAAACAAAACTAGTTACTGACTACATCATGAAGTGTTTATCTCCACCCTGAAACTTCTAAGCCCTGTAGAAAAGAAAGAGCTATGTCTTCCTATTTTGGGTCTATAAGTGGTCTTTTATTCTCACTGTCCTAAGCATTTTCCTGCAGAGTGAGTGAAATCCTTTACCAGATGGTGGGGAAAGATCTTGATAATCCTTACCCCACCTAATCTGAAAATAAAAGTTATTGCAACTTCTGGCCTAGTATTTTGTATATTTCACATACATTGAGAAGAAATGTGGGGGGGGGGTTGCTGGCTGGCTCAGCTGGTAGAGCATGTGACTCTTAATCTCAGGGTTGTGAGTTCAAGCCCCACATTAGGTGTAGAGATTACTTAGAAATAAAATCTTAAGGAAAAAAAAGAAATGTTCCATGTTTTAGGATAGCTTGTCTTTGTAAACAAAATTATTATGAAGACAAATAGCAATCTAATTTGCATGTAGTAGTGATGGTCTAGATTTTGTCTAGATATGCATATTTTGCTGTATCTTGATAACTTGCAGATAATAATAGAACTTTATAGTTGGAAAGATCAAGATCTTGGAATTTATTATCTCATTTCCTAATGCCATAAAAGTAATCAAATATAAGATCCCATTAATGAAAATATATGATATTAAATTGTATACCTTTAAAAGGAAATGTATGTCAATTGAAAATGACATGCTCTCAATCATAAGACAGATCTCAAGTTAAGAGACGTCAAAATGGGGGAAAAGCGCAGCTTAGAATTGGTAAAATACATTATTCTATACCATATTACCTTTTACTCTTTCTCAGACAAAAGCCATGTGTCATATTTTATGAAGCTTCTTCCATACTCTGGTTTCTCTTCAGATCACATAAATCTCTTGCCTTTTTCTATGAAAGTTCTTCCATAATAATGTAAAGAGGCATACCCATGGGACAAAACACATAAATGGTGAGAAAACTAAGTTAAAAAATGAACCAAAATCTTATGTAATTCTAAGTTTCCTTTTAAATTATAGGTGCACTGCATACTTTGCTAATTAGACAGAAGTTTTTAAAAATTTTATGTTGTCTTACTATAGTTACAGTTTTTAACTGGGGGAAGTTATAACAGGTATTATAATGAACAAAAATAACCTGGATTTCAATTAATTAGAAGTAATAATTAACCATGTAAAAGAGAGAGAAAGAGATTACCTTCTTTGACAGGTGGATAATTTTTGCTTGGAAAATGATCTTGGGGTCAGACCATTGAAGCTAATTCTGTGTTTTCTGTAAATTCTACCTATAATGAAAGTGATAAAGCTAGATATATCCTGTAATTGCTTTGGGGCACTATAATATCTTTTGATACAAAAAAAGAAAGTTCGTCATGGCTCCTATACAAAGCTTGGCATTGTAGAAAACGGTGGGGAGGAACCTGAGAAAGACTTCTAACAGAAGTATTTCATGGAACAAACTATCCACCTAAATATTTTTATAGTTTTTTTTTTCCCTGAAGGAAAAAAGACTTGTTGGATGAGTAAATGCCCAGAAAAAGTAGAAAATTATACATAGGAATGGTTTTTTAACAAAAAGCTGAAAAGCAAATAAGGCTAAAAGAGCAGGAGAACAAATTCCCCCACCCACACGCACACCCTAGTGCATATGCCAAAGCTGTGGACAAGAGCTTAATAACACTGTTGGCTGCAAACCCTCCAGGCATAGCCTCAGTACCAGTGTGCTGCCTGCTTGTGCATAGTGGCCATCAAGCTGCCAAAGGTACCAAAATCCCAGGGTGCTGTCTCAGTAATTCTGCTAAAATAACACTGTAAATACCAATCCAAAACTGAAGAGAGAAAACAAACAGGGCCCTAATGCTTCAGTACCAACCAAGTGCAAACGAAGGTCAACAACCTACTCCTTGGCGTTGCAATATGTTACAATATAATCATAAAGCACAATGTTTGTTGGAAAAGGGTAGCCATAAAACCCTGAACAGTGGACAACAAACTGCTGCCTCTCTGAAATTGAAAGTAAAATCTGACTTATCTAGCAGTTGAGGCTATGGAATCAGTCTAATGAGGGCATCAGTTCCCTCTCCAGAGGGCGGCCATATACTCTCGTTATTTATTTAGCAGTCTCAGAAATCCCAGTTCTGCTTCCAAATGCACATTCTACAAAATGGCAAGTAATGCGGTGCTACTGCTGCACCACAATAAATAGCCCTTTTTGAAATGTTAAAATTAGCCAACTACACAAGTGAATTGAAAGTGGGTTTTTGTTAAGAGTAGGCAAGAAGCTTCAAAATGCCTGAATACTGGTTATCTTGAGGGAAGTTACACAGGTATACTGACGCCCCCTATTAGAGACCTGCAAAATAGCTTCATGTTGCCTTTAAATAAAATCGGGATCTTTCAAGATCTGCAATATCAGATCATGTTTATTCTTATTTTGAAATGGCATTCCCTGCCCTCCAAAAAAAAAAAAGAGAGACAGAGAAAGAGATAAATAAATAAATGTCTCATTTCCACTAGCATATATACTCAACTTATTATACATCAAAAGGGCTTTCTCTAAATAGTCTATGAATAAATGACTATGATAAAAACATACATTGAACATATATGAACATGATCTGCATTTAAATAAAAATATATTAACTATTTTCAGTATTATAATCAAATAAAAGTTCAAAAGTTAAAGTGATCAGTTAGGTACATAATTATAGACTTTTAGGGTTATAAGGAGCCCTACAGGTCACCTAAGACCAACTCCCTCAATTTACAGATAAACTGAGGATTAGAAAGGCAGCCACTGCTCATGAGTCAAAGAAAAAATCCAGCGGGTGCCAACATCTCTCTCCAAGACCCATGTTTCCCCCCTGATCCACTGTCATTATAAATCTTCACAATAATTAGGGATGAAACAAAACCATCATATAAATTATAAATGACTTTTAGTCACATGACTTTAATTCAGCTAAGCTGAGAAAGTTTATGTCTGAGGTAAGTATTTGGGAAGCCAAAATACTTGTTGAACTTTCTATGTGATCCCAATTCTTCATTTGGTCCTTACAGAATCCCAAAGGAGATGTACTTTACTAGTCACAGCTTACCAATGAAGTAATTGAGACTCAAAACCTCAAGCGCAGAAGTTCATCTAAAAACTCTTTGATCTATAACCCAGGTAAGCCTCTCTGTGCTGCTTCTGTGGGTAACCTCTGAACCACTATCTTACTCGCAAGAGAGACATAGGATATGTTTAGCTTGGAGCAAGATGGTTATTTCCCTTATACTGTGAAGTGCCCTCTTCTGTTGAAAGCAGAGATCTGTTCCAGAATCGCTGGGGAGTTGTATGTGAAGGAGAGGGAGTAAAATGACCCCTCAGCAAATCAGTGACATCGATGTTTGTTGCATTAGTTTCTAAAAAGGGATTTCCACATTATTGTGATCTTTCCTTCATTGCCCTATCACCTTTTTTTTTTCTTTACCAACACTAAGCCTGACATCCACATGGATTCCTCTTCCTCTGCATGTTACTTCCCCAGTGGTCTCATTTCCACAATGTACTGCACTTATGTGTATCCGCTCTGTTTCCAAACCCTACTTGTTGACAATTTGGATAGACCCATTAAGACTGTGTAGAACAAAGGGTTATTATTAAGGTATTTGGATAGCATCAGGGGCATTCCCATTAATTATGGAGAAGCTGATTTCCAGACAGGTAATGCAGCTAGTGAGAGACAAAACTGAGACTTGAGGCAAAGTTCTGTCAAGTCTAATATTCTTCCTACTATACAACATACTTGAATTGTATGATTAGTCTAAAAATAATAAACATATATGACTTATTTGGGCCAAATATATTATTTCAAGTCATGAACATGTTATATTTTTTAATAACAAGGTGAAAACAAAGATGGCAATCAAGAGATTGCAGCATAGGGTAGTAGAAAGACAATATAAGCTTCACAGCAGGATATATCTAAATTTGATTTGGGATCCCTAACTTACTAGCTGTGTTACATTGGACAGGTTGATGAACTTTTCTGAAGCTGTCACTACCTGAGAGTACAAAGAATTAGATGCAGTGGTATATATAAAGCATGTGACATATAGTAGGTGCTAAGTTTATATGGGTTTCCATTAATTCTAACCTACCACAATAGAGCTGTGCCACTCTAGCAAGTTCCTTTAGCCCACTGGGTCTCGTTTCCTTCATTGCAAATTGAGAAGATGAAAGAAACCAAATGAACTCCTATGTCCCTTTTAGCTCTTCAAAAAATAATGAGTTCCCAAAGGTTCCTTTACCTTAATTTAAATTCAGCAGTTAAGTACCTTATATCCATCCTAAGCACTGAACAGCACCAACTATCAACAGGAAGATATCTATGATTTCAGCAAAATGGGATCCAACTCCATATCACTTTAAGTTCCACAAAGAAAAATAACTATGCAAAACCAAAGGATTTCACAAACCTAATGTAAGGACATCACAAACCTAATGTAGAAAATATAAACAACTGAGTATATACATTAAATTACTACTCTCTCTTTTGCAGAGTTGAAAGAAAAGAATTAAAATGTTTATACTATATAACAAAACATCTAAGAGACACTTGGTTAGAGCAAGTAATGCCTTTTAAAAAATGAGTAATAAATTTCTCTTCCTATGTGAGTCTTTTTTAAAAATATTTATTTATTTCTTTATTATTTTGTGGGGGAGGACCAGTGGGAGAGTCAAGCAGACTCCCTGCTGAACGCAGAGCCCAACACAAGGCTCAATCCCAGGACCCTGAGATTACGACCTGAGTGAAAGCAACAGTGGGGAGGCCCAATGGACTGAGCCACCCAGGCGTCCCCCAATTTGAATCTTAAACAAGTCTTTGAATGTAAAATACTTGTATAATTTGGAAACCAAGGGGAATAAAATTTACCCTGAGAGGTATTTTACTGTGATAAACATTAATATAAGAAGATGGTTAACCATGTTCTCACATTACTTGTGAATCTCATGTTTGGGACTTATGTTCTGTAAAATAAAATATAATTTAAATGCTTGAATCTTGTAAGTGAGACCTGAGAAAATACTAACTAACTGATCTTAAGTGAAAATTTTAACTACAAAGTTTTTCCTTATCTCCTCCATAAGAAAATTATTATCAATGGGTTTTTCATTACAGATAAGGCTTTTTGCAAATAACATTGTAGAGGTTCAAAATACATTTAAAATCATATGTAGAGGGGCACCTGGGTGGCTCAGTGGGTTAAAGTCTCTGCCTTCGGCTCAGGTCGTGATCTCAGGGTCCCAGGATCAAGCCCCATGTTGGGCTCTCTGTTCAGCGGGGGGCCTGCTTCCTCCTCTCTCTCTGCCTGCCTCTCTGCCTACTTGTGATCTCTGTGTGTTAAATAAATAAATAAATCTTTAAAAAAAAAAAAACAAAACTTTGTAGATCTCTTAATCATGGTTTTCCAAAAATTCGTTTGAGGTTTGCCCTGTACTGTGCCAGTATTATTGGCTTATATTATAGAATTTTAGAGTGTACATCTTAGATCATAAAACAACAACAACAAAAAAAACCTTTGCCTTATAGGAGTATTAAGAGACAGGAAAGTCTCATTTAGATATTATCTCCAGTGTATGAAATAAACTATATGGTTTTGTTTTGTTTTGTTTTTAATAAAGATTTTGTTTATTTATTTGACAGAGAGAGATCACAAGTAGGCAGAGAGGCAGGCAGAGAGAGAGAGGAGGAAGCAGGCTCCCTGCTGAGCAGAGAGCCCGATGCAGGGCTCGATCCCAGGACCCTGGCATCATGACCTGAGCCGAAGGCAGAGGCTTTAACCCACTGAGCCACCCAGGTGCCCCTATATAGTTTTGTTTTGTTTTTTTTTAATTCAACAGCTGTGTTCTATGAGCTGATGTTTTTGTCCTGAATAGAGATGAAGAGTAAACTCTTTGCATTGTATGCAAGGTTCTGAGAGCCACAGAAATATGATTTAGGTCTATATGTATCAAGCTTAGTGTGAACCAGAGATAGAAGGCCTAGATCCTGTTTTTGTCATTACTATAAAATTGATTTGTGATTTGGACAAGTCACTTCACTTTTTTGGTTTTGTCTGTTTACCTATGAAACAACAGAAGAACCATCTGATCTCTTTAAGATTTCTTGTAGTTCCTATAATTTACATCTGTGCAAATCCTCAGTGCAGCATTTGAGGCGCATGAGACATGGGGCAAAGGCATTCACAGGAGTGCACTTATTCTGCTTTCTATACATACTGCCAGGACAAACCAGCTTTGCAGAGAGCCAAATACTAAATAGCCTGGCGTCGTGCCTTGGCTAAAGAACACCATTGATGACTATGAAAGCACTTAAAGAAATTCAGCCAGAGGAAACAAACTACTTTCTGAATGTAGTCCAAAAAATAGGTGGGGGGCGTGTAAGCCCTCACAACCTCAGACCCTTTATGTCCTTGGCCTTTCATCTTGGCTGGCAGAAGACACTGAGTTTTCTTAGGTGACTCATGCTTTCTTAGCCTTAAGAGAAATTATTCTGAAAATGAGTGGTTCTCCTCCCTGGTCCCACATCTGACCCTTAAAAATACATGTATTTTTATGCATCAGCTGTACGATATGCAGCATTCTTAGAACACCTTCATAAAACAGAGTTCAGCAGAGTGGTTAAAAGTATGAAATGGGCCCAAATCCTGGCTCTACTACTTACCTGCTGTGAAATCTCAGGAGAAAAACTTAGCCTTTCCCTGCTTCAGGTTCCTTTTTTGTAAAATAGGGAAACTAATAAAACCTAACTCATGGAGCTGTGAAAATTAAGCAAGATAATGCACACAATGCAGTTACAATAGAATCTGACAAGGTAAATGTAATAGATACATAGAGAGATGATAGATAGATAGATGGATGGATACACAGACAGATAACAGACGATTGATTAATCCTGGGAACTGGGTCTCCCTAAAAGGACTTATCCAAAGGCCACAAACAATTTGTTGGCAGTGAATGGCATCTGCTGATCTTTCCTCTTCTGAGCAAACAATATGGCAAAGACTCAAAGCCCGGCTCAGCTCTTACTAATAGGATCCTGCAGAAATCAGGAGGAAATGAGATTATCCTGAAAGTAGGAAAGTTACTCTCGCTTAAGACAAGGTCTTTAAAAGCGATAGAAACATATGCAGACATCCGTGGGCGCACACACACACACTCTTAACATAGTCATACAGAATCAGAGAAAGGGGTTGTTTTCTGCATTTGCCTTTTCAAGTGTTGCTGGCATTAAAAGCTACTGAATTTTATTGCTAGATGGCTCCCTGGAGACCATCTAGTTCAACTCCCTCACTTGGTAGACAAGTAGTTGAGGCCCAGAGAAGTTAAGCAACTTACTGGGGGTCATCCAGCTGTAAATGACAGTGCCAAGACAAGCTTTCTGATCTCCCCTTTTGCCCACCCAGTACTCAGCCTGGTATCTTTCACCAGCTTGGCCCCCTGTCCTTGTTGTGCCAAATAGAGCATGAAGGCACGTGTGCATGCCTACACACACACACACACACACACACACACACACGTTTCTCACTTTTGCTTAAGTTCCCCGAAAGTACAGCAGCAACCTCAACCACCAAGGTCTTGCCAGAGCCCCCCATCAGGGAGGATCCCACTCAATCTATGGTCCTCTCTCAGGCTGTCCTTGGAGATTCTACTCTTCCTTTTCTATTCCTTCCTCACATCCATTCTTCAGTGCTATTTCTTAGACGTTCCTCACCAAAAAGATCAGGCATTTCCCAGGACAGAAGTGACCCGCGCTAACTTGCAAACTCTTCATCTCCCCACGAATGCTATACCTTTAGACAGGAAACACAGAGGAACTGTGATTAAATTTCGAACAAGCTCCCCAAGCGAATTCAGTCAGAACGAATCCTCCCCTCCCCCAGATAACTCAGTCAGGTTCATTGATAAAATGTGTGACCAGGTGAAGGACTGGAGAGCCCTCAGGTATGCCTGACACAGAGAACAGGAGGAAGAGGGGAAGGAAAGGAGACTGGAGGGAGATGGTAGGAGGAGCACACTGACCTCACTGTCAAGTGTGGGTCCTGGAAACAGCTATGCTGTGGAGACTGACTCACTGCTGAGGGGACAGAACTACAGAGGAGACTCGCTGTTTTAATCACACCCCCTCTGGTAACTGAGTAACAGCAGACTGGTGTGCCGAACTACACACATAGAAAGCAGGAAGAGACTACCCCTAAGTGGCAGAAGCAAGGAACTCTGTCTTCTTGCTTCCTTTTCTCTCATCCCATCTTGGCCACTCTGCCTGGCGGCACACTCGGAGCTCTCCAGCTTCCCTCCAATCACCTCCAGACGGGAACCCCCCTCCCTGATCTCCTGAGGGTTGAAAAGAAGCCTAGGGCATCAGAGATTTCTCTCCACTCTGCCAAATGCTCCCCAATTCCCTGTCCCTTGCAGGGAAACTGATCTGAGAGAAGCTTTCACTGAGCTGACAGAGGTTAGGGCGCTTCTTGTCCCTAAGCACAGGCGCCTGTGAAAGGTGTCCCCCAGCCTGGGTCTCTGCTGTGAGTATGGGCGGCGTTAAGTGTCACAGCCAAGTGTTCCTTCCCCAACGCGAAACCGGAAGGAGGGTTTTGTTTTGTTTTGTTTTTGTCTTTTTTCCACTCCCTACCTGAATTCCGGGACCAGGTTAGGCTGCAACCCGTAGAAAGCAGCGGAGAGAGTGACCAGCCACCCGGGCTTGTAACTCCCGTTCTCGCACTCCAGATAAGGCGGAGACCACTTGACGTGGCTCTTGTCCCCGCCAAGTCCGTCCCTGCGCCGCCAGCTATGGCCCAGGCTCCGGGGGCCCTGATTAGAGCCTCGGCGGTGTAAGTGGGTCCTCCACTTGCGCCGCAGGCCGTGGAACCACTCCGTCTCCAGCGTGGCGTTGGCCAAGTGGTGTGCCGAGGAGGACAGATCTTGGAGCAGGATGCGACTCTCTTCGCGGGTGGCCTGGAGGAAAACCTGCGGGGCCGGCGCGGACAGCGACTCGGTGCTGAAGGTGATGGCTGCCCGGGAAATGCTGGGTTCGCCCTCCAGGAGACTCCGCACCAGTGCCTGGTACCACTCCAGGTCGTCCTGCAAGTTCTGCTCCCGCGACTTATTGCTCTGCAGCATCATGTTGAGGAAGTTAGTGGCGTGTGTCAGCGTGTCCAGCGCCCCGTGCAAGGAGGGATGGGAGCTGGCTAGGGCTGACGACTTCCCCGGCAGGCCCGCCAACTCGTAGCGGCCGGAGCAGTTGGCTCGCTTCAGCTGGTGGGAGTCCCCGGTGTAGAGGTAAGAGGCCACGTCCATGGGCACTTCCTCGGCGAGTTTCTGCGCCAAGATGGTGCCGTCGGTGGAGCGGCTCCAGGGAGCCGAGGGGTCCGAGGCAGAGGCTCGAGCCGGCTGCTGGGCGTGCTGCTTCAGCCTCAGAGTTCTCTCTCGAGGGGAATCCAGCCGTCCCGGAGGGTCGCGGCCGGTGCTAACAGTTCCCAATCCCAGATGAGCAAGCAGGAGGCAGAAGAGTAAGGGATAAGCCATGGCTCCCATCTGCTTCGCAGAGACGAAAGGAGGTAACGGGAGACACTTTTTAAAATTTGGTCGTCAATTTATCAACAGTAAGACTTTTACTAGGAGTCGGCCGCCTTCTCCAAATGGCACCCAGTCGAAAGGGACTTCAAAATAAGAATGTTTCGGAATTGGCCCGGCTGGATGAGCTACCGTCACAGGAAATCAAATCACCTGTGGCAACGCTGGCTGCACCCGCTCCATAATGGGTCGGCTCGGGATTACGCACCTCACAGCCTTGAGCCGAACAGGTTACATCCCCTCTCGCTCCCGGCGGCTATAGTTAGCCTGCTTACGTCTTTCTGCTCAGCAGCTTCCACCGCCGCGCTCATTGAGGTGTGTTCGAGAGCTGCTGCTGCTGCTGCTGCTGCTGCTGCCGCGGCGGCCGCCAAAGACGCTGCTCCATCATCTCACCCGTGGCAGGTTGTTCCCGCCTCCCGGCTCTGGCTCCTCCTCGTTCGCTTCGCCCGGAGGCGCGGAGCGCGCGCGCACAGATCCGCACCGCGAGCGCAGGACTGAGTCCCGAAGAGCGGAGATTCCTTTTAAGACGTGGTCTCTCTGGAGTTTATAGGACCAGGCAACTGGTTCATGGGAGCCCTCAGGTTTGGCCACGAACCACACTCCTGTCTCCCCCTGCTCCGGAGGAAAGCCTGTTTAAAGAGGCAGCTTGGCCGCAACCAAACCCTTGAGGGGCGGCTTCAAGCCGTCTTCTTCCCTGTTTGGTCGGCTCCTCTGTCAATCAGCCGACTGCCATTTATTGGGCTGGGGCGGGAGCTGTCCAGTGCTGAACCCGAGGCGGCACGGAGGAGGCGGAGGAGGAGGCGGTGGCTCGGGATGCAGCAGCACCGAGTCCTTTCACCCACTCGCGTTCCCTGATGACTCGGAAACCTGAGGGGGTGGGGGTGGGGTGGGCGAGAGTGAAGGGAGAAGCAGAGCGTTGGTGGCTCAGAGCGAAAGAAACTTGGACGTACTGAGGAGGAGGGTGTTGGCGTCTTGCATGCTTAGCTAAATCAGCCTTTTCTTTTGCCTGGAAAAGAGGGAGAAAGGAGTTTTCATTCCTGACTTAAATCGAAGGGTGGGGGGACGTAGGATGGAGACGTGTCCTCCCGAGCATCTGCTCATTTTAAGCAAATTATCAAATCCTCCTCCTTATTGTCGGTTAAAGAAATGATTAAAAGCTACTTGCAAGGTCTTAGCTATGAGGGAGTAGTGGAGACATCTACCGGCTGAGCTTCGAGGAAAAAAAAAAAAAAATGCTATATTTAAGGAACCTTTGCCTGAAAGGGGGCCAGGACAGAGGGATGTGAAAGTGTATGCAAGTGAATATGTGAACGGAAAGACATGTGCCAGAGGTGGGACTCAGATGTGAGAGAATGAGAATGACTGAGGGAAGTCATTCTGTTTGGGAGTTTTTAGAGTTAATAGATATGAGAACCAAGACATTGAGTTAACTACAGGTTGGGACACTCCAGCAAAAGAAACAAGAGATGCAGAATAATATTATGTATAATAATAATAAGCTGAATAATATGTGAAACTCCCCCCCATTACTGGGAAATCCCTCAACAGAGTCTAATTTGCTTTATTTGAAATTTTAAGGATGTCTTCCGATACTCAGAAAATACTAATTACTACTGGATATGTAATGCTTTATGGATCTCTACTTCCCATAGGCATCTCTGTTTTCAAATTCCCCAGGAAAGACAGATAATCCCAAATTTACTTCAGTTCCTAACCAACAAAAATGGCAATAATGGCATTCTGGGATCACACTGCTTAGGTTTACTTTATCATTTCATTTCATTCTCCCTATTGAGAAAATACCTGAGCAGTGAAATGTAAGTTCCAAAGGAAAAAAAAAAAGTCTGTATTGGTCACTGTAAAGACGCCTGGGGTGGCTCAGTCGCTAAGCATCTGCCTTCAACACAGGTCATGATCCCAGGGTCCTGGGATCAAGCCTCTGCATCAGGCTCTCTGGTCGGCGGGTAGCCTGCTTCTCCCTCTCCCACTCCCCCAGCTTATGTTCTCTCTCTCACTGTCTCTTTGTCAAATAAATAAATATCATCTATATTGGTCACTGTAGTATCCTGAGCACTTAGAACTCACAGAACTGCCTAGTACATAGTAGGTTCTCACTAAATATTTGATAAATTAATGAATGAACCAGAAGATCGTAATGATGAAGCTAATTATTTCTAAATCCACATGCTTACCTAAGAAGAAAAGTTTGCCTAATAGGTCAGTGACAAGGACTTTTCGAATGAGACCGAGTAACAAGTTTTCCAAACTATAGCACATGATCGCCAAGTGAAATTGTATACTTATGCAAAGAATGCTTACTAGATTTATACTTATTTACAAGTAGATTTCATGTTCATATTCAACTTCTGTTTAAAATTTGCTTTGCAGTGTATACTCCTTTGCTAAATAAATGTCATCCTGGTTTAATGCTCTACTGTAGCATACATGGTAGTAGTAACAGGAGTTTCTGTTTGCTTAATTTATCAGAGTATATAATAAGATCTTCAATCTATATAGCAAGCTAAGAATTGAAATGTAATTTCCTCATTAATTGATATTCTTAGAAAACATATAAAATTTATTAACAGTTCTTTAAAATTGTCCAGTATGGGATTTTTAAAAAAGAGGATATGCCCTTCTATAAGTAATTCAATGACTGAACATAATAAAAGATTTGGGTTCTGGTACCAGCATTCTCCTAAACAAGATTTATGATCACTGGCAGACATTTAAAGTTTCCAGGTCTTAGGACACAAATTGGTCTTCATGACTTAACACTGAAGGAATACTGAATGGTACCTAAGCCACCCTCCAGAGGTGCCAGCCCTCCCCTAGCTAACATTTGTCAAGAGAAGAGCACACTATGAGAGGCTTTTGGAATTTTAGCATTCCCTTCAGTGGCTTACCCTCAGTCTATACTGTCAAATAATTGAGGTAGACTAGTTGGGTCTAGAACAACGCCAAAAATAGAAATATAATGTGAGCTACAAATGTGATTCCTACATGTAATCTTAAATGTTCCAGTAGCACATTTAAAAAGTAAAAAAAAAAAGTAAAATTAATTTTAATAAAGTATTTTATTTGGCCCAATATATCCAAAATAATATTTCAATAAGTAAAGAATTTAACAATTATTAGTGAGATATTTTACATTTTTATACAAAATATTCAAAATCCAATGTATATTTTACACCTACAACACAGGGCATTTCCCACTAGCAACATCTCCAGTGTGGCCAGAGGCTACCATAGAATACAGGCTCCATCAAGAAGACAGCACATTGTGGTCTTGAATGTTCTAGAAACCTAAGTACACACAAGATTGAGATAAGGAGTACTGGTCCATTTAATAGGTCTGGAGTCAAGGTAGCTGAGAAGTAGACAACCCTTTGTCAATGTCAGCATCCATCAATGAAGGAAATAATCCAGAAGAGGTTTTTATAAGAGACCAAGATTTAACACATCCTCATACACCTCTAAACAAATTATAAGATTCCATACCAACTCACAAAGACATATTCATTCAACAGATGCTGACTGAGCCTCTACTCCATATCGGGCATTAGGGTTGCTATTGGGGCAAACTAAACACATCTTCTGCACAATAGACACATGGATTTTACAATCAACTGTGCAGAGACAGACATAATAAAAGAGAAAACAAACTTTAAAAAATTACATATAGTGGTAAGTGCCATGAAGAAATAAACACTGTAGAGATCCGAAGGGACACATGCACCTGAATGTTTATAGCAGCAATGTCCACAGTAGCCAAACTATGGAAAGAACCTAGATGTCCATCAACAGATGAATGGATAAAGAAGATGTGGTATATACATACAATGGAATACTATGCAGCCATCAAAAGAAATGAAATCTTGCCATTTGCCACGATGTGGATGGAACTAGAGGGTATAATGGTGAGCGAAATAAGTCAATCAGAGAAAGACAATTATCATATCATCTCCCTGATATGAAGAATTTGAGAGGCAACGTGGAGGGTTTGGGGGGTAGGGAAGGAAAAAATGAAACAAGATGGGATCGGGAGGGAGACAAACCATAAGAGACTCTTAATCTCACAAAACAAACTGAGGGTTGCTGGGGGGAGGGGCGTAGGGCGAGGGTGGTTGGGTTATGGACATTGGGGAATGGTATGTGCTATGATGAATGCTGTGAAGTGTGTAAACCTGGCGATTCACAGACCTGTACCCCTGGGGCTAATAATCCATTATATGTTAATTAAAATAATTTTTTTTAAAATAAACACTATAGAGTGATAAAAACTGCAGTGTATGGAGACAGGGACCTTCCTATATAAAGAGATAAAGAAAAGAAAGTCTTCTGTGAAAAGGTAACAATTGAGCTGAGACTTCAAGAATGAGGAGCAGTTAGCCAGGGGGTAGATAGTAATGAACTAGCTAAAGACAAGATGGAAAGAAACTTAGTTAGAGGGAGTAATATATGAGTCCACTAAGACTATAAAGATTCCATTCTTAACAGGAAAGAGGTCTGGAAGAAAATAACTTCAATAACCTAAAGTTCATATATAATATGACAAGTACAAACAATTGAGACAAAAAGAAAATCATTTTATATAGTAATCAAGTGATTCTGGCATGAATAGCACCCACCCTTACCCCCACCACCAATTAAGTGAAAATAATTTGTACATAGAGATAAATACCCCTGTGTGGCCTCAAAATTAAGAATGAAATTGTCTAAACAGATGTGGATACCACATAGAACCGTAATAGAACAATGCATACAAGACCTGTCGGCCCTCCACAAAAAGGCCCAAAGCTTTTCATCACAGCCTGAGAAGTCAGTCTAATTGCCTGAGAATGGTTTAGTGTGCACTGATGAAAAAGCAATATGCAATGGAGTCATGAGTTATTGGTTGTCATATGACTAATTTATCAATATTATAAAAAAGATGTGATGTCTGCATATCTTGTGTGTATGTGTGTGTGTGTGTGTGTGTGTGTGTGAGTGTGTGTGATGTTTGCATATCTTCAAGAAAAAGAAATTAAGGGAGGTCAAAAACTGCTGAGACCAGATTTTATGTGAGCAGTGTATGTAGTTATTTTTAAAAATTTAAGTGCAGCTTTAAATCATTTAAATCAGCAAGGATTAGGACAGTGGGATATGTCCTAATATGTGAAAGGACACTAAATTAGCAGTTGGGAGACCAACATCTACTCTTGGCTCTGCCATCATCCAGTCACATGACTTTTAACAATTTCCTCAACCTCTCCGAGCCCTTCTGCTTCATCCGTACCATAAGAGTGATGTGTTAGATACACCCACAACCAGAACAATTGCAGCCGAGCAACAGATCATGGGCTAGGTGTATTTTCCAAGAACTTGTCATCCTTAATAGTTCTAGATTTACAAGGTAAAAGTTATTTTCAGATTAAATAATGATGGAACTCAATACACAAAGTGGCAAACCCCAGTCAGATTCCTGATAAAGCAAATAACACTACGAAGGGACGGCACAGTCTGTCAATGTGACACAAATTCAGAAATCCAATTCTGATTCCTGGTCTTACCGAGATTCTGGATTTCCCTAAACATATGCCACCCTGTGTCCCATGTGCCCATTTGCAAAATGGTCATGGTCTTTGTTCTCCAAGAGCAGTAGTTTTGAAATTTCTGGGTATAGTAGTATCACTAGAGAATTCTGAATACCACTGTGGATCTGGGGAGGACTTGAGAATCTGCATTTTAATAAGCACAACAACTGATCTTGTTGCAAATGGTCCACGGAGCGCATGCTGAGAAATACTGCCTTGAGCCATGGAAAATAACTCTAAGACATTGGGGAAGAAGAACTCCTGTGAAACGCAAAGCCTTGTTATTAATTGTGAAATAAAGCCTATGAATAACAATGAAATTAACATCAATAAAGAATATTTTTTATTAATATTAACATCATCCTCATCATCCGAACATTTATAGAACACAGTAGCCAGGCATTGTACTACGGATCTGACAGAGGTGAGCTCTTTTAGTCTTCCTTAGGGAACTGAGTTTGATACTGTTTCCATTTTACAAATGGGGAAACAAAACAAAGAAAGAATTGCCCTAAGAAATGCAGCCGTCTGGTTCCAGAGATCATACTTTTAATCCCTCTACCAGTGGTTCTCACTAATGTGCACTAGATTCACCTGGAGAGCTTTTGTCAAAGCACAAATCAGTGGCCATACCCCCCACAGAATTGCCAATTCAGTAGGTCTGGATTAGAGCCTGAGAATTTGCATTCCTAACAAGTTCCCCAGTGATGCTGCTGCTGCTGGTCCGGGAGTCATTCTGAGAGCCACAGCTCTGCACTGTACTTCTCAGTGTGATCTCTCACCTCCACCTGCTTCTCCTCTCCGTTGTATTTCACTTGGAAAAAGAAGAAAGTCAACATGAATGGATGAAAATATGCCTGAAATCTGCTCAGGGGGAAAAAAAAAAAAACAAAA
This sequence comes from Neogale vison, assembly GCF_020171115.1. Taxonomy (NCBI): domain Eukaryota; kingdom Metazoa; phylum Chordata; class Mammalia; order Carnivora; family Mustelidae; genus Neogale; species Neogale vison. Next base: position 131,941,350 of record NC_058102.1, on the reverse strand, counting down.
AAAACAAAAAAAAACAAAACACAAAACAAAACAAAAAAAACCCAACTCTCTGGTTTACTATTTCCGGCTTAGAAAGTTTACCCAAGATGTTTATGTTTTTTACTTCACAGTTTATTCTCATCTGCCTCCAGTTTACCCTTAAACTCTTACTCCCTGTCAGCATCACTTCTAAAAATGCTCCTGTTCTTTAGGGAGTCATCTCCTCTGCTTTCCACTATAAAGTCATGACTTGGGCTGTTCTCTCTTTCCCAATAAAGTACATCTTTTTTAAGTACTGCTAAACAGTATCCGAGTCACTGAGGCTTTGGCCCAAACTGCTAGTTTCCCCTAATCTTCCATGCCTCCATGCACACAAAATGGTTCTGTAAACCTAAAGACACCTAAAGAACTTTCTGATCACAAGGGAAGAGAACGGCATTTATGTAGGAAAATCCTTTGCGTGTGAAGGCAAAGTATTTCCTTTAATGGCTTTCCAGGTCTCTGAACAAACATCCAACAATGCTGGAAAGAACTAGTACAGCATTTACAAAAAACAAGCAAACAAACAAACAAAAACCACTAAATTACTGAAAGCCCAATTCTATTTAATAGAAGGATTGGCTCCCTTTCTCATTAAGAAGTAAGAACAACTCAAGAATTTGAAACAAAATTTACTGGAAAAGGAACTTTGTGGATGGAAAGAGATGGGAAATGGATTATTTTCTCTATGCTGCATTTTGTCTGCTTCCCTTCTTGGAGGGAAGCTCCCATGCCACAGGTATGTGTGTGTTATGATAGTCTATGATGGTGTTTTCATCAGCACATTACCTTGAGCATAACAAAGGTTTACTCCATGTCCAGTTTGGGACTTGGCTCTCCATCTTAATGCAGCAGCTTTTGAAAGTTGGGAACTTCAAGTGCCCAGGACCATATCCACAATGCATGTTGTAGACACATAAGAGATACGGACTGATAGCAATTCTCCACTGAAGAAGAGCAGAAACTTGTAAACCCAAACAACCTTATAAAGAACAAGTTTATCAAAAAGAAGACTCATACCCATAAACACAGAGGACAAACTAATGGTTGCCATCAGGAAGGGGTTGGGGATGTGGGCAAAATGAATGAAGAGGAGTGGGAGATGGAGGCTCCCAGTTATGGAATGAATAAGTCACAGGAATAAAAGGCACAGCATGAGGAATATAATGGATGATATTATAATAGCATGGTATGGTGACAATGGTAGCTTCCCTTGTGTTGAGCATAGAGCATAATGTATAAAGAAGTCAAATCATTATGTTGTACACCTGAAACTAATGTAACATTGTGCATCAACTACATTCAAATAAAAAAAAAAAAAAAAAACTTAAGCGGAGCCCCCGGAACGCGCTGGCGGCGGCCTCAGGGTTCAAGCGCTCGCCCCGCGGCTCAGTGAAGCTTTCGTTCAGCTGCGAGTAACGAGTGATGCAGCCGAATACTAACTGTTGACCAGGCTCAGAAACGGACACGCTAACCCAAGAGAGCAGCCTGGAAGAAGCTAACTTTGACCCAGGTCATAAAGGGCCTTAGTTCTCAACCACCAAATTGTGAGAGAAAAAAGCAGCCCCTGATATCAAGAGGCTGAGCTGGTGCTATCAGCCAGGTTGTGGTGTTGTGAGGAGCTGGCCTGGCATAGCTAGGCCTTGATGTCTCCTATGGAGCATAAACAGTTTCAGAGAACGTCAACATCAGAAAAGGCCACTGCATAATCATGATGGATCAGGACGAAAATAAGACTATTCCATAACCATTTCTGGACATGGACATAGAACCATGAATCTACCCAAGCCACCAAATAGAAAACACAAACTGAAAATATCAAATAACATGAGTGACTATTACTTCTTTACCAGTTACAGCTTTAGCCTCATGCTAGTCTTTCCTCTTTCCACAAAAGATTTATTAAGATACTCAACCATAGACTTACCACTGCTTCCTGACAGCATACAGTTTAAAGCAAAGTTCCCCAAATGGGCTAACACAAATCCAAATCTTAATCTTAAATCCTTCCTCTTACTGAGCTGCCTCACTGCTGCCCATAGGGTGTGCTTTCCCTCACTGAAATGAGTAATAAGGTGGCGCCTCAGTGGGTTAAGCCTCTGCCTTCAGCTCAGGTCATGATCTCAGGGTCCTGGGTTCAAGTCCCCCATTGGGATCTCTGCTCAGCGGGGAGCCTGCTTCCTCCTCTCTCTCTCTGCCTGCTTGTGATCTCTTTCTGTCAGATGAATAAATAAAATCTTAAAAAAAAAAACTTAATAAAAAAAGAAGTTTAAAAAAGAAACAAGTTTACAATAATATTATGTCACTTGTTAAAGTTTACCTATTTTTAAAAAGTTGGGGGAAGTTAATCCTGTAATGTTGATATTGTTGGAATTTCAGATACCTGGATTGTACAGAAAAAATAAAATAAGGAGACATAACACAAAAAGATATTCCAACAAAATGTAGTGGAAGAAGAAGAAGAAGAACATCGCTACACTTGTTCTGAGGGAAATAACTTCAGGCTAAGACAATGACAAACCTAAGCATGAGTTCAGGCACAAAACAGTCTTGCAAATGTCCCAGGTGCTGTGATACAGAAGTCTGAATCCTGTGCCATATATACACTGTTTCTAGTTGTCATTTTGAGGTATTCTTTGGAATAAATAGCCTCAAGGAAAATTTGCCTGGTCTTTACCAACAGCTCACTATTCAGACACGTAAGAATTTCAGAGAAATTTTGGCACAAGAAGCTTCCAGCTTCTTTTGTTCCCTGTGTCAATAAATGTTCTTCGGTAATGGGGCTGACTTCAAGTGTATGTGGCCATCACGTATCACAGCGTCTGGGAAGAAATGGGCTCTTCATAAGCACTCTGCAGAAATGAGTTCTTATATATTGCATAGAAAAAAGCAGACTAGAGAACAGAAGGCTAAAAAGAGAAACAATTTTCAAGAATCTGCTGTATCATGAGTACCAAATGTGATGGAAAGGAGCTGTTTCAACTGTTTGTTTTTGTATCTCAAGTCAGATATTCTAGAGAAAAAAGTTAAAATTTAATTAAATTCACGAAAGAAATAAGACTGTAACAAGAAAGCTTTTCTGAATGTCGAGGTTATCTTTAATTGAGATGAATTAACCAAGAACTAAAGCGAATTTCTTTCCTTGAAGAATAATTTGTGATCTTTGGTAAAAGCTATATGCATGTAGCAAAAATGAGTTATACTTATTTATATTCCTCCTGGATGGACAAACCAAATGGTCATTGGGATCTATTTCTTTCCTACGGTTTTTCGATAGACTGAGATTACTGACAGACTCACGTAAGTGAGACTGTTAGGTCAGAAACAAGAAAATTAGTACATACATATTTAACGCAAATACTTCTCTTGGGCATCAAAATCCTGTCCCTTTTTGCTGCCATCCCTCTTGTACTGCATTACTCAACCTGGCATTCAAGACAGTTTATACATTTCAATTCCCCAACCCCCCAGCCTGCCACTACCTTTTGGAGGCCCTACATTTGGCCACAGCTATGCTGTTTACATTCTTCCTTTTTCAGTACTTTGCATACTCCAGTCCTACGCCTGCATTTATAAAAGCTAACCCTATTTATTGAGAAAACTTCTATAAATACGTCTCCTTTAAAGTCTTAAGTACTACCAATTTCTGAATGCAAATTCCTCCTAGAAGGTATACGAATGGCTAATGAATGCATGAAAAGAGGCTCAACACCATTAGTCTTTAGAGAGTGAAAATTGAAACCACGAGGTACCATTACAGACCCACTGGAAGGAATATAATAAATAAGGCACACAATTAACAACTGTTGGCGTGGCTGGGAAAGAACAGGAGGCTTCCTACATTGCTGGTGGGAATGAAAAGTGGCATGGTCACGTTGGAAAACAGATTAGCACTGTCGCAAAAAATAAACTACCATATGACTCAACAATTGTACTCGTAGGTATTTACCCAAAAGACATGAAAGTACATGTCCACACAAAGATATGCACATGAATGTCCATTCATCATAGCCCAAATCTAGAAATGACCTACCGGTACATCAGCTGGTAAATGGATAGACACGATGTGGTACATCCATATAATAGAATGGTACATTCTATTATATGTACATATACTATAGTACATATAATAGAGTGGTACATCCACTGCCTGGGTGGTTCAGTGGGTTAAGCCTCTGCCTTTGGCTTGGGTCATGATCTCAGGGTCCTGGGATTGAGCCCCGCATCCGGCTCTGCTCAGCAGGGAGCCTGCTTCCTCCCTCACTCTGCCTGCCTCTCTGCCTACTTGTGATCTCTCCCTGCCAAATAAATAAATAAAATCTTAAAAAAAAAAAATAGAATACTCTTCAGCCATAAAAATGAGCAAACCTCTGACACAGGCTTTGTCATGCATAAAGCTCAAAACATCACACTAAGTGAACGCAACTAGACACAAGAGACCAGATATTGTGTTTATATGAAATGTCCAGAAAAGACAGATTTATAGAGAAAAAAGGTAGATTGTTGGTTGCCTGGGCCTGAAAATGGGAGCAAGAACCAGCAGTAAACTGGCATAGGGGATGAAAATGCCCTAAAACTGGTGGTAATAGCTGTACCACTAGTACCTTACTTGAAATCATTGAACTGTGCACTTAAGTGGGTGATATGTAAAATGTACTTCAGTAACGTTTGTTTAAAGGAAAAAAAAAAAAGAAAGAACTACTAATTCTAGGTATTCTCCATAATTAACTTGATTTTCTAGAATCATCCTGTGAGTCTACCTAGTATAATCTTAGTTCATATGAACCCATTTCGTATTAAATGATATTACATTTGCTGATGTAATGTTATTTCTAAACATTAATCTGGACAATTGAAGAAGTTTGGGGTAGCTTCCTCATCTGAATTATTTATGATTTTATTTTATTTAACATTAAAAAAATATCTGTTGGGTATTGGGGCATGGGGGGCCACTATGTGCTAGACACCATTCTACAAAAAAGTGATACTGCAGTAAACCAATCAAGTCTCTGTCATCACAGGGCCTACATTCCAGAAAGGAGACCAACAATAAACAAATGAAAAATAATATAACGTAATTGTATAATAAGTGTAATTTTATAGTAAGAATTATAAGGAAAAGTAAAGTAGGATAAGGAGTTACAGAGAGATTGTTGGTCAGGGAAAGCACCTGATTAAGTGGCGCTGAGTAGAAATACGAATGATGGGAAGGTGTGATACATGGAAAGACCCAGAAGAACAAATTTCCCAACTGAATATAATGATCACGAAAGCCCTCCAAGAGGATCAAATCTGGTCTGCCCAGAAAGAGCAAAAATGACTGCAGACAGAGACTTAAGAAAGAGGTGGGGGGTGGGGCAGAGAAGAAGGCAACGCTCAAATCACATAGTGCTTTGGGGGACTATGACCATGAGTTCGGATTTTATTGTAAGGACAATGGGAAGTCATGAGGATTTGACAGGAAAGACAAAATCATGGGGACTGCTATGCAGACTGAAGGAGGAGGGTATGAGCGGAAGCACAGAGACAAGGTAGGAAGCTACTGCAATCGTCAAAATGTGAGAGTATGGTGGTTTGGACTGGAAGCAGACAGGGAAAGCAGAATGATAATGGTCAAAATGGTTAAAAATTGTTGAATTCAGGACTATAATTTTCTGAAGGTCAGAATGTTACCCATTAATAGCCTGTGTTAGATGCAAATAAGACTTTCTTTTTTTTTTCTTTTTTAAAGTAAGATTTTCTTAATGAAGGAATGTTAACATATAAAACCATTTGTGCCAACTCCATTTGAGAGTAGAATCCTAAATTTAGATTTAAAAGTATTTATTTTTTGAAAAATCACTCTTCCTACTTATTCTTAGAAAGTACTTTTATCCCAATTGAAAAATGACTAGAAGACATGATCAGAAATTCCAAAGCAAAAGAAACATATATAGCCAGTTAACATATGAATCCCATTAGTGAGTATGGAAATGCAAATCAAAACACAGTGAGGTACAAATTAAATCCGCAAAAATTAAAAAGTCCAAAAAGGCAAGTTATTGGATGTGGAGAGGACGGAAGAGATGTGAATTCCCAAGATCTCTTATGCAGTGCTGCTGGAAATGTAAATTCGTAGGACTGTTTTTGGAAAACAATTTAGCATCACCTTGTAATGTCAAAATTCACCTACTCTATGATCTAGCACTTCCACTCTTGATATAGACACAAAAGAAATTCTGGCACATGTATGCCTTGTGATATGCACATGCAGAATGTTAATAACATTACTGTTTAAATAGTTAAAAACCTTGAAAAGCCTAAATGCTCATCAACAGAACAGGTGAATTAACTGTGGTCTGCTCACACAGATGAAAGCAAGGACCTTATGAACACAGGATTCAGAGAGATGGCGGAGCACTTTGGGTGGGGTGAGGTATGAGAAGGGCACTGGGTGCTAGGCTCAAGAACACCCAGGCTTATCTAAAATAATTAAACTAGGGGCACCTGTGTGGCTCAGTGGGTTAAGCCTCTGCCTTTGGCTCAGGTCATGATCCCATGATCCCTGGGATCGAGTCCTGCATTTGGCTTTCTGCTCAGCAGGGAGTCGGCTTCCCTCTCTCTCTCTGTCTGCCTCTCTGCCTACTTGTGATCTCTGTCTGTCCCATAAATGAATAAATAAAACTTAAAAAAATAAAATAAAATAATTAAACTAGATACATATTGGTCAACGATGAAAGGGTATTGAACAAAGGATTATGCCAAATCCAAGGTCCTGAAGTCAATCAAAGGAACAAAAGAAAGGAAAGGGAAGGGAACAGAAAGGATGAGAATCACTATGAACTGTCTTACTTCTGTAGCCCAGTCCCCAAATGAATGACCCTCACGAGCCATAAGAAACTCTCATCCTTTGCAATTCATCGAGGTGACAAATCCAGCAAAGCAATGGTGTGAATGCTTCAGTCGGTGCCAACGTTTCACTCCTCCAGACTAACACAGTCCGCTTTTGTTCCCAATGCCAAAAATCCACTGGTCGCAAGTCTCGGTGCTCAGACAGGCTTCCTGATTTGAAATTGGGCAGGGTTTTCAGTGCCTGCCTTCAAGTAGACCTTCGTATTAATTAAGGTTGTTATTCACACTCTGCTGAGTCGTCATCTTTGATGGCAGTCCACTTCAGGCTGAAGTTTGATTTTACTTTCTGAGGATCAAGTCCTTTCTTCCCTTCCCTATCTGTCTCTAAACGTGGAGCATCTGTATCCAGAGCACTATTTCTAGGCCTCCGATGTGTCTCCTCAAAGACTGGCTGACCCACTTTCCAGATGGAGCCAACATCATCCTCTATCTGATCCATAAATCATGAACAGAAGGCTGAGGAAATGAAAAGCTGTGTACCCACTGGGAGGGGAGCGAAGCTTCCAGCATGGGGTCTACAGCAAGATCACAGCCTCACAACCTAATTCTCCAGAAAGCCGGTTTTGATCAATGGCAGAACAACCTGGTTCCAGATGAAATTATCCCAGATTTTTAAACATAAATGAACAGTCATATTGAAAGTCGGTAAGATTTACCACAGATTTAATCTGCCATATTTAATGCTATATAGTATGGTAATTATGGCCCCTGAAACTAGGGAGCAATAGTAAGGCATTCACATATTTGACAATAATAGCTATTTCTGGGATTCCCTCTGACAAAAGATGGGAAAGAGAAAAGATAAAGTTTAGGAGCTCCTCTCCTGCCAGAAAGACACTGGGCAGTGTTCCAGTCCTCCTTCCCTGGAAAGGATTTAAGGTGTGAGCTCAGGGAATAAGTACCTGAAACCAGGGAATAAGTACCTCCCCAGGACTGGGCTCTTTAGTCCTCTTAGAAGAAGAAAAGAGCCAGATACCCCCACAGAGGCTGATTTCAGTGTTTACAAGTCAAAGTATCAGGTCAGATCTGTCTCTGATAATAAGTGGAGAGCAGCCTTATCAGGGCGGGTGGGGGGGCTTTTTGTAAGCATCAGGAAACTATGGGAAGCAGGCTGCCTTCTAGAGAGAGATGGTGAAGACAGCTAGATCCATAAGCAAAACAGCTGTATTTTCAGTAGAATGAAATAACATTGAGTACTGATAATTTCTTAAAACTACACATTTTACTACTTAACTCATTCCCAAGTAAGTTAGGAATAAAAGTGAGAAAGAACACCTAAATACAGGCAGAGAATTCTAGACTTTTTACAACTATTTCTTCATCATCAACACATTCGTCTTTAAACTTGAGCTGGAAGACATGCAAAGGGTTAGTTCTCAGAAAAAGATGGCCAGGAACTGCATTTTTTACCCCCAAGATATAGATGTAGTTAAAAGAAGGGCCATATGAACCCCAATGTTCACAGGAACAATGACCACAGTCGCCAAACCGTGGAAAGAGCCAAGATGCCCTTCAAAAGATGAATGGATAAAGAAGATATGGTCCATATATACAATGTAGTATTGTGCCTCCATCAGAAAGGATAAATACCCAACTTTTGTATCAACATGAATGGGACTGGAGGAGATTGTGCTGAGTGAAATAAGTCAAGCAGAGAGAGTCAATTATCATATGGTTTCACTTAGTCGTGGAGCATAAGGAATAACATGGAGGATATTGGGAGATGGAGAGGAGAAGTGAGTTGGGGGATATCAGAAGGGGGAGACAAACCATGAGAGAATGTGGACTCTGAGAAACAAACTGAGGGTTTTGGAGGGGAGAGGGTGGGGGGATGGGTGAGCCTGGTGGTGGGTATTAAGGAGGGCACGTACTGCATGGAGCACTGGGTGTGATGCATAAACAATGAATCTTGGAACACTGAAAAAATAAAATAAATTTAAAAAACAAAACAAAAGATGGCCAGGAAAAGAGCTCTACATTGCCAAATGACTTCTAAATTGGGGAATTCTTAAAAAACAGAGACAGAGTTTCCTACAAAGTATGATGCTGTTTTTGCCTCCAGTTCACTGGTTTTGTTATTACGGCATCTATTCCGGAAGCTGGGTTTACCCATCCTCACACCCACTCCCTCTCAGGATGAGGGCAGACTTGGAACCAGAACCAGGAGAGAACTGATCTGCTGTGCGAAGGGGTAGATTTTTTTTAAGTGTGAAGAGTGAAGAGGATTAAAAAAAAAAAAAAATTCCTGTCTCTGCGTAATGTACCCACCTAAATTTCTTTTTTAGATTCTTCTTCCTTATTTAAACTTGTCATTTGAGCAGCTGAAGAAAAAATATGGGCCCAGGATCTCCCTCTCAGTGAGAGAAGTGCCTCCTCCTCTCCCACAACATCCTCACCAAAACAAATCAATTAATATAGTCTCCAATCAAAAGTCAGGAAGAAATCAGAGGGGAGATGGAAGGGAAGTAACGTTGACTAGGTGGATAAGCCTGGCCACTCTAGATCTTTCTAAGATCTCTTTTTTCTAAGATCTCTAAGTTATCTCTCATTAGCTCTCCATTCCTGGTTGTGTTTGACTGCTGTGGGGTTTTTTCCCCTCTTACTACAGGAACGGTAAGGCATTAAAGTTTATGGTGGGAGCCAAGAGGGAAATGGCCATGCAACAGCCTGGAAGCCTTCAGGCTCTGTTCCTAGTCATAAGAATGGAAGAAGTCCTTGCATGAGATCAGAAGAGCCACATGTGCATGAAGGTCAAAGTTCTGTAGTAACAATGAGAATGTATGACTTGGGGGGTTTTCCTTCCTACACGCGTGGTCCCCTGAGGAACCTCCTTCAGTTGGGCTGAATTTACAGATTCAGGCCATGATCACATTCTCTGTGACCAAAACTGACTAATATCTCCCATTGCCATCAGACAGCTCTGAGGTGGTGGACAAGAGAGCCATCTGTGACTAAGCCAGGCGTGTGTCCTGTGGGTTTGAGCGGGGCAGATCTCCCTCGACAACTCAGAAACGCCTCAGGGGAAACAGCAACCCTGTAAGGTCGCAGGAGTAGGCAGCTATCCGCATGCCTCCATCCTGAACCCTTAGTTCTGCTCCTGTCCTACACCAAGAGAGCCCTTTCTTGAGATGTGACCATTGGGAAACAAGAGTCAAGCCACTAATCACCTAGGTTTTGAAACTCCAAAGCTTTTTTGGTTTTGGTTTTTGTATCATCCCAAGAAAGAGTCTTTATAAACTCAGATGTAAATGGAATGTGGCTTTCCAATATTTTAGGAAACTAATTTTGGGGGGACAAGATGGCGGGGTACTAGGAAGAGGCGTCTTTTCAGCTGGTACCCCAAAGTGAGCTGATTACCTACCAAAGAACTCCGATCACCCATGAAATCAGCCTGAGATCAGAATTATACACGTCTGGATCTCTACAGGGAAACTAATTTTTACTCCAATATTTCATCTCAATCCTAAATTCAGCCTCAGACATTCTAGAAAGACCTACCAGTCTCCCACAGCAGACTGGACCTGGGTTCCAAGGCTTCACACAGTGACACACTGTGGGGCCTTTGTCTTCAGTCATCTGTTCACTCCACCTACCACCGAGGTACCCACTGTCCCAGATCCAGTGGCTCTCTGACACATGCCAGAACATATGTGGGTCGCGGGAATCTCTGCACCTTGCAGAGCTGAGCTCTGAGGTGCCTGTGATCTAGGATGCCAGGATGAGCAAAACAAAACAAAATTAAAAATAGACTGACAAAAAAATAGGACATCGAGTTAAATTTGAATTTCAGATAAATAATACATAATTTTTTTCATGTACGTATGCTCTATGCTATTTTAGGACATACTTACACTAAAAAAATTATTCACTATGTGAATTTCAAATATAACTGGATGTCCTATATTTTATCTGGCAACCCTGTTATGATCCCCTCTGCCAATATTCCTCTCTCAGATCTCACTGCCTCCCTGGGGTATCTCCAGTAAAAAGACCTGGGTCACTGTTGCTCTGGGATTATGAATTTTTTCTAATACTAGACCAGGGGGATTTTTTCTTCTGGGGAAATGCTGTTCTCATTGGGATTAAATTTTCTGAAACAAAGACTAGAACATTCTGCCCACGGTTCTGCTTTCTGTCACATACCTCCCTGAGGCAACGAATTATAGGCTACTCTCTTGACATGAAAATAGGGGAAAGGATTAGGTTCTCAAATTGTTTATCTGCACATCTTTTTTTTTTTTTTTTCATCTTGTTTTCTCTCTCCACCCTTCCCTCTTCCTTTTATCTCTGCTTTCTTTTGCCAATATCAAAAGAAGCTGTTTGAAAAATACATTTTTATTTATGTCAAGAGATTGGGCAATTCTGACAATGTAAGAGATTTATTAAAGCACAGTAAGACTGTTAGAATCCCAGAAAGTTCAAGTACCTTAAAGCGCACATACAAAGGAATAGGCAGCCGCACATCTCTCAAAAATCATCTTTCTGAATTTACATTTCAAGACTATAGAATTTTTTCAGTAGATGTATGATCCCATTCTAACTCAAAAGATAGGTTACTAAGAAAACACATTGCTGCCCAACAACTACATATACTTGTTTTAAAATATTTTTAATGTGCTTTATATGCACTTAATTATTGACTGGATTATTTCAAGAAATTCTGGAATTCATACTAAGGAATGAATGAATAAGATGACTGCATAAAAATGTTTATAAAAAGATGCTCTTTGCAGCATTACTTATGAAAAGAAAAGACAAATTTAAGTGTTCTTCAATCAAATATTGCTTAAATAAAACATGCTATAATTACCTACTATGGCTATTAAACCTGATATTTCATCCATCATTATATCAGAGTTCCTAAAGTAAGGAAAATAAGTTAAAAGAGGTTAAGAGTGGAAAAGAAGATATAAAATTGTAGGCATGCATGACAAAATTCAAAATAATCTACAGTTTAATTATTTGAATTAATAAACTAAGTTTCACAAGGTCGGCAGATACAAAGGCAATATGCAAAAATCAGTTGTATTTTATACCAATATAAATTTCCAGCAGCATCAGAAAAAGAAAAAAGATTTTTAAGGACTCTGTGCAGAAAAGAGTAAAATACAATTTATTAAATTAGCCAAGATAATGTTGAAAAACAGCATGTCCCTAATATCAACACTCAGGATAAAGCTGCAGGAATTAAGATGCTGTGGTATTGGCTCACGGATTAACAAAGAGACCGCTGGAATAGAACAGACTTCAAAAGGAGACCCATACATACAGTCACCTGGTCGAGGACAAAGGTGGCACTGCCAGTGACCTTTGTGGGAAGAGGACAATCTTTCCAACAAATGGTGCTGACTCAACTGTTCTACTCAGAGTCACCTTCAGGACCGAGGCACTCATTCCTGGGTTGCTGGGGAAGTTGGCTGCTGTTGGCTCTCAGGGGCATCTGTCTCTCTGGGATTTCCCCCTCGGTCAAAGAAAGCTGCTTTATCCAAGATTATACTCTCTCCCAGAGGGTATCCCACATCCAATGACTGGTGGATGCAAAGGTCCAAGTCCTGGCTCTTTCCTAGAGTGGTCTCTGAAGGATCATTCCAATTCAAGAGCTCCCCTTGGGGCTAGCTTAGGTCTGGAAGGCAAATGTATCACCCACAGACTAACATCTCCCTCCACCCAACCCTGCTTCCTCCGCTCCCTCTCAGGTTGTATCTGGGGGTTTTATCCCAGTAGAACTCCTGCACACAAATCTCAAATGCCCCAGATTCAATATCCAGGCAATCGGACCTGGAACATGCTGGGAAAAAATTAACCTTGGCCCTACCTCGTACTTTACATGCAATCAGTTCCAGGTGAGAGTATAACTGAATGAGAGTAATAAAACATAAAATTTTTTCTTTTTTTTTTTTAAAGATTTTATTTATTTATTTGACAGAGAGCGATTACAAGTAGGCAGAGAGGCAGGCATTGGGGGTGGGGTGCGGGGAGAGGGAGGAAGCAGGGTCCCCACCGAGGAGGGAGCCCGATGCGGGGCTTGATCCCAGGATCCTGGGATCATGACCTGAGCCGAAGGCAGAGGCTTAACCCAATGAGCCACCCAGGAGTCCCAAAACGTAAAATTTCTAAGAGAATTTCTAATATAACGAGCCTCCGCAAAAGCACTAACTATAAAGAAAGAGACTGATAAATTGGACTGCCTTAAAATTAAGATCTTCTGTTTATCAGAGGATACCATTTAGAACAAAAAAGCAAGCCAGAGAGTAGAAGATATACACAATACCTATAGTCTACAAAGAGTTTGTTTACGAAATACATTAAAAAAAGACTGAAAAATCAACATGCAGACAGCCCAATAGAAAAAAAGGGAAAGAGATGCGCCTGGGTGGCTCAGTGGGCTAAGCCTCTGCCTTGAGGTCAGGTCATGATCTCAGGGTCCTGGGATCGAGCCCCGCATCGGCCTCTCTGCTCATCGGGGAGCCTGCTTCCCCCTCTGTCTCTGCCTGCCTCTCTTCCTGCTTGTGATCTCTTTCTCAGTCTGTCAAATAAATACATAAAATCTTCTACAAAAATTTAAAAAAAAAAAAAAGGAAAGGGACTTGAACAGGTACTTTCTCCAAAAAAGATATCCAAATGCCCAGCAAACCTACGACAGAGAATTCAAACTTCTTAGTACTCAGGAAAATGCAAATTAAAATCACAATAAAATTCTCACCTGAAACCCATGGAAACGGCAAGACTGAGAGCAGCGGGTGTTGGTGAAGCTGTAGAGCTTCAGATTTTCAGATAGAGCTGGAGGACATTTGTATAACATAATCTAATAAAACGGAGCACGTGCCTTTATATCGCTTGCAGTAATATCCCCAACAGAAATGAGTGTTCACATATACCAAAACACTTGCACACAAACATCCGTAGCCATATTAGTCATAATAACAAAAAAAAAATTACAGTAGTCCAAATGCCTGTTAATTTTTATAGACAACGAAGAAAAAAAGAAAGCAGTGAAAATATAGTCGAAATAGCTGAGGCATAATATGGAAATGACTGAAAAGCAATGAGCTTCTGCTGATGCAGAGCACTGAGAAATTGGGACAGTGTTGAGTAAGAGAATTGTAGGAGGAAATAAATTTAAAATTTTAGAAACAGTGTCTCAGACAGCTAAGGAATAATCGGTACTTGATTTATTTGTAGAAATCCATACAATTCCCTTCCTCTAACTCAAGTGTTACACACACACACACAGCTTGTAAATAGAAACAAGCAGAATGCAGACAAGGTAGTAGATCCCTTCTGTGAGGAGTTCCCTGTCAGATCTCTGCTCCTCTTAGTTGTGCAACGTAGTAGCAGCCATACTGTGTACACTGCGGGCACTACTACCACCAGTGGCACCGAGCAGCTTTCCTGGGTGCAGGCCTACGACGGTAAATTGTACATGTCTACCTGGTGGGGCTACAGTGTCCAGATATTTGGGCAAACATTGTGGGGGTTATTTGTGGGAGGGCGTTGTTTGCTTGAGAGGGATATTTAAATTAATCCACTCCCAGGAGAGCAGACTGCCCTTCCTGAGATGGGCAGGCGACATCCCAGCACTTGAAGGTCTTAATAGAACAAAAGACTAACCTCTCTGGAGAAAGAAGGAATTCTGTCAGCAGACTGCCTCTGGAGTCCATCTGCAACTCCTCCTTGAGTCTCTGGCCTGCTGGCTTATTCCGACAGATTTTGGACTCATCAAATTTCCATGGTTATGTGAGCCAATGCCTTAAAACAAATTCATTAAAACAAATTCCTTGGGGCATCTGGGTGGCTTCATCAGCTAAGCATCTGCCTTCATCTTGGGTCATGATCCCAGCGTCCTGGGATCGAGGCCCACATTGGTCTCCCCGCTCAAAGGAGAGTCTGCTTTTCCCCCTGGCCCTCCCGCTGCTCATGCTCTCTCTCTCCCTCTCTTTCTCAAATTTAAAAAAAAAAAAAAAAAATTCTTAAAAAATAATAAAAAATTTAAAAAATGAAACAAATCTCTCTTCTCATAAAACTTTATATATATATGTATATAAATATATACTTACATATGGAACATATGTATATATGTGATATATACACTCACACACGTTCTTGGTTCTATTCTTCTGATAAAGCCTAATACAAGGTCTAATACTGGGAAAAATCAATTCCCTCCCCTGGGTGAGCCTGGGATGAATATTACTGGCTTCGCTGCATCCCTGGCCCTAAAGGCTGCCTGCCTGCTGTGTCAAGTTCATCTGTTCTTTCTGGAAATTCAGTCTTGAATGTACCCTCTCCTTCCGGTCTCTCAAACTCCCACCATTTCTTCTGTGTCTTCACAGGGACCAAATTGAAGGCTATCTGCATTTTTTGCAAGACTCTGTACCTGTGCCAAGTTCCGGTGCCCTGCCGTGCTTTTATGTCTGCTCTGACAGCCGGCTGGCTGTCCTCTGAGCAGGCTTGTCTCATCTCCAGTGTCCCCTGACACTCCACTTTCTTCGTGCGCCTTGTCATTCCTTGGGTTTTTATTCAACAGTTTGAAACTCTCTAAAAACAAAACCCTTCTATTTAATATTGAAAGCGTCTCAGATTTCAATTTTGTTGTTGTTATTGCTGTTTTGCTTTGTGGATTAATAGAACCACCTTCCCCAAGGTCAGCTCTGCTGGTGAGCCAGGCTGATATCTGAAGGTTACAGTTCCCTCCCTCTGGCTAGGTCCAAGGAATCGTTTCTGGTCATTAGGTTGATTCACTACCTGATCATTCTCTGGCCCGGAATCCCCCAAGGCCTTGTAAAAATATAGTCTGTGGTTCCCACTCCCGGAGTTTTTGATTCATTAGGTCTGGGGTGGGGCCTGGGAATTTGAATTCCTAACAGGTCCTCAGGGGAGGCTGAAGCTGTGGAATCTGGACCCACACTTTGAGAACCACTGCTCTAGCTCAGTGGTTCCTTAATTCTGCCTCCTATGCCTGTTGACTCCCTTTAGTTCCTAAATCTTTTATAAATATCATCTCTGCTGGTCTAAGGTAAAACTCAGAGTGGGGAAGGGGAATGGGAATTCTATAACCTTCCTCTATAGGGACAGGCCAAGAATCGAGGGAATTCAATTCCAACATCACAATCTTTTTTTTTTTTTTTCTTTTTTGGAGGATAACGTTCTAAAGCAGTGGTGGTAAGGGGTGAGAAAGATCAGTTTCTGTTCTCAAGAAACTGAACATCTAAAAAGGGGAAAGCCCAGAACATTGTCAGTACCCCAGGCATATTCCCCAGGCTCACCCTAGAGGTCAAGGTCAAGACTCACCCTCAGGGTCATACAAAAGCAGGGTCAGCAAGTTCACAATCCTGAGTGAGTGCCTCCTCAAATTTTGTCCTCTGGGGACTTCACTCGCCTCCCCTGTTTTCAGCCCTGCCAAAGGTCACAACAGAGACTTCCAGTAGCCCTGATGGATTCCAGCCTTTTCCTGCCCAAGTATATTCTCCACCAGAGAAGTCCACTTGGCCTGCAAAGCTTGGTGGGCCAGAACTGCACATGCAATGCTCAACCACACATAAAGCTGGAAAAGGAGCCAAAAGCTCACGAAATCACCATGCAAAATTTATAGAGTAGGAAGAGCAGAAGGACTAAGGTTGATATTTGAGGCATGCAAGCATTTAAGAGATGGGATTTGGAAAGAGAGACTTGCAAGTTGTTGAGAAATGGGTAAGTGGAAAGAACCAATATAGTCTGAGATCTGCTTTGATGTCTGAATGAAGTGTGCAAGACACAGGACTTGCCTTCAAGAAGCTTCCAGGTTAACAGGGGAAATAAGATCCTCACTTGAAAAAATAAATATTCTGGCTCGAAGCACCCAATTAGTGTTGAGGATAGAATGTAAGAGAGAGGAATAAGCTAAAACTTGCCCTAACTTGAACAATACAATCCTTAGTCTTTCCATGTAGAAAATGGTGAGAATGATATTGATCGCATAGGGTTTTTATGAAATCCTAGTAAGATAATTAAAGTCCTAAGGAAAGGTGCAGACCTGTAGTAACCACTAAGTACCTTAGTATTTTTTATTGTAATGTCTGTGATGATGCTGTTATATGCTGGTTATGGACAAAGTTTAGGAGGCAGGAAGGAGATGTGAGGGGTACTCATTGACAGACAATGAGGAGCTGGGATGGTCAGGAATTAGAGTTAAATTCCCCTACATCTTGAGGCAAGATGCCTGAGCAAGGAGGAAGTCAGTAGTTGCCAAAATTTGGGGGTAAGTCAAAAGATTGGTTTGTGTAGAGTTACGTGCAGCTTGAGAAGAGAGACATGATTGTAGCCAAACTGAAATCTTGGAACAAGAAACTTGGGCTTTTCCCTAGAGCTCATCCAGAACTTCTGAGGATTTATGACCCAAAAATGACATAAATAAAATAGTCTTTTGGTGAGATTTATTTATAAATCTAAAATGGTAATAGGAAAAATGATGTCAGGTTGTTTGGTAACTTTTTTTTTAAAAGATTTATTTATTTTAGAAAGAGACAGAGAGCAGAGGGAGAAGGACAGAGCTAAATACGAGTCAATATGTTTTTTAAAAATTCAAATAAATAATTGTCTCATGACCATGTGTAGCCCTAGGAGGAAGAAGCAGCATTTTGTTTTGGTTTGTATTGTTTTGTTTCTTTTAATTTGACTCCTCCAGGGAAGCAGGGGGAGGCGGAATGCAAAATCCCTTATTAAACCTTACAGGGCAATTCCTCCCCAGTACCTCCTGAAGCTAGAGGGAACATGGGTCCTCATTTGCCAAGACAATCCTTGTTTATAGCTGTTGATCTTACATAATTTTTAAAAATTCCTCCATTTCATTCTCAAAAGTGCCCATGTTAGGGCAATAAACTATGTGATCACCTCGAACTCACCTTGCCAAAATGAGTCAGTCTGAAGAGAAGGGTAGGAACAGAATGACCCGCCCCCCTTCTTGCTGCCCATCCTATTGGGTGGCTGGCTTTGGAGTCACTGTTCCCTTCTGTCAACATCTCCTACTTCCTTTTAGAACCCCCTTCAGGGCTGCGTAGTTTTTGTGGAAGCACCATTTCCAAGGCATTGCTTCAGACTTCCTCAAACGCTTTATTAAAAATCACCTCATGGCCCTGCTCTCCGAACCTAGCTGATGAGAAAAACTAATAGCAAAAAAGGGGCTAGATGTGCTACCTTCCCAGAGAGAATTTATGAATTTTAAAAGGACCTTAAGAGCCCTGACCAAAGGAATGACTAATGGAGGAATCCGAGGAGAACTGTGTAGGTGTCAACTGTGTCATTAAAGTGATGCGTCAGAGGCCAGAGATGGCATGAGGGACCAAGGATGACGTGGGCCATTGCTCACTCCCCTGATCAACACAATGAGCGAGAGAGAGTTTGGGGGTGGAGGTGGACAAAAGTAATGAATGATCCTGGAAACCAAGAGAAATGGGAAAATTAAGGAAAGGAACAACTCAGGGCGATTACAGCCGGGAACTTTCTGGGCATGTATTTGGAAACTGAACACAAGCAAGAAACTGTCAGAAGTAGAAAATACACAAAGATCCGGCAGTATTCCAGCCCAACCCACTAAAAGATGCCTTCTTCCATAGAAGCCTTCCCTGACTCCTGGCCCTGGTGAGGTTCCTGTGTTACGTGCTGTCCGAGACTAGTTTCTTCTTCCTTAAGAGCAACACCTACATTTGTAATAATTCACATGTTCATTTGGTGTAACTATCTGTCAATGTCCATCATTCCCACCTGAAGGTGAGCTCTACCAGCCCTCAGACCATATTTCTTTTTGTTCTCCAGCATTCTTTCATAATTAGCCAGGGTCTGATGTATATTTTATATTTAATAAATGGTTGTTGAATGAATATTTGTATTGAAATATAAATAAATGTATATAAATAAATGAGTATCAAGATTCATCCTAACTTGAGGTTTTAGAAATCTTCCAGATTAAGTAATGCTCAAAATTGGAAAAAACCAATGTGGATCTTCCAAGTCTTTTATGGTCTGGAGCCAAATAACCTTCACCACCCAAGAGCATACAAACCTTATATTCAACACGCATTTATTCATCACCTATTACATAATTTAGAGGTTGAGATCACAGTCCTTAGGGTGAATGGCCTGGTCAAATACTTGCTCATGTGACCATTGGGAAGTTAATTAATAATTCTGTGCCTTAATTTATTTATAAGATAACAGGAATTTTAATTGTACATATGTCACGAGATTGCTGGGAAAATTAAGTTACTATAAACAAACCAGAGAACCTGGCACATAGGCACAGCATATCAGATCAATAAAAGTTAATTGTTATCATTATTACTGTCAATTTTTGTATCTGAAAGCCCTGCTACCATAGGCTTTGGAGGATGCAGGAATAAATCAGGCAAGGTATTGTCTTGCAAGAGCTTGTAGTTAGAGAGAAAAGAATGTAACAGAGGAAGGAACCCAGATGAAACAAGAGTGCTAAGAGAATTCGGAGGAGGGAGTAAGGTGCATCCAGGCAGCAGATCAAAGACAAATGCTGTTTAAACAGAAAGCTCTATCTTGTTTACATTTAATGATCTCAAATAGATGTTGCGAACCAAATCAGACAAACTCTCCACCAGCCTGGTTAGTCACTTCAGTTCTTTTGAGATGATGTCACAGCAAAGGACGACCACAGCTTTGTGCACATTTCGAAGGGATTCACACAAAGACATCTCTATGCCAGTTTTCCCCAAGACTGGCTGGCCAACGAGCATAAACATGAGCGTCGGCACGCATCTCCAGGCAACCCGGGGTCACTCTTCGGCGTTCAATACTCTTCTTGTTTTTGCAAAGTCTTGAACAAGGAGCCTTCCCTGAACCCTTGTCATTCTGCCATTCAGCCTGATAGAAAGGAGTGACCACTCCCCCCTCCTGCTTAGTAATGGCTGTTCTCTGCCAAGATAAGGTCACACAAGAGGAGATAATTATTACCTAATAAATAGCTTGTCCAACTCAATACTAATCATGAATGAGTTATGCAAACTGCTTAGAGAACTATCCCCTTAGACAGCCAGTAGAAATCCTTGCATACATTTTCTCTTTCAGTATAACAATTATCAACGATCTACAAAGGGTCGTTTCCATGAAATATTGCTTGAAAACAGCCCCACTAAACCTCTCTATGAATACTCCCCACTACCACCATCTCCCTCACCCCACCCCTCACACTAGAAGGGCCTATTTCTCTTTCTAGATAGCCCTGTGTATCAGCTTCTCCATAAGTTCGCTGTGTCTCAGTCTTCCAAATAAAATGGTAGAGCTGGTGGACAGAAAGCAAAGTTAGTCAAATCCAAACACAGCTCAGAGGATTTTAAACAGACCTAATCCATAGTACCACAAATAAAAGAAAATAAGCAATCTTTGAGATCAACATTACTAACTAGTAGACTGATTAACCACATTAAAAGATGGAATATTTTCCATAGTTATAAGGCTGCATAGAAAGCATATTTTATTATTTATCTTTTTAAAAGATTTTATTTATTTGAGAGAGCTCACAAGTGGGGGGGGTGGAAGCAGGCTCCCTGCTGAGCAGGGAACCCAATGTGGGGCTCAATCCCAGGACCCTGAGATCATGACCTGAGATGAAGACAGAGGCTTTAACCCACTGAGCCACCCAGGTGCCCCAGAAGGCATATTTTAAAAAATTAGGAATTCTTAGCTAAGGACTAGTTAATTCCCGTTCATTCAATGAAATGAAATAGACAAGAATCAAATAAACAAATAAACAGAGCATTTACAGTTTTCTAAGTGCTCTAAAGGAAATAAATGGGATGGAATAAAAAGAATGGTCTGTAAAGGACAGGAAGACAAATGGGAAGGAGAAGTAGAAAAGACAGAGTCGACAAAGCCTCTGAAGGAACACAACGTTTGAGCTGAAACCTGAAAGGTGAGGATGAACCCACCATGCAGAGAGTCAGCTAGACAGAGGAACGCGTGTAAACTCTCAGAGATGGACGAGAGTTCAGCGCGTTAAGAATATGTAAAGGGATGGAGGTGTTAGTTAATGCTATGGGGGGTAATTATTTAGCAATATATAAATGTATAAAGTCAACATGTTGTACCTTAAATGTACACGTTATATATCAATTATGTTTCAATAAAACTGGGGACAAAATTGAGACAGGAAACCATAATGGGTAGAGTAGAGTGGAATGGGGAGGTTGGAGTGCTGAGGTAAAGTTGGAAAGGGATGCTAGATCCAGTTTGGATTTATCTTAAAAGCTAATGGAGGGGTGACTGGGTCATTCAGATGGTTAATCATCTGCCTTCAGCTCAGGTCATGATCCCAAGGTCCTGGGATAAAGTCCTGCATTAGGTTCCCTGCACAGCAGGGAGTCTGCTTCTCCCTCTCTCCTTGCCTCTCCCCCTGCTTGTACTGTCTGTCTCTCTCTCAAATGAATAAATAAAATCTTAAAGAAAAAAAAAGCTAATGGAACACCAGATACAAAAATTAATTTAAAATGATTCAAATACTTATGCATAGGAACCAAAACTATACAATTCTTAGGACAAAAAATTGAAAAAAAGCTCCATGACATCGGATCTGGCAATGATTTCTTGGATACGACACCAAAAGCATAAGCAACAACAACAAAAATAGATAAATTAGACTTCAGCAAAATTGAGAAATTTTGTGCATCAAATTAAAAAAGTAAAAAGGTACTCTATAGACTGGGAAAAGATATTTGCAGACCATATACTTGATAAGAGAGTAATACCTAGAATATATAAAGATCTTCTATAACTCAGTGACAAAGACCAATTCAAAAATGGCCAGGGCACCTGAATAGACATTTCTCCAAAGAAGATATATAAATGACCAATGAGCACATGAAAAGAGGCTCAAAATCATCAATCATTATGAAAATTCAAATGAAACTACAATGAGATACCACTTTACATTTATGAGGATGGCTATTATTTTACAAAGAAAAGGAAAGGAAAGAACAAGTCTTGGCAAGAATGTGAAGAAATTGGAACCCATGAATATTGCTGTTGTGGATGTAAAATGGTGCAGCCACAGCGGAAAACTGCATGGTGGTTCAAAAAAATTAGACACAGAATTACAATATGATCCAGCATCCCACTTCTAGGTATATACCCAAAAGAACTGTAAGCAAAAACTTGAATAGGTATTTGTACACCAGTATTCTGACAGTATCATTCATAATAGCCAAACGGTAGGAACAGTCCAAATGTCCAACAGAAAAATGGATAAACAAATGTGTTATAAACATTCAAGGAATACTATTCAGCTTTTAAAAAATGAAATTCTGATAATATGCTACAACATGGAAGAACCTCGAAATCTTCTGTAACAAACCAGACACAAGTATTATATGATATTTTTTTTGAGGTACCTAGAATAATCAAATTCATAGGCACAGAAAGTAGAATAGTAGTTATCAGGGGCTGGGTGGAAGGGAGAATTTGGATTTATTATTTAATACATACAGAGTTTCAGTTTGGGATTATGAAAAAGTTCTGGAGATGGTTATGATGATGTTTATACAAAAATGTGAATGCACTTGTGCCACTGAATTACACACTTAAAAATGTTTAAAGTGGTGGTTTTGTGATACATATATTTTATTAAAATTTTAAAAACCTATTGGAAGATATTGAAGAGTATTAAGCAGTAATTCTCATGATCTGATTATATTTTTAGAAACCATCTGTCTACGAATGTCAGACTTTTGAAGTGGAGTAACAAGATAGAAATAGATAGGAGGGCGCCTGGGTGGCTCAGCTGGTTAAGCAACTGCCTTCAGTTCCGGTCATGATCCCAGAGTCTTGGGATCAAGTCCTGCATTGGGCTCCCAGCTCCATAGGGAGTCTGCTTCTCCCCCTCACCTTCTCCTCACTCATGCTGTCTCTCACTGTCTCTCTTTCTCAAATACATAAATAAAATCCTTAAAAAAAAAAAAAAAGAAAGAAAGAAATAGATGTAGGAAATGAAGGGTTAGTGACAGTGACTATGTAGTAGTGAAATGGACAGATCTGAGATTCTGAAGATAGAACCATGAAGTTAGATGACAAGCTAGATATGGAGTGTAAAAAAAAGACAAATCAAGAATGACACCTAAGTTCTTGGCTTGAACAACTGAGCAGTCCCAATAATAATATATTGGAAACTTTAGAAAGTACATGTTTAGAATGAGGTGAAGTCACCAGTGGTGTTTCACATGTTAATTTCAAGACACTTACTTTGTCATCAAAATGGAACTGTTGAGTAAAATATAGGAGTCTGAGACTAAGAGAAGTCAACACTATCCCATCTCAGTGACCCTGTTGATGATATTTAAAGCCATCCTACTGGATAAAACCAGAGAGAGAGACTAAGAGAGACATAGAGAAAGAGAAGAAGGAGCAGAAGAGAAGACAGATGAGAGAAAGAGAAACCAGAGAAAGAACAGATCAAGGAATAAGTTCTGGTCCACTTGGACATTAAAATCTTCAGTGAAGGGGAGGCACCTGGGTGTCTCAGTCAGTTAAGCCTCCGACTCTTGGCTTCAGCTCAAGTCAGGGTCTCAGGGCCATGGGATCGAGTCCCACATCAGACTCCATCAGCGAGTCTGCTCGAGATTCTCTCTCTCCTTCTGCCCCTTCCCCAATTTGTGCTCTCTCTCTCTCCCTCTCAAATAAATAAAATATATCTTAAAAAACAAACAAAAACTTCAGTGAAAGAGACTAAGGAGACTAAGACTGAGAGGTCAGGAGGCTTGCAAGAGGGGAAGTAGACAGCAGTTGGTTGGACCCCAAAGAAGAAAAAGTTTCAAGTGGAAGGGCATTATCTATTTTCCTGTGAAGGAAAAGCAGAAATGCCATTAGTTCTGTACGACCCACTCTTCTCCAGTCCATGGACCTCATCTTCTACCACTCCTCTCATGCTAGGCTTCAGTCTCCTTCCTCTTCCCAAACCAAACCATTTTGTTCCGTCTTAGAGTCTTCATATTTGCTATTCCATTTTCCATGTTGTTCTTATAAATCTTAATATGGCCTTCCCTTATCATTCACATCTCTGCTTAAATATTATTTCTTCAGAGACGCTTTTCTTGACTCATTAGGATAATTCCATCTCACCCCAATTTCCCCAAGTCCCTATCTGGCTTTTCACTCCAATGTATTTTCCTCACAGTACATAATCACTATCTGAAAATATACTGTTCATCCATTTGTCTTACTGATGATGTGTATCCACTCTCTCCCCTCTAATATACAAGGAAGAGGCTTGATCTTTTCGTCTTTGTATCTGTAGAGCCCAGCTGTAGTGATTATTCAACAAGTATCTGTTTCATGAACGAACCAATGTGTGCAAGTAGAGGGAGATGTAAGGATTTACTGATGAAAATGCAAAGGAGGTTCACTCTCTTCTTGGTCACTTTTGACTCAAGGTTACAGACTGAGAATTAGTTTGTAAGAGAGGTATGTTTTGGCAAAGGAAGTTTAGGAGAATGGAAAAGTAGAATTGTTCAAAATTGTTAAGTGAGCGATGGAGTTTTGTGCTTCCAAGTGCAAAGTGAATTTACTCAATAAATGACTGCCTAGTCTGGACCAGACCCTGTGCCAGTTGCTTGTGACTTAACAGGGGGAAAGTCTGGCCAAGACAGTTGACTTTATATTCCAGACTTGACAGTTTTGTGGGGAGTGTCCTTTTCCCCCAGCTTCTAGAAGATGTGCTAATGGTACTGAGAGGAATTGAATTCACTTGCATTCAGCTCTCATTTTCTGAGCATCTACATGGCACAAAAACATTTTGCTCAGCACCGTAGGATTATGTTCATTGCTCCTGCCCTCCCTCACAGACACTACAAACTACTTAGGGAAGCTCAACATTAACATAGGTCAATACACATAGCCTACAGCTGGAGACCTTGAGTACCAGGTTGAGACAAAACTATTGGATAAAATCCTTCAATGGATGCTCTTTGAACTAGTCTTTTGACTTCCTCTTGGCAAGAGTTTTATTTCCTTTTTAAAATTGTTCTTCCCTAGGAAGAACTAGATTAGGACTGCCCAGGAGAGTCACCTGTGTAGAGAAAGCAGCCTTTACAGAAAGCACCTGTTTGGTTGCAAGAAACAGAAAACCCAACGCAAACTGCACAGGAAGTAAATATATTGCCTGCTTCCATGCATGTCCAAAGATAGGTTCAGGTGCTGTTTGATCAGGATTCTGGCATAGTCTTGTTGTTCTCTCTGCTCTACCTTCATCCTCAGGCTAAACTCCTCTAAGACAAGATGGACAGATGGATGCATCTGTCCCAGGCCTCCTATCTCCACATCACCCCATCTTAGAGGAGACGGAACTTTCAATTCTCCAACCACCAAAAGCCTTCCATTCTAATTAACCCAACCTCGTTCTCTCACCCCTCCCAACCAATCACTGAGACTAGGGCAATGTCAAGGGCTGACTGGGATAGGTTTAGAAATAGGAAGGTAATCTCTAAGCCAGTCACCATGGCAACAGGAACATGATTTTGCTGATTGGTTTAGGTCAGTCAGGACCTCCTCCGCCTTCAGCTGAGGGTTGCGGTGATCAGGAGTCAATCCCATGGATGAACATTGTGTTAGGAAGCCCCAGAGGGAGGGGGAGAGGTTGACAGAAAGGAAAGCAATAATGTACATGACAGCTAGATCCTCCAGAACTTGAAAGATTCAGACTCATTCACTAAAAGAAGGCAATAATACGGTAAGTGATATCTGGGGAAATGAATCGGTGCCTATGAATCATTTTGTAAGAATAATGCACTAAACAATAAGAGTGTCATCATCGGAATGCTTTGTACACACACGAACTCTGCAGATTGCCTGGGCTCGGGATCATCTTACTGCTGTTACTCCGGCAGCAGCCCTCCCTGCCAAGATTGTTACTGTGGGACCAGCTGAGCCAGAGAAGCCTGGAGGATTCTTTAGCTCGTCATTCATCTCTGTGACTTTTATTACCTATTTCATAACAGAGCCCCCTCAACATCCAAAGACAAAAACCAGAGGAAGGTCATCAACAGTGGAACCAGCGCACCTCCTCACAGCCCCTTTTCAACACAAACCTAAGCAGGAATGGGGTGGGCCCTCATTGGTTCAGTATCTCTCTCTCATCATCCTTTTCTCTGGAGGGAGCAAGTCATTACCACCGGCTATCAGCTGCTGCCTCCCATCATGGCGATGTCAGGGCAGCCCCACAGTGTGGACAAGAACCCTGCGTTAGGCATCATGACAACTGAGTTCCAGCCCTGGCCCTCATTTGGTATCTCGTGTGTGACCTTGCTGCTTTAGTCTCTCCGGGTGTCAGTTCTTCCTCTGTAAAGCTAGCTAATACTGCCTTACCGAGTTTTAAGATGCTCAGTTTTTATGATCCTAGGTAAACTTCCCTGGTAGAAAAGTCTCAATCTCCCTTCAAAATTTAAAAGATGCTCCCTCTTATTTCAAGGGTCCTCAGGAGACAGACTCTGAGACGGAGCTGTGTGAGGAAGTGTTTAGGGAGTGCTCTTGGGGTCAACGCCCCTGGGAGAGAAGGGATTAGGACAGGGAGAGCGACAGCTTGAATGGCAGTGCAGTCTTCATAGCAGTAGAGCTGATGACCCTTCAGAGCCCAAATTGAGGCAAGAGCGCTACTGGGTTTTTATTAACAGGGCATTGGATGCAGCTCCCCCAGAAAGAGTGCCTGACCTTGGGCAAGGCATTTCTGTTAAACTGTTGACAATTGCCTGGAAAGAACTCCATAGTGAACTTTCAACAGCCAACCCTTCCGGGAACTAGAGGACTGAATGCTTCAATCCTGACAGGGAATTTGAGGACCTTGATGAAGAACCACAGCAGCCAGGACATGGCCTACTCTTCTGTCCTCTGAATATGGGAACCAAGGCAACGAGGGACCATGTCTCTTCTCTTCCCAGTTTCTGTTCCTATATGAGGACCCAAGGTACCCAACTTTTCCTCTAGTCATTTCCTGAAGGAAAACTAATCCTGGAGTCCTCTGGGGCTGTGACTGAGCAACTTGATTATGCAAACAGCCATCAGAAGGAAGCCTGGCTCCTTGCCATTACAGACGATATTACTTTGACCCTTGTGAACCAACGCACTGCCTTTTAAAGTGCATTTTAATTTATCCCCCAGAAAAAAAGAACTTGAAGCATTGACTCTTACCTTTGAGAACAGCTCCACCCTTATATATCCTTGTGACAGTGGATAACATCTTGTGTGATACTAACATTTCTTTAATTTACATCTGGGGGAACTGGAGGCCAATAGTCTTTGTGGAGAGGCCCTGTGTCTGAGAAACTCTCTCTAAGAGTGAGAAAAAGACTTTCTTTACAAACTGAGATAATTTAGCTTATTTTAACATTTATTGTTTCTTTACCTGCTATTTTTTTTTCTAATTTAACTATTTTAGATTACACTTTTCTTATATCTCTATCCTTTGGTTTTGAGCAAAAGGCACATCTTAAAAATATCGAATCAATAAGGAAGATGCAATTCCATTATGCATCACTTCCCATAAGAGAACCTATTTCAAACTTGGACTTCCTGGAATGAAGATATCCAGCGGTTCGTCAGAAATAATTAGACAGTTCGGAATAGGCATATGGCAAGTCCACAACTGCTTCTTTGGATACAAATTCATACAAAACCATCACAAGAAATCTCTTAAAGCTACACGACTTGAAGTAACATCTTCATTTAAATCATCCAAGTGTGGCTGTTTAGGAAGGAGACAGAGACAGAACCCCCCAAAACAGTTGTTTTTAGAGTCAACTTTCCAAACATAATTCAGTGTGTTAGAAACCGTTATCTGGCTGAATGAATTCTCACCACTATAAATCAATTGTAAATTTTTTGCTGGGAGTCTATTTTATGCCCAGCACTGCTCATCAGAGTAGCATGTATCAAGAAGAGTTTAAAAAAAAAAAAAAAAAATTCCTATCTTGAGAAATTTACAATCTCACTGGCAAGAAAAGACTAGCACATGAAATAATTAGAGCACAATTAAATCCAAAATGCTCTAAGCTTAGTAGTAGTTCAAGGGTGGGGGGTGGGGACGCTCAGTCACTGCAGGCTGATGTAGGTATGAAAGCTTGTACAAAGGGGTTTGAAGCGAAGCCTTTGAAAGCCCCACTCGAACTGCAAAATTATTTTCTGGGAGGGGCAGTGTTTTAAGTGTTCATTACTTTTTAATGTCTTATCTATAAATTATTGATTAGACTGCTGAACACTGAGTTGTACTTGAAAGGAATAGCCAACAGTGGGTCAGGTAAGCTTGGAGAAAGGAAGGACCCAGAGAAGGTCTGAGAGCTGATGGCCCCACTCGAAGGAAGGCAGGCCTGGGTGAGAGTCCCAAGGGTGTCAGCAAAAGAGTATTGATCCTTGTTGGTCCATGTGAACAGAAAGATTCAAAGAAGGGAAGAAGAGGTAATGACGGGGAAGTTCTCCCCAAAGCAATCTGTGCCTCCTCCAAGATTCGGGGCCAAATTTGCTGGCCTTACGCTGAGTGTAAAGGGAGCTGAAAAGTATTATGATCCCCTCTGCCATTTCAAATAACCCCCGATCCTGGTCACAGTCCCTCCCTGGCCCCACCCTTCTTTGCTGATTCTCAGCCTTTAAAAGTGTTAAAGAGAATAATGAGGAAGACCTGAGTCACAGCAGCATGACTCAAGACTTTCAAGTAGAAATCTAAAAGAGTTGGCAGTAGATAATCAATAACAACAGTTACCATTAACAGAGCAGGTACTCTGCCTCTATAAGTCAGTACCTCATTAATCTTCAAAATCATACTTTGAGATTGTGGTTAGCCCACTGTGCAATGCAGGAAAGTGACCCTTCTGGAGGTTATGCAACCTGCCTGAAAGGAAGTATTAAAATGAGCTCCCTCATTCATTCAAATGAATAATTGAATGACCCAATCAATTAAGGATGCTCCATGAGAATGAAAATGGCCGAAATTATCAAGATTTGTAAAGTGTCTGAATACTGGCAAAGGACTTTCATGTATATTTCATCTCTTGATTCTTACCACACCATGTGAGAAACCTTTTACTTTTGCTTTCTACAGGTAAGAAAACAGACACCGAGAAAAGGTACGTGACTTGCCTGTGATTTCTCAGCTAGTAGGAATAGGTTGAACAAGATTGAACCCCGGATGTTTGAATACCAAAACCGCCTCTGTTCCCATCAAAAGCTCCAAGTCCGGGAATAAGAAGATCTTCTGGGGCTAAAGGGAAAGGATGCCCCCACATGGACGAACATGATCACAACTTACAGGGTTGGTTTGACTTTCTTCTGACAATTATTTTTGTTATTCTCCTCTACCTCCATTATCTCCCATACAAAACCTACCTGTTTTCAAGGACATTTGGGTATGTGTGGAATTATGAACATCAGAGAAGGTGAACGTAGACAAAGACAGCAGCCTACCCTGAAACGAGTCTTGAGCAAGGGAAAGGCATAATCACAGTGATCTCAAGAATTAGGAGGGATGTAGCCAGCAGAATCCCTGGGGTTTGTGAAAAAGAAGAAAAGGAGCAGAGAGGAACAAGAACAGACATGAAAGGTGGCACCAGGGCTTAGGTGGTTGGAAACCTGCCCTGTGTCTGCCACTGGGGATGTTACCATGGCAGTCAGGTCCCTGGGAACAGGCCTCTTTAGCCAAACTCCTTGCCCATCCCCCAGCAGCCACCCTACAAAGCCAATGCCTGTCTTGGAAAAATCTTGTGGAAACTATTAAGATAATGCAGTGCCTTACTGACTTTGCCACTGGGAGCACCAGGAAGATCCCTTGAGCCAGACTTTCTTCGAGTGGAAGACTAGAGGAGTTGCTACCATGGCAACGCCGTTCCCCTGCCCATTTATACTATCCGGGAGCTGGGGGAGATCCCTAGAGGAAGTGGTTCCCCACCTACTTCACCAAGGCAGGGAAATTGCCAAGGACACGCAGATGGAGAGGAGCCTTAGGGAATGTTCTATCTAGCCTGAAATGGTGCTGGAAGTTGCTATGGCAACCGGATTTCTGGCCCACCAAACCATGAAGGAAGGAGATCAGCCCTAGCTGAGGGGCTCTAGAGGAGCCTCCCCATGCCACGGGCAGCTCCGGGATCCCACTGGAGTTCTGTGGGGGAGAGGCCCCTCTTAGGTTAGAGGCATCCCTGGGAGCCCAGATTTCTCCTGTGGTTACCTGGAAGGGCTGGCTGATTATGAGCTCTTTTCCATGAAAGGACATTGGTGATGAAGTACAAGGTCAAAAAGGAAAGGCTAAAGCAAACAAATGGGTGGTTGCTGTCCATCTCAACAGTGACTGTCATTGGGAAGCACTGGAGTTGTGTGCGTCATTCATAAAGTCCCTTATTTTTGTCGCTGTTGTTGAGCTCCCTTGGGCAAACCCTTTAACTAATAAGTATCTAATATTCAAATAGGTGGGTTTTGCCTCCTGGAGGGAGAAAAAGGAGTGGAAATCAGCACTGGGAGTGGTTGTAGGAGAAAACAGGTTCTAACAGGTGAAAATTTTAATATTCAGGTTATACATGTGTGTGATTTGTATGATTAATAGTCTGAACCATGAAATACATGGGAAAAAAGGAATAAACATAGACCTGTTTTAGGAGCCCGAAGAGCTCAGAATCCCAGCGCTTTGATTACAAGAAGTATGTGACTCGATCAAAGCCCAGCCTTTGGACTCAGAGACCTCTGGATCCGTATCCCTGTTCATTTTACCTATTAGTCAAATCCACAGCCTAATATGAATGAAGGATCAATAAAACACACTCACATATAATTGGTCCTTTTTCAGGCAGCCTTAGTGAGGTATAATTAACATACAATATATGGAACATATTTTAAGTGTATCATTTGATAATTTTTGATAGAGGTGTACCCCCTTGAAGCCATCAGTAGATCAAGTGACTATATCCATCACCTTCAAGTGTCTTCATGCCCCTTTGTAATTTCTTCCTCCCATCCCTCTCTGACTCCCACACCTCGGCAAACACTGATCTGCTTTCTGTTAGTACAGATTTAGGCACGTTTTTGAAAGTTTTATATAAATGAAACCGAACAGTATGTACAGTTTGTATGCGTGTGGCTTCTTTCACTCAGTATAATAATCTTAACGTTCATCCACGTTGCTCTGTGTACCAATGCATCATTACTTTTTACTGCTGAAAGTATTCCATTATAGGAGCGTGCTAGACTTTGTTTATCCACTTAACTGTTGGTGAACGTTTGGGTTGTGTCTAGTTTGGGGCTATGACCACTAAAGCCACTATGAACATCTGCGAACAAGTCTTTGCATGAACATGTATTTGGGTTTTTTTCCTGGGTACAAATCTAGAAGTGGAATGGCTGGATTGTACGGTTGTTGTATGTTGAACTTTTCAAGAAAGTGCTAAATTGTTTTCCTGAGTGATTGCACCATTTTACATTCCCATCAGGAGCAGATGTGATGATTCCATTTTCCTCATATCCCCACCAATACTTGATATAGTCTGTCTTTTAAGATTTTAGCCATTTCAATAAGCGTGAGATGGTATCTGTGTAAACAGTGTCCCTTGCAACATAGAGGGGGTAGATGGTGAATTTAACCAGCTAACAGGCCACATGGCTAAATCTGCTTTAATGAGAAGAAGGAAGGAGATTTATTTCACCATCATTTTCCTGCCCAAAAATGACACGGAGACACAGCACGGTGACTTTAGTACAAGATACTGGTAGCAGATGATACGTCCCTAGATGACCACAGTTACAGCTACCTTGTACCAGGTTCTAATCATGTATCAGACACAGTGCTGGGGATTATATAATTCTTCCCTTTCATCCTCACAACACGGCAAAGTAGGCATTGTTATCCCCACACTGCAGATGATGGAATGGATGATAAGAGAGGTTAGGTAACCTTTGCGCAAGGTCACTTGGGAATAAGCAGAAAATGCCTGGCCCAAAGCCAGTCCTGGGTGCAAAGACAGTGCTCCTAATTACTGTGTTCCAAGCTTCCCTGGTGGCTATGTATACAGAGGCTGCCTACCTCATGGATGGCATCTAGATTCATTGGAATAGAATTATAAAAATGAAGTCGGGGGAAATATTACTCATTTCCTTCTCACATTTGTCATTTACCAACAACATCATTAGCTCATCACCAGCTTCAGGAAGTCCCTCTCATGCCTCTCCTCCTGCTGCTACGCCTTTCCCTGTATGATCTGATTCATTCTTAAATCCAACAAAGATTCTGTGATTTACATTCCATCCCACATACCTAGAAGGTACCCAGCCCTCAAAGCTGGTTTTATATCAGCCTCTATGATAGAAAGGCACATAAACATTAAATATGTATATACAAATCTTGCTTTAACATCCGTATGAATCCCCTGTGAAAATGATGATTCAGGCCAATCACTGATCATTTGATCTACCCAAACATCTATGTAAAAGTACTCAACCTCACTAGTTATAAAACATGCAACTTAAAATAGACATCCTATATGTGTACATATATATATAACCAGAAGCACTCCTACTATTCAGGGCGGTAACTATTCTTCTAAAAATCTGCCCTAAGGAATGAAACTGAGACTATAAATTCACCTAGAGGGAATTCATCATTGCTTTATCGTAGTGAAAACTATAAAAACACCTGAAATATTGGCCAGTAGGAGACCCGTTAAATAAATCTTGGTATAACCATATATGCTAAACTATCATGCAACTATTAAAAATTACATTGAAAAATAATGACTATAGCTAACACCACCAAACAATATACAGGAAGCTTGTTAAAAGAGTAAACCCTAAAAGTCTCATCACAAAGAAAATATGTTTTCCCTTTTATCCTGTTTTCTTTTTACTGCATCTATATGAGAAGATGGACATTAGCTGAACCTCTCGTGGTAGTCGTTACCATACATGGAAATCAAATCATCATACCGCATGTCTTAAACATACACAGTGATGTATGCCAATCATTTCTCAATGAAACTGGAGAAATAATTTTAATGATGATTTTGAGACATATTTAAAAATATCAGGAAATACTACCTTCTAATGCTAAGTGAAAACGAGCAGGACACAAAATGCTATGAGGACCATGATTCCAGTCATGTAACAGGAATCATATATATCAAAACTTCGCCAGGTGTTTATATTTTGCTTTCAGAAAATAAGATATGAAAGGAAAGATCCCCAAATATGAAGCCATACTATTTTGTGGAATTGTAATTTTGTTATGTTTGGGTTGTTTTTTTTTTTTTTTTTAGAAACACAAAGCAAAATAGTAAATGAGCTGGTGACTACAGTTCGTTGCCCAACTTCAGAGCTCACCTCATGCACAAAGATAGAACTAACTGTATGTAGCTCTTGGAAGAGCTACCCAGATCGGAAGTATCATTACCATGTGAGATGTCAAGACTCTTCTCTCCAGGCTCCATGGCATAGACTCTTGGCCTTCAGGATCTGTGAAAGACCACTGGAGTCTTGTATGGAAACACGAAGATCCAATACAAGCCATCTTGAATGAAGAAGGCCATTACCCCTTCCAAGGAAGAGGAAGGCGGTAGCCTGCCCTAAAGGACTTATTTCTGGCACTTTTCCTTTGCGCAAGGACAGCGTGACTGGATCCTCGGCAAAGGGATCTTAGGAAAAGGTCCCATGAACAAGGAGTCAGGGTCATGGGAGAGGGTCAGAGGAAAAAGATCCAGGACCCTGTGGGAGGGGGGTGGGGCGGACATCATGAACATACGGCACAATGGACAGAAAATAGGCACCCATCCGTCAACTTCGTTCCCACTGGCACACGGAGTAACTCACATCCTGTGACATCCCTTGACAAGGACAAGGCTTTCAGTCCTTGATTATCTCAAATACATGAAAATATTTTCAATCAGCCTTTCTGAAAAACACCAACTAATGAGCCACATTTCCTTTTCCTTCATTGGTCTATGTCAGCAGGGCCACTGTAAACCTTCCTGAAATAGAAACCGGCAAATTTCTTAAAACATTTTTTGATGAGTGGTCCTCCCCACTTTGCCTTTCATATTGTTTTCCATGCCTCTGACCAGAAAAAAAAAAAGAATTCATCAAAATTCTTCTCTGATTGAGTATGTTGTGTGTGTGTGTGTGTGTGTGTGTGTGTGTGTGTGTGTGTGTTTTAAGCTACCTTCCCCAATTGAGGTTATTTCCACAACAAACCAAAAATAACTACACAGGGGCACCTGGATGGTTCAGTCAGTTAAGCGTCTGCCTTCGACTCAGGTCATGATCCTGGGATCCTGGGATGGAGTCCTGCATTGGGCTCCTTGCTTGGCGGGGAGCCCGCTTCTCCTTCTGCCTGCTATTCCCCCTGCTTGAGCTCTCTCTCTGTCAAATAAATTTTTTAAATCTTAAAGAAAAATAACTATATTGCCTATATTAATAAAAACTTGGGGGAAAAAATGATGTTCGATCTATATTAGTCATCTGTTCACAGGGCATAAAAAACATTCAAAGAAGTGAATCATTGCCATGAGAAGATCAGAAAAACTAGCCATTTCAAATGCAAGATTTATTAAATGTTTCTGTTTGTTTAATCATCTCTCCAGAATTCATGCTGGCTAGATTCGATTTAGCCTGTGGAAGCATTTGTAGAGCATCACAAGTAAAGCCTCTAAGAAACACACTGGGGCTGGGGTGGGGAGGAGGGTCAGTGAAAGCCCCAGCCTCGGACAATAGGCCAGCGCAGGCCCGGAATGGAAAGCTTGGGAAAGGAAATAGTACAAAATTTCTAGTCCTCAAATCCCAGCGCAGGTAAAGGGGGGTTGCATAAGGTGCAGTGTAGGCCCCCATAGGAAAGATTACATAAGGATGACACAGAACAAATTTCAGGACCCATGACCCCAAAACTAGGCCTGGAGAACATGCCTTTGCTGAGTAGCAGAACTGGTGTCTTCTTTGGTAGGGGAAAGTGTTTCTGGATGCTGATGGAGCCTGTTAAGATGTGGGTAAATTCCTGGGGTCCCTTTTGGGGAGACCCTCACTCTAGGCAGCCCACTGACTCAGACAGCCAACCTGAGCAGAACTGTATGCAGCAGGAGGACATCAGCAAGTCTAGGCCTGTATCTTGGGAAAGAAAAACATCACCCGGAGAGTCTGGGGAGCTTTTACTAAGCAACAGATTCCCAGGTATCAGGATGATACAAAAGCCAAGCTTCACTTAAAATCTCAACTGCAGGAAACCTTGCCTAGGACTTGTCCCTCCTGAACAACAGCATCTCTGAGAGGTCCTCACAAAGCCATTTATTTCAGAAAAGATTCCAAAAATCTTCCAGTTCTTTGGAAGAAGTCTGGGAAAGTCCTTGATTAAATGTTGGGTTTTAGATGAAGATGGGCAACAGCATAAATAAAGCCTCAGAGATCCTCGGGGTGGATCGGACGTGGCCATATGGAGAAAGTGATTTTAGGAATCTTATTTTGAGTGCGTTGCAAACTTCCTGGCAGGAAGAGATGAAGACAGTGTGGCTGTCCATAGCAGGCCTCGGCTAGAATGCTCAAGCAGCAGGCAAGTTAACTTCGCCCACAAATCTGGAAGGAAGCCGTTCTGTTTAGAGTCAGACTTTGTCTTAGAACCTTCAACACTCCAGGTCCTATTAGGGGTCCCAGATGGTTCTGCGTAGAACCAAATTTCCTTCCCGCAGCAGTCTGCCCTACTTCAGAAATCTAAGGTCTTGCAGAGACACAATTGTTCAGGAAAGACAATTGCCTCCTAGAGATTCCTGGGATTAGAACATTTGGTTAATGAGCCTCAATCTTTCCACTCATATTTGGATGAGAATTAGGTTTGTCAGAAAGCTAGGATCTGAGGCTAAAGAACAAAAAGAATGATCTGCAACATTCATAGAAGGATACAGGTGGGGGGAAGGGAAGCATGTGGCAGAGACAAGCATCTGGAATGATACACAAAATACAGGTAGAATAATAGGATTTCGTGTACTCCTACAATTGAAGGCAAGCAGTTAGAAACAAAAGGTAGATCTTCTAGTCCTTTCTACACATATATAGTCAAAAGATATAATAAAAAATGCCTATGTGCTCTGTCACAGATGTCAGAGAGAACCAACGCCCACATGTTAAATCTGAATAAAGAAGAAATGCTGCCCCTGTGAGTAGATGGGGAAGGGCAAAGAGGAAAAGAAGGCAACGGTGGGCAGAATGGGTGACCTGCCCAGAAGGGCAGCTTTGTCATGGCCCATAATCCAAGGTGATGGGTACAGAGTAAAGGAGCTTAATTCCAAGGGGCTAACATTTAGGGAGCACCTTCTCAGTGCAGGATCTGGAGATGGTAAAAACATAGAAATAAACAGGATGCGACTCTTCACCTTCTGGGGTTTACCACCAACTAATGGGAACCAGATCAGAATGGGAATAAGATATAAGTAAACCCAATCTTTAAGAAATAGATGTTAAGTATGGGAAACCACTTATTCAGGAGAAGGATAGCACTCTGTCCAAATGCACACCAAAGGTCGTAGCTCTCGGCCCTGGCCAGTCCCCCATGCTTGTGATTTAAGAGGTCCCCAGTTAAAAATCTCAAATCACAGGGCACCTGGGTGGCTCTGTTAAAGAGGGGTTAAAGCCTCTGCCTTCGGCTCAGGTCATGATCCCAGGGTCCTGGGATCCAGCCCCGCATCAGGCTCGCTACTCTGCAGGGAGCCTGCTTCCTCCTCTCTCTCTCTGCTTGCCTCTCTGCCTACTTCTGTCAAATAAATAAATAAATATCTTTATTAAAAATAAAAAATCTCAAATCACAACCCATTTGTGTCCCCCAGAAACCTGCAGTGCAGTGCCTTGCGCCTCTGAAGCTTTGTGGTATCTCGAGCCAAGTATAACGCCTAAGACTACAGGCTCAGAGACAAAGACTTCCTTGACTCAAGTTATGGTTCTACCCTCTAGTGACCTTGTGGCCTTGGGCAAGCTTCTTAACCTCTCTGTGCCTAGGTTACCTTACTTGTAGAGTAGGTACCTTCACCATGATGTTGTTGAGAGAATTAAGTAAGCAACAGCTATTGAACCTTTAGAAGAATGTCTGGCACCGGGTAAACACAGAAAAAAATGTTTGCTACTTTGATTCTAGAAGCCCTGATTAGGAAGTCCTTATTAATCATTATCAGCCAATACCCTAATGGGACTGAATAAGAAAAGATGGAGGTTTAGGAGGAAGTGGAAGGAAGTCCAGTGAGACGGTTAGGATTAGGGTCAGGGAACCTCCACCAGGGCTCCCCAGCGGAGACTAAGTGCTTGAGGCAAGACCATTGCAGGGGCCAAAAATGTCAAAGGAGGTGCCTGTTCTCAAGCCGTGCGCTCACAAGTCTCCCCACATGCCTCTCTTTTCCCATCCTAGTTCTGGGTCTGCTTACTGTTCCTACAGTAAGGGAAACCTTGGGTTTCCCTGTCATCGTCTTTGATGGGACAAGAAAGGACATGGACCCATATGGGACAGAAATGAAGAAGAGGCAGCCAACCAGATACTCACCAAACACAAGACCACCTCCCACAAGAGATCCCAAGAGGGATGCCCATTCCCATCACAGCTGCCTCCCACCAGGGAGCCAGTCTGCAAGCAGGGGCTGAGCCAGATGCCCAGCCCCACCGGCCCGCCCCTGGCTACAAGCGCTGCCCACTGGGTGGGGTTGGCGGCGGGGGTTGGGGGCGGGGGTTGGGGGACGGGGGTTGGAAGGGACCACTAGGCTGGCAGCAGCAGGAGGAAAACCTGGCTTGGCTACCCGAGCTGCCGACTGTCTTGGAATGGTTCACGCTGACCTTATTTGATCCCGAAGAAGCATTTTCCCCCATGGTTATGCTTAGGAAAGCTGGAACAATAACTTGAAGCTTATAGCCGAGACCCCATTCTATCAGAGAACACTGCTTCTGTCCTGAAAAGGCCGCGGGCCGGGAAGCTATGGGAAATGCCGAGGCGCCCCCTAGTGGTAAAGGCTTGTGCCCTGGCTGCAGAGAGCGCTCGCCACCCGCCAGGCCAGATCCTGAGAGATAATGGGAAGAACGTGAAGATATGTACCTTCTCTCCTCCCCAGTGAGAATGGGCAAGCTGAACGCCTCCTGTAACAAGGGGTGCGTTGCCTCAACTCTGCCAGACAATATGGGGGAAGGAGGAGATGCTTGCCAGGCAAAGAGACCACATTGAATGTTCTGCTTGCTTTCTCCCTGTCAAGCCTCCTTAAGCAGTTTCTGGGTCCGGGTAGGGGGCAGAACCTCAAGGGGGGGTGCTGGGATTTTGATTCCTTGCCTGTTTGGCAGTGGACTGGAACATCTCTGAAAATGGGATGAGGTTTCTTCCCTCACCTTCTCTTGGTCCACATGGTAGCCAAGGGACTAGAAGGAAAGCCTTAGGGCTGGCTCAGACCTTTAAGGACCCTTGGTCCTTGGCTTCCACGCTGAGAATGAGTCATAGATTTTACTCATATTTATACATAAGGGTAATTAACATATATTGATCACTTGAGGGAGTTTGCATGAGAGTTAAACACTTGGACTCTGGAGCCAGAATGCACAGAATCAAATCCTATCTTTATCAGTCACCCACTTTGTGACCTTAGGAAAATTACTTAACCTCTCTGTGCTTCCATTGTCTAAACTGTAAATAGGGATAATAACAAGAACTACCTAATGGGGTTACCCAGAGAATTAAATGAGTTAATGTACATAAAGCCCTTACTATAGAACACGACACCTTATAAGTGCTAAGTGCTAATTATTATTACTGTTCTTATTGTGCTATAATGCTGGGCATATAAATTATTAGTAGTAGTATGCATTATTACATATATCACCTTCTTTCTTCTCCTCAACAATCCTATTATTATCTCCATTTCACAGAAGAAAAAACGGAGGCAGAAAAATGCGACATTGTAAGCGGCTGTGGCAAATTAGGTGCCAACACTGGGGCTCTTTCTTGTACATGTAATCACAGAAGTTCAGAGATTCATAATGAATTACCTAAACAATAATGTGTAAGAAAGTGATATCAGGGGCTTCTGGGAGGCTCCGTCAGTTAAGCATCTGACTCTTGGTCAGCTCAGGTCATGATCTCATGGATCGTGAGATCGAACTCCGCTTCGGGCTGCTTGCTAGGTGGGGAGTCTGCTTGAAGAGTGTCTCCCTCTGCCCCTCTTCCCACTTGCAAATGCAGGCTTTCTTTCTCTGTGTCCGTCCCTCTAAAATAATGAAGTGGATCTTAAAAAAAAAAAGAAAAAGAAAAAAGAAGAAGAAAGGAAGAGAAAAAAAGAAAGATCAGTACACAGGCAGATATCTAAATAGGGAATCATGTGGTGAATAAAGAAAAGGGAGGTCAGTCAGGGAAAGAGATGTCAGGAAATAACTCCTTGAGGAGGAAAGGCCACAAAAGATGAACAGAAAGAGGAAGAGAAGTGCAAACAGAAGAGACGCGTGAGGCAGCAAGGCATATTCTGGAAGCGTGGCTAGTGGTCAGGATGAGGAATAGGCTGAGGGGGCTTGGAGAAGAAAGGAGGAGGCCGATGGTGGAGGGCTTTCTGTGCGCAGCTGTGCTCTTGGACTGACTGCCCCCAGGACAGCGGGGAACCGTTAGAGGATTTTAAGCAGGGAAGTGACTGAGAGAACCAGAAAATCCATTTGTCTGCTCTCTTTTACAATAATTTACAAAAATCCTGATGAATAGTTTGGATTTCTTTTTGCACTAAACTGGTCCCGAGATTGAAAAGTATAGGGGTGTTCAGCATCTCTGAGCCACAAGCTATTTCTCTAGTGAGTTCTGACCACTTCTAGGCTAAAAATGGAAACAACATCGAGAGGAACAATAAAAGTACTGGCCTCTTTTATTCCACCCCCACCTCCCTGAAAGAAAGCAATAAGATGCACAATTTCCCCTTAAAGGTTCTAAGTCAGTAATGGCTCCCAGCCTCTCTCATGTTTTCTGTTCAACACCATCACTACCTAACCCACTCACTGGCATACTTGGAGAGGACAAATCTAGGGTCAAGGAATCTGTCCTCCTCAGTCAAGGTCAAAATTAGAAGAAATAGAAAAGACTGGGACATCTATTGCTTCACTGAAACTCAACACGCCATTTCCCGACCAAAGAAAGCTTTCCCCTTAGTTACCTTCCAGAGGTCTGAACACCAGTGAGACTTCCTCAGCTGTGCCCAGAGGTCAAATAATGGCAAATAATGGAGTTATTTGGTGATGGAGGTGATGGAGGCACATAGTGTTCCAGATTGAGTTCCACATACCAGAACCTTTTCCAAAGCTATGAACGGCCAGGGAAGGTGACAGAATCAGGCATCATTACAAAATGAAGGTCACAGTAAGATGTGTACAAATGCGAAAGGAACCATGGTGGCCGTGTAAAGCATCAGAAAAAAGCTGACCCTTGGGGCGCCTGGGTGGCTCAGTGGGTTAAAGCCTCTGCCTTCAGCTCAGGTCATGATCCCGGGGTCCTGGGATCGAGCCCCACATCGGGCTCTCTGCTCAGCGGGGAGCCTGCTTCCTCCTCTCTCTCTCTGCCTGCCTCTCTGCCTACTTGTGATCTCTGTCTGTCAAATAAATAAATAAAATCTTTTTTAAAAAAAAATGCTGACCCATTTCTTGGCCTGTTTCACGTGCATTTTATGAATATGATTGATAGCAGTAGTAGGAATGGTGATGCCGAACATCACAGACTGGAAATCCATGATCAAGTACAATTCCACAGCAGTCATTGGCAATGAGTTTTCTGTCTTTAACACCCTACCCTGTCTTTAATACCCTATAGTATCCTAGTTGAACTTTGGAATTATCTGGAGAGCTTTAACAAACTTTCCCTGTATACCATTCTAGAACAATTCAACCAAAATATCTGCAGGAGGGCTCTTAAGTATTCTTAGGAGAAGTCCTTGTTACAAAAGATCTCTCTATAAACTGACATCACATATGTGGTAAGATTTCTAGGCCATCCTGATCGTGAGTGACATTATCATTCCCGCTAGAACAGACGTGAAATGTGATGGGGAAAAATAACTGGGAAATCCATGGACTTCCAAGTTGACAAAAAGCAGAATACACGACCCCAAAATATGTCACTTTGGAATGTGGATTATTTGAGTTGAAGGCAGTCAAGACTCAGCAGACTCAAGAAGAACGTCTACCTCTCCCTTAGGTACCTATAAGAATTTAGATGGAGGGCTTGCTCGGGTTAGAGAGCTATTGCTGGAGATAACTTGTATCTGAATGACCTATCTTGGAAGGCAGGGCAAAGAGTGAACTCTCCGCTCTTCTTATCGTCCTGGGAATCACCCTCCCCGCCCTTAAAGCCCCAGCTTCCTATCCTATCGCTGAGCTCAGGATGGCATATAAGCTTCAACTGCTTGACTTGCTCTTGGGTCTCGTATTTTTATGGGTCTTCCATACTTAGGAAATTAGTTTTTCTCCTGTTGATGTCTATGTCAAAGGAATTATGAGACCAGCCAAATAACGTAGGGGGTAGAAGGAAAATGTTTCCTCCCTGCCATGAACCATCTCTCTAAACTAAGGTCCCTAGTGTTTCACTCACCAATTTCCCAGACACGTTCTTTATTCAACCTCATTGAGTTGTAGCTCCTTCATTTGCAAAATTAGGATAACATGGCCCATTTTGAGGAGTGTGATGGGGACTGAATGCCTGTGTGGCACTTGACACCTAGAAAGTACTCAAACAAAATTAGCTATAATGGTAACCACCACTAGAAAACAAAGATAAAGAATCAAGACATACATAGCATCCCAAATACTGAGGCTAACTAGATAGATTCACAGCCTGGCCAGGCAAATTGCTTAAATCCTCTGGGTCTAATTCCTTGTAAAATTTCCACCAGTTGAAAAGTTTGAGCTGGTTGTTTTCAGGGGTCACTTAAATCTCCAACGTTGGGTCTTAAGCAAACACCAGCACCAGACTGGAAGGGATAAAATTCTCATCAGGAGGTTAGTGAATATGGCTGTCCTGTTCCTGACAAAAAGAAAGAGCTAGAAGAAAGGGTAGCAGACAGTTCCACAAGGCGCAGTGCACCGGCAGAGCCGGGCCTTTCCCTGGACACATCCGAAATAGATTCTACGCCCCTTCTCCAGCTTCAGCCAGCAACTCTATACCATCTCTATGTCCCACATTCCACAAATCTAGCAGGCACTTAATCAGGCATCACTAAGTAGTAGGGAGGGGAATGTAAAAAAAAGTACATTAACTAGAAAACAGAGAAGCTAATTCTCCCTGTTGCTCCAAAGCCAAGGGGGCGGAGGTCTCAATGTCTCTGTACCTCAAACTCCCCTCTTTGTGAAGGGAATAGCAATACTTCAACTTACTTCCCGGCGTCTTGAGAAGGTAAATGATTTTGACCTACTAAGATGAACTCTGGGAACTCGGGAATATCAGAGGAAAAGAAAACCCGAGATGCTCTGAATCCACTGCAGGAAGATTTTTAAAGACCAGAAATGGACGCTATTCCATTTAAATGAGATCTTCAATTAAAAAAAAAAAATGCCATTGCAAACTAGGGGTGGCCTCAGAAAGCTGACAGTGGAAATGCCCATGAATAGAACTGAATGCACAGCGCGGATAACAGACAATAAAATGCAAATCTTGTGTAAGCCTCCTGTTGGGTGCCTCAAAGAGCAGCAGATTCTACCCCCGACCCCCACTTCTCCAGCTTCCCCTGTAGAAACAATCGGCACTACTGCCCAAGGCACTTTAAGAAATGTATTACTGGTACATTTGCATACATTAGCATTATCTAGAATACGAAATGGTGCTATTATTATGTGAGCAGGCTCAGTTTAAACGGGCTGTCAGTTAACTGCCTCCAGGCTTGGCAGCATCTAGTTTGTTGGCAGATAGAACCTTCCAACCTGCTTTTCCTGTCATGTTTTGACAAACATTATCATAAACCAGGTGCATTTTGAGCTGTCACCTCATGGAACATCTGCCTTATCCATCAAGGAGAGCACCCATTAAAACTCGGGGACATTATTTCAGCAGCTAATTAACCAAGCTAAATGAACATGTAAATTCATTTTCAATTCAACTTTCCATTTCTTTTTCCAGCTGCTAATAGAGGGAGTCAAGTCAGT
This sequence comes from Neogale vison, assembly GCF_020171115.1. Lineage (NCBI taxonomy): Eukaryota > Metazoa > Chordata > Mammalia > Carnivora > Mustelidae > Neogale > Neogale vison. The sequence goes on along the minus strand of NC_058102.1, from coordinate 131,898,336 downwards.
GATGTGTTATGAATGGATGATGTGTGAGCTTATGTCTTAATAAAAAACACATGTCCATGCAGATTTTTACGGCCAACAACTATGAAAACTCTAACAATTTTAAAACACCCACAACACATCCAAAAGGCGCTATATTGCATTTAATAATTCTGAGATGTTGATTATTAATGTGAAAAGTTCTTTCCTATACATACGAGAAATGCATTTGGCATCTGAGCTAAAAATACTGGAGAGTCCCAGGATATCTCTCCTACAGCCGCCTGTGAACCTCAGCACCTGACCATGACCTCATCTCTCTTGAATGCCCCAAACAAGGATATTCTCCAGAAGGACCAACTCAGTGTCCTGTGTAAACACTTCTCAACATGCTTTCTTTCAAAATGAACGGGAATGAGAACAATGTCTTTGAGTTTAGACTTACTTGATTTTTAAAACCGAGGAAATTTGGGTTTGCCATCTGCCCAGTCGCCCCCTTCCCTTCAGTATGATCCAAACTTCAATCCTGGGAACTACAGGATCACACTTGAGACGATGAGTTTTCAGTCAGAGCAAAAAGTGCTCTGTGAGGGGCACCTGGGTGGCTCAGTAGGTTGAAGCCTCTGCCTTTGGCTCTGGTCATGGTCTCAGGGTCCTGGGATCGAGCCCCACATTGGGCTCTCTGCCCAGAGGGAAGCTTGCTTCCCCCTCTCTCTCTCTGCCTGTCTCTCTGCCTACTTGCAATCTCTCTCTGTCAAATAAATATATAAAATATTTTTTTTTAAAAAAGTGCTCTGTGAAACCAGGGAGAGCGCATCTCCAGAGAAGATGCGAGAGAAGGGATCAAGGTGTTCAGGCTAGCCTGAGGTCAAGCGTCAGTGTCTAGCATGGGGATGAATCGGTTTTCTATAAGTGGGGATGCCAGTGAACGTGGGGAAGAGGTTTGTAAAAAAATGGGGCGCCTGGGTGGCTCAGTGGGTTAAAGCCTCTGCCTTCGGTTCAGGTCATGATCCCGGGGTCCTGGATCGAGCCCCGCATCGGGCTCTCTGCTGAGCAGGGAGCCTGCTTCCTCCTCTCTCTCTCTCTCTCTCTCTGCCTGCCTCTCTGCCTACTTGTGATCTCTGTCAAATAAGTAAATAAAATCTTTAAAAAAAAAAAAAAAAGAGTGCCAGACCTGAGTGCAACCAGCCCCTGCTTCAAAAGACAACCGGTCCCCCCTAGGACAAGTTAGTTCCGGAGTACGATCTGCTCCTGCACTTTGGAAAAGGCGCCGAGAGTCAACTCCGGGACGTGGAAAGAAAAGCAAAGGTGGAGACATTCCTGTCGACGACGCAGAAGCCAAGCGCCGTTCCTCTGGCAGCCGGGCTGGGCACCGGCACTCACGCGCCAAGTAGGCACAAGATGGACAGTCTGGCAGCTGTTCAAAGTGCTCTGATTCCGCAGGGCCCCGCCAACTGATGTGCGAATTGTGTTAATTAATAGGGAGTGTGTGTGAAGGAAATGATGATCACATAGCAAACGCTGCTCTGCTCAAAGCGAGTGGATTTGGGTCTTCTGTAGGGCTGGATGGGAGACAAAAGCATTTAGGAATAAAATCCTATCCCATCCATCCATCTCGGTACCGACTTCCGTGCCCTCTTTACTGGCCAAATAAGCCTAAAGAAACCACTCATTCGCCGCCTCTAGGCATAAGTCTATCGAACATCTAAAAGGTTCCATGCCTCGTCATATAAGCCTGGTCCTCTGCCCTGGGGGATGCAGAGATGACCCCGGACCCCACTGTGGGCCTCCAGAATTCATCGATCGCAAGTCAGCAGGTGAGGAGATTACTCCGTCTGTGAGTAATTTAAAAGATGAGACATGATCTGAAAGCATCGGGAATGTCGTAGAAGCATCTTCGAGAAAAGGCTCCGTCCACGCTCCCTTCTTTGAAAACTAGCCATGCCCACAAAGGGACAGGGGAAGGGACAGGGCCCTGTCGGGCCACAACGATGAGATGCAGACGAGAGAGGGGACCTCAGATGAACTAAGAGATTTTTTTTGTCTTGAGAATTAGAATTGTAATTCGGAAAGGATTTCCCCAGGCCTTAGAGCTGAGCCGCTCAAGAAAGCTGGGGCTGGGACGGCCGTTTCCTCCCGCCTGCACCCCGAGAAGCCGGCAGAGACTGTCCGGCTGTGGGAAAGGAGCAGAAGGAGGCAGATACCCAGAGCGAAGCAGAGATAAGGGATTACCTCAGTGTTCCTTCAAAGATGGGGGAGCAACTCCAGATTCTGACTGGCCAGCCCCTGCTTCAGCCCCCGAGGGACCTACCTGGACTTCCTACCACAGGCGCCTTGACTTGGGCTGGACCCAGGGAGTCAGGGAGGCGGACAGCCCTGCAGTGCGGAGAGGAGGCTGGGTCTGCGAGCAGGTGTGTGGGGCCGGCAGGACGGGCATGCAAAGGGCACCAGGTGCGATTTCATTCCCTTCATCGAACAGACAGTCCTGGGGGGTCGGCCCCATGGGTTTCCTGCCATTCTGTCACCTCTGCCTTGGGGGCTGAAGCCCTCTCCATTGCCAACAGAGGGCATAGGGTGTGATTGAGGAACACGTGTCTTAATCCTTGTTCTAAGACATGGTTCCTGTGACCTCGGCCTCATTCATTCCAGCTTCCAACTACTGTCCCTTCTACTTTCCCTCAAAGGGCTCTGAAAACATGACCTGACGGCTGCTTCGAGTCAGCACACCGCAGTCCGTCCCTCGGTGATGTCTAAGAAGTCTAAGAACGTCTTTTTGGACCTTCGGCTGGCACGCCTTCATGCGACGCCTCTGGACAGAAGCCTCGTAACCTTGACTGCTTTTCAGTCTGTCATATACGTATGTCCTGTTTTCACAGTTACACACTACTTGAGAGCAAGGACTATGCACTGTTCCTCTCTTCAAAGCCCTAATGTGTGGTCACCTTAATGTGAGAATAAGATCTTCATAAACAAATGACAACCAAGTCCCCTCAGTGCTCATCAGTTCGTCAGGACATGTGAAGACGGCAACATCTCTGAACTCCAGCCGGCCTGCTCTCTTGCCGTGAGCCCCTCTACTCTCCACCCCAGGGCAGGCCTGAACTCTAAGGTCAGCTTCTCAGCACAAGGAGACTTTAGGGACCAAGAAGACCAATCCCTGTTCCAGAAGAGGAAACCGAGGCCCAGAAAATATCACCCTCCGCACATCCTCTACTAGCCAGTGGCCCATGCGGCCTTTTCAAATAGATGTCTGCATTTTGTGAGGAGGAGGAAGTGGAAGAGAATCTGGACAGCTACCCTAACTCTGCTTCTTTCTCCAGCCTCTAGAAGCTGTGGGGAGTCAGGCTTCTGAGGTTTCCTGCCTGCTCTCAGATGCTGAGGAGCCTCTGTTCCTGGCCAAACTCCTGGTCACCGAGCCCAGCCCAGCACCGATCTGAAACACCTGGGCAGAGGACTTCTCAGGACTTCTCAGGTTTAAACTGCTCTCCTCAGCATCTCCATCTGCCCACCCCCACCTCCCAGGCCAGAGAAAACAGCTCCAGGATTCAGAAACCCAGGCAAAGCTCACTTCACTCCAGCTCCCAACCTTATCTTACACGAATCTGTTCTGGCTCTCTGACCACAGCAGTGAGCTCCCCTTCTCTGTAGGGGATTCCGTCTAAGACCCCCCCAGTGGATGTGTGAAACCACGGATAGTACTGAGCCCTATGTATACCTTGCTTCTTCCTGCACATATATACTTCTGAAAACTTAATCTATAAATAAGCCCAGTAAGAGGTTAACATCAATAACTAATAATAAAATACAACAATTATACTGATATACTGTAATAAAAGATATGTGAATATGGTGTGTGTCTCTCTCTCAAAATATCTTCCTGTACTGTACTCACCCTCCTTGCGATGATGTGAGATGACAGAATGCCTAGGTGATAAGAAGAAGTAAGGTGAGTGACGTTGTCACGGTGACTTGGGTCAGGCCAGCCTTCTGCAGATTCGTCAGAAGGAGGGTCATCAGCCTCCAGCCCCTGTGTTCATTGACCAAGGTGACCGAAACTCCAGAAGGCAAAACTGTGGATAAAAAAAGATTTCTGTGCTCAGATACCACAGCTTAAGAAATCAGCTCCTAGGGCGCCTGGGTGGCTCAGTGGGTTAAAGCCTCTGCCTTTGGCTCAGGTCATGATCTCAGGGTCCTAGGATGGAGCCCCACATCGGGCTCTCTGCCCAGTAGGGAGCCTGCTTCCCCCTCTCTCTCTGCCTGCCTCTCTGCCTCCTTGTGATCTCTCTCTCTGTCAAATAAATAAAACCTTTGAAAGAAAGAAAGAAAGAAATGAATGAATCAGCTCCTAATTGGGGGGAGGATGCCCAAACCAGTTGCTCTGCCCACGTCCAACTTCAGACCAAGCACCTTATGCAAAGCAGGCACAAGATGGACAGTTTGGCAGGAGTTCAGCTATCTCGGTTCTCGGGAACTCTCTGGCAAACGCCTAGGCGGAGGAAGGAGTGTGCTAATTAATGGGAAATTCATGTAAAGGAGATTCGTGCCACATTTCACATCAAAGACCCTCTCCGGAAAGGGGGGCTCCGAAGAGAGACGCAGTATGAGGCAGGTCTGAGGTGTTTGTGAAGGAAGGCGCGGTCCTGCCTTCCCTCTGGAGAGCCACACAGTCCCTCTGCCCCTCCTCCCCACACTAACGAGACACTTGCCTCTTCATTGTCTCCCACAGTAGTGGAAATGAATCTTTTCAGAGCATTTGGTGCTCAGAACCCTTCTCTGCAGAGACACCTAGCCAGCAGCCCCAGGGCCCTTGGGTGCTGAGTCCAAGGATATGCATCAGCAGCCCGGCTTCCCCTTGGGGGTGTTTCTGTTTTCCTAGCAACACCCCCCATCCTCATCGGCTCACAGAGCTGTGCCTTCTCTGTGGACAGGCAAAGAAACAGGCCAGAAAACCAGCCCCATCGCGCTGAATGTCAATTGCGGCTTATGTGTCTCTCTCTCCCATAAGACTGAGCCTTCCCCGAGGACATAACCGGTCATATTCCTGGGACCATATTGTAGGATGATGAGACACGTGGAATCAGTGAGGAGAAGAATGCATGACTAAGCTCCAGGGATAGGCTCTGATAAACTCAGATTAAAGTGAAAACCACCACCAGGGCAAAGAGATACTGTCCCCGAATATTTGCATTTGTCAGGTCTATCACTCACGCAGTGAAAGGAGGTAGAATTTAAGTAACAGGTCCTTGGGAGGAGAGAAGTTTAGGGAAAAGGCAGAAGAACAACAGGGAGCCCTCAAGCGCTGCGTACAGCTGAGAAGGCAGCCCGTGGTCTCTAAAGAATTTGCCAGAAATTTTAAATAACATCATTGATAGTATCCCCCTCATGCCCCCCCCCAAAATCTGTAGCTGATCTAAGTTTTAAAGAGTTGTTTATTGAGTATGAATAATATATGTAGGTGTCAAATGACACATTTTTATAATCTGTCAAATGATATATTTTTATAACTTACCCTTTAACGTACATTGTATTGTATACAGAGTTTAATTAGATGGTAGAGCATTGGACTGCAGAGTTTAATTAGGAGAAATCCCATTCTGTCATGGGCTCCCAGCACACGCCTACTCGGTTACACCTGTTCCTTTGGAGAGTAAGTTTTTCCCAGTCCAGAATCTTCACGCCTGCTCTAGGTGGAATTACGTCTGTGGTCTCTGTGGTACCGTGTGTCCTTCCCCTAAACAGTGGGTCCTGAGGAGACAAGGACAGAAGAGTGATTGGAAAGACAGATTTGAATTCTAATCCTGTCATTCCATGGGACCCCCTTGGAGGGATTTGTGGCTCAGTGGGTTAAGCCGCTGCCTTCGGCTCAGGTCATGATCTCGGGGTCCTGGGATTGAGTCCCACATCGGGCTCTCTGCTCAGCAGGGAACCTGCTTCCCTCTCTCTCTCTCTCTGCCTGCCTCTCCATCTACTTGTGATTTCTCTCTGTCAAATAAATAAATAAAATCTTTAAAAAAAAAAAAAAAGTAAATTTTAAAATAGTGAAACAGGAGGCACCTGGGTGGCTCAGTGGGTTGGGCTCTGCCTCTGGCTCGGGTCATGGTCTCAGGGTCCTGATCAAGCCCCATATCAGGCTCTCTGCCTGGCAGAGGGCCTGCTTCCCCCTCTCTCTCTGCCTGCCTCTCTGCCTACAGTGCTCTCTCTCTCAATCAAATAAATAAATTAAAATCTTAAAAAAAAAAAAAGAAACCAGTGAAATATTGAGAACTATGAGGTATAATTGTGTATGGAGGGGTGCAAACTTTAATTCCTATTTTACTGATTTTTTTTTTTTTTTTTTTAACAGAGAGATTGAGAGAGAGATCACAAGTACACAGAGAGGCAGGCAGAGGGAGAGGGAGAAGCAGGCTTCCTGCTAAGCAGGGAGCCCAATTCAGCGTTGAATCCCAGGACCCTGGGATCATGACCTGAGCCGAAGGCAGACACTTACCCAACTGAGCCACCCAGGTGCCCCATTTTACTGAATTTTAATCTTTGAATGTAAAATGCATTCATTTTCATTGATAATTGTTTTCGAACTAAGAAGTGAACTCAGAAAACAATTTCACATTGGTGACGTGACTTTGTAGTTGCCTCAATTACCCTTTTTCCATTTTACGAATTTTCATTTACTCATTCCTGAAAAGTCATTTTCCTAAGATGTTATTCTATCAGTTTGTAACCAAAGGATTGAACTTTCAACTGCGAGGTAGATGTAAAATCTATTGATTAGTTGCACTTCTCTTTCTTTTTTTTATACGGTAATACTTATTTTAGGCTTTAAAAAAACTTTCTTCTTGACCAGAATATATAACAAAGTTCAAGAAAAAAAGAAATTGTGCCATATTTCTTTTTTAACATTCTTCCCTTAATTTTACAATTGTTGCTGAAAATGGTGTTGCTGTCTAGAGGAGGTGGTTGTTAAAATATGATCCACCCCCGATGTCCAATATGTTCCCCCCGGGGAGATCTAGGGCAATGAAATCATACTATGTAAGCCATCCCCTCACTCTGACCCGCTCTGCCCCTACCTGTCACTCACTGGTCCTTATTTTACTTTATTCATAGCATTTCTCATTCTCTGAAATCCTTCCCTCAACCTCTTGCTCCTGCTCCTTTTCCTTCTCCCTCTCTCAGTCCTCCTGCAGGAATATGAGCTCTCAGGGGAACAGAAACAGTGTCCTTGTTTGTATTGTACATAGAAGGTGCTTCAGGAACATTTATTGGATTAGTTAATTAAACACGCCACACCTAAGGCAAATTTCTATTACAGTCTGGAAATGCTGACCCCCTTAATGATACTCAGACCCAGAGTGAGTGGACCTTCCCCTGCAGGCTGCCAGGGCTCCCCAGTGCTATATCCTTTAATTATGTCGCTATTTTTGCTCCTCGGGGCTATGATAGTCGAAGTCGAGTTGCTAAGGGCAACGTAACTTTGCTTTTCCATCTTTATCGACTCCCCTCAGAAAAAGTACCCCAGAAAAAGATCTTTTAGAAGGTGCAAGTGTGAAAAGCCCCCAGAGGAAGAAAAATGCCCCCAAACTATACTCTTCTGTAATGCAATCATAATTATAAAAATCTCAGTCCAACAATTTGAATGATTTCTTTCCAGCTGCCATATTAATGGATTTTAAAGAGTTTTGTTTCTTAGTGATTTTTACATTGGATTATGGAGTTCTTTGGGGGGGGGCAGGAGGAATCTTCAAGATATGAAAACATAAAAAGATCGATTTCTAGGCACTATGAGTTGCAATCCATGCCATTCGGGGCAGTAGGAAGGACAACACGTACCTTGTCTCAGCGTTCTGAAGGTGAGGCTGATGAGGGGACCAAGCTCAGTGTGACCCATGCTCACATTCAGTCAGTCTCTAAATCTTAAAGGCTATAACTTCAAACTACTCCTCACATCTAACCCTTCCCGTCCATTTATAAACCAACAGCCTTGGTTTCCCTGCCTTCCAATATTGCCTCAATTCTGCCAATCCATTCTTCCCAAAGCCAACAGTCAGACTATAGCCCTCACTGTATAAAATGCTCCAATGGCTTTTCTTCGCCTGCAGAGGAAGGTTCAAGTTCTTTAATGAGTTGTCTTCTCCAGGATAGCACCAACTCTCCTGGTCCCTCATCTTGTACTTAACAATCAACCTACCTCTTAATAGTTCTCCAAACACCCCATGAGGCTTCTCACGTGAGCTCTGTGTCTATGTCTAGATTGACCTTATGCCCATTCTCTCCCTACTCAACCCTCTACACGGTGGCTGATTCCCACTCACTTTGTAAGACTCAGTTAAGTGTGACCTCCTCCAGGAAGCCTTCTTGGAAACACTCTTCTGCCCGGTCAGACTTAGGGCCAGCCCCTCTGTATTCCCGAAGACCCTCCTGTCATTCTCTGTATGCTGTCAAATTGTAATTATGTGAACACGGATCCATTAACCTTATTAGACTGTGGAATTTCTAAGGTCAGAGACCATACCTCATTCATCTTTATCTTGGTACGTAGGACAGTGTCTGCACAAAATTGGCATTTAGTGAATTAATTAAGTAAATGAATGCACAAATGACAAAATGGGCTTTCAATTAAAATATATATTCTTAGGAAGGGCTAAAAGTAAAACTAAAAGAACTGCTTTTATGTAAAAATAAAGTCATATGAACATGAGATCACCCTGGTCATTCTGGGAAAAGTTTGCCCAACAGCCAGTTCAGCCCCCTCCTTGCCAGGCTTTCTCAAGTCCCATGAAGGGACTCCTTGCCCTAATTTGTGCACGGAGGATATTATCCTCTGGGGTTGCTAACTTAGCACTTCTCACGGGTGCTGAAATAACTGTCACCGGGTCCAGTTGTACCTTGGGTCGGAGCAGAAATAGATGTGTAAGGAGCTGAGACACGCTGTTTTGGGTACTGAAATCCCAATTGTGATGTGTAAGCTTCGAGGGGCATCTCGTTCGTTCCCTGAAGTTAGATCTGGGTTTCTGGAGAAGCTTTCTTGGCATGTGTGCCTCCCAGGTCTCCCTTCGGTCCCATGAGCTGATCGTCCCCCAACCCTACTTTTACTTGACTCCGACAGGCTCTTAGGGTTAAGAACATATATTTTGATAAAGCTTCCCAGTTACTTCCCAGTTATGTACTCAGCCCACATTGCCAAACACAACCCCCTTGGACAGCTATCAGACTATGCCCCCCTCACCAAATGCTAGGGTCAGAGCAGTAGCAACAAGGCTCTTCTGGGACTGGACACCTCACTCTTCCTCTCCTCACACTCAGGGCAGCCCCAGTGTTTGCAGTGTTTCCCTAGGAGAACCATAAGAAACAGGAAGAAGTAACATTGTGGGTCATTGGAAAGGACATGATCAGATGCTAGAGGGGGGAAAAAAGTAAAGTCAAGACAGAATTCCGAGGAAATGAATACAGACTGGCCTTCTGGGTTTGCACAACCCAAAATACGGTTCTCCTGGCCAAGAATGAATGCATGAAGAACAAGACTTTGTCCAAGCTCCTGCAACCGTGGGGTAAGGACACAGTTTCCAAGCCTGCAACCGTGGGGTAAGGACACAGTTTCCACCTTCAGTGACACTCCCCAAAGGCAGAGGAAAGAAAATAGCAGAACAATGATAGCAACTGTTACCACCTGCACTGCTTTCATGAAACTGGAATTGGAAGGAGATTTTGCAAACGTCGTAATAGAGCAAACCGACTGGAGGCAGGCATTGCCCTCCTAACACGCCAAGTGCCTCTAAATGTCCACAAAGCCGGCTAGCAAGAGGGTGCAGGAATGTCTCAGGCCTCTGATCAAAACAAAACAAAACAAAAACCAAACAGAAACCATGAAAGAAAAGCATGTTTATTTGCAGCCATTTATTTATTCGACAAGTATTTATTGAGTTCCCTCTGGATGCCACGTCCCTGGCTAGATCACAAACTACAAGACTATGTCCCTTTTGTTGGCTATCATGTTCCCAACACTTAGTATAGTACCTAGCATGTGGTAGGTGCCCAATAGAATGGCCAAATAAATTCACAGGAAGATAGATTGCTAGCAGGACAGCATTAGGAGCTCCACAGACATTTCCCAGGGAAATGGGTAAAAAAACATTATTTTATTTTATTTTATTTATAAGATTTTTTAAAAAACATTTTTAAAAGACACAGGGCTTCCTCTCTCCCAGCTCCCAGCGGAAGGGCTTTCTTCCTTGGAGGAGCTGGACATCGGCCTCAACTCCCCAGTGCTGAGGCTAAGTTGTGAGCAAGTGTGGTAGGGAGGTGGGGGTTCCCTTGAACCCCCACTGGTGGAAGGTAGGTTTTACCTTGGGTGCAGGTGTGCTAAGAATACTGGGTCCTCCACTCCTGTTCAGGCTTGTAAGGCAGTGAGTGGTTCCACGCTCGGAGAGGTAAAAAAATCTCAGACTATGGCTCTCCTCTCTCCATCAAGTGCTCGACTCCTAAAGTAGGGGTATCATTCAGAGAGAAGGCTGTCATGGTCCCCACCCCCAGCTCCAGAGCCCTGGCTCAGAAGTTCTAATGGGGGGAGAAACAGACCATACAACAGGTAGCTTCTAATCTTCCCAGAGGAAACGGCTTCATTTGTAGCTGAGGGGTAGAGAGATTCAAGCCTAGGGAGCCCTCAGTAACAGGGGACATGGTGATGGGGGAGAATTGGGAGAGGTTTGTGGGATTTGGTGAGGACAGAGGTTAAGCTGTAGGCTGGTTAATTTTCAGAGGAGAGAGCACCGAGGAAGGACATGGTGGGGCGGATTCCTCCCAGGGTCAGAACATGTAACAAACAGTGACCTCAGGAACTTGTCCTTCAAGGGAACCTGTGATTGGATGTGTCTATAGAGCAATTTTGTCTCTAAGGTATTGCAGGAAACAATCAAGCAATTAATCAACCAGCCAGAGGGGATCCTAATAGCTGGGAGTGGTCATCTGCCATCTGCCAGAGGGGACAGTGGGCTCCCCCCAAACTGTGCTTCCCTGAGGAGCAACAGCAGAGTCCTAATACTGTGGGGGGAAGGAGCAGGGACAGTGAAACTTCGGGGAAAGGAGCCAAGCCTGTCACTACACAAGCTCAAGAAGCGCAGAACGCCAACCACACCTCAGGCGGGAGAGGAGGGAAGCACAAGTGGGCTCCAATATGCTCAGTTCCCAGTAAAAAATTACCAGACATGCAAAGAAACAGGAAAGTATGACCCATATACCGGGCAAGCAACAGAAACAGCCCGTGAAGGCAGACAGATGGTAGAATTCTCGGAAAAAGAGACTTCCAAGTAGCTGTTATAAATCTGTTCAAAGAACGAAAGGAAACTGTGATTAAAGCCGCAAAGGAAGGTATAAGAATGATGTCCCATCCCCTAGGGAATCTCAATAAAGAGACAGACCTGAATTAGGATCGGAGTCAAGGAATGAACTGGTCAATAAAAGATCATAGCCTTTGAGCAGCAGGATGACCCCTGACATGTGCAGAGACCAGGATAAGAGTAAAAATGGAGGCTTGTCTACCATATGTCTAAATATTTAAAAGTTATCACATCAACTAACAGACTGTTAAATAAATTATGTTTTAGCCCCATACTCGGAAAAATGTACTTTTGCCGTGACTTCGATACTTGACGTAGGATTGTGAGTGACGCAGACCACCACGTGCAAGGCCTGGTCCCCCCTGCTTCGTCTGAGAGCTGCTTTTGGCCACTGCAGGTACACCCACCCTTGGATCCAGAGGCCTGTACAAACCCCGAAGGTGGCCCCAGAGCCTTTGCACCGGGAACCTCTGAGTCTCAGGTTCCCCAGAGCATAGCCCAGATCTGAAGAGCAGTTGTCAGCTGTGAGCAGACCTCAGAATCACCAAGAGGGCTGTTAAAGCACTGACCGCTGGTCCCATCCGTGAGCATGTCTGACTCAGGAGTTTTGATCCGGGTCCAAGAATCTACATGTTTAACGAATTCCCGGGTGATGTGATGCTTCTGCTTTGGAAACTGCATTCCGAGAACCACTGGGGTAGAGAGGCTCTGGGTAGGCATTGTTTTATTGCTCTGGGAGTATTAGGACTCTGCTGTCCCTCCTCAGGGAAGCACAGTTTGGGGGGTGCCCACTATCCCCTCCGGCAGATGGCAGATGACCACTCCCAGCTATTAGGATCCACTCTGGCTGGCCGATTAATTGCTTAGGGAGAGCCCTTCGGCAGAGAGCCAGGGCAAGGCTTTAAGCACAGGGCCTAAGACAGGGGTCCCGAGCTGTAAGCAGCGGCAGAATGGGTACCAGGGGGCCTGGGAGATTGCGGAGGAGGAGGCATAAGGGGGTGTCTGGCCCTCTGAATGCAGCCGTACTTCAACCCTGGAGTCCGGTCATTTGATCAGAGACTCACGCTCCCTCGCCATCGACCAGCCACTTGCCTCCCACCAGTCGGAGGGCCGGAGGCTCAAGGATGCTTCCAAGGCCTCCTATCACCAGTCATGGGACGGCACAGCAGCAGGGTCAACTGAGGTTGCAGTGAGAACAGGAATTTCTTTGTTCACTCTGAGAAATGCCAACTAAATCATTTGAGCACAAAACCTCTTTCTGGAGTATCGACTATGAACACCGCGTGCGAGTATTTCGGGAACTGCGGCCCCGCCCCCTTCTATCAGGAGGCTCCACCGCCTCCCTCATCAAACTCTTAAGAAGGTAACCGAGCGATAGAATAAAAGATCTTTTTTTTTTAACTTTCTCTAACCCTAAATTAAGAGTTGTCAGATGACTAAGCTGTGAACAGCAGAAGAGCAAAAGCCAAATCACAGGGTATGGTTCCCACACAGTTGCCCATTGCCTGAACCTGGAGAGGCAGAGGAAGGCTTCCGCAGCCGTTCCCAATAGAACCACCCTGGCGAACGGCGCTTTTGTCCAACAAATTGATTCTATGAGAAAATCTACACTTTCCTGGGGCACACCAGGGAGGAAGGAGCCTACTTTATTTAAAAAAAAAAAAAAAAAAAAAAAAGTTCATGCATTCCTTCCAGAAAATGACCACGACTAAAGACTTGAAAACACCAGGTCAGGAAGGAGCCCTAAAAGTAACAGGGGCAGCCTCGGTGCACCCTACCTCGGCCGATGAACTTCTTTTCTTTTCCTGTGCCTTAGGACGTCACCATCAGCCTTGATTTCCAGAGCGAGAGCAGCACAGGGAAGAAGTGACTTTCCCAAGGCCACGCGGTGTGTTTTCAGCCCACGCCGGACCACGCCTCTCTCCCAGGCTTCTGGGGGCGCAGCTGAAGGAGGTGACCTTTGCCGGAAGATAAAGGGTTAAGGAGCGGTGTCGCCTCTTGAAATAAACACCCCTGAATTTGCTCAAGGACATCCTTGAAATTCCTTCCCTCCAGCACTTTGTTTGCGAGCCCATAAATAGCTCCTCTTCAAACACAAACTGAAAGCCCAACCTAATAAAACAGGGAAAACCGTTTCTGGGCTGAAGTGCTTATTGTACTTGCACAGGTCAGAGCTATCCCGTTCACTCTGATCTCAGTTTAAATAAAACGTAAAGAATTTGAGGGCCGCATTCTCATGCTTGAGATTCCCGTGAAATGGGGACATTTTCCCGTGCCTAGTGCAAATGCACCTGAGGGGCGGGAAGGCTGGCGGACCTTTGACCAGTACAGATTGGGCAGTACACGTGCTCCGGGCCGAACAGGAAGGGAGTATGCAGGGGACTGAGCCAGGAACAGGGGGAAAAAGAAGGGCTTCCTGCTTTGCTGCTGCAACTTGCCTTAGATCATTAGTAAACAGTGGGAACGGGAATCTTCCCGTAGGTTGCTCTCTTCAGAGAGGCTAAGTACTTTTTTTCCCCCACACAGACTTATAACTGGAAGAGCTATTTATAGCTCCTCAAATTCAATCCTCTAATTTTACAAAAAAATTCTAAACCCAGAGCTTCCAAGCAGTTTGCCTTAGGCAGGTAGGCAGATAAGTGGGTAAGTGGGTAGGAGGTAGGGAGGAGGTAAGTGGGTAGGAAGTAGGAGGGTAGGTACAGGTAGGTAGATTGATAGGAAGTGGGTAGGGAGGTAGGTAAGTAGATAGGTAAGTAGAAGGTGGCCAGGTAGGTGGAAATTGTCAGGAACAAGGTCTCCTTGTCTGGCTATAGCAGGACTTTATCACCATAAGAAGAGATCAATAAAGAATTTCGACAGTTCGCATATGGAAACTTTTCAGTTCATTCTTGAAATAACGGCTCTCCAAGGTGACTGGCGCAGCTGTGACAAAGAATCCCATATAGGGACTCTGGGCGGAGCTCTAAATGTCTCTTGCGGGTCGGTCACTCTTGTAATATTCTCTTCTGTTTTTCTGAACGTTCCTAAAAATTTACATTTACAGAAAGCAAAACAAAAGCGATTGAATGACTTTTTGCAATACTTTGAGGATTCTCGGGTTTTCAGCTGCTTTATCCTAGGCTCTGTTTATATTAGCAACGCCTTTTGGCCATGACACAGCAGAACGTGAATCACAAGTCACTACCATTGGTGACAGAGACACACAACTCAGTAGATTCCTGAATTAATGAAAAGATAAAAAGATAAAAAGCCCAGCTGGCTCAGTCGGTTAAGCATCTGCTTTCAGTTCAGGTCACGATCCCAGCCGGGGATCGAGCCCCACATCAGGCTCTCGGCTCTTCGGGGAGCCTGCTTCTCCCTCTCCTTCTGCTCCTGCTCTCTCTCGCTAGCTCTGTTGCTCTCTCTCTCTCTCATATAAATAAATAAATAAATAGAATCTTTGAAAAGAAAAAAAAGAAGCTGAGGTATTGGCCTGAAGGGAAGAACATCCCCTGATGTCTTGTCTTGTGGCAGCAGTAGCCGCAGATGGCCCGTTGAAGACAAAACCTTCTATGGAGTCAGAAGCATCTCCTTGACAGACACAGCTGCCATTGTTTCAGGAGGGCATTTAAGGACACCAGATCTTGGCTTCTGGACCTCGCAGGGCCAGACTAGCCTGTATGCCTGGCGTGTCCTCCACTAGAGGGAGTGAGGGTCCTTCTGTGGACATCAGTGGGGGAGAACCGGCCAAAGCGGCTGTGCTCTGAAGTTCGGACAGGACAAGGGAGGCTGGGTCACTTCTGCTTTAGACACGTCTCTCTTTGACTTCAGTTTTCTTTTTTTTTTTTTTTTTTTTTTTTTAAGATTTTATTTATTTATTTGACAGAGAGAGATCACAAGTAGGCAGAGAGGCAGGCAGAGAGAGAGGAAGGGAAGCAGGACCCCTGCCGAGCAGGGAGCCTGATGCGGGACTCGATCCCAGGACCCTGAGATCATGACCTAAGCCGAAGGCAGCAGCTTAACCTACTGAGCCACCCAAGCGCCCTGACTTCAGTTTTCTACTCTGAGACTGTCCGGTGTGTGTGTCTAAAGGAGGCAGTGGGCACACTGGGGTCAACAGACAAAGAAGGATTCTGGAATGACGCATGGCGAGGACAAGCTAGGAAACCTGGGATCTCGGTTTCCTAGTTAGAAACTGCTCAGCTGTCACGTCACCTCCGTCTGGGGCCTAAATGATAACCCACGCACGCATCACAAGTCAATGGCATTTGCTTTGCCTACCTCTGACTTTGGCCGCACCCAAAGATGGTTAAGCGTTTTATGATTTTGTTTATTTATTGGACAGATTGAGAGATCACAAGTAGACAGAGAGGCAGGCGGGGTGGGGGTGGGGGAAGCAGACTCCCCGCTGAGCAGAGAGCCAGATGCGGATGCGGGGCTCAATCCCAGACCCTGAGATCATGCCTGAGCCGAAGGCAGAGGCTCTAACCCACTGAGCCACCCAGGTGCCCCAAGATTAATCTTTTTAGTAAGCAAACAAAGCAAGACCCCCTTCTCTCTTCAAAATTCTAACTCCATCCTGTAACGGATGATGGCAGTGTGGTGTTACGGAGTCGTTTCTGGGGTCTTCAAGAACATCCTGCTAAAAGACAGAGATAGGCAGGGGGAAGCGTTTGTCATATTATTTACCAGAGCAAAGTCAGAAAGAGACCACACGCACATCGCACAGGAACCGTAGAATAAATTATGAAGAAGTCACACCATATAATCTGATGAATCCTTCAAAATCAGCTTCACTGGGTGGCTGAGTAATTAAGCGTTTGCCTTCCTTTCAGATCCTGACCCCAGAATCCTGGGATAGAGTCCTCCATCAGGCTCCAAGGGAGCTTGCTTCTCCCTCTCTCACTCCTCCTGCTTGCGTTCCCTCTCTTGCTGTCTCTCTCTCTGTCAAATAAATAAATTTTTAAAAATCATGCTTTATTAATAATTTTAATGATGTGAGAAATGATTAAAAATAGTGTTAAGTAAAAAAAAATAGCACATTGGCTAATGGATACATAAAATGATCTCAACTAGTGTAATTAAAAGAAAAAAAAGCGAAGACACCAAAATGCCAGTATCTCTGAAAAAGTTACAAATGGGCTTATATTTTACTCTCTCTCTCTCTCTCTCTCTCTTTTTTTTTAAACGGAGCACTTACTTTTTGTAATTGTCAAAAAAAAGGAGATTTAAACCACCCGGCAAGAACAAGGGCTGGTTCTTGGGAGACACAGCAGGGTGGGCATGGGATGGGGGCTAGGGGGAAGGGACATTAGAACAAGACGGGAAAGACTGAGGAAGCAGTAGTGATAGGGTCCTAAGGACTCATTTCACTTTTCTTCCTGGTCACAGGACAGCATTGTGTCTAGTCCATCGCTGTGTTCCACCATCAAAAATCAGAAAGAAAAAAAAAAAAAAGAGTGACAGCATTATTGAAGACACTGCCTATTACAAAAATCGGCTCTTTCAGTCAGAGACAAATTAACGTATGGGCTCTAAGATCTTCTCTTTGACGGCTTCCCCTGGCAGAGAAAACAGAAAAATTAGTTACCATTTGAAGTCTTATCTTTATTCTGCTTCACTCAGTTCACACTGATTATGAATAGCTCGAATACCATTTAATGTGTTTTAAATGGTTTTCTGTACTTCATAGGATCCATTTGGTCATTGGCAGGTATCCACGGATGGGTGTGTTTTCTATCCTGATGGACATTTGCATTGTATACCAAGGAGTGAATATATTTGGCTTGGAGGAAAAGGAACATCAAATTACCACGGGGAGGGGCACCTGGGTGGCTCAGTCATTGGGCGGCTGACTTCCACTCAGGTCATGATCCCAGAGTCCTGGGATTGAGCCCCACATCAGGCTCACTGCTCTGAGGGAAGCCTGCTTCTCCCTGTCTGACTCCCCCTGCTTGTGTTCCCTCTCTCGCTGTGTCTCTCTGTTAAATAAACAAATAGAATCTTTAAAAAAAAAAAAAAATTTTACTACGGGGATGAGGGGGCATTTCAGGCATTTATTTTGAAAGAAAGCTTTGAGGTATCTTTTCCAGGCGCAGGAAGTCCTTCCATGAGCTAATTGTTTCCTAAGACCTTTGCTGGGTCATCCAGAGACACAGAGCCTGGAAGAAAAACGGTCTGGGAAGAAAGCGGCAAGAAACAATATTTGGAAACATGCTGGTGAGTTCCTAGGACGGTGGTCTTGAACTGTGGGAGTCGAAATAACAACCGTACCCGCTACTTTAACCAACTCTGTGTTGTATCTCATCTGGAAGGATGCGCTATGGAATGAGGAGAGGGTTGGTAGGCTCTGAAATAAGGTGAACAGGGGAAGGAAGATTATGAAAACTTGGGGAATGAACAAAGGATTTTTTAAACTAAAGGGACTAAGTAATCAAAGATTATTAGTAAGGAGGAGAAAGTCAAGGAGAAACGAGTAGAAGACAAAGGGGTCTATCGTAGGTGTTGGAAGGCCCGGCGGCTTAGCAAGGGCTCAGTGCCATCCAAGAGGAATCCTGAAATCACTCTGTTGTCCTCACATCGCCTTCAAGGCTCGGCCCTCACTCTGGGGGAAACCCAAACCTTGAAAATGATCACATTGGCTGCATCAACTAATCTTTTGACTTTGAACTTGTAAACGTTCCTATGAGGCTCTCCAGCTTTCTTATCTCTTTGTGGTGGGACTTGTTTATCTGCCTAGACTAAAAATTGTAAATGATTAATGGGTAGAAACTAAAGGTCTCATTCTTTGGTCCGCTTCCCCAAACAGATACTTTCCCTCCATCGCCAATTTTCTGCGATTTTCGGAAACTTTCCTTTCAAATTGTTAAGATCAGTCCCTTTGGAAAGTGCCTTTTTATTCTTTTTATTTCTCTGGCTCAGAGAAGTGCTGTGTCGTTGCTTCAGGGGGACACATAACAGCCTAGTCCTTGTGTCTCAGTGTGCTGATCACTATCTCTCGAGCCTGACTGAGGAAGCAGCAGGCAGCCCAGGCAAAGAGAAAGCCGTGAGAAGGTGCTTTCCCTGGGGGAAGAAAAAAGATGACATTTCAGGCTCTGTGAGAGGGAAAAAGACAATTACCCTTCAAATGCCTGGCAACCCCAAGTCAGCAGAGTTTTAGTGACTACAGTACACCAGGTAGGAACCGTATGGTACCTTCTCTAAGGTCTCACCATTTCTGTAAGTGTATGACAAGAATCAGGGACCAAATAGATGATATTATGCCATTGCCGGTGTCCGTGTTTAGTCAATAGTTAATAATTAAGAACAACTTCTTCCCAGAAACTCTTAGATTACAAGTGTTCAGGACACCAAACCTAAATCTAAAATGATCCGTACCCCCTCCTCCCTCCAAAGGAAGAAACCAGGATTATTTCCTAACAAAAGGAAAAAAATTAACATAAATAGCTCAGGGAGAAAGTGTACTGAAGCGAAGGCTTTAAAGGCACAGAATTCGGGTAGGGAGGCTATCCCAAGTGGTGTGGGGCAGGGGGAGTGGGGAATTTTCCAGAATGGGAGCAGCTGTGAGCTGTTGGCAGCTACAGGATGGGTGTGCTGGCTGGGAAAGTGGATACTGGTGGGGTATCCCTGGCATCAACTATCCTAAACCCGTGTGACAAGAACAGCATCAGGCCATGACCCGGCGCACACATCAAGAACTTGGCCCCGGAGGGCAGTGGCGGCACGTGATCCTAAGCTACAATGGACGTTCACTAAAATCCATTCCCAGCTCAGAATGAAAATCCTTCCTTTTGGGGAATGCAGAAGATCACATTGAAGCCACAGTAGGATTCTCAGGTAATGAATCAGACACATGTGGACCCGATGCCTACCAGCTCTTCCAAGCTTCATAACATGGAGCAAGTTACCCACTTCCTCTACACCTCAGTTTTCTCATTTATGAATTAGTAATAAATACACATAGACCTATTATTAGAGATAATAATACTACCTTGGTTATGAGGTGAGAACTAAAAAAGGTCTGTATTTTCACGAGCTGTGCGCATAGTAAAGTCTCTTTAGTTGGGACTTAATAATTATGAATTTGGAAGGCAATTTTCCAGTTTGATCAGAATTGTAAAAATGCTGCCACACCAGTGGGAAATCCAATAATCGTACCAAAACCTAACATAGCATGTCTCTGGTACTTTGTAGGTTACCCAGTGCTTTCATATGCTTAGTTTTATTGACCCCGTTTTATAGGAGAAGAAACAAAGTCTCAACATCAGAAAAAGCCTCTGGGACCACTGCCCCAAGCTGGAGGAGGTCTCCCGTGGATCTGGCTTTCAGGGTTTTCACAAAGTCTCACCAATTCCTTGGAGGGCAGATTGGTCAGCTTTTCCAAGGGACTGAGTGATGTCCAAATTTCATGTTGGGAAGCAGGACTACTTAGTATTTCATCCACTGTGGGATGAAAGAATCATTTAATCAACAAGGAAACATCACATATTTAATGGCTTCCCGAAGGTTTCAGTGGATTTATCTGTGCTGCTGGCAGAGCGAGCCTCATTATTGGTCCTTACACAGGCGGAGCCCACGGACTGGAGAGAACTGTACCTTCTAGTCTGGGAAGCAAGATCCTTAAGCCAAAGGCAGCAAGAGACAGCAGGAGATTCAACTCAAATGACCTCTACTTTGTCTTCCAACTCAGAAATTAGCCAACAGAAGTGAAAAAACCTAAAATGTGAATACACATTGCTTTGCAAAGTGCCATTGATGTCACAGCACAGACATTTGGAAAAAGTGAGCTAGGTCTGAATTTTCTCTTCAAATAGCTCAAAAGCAAAAAAAAAAAAAAGGGGGGGTGGGGAGAGG
Organism: Neogale vison; assembly: GCF_020171115.1. Classification (NCBI taxonomy): domain Eukaryota; kingdom Metazoa; phylum Chordata; class Mammalia; order Carnivora; family Mustelidae; genus Neogale; species Neogale vison. The sequence goes on along the minus strand of NC_058102.1, from coordinate 131,878,198 downwards.
GGAAAGGTTTCATTATTTTAAAACCGCATGCCAGTAAACAACAATTTAGCTAACTTTTTCCCCTACTGAATATTTTTGAGCCTCATATAGTCATTCCTGTAGTAAAAATACAACTTAGTCCCCAGAGGTGAGTAATTTTTTAAGTCACAACTTTCCTTGATAATCTGTTCCTAACTAAGCTTTATAATTTATAAATTATAATTTATAATTTATAAGTCACAACTTTCCGTGGCAATCTATTCCTAAGATTTATAATCTATTCCTAAGCTTTAAAATAATTAATTATAATATAATTATAATTTATAATTCCTAAGCTTTACGATTTCTCTTCCAGGAATTCATTCTTAATATTGAACCTGGATCATTCCACTCAAATGTGTCTCTTACTTTGTTTTCAGAAAAAAAAAAAAAAAGAACATTGTATTACTAAATGCAACTGAATCGTCCAACTTTGCCTATGTGAAATATTGGTCTACTCGCCCAAATTGTCTCTGACGTAATTCAAATAATCATACATTCTTAATTTCATCTCTTCCTCAGGCATTATTGTTAATACATGGGTGATAGCTACTGTTTTCCAAAGTCCTAAATAATTGTGAGATGGTGTGATTCGGGGCTGGTGCTGTCTTTTCAAGTTCTGAGTCAAAGATCCTCTGCAGAGAGCCTGATTCAGGGCTGCCTGGGCCGCAGCCACTCAGAATATCTGGAAGGCTCCTGTCTCCTGTGAATATAGTGGTTAAGACTGTGGGAATGGAAGTAGACAGCTCTTGGGTCCGAGTTCGAGCTACGCCATTTACTGATTGTTCATACTTTGGTAACAGTGAACACCTCTGTGCTTAAGAAATGAGGCTAATGATTGTACCCCTTTCCTAAAACTTTTATGAAGATGGAATGAACAAAACTATGAAATAACAGACGCCCCAAGAAGATCAGTGATTGTTAGAGCAAACTTCAGTTCTTCTTACCATGATGGAGTCATCTGCCCCGTGCCTGCCTTCTCGTGGTAAACGAAAGAATAAAAGATTTTGAGTTTTACACATATTTCTTTCTCACCTTCAGTGTTCCCTTTTGAATGTGTCAATGTCGTGAATGTTATTGACATCCCCGGGGCCAAAAATATATCTTGTGTCCCTTGAGTCACGGGGAGAAACTTCTGGCCATGTCACATCCGGTCTGAAGTCCGTCGGTCGTCTGAGTCCTTTAGGACATGCAGGAGACAAAGTAAGTCTTCTAAGAAATCTCAGTTCGATCGAATTCAGTCAGGCAGCTTGACTTGGTAGAAAGTTTTTCCCTGTTTTGAGCTAAACTGTTCTCCATTATGATGATGCTTACTCATTGGTTTTCAGTTTTCCCTTGAGATCCCTAGATCCCTGAAGGATAGTCAAGGTCCCCTGCCATTGGACAGACCTTTCCTGTGGAAAACATCCATCTGGTCCTTCTGGGGCCCTTGTTACCATCCTCAGAATTTGATCTTTTTTTTTTAAGATTTTGTTTATTTATTTGAGAGAGAGCATGCGCCAAAGATCACAGAGGGAGAAGGAGAAGCAGATTTGCAGCCCAGCGAGAGCCTGTGTGGGGCTCCACTCCTGGACCCGGAAATCATGAGCTGAGCCAAAGGCAAACATCTAACCAACGCAGCTTCCCAGGTGCCGCTAGAACTTGATCTTTTTAAAAGTAGGGATCTCAGGATGCCTGGGTGGCTCAGTCAGTTAAGCAGCTGCCTTCAGCTCAGGTCATGATCCCAGAATCCTGCGACCAAGCCCCACAACAGGCTCCTTGCTCAGGAGGAAGTCTGCTTCTCTCTCTGCCTCTGCCTGCCACTCTGCCTGCTTGTGCTCTCCTCTCTCTGACAAATAAATAAAATCTTTTAAAAAAGAAAATTAGAAGTAAATATCTTCATTTTTTTTATGAAAATGATAAAAAATTAGTTTGCTCTTAACCAGTGTGAATACCACTGTAAGAAAGGATTGTTTAAAAGCTGATTACACACACACACACACACACACACATTTAAACCTCACCTTCTTCTACCATTTTGTGGCCTTGACCCTGTCATAGTGTTTCTCCATATTCCTTTTGTTTTTTTACCCAACAGGACTAAAAGAGAATTTAGCTGTTTGGGGCCAAGAAATATCATAGAATGCACTGAATATTGCCATTCTGCAGGTAGCTTCATATGTGCTGTCTCATATGGAACAGCAGCTTACCTAGGCATGCCCAGGTCCCTGAATTAATGGAGGTCAAAGACCACCCATTCCAGCTTCCTCCTTCCCAACCCGTCTTAAAGCATATAACCACACAGGTAACATAGGAGACCGCTGTGGCTTTCTACAATTACAGAGAGACATTTTGGCTTGAACTTTCCTTAGTGTGACAGATGTTTCCAGTTTTAGGGGGATCATTATTCCATGGGAAGAAATTGCTGAGGTTTGCCTTTCTGTTTGGTGATACTGCATCAATACAGATACACATATTTAAGAAAAAATTTAAAATAAAGAGAGTACTCCTACCACCGTAGCGGATGCTGGTAGTTGGACACGAAGAGCTACCACAGAGTGAAGTGTTTCTCAGCCCCTGGACCAGGTTCCTTCCTTAGTATTTTTTAAGATATTTTAGAGAAACAGTAAATAAGTTGGGAGAGCCGAGATGGTGTGTATGATCACCATTCTCGTGTCCTGAATGGGCAGAATATTAAGTTAATGCCCTATAGAATGGTGCCCAAAACAGAGCTCATTATTGAGATGTCTCTGCTTAAAGATACACTGATGTATTGTTGCCAAAATGTTGTTTTATATAGATATCTTCTCAAAGCTCAAGACAATTTTGATTTCAGTATTTAGGAGAAATGGCAAGTAATTCAGATATAGGACTTCCTCGCAAGCTGAAAATATTTTAGAATTCTCAGAGTGGCTTAATCTCAGAAAATTCTATTTTCTTGAGCATCACCTCCGGAAAAGGCATCACAAATTCAAAGGCATAATATTGTTTCTTATACAGAAATGTAGGAATTTAAGGGAAACTTTCAACCACACTTTGACTACTGGGATTTCCCTCCTCTTCCCTCTTTATAAATAAGGGCTCTTCTAAACATGAAATAAAATTCTACGTCTATACAATGCCTAAAAGGCAAGCATTAGTACACTACAGTTGTGTTATTGTTTTTGTTGTTTTTTTTTTTAAGATTTTATTTATTTATTTGTCAGAGAGACAGGGAGAGAGAGCGAGCACAGGCAGACAGAGAGGCAGGCAGAGGCAGAGGGAGAAGCAGGCTCCCTGCCGAGCAAGGAGCCTGATGTGGGACTCTATCCCAGGACACCGGGATCATGACCTGAGCCGAAGGCAGCTGCTTAACCAACTGAACCACCCAGGCGTCCCTGTTTTGTTTTTTTAAAGTCCATGCTATTCTGTGAGCTTAATAATCTTATAAGATTCATTGCACTATCCAGCTGTTGAGATGTTGGATGTCATTTACTCACTCTATTCTTGACATGGCATATTAGAAAAGGAAAAAAAAAAAAAAGGAATTGCAGTATAATGAGATTGAGAATGTTACCTTATCAATTTTATACAACAGGAAATCTTTTAAGAAATTTAGCAGTTTATTGTGAGTCTGTCCTCAACACCATATGGTGCATATTTCCAAATAATGAGATTGCCAGCAGAAATGCCACAATGGCTTATTTTTGTCAGTGACTAGGAGGCCTCTTATTTATTCATAGGCTTTTGCCAGGAATTTTCATTTTCCCAGTGTGATCCGTGCAGGGTGGGACTAGTTTTCACATTCATCCTGAAAAACAATAGCAAGCCTATGTTTTGTTAAAGCCAAGGAAGATTCTCAGAGATGAGTATCAGTAAACCTTATGTCCGTGGCCACCGTGGAGTCAAGATGTAACTAATATTATGTTTATTTGACCAAGACAGGGAGCCAAACTGGATAATTCTCCAATCTAATCTGATTTTACTGAAAGCATCACACTTTAGCTGCTTATCTTGGTCTTCTTTCTGCGTGGTGTTGAAAAGAGATGCTTTAATCTTAAGGCATAGCTTCCAAACTCTCCTACCTGCTTGCCCCATTGATGTGGAGAAAGATCCAAAACGTAATAAAAAAAAAAGAAAAAATTCTTGCAATAGAAAAAAATTGAAAAAAGAAAAAATGCAAACCCTTGCAGTGACCTGGTTCTTTCCTAAGATTCCTTCCTGGTCTCTCTGCTTTTCCAAAGAAGCTTCAGAAAAAAATTGCTAAATGTGTGATCCAGGGCTACTGACTAACAAAAATAACAAGATCACTCTAGATGAGTAGATTAGATCAATTTTTAAAAATGTATTCACATAATATCTGCCTAATGGAAAGCCCCCTATTGTGTTCCTCTGTGATTAAAGGGACTTACCCCAGAACTAACATGGGAACTTCCTGGTTGCATAAAGTTTGCACACAAGTTAAAACTTGAAATATTCCCCACCCAAGGGTTAATTGGCCGCCATACATTGGGCTTATTCTGGGTTTGACTTTTCTCTGGAGGTTTTCAAAATTTTTCAGCATCCACTCATACTGTGAAATTAGAAGTTTGGGTCAACTCAAGATTTACCTGATTTTTTATTTTTAAAACTATTGTTGGTTTAAAATCATTCTGGTTTTAAAGCCAAAATGGCCTCCTCAGCCATTGTTGTGCTTTCGGTAAGTGGACCTAAAACCCAAAAATCTGATACAAATAGTTTACCACTCTACGTCCATTTTGCAACAGCCAAAGCAACAATCTCACAGAATGTATTTCAATAAAATCATCTTTGTTATTAGTCACATATGGGATAAGAACATATGCAAGTAATAAAATTGATCAAAAGACATACAGATCATTTGAAAACTAAAAAGTATACTTAGAAGAGTTAGGGACATTAAGATAGAGAATCAATATATAATAAAGCTCAAGTATTTATTTCAGAATGTTTCACAAAACTGTTTCTCATATGGAGTGGTCGAGAATGTCAAAAAATGTGAGACAGCATCTTACAGACCACTCTCCTATGCCATGGGTACATCCATCTACTGTTTCTGGCCCCTGCTGAAATAACCCTGGGCAAGGAAATACCACTGAGGGAGATCATTCCAGTTTTGAACAGTCACAGAAGCATTTCCATATATTCTACTGATCTCATCTGAAATTTTCAAATTAATTTCCTTTGTTCCTTTTCCAGCTAACTACCGTTCCACCGTCGGATGGTAATTCTCAAGGCCTCTTCCCGAGGGTCTCTTTTGGGAGCCATGCATCCCTAAGTAGTTCATGCATTTGCTCATTAACTTATTAAGTAGTTATTGAGTATCTATTATATACTAGGCACTGGGGACTTTGTTATTTAAAAAAAAAAAAAAAGGCATAACTCCCTCCCTGAAGGAGGGAATGGTTTTTAGGTGGAGATAATACACAAAAGGAAAACTAACCATAAAGTGTGGTACACACTTCCGTAGTGGTTGGCTAGACTTTGTGAGAGCCTGGAGCAGGGGCATATTTGGGTGTGAGAAGGGGCCAGAGAAACCCTCTTGAAAAGAAGACACTTGAGATGAGTTTTGGTGATCAAGCAGGAGTTACCTAGGTGCTAATACTGAAAACAATAGCATTTTCCCTGTGCTAGGCCCCCAGCGAAACCCCTTACAGACATAATCTCATTAAATTCTTAGTAATATAGTAGGGAGTGATTTTTTTTTTTTTTCTTATTTCATAGATGAGAAAACGAAGGTTTAAAAATGGTTAGTGTCTTCAGGGAGTAGCAGAGCTCTGTCTAGGAGCGTTTCTGGCCAAGACAATGGCATATGATGAGCAGGTCTTAAAAAGGGTCACAGTCTAATCTTCTTGAGCCAAGAAGGTGGGACGGTGCAGCTAAAACCAAACCAGCCTGTGCGGAAGCAAGGGTTGCTGACTGCCATAAGGAGGCTCCAGCCCACCGAAGCAGAATTGATAAATTAAATATTTTGGATTTAACTCCACAGCTATGATAAACTCTTGAGACTGCCTACAGAGGACAAGAAAAACTGGAACGTATTTATCTGTGAAGACTTTAGTTTCTTTTTTATTTCATTTGAGACCTGGTGTTACCAATTTGCGTGACTTGAACACCACCCATTTCTCCAGGGGAAACGGCACTTCCAACTCCCTAATGCTCTTGGACATAAAGCATGTCTGTGGTGGAGATTTCAGTCATCATATTTGAAACGCTAAGGAACCTACCCTCTCTGAAGCGGGGGTCCCTCATTAGGGGTTTTCAAATGCTAACTAACCACGTTTGGAAAATCGGAACCTCTTCACAGTGCACAGAGATTATATCAAAATATTTTCAAGCAAATTAGACCATGTAACCCCCAGATAGGGCTTACCACGAAAAACAAGAGAGAAGAATGTCCCTTTGTGTGTGTGTGTGTGTGTGTGTGTTTAGCGACAAGGCTCTCCTTTCCTTGTCCTGAATGGGTGTGCAGATGATGAGTTAGGAATGTGGGGTCCTTTGTCTGCAGAACCTTGTGACACACTCCAGCTCCATAAACACAACCATTATCCCTCATGCCTCTTCAGTAGCTGGGCGGGTGCTGACCGAGAGAAGTCCAGGCCCAGACAGGCGGCCACATCTGAGAAACGAGAGCAGGACCAACAGAAAGGCCCCAGATGGCATCTTATTTCCACCTGGCTGGCCTTCGGACACACTGCACACTGCTGGGCCCTGCTTGGGGAAGGGAGACTTTTTCTGGGCTAAAGACAAAACCCCAACACCTCCGAGACAAGCTGACACATGGGGATGTCAGTGTGCCTCTCACTGAGCAAGATCTGAAGGAGATCCAAGATCCGGTCTACACTCCTTTGGAATGTGACTCCCTCAACTCAACATGGGGCTCAAGGGATGGCGCAGAGCCCTGTGGGACTCCTGGGCTTACAGAATCTCACAGAAGCTCTGGCCCCAGGCCCCCCTCCCAAACTACGGAGCACATATGCTCACACTCACATGGTTTTGTGTCTAATTTCGGGAGGTTCCTGGCCCTTCGCCTTTCCTAAGAAACTGGAGTCTTTCCGTGCAGCCTAAAATAAATGATCTCTGAGGACAAGACCATCTCAAGAAAGTAAGTAATTTTTCTATCATTTCACCTCATTTCAAATCAGATTTTGGCTGAAAATCAATATAGAATTGTCTGGCCTTTGGGGCATCCAACAATGATATCAACAGCCCTGATTTCTTTATTCTAGTGATGACTGACTGAGGTCGGGGGCTACCAGGCGGGAATGCTGGGGAGGGGTTCCTGTCCCGGACGGGAGATTGGACACAATGCCACACACATGGGCCTTTCAACTCTTGAGTCCATGTGCTTCCATTTGGGACTCCAGTGAAGGAAAGTGCTGGAGAATCTCCAGGAATCAGAGAGAGTTCATCTCCTCACAGGTAGATCAAAGTTTATCTGTAGAGACTTCAGGTCTCAACACGGAATCAACTCTAACACCTTGAGTTCTGTAGCTCCTGCCCCTCCAGCCTGCTCACTCCCTTAAGTCCCCAAATGAGGTACTGGAAGAGCAGGAAGCAGGCCTGGGGTCCAAATGCCTCCAGGACTAAGATTCAGAGCTGAGAAGTTGGAGGTCTACTTCTAGAATAGAACTACAGTTTTCCTGTGTGGTTGTTTCCTCATCCCCTCCCAGCCCCAGGCAAAGAGGGAGTCAGCATTCAAAGATGATTCTTCGGGGTGCTCCAGTGGCTCGCTTGGTTAAGCAACTGCCTTCGACTCAGGTCATGATCCTGGAGTCCTGGGATCGAGTCCCGCATCAGGCTCCCTGCTGGGCGGGGAGTCTGTTTCTCCCTCTGACCCTCCTTCTTCTCATGCTCTTTCTCTCTCTCATTCTCTCTCTCAAATAAATAAACTCTTTAATAAAAAAAAGAACAAAGATGATTCTTTGAAGATAACAGAATAATAGAATGTGTTTATAAAAAAATAAAATATACATATACAAACATTAAGACAACACTGAAAGCAGACCATAAAATGTTCATAATTACTTTTGGGTTGTGAATTGATTGGCATTTTGGGGGTCTTGTATTTACACATATCTTTATAGGGTTAGCTTCTGTTTTCTGCAACAACATTATGACTATTTTCCCATAAGAGCGCTAACAATATTTGTAGATACAAATTCTGATTGAGAAATGCAAACCATCATTGTTAGAAGGTCAGACCTGGTAGGACGACTCAAGACCAGATCCAATAATTCTGGGGAACAAGGTGCTCTGGGGTTCTCTGGATGCCTTGAGATAATCACCAATGCCATAAAACGCATTGTCACACACCCACACAATTTCACAATCGACACACTGAATCTTACCGGGTGTTGGGGGGGGGCGCGTCAAAACACAATCTGAGCACATTAGACTTTCAAATACAATGGCAGCCTCTCCAAGATAGAAAATCTGTTCTTGATTTGGCGATCCATACCTTCGGACACTCTCTCTTTCTCCTAGCACAGTTTCAAACCTCTCCTCCTTCAAGAGCTTCTTTATTGCCTCAGGCAAGGTTGGGAACAGCGAGGCTGGCCACCCCTTCCAGTTTCATTCTCCTGGCCACAGTCTCACGCAGTCACTCAGACCTCCTACTCCAACGACTCCAAGCATCTGCCACCAGCCCCTGCCTCTGTTTCATCTTTCCCAGAAGATCCTTCCCACACCTGCCAAAACCAGGTGTCCGTCATGGGATGCTACTGCCCTATGAATCACCAGCTCTGTATGAAACTGAAGGGCAGGTGCCCTGCCCCGAAAGCACCGATTTCCAGTCAAGCTGTTTCCAACATGAGTAACTTTATATAGAAAGATCCAGGAAAATTAGAAGCAGGAACTTCTTCTTCTTCTTCTTTTTTTAAGATTCTATTTATTTATTTGACAGAGATCACAAGTAGGCAGAGAGGCAGAGAGAGAGGAGGAAGCAGGCTCCCTGCTGAGCAGAGAGCCCGATGCGGGGCTCGATCCCAGGACCCTAAGATCTTGACCTGAGCCAAAGGCAGAGGCTTTAACCCACTGAGCATCCAGGTGCCCCAAGAACCAGGAACTTCTTTACTTATAAACGTGCAGTGATTCTCCCAAGCAACCGCACATGAGTCGATCTTGGTTTATATGGTCTCATGACAGCCCCACTGCCTTTCGGACTGGGCTCTCTGGTCCCTGGGAGCACCGATTGCACCTTCTACCTCCCCCGAACCCCCCACTTCAGTTATCGTCAAGCCGAGCACCAAGTACATAGTTTATAAATTCTTCTTGGCACAGCATAGCCATGGTCTATGATCCCTATAAGGGTATCAGGGGAAAGTTGCAAAGGACAGAAAACATTTGATTTGGGCTTTGAAGCGCAGGGAGAGATCAAACGAATACAGACGCGAAGGAGGAGCCTTGGAGGCAGAAGCACAGAGAAGGGAGAAGCAGGTTAGGGATGGAGAAGCACACCCCCCATGAGTCTAGAGGACTTGATAAGGTGGGAAGACAGGAGCTGGCTTCGGGCAGGAGGTGGGGAGAGCTGGCTGGGGTGGGGAGGAGGGAGGAGATGGGGGAAGCTGGGAGGGATGCCGGGAAGCGGGGGCTTCCTCTCTTGGTTGCTTCTTTCTTTCAGGTCATTTTCCTGTAGCCCCGGTGACTACGGTGACTACGGTGACTACGGGTTCTGCAGCCGTGATGTGAGTCACTGCCTGTCTTCTATTCCCCGGGCCTGAGAGCGGCCTGTTGGAGGTGAGGGCTGTTCCTAACATGTCCCTTCGCACGCAAGTTTCAGTCATTAGCAACAGCTGAAATCCGGCCTGCTGTGTCACCGGCTGCCACAAAGCTGCCCCCAGAGGTGCCACCGACACTCCGACCTTGCCCAAAGACAGGTTTCTGCCTCAGGAAACAGGACAACACACTCAGGAGAGACACACAAAGAGGAAAAACAGGAGGAAAAAAATTGCAAGAGGTTGACCTGACACTTCCCAGACAGGGAGTGGCTGTGTCAAGCCCAAGATTTCCCTCAAACATTCCAGAACAGTCAGAAAAAAAAGAAATAAAGAGGAAGGGAGAAGAGAAGAGAGGAGAGGGAAGAGGCTTAGTTTCTTTTTCTGTCCCTTCCTAAGAATCTCAGTGGGTCTGTGAAAAGCAAAGAGGCCTATGCGCTTGAGGGAATGATTAGGGAAGCAGAATCAGGCTTGTGCAAGCCAGGAAGGAGTTTCCCCAATGGTATCATTTGTAAGATTTCTTCCGCACAATAAAACGTCAACTAGACCACAGAGCTGTTGGAAATGCACAGACCCTGTCCTTTGAGTGTGTGAACGTGGCTCGTAAGCTTCGAGTAAGTGGTGGCAGTTAGTGTTACCTTATTTCTCTGGGCAAATATCCCGGGGGGTGGATGGATCCTTGGGATTTCACACTTTTTCAGTCTTGTAGTCAGCAGATACTTGTTGAGTGGCTACCGTGTGCCCAACGCCACTGTCGATCCTGGGAACATGGCAGTGAAGGGCTCGGTTATCATCCAGGGGTGTGAATTCCTTTAACCACGTCTCATCCCGACCGTCTCCTGGACAGAGCCAGGAAGGAAGGAAGCGAGAGAAGAGTGTGCGGACAGACATCATGGCGGTTCGAGGTCCCTGGGACCTGGCTGTGGGTTGAAGGGAAGCCTGCAGATGGAAAAGAGAAGAGGAAGAAGCTTGTTGGAGAATCTGAGGAGAAGCGTGTTGATTTTACCATTTTGTGTGACTCTCATCTTAGCTGCAGCCAGGACATGGGCAAGAGTCAGCCACTCTGGTCCTATGATCCCAAGGGAAGTTGTCCCAAAGCTCACATGTTAAGCTTTTTTCCTCTTCTCCCCATCCCTCTGTGAAACGGGAAATCAGGAAGCAAGCCTCGGCCGGGCAGGGAGGGACAGAAGGAGGAACAGGGAGCGGATTCCTGCTAGGAAGGTTCTACCTTGCTGTCGACGGTCCTGTTCCTTCTCATCGCAGAGTCCAGGCATGGAGGAAGCCAGCGGGCCTGCAAAAGGCCAGGTAAGAGAGGCAGGGGCCGTGCTGGAGGAGGAGCCCAGAAGCTGCTCTCGATGCTGGCTCCGGGATAAGGTTGATTGCCCTCCCCTGGATCCGTCTGGCAGCTGGGGCAGCAAACAAGGCCTGGTTTCAGAGCTCCTTCCGGGCACCTGGCAGCTTCCATGGCACCTGATTGCCGCGGAGCCTGGAAATGGGAAACGGAGCAGGTGGCTGGCTGGAGGTGGCTCAAGGTCAGACCGATGCTCTTGAGCGCCAAGATGTGACCTCCACGCAGTGAGCCCACCAGGGGTCCTGAGAGACTTTCTTGTCTCATCGAAGGAAACAGGAGGGTTTGACATCATCATTACATTATGCCCTAGGCACTGCTGGGATGCGGTTGACTCTGCCAACAGAATTCAGTTCCAGGCCAACCGCCATTCAAGCTTTATGATGTAAGACCACAAAAACTGGAAAAATAGCTTTTGGGCAAAGGCCACATTTTTGGTGTGGCAAGTATGCACATGTGGGGAAAACATTGGGGGGGTTAATGTTTCTTCATTCAGTACTCTGTTTTTGTTTTGATTTTTAAAAAGATTTGATTATTTATTTGTCAAAGAGAAAGAGAGAGTGTGCATTTACAAGCGGGGGTGGGGAAGCAGGCGCCTCCTGAGCAAGGAACCTGGTGACACGGACCTCGATCCCAAGACCCTGGGATCATGACCTGAACCGAAGGCAGACACTTAACCGACCGAGCCACCCAGGCGCCCCCTCTTCATTCAGTACTTGGAAGTGTCAGTTTCCCTCACTAGACCTGACTTGTTTAGGATGAGCGGTGAGTTCCAGCTGACGATCGATTTCAGAAATCAGAGCAGCCTTGACCGATTTCTGGTTGAGGTGTACTTTGGCTCCTTGTTGAAGCATGTGTTGAGGTTGGAGCCCAGCATTCCTCTTCCAGAGCCTTCCCCAGCGCAGCCAGATTACCCGGGAGCCTGGCACCGGGTCTGTTTGCACAATGCATTTTTAGACTCTGAATCATCCCAGGTTCTCCTCTTTGGTATCACTTCGGATTAAACTCAACGGCATCCGAGTGCCTTAGCTTCTCCTTGTACAGACAGGTTGATCTTCCCGGCACCCTGCCTTGAGGAAAAAGAGAGGCCCCTCAGATAAAAGGGTTGCCTATATTAGACGCCCACTCACCTGGGACGACCAGGTACTTGGTAAGAGGCTTTTTATCACTCCCAGCCCTTCGAAACTTCTACAAGCTGCCCTAGGCGAAGTGGTGAAACAGACCCGATTCATCCAAATTTGTTCTCTCTTTCCTTATGTCAACACTAGCTAGCATTCCCTTCTATTTACACTGAAATGTAGCTTCATGCAGCAAGCGTTCATTGACATTTATTTTGCCAAGCAACGTGTGCCAAGCACTGGTCGGGGCCTCGGGGATGAGGCAGTGAACAAAATGGGTGAGGCCCCTTACCTCGTGGAGGGGTTGAAAGCTGTCATGATATTTGCTATGTAAATTTTTCTTTATACTGTGTACAGAAAACCTGTACATAGTAGCGAACTATATGAGACGTTAAATACTAAGCAGTTAATATCCAGGTGCTGCAGAGCTACACTCCCGCCTGGTAGGGAAGGCATAAAGAAATGCAGAAGAGTGACACATACACCACATGAGGAGCTCACCCCTGGGAGAGGAAAGGGGACAGGGTCAAGAAGAATGCCAAGGGGCTCCAGTTCTATTGCTAAGGATTTCTCAAGCTGAGCGGTGGGTACACGAGTACTTTGAAACAATGATTTGTGCTCTTTTGCATATCTTAAATCATTCATTACACTTAAAATCTCAGTACTGGATACAAAAGTGTGTGTGTGAGGATGCTCGCTGCCAAGCTATCCGCAGCAGTCAAAATATTTTAAACCGAGTGTCCAACAAGAGAAAACTGGTTAAGTGAATTATGGTGCAATAAAAAAAAAAAAAAAGGCAAGATGATCCTGTGACTATTACTCTGGTTGTCCTAGGAAACTTAAGTTACTTAGTTTAAGGGAGCTAGCTGCTACATCTACCAGCATAGGGTGCAAGATGACAGAAACTTGGTGCCTTATTGGAAATTGGGAGTCCTGACATTTTGTTTTCCCCAGTACTTTGTTAAACCTGTAGTCAGTAGAAATGTGTTCACGAGTTAAGTATTCCTGAGGATTTAGAAATGTTCAGTGAGCACCGTACATCATTTTCCCATCACAGATTATATTTAATTCTTGAGCAAGAAGATACAAAGAAGGACGAATTTGAGAGACTGAAAGGAGGCTCCCTACAAGAATCTAAAAATCTAAAAACTCGTCTCTAGCGCACTTGCCTCTTGACTCTCCAGATGAGGAGGCTTGACTCTCGTGGAATTGTTTCCTTTCTCTTATTAGATTGTTCAGATAAGGGGACAGTTTCTCACTTGTTTCATTAGACTCTACAATGTATATTAAATAGGGGCGCCTGGGTGGCTCCGTCCGTTAAGCATCTGCCTTTGGCTCAGCTTTGATCCCCTGCCCCAGGGATGGAACCCGAATTAGGCTTCTTGCTCCGCTGCAAGTCTGCTTCTCTTTCTCTCTCTGCCTGCCTCCCACTCATTGCTCCTTCTCTCTCACTCGCTCAAATAAATAAAATCTTTTAAGAAAAATGTATATTATATAGTAATGGACCTTGCCAAGGATTTGGTTATTTCTGTCCATCCCCTTTTGCACATCCCAGCCAAGTATTCTAAGGAATGCAGCTTTCAAATCAGTGTTAAGAGACAACTGGCTTTCTACTCTGTTGCGGGGTGATTAAACTGTGATTCGGGGGGCGCCTGGGTGGCTCAGTGTGTTAAGCCGCTGCTTTCGGCTCGGGTCATGATCTCAGGGTCCTGGGATGGAGTCCCGCATCGGGCTCTCTGCTCAGCAGGGAGCCTGCTTCCTCCTCTCTCTCTCTCTGCCTGCCTCTCTGCCTACTTGTAATCTCTCTCTATCAAATAAATAAATAAAATCTTAAAAAAAAATAAACTGTGATTCGGCAGTGGAGGGTAAACTTTTTCCATTTAAAACAAAAGTAGCATTGTTTTCTAAAGGCATATGATGCAGATATGGCCACCCACCACTAGGTGTCACTACAGAGAATTACAGAATCTTTTAGAGCATCACAAGATCAGTTGCAGCAGAAGGCTTCGCGGGATTTGTGTTCAGCTCCCGAAGACCTCTGCTTCTGCCCTGTTTCCCAGTTTGGTGATTTCTCCTGAATTTCCAAAAAAAAGCTTCCCAAAAGAGCTTCATGGAGTATGAACATATGTAACTCTTCTACTCTGGTTTATTGGCATTTCAAACTTTATCTCAAATTGTTGAAATGCTTGTGCTCTGTTAATAAACCAGAAACAAGAGGAGACGTATTTCAGGGGAGGGAAGAACTATGAGAATTTTCAATCATCCCATACTCCAGGCAAGATTTGCAAGTACATTCAGTTTTATACTTTTGTTTATGTAGCCTCTGTAGAATGCTGTACTGTAGAAGCTTAAAAACAAGCTTGTAAATTCAGTTTATAAGTAAAATGTCTAGTTTTCATGGGCTCAGTCAGTTAAGCGGCTGCCTTCGGCTCAGGTCATGATCCCAGAGTCCTGGGATCGAGTTCCACATCTGGCTCCTTGCTCAGTGGGAAGCCTGCTTCTCCTTCTGCCTTCCACTCCCCTTGCTTGTGCTCTCTCTGACAAATAAATAAAATCTTTAAGAAAAAAATGTCCAGTTTCCAAAGTCTGTACCTAAAAGGCACATACAGGAAACTAAAACAGCAGTAAAAAGGAAGTATGAAATTTGAGTTGAATTAGAAACGATTTAATTGTACCATAATTTGCCATTTACCTTGATTTTAATAAAGGAGCCTCATTTTATCATAAAATGCCCTTCAACCTTTTTGAAACTTAAGATACATTTATATAGTTTGATCATTTGACTCAACTTCACTTAAGAGCTTTATTCTGCAGTAAATGTCTGTGTTGTCTGTGTTTTTCATCAGGTAGATGAAAAAAGAAATAAAGGTAGGAAAGCTCCAAACCCATACAGCACCTTAGTCCTGAGCACCCTGGACACAAAGGAGGCCCCTCCCTTTACGGAGAGCCCCTCCCCGCCCTCCAGTTTGCATGACAGCGCAGCCAAAAACTCATAGGACCGCCAACAGAACTGATTTCAAAACCAGATGATTATCGTCTCTATCTTACAAAGTTATGAATCTAATGTTTTAATCTCACATGATTTTTAAAATCCGAACTGTACATTTCATGTTGATTCTTCTACAGTTACAGATGTGGGTGACAGTATAATGTAGAGGATGCTGATTAAGTGTAGGTATAATTTCTTCAAAAAAGGAAAGATGATTCATAAAGGGGAAAAAATGAGTCTGAGAAAAAATGGAGTTTATCGATTTAGTGATAGAGGCCAGTCGGGTCAAGCAGCCCTTTCACGGGACCGCACCGACGCCAAGTCTAGGGCCGCGTCAGGATATGGTGCTCCTCACTAATTATCACCCAGGACTGTATAAACACAGCTCAGGTGTTTGCTACTTGGGATCCGACTTTGAGACTTCTACTAAAACTCAGCCTACATATAAAGAAAGAAAGAATTGGTGATTGGAATAACCCATAATGATGACTTTGACAGTTTCTGTGTTACTCAAGGATATTGATTATACCGGTGTAAATATTACTCAAGGAAAAATGTTAAGTAATTAAGAAAATTTTGAGTAATTCAATATACTTTAGTAAAGATGAGAAATGAAAGAGGAGGTTAATAATGGTAATATATCTCTTCACCTAGCATCACCATGGAATGAGGCATTCTATGCAAGTGGGTAAAGATTATTTACTAGAAATTTTAGGGCACATTTTATATTTAATGGAGAAAGTATAGATGCTTTCCTTGAAGATCATAAAAGCACCTGTTATCATTGATCCTACTTAACTTAGTACCAGAGGTCCCTGCCAGCATTATAAGAAAAGAAAAAGAGAGACAAAAGATAAAAATGTCATCATTTACAACTGATATGGTCTCTTACCTGAAAAAATCAACAAAGAAAGCTTAACAAGGTTGCTGGGTGCAAAATCAAATGACAATAAACCATACTATTTCTCTATGTCAGTCCTATCCACCAATGTAACTAGTTATATCCAAGTTACCGTTCACAATGACAACAAAAACTATAAATATCTAGAGATTAATTTATCTAATAATTTATAAGATCTCTAAGGAGAAATTTGTTAAACTCCAAGACATTAAAGATGATCCGAATAAACAGAAACACATTCCAAGTTTTCAGGAAGGGCAAGCTATTATTATTACTATTATTATTATTATTATTTTATTCATTTAAGCAGAATGAGAGAAAGAGAAGGCATGAGAAGGGGGGAGGGCCAGAGGGAGAGGGAGAGGAAGAGGGAGAAGCAGGGTCCCCACTGAGCTGGAAGCCTGACATGGGGCTCGACCCCAGGACCTCGAGATCATGACTTAAGCTGAAGGCAGATGCTTAACCATATGATTCACCCAGGCGCCCCAGGAAGGACAACTTATTATTATAAAGATATTAATTCTCCCCCCAAGTAATCTATTTAATGGAATCCAAATTCTGACCGGACTTTTTTAAGGAACTCAACAGACTCTGAAATTTCTATGGAGGAACTCAGGCCCACGAATAGCTAAATCTACACAAAGTCCCAGGGAAAATTGGGGGTATTTACCCTTGTGGCCCTAAACTTTACCGCATGGGTTAGTTTTTTCCCCATCCTTGTTTCCGCACCCCACGAATCCAACAAAAGCTTTGCTCAGCTTTCCAGCCTCCTAGCTCCATCTGTCACAATCGGCAAAGCCAGGAAGGGGGACTGTGGCACCCACGGTGGTGGTTCTGTGGGGGCTCCTTCATTTTTGGATCTTGGCTCAGCAATCTCTTACTTGTCATGATAGGTCTCCAACCAGATTTGTCACACTGAGAACTGTAATAGCCGGTTCTCAGAGAGAGGGGTTGAGAGGAGATGAAATTCCTTTTGTTCTTTTTGACCCCTTTACCTCACTTCAAGAAATTTTCCATGTACGTGTTTCCATAGTGTAGAGGTTATCTCGTTCGCCTCACAAGAAATTTCCCGCAAACCCCAAGTATGTAATTCTGGGTTTTCCCATGCCTTCTGCACCTTCTGATCACCCCCTGCAGTCATTACTGTCACAGGGTCCCCATGATGACACAGACTCTCTGACCGCTCTCTCCCAGATACCCGCGCTCTTTTCTATTTCTGCAGCTTAACTGGTCCCAAAACGAGCTCTCGACATCTCACGTCACTCAAATCAACTTTGTTCGCCCTCCGCAATGTTTTATGTACAGACCCGTTCCTAGATTTCCAAATTCTGCTCACCTATTACTTCCTAAGATCACGAGGATTGTGGGTGTTTTGTTTCCCACACCGTTCCCGGCACCTGGTAAGGCGCCTGGACGATCAGTTGTGGATGATCGGCAACTCTCTGCTGAGAACATGCCTAAGAACAAAACACCAGCTAAATATATTGAGACCTGCCTGTCAAGGTACTCTTGTAAGCAATTTGTAGTTAATCCTTCCTACAACCTTACGAGGAAGGAGACTCTAGGGTCCTCACCATAGTGGGGGGTTGGTGCATAGACATTCAAAGCTTGCCCTGGTTACTCAGGTAGTAAATGGCAGAGATAGGATTTCCATAGAGGTACTGTGACTCCAAAGCTGGCCTTCTTTTTTTTTTTCCCCTCCAGATTTACTGAGATATAATTGACACTTTTCATTGTATACTTTTTTTTAAAAGATTTTATTTATTTATTTGACAGAGAAAGATCAAAAGTAGGCAGAGAGGCAGGCAGAGAGAGAGAGAGAGGGAAGCAGGCTCCCTGCTGAGCAGAGAGCCCCATGTGGGGCTTGATCCCAGGACCCTGGGATCACAACCTGAGCTGAAGGCAGCGGCTTAACCCACTGAGCCACCCAGGTGCCCCAACATTGTATATGTTTTAAGTGTACAACATAACGATGTGATTTAGTACATAAACACTGCAAAATGATCACCACAGGAAGTTCAGCTAACACATCCATCCATCACCTCGGGAAGCCAGCCTTCTTGACTTCCTTTGTCAGCCTTTTAGAAAGCACTAGATGCCTTCTCTTGCCCTACCCTGGCTCCCCCCAACAACCATTTCCACTTCCTTTCTCATACAACACTGAATATTTCCAAGTCAATATGTATCTGCCTTTAAGATAAAACCTTGACATGGGGTGGGGGGCTGGCATTGAGACCACAAGAAGTCCAGCACCTGAGCTTGGCTTTGTGAGAATCCCTTGCCTCTCTTAGGTCCCCAGCGTGTTCTACAACCCTGGCCTGCTCGCGGCCTCAATGAGTCAAATATGCAGGGCAGAGAACAGCAGAACAGGCATCTCGCATCTTTGCCCCTGGGTTTTGCTGCGGATCTGGGCCATTGCCTGTGTAGGACTCTGCTTCTTATCAGCATCTCCTGGTTACTGTGAATCCCCTGCTGGGGCCTGGGCTTGGTTTTCCTTCTGCTTGGTTGTTCCTCCTCATGTAGCCCTTCCTGGTGACCTGTTGCTTGTCTCCCCATGCCTTGGAAGGCTCAGATACAGAACTTGGCCTTGGTTTTTTCACAAGACTAAGTGGCCTGCTTAAGTTTGTGAACACTCTGGCCTTGAACTCATGTGTCACCTCCAGGCCATGTGCAAAAAAAGACTCCCAGTGGTGATCTTTTCATAGCCCTCTCGGGCTTCCCTAAAACCTCGAGGCAAGGGCACCTGGGTGGCTCAGTTGGTTAAGCGATTGCCTTCGGCTCAGATCACGATCCTGGAGTCCCAGGATCGAGTCCCACATCGGGCTCCCTGCTTGGCAGGGAGTCTGCTTCTCCCTCTGACCTCTCCCCTCTCATGCTATCTCTCTCTCTCAAATAAATAAATAAAATCTTAAAAACAAACAAACAAACAAAAACCTCAAGGCGAACGTGTGTACCCTAGGTTTTTCTCATTCTCCCATTTATCAATGAAAGGACTTCAGTATATTCCCTGAACTCTTTCTTTTCTTCCTCTCTTGCTGATATTCCTCAGCTTACCTCCACCTCGTGGCCTCTGGTTTCGTGAGAGAACCAGGTGCAGATGTGGGAAACCTTCCTAATTTTTAGCAAAGAACTTTGGCAGGGGAGCTGTAGTGAAGCCATTGATGCTAACAGTATGATGCACTGTTCCCTGTGGTGTGGAGATGGGGATCAGGGAGGTACAGGGTCTGACCTTGAAGAAGATTCCAGAATCTGTATGTAAGGGACCACAGAGATAAAAGGCAGAAACAAACAAACAAACAAATGTGACTAGAAATTATTCTGTGGGAAATAACATAAATTAAAATAAGATCGAATCGACTCCATTATGTATGCTTCCCTTTTGTACCTTGTGTGTGTGTCAGGGAAACTGCTGGGACCATCTGTTAAATATTTATTTCCATTGTTACTTCTGAGGTGCCAGAAAAGCCTGTAATGGGAAGAAAGAGGAAAATCGTTTTTTTAAGTTCATTGGAAAATGATCAAGAAAAGGAAAAGCCAGGAGCCAAATTCAGCCTCGAGTTCTTTCTTTTTACAACCAGAACGTTCTAGAATAGGCAAGTCTACATTTTCGGGGAATTATTACCTAGATCTCCGCTTGTTGCCTTATTGTTGATACCATTCTTTTACGGCAGAGGAAACGGGGTATAGGAGAGAGACAATTTGTCATTTTCAATACGTCTCTGAAAGGACGGAGGAAATAGAGCAAAGACAGGAAACAAACCATTTTATTTGTTAGCTCTTCTGGAAAATAGTTGGAGAATAAGGGTGCAGTCTTCGGCCAAAATAAGGTACAAGAGTTTGTCTGTACAATTTAATTATTCATGCTTTCCCTTCCTACCATTAGTCTGGATAATCAAATACTGAGTGACCCAGAAAGAAGGAAAGACAATGAAGCATTTTCCAGTGGCCTCACATGCTCCTGAGGTTTAATCCTGCTTGCGGACATCCAAGAATAGCTTCATCATGGAAAAACTGAAGAAGAAAGTAATTAGCATCCCTGAACAAACCTTGAAAGTTTATGTTTACATTGGATTAAATTCATAAGAGGGAAAAATTGGGTTTTCTGTTCTCTGAACTATAAAAATTTGGTTAGACAATACTTAAAGCGACAGCAGCTTCAGAGTCAATTACCTTGAATCTTGTTGCCAACAACTAATTTCATTTGGTGAAAAGCAAAGTGAGAGTCTCCTGGTTTGGCCCAAACCTCAAATTAGCTCGCAAATCACAAATTCTCATTTTTTCCATCTAAATAAAATAGCGTTACTTAAGCATTGTATATTTCTAAGAGATCGAAACTAACATATAGGACTTACTTTTAAGTAACAGCAACCACTTAACAAAGACCTGGGGGCACTTCAGTAAATAAATCTCTTGGGTAGAATACAGCAGAGCAGAATTTGGTAAAAAGTCAAACCTGTTTAAGGAAAGTTGTGGTGAGATTTCAGTATTTTATGGAACAAATCACTTTAGGCTCATCTGATGGAAGACTGATGAAAGTAAAGGGCAATAGTGCTTTGTATGAACTGTCTCATTTCATCTTCACAGTCCAGTAAGGCAGGCATTTTAAAAAAATTTTTAAAGATTTTATTTATTTATTTGACAGAGAGAGAAATCACAAGTAGGCAGAGAGGCAGGCAGAGGGAGAGGAGAAGCAGGCTCCCTGCCGAGCAGAGAGCCCAATGTGGGGCTCGATCCCAGGACACCGGGATCATGATCCAAGCCGAAGGCAGAGGCTTAACCCACTGAGCCACCCAGGTGCCCCTAAAAAATTTTAGAAGGTAGATTTAATAACTCTCACAGCATCCTAACGCTGGTATTGGAGCCAGAACCTGCCTACAGGTGACCTAGCCCCTGAACTATCTCTATAAAGCAAACAGGAAGTTTTTCCCCTCTAATATATTACAGAGATTGCAAGATACAAGAAAACATTTAAATTATGGGGCACCTGGATGGCTCATTTGGTTAAGCATCTGACTCTTGTTTTTGCCCCAAGTTATGATCTCAGGGTCATGAGATCGAGTCCCACTTCAGACTCCACATTCAGTGTGGAGTTGGCTTGAAATTCTCTCTCCTCCCTCTGCACCTCCTGCTTGTGCTCTCTTTCTCCCAAATAAATAAATAAACTTTTTAAAAAATTATGGGACTAGAACTGACCACCCACACAGGAAAATGAAGGTAATAGATCCTAGTCTCATCCTGCTCATTCCAATAGCTTCTGATATGGCCAAGTGGCTTATACCAGACCAACTCACCTAAGAATATGAATTATTCAGACAATATACAAATAAAACAGCCATTAAAGACAATGGAGAGTGAATAAATGGAGGCAGAAACTCAAAGGGATTTAATTCTAAAATAAGGGAACTATACCAGATATAACCCTTATTTATTCAACTTTTCCCTGAGAGCATCCTGCAGACTGTGAGGCATGAACAGACACAGCTCAATCAAGAAGCAGACACTTTATTAGCCTAAGAAGTCAGAGATGGAATTAGGAGCTACTAAAGTGGTTAGAAACTTTAGTAGGAGGAGGAAAATTCTAAGAAAAAGGGGAAACTATGGTAGAGATAAGCCTCAAATCTCAACATAAACCACCTTCAGGTACTTGGTTGACTGGGAATGGAGCATGTACAAGACATGACTCAGGGATGCCTGAATAAAAACAGCAGCTGCACACTGCAAAGAGTAGGGATTTTGCAGTTGTCTACTGCAGAGAAGATAAAGTGAATTAAAGACCAGAAAATTATGAGGAATTTGATAAACAGAACATTTCACTGAAAACCAAGAAAGGCCACTCTTTCAAAATGAAGTTCAAACCCCAGGTCTAAAGAATTTGCCTTGGAACTCAGAGAAAAATGAAAATGGGCCTATATTAATAAAACCTAAAACTGAACTTCTACAAGTTCAAAATGACTGCTGAGCAATTTACATGCTTGCTACAACAAAATCTCATATTCTTTAAAGGTGGATCATAGAATTCAGGATCTTTACAGTGATTCTCCACCATATCTAGTATATAATAAAAACTAGACATAAGAAATAGGAAAATGTTATCTATAATTAAGAGAAATATCAGTCCATACAAACAGTTCCATAGATGACTCAGATGTTGAAATTAACAAAGACTTAAAAATAGCTCTGATAAATATGTCTTAAAATTTATGGAAAATATAGCTATAATGCATTAAGAAGATGGGGACTTTTTGGAAAAATATGGGAAGCATAAAAAAGGAACAAATGGAAATTCTAGAACCAAAAATAATAACATCTAAAACTAAAAATGTGGTTGTCTGGGTGGCTCAGTTAGTTAAGTGTCAGCCTTCAGCTCAGGCCATGATCCCAGGGTTCTGGAATTGAGCCCCGAGTGGGCTCCTTGCTCAGTGGGGAGTCTGCTTCTCCCTCCCCTGCTCCTGCCCCCAACTTGTGCTCTTACTTTTTCTCTCTCATGAATAAATAAAATCAGAAATAGAGAGGAAGGTAGGTGGGATTATAAGTGATTATTTTTCTCTTTGCAAATTTCCAAATTTTATATTGATAGCCTATTACTCCTTAATATTTCAGTATGTATTTCTGAAAAACAATGACACTCTCATACATAACAACAGCACAACCCTCCAAACCAGGAACTTAATATGGATATGCCACTGCCATGTAATCCAAACATTTCTCTCAAGCTTTGCTGAGTGTTCCAATAATGTCATTTATAGACCTATGATTGAGTCCAGATCATGTATTGTATTTTTATTTCTTTTGTACTCTTCAATCTTGAACAGTTTTTAGATCATTCCTTAATTTTCATGACTTTTAAGTTTTGTATACTTTTTATTCTAAACTAATTTTAGACTAACAAGATTTTTCAGAGTACATGAACTTCTATATGCTTTTCATTCAGATTCTCCAAATCTTAACCATTTTAACACATTCTTCTTTTTTTTCCCCAAAGCATTTTAAAGAAAAATGCAGCCATGATGCCTCCTTATTTCTAAAACTTCAGTGTGAATTTTCTATTAACAAGGACTTTTGCTTGTATTATCACAGCACAATTATCAAACTCAGAAAATTAACATTAATATAATACTCTTATCTAACCTACAGACATTTTTTCCACTAATGTTCTTTTTATCAAAAGAAAAAAATAATCTGTTCCAGGATCCAATCCAGGATCAAGGTTGCATTTTGTTGTCACATCTGTTTAGTGTCCTTTAATCTGGGACAGTTCTATAGTCTTTATGTCTTTCATGATCTTCATGATCTCAGACTTTTTGAACAATACAGGAAAATTATCTTGTAGACTTTCCTCAAAACAAAACAACAAAAAAAAAGGAAATATCAGCCAAGAAATGAAAACAGTAAAAGAACAAATTGGAAGACTTAGAACACTATAACTGATATAAGAAAATAGGAGAAGAATCAATGAAACAAGAAGGGATTGGGAGGGAGACAAACCATAAGTGACTCTTAATCTCACAAAACAAACTGAGGGTTGCTGGGGGGAGGGGGGTTGGGAGAAGGGGGGTGGGGTTATGGACATTGGGGAGGGTATGTGCTTTGGTGAGTGCTGTGAAGTGTGTAAACCTGACGATTCACAGACCTGTACCCCTGGGGATAAAAATATATGTTTATAAAAAATAAAAAAATTTAATTAAAAAAAAAAAGAGAATCTCAAAAAAAAAAAAGAAAATCATTGGATGAGCTCATAAAAATAATAGAGGTACAGACGGAAATGTCAAACTTGAAGATGGATCAATGAAAATGGGTCAAATGTGAAGAATAGAGAGGAAAATACTGCAGAAAAGAACAGAAAAAATAGTAATAGAGCTTCAGGAACCTGCCTAACATCATGAAAATGGCTGGAGTCCTAGACAGAGAAATGGGAGATCAGGACAGAAAAAAATTTGAAGAACTAATGGCCAAATGCTTCCCTTATTTGGTGAAAGACATAAGTTTACAGATTCAAGAAGCTTGGCAAACTCTGAACAGGATAAATCCAAAGAAAGTGGTGGCTAGACATGCCATAATCTGCTAGAAATAAAAAATACAAAGAAAATAGCTAGAGGAAAAAAATAGATTACATTAAGAGAAACAATGATCTAAATTACTGCAGTTTCTCATCAAAACCATGGAAGTCATAAGACAATGGAATAACTTCTTTTCTGAAGAACAGTGTCAAGTTTCTAAATGTTTATACCCCTTAACCCAAAATTACACTTCTAGGAATTTGGTATGAATAAATGATCAAAAACACCTAAAATGCTCATTTAAGTTTTGCTTTAAATAGGAAAAACCATAAATATTTATCAGCTGAAAAGAGATTAAGTGTATTTTTGTACATCTGT
This sequence comes from Neogale vison, assembly GCF_020171115.1. NCBI lineage: Eukaryota > Metazoa > Chordata > Mammalia > Carnivora > Mustelidae > Neogale > Neogale vison. The sequence goes on along the minus strand of NC_058102.1, from coordinate 131,853,757 downwards.
ATAAATTTCTTTCTTTTTTTTAAAGTTTTATTAGAGAGAGAGACAGAGACAGAGCATGTCAGCAGGTGGAGGGACAGAGGGAGAGAAAAAAGAGAGAATCTCAGGCGGATTCCTTGCTGAGCATGGAGCCTGATGCAGGCCTTGATCTCAGCAGCCTGACAGCATGACCTGAGCAGAAATCAAGAATTAGATGCTTAACCGACTGAGCCACCCAGATGCCACTGTATAAATTTGTATTCAGTCATTTAAAGCCTATTCATATACTTATTGACATGAGAAGATACCCACAATCTTATCAAATTTGGAAAGCAAGCTATTTAAAAAGTATGCATGGCATATTTTCTGAACTTACGCACACAAATTCTCACCAAAGCAAGAAAGACAATATCATGAATACTGTTAAGCTGAGAAGAAATTAAAAAAAAAAAAAGACAATATCATAGCTTTGTCTAAGGAAGAAAGACCAAATGTTTAAAATACTATTAGTTTCAAATATTATTTTCAACATTGTTTTATCTTAGTGTTAAAATTCCCAAATTATGACCAAGAAGCTATGTCTTTTTCATTGAAGTGAGCTCCTCTTAAAAAAAGGAACTTCAGGGGAGGCTGGGTGGCTCAGTGGGTTAAAGCCTCTCCCTTTGACTCGGGTCATAATCTCAGGGCCCTGGGATGGAGCCCCGCTTCAGGCTCTCTGCTCAGCGGGGAGCCTACTTCCCTTCCTCTCTCTCTACCTACTTGTGATCTCTGTCTGTCAAATAAATAAATAAAAATCTTAAAAAAAAAAAAAGGAACTTCAATTTAGTTTTAAGAGGAACACTTAATATTACCATGGGGAAATCATTTAAAATGGTCCCCAGTGAACTGTGCCTCTCTGAGTCTGTACCCTTTGCCATGTCACTTTGTTACTCTTCCTCTGGAGAGGAGGGCGGTGTATATTTCTCCTGGATCTAACTGGCCTTGTGACTTGCTTTGACCAGCAGAATGTAGTGGAAGTGGTATTCTGGGATTATTGAGCCCAAATCTTAAGTAGCCTGCTAGCTTCTGCTTCTGCTTTTGGAATGCAACAACTATGTAAAGGTGATCCTACTGGGAAGAGAAGTCACATGAGGAGCGAGTCCCAGAAGGATGGGAGACCTTGGGAAGAGAGACAGAGGAGAGTGGAGGCACCACAGCTGACAGCCAGCACCAAGGCCCAGACTTGGGAGTGAAGCTTTTTGGGCTCCTTCAAGTCTAGCGATGTTGTCCCCGCTAATACCACATGAAATAAGGATGAGCCATTTTTCACTGAGTGCTGCCTGAGGTCCTAATCCACAAGGTCAGCAGTAAGTGGTGGTGGTTGTAAGCCACTGAGTATTTTCAGTAGTTTGTCATCCATAGGTACCTGGAACATTACCATTCAGTTCAAAAATCTCAACACCAACTTAAATACAGCTTACAGCTAGAGAGTAAGAAAATGTCCGGAACATAACATGGTGACCATTTTGAGCGAGCGGGCAAGAACAGTCCCTATTAAAAAGACCCAATTTGGGTATTCAAGCAAAGCTCCATGAATGTGCTTTCTAAGAAGGCATCACAGGTTTTTTTAAGCTTTTTGATTATGGCATTTAGAGTTGTTATATAACATTAAATTCATTTCACCAAGGTATATTTGAAAATTCACAGTAAAAGAGTAAATAATTTAAAGCAACGTTCTGTTAAAATGACTATCAAAATTCATGGCAGTGAAAACATTTTGAATTTACTGTAGAGACATCTGCTATGCAAACAAATTGCCAAAGTGATCTCTGTGATTATTCTCAGTAGACACATCCTTATTTAAGTTAATCATAGTACCTTTGATGACTATTGAATCTTTCTCCTTCCTAGAGCAAACAATGTAGGTCCAGGTCATTCTACATGGTTGACATTTGAGAAATAGATACTATTCAAAAGCTATTTTTTAAAAAAAACACAATTTACAAAGCAAAAAGTGTGCATTTGAAGTCATATTTGTCCGCTCTATTCCAGTATCAATAATTGGCATTCGTTTCAGAAATCAACCTGAAGTAGTATCATAAGGATTCTTCTTGAATATGTTAAAATCATTCCAAAAAGGACACTGTGACTAAAGAAATCGCTTTTTAAAAGATTTTTATTTATTTGACAGACAGAGATCACAAGTAGGCAAAAAGGCAGGCAGAGAGGGAGGAGGAAGCAGGCTCCCTGCTGAGTAAAGAGCCTGATTCGGAACTCGATCCCAGGACCCTGGGATCATGATCTGAGCCAAAGGAAGAGGCTTTAACTCACCGAGCCACCCAGGTGCCCCAAGAAATCGCTTTTTTAAGATAATTTTTTTCAAAACTTAAGACAGTAAATAGTAACAGCACCCATATGAATAATGTCATATATTCTTTCAAAAAATCTTCTCACGGGCATTATTTTATTAGGTACCCAAAACAAGTATGTATCAGTTTTATAGGTTAAGAAACAGGGCCCTGTATGGATGAGAAAGATGCTTCCCTGTCATAAGAGTATCTTTTAAATTGTAAACCCAAGTTCCCTAAGAGCTAAATGTCTAATGCCTAATTCATGTGTTATTGTCAGCGGAGACCATGACATTTGGTGCAGTCAGCACTGAAAGGCAGATAGGGAAATGGGGACACAACCCTGCTCCATGTCTATTTAAAGCATAAATTTCATGGGAATCTTTCAGCCAGCTATCAAAACTCCTATCATGTTTCCTGACAACCAAAAAAAGTAAAACAGCTCCTTTTAAAGGGAAGCTATCACTTCCTATGATACCTTACCATCTATATAGATACATATATACATATATATGTATACATTTGTGTGCGTGTGTGTAGATATTGAACAAAATGGCACTAAGAGAATCTGAAATATCCTATTAATATTCTGTACCTTGGAAAATGGCTGCAAGTTAAAGTGTTCCATTACATAAAAAGGCTGCCCAACAAGCTTAAATGCAATAATTCAGTGTGGGGTATGTTTTATTGCCAGTTATCAGAATGAAATATACCAAGAAGCCAGTAAACGAAGAATTTATCCTTTAGACAATAATATACTATTACCCTTGGCAGGTACCAATGCATTTAGATGTCTAAAGAGAGTTATAGGGAGACCTGGTGGCTCAGTTGGTTGAGTGTCTGCCTGGGTCCGGGGATCGAGTCCCACATAGGGCTCTCTGCTCAGTGGAGGGAGCCACTGCTGCCCCCCCCGCTTGTGCTCACTCTCTCTCTCTCTGACAAGTGAATAAATAAAATCTTTAAGAAAAAAAGTTAGTTGTAAAAAAAAAATAGGGTTATAGTTAAATTGTGAAATGACATTTATCAGAAAAAATCTAGTATTTTAACATGTTAACTCTAGAAATTAGTATAAACAGCATATAAATACTAACGCTAAAAAGAGCAAGTACGGTGGTCACTCATGGAACAATGAAACAAAGTAAATCCTGAATTATGGCATGAAAACGTTGACAAATAGATGGGTAAGATTTACGAAGTCATTTTTAGTAAACAAGATGAGGAAAGCAGCACAAGAAGAGCTTGGAAGTTAGGGGAAAAGCAGAAATGCATTTGCTTGGAAGTAAAACTTGGGAATCCCCAGCTGCTCTCATGAGTGACTGAGGTAGTCTTCTCTTCTCTTCTTTGAAGAGGATTTGGAGACTCTTTATCATAACTTGTGGTGGAAAATAAAAGTGCAAGTGAAGTGTTCAGTGAGTTGTATTCTACTTAAAACCCCTCAGTGACACCTCATAGCTTTCAAAAACTATACACACACAGATCCTGCCTGATTTTCTAGCTTCATCTTTGACACGTTGACACATTTTGTTTCAGGCAAACTGTACTCTACATACTGGACTCCATGCCATGTCTTTTCCTTCTGCCCACAATTTATCCATGTTTAACTGTCACTCGACTTTTAAGGTTTGACTCATATGTGATTATTTCCTCCAGAACACCTTCTTTAATCCCTCACTCTGGTGTCTATTTCCCTTCCTGGCTCTCTTCCAATGGCCCAAGGTCTAGAACATGATCGTGGCCTGAAGCGGATTAGGGAAGGGCCAGCCAGGCAATTGTCCAGGGCACCAAACTTCAGGAAGACTTAACCTTCATTAGGAACATTGCAGAGAGGAAATTGTGCTTATCAGTTCTCTATGTGGTTAAAATGACTACTTTGATATCCTTCTAGGAATCAAAAGTCTGAGAAGTATGCTTGAATAACAATAACGGTTCCTAAACTGCCTTCCAAAGAGGGTGCTTTTGGTTAGTTCCCATGTTTTTTATTTTGCTGGTTAGGGATTGCTGGTTTGGAGTCAGAGTTGAGCTGTTTGGAACGATATAGGAGAGGGTATCCTCTGTCAACAGAGGTCCCTTTCCAGCCTTCTCTGCACTGTGCTTGCGGTGTGGGGGTCTGTGCGAAACTGTGGTCTCTCTTCAAAAGAAAAGGGGTTCAGATACTTAAAGAACATGAGTCTGAAGGGGAAAAAAGAGCTAATAGCTTTCTCAGTAGAAGCCATGCTTCTATCTGGTACTGATCATAATATTTATGACATGATCTTCTAATAAGTCAAATGACTTGTTGAAGTTCTCCATAAGTTTCCCAAGTGCTGAGACTATGACTTTTTTGTTTTGTAACAAGTCTAGAAAAAGAACATGTTCACCCAAATGTGTGATTGGGACATATAATGAACTGACACCCAAAGATCAAAATTTAGCAATATGCCCAGATGTCAGTATTGTCCACAGAAGTCAATGACCTTGAGTCAAACAGATAAGAATACTATGCTCACTAAAAAGACGTTCTTTACCATGGGATAAGCACAGAAAATTGTGAGTGAAATATCCCTTAAAACTGTCTTTTCTTTGCTTTGGTCTCATGTTTACCAAGCTTTACTGCTCATTTCCTACTTTCATATAAGGGATGGAGAGTCCAGATGGAGAAGACCAAATCTATGGTCCCTAGAAAAATAGATCTACCATTATAAATCAATAAATTTGCATTCTAGTTTACACATTATTCTCCTAAAAGTGGGGTATAAGATATCTCTAAATCTGATCGACTGTGTGTAACATGGAAATATCGTAATTTCTGGACCTCTCATTCTGGTGATCCCATCAACCTATCCAAGGTTTTGGGAAAATCAAATCAGATAATATATGGGTAACCATTTTCAAAATTATAAAGTTCCTGCATGTATTTTTTCCTCTTTGACAAGAATGACCTGCATATTTCAAAGGATATTTTAGCTTGATTATTTTTGTCCTAAAATTTTATTTCATTTTGGTATTTCTTTTGACCAGTAGAAATTTTATGCTCTTGACCTGATTTAAACTAATATTTTCCTTCTTTCTGCTGCCAGTAAAATATTGTTCGATTTAACTTTTCTCAAGAGAAAGATGATCTGTATTTCTTCATAGTAGGCTACAACATTGAAAAGAAAAAGGGGTACCTCTTGACCGGATGACTCTTTTTCTGGAAAATATACAGAATTCTTGAAAAAATAAGCTATTAGGATCTTTTAGGATTAAGTTACATTGCTTTACTAGAGAAGAAATTACACAGATGTGGAATTTACAAGAAATGATGTATTTTCTGGTAATGACCTGTATTGATTTGGCAGTTATTTAAATATTATGTCAACCAATTATATTTAAAATCTCAAGCAGATTGGAGAGATAATATGCTTGGATGTTGGAAAGAAAAGAAGCACTATCAAGAACAAGGAAAATAATTTTTTGAAAACTGCTACTTGACCTGAGCCTTGTAAAATTCAAAACAAATATGAGTAATCCTCAACATTGTCAAACCAGGATATTAAATCACTTAATTATACCACTCGACCCAGTAGAAATGCTATTTTCTTGCACATATTTTATGTTCTATTAGAAAACTGTGTTGTGCTAAAATGAACAGCTTCATAATCCCGTATCCAAAACCCACAGGGCAAATGTATTGGAATTAAAGCTTCTTCAGATTTTAGAAAACTAATGTGTTTGCCAGATATGCAGTGTGGTAGCAGTAAAAGACTCTCTGAAAAAGTGTGTTTGTGTATACGTTTATTATGACTTCCACTGATTAAACAATGTGCAGCAAAATTACTACTAATAATAAAACATACAATACTCCCAACTTATTTTCACAGAATTTTTTTTTTTTTTAAGATTTTTAAATTTGACAGACAGAGATCACAGGTAGGCAGAGGAGCAGGCAGAGAGAGAGGAGGAAGCAGGCTCCCTGCTCCTCCTAAATTCTTTAGTTAAAATTAAATTTTAATTTAACTAAATTCTTTAGTTAATTTTTGTCTAACTCTTACATTCACAGCCAACCTATGGTCATGATTAATGAAGGCATGTAATTCAATCACAAGTGTTGATTGATATTTTCCTTAAATTTTTTTTTTAAAGATTTCATTTATTTATTTGACAGACAGAGATCACAGTAGGCAGAGAGAGAGACAGGAGGAGGAAGCAGGTTCCCCGCTGAGCAGAGAGCCCGACGCGGGGCTCGATCCCAGGACCCTGGGATCATGACCCGAGCCGAAAGCAGAGGCTTTAACCCACTGAGCCACCCAGGTGCCGCAATATTTTCCTTAAAATTTTTAAAGATTTTATTTATTTATTTGAAAGGCAGAGATCACAAGTAGGCAGAAAGGCAGGCAGAGAGAGAGAGGAAGGGAAGCACGTTCCCTGCTGAGCAGAGAGCCTGATGCGGGGCTTGATCCCAGGACCCTGGGATCATGACCTGAGCCGAAGGCAGAGGCTTTAACCCACTGAGCCACCCAGGTGCCCCATATTTTCCTTAATTCTTAAATCTTTGGGAGGTTTGTTAGGTTTCTTTTCTAGCTTTTATACACATACACACAAATACATACACACATACACATGTATGTGCGTACATACCGAAAGCACTGCAGGCCGTACATGTCTAAATTCCACTGTACCTGCACCCTAAAAATTTTATGTTGTACTCTCATTTTTGTCTAGTTTTTATTTCATTCTCAAATAGGTTGGATTAAATTGCTTCCTTACTTTAAAAAAAAAAAAATTGTATAGAGGCAACACTTTATGACCATGAAACCTCTCCAAAGTCCTCTGCCTATATTCACCTATTCCAGCATTTGTTTTGTAGTGTGTCCTGCAAAATATTTACAAGTTTTCTTTCAATGGACAAATAAATTCGGGAAGAAAGGGTTAAAGAAAGTTAAAACAAGTTTCCTTAAAGCAGGATTAAAATGCTATTATGGGAAAAACATAGCATGTCTGGCCGCATGTTGCTTCTATTTCCCTAGCTGCTGTGACCTATACCTTCGAAACTTCTGCTTAGCCCTGCACGTAGGCATCTTATAACTAAAATTTCCAGAAACTGCTTCTTTACTCAAAATCTACCTCACCTGTGGAGATAAAGAGGTATGTACAGAAATGACTGTGCTGTTTAAGATTAACAGGAATGACATGATCAGATTCCTGTAGACATGATCAGATTCCTGTATGCAAAGAGCAACTGACTAAGGACAGGTAAGTTACTCAACCTTCTTCGACATCTGCTGACATCAGTTGCGTTTTGCCTCCGACTCCCTCCCACTTACTCCCTTTCCTAAAGCAGCTTAAATCTCGGTCTTGAGATGGTTCTTCAGGACAAAAGTCTGCCATCTCCTCCTATTTTCCGAACTGACTTTTAAAACTAAGTTTATGTGTAACTTTGTCTTTTAAAAACACAATTTAAAAATCATACAAGCTCCCACTGGTTGGAATAGAAAATGGGCAGCAGCTATGAGAAACAGTATGACAGTTCTTCAAAAAATCACATAAATAGAATTATGTGATCTAGTAACTCCACTTCTGGAAATAAAAATAGAAAGAATTGAAAGTGGTGTTTTGAAACATATTTTTGCATCCATGTTTACAGCAGCCGTATCCACAATAGCCAAGATGTGGAGGCAATGCAAGGGACCATCAGTGGATGAATGGATGAACAAAAGGTGGCACAACACAGGGTGCCTGAGTGCCTCAGTCGTTAAGTGTCTGCCTTTGGCTCAGGTCATGATCCCAGGGTCCTGGGATCGAGTCCCACATCAGGCTCCCCGCTCTACGGGAAGCCTGCTTCTTCCTCTCCCACTCCCCCTGCTTGTGTTCCCACTGTGTCTCTGTCAAATAAATAAATAAAATCTTAAAAAAAAAAAGTGGTACAACACAGATGGAAACGTGAGGACATTGTGCTAAGTGAAATACACCAGTCACAAAACACAAATCCTCTATGATTCCACTTATATGATACAACTGGAGTAGTCGCACCCCCAGGAAGAGAAAGGAGACTGGTGGTTGCCAGGGCCTGGCAGGCAGGGAGGGGAAATGGGGCGTTTTTTAATGTGTATAGAGTTTCAGCTTTGCAGGCTGCAGAGAGTTCTGGAGACAGGTTGCACACGTGAATGTACATTGTAACAGTACTGAACTGTGCACTTAAAAATGGCTAACATGGTAAACTTATGTTATGCGCATTTTGCCATAATTATAAATAATTAAAAACAATACCTGAGTTTCTGGGTCCCACTCCTGACTTAATGAGCCAGAACCCAAGGCTGAGCCTGGGGAACCAATATTTTTAACAAGGACCCACAATTCATTCTGATGTACATTATAGTTTTTTTTTTTTTGTACATTATAGTTTTAAATCTGCTGCCCTAGTGATACACCACCTACATTCTGAATTTAGTAGACCACCATTTTCATTCATTTCATTCTAGCATTCCTGATCAAGGGCATATACTCTCAGCTGAGGAATTAGTTCCCAACTCACTACAGAATAGTCCAACTTACACAGAAGTTATTTATATAGCAATTTGATTACAAAGAGGACTTAGTTATTGACTAATCCCAATGATCATTGCTTTCCAAAGAGTGAGGCAAGTTATAAGTATTCTCCATCCACAACATATAGAAAAACTGAGGCAAAAGGAAATCAAGTGTCCAGAAAAGACCAAATTTGAGGAAGATATAGTATCTTTTGGTAAGCATTTTGGTAATCACTACACTGTGTTTACTACAAAAGAAATTCGAAGATGAACTCCCCTCTCCCAAAGAGTTCATAGATCTGTACTGACACCCCCATAACCTATGGAGATCAGAAACTTCCTCTTGCCAGCTAATATCACTACCCACACCCCATCAATTACAAGTCCAAGGCCAGCTTATTTAGCCTTCTCTTTCCTCAGTCCCTAATTCTATGAACACTATTTTTAAATATTATGCAGCTTACCAATGTTGATAATCAATATTTTAACAGAGACTGGCAGTAATTAAAATTAGGTAAAAGAAATGTGAATCCAATTTTGAGACAGATGAAGGAAAAACAGATGTACTAGACATAATATTTTTTGGGACTCAAACCAAAATCAAACCTTGTATTAACTTCAGGTCCTACCAGATAAGTCTCCTTTTTATTTGATGAAAGAGCAGACAGATATCTTGGGTAACAGGACAGAATATTCACACCTCAAAGAACTAAAATAAAAAGAAAAATTTTCCATAATACTATTTATTCAGTAAGAACATGAGATGAGTGCTGTGCACAAAACAAAGTATTTTGAAACATAGAAGTCTTCAAATTTTAAGGAAAATGACATACAAGCACATGAATTGCCAGTCTGGGGCATACGCTATCGAGTGCACCCCAGACAGTATTTTTTACATGGCTTCAAAGAAAACCTATTGTTGCACAAAATTAGATTAGATTTTAAGGTTACCACGAATACAAAAAGCCTGGTTTCTCTGAGATAAACTTAGCTAAAAATTAACATGTGTTAATATTTGCACCATAAAGAGTACCAAGAATATACCTTTTAGTCAAAAAAATTAACTTCTAAATGTTCCAAATGGCCCCTGGAGGCTCTTCTCTTTTTTTCGGCATTACTCATGAGCTCTAGAATATTGATTTTAAAGTTTCCATTTTGAGACATAGTAACGAAGCATTTGTTTAAAAAGCTTTGCAAGGATACCATCAATCCTTCTATGGGAGAATATTAAATTGACTAATTTTAGGACTCACTCACCAAATATGAGAATTTACTTAATTCATTGAGGATTTAAGTAATTTACGTTATAAACTCTTCTAATATTCATGAATGAAATTCAACCTGCCATTAGCAATTTTGTGTTTCATAGACCACTAAACTCTCAATAAAGTCTATAGCAATAAACTTCGTGTCACATCTGTACAAGTAACTTCAATGCAGTGACTCTAGACAATTACCATCGCCACTTAGATGAAGAAAGTCGCTAAGAACTCAGAAAAAGGTAAGAGTGTGAAAACAAAAATAGCCAAATTGACTAATGCGCCCTTCTGTAGGAAGCAAACTCAACTTTTTGCTGGAGAGCGGTCGTGAAAATATTGCCAACTGATGAGAATATTGCTAGACATTATGTTGACTTGGTTTCTTGTCTCTGATGGGTCCCTTTTGCTTGACGCTGGTGACTTTCTTGGTTGGCTCTCCTATCTTGAATCAGAGGAGCTTATGCTAACTTTGATTTTAAAAGAGCCTATTTTGTTTTTAAAGTCTGAAGAGATAAAATGTATGATTTTTAATAGTAGGAGTGCACACAGAGGCCCACACAAATTACCTATTTCATATGCAGATTTTATTTCAAGTTCCTGGATTGGGACAAAAACTGTACTATTTATGTTTTTATGGGTTTGCGGTCCACAGGAAAATAGCCTTTTTAAGAAAACTGACATTAAGTAGTTTGAATTATGAAAGGTTTATAAATTACTTAATGGATTGAAACAGTATTTGCCATAAGTGATTGGTATTCAAAGTGAATTGTTATTACAATCCAACAAAAACCTCATACAAAACAATGTATTGCTTTCCACCATCTACTTTGATGGAAGCCTATTTTAGGATTTCCATGAATATATAATTTTAAAATCTATTTTTTCCTCAAAAATCTTAAATTTGCTATATTTATGACATTATCAAGTAATTTCTAAAAGATAGTTAAAGCTAGATAATGATAGCCTGAAATTTAATAACTTTTTTTCATTTTATAGACAAAGCACAGGTTTTTTTTTTTAATAATGCCAAGACATAAAACCTATTTTTACACATCGGAAAGAAGCACAAATGTTCCAAAGTCCATATTCACTAGTCTTCAACACAAATTTTACAAAACAGTACACCTACTGCATAGAAGAACAGATAAAAATGAGACAACCTAGATGTCCACTAACATAACTGTAGCATCCATACACTGTAATATTATATACATATCATAATAATAAATTAATGGACTGTGGCTCCACTCATCCTCATGGATGGGTTTTAACGGTTTTGAGCAAAATATAAAGTCATGGGAAAATATACAGTGTGACTCCACTTACATAAGATTCAAAAAGAGGCAAAACTAAGCAATAAAAAAAATTATAAAAACAAAGGAGAATGTCTCCCGGAGGGTATGTGCTATGGTGAGTGCTGTGAACTGTGTAAACCTGGCGATTCACAGCCCTGTACCCCTGGGGATAAAAATACATTATATGTTTATAAAAAATAAAAATTAAAAAAAAAAACAACAAAAACAAAAAGGAGAATGATGAAAATTTAGGACAGTGGTTACCTCGGGGGGGAGAGAAGTGCACGTGATCAAGAGGAGAGAACGTGGCTATCAGAGATGTGAGTAACGTTCTACTCTTAGAGCAAGGTGGTGAGTCCACGGGTGTTTGTTTTATTACTCCTCCTTACACTGTACACATACTTTCCACACTGGAGAAAATGAGGCACGAAAATGGTGACGGTATAGACAACTCTTTGAAAAGCACTGATCTTGAGGACAAAGGAATAAAAGAGTAGATGGGAAGAAATGTGAATGTTTCCAGAGATTTTGTTTTGCTCTTGTTTAAGACATGAAGAGAGCATCTGAAAGACAGAAAGCTTCCAGCAGAGGGGAGAGGCTGAAGCAACAGACACGTGAAGGTTTGTTTGCCTGTGAACGGAGCAGCACAACTCATTCAGGCAGAGGGCAACAGGGCCAGCTACGGATAATGGGCTCAGATGTACACAGTTGATGACGGAAACGAAGTTCATCAGATAGGGTGGCTCCTCCTCAATGAGGCTGAGAGGGGAAAGGCAGAGCTGGCTTTGAGAGGAAATGAGGGTATCAAGTGACAGTTTGGGGCAGTGAGATTTAACAACTGACCACAGATAAATGCAGGTGCTCCCTTGGGCTTTTCACCTTCTGTGTTTCCCTGGCCTCTGTCTAGAATATGTTTTCTCTTTCTTTTCACCTAGAAAATCTCCCCATCCTTCAAGACTTCACCTCAGGCTCTACGTCCTTTGTGAAACCTGTTTTATTCCACAGCCATCTTTTCCTTCCCCTTTTAATCCTTACAGAACTTAACTATCAACTCATTTTTTACTTACTCATAAACTATCTTACAGTAACTCTTTCGTATTGTACATGGCTTCATTTTTGTGTGTGTGGTTTCCCTAGCTACAGTTCTTGAGACAGAAATAACTTTTTTTTTAAGCACTGTGCTCCCCCTCTCAGAAAAATAGTGCAGTCTCATACAGTAAACATTTAGCTGTTCATTGTTCCATTTTTAAAATATGTCATCTACTTAAACAGATACTCTTAAAAGCAAAAGGAGAAAAAAAAAAAAAACCAAGAAGACAGGAATAACTAAACTTTGAATCCTCCATGATTTTCTTGTCCCTGCTTCTGGTTTTCAATTTTTGATTTTAGAACTTACTTTGGAGAAGCCAAGCCACATCCAATGTTAACACAAAATCAGTTTGATTTTTAGTATCTTTTAAACCAATTGTTTCTGCTCATTAAACCATTAAAATTTTTTCTTTACAACTTTTAATATGTTTCTTCATGGAGGTAGTTCCTCCATGAACTAGAAAATGAAGCAGGGTATTATCAGCAAAGGCAAATTATGTTAGGAATGCCATCTTGTGGTTGAGAGTAGTCCATTACATTACAAATCCTCTGAGTAACAATTTTTAATTCAGAAAAAAATATATCCAGTAAATTCACAAAGGTAAATCATGGTTAAAATTATTATTACTACAAGGAAAGAAAAGCTAGATAGATACATGTGTTTTCAATTTTGTGTGACGTCAGTTGCCAAAAAAGACAATGTTCATCGAAGAGAGAGACCACAGACAAATTACATAGCAGTGGACTCCAAATAATATAGAAAAACTGCTACCTATAATATAAATATACTTCTATTAAGACTATTGAAGTACTCTGAATTTTGGAAAACTTTTCTCATTAAATAGATAATTTTACTTCTATATCCACCACTAAAGTAGTTATGTTGATGATTATATCCTAGATTTAAATTATGTGTCTTGATTTTCAAAATACATCACCCTAAGTACAACCATCCAAAGGGGATGGAGGAAAGAACAGAGCACTTATCTAATTTGGATGGTGCAGGACGCGTATAATTAGTTGTAGTCCACAATGGGACTTGGAAGAGAGGTAAAAACACTGGCCCTGTCTTAGATGAACTTCCTTCTTCTTCCATACAAGATAGCCATGTGAATGACAAATCATCTTTCTAGTCAACAGAAAACCAGTAATGGTTACAGATGTATTCCTTAACAACTATGCTTAAATATTCTAATTGCCAAGTTGAATACCAGACATTCTGATCCACTTCAAAGTAGGGATGAGGACGTGAAAACTGATAAATCCTTCACGAGGGCAAAACACAGCCCAACACAAAGATCCACGCACTATGCTACCATTTTGACTTCCAGATTATAAGGTTCCAAGGAGCATGTGCAGGTACAATGTTCAGTTACAGAGATCAGGTTACTTGAAATTCCATAAGATAATGGATCTACATGTAGATATATTTACTGAAAAATGAAAATGGTATTGTACTGCAGATCAATGTCTGGGATTTATTTTTGCATGCCTATCACCAGGAAAAAAAATTTTTTTACTCAAAACATTGTTATACAAATTGATTTTGTATCAGTTTTTCCACCTGATTCTTCAGGACATTGACATCCGCTGCACAGACCTGGTACTCCATCTTCTCTTGCTGTTTCATTCTCTCTAATAAGGCTTCATGCGGCGGAGGCAACGCATTGTAGGAACTCAGTAAATAAAGCTGACTTGATGAAGCCTGGTTGATTTCTTTAATCTTTAAAGCCTGCATGATAGCAGGTGCAAACTTCGAGTAATGAGCCGTCGATGAGACGATCACTGGGCAAGTTTTGTCTTGCGTTCTGTCTGCAACCACTTTTGCAACAGCAGTGTGTGGGTCCAGAATATACCCTGAAGCGTTGTAGGTGGAACGGATGGCTGCCAGGCACTCTCCCTCGGAACACCAGTCAGCGACAAAATCCTGCTGCAGTCTGTCCACCAGCATCTTCTCTATCTGGAAGTGATGCTGCTCTTCGAGCTGATTAAATAATTTTGTCATTAACTCGCCGTCTTTATCAGCCATCAAGTGCAAATGTCGTTCCAGGTTTGAAGCTTTAAGAATATCGATTGCTGGTGAAAAGGTTTGTGTTAATTTTCTTTCCCTTAGATCGTAGTGTCCTGTTTTTATAAAATCGGTCAAAACGTGGTTCTGATTAGAGGCACAAATAAATTTGCGAATAGGGATTCCCATCATTTTGGCATACACTGCTGCTAAAATGTTACCGAAGTTTCCTGTGGGAATACAGACATCGACCGGGCTTCCAAAGGAAATAAATCCTTGGCTAACGAGATCAAGATATGCAGAAGCATGATAAACTACTTGGGGAAGCAGTCGGCCCCAGTTTATGGAATTAGCTGAACTTAAGACTGTCCCATATTCCATAATAAGAAAGCCAGTAAAATCAGAATCTCTAAAAATTCCTTTGACGGCTGTCTGGCAAAAATCGAAACTGGACTTGACACCCACTGCCCATCCATTTTCTTTCTGACTGCCAATTATTTGTGCTTTCTGAAAGTCACTTACACCGTTCTCGGGAAAAAATGTGGCCACAGCTATTCTTCGCTTATCATTCTTACTAATACGGCTAAAACCGTTTAAGACCGCGCTCCCGGTGTCTCCGGAAGTAGCTACAAGGATCATATAGTTGCAACTTGGCGGAATACAGTGTGCAAAAAGATGAGGCATGAGCTGCAAAGACAAATCTTTAAATGACCCCGTGGGTCCGTGAAACAACTCCAGGATGAACTGGTTGCCTGAGAGGTGCCTGACGGGGGCAATTTTTGAGCAGGCAAAGTTTTCCCCATAAGCAGCCTCGATCATTTCTCCCAGTCTGGCGGCAGGTACATCAGCGGGGTGGATACACTTTTCCAGCAGGATCTGGGCCCTTTCTATGTAGGTGGCTCCTACGAGGCTTTTCCACTCCCCGCAGCTTAATTTCGGAAACTCTTTCTCAGGGACAAAGAGCCCACCATCAGAAGCTAACCCCTCGGTCACTGCTTCGCTGAAGAATTTTGTTGAAACCGTCCGTTCATTGTCCTTGGGCCAAATGTGTCTCGTGGAAACGAACGTTTCTGAGTCCACATCTTGGTATCGTTTGACCGCACAGAGCACTTTGTCGGCGACCTCCTCTGGGGAAGCCCCACTTTCACAGAAAACCCGGGTATCGTACCACTTCTTATAATACTGTCTTCTAAACTTCAGTAAATCTTTCATAGGCATTCCAGCATCCTGACCTACAATCCTATCGATTTTCATTAATTTCAAGCGGCTGACTATATCTATCAGAGGTACATCCAGGTATACAACTATCCCACTTTTCTTCAGATGCCACATGCTAGCATCGTGCATTGGATTGGACCCCGTAAGGGAAATCACACTTCCAGATGTAGAGAAGTTTAACACGGCTTTTCCTTCCTCTTCTAAAAATTGCTCGTTACCAACATCCTGTAATTTTTCAGACACACTCATATTCCAGGTTTTTTCAAGGATATCATCATCCACATCTATGACACAACAGCCTAGTTTCTGACCTATTATCCTGCCTACTGTTGTTTTCCCAGCACCAGGCGGTCCCATCAGGATAATATTTTTGTCTCCAACAAGAGAGTGGGTTGAGTGCCGCGACTTCCTGAATTCTGCAAGTGCAAAGGTTCTTGAAAGAAACAGCTGCACATGTTTATCCGTTCTAACATGTATTCTAGAAAAACATTTCTGGGCTATTTGTTTCAGATGCGGACATCGGTTAAAGTGCAGCATTCTCTTCACTTTTCTGCCCAAGTTAACCTAAAAACTGGCTTTAGCCCTTTTCAAAACATAAAAACAAAAAAGACATTTGGTTACTAATTTCAACAAACTTAAAATCCCAAATAGGACTAAAAATAACCACGTCCATGGTACATAAACTGTTCAGAAATCTTTCATATGTATGGGATATTTTTTAAAGTATTCAAACCCGAATTCTCATATGTTACATATTATCCTTTTAATAATCTTTTCAATCTCAAGCCCGAATAATCAAAACATTAAAAAATTGCAACTATAAAGCAGGCTTTATTCAGAAAATGCCATATCATAGATGCTTTTTTAAAAAAACCATACAAATCAGATTAGTATTTCTTTTCCCATAATGAAAATTGTTTCTTGGTTTATAACCCATGTAAACAAGGATTATTTGGAATGCTATTTACTTACAATTCATAAAAGCTGAACAATATTCCTTGTATTTAATTTCTTTTAGTTTTACTAACATGCTGACAGACTATCATGCTACTCAGAAATTTCTCATAAAATTCACAACAGGAAAGTAGAATATTTGCTTACAAGATGCTGAAATAACTTTCCAAACTATAGGGCGAAGGTATGGCATTTTCTTTCTCATGTGCCTTTTATAAGCATACTGTAAGGGATCATCCTTAGATATATTTCATATTGAAGGCCTTTTTTAAAAAATCTAAAATGAAAGGTAGAATATTATGCAAATAGTTAAGAAATTTGAGAATCAACAACAAAGTCAAAGGCTACATGTCTATAGCCTTATCTGCATGAAACTGTCACTTTTGTTTCTGTCCTCTAAACATTATCAGTGGAGACATGTAATGCAAATGCCAAACTCTACAGTGACAGTAATTAAAAAAAAAAAAACAAAAACAAAAAACAATTCAGGAAGGTTTCCAATGATGAGAGGAAATAATTATTCTGACCTCCAAAGAACCTCTGCAATTCCCCCATATTGCTCAAATACCTGTCTTTGGAAATGTATTCACCAATAAAACACAAACCTATGCCAGGCAAGTCAAAGTCTTAATCATACATAAAATGCAATTTAGTAACTGTTGCAATGTTCATTCAAATTGACTAAAGGAACTCCACAGACATGTAGTGGAGCTTTTCACATGTTCTGCAACTAAGCCATGTTAAATATCAGATGGTATGCTCAAACACATTCTGAAAACTTTCATTGACTACTCTATCTGTGCTACTGTGTTCTATAATTAAACATTTAAACCATTTTAAAACTAACACTAAATTTAACTTACAAGTTAGATTAGAACTGTCAAGAGAAGGAATACATTTCCTTATCTGGCTTTTCAGCTTGTATGTGCTGTGCTTAATTCCCACTGACTTGTAAAACATATGACACACAGGAACCAATCTCTGATGAAGAGTTTGTTGATGCTGAGGCAAAGTCAATCTTTGCAAAAAATGGAGTCTACAACAGAAAAATTTTCAAATTAATCATTACCACATACAATGTTATAAAATTCCACACATAGAGTGTTCTATTATTAAAATACCCACCTGAAAAATTTAAAATCTAGAGAAAGAATGAATTGACCCTTTTCATGTTTCCCCAAATCTATTATTAAAAGATTAAAATATACTGTTTTTTTTAACATCTGTGTCTTATAATGGAAAAGAAATTTCATTAAACAGTATTGAAGGAGTTTCTTCCACCAAGCAATATGAAAGACAGTAATATAACCAAATAAAAGCAAATATAAAATCTCTCACAATGACACCTGAAATTTTAATTACTTAACTGGATGTTTAGTGATGAGAGAAAAATTTAAATCAGTGGACTAAAGCTATGAAATGGGTGAATTACTTTTGTAGGTTGTTTTTTTATTTTCAAAGATTTTATTTATTTATCTGACAGAGAGAGATCACAAGTGGGCAGAGCAGCAGGCAGGGAGAGGGGGAAGGAGGTTCTCTGATGAGCAGAGAGCCTGATGTGGGGCTTGATCCCAGGACCCTGAGATCATGACCTGAGCCGAAGGCAGAGGCTTAATCCACTGAGCCACCCAGGTGCCCCTCTTGTAGGTTGTTTTATCTATCTGAGTCACTACGTGATTTGTATGTAATAATATTTACCGTAAAAAAGCACAAAGAAAGTGTCTGCTACACACAAATATCCCTTGTCTATTTAATTGAGTTTATAATAAATTCAAAACACATATCAAAGTGGTTGGCATATAAGAGTATTCTCATATATAGCCATACTATTATCACTCAGTGACAATGGACCAAAAACATATAAACTGAATCAGAATATCTAGACTCAAGGCTAGGTGTATTTTTTCATGATTTGGTTAGTTTATAAGCCTTCAGAAAAATATGGATATTTACCATGACTCAAGAACTGTTTTGCTATATACAGTCTTATTCTTTCCCTGCCATAAACCAAGGATCTGAGAAGTATACACTTGATATCAGTAATGTCTTTTATTAAATTATATTCTAGTATAGTACTTTAATACCAGCTAGTTTTCTTGGAGGAAGGGGAACACTTTCTAAAAACCACCTGATTTACATGCTATTCAGGAGTGTGTGTTCTTTTTTAGTTCCCAGCGCATACCTTTCTATTGTCTGTATTAGCAATAATTGTAGTATTACCTGAATAGCTGGTTGGTTTTTCTGGACATTGAATTTTTTAACTGATCTTTTTCACTTTGTGTTGGTTGCTACAATGTTTACCATCAATTCCATTAAAAGCAGAAGACTGTAACACAAACATTATGCATTGTTTGCCTTATCTTTTATAATCTTAGTTTTCCTTTATTTTGTATGAATTAGAAATAGAAAATTATAACAGTTTAATTTAATTTAGTACATCATTTTACAAAATCTTCCTGAAAATATAATTCAGTTGTTAAAGGGCTATAATATGTAACAAATATTGCCATTTTTTAAGAAAAATAAAGATGAAAAAAAAAAAGAAAAATAAAGATGAATTCTACTTTAAGTAACATACTAAATTTTTTCATAACATTTTAGCCGCAAATTAATTTTAAGGCTTCAACATCCACTGTAAGCAAACCAAAAGACAAGATGGAATAATATCTGCAGTATGTAACTTTCATCTAGAAACTGGTCTTTACTTAGGAGGTAAATACACTTAATTCCCATTATACATGGTATTATGTTCTTTTTAAAAAAAATTTTTTTTAAAGATTTTACTTATTTATTTGTCAGAGAGACAGAGTCAGGCAGGCAGAGTGGCCGGCAGAGGGAGAGGCAGGCTTCCTGTGGAGCAAGGAGCCCGACGTGGGACTTGATCCCAGGACCCTGGGATCATAACCTGAGCCTAAGGCAGAGGCTTTAACCCATGGAGCCACAGAGGCACCCCTCACGGTGTTATGTTCTATAAAGTCATCATGAATACTGAATTAGTGAACAGTGAATATTCCCATTACTCCTAGGGGAAATACAGGGTTAGGCTTCTGTGAGCCTCAGGTCACATTTTTTACCAACTGATCAATACATAGGCTTGTTTTATGTGTTTCTCTTTAAAGTCATTTTATATTTTATGCATTATATTATATTAGTAATTAACTCACCACTGAACAGCGAAGAGCACTCTAACTTATGCCTGAATGAAGCTTATCTAACACAGATTCTATCTGTAAGGCATATTATAGCCTTATTACCTTAGGAACACTAGGCAGCACCTAGTCAGCAACCTAGGGGCCATTTTAAACAACAAAGCCACCAACCAAAAATGTGAGAAGTGTGGCACTAACAAGAATGGGAGAAGGACACTTGTTTACAGTATCTGAGCTGAAACAGCAAGGCAGAGCACCGTCCTGCTTGACCACATTTTAGAGCACACACATCAGGAGACTCATATTTTTCCCCACCGTGCGTGTGCGTCCATGAATGAACGCACAAGTTCTGCAAGTATTAATTTGGGCTTATAAATAAATAAATAAATTTTAGTGAGTAGAATTCACAAATATGGAACTTCTGAAAAGTGAGCATCAACTGCATACCATTTTCCTTTACGATTCAAAGCCATGTTATTAAGCTTTTTCATTTACTTATATTTTAGTATGTATTTTGTCTAGTGGTCATGAATAAGCAATTTTTCCTCAGCCAAAGGACAAAACTTTTTCAAATTAAGTGGAAGTCAACCACAGGAGTCAGAAAACAAAAATAGTACTTAAAGACCAAATGTCTTGGCCATAAAGTACTCAGGTTTTACTGTATCGATGTTCTCAAGTATTTTTTGCAGAGTCAAGTTCTTCATGAAAACATGTTAGTCATACTCTCGAATTCCTCAGAGGCTGGAAGATCTGCACAACTCTATTATACACTAATGCTTTTTAAACAGGTTTTCCTACTGATCACTTATAGTGGGGTTTTTTGATTCCCTAACTGCAATGGATACTTTTTAGACATAATAGACACTTGTCTTTCTAACAGATAAATGAAGAGGTTGTCAGTTTCACAGCAAAAATTTTAAAAAACAAAACCAGAATGTCCACATGTACAAAAGAATTCAAGTACTCTTTGATCTCATGGTACAAAATTTAACAATTTTACTTTGGGAAGCTGATCAAAACTGAATAATGAATTCAAGAAAAAAAAAGTACAGAAATCACTTTTTAAGTGACTTTTAAATTATTTCCTATGACTGCTAATAAACTTATATTTTTAAACCAGAAATTCCTATTAATTTTCACAACTTATTTACAGTGATGTTTTCTTAAGGACACCACTAGATGATTGCTAATCAACTAAAGTCATACCTATTATCAATATTTACTTCCAAAATGGTCCAGAAGATTTCCATTATAAAATTACCTAGTTTCTGATTCCTCTGGGAAAGTATCCAATCCTATTTAGTCAGGATGATTTAGCATGTCACCCATTTAAAATATTTGCAACATACTATTTAAAAATTATTTCATGATGAGAACTGGCTGTGGTTCACTGAACTTCTGAAAATATTTATGCCATGATTATGCTTGTCACCCTATATTAATGCAATCTAAATTTCTCAGAAGAATGACTAAATCTAGTCAATTACCTTATGAAGATTTGCTGATATATTTTTAAAAATTCTTAAAAATAACTGTATTTTGACAGCGATATGTTGTTTTCCAATACATAATAAAAAATGCAAATTTCCTAGGACATAAACTAACCAGGGGGAGGTAAAGTTCTGCTGCTCTGGACTATTAAGCAAAAATCTTCTCAACACGCCTTTTGGTCAATCAGCTATGCGAAGAGGAACCACACACTCCAGTGTCCTGTTGTAATCAGAGGGATCTCACAATCAAAGGTAGAGTTTCCAAGTTTATCACTCATCTTTGCCCCTATCTTATATCAAAGCTGATTAAGTCTTTCCTGTTGCTCGCCTTTTGCTATTAGAGATCCTCCTAATGGTCTTGAGTATTTAATTCAAAAGACTTTTTAAGTACCCTTTTTAATTCTCTAACTTAAAAAAACATTACAAACAGTATCTCTTATTCAGGGTTAGTTTTCCTCCTAGTTGTCTTTTTACCATTCCTACCTAATCTCATTTTATTCATCTAAGTAAATTAGAATTAATCCCAAGCAAAAAACTCTTAACTTGTATGTACAACCATTTATAGCAGGGGTCTGTGCAAAACCACAGGCCAAATCTGTGCAAAATTATAACCACCCTTTTTGTAAATTAAGTTTCATGAGAACACAACTTTGCTTATTTATTTGTTCATCTGTTCTGTATTGTCTTTGGCTGCTCTTGATCCACAACAGTAGAGTTGAGGAGTTTTGACCAAAACCATGTGGCCTGCAAACGCCTAAAATATTTATTGCCAAGCCCTTTACAGAAAAAGTTCGTGATCTCTGTCAGTATACCAGTATACTAATTCCCTGTGGGCATACTGGGCATTGACATTTCCTTGAACAGTACTGCCATTTTGAGGGAATTATAAAAATTAGAAAAATATTTTTGTAAACATGCTTTCCAAAGGCAAGCAGAATTATAGATCAAGTATCTAAGGAAAAAAGTTCCTTTCTAAATGATTTAACAACTTCATCATGACTGGAAACTAAATTTACCATAGGGAGGAGATCATAAATTGGTATTTTTAAAACCACAATAAATATACTGACAACAGTGAAATTACTGTATTCAGTAACGCCATAAAGTCAAGACCAGCTGAGGTTGGTTGGGACTTACTAATTGGAGAAATCATGCTTTGCCCTTACTGGCTCTTTTAGGAACTGATTAATATGAAACGTCCCACAATGTTTATTCTTCATGAGAAAATGTATAAGCTTTGGCCAATGACCACCCACTAGGTAAACGGTATTATCATTATGAGTCCTTAGTTCAAATCTTAGCATGTATAAAGAGAATCTTCCTCTACACATGTTAAGCAAAAACAAAATACCTCCCCAAAACATAAACTAGTCAAAAGGGAAAGGAAAATGACAAACTGGTATATACATTAAAAAATGTTTTGAGAAGATCTGATGTGAAGACCAGGAACATCATCTCCAACGTGCCACTCATCTGAAATAAAATGCTCAAAGTCTGGGATAAAAATAAAAATCTTACCAACTGGTGAAGAAAAAACTAAATTTATTCTTATATAATGACATTGGCTAAGAGCCCCAGATGGTAAGGACCCTCACAATCTGCACCCCCTTTTAAGTAGAAGCCAAAAGGTTAATGAAGCCATCCTACTGTTTTTCTCTCTCCACGGAGCACCCTGGCAGTGAGACGACCAAAGCTGGTGTTGGTTTTTATCTTAAACCCCCCTTTGGGCAGTGGCCTCTGTAAGGCTCGTTTAGGCCAATTCCTCTTTCCCAAATACTGCCCAAATGTCTTTTAGAGACTCGGGATGGGGCAAAGGCTTCCGTATGAATCTCTTTCGGCGGCCATACGTGCATAAATAGGTACAGGGGAAGAGCAGACGGTTCAAAACGGAACAAAACCGCTTCCGAGAAGGCAATTTTCAGAAAGGGACACCATAAACATGGACCCACATTCAGGGGTCCCTTTAAGAGGTTCCTCCTAGTTTCGGCTGCTTATTTAAAATGCCTCAAGGCCACCTGTCTGGGGATAAAGAGCTAAGGGGAGGGGCCTGACCGCGAGGAGCACGGCGCTGAGAGCTGAGAACCGGAGAACGAGGGAGGGCGAGGGGGGGAGGGCGAGGGGAGGACCACGGCGCGACAGGTGCACTGGGCGGACCCGGCGGACGGCGGGGGCGTGCGTGGGCGCGCACTCCCACAGGTGGCGAGCGGGGCCGCGCGGCGAGCTCCGGACAGCTTGGGGCAGAAGCGGCGGGGAAATGAGCGCAGACACGGTTGAGATGACAACGGAGCAGCGGGCGGGCAGGAACGAGGTGGGGGAAAGGCATGCAGCGGGAATGCACCGTTTTCTACAGTTTACCCGTTCTTTCTCCTCCAATCACTCACCCAGAAAATCACACTGGGAAGACGGGGTAAAGGAAAGAAATTGGGGAGGAGCGTCCGGGAGCCGCCAGTGCCGCCTCAGGACGCAGGGCCACACCTCAGGGGCTCACCCACGCTCACCCACAGCCCCGGGCCAACGCATTCCCTAGGCCTGACCCGCACCCAATCCCGCGCCCCGGCCACTGCGCCTGCGTCAGTGAAGGCCTGCGCGCCCGCCGCCACACCCACGCGCCGAGCAACCCCACACCGGCCACGTGACTCTCAGTTCCCGCTCCACCTACCAGAATCCTTCGTGCTCCTCAGGCTCCTCCTCACCCGGTCCAGCTCTCCGCAGAGCCCTAGCGTCAGGGAGGCCTCAGCGGCTCGCCCCGCCTCTCCCGGGATTGGCGCTTGCGCACAAGAGCCGTATTGTGTGACGCGTGCGTCCCCGCGGCACTTCCGTACTGTCTCTCGTGGGGTCTATGTGTCTCTCCAAATATGCAGAGATAGAAACGTGCGATGTTTTTAGGAGGATGCCATTCAACTCATTATTCCCAAAGGCACAAATAAACAGTGGTTTCCATATTGAACTCCAGCAGAAAAACTGCAGAAGAGAAGAGAGGAAACGTAGTTCACCGTGCTGCCCACCACTTCCCCATAGCCTAGCAACTGTTTCCAAGGCAACCACGCCGTCAACAACGCTAAGCAACCCTGCGAGAATTAGAAGGGCTGTTTTCTTCTCAAGAGAGAGCTGCGAAGAAGAGGTCAAAGGGGAATTAGGTGAAAGAGAGAAACCTTAGTTCTGTGAAAAGACAAAAGTAGTAAAGGAAAGGGGTAACAGTGAAGAAAGAGAGATATTGGTATAGTGAGAAAAAATATTTTTAAGCAGTCATTTTGGTGGTCATGGATACAACTTGCTTTTCTGAAAGCATTTATAACCTCATACCCACTGAGTGGAAGGAGCCTCCCCAGCCTCCTAGGTATGTGGGTAAGCAACGATTATCACCTGAAACAAGAATAAGGAATGATTATGCCATTTCAGGATTAACTGAGCATCATATGACGTTGAAAAATAACATAAATTTCTGTCTCAGTGAAGTAGTCTCAGATGTCAGCTTCATAAGGAAGTGGCTGCAAAATCTAGGTATTTCACATCTCACAATTCACAGAGAGGGCCATTTTATTACCCTGGACACCTATTAATACAATATGTAATTGTTTTGTAATTTTCTAATTGTTTGTACATGACGTAGTGTATAAAATGACGTAAAATTTCTTGTTGCTGTTGAAAAGAAAAGATCATTTATATTATTCTCTGCTAGGATACTTGTTACTTGGTTTCAGGAGTTCGTTTTATTTCTCTCTACACTACCGCTTCCTCTCTAAAGGGATAGTAGTTACTTGTTTGAGATTATTGTCAAATATAAATTCTTATTTGTTTCTGAAGCTCAGTTTTTTTGATTGGTAAAACAAAACAGAAAAGCTTTTAAGTTCTTTTCCAGATCTGATAGCTGGATAGAAGGAAGAGTAGATGGATGGAGGCCCCAAAATATGTAATTGAGTTAAAATTTTTACCTAGGTATTAGGACCCCTTAATTTCCCCATTATTTCAAAAAGCTAACCCCAAAGTAAATATCTCAGTTACTCTCCTGTGTAGGGATTTAGAACTTATGTAAATCTATGGGGAGGAAAGAAGGTAACTAGTGCAGAAAATCTTATTCCTCCTAGTACTTGAAATATTTGCTGTGCTGTTTTTTTACCTTTCTTCTTTCGCTGATGCAGGTCAAAACCACATTGAAAGAGCACTAGGCTAAAAAGCATGCTCTGAAACCCATTGGTTTGGGAATAATGAATAAATTTTCATTTGTTTTCTGACATGTAAAACGAACTAACTGATCCACATAATCTCTTAAGTTTCCTTTGAGTAATTACTTGGGGTGCATAACATCATCAAGTGGGCAAATCCTTCCATTTCAAGCCCGAGTATCTAGTTTTAACAAGAGTAGTACCTGTATTATTTTCCTTTAGCTTCTCAAAATCAAATTGAGCATGGAAAGAGGAATGTAAAGTAAAATGTGATGGAGTTGCAGGGTTTATGAGGAGGATGCAAATTAACTATTGCTGGATGAATTTTTGGTCAAAAATTCCTGTATGTTGTACTAGATAAATCTCCTCCTTTCTGTAACCACTGGTAGGTTGTATTTTCTATACAGTACTGAATTTGAACTTTAAGATATTTTATTAGATATGTGTTTTGTTCACTGGTAAGTTAAAAAGATGTGCCTTTACTATATCTAAGTAATTTTTTCAAGAAATTTCATAGGAACAATCTTTATTCATTTGGCAAGCAATAACTGAGGCCCTATTATGTGTATAACATTGCCCTTAGGGAATGTCTTGGGAAATGTTGGAAGTGACAGCACAAACTCCATGGTTGACTCTGAAGGAATAAGTAGGAAAAAGGAACTCAGGTGAAGGAAATAGAAGGCATCCAAATGTGGCGCCAAAGAACTCTGTCTGTTAGAGTGAGACTATCCAGAACAACCTACACTACAATGACCCTGAAAAGGTTTTAATTTGATAATTAGACCACCAATAAATAAAACCACCAATATATAAACTACCAATATATTAAAAACAGAACATAACACATTCAACACCTTCCTCTCACCACACTATTTGCCCTGACCCAATCCCCTTACTAATAGTAAGAATTAATCATTAAAAAGAAATGTATTAACCTACAAGACTTATTTGCTTTACTGAGTTACAAATTCAGCTTCAAAAAAAGCTCACTGCTGCTCTTTGCAAGATTAGCAAGATGACTGTCCAGCTTTCACAAAGAGGTGCATCCCTCAAAAACTGACTGCATTGTGATCTCCCACACCTCAGACGTTACAGTCTCCTTGGGACACTACAGTATAAACATTAACATTTGGACTAACAATAAAATCATATATTATTGGAAACCCTAATGAGAGATGCAGATAACTAAATGAGAACTTAGGAAATGGGTATATGTAATGAAAATGGGGTGAAGGGCATCCTCTTTTAGTTGAGCTTAATGAGCTGGAACTCAAGATATAACAGTGTTAAAGTCAATGGGAAGCCATGAATCCATTTTCAAAATTTCAGTTGCTCCTGATGCATGAGATGGTTTCCAAGATACTCACCAAATTTGTCACCCTTCTATTGATGGCTCCAGTTACTTGATGTCTCCAATCATTCTGTCTTTCCCTTTTATTTAAGATAATATTCCATGTATGTACTGGACAGCCCATGGTACCATTATCTCTTCCCTTGCAGCACAACACTTTTATTAATACACTCATTAACATTTTGACATTCATTTCCCTATCATTGCCTCACATTGAAATTTCCACATGAATTATGAGTAAGGTCGGTCTCTACCATACTATAATTAATGTAACTGATTGTTTTTGATCTAAATTCATTGTTATCTATGGACACCGTTTTGAACTTTGAGTCTTTCGTATATTCTCTCAACCATCCTTCCCAGCTCTGTGACATTTGCAAATCTATTAAGTATGTCTTTTATATCTCCATCTGCCATTGAACAGGACAAGTACTTGGCACTTTAGTAGGCTACGAGACCCCTCTTTTTTAGGCTGACAGCAATCCTGGTTTTGAGGGTATAATCAGTCATCCATATGCATCCATTAATCAATTCCTATGTCTCTACCTTATCAGTAAGGATAAGAGGCTTTGCTAACATAAAGATGTATATTATTTCTAAGGTACTTGACTGATTTATGAGTCACATAATCTTTTTTTAAAATGATGTTCATTTCAGTGACATGAAACTCCATATTGCTCATTTAGTCATTGCTTCTCTACAGATTTTTAGATGCTTTCCAAAATTGATGTCAGACTCACCATTGATGCATGGTTTTTAAAAATAGGAATATTTAATGTGTAAGCACCCACTAGTTGGCTGTTTTTTTAAGGCTTTCTGGTTTTCATTGATGTTAACTATGACACATAGTTAGAATTTCATTTTCAGAGCTCCTCATTCTCTTTGGACTATCCTTCATTTTATTCAATTTCCATACTGTTGAATCTACATCCTCTGAGGCTTTGCAACATCTCTTTGTTTAAAGTCTAGTTATGTATCTAACTTTGCTAAGCAATCTTGGCTATTATGAAATCTAGGATGACAGAGTCATTTTTTCCTGTGATTCTTATCTACTTTGCTGACAATTTGTAGCCAATAATTCAATTGGGGAAAGCAGTAGTCCTTTAAAATGAACTTATATTCCAAAGAATGTCAAAAATATTCCAAGGTCTTTGCTTTTATTTTTTTTAAAGATTTTATTTATTTATTTGACAGAGAGATCACAAGTAGGCAGAGAGGCAGGCAGAGAGAGAGAGAGGGAAGCAGGCTCCTGCTGGGCAGAGAGGTCCGATGCGGGGCTTAGTCTCAGGAACCTGAGACCATGACCTGAGCCAAAGGCGGAGGCTCAACCCACTGAGCCACCCAGGCACCTCTAAAGTCTTTGCTTTTAGCATAATGAAAGTCTATGTTAAAATACCCATTGTGCCAATATATGGTCTCAGAGTTTTATAACTAGTGTTAGAAATTGTTATTCAGATTTTTAATTTGGCTGTCCAGTCTTTGCATACTTCCATAATAACAACACTTCTTTTCATCTCTTGTAAAGAAAAGAAACTTTACATGTCCAAATATAGAAAGAGATCATGTTAAGTTTTAAAAATCAAGTTATATTTCATACATAGATAGAAATATAGAAAACTCAATTTATTTGGAAAATGGATTGAAGAGATAGAGGAAAAGTATATTATATTAGTTTCCATCTTTTTTTCTATTTTTGTAATTTGGAAAAGTAAAGAATTACTCAAATAGCATAATGTGTATTGTTTTGTGTAACAAACGGGCAAGATTTCAGCTCACAAAATAATGTATTGAATCACAAGATTGAAAATTAAAAAGAGCTGAGAGTATACACACTCTTTTCTTACTACAAGGAAAGTAATTTTATTAATCAAGAGGTAATATCTGCCAGTTCCAACTTGCAATGAAATTTAAGGCACAAGTTTGGATTGAACATTATTTTCTGAAGGTATCTAATAAACTCATTCAGTTTACACCATAATTAATCCCTATCCATTGAACTCAGGATTGAGGAAAGGTCTTTAAAAGCAAGAAATAATTCAATGTTTCTCCAAACAAATTTATCAACATTAAGTAAGAAGAGAATAAGCTGTTAAAAGTGGTATAGCTGAACTTCTGCTTCCAATCAAATATGGAATTTACCCTCTCACCTTGAACAACTAAAACTCTAGGGGGGGAAAGTGTAAAACAATAGTTTTCAGACATGGACAATAGGGCAGTCATCCCTAAGAGAAGAGAGACAAGCCTCACAATTGCCCAACAATCTTCTTAGAAAGTTTCCAGGCCAAAGTCCAGGGAAGAAGAATTTAAACAAAATCCAGCAGTTCCTTGAGTAAAAGGAGACAGAGTTCAGAGTCTGGGGAAATCAAGGCATGTAGAATTCACAGCACTGAGATACAAAGTACCAGAGAGGAGAGAACTGAAGAGAGAGAGAGTGTGTGTGTGCTATAGAAATATACAAGAAGATTTCTCTGAAGTCTTGGTTGACAGTACATGTATGCAATGAAACTATGGAGGCCAGAGAAATAACCAACAGAAGGTAGTAGAGTCAGATAAAGTTCGAGTTCCCACCAGCCAAAGTGGAAACACCTCCTAAGGCACAGGGCATTGAGTAGTGCGCTCAAAAGTATATTGCCTCAGTAGTGGAGCCAAATTAGAACTAGACTCAAAGATCCTCTGGACCCAGAAATATAATGCATAACCAAAAGAAAATTAGTCAATACAAACAAAGAAATGGCATTAATGAGAGAATTAGTAGACAAGACCATTAAAACTATTTTAAATATTCTCCATGTATTCAAAAAGATAGAGGAAAACATGAGCAAGATACAGAGAGAAATGGAAGGATAAAAAAAGACAAAAAAAAAAAAGACCAAAGCTGAACTTCTAGACATAAAGGATACCACTTCTAAAATGAAAATGGTCCAATGGATGGAATTAACAGTAGCTAAAACACTGAAGAAAATATTGTTGAATTTGAAGACATAGTAATAGAACAATACAAAATAAAAGAAAAAAACTGAAAAGGAAAACAGTGAATAGTGAGTTGCAGACAACATCCAACAGCCTGACATAAGTATAATTAGATTTGCAGAAGGAGAGGAGAGAGATGAGTAAACAGAAAACATATTTGAATAATGGCTAAAATTTGACAAAGTTAATGAAATTTCCAAATCCACAAATACAAGAATCACAATGAGCCCCAAGCAGAAAGAAGAAAAAGGAGAAGGAGGAGATGGAGGAGAAGACCATACCAAGGGATATTACAATCAAATTTCTTAGAACCAGTAAAAAAGAGAAAAACCTTAAGAGCAGCCAAAGGAAAAAGAAACATCACATACAGAAAAAGAAAGATAGCAGATATCTCATCAGAAACAATGGAAGACAGAACTTACAAGGTGCTTAATGTAAGTATACATGTAAGTATAAATTGGAAATTTGGATTTACACAATGAAATAAAGAACACCGGAAATGGGAAATATATGGTAAACATTAGAAATTATTTTTTCTCTTTAAATTTATTTAAAATGTAATTAGCTTTTTACAGGGAAAATAATCACAATGAATTATGAGTCTTACAACACATTGAAGTAAAATAGTGAGAGAAAGGTGGGGGGTAAATGCAAATATTCTTTTGTATGGTTCTTATACTGCATGTGACATGGTATAATGTTACTTGAAGGTAGACTTTGGTAAATTAAACATGTATATTGTAAAACCTTAGAAAGTCCACAAAATAAAATCAAACAAAAGTAAAAAATAAGGCAAAATAAAAAGAGGAAGAATGAACAAAGGGGTATGTAGAAAATAAATAGCAAGATGGAAAATTTGAACAGAAATGTGTTTTTAAGATTACATCAGATATGAATGGTCTAAACAAATAAAAGAGATTTCTTTAGAAAGAATTAAATTTGTGTTCCCCATGAAAAAACAACTTTAAAAATAAAGTCACAAAATAAGTAAAAAGTCAAAGAATGGAAAAACACTGTGTTGCCACAGAGCAAAGGAGTGCTGAAGTGGTTTTATTAATATAAGATAGAGTAGATATTAAACTACAGAGTTTTAAAGGAATAAATAGCATGACTTTATAATGATGAAGTGGTCAGTTCAAGAAGATGTAATAATTTTAAATGTTATGAACCTACAAACAGAGCTTTAAAATATATGAAGAAACAATTGATAAAACTAAAAAAAGAATGAATCCACAATTGTAGTCAGAGATTTCAACATCTCTCCATAATTAAAAGAACACTTGAAAACACTACCGGGTTGACCTGATTGATATTTATAGAACATTCCAGCCAGCAACAGCCAGTACACTTTCTTTTTGAGTGTATATAGAACATTTACCAAGATAGACCGTACTTTGTGCCATAATACAAGGGTCAGAAAGTTTAAGAGGATTGAAATTGTACAAAATACATTCTCTAACCATAACAAGTTAATTGGAAATCAGAAAGACATCTGGAAAATCCCCAAATATTTGGAAACCAAACAAAACACATCTAAAGAAACTCTTAAGTCAAAGAAGATATCAGAAGAGAATTAAAAAAGGATTTTGAGCTGAATTAAAAGGACAGAATAAGCATATCAAGATTTGTGGGATGCAGCTATCAAGCAGTGCTTGGAGGGAATCCTACAGTTTTAAATACTTCTATTAGAAAACTAGTAAGTTTAAAGTCAAATACCTAAACATGCCCCTTAAGAAACTAAAACAAAAAGGGCAAATTAAATCAGAATAAGGAGAAATAACAAAGATAAGTGTGGAAATCATTAAAATGGAAAACATGTGAACGTTAGAGAAACACAGCAACAAGGTCAATGAAATAAATGCCTAGCTAAACTGATCAACAGAGAATGAGGACACGGTTCACCAATATCAGGAGGGGGAGAGGTGACATCACATGTTCACATGTTAACAACGAAATACTATAATCTTGACCCTGGCACCTCTCAAAGCTTCCATTAATGGTGCTTGATAGACAGGGCTCAGATAATTATACTTTACATCTGTCTCTGAATGAATATAGACTTACAAATATTTAAAAGTGTACAACTTAAACTTGAGATCACTTTTACTGGAAATACAAATGTTACAACTTTTTTTTTTTTAACTTTAGGTACAGTTCCATTTTTAAGACATCTGTAAAAGAGGACATGCAAAAACATAAAACTGCAATGAAGACTATGGGACCACCAAAAGTTGAAGTACCTTCTCCAAAGGATTTCCTGAAGAAACATTCAAAGGAAAAAACTCTACCACCTCGTAGGTTTTATCATTCTTTTTAATGTTAAATGTGCTAACAGATCATTTAACTAGAATTATCTTACTGCCAATGAATATTAAATGCTCATAGTTGAGAAGTTTACTTCATATTTAACAGAATCTGGCATTCTAGGAGAAAGTAGAAGTAGAAAATGTAGTGGAAAAAGAAAGTGGAGAATACTAAGACGTCCCCAGAATAGACTTTCCCTCTGATGTGCAAGCATCTGACCTACAGCTTGGACTATCCAATAAAGCCCCACCTCCAGCCCCACAGGCCTCACCATCTTAGTCCCTAGCCAGACAATTTCAGTAACAAATAACGATTATAAGAAGAGCTTGAAACTCTAGTGAGAAGATAGCCTGGCATCTAAATCCATCTGGTCTTTTCTGCAAGAGAAGAGAATTGCAACTGTTAGACCAGTTGAAGCAACTACCAGGCATGGGCTTTAACTCTCCCAGATCTCTAAGACCATTTGGACAGTAAATGAGTCCGGTGTAATGGGGGTGCCGTCATGAACGACTGGGAGACAAAGCCAGCTTCTTGGGCATATGTGCGGTCACACAGGGCCATGTGCTTAGAAGCTTGGTTTAATGCTCTGCCTTTGCCCTCTTGAAATTCTTAATTTTTGATCAAGGAGCTCCATGTTGTCATCTTGAACTAGGCCTTGCAAATTATGTAATTAATCATGGTCATAGAGTATATAGATAGTAGGGAGAGGGCTATCTGGAAAATGGACAGGTATGTATGCATGAAGGCAGCTTCTTCCCATCCTGGTGTGTCTTTCCTGATGTTTTAGGACAATAGAGAGGAGAGGGAAATTAGTCTCTCTCTTTCACAAAGTTAGCATCAAGGAAATAATGCAATATCTCAAGCCCAGCTAGGATGTTCCTTTTGACAAAACTGAACTACTTCTCCCTATGGCAATATTTTATATCCCACAATCCTCCCTCATAACCCATAATGCCATGACAAAGGATGAGGATATTATCAGGAAAGATGGAAAATGCAAATCAAAAAGTACAACATTCTTGCATAAATCATGTCTTTCAGAAGTCTCTATTACCTCTCTTGAGGGGAGGCTTGGTATTTTGTGACCCACAACCCCTTGAGAACACTGGAAAATCTTCAAATGGAATTAGTTTATTTCGATGATATTACTTGGGTTCTCATGCATCCTCTCTAGAGTTAATCACATTATTTAACACAAATACGAAACTATATAAATCCTAAATATCTAATAAGGGAAAGGGGAAGAAGTCTATCTCTCCCCTCATAACAGGACAAAAAACCCACAAAATAATATTGTCCTTATGAATAATAAGAAGGTCGGTTGCTGCAAGAGTTGAATCCAATGAGTTAAAGGTAATATAGACCAAGGCTACTTCGAGTCTCTTTTTAGATATTCTGTCATTTTGAATGCAATAGTTTTGAAGACGGGAATTTGCTAGACACACTGAACAATACTTAACAGATACATGAATATTTCTATAAATTCAATTGCTAGAATGTCTGCATGACAACAAGGCTGTGTTGACATTGCCACTTTGATATAAGAAAACAAACCATTTGGTTTTCAGATTTATTATCATAACTCCCAAATACCTTGTGAAAAGACATCATCATCCCATTTTCCAAGGCTTACCCCTTTGCCAACCCCTATGCCTGGGGTGAGAGAAAAGATGATGTTTAAATAGACATAAGGGAAAGATAGGCACCATCCAGTGAACAACCACAACCAATCAAGGGTTGTAATTTACTCTACTTACTCACCTAAGAATGAATTATCAGTCTTTGTAAACTGCTTCTTCATTTTCTTAGAATTCAGCTTTACCTCTTATATACATTTCTAAAGCTACAGATTTCCTTATATTTACATTTGCATGCACTGTCAATTCATAATTAGGTCTCTAAATATTTTCAATGTAAGTATCAAGAGGATAAGTAACTGGGTTTTTAGGCAAACAGATTTTGCAAGCTTCATTGGATTGAGTGTATCTGGTTGAAGGAAGCTCTTTGGGTTGTAACAACGAGCCCCTATTCTCTGCTCCAGGCTTTATAGGAACTCCACATTCAATTTCTAACATTGCTCATCACATCTCATTAATAGATAAATCGGAAGATACTATTTTGGTAGATCAGAGATAGTAAACAATTTCACATATAATTCAAGCAAATATATACATTATAGTCTACATATTAAAATGCATTTTTTTCTTTCTGTCCTATAATGTAAACTCCACGAGAACGGGGACTTGTCTCTTGTTCATTGCTATATCTGCAGTTCCTGGAGCATTAACTGGGGACATAGTAATTCTCAACAAAAACATATTGCATTAATTAATGAATAAATACTAGTGATGTTTATGATAAACTCCTTTATGATATTTCTGGATGTGTAGAATTAATATCAGAAGTGTTGGCTTGCAAAGGCTGCCATAACAAAGTATCACAGACTGAGTGGCTTAAATAGAAATGTGTTTGGTACTGGTGTTAGGGCTTCAACCGATGAATACTGGGAGGCATACAATTCAGCTCATAACAAGAGGTTAATCCAGTCCTTAGACATTTAATAATATCTTTTTTCCTGCTAATAAAAGTGACATAAACTCAGAAAAATTCAAACAGCGCAGAAATGAAAAGGCAAAGTACCTAGTAATTGTGAGGGGTGAAGATGTGGGTAAAGTTTTGTCAAGATGGCTGTTGCCTTCAGTTCTTGGAGATAAATTGTAATTCTCTTACATTTTTGCATTCTTACAAACCATTTTGAGGTGGTTCTATCAAAATAGATGAGTCAGAACGGTCACGTTGAAGAGGCTGTGTAGAAATGGCCAGTCTCATCTGCTGCTAATGAAGACAATGTGGTAGAGAGAAATAAATAAGATGAATTCTGGATAGTAGTAATTTTAGAAAGTGAGGAACAATCAGAGAGGAGCGAACTGGAAACTTCAGCTGAGTTGCTAATTTTTATTCATTCAGCTGATGTTGGGGACAAAGCTCTTACATGATCTTCATACCTGATAATAAGAGTTCTAGTGAAAAAATCCATAATTCCTGGACTTTCATCAAGTTTGACTTATTGGTGACTTGATATTAACTTTCCTCGGAAGAAAAAGTTACTAGTAATATTGGCAGTATTTAGAAAAGACTTCTAAAGTTTTTTGAAAATTTTTCAGTGAAAAAGCTAAACATTTATTATTGATAGCTTTGTAAGAAAATATTTTCACACTAGCTAGTAAAAATATACTAGTTAGCTAGCTGATGATGGGGGGGGGCTTATCTTCTCCCCTTAGACTTGGATATTGTTCTTCAATATACTAAATGATTGTGTTGTGCTTAATTTGGGGCATTTATGATTACTGATGTTCCCCTAAATACTTGAATATATTATAAATAAAACTCTTAGGGGGGCCCTGGGTGGCTCAGTCATTTAGTGTCTGCCTTCAGTTCAGGTCACAATCCCAGGGTACCTGGGATGGAGCCCTGCTTCAGGATCCCTGTTCACTGGGGAGCCTGCCTCTCCCTCTCCCACTCGCCCTGCTTGTATTACCTCTCTTGCTGTCTCTCTCTGTCAAATAAATAAATAAAATCTTAAAAAAAAAATTCTCTAATATACTAGTGGTAAAATATCAAGATATTATAAATAATATTGAATAACAATGTTTATAATTTAATATTAACAAGAAAATGTTGTGTTTAACAGAAAAAAAGTTTGATCGGAATGAGCCCAAAAAGCCTCCCGTGCCCCTGAGGACTGAGCATCCAGTTATGGGAATACAGAGTGAAAAAAATTTTATAAATACAAATGCAGCCGATGTCATCATGGGAGTGGCTAAAAAGCCTAAGCCAATTTATGTTGACAAAAGGACTGGAGACAAGCATGATCTTGAAACCTCTGGACTAGTTCCAAAATACATCAATAAAAAGGTAGCCTTGTGATGTAGTAATGAGACCTTAAATGCAAATAATTTAAGTATGGTGTTCAAAATGATTATCCATATTATTAGTAATAGCGCTCTCACTGGGCAAATTATTCCTCTACAATCTGTGTTTGGTCCAAATCTAATGTGAGGAAGTTATGGAGAATTTGAAATTAATAGCATCACGTAGTCCAGTAGAGGAAAACTCTCATTGTTTCCTTTAATTTCAGCTTTTAATATATTCAACAGTTACAGCAAACATCCTCTAAAAGATGTCAACTTTTAGTGTGGTGGAAATTTCATGAACAGCACAGTCATTATTATGAGTCATTACTAAGAAATAACCTTTCAGAAAGTCCTGATATTTAGTCATTAGGTTATAATATCTTGATAACAGAATGAGGAAAAATGAAGAGGAAGATGATTTTAGAGTCATCCATCCTATCAATGTAGTGTAAATGAGTCACATTACAATTTCAACTTGAATGTGTCTGGAATAAAGCAGACCTTAAAAGCACTGTACAATAATCTAGTCCTTTTGGGACCTTCATCTCTATCTGGTGCTTACCAGAGAGGCATACAATTTCATTGTTGAAAATTGTAGGACCTTCAGTTTGTTTAGATATAGAAGATCTTTAAAATTTAAAGAGCTTACAAAAATACCTTATGCAAAACCTATTTTACTTTGTATGCTTACACAGTGTAAAACTGCTTGGAACACATGTAGTAAAATATGAATGCAAAATCCTAAAGAATGATAATCCATAACAATAAGCTGTGGCAAAAAAGAAAGGAGGGACAGAAGGAAGAAAGGAAGGAAGAGGAAAAACAGAAATTGCAATAGTGCTGTATGAGGAGTTTACATGGAGGCCAAGGATCTACCATGATGAATCCAACGCCTGCTCAAAATCAAAACAGGAACCTCATAGCTGTTGTCAAATAACACTTACTCTCTGCGAAACTCCTGTCACTCATTAAGCTTAGACACTTTCGGGAGACCTTAGCAGGGGTCTAAGGGTTGGCAGCACGTGGCGGTGAAGTTATTTCCGGCTTCTATGAATACTTCCTCTGGTGCCCTGAAGGCTTCTCATAGCCCTTGTCCCAATGGGGGTGGAAAAACAGAAATTTCACTCTTCTGGCTGGCTCTTGAAGGCAACTTCCAAACCATTATTTATCCACTAGGACGTAAAACACTTCTTTGCTGGTTATGCCACCAACAGCCCACGCTCTGCCCCTCCTTCTGGCTGCCTTCTGCCTAAGCTGTCCACCTCAATAAATTTTCTGTCCTGAAGAGAAAATTGAGAGTATTTGTCATGGAGACAGAAAAATATTAAGTTAGCTTCCCGGTGCTTGTTTATCACGCCATGCAAACACTCTGCACCCATTAGACTCTTGGTGTTGCTGGCTGAGCCTTCAGGGCTCATGAAGGACTTCCTCAGCTTACTCTCCACTGATCAGAGCTACGTTTTTAAGACTTGGGGCACCTGAGTGGCTCAGTCAGTTGGGCAGCTGCCTTTGGCTCTGGTCATGATCTCAGGATCCGGATGGAGCCCACATACTGCTCCTTGATCAGCCGGGAATCTACTTCTCCCTCTGTCCTTCCCCTGCTCATTCTCTCTTTCTCTCTCTCTCTCTCAAATAAAATAAATAAATAAATAAATAAATAAATAAAATCCTATGTGAAGGAAATTATAAAGTTTTAAAAAAGATAAAACCTATTAATGGTAAGTGAGAGATCAAGTCTTTAAAGGGCAATGCCAGTTTTTAAAAAGTGAGGGAACCTCATGTTTTAGTTTCCAGTAAAATATTGTGTGCGCATTTGTGCTATGGGAAACCATCTGTGAAAACCAACAGAAGCACTGATGATTGCCTGAGGTCCACGGCAACGGATGTGAGACCTCGTCTCAAATTCTGTCTCTGCCACTTAACTCTGTGATCTTTCACACGTTATTAGATTTATCACAGGGTTGTAGTGAGAATTAAATGATATAAAATCTATCAAGCACTTGATACACTATCTGGCACCTAATAAAAGTTCCATAAAGAGTGGGTATTGGAAAAAAAAAACAAGAGTGGGTATTAGTAATTATGACATTAAGAATATGCATTAGCCCTTAGTGGTCCAGCACTGGGAATATTTCAGATCCCTGAAGCTTGTAGCCATGTGCAAGACATTTCTTCTTCCTAAAATATATTACATTATTCCCCTTATTAAACAGAATATGCCCAATATAATTTAATGTTTTGGTGATGACTCAGAATCATTGTTATGAGCATCAGTAACTACTTAGTTGTGATGAAGTTTTTCCCTCAGTGTTTCCTGAAATGATTTGGACTATTTACCACTGCTCTAACTTACCAGAACACTGTGCACTTAGAATTTATTTGTAGAGTGTTTTGAAACTTGCCAGAACACACTTATAGCTAGGATTTCAAACTCTCCTTTTTTTTTTTTTTTTTTTTTTTAGCCAGGATGGGTTAAGTTATGCTTTGGTAAAAAAATAACCCCAATTTCAGCAGCTAAAAGCAAGTAAGTTTTATTGTTTGCTTATGCTCCATGTCCATTAAGGGTTGGAAGCTCTTCTTCTTGTCCTCATTCCAAGACCCAGGCAAACTGAAATATTTCCCAGCATTATACTAAGTAGAAAAAGAACATGGCAAGTCATCTACTAATTCTTGAGGCTTCTACCCAAAAGGGACAGAGGCTACCTGCACTATCACTGGGCAAGTCAGGTCACATGATCACATCTTACTTCAAGTGGATGGGCAAAGTGTTGGCTCATCAACTGCCTAGAAGGAGAAGAACCAGAAGCTTTACAAATAATTTTAATGACTATCCTACCTCTTTTTTTTTTTAAAGATTTTATTTATTTATTTGACAGACAGAGATCACAAGTAGGCAGAGAAGCAGGCAGATAGAGAGGAAGGGAAGCCGGCCCCCTGCCGAGCAGAGAGCCCGATGCGGGACTCGATCCCAGGACCCTGAGATCATGACCTGAGCTGAAGGCAGCGGCTTAACCCACTGAGCCACCCAGGCGCCCCAATGACTATCCTACCTCTTAACAGCTGCTTCCTCAGAGAGCTTTTCACTGAGCTCCGTATTTATCTAAAATAGATCCTATTTCTTTCTTCCCCTTACTATTCTTTGCTTCAGTTTGGAGCACTGATACATATATGATTTTATACTCTATTTTTCGTTGAGTTTCTCTCACCACACAATACACATTCCATAAGGACAGAAACCTTGTCTTTCTTATTCACTAGTATACCTGGCATCCAGTAAATTCTCAAATAATTTTTTGAAAAGTAAACAAGGAATAGTATAGTTCAAGTTCTGTACACAGTGATATCAAGCATAGCTGCTAGTCTGAAGAAAAATCACAGCAGATTGTTTCACTGTCAGTCCTTATAAGCAGCCCAGGAAACTTCAAAATGGATTTTGCATTCCAAAAACAACCTTAGGGTCCCAAGTGTTTTTACTTAAAGCAGATGTGCATTGTGTATTTGGTTTTTTACTATACTTTGGAAGCATTTGTCCTCTTTTATGTAAGGAGAACTTGCAAAAGAGACCTCAAGATAGTCAAGATATTTAAAGGTAAAAGCTGACGCACCTAAAAGAAATAAAGAAAAGCCAACTCTTAGAGGTAAAACCAGGGCTGAGTCATCAGCCAGGAACAGGTGCTGGAAACATTCAGAAGAGAAAAAACAAGCAGCCACAATAACAATTCAGATGGTTTTAAAAGCCGAGAATCAAATAGTTCCCAATGGGAAAAGAAAAACAAACAAGCAAACATTGAATTTTGTCAATTTGCCATGTTTGGAGCAAAGGCTTTGTTCCAAAAAATCTGTAACATTTCTTTTTCTCCCAGTCATTAGTTGATAAGTGCATGTATGTAAGACTGCTTTCGGAATATTAATTTATTTTCTGAAACATCCTTATAAGGATTATGGCGTCACACCAGAATATATATGTAAGCGAAATGAAGAAGTTAGGAAAGCCCAAGAAGAATATGATAATTATATCCAGGAAAACCTTAGGAAAGCAGCTATGAAAAGGCTGTCCGATGAAGAAAGAGAGGCCGTTCTGCAGGTAAGTGTTCTGTAGTTTATATTCATATGTAGTAGTACTTTGGAACATCTCTGAAAGAAGGGTCCATCCACCATCAATGACTATTATAAGCCTGCATCTTTACTTTGAATCAGAACACTCTCTTTGGGTTATGGTGAGGAGTATGTGCAGTTCACTGACTCTTTGGGGAGAGCAAAAGTTATATTAGGAATTATTGGATAATATTTTGTTTCCAATTTTGTGAACTTCTTTTTTTTCCTGGGGGCAGTTAATGTTGTATGAAGCCCGCCTTCTGCTTCAGCCAACATGAGAAAGTAAAGCCAAAAGGCATTTTTATTTTTCTTGTCATGTCCCTAGATTTTTCAAAAATAATATGCATAAAATAGATATTTTTCACTAGATGGAGCTCTAGAATAATTGAAGCTGCTCTTAGGCCAACTTTTTTTTTTCTTTCTTATAAGCCAAATGTCCAAATTTTTTTTTTAAGATTTTATTTATTTATTTGACAGAGAGACAGATCACAAGTAGGCAGAAAGGCAGACAGAGAAAGGGGGAAGCAGGCTCCCTGCTGAACAGAGAGCCCGATGCAGGGCTCGATCCCAGGACCCTGGGATCATGACCTGAGCTGAAGGCAGAGGCTTAACCCACTGAGCCACCCCAGGCGCCCCCGAATGTCCAAATTTTAAAATAAGCAGGTGTTAAGGTTTTTTTTTTAATATATTTTCTTTATTTTGAATAAAATAGGCATAGAGATAAACGATCTTATGTGTTTACTGCAAGTCTTTTATCTGAAGCATATACAATATCATTAGAGAGTATTTATTAAGCACCTAATTGTACTCTTCTATAGTCAATGATATCTCTTATAGAGGTAAAACTAGTACTTTACTCTTGTTTTGTTGTTGTGAAAGATTTCTACAAAGTCATTTCTAGTGACCTTTTAAAAACAGGAAAAAAAATTTATCCACATAAACTTCTGTTGAAAATAGATTTGTAAGCTGTTTAAATTCCTAATATTTTATTAATGTTATAATCATTATTAAACATTTACTAATTCCTGTTTTGCATTAAGTATCATGCTTAGCCTCAAGGATATTAAAAAGGACATAAGATAAAATTCTACTATAGATAATGTTATCATATAATGGAGGAGAGGTGATATGTATATATGCACATAAGTAGGTGTGTGTGTGTGTGTGTGTGTGTGTGTGTTAGGTAGAGATCGTACATTTTATCAGGTTCTAAGGCAGAGTATCTGATGAAGGATTTAGCTTGGCCTTAAACTGAAGGTAAGAGGGTCTTCTGGACAGCAGAACTGACCTAAGGGCAAAGACTGTGTCTCTTTGTTGACAGCAGTCTCCGTTGTGCCTAACTTGGTGCCACAGTATAAACACGGAGGCTTAATATTGGTGTGCTGGAAAGAAGAAAGGAAGAAGGTAGGCAAGAAGGCTAGCGGACATGTAGGTGGGACTTTGGATGTCATTTTCAGAGTACTGGTTTTGGTCCATTCTCTCTCTCCCTTTCTCTCTTGCTCTTTCTCTTTCTCCTTCTTGCAACTCCACCTCTCTCTAGTTTGAATCTACCATTTATAGAAAGTACATGCTTTTGTGAAAGCCAGGTTTTTATATCTAACCAATGATGAAAAAAAAAGGACACAAAACCACCAGTGGATAGATCATCCAGACAGAAAATCAATAAGGAAACCTCAGCCTTAAACA
Organism: Neogale vison; assembly: GCF_020171115.1. Classification (NCBI taxonomy): domain Eukaryota; kingdom Metazoa; phylum Chordata; class Mammalia; order Carnivora; family Mustelidae; genus Neogale; species Neogale vison. Next base: position 131,812,024 of record NC_058102.1, on the reverse strand, counting down.
ACACATTAGACCAGACGCACTTAACAGAGAGATACAGAACATTCCATCCAAAAACAGAATACACATTCTTCTCAAGTGTTCTTGAGAACGTTCTCCAGGATAGATCGTATGTTAAGCCACAAAACAAGTCTCAATAAATTTAAGAAGACTGAAATCATATCAAGCATCTTTTCCACTTATAACAGTATAAAACTAAAAATCAAATACAAGAAGAAAACTGGAAAAATCACAGACATATGGAGATTAAACAATATGCTAATGAACAACTAATGGCTCAATGAAGAAATCGAAGGAGAATTCAAAAAATACTTTGGGGGTGCCTGAGTGGCTCAGTCAGTTAAGTGTCTGACTCTCTGTTTTGGCTCAGGTCATGATCTCAGGGTTGTGAGATTAAGCCCTATGTCGGGCTCCATGCTCAGTGTAGTCTGCTTGAGATTCTCTGTCTCCCTCTCCTTGGGCCTCTCCTCCTGCTTCCACATTCTCTCCCTAAATAAATAAAATCTTAAAAAAAAATACTTTCAGGCAAATGAAAATAGAAATACAACCAAAATCTATGGGATGACAGTTAAAGAGGGAATTTTATAACAACAAAAATCTCAAGCAAACCATCTAACTTTACACCTAAGGGAACCAGAAAAAGAGGAACAAAAGAAGTCCAAAGTTCTGGAAGGAAGGAAATAATAAAGGTGGAATAATAAGGAGTGGAAATAAATGAAACAGAAACTAAAAAGACTAGAAAAGATCCATGAAAGTAAGAGCTGATTCTCTAAAAAGATAAACTAAATTAACCTTTAGCTAGGCTCACTAAGAAAAAAGAGAGAGGGCCTAAATAAATAAAATCAGAAGTGAAAGAGAAAAAATTACAACTGAACACAGGAATACAAATGATCACAAAAGAATACTATGAATAGGCCTATGCCAACATTTTGGATATCTAAAAGAAAAGGATAAATTCCTAGAAACATACAATCTTCCAAGACTGAATCATGAAGAAGTAGAAAATCTGCATAGACCAAGTACTAGTAAGTAGATTTAAACAGTAATCAGAAAACTCCCAACAAATAAAAGTTCAGGGCCAGATGGCTTCACTGACGAATTCTACCAAACATTCAAAGATTTAACATCTATCTTCCTCAAACTCTTCCAAGAAATCGAACATGAAGGAAATCTTCCAAATTCATTTTACAAGGCCAGCATTACCCTGATACCAAAACAATTCAAGGACACAACACACACTTGCAAATCATAGGCCGTAAATATCCCTGTTGAACATCATACAAAATCCTCCACAAAATATTAGCAAATCAATTTCAACAATTCATTAAATATATCATTTACCATGATCAAGTGGGATTTATTCCGGGGGTGAGAAGATGGCTCAGTCTCCATAAATCAATCAATATTGATATAACATAGTAATAAAATTAAGGATAAAAACCATATGATTATCTCAATAGATGCAGCAAAAGCATTTGACAATATTCATCATCAGTTTAATGATAAAATCAACATAATAAAGGCTGTCTATGACAAGCCCACAGCTAACATCATGTGAACAGTGAAAAACTGAGAACTTGTCCTTTAAGATCAGGAATATGACAAGATGCTCACTCTTACCACTTTCATCCAACACAGCACTGGAAGTGCTACACAGAACAATTAGGCAGGAAAAAGAAATAAAAGCCATTCAAATTGGAAACGAAGTAAAACTCACTACTTGTGGATGACGTGATTTTATATACAAAGACTCCTCCAAACATCTCTTAGAACTAGTAAACAGGGAAGCCTGGGTGGTTCAGTGGGTTAAGCCTCTGCCTTCAGCTTAGGTCATGATCTCAGGGTCCTGGGATCGAGCCCCACATCGGGCTCTCCATTCAGCGGGGAGCCTGCTTCCCCCTCTCTCTCTGCCTGCCTCTCTGCCTACTTGTGATCTCTCTCTGTCACATAAATAAAATCTTTTTAAAAAATAAAATAAAATAAAATAAGTCTGGGGATGTAATATACCCCATGATGACGCTAGTCAGTAATATTGTGTCATAGATTTGAAAGTGTGAATCTTAAAAGTCTTCATCCCAAGAAAAAAATATATTCTATCTTTGTACAGTGACACGGTAGCTAGACTCATGCTGATTATTCCATAATGTATACGAATATCAAATCATTATGTTGTACACCTGAAACTGATATAATGTAATATTCTACTTAAAAAAAAAAAACAGGAAAAGAGAGGAATAAGAACTTCCCTCAGAAGGAAAAGACTCTTCTGTTCTGTGTTTTTTTGGCTCTAGGGGAAAAGCAGCCCTCAGTTTCCTAATATGGTCACTGCAGATTTGATAGGCTAATAGCAGACCCTTCCTATGTGTCTTATTACAGGTATTCTAGTTACCATGGTAATGGAGGCATCAGCTCTGGTCCTGATAAATTCTATCACGTTTCCCAACCTGAGTAAGAGCTGTCCACAACACTAATAAGACAGTATATATAGTTGTATGTCCCTGAGTAGGCCACATCCTGCTCATTCTTCATAAAATAACGGTCTCACTATACCTAGGATCACCTGGTCTAATGATTTCACACTTCCCATTGGACATATGAGGATATAAAATGCAAATATATTAAGTTTTATTTGTTTATCTATTCATTCACTTGAACAGGCACTGTGTCCAGCCCAGGGGATACTACTGTCCGTGAGACAAATGCACTCTTTACCATCAGTGAACTTCGAGTTTGGTTTACACTTGCCCTTGGTCCCAAAATTAGCAAGGAGCCGAACAGGGACTAAAACCCACATCGCCAGTTCCTAGGCTGGTGCTCCCCCGTGACATTGTACACGCGTGCATAGGAAGTAACAAAAGGAAGCTTGTCAGTCGGAGATCCAGCAGGAAATACAAGGCACCACCAGCCAGGATTCTGAAGGGCAATTAGGAAGGAACTATTTATAAAAGAAAAGCAGGGCTAAGGGAGCCAACAACAACAACAAAAAACCCCGAAGCACCCCAGGACTAAGGACAGTGGGAATCCATCACTACCCAAGGCTCAAAGGGGAGAGGCAAGAAACAGTGTTACCAGAGCCTGGTAAGATCTGGAGCCTGGAAGAGGGGGCTACTGAGCAGTGTTGCCTTCAGACACTGTGAGTCAGAACGAGGTCCAGGTAGCATCAAGGGAGAGGAAGAAGAAATGCCCCAACCTCCCTCTCCTCCCACCAGGCTGGAGGTCGAAAGAGCGGGGCAATAGCGTGGGGAGCCATCCCATGCCACCCTGCCCTGGTCCCCAAGCAGAAGAGATCCTTCATGGAACCAAAGGCACTTCTTACTTATTTTATGACTGCTTCTCTCTATTTGAAGCTTTTCTCAAACTAACAATAAAAAAAATAAATAAATAAAATACAAAAGAGAGAAAGTCAACTAAGAAAAAAAGAAAATCACTATTCCTGCAATGACTAAAAGATATTTTTTTTGATGAAATAACAGAAATAAGTCTTAAAAACAGCAGAGAGGCTATGTCAATATAATATATCAGTTACATTTAGTTCCCATCCCTGCCTGTTGACTTTGATCCAAAGGTTTTTGTACACACTGGAAGATAAAGCAAACTGTCCTTTAAAAGATAAAGGCTGCAGAGAAAAAGTGTAGCTGCTGTGACCACAAGTAATGTGGAAATACCACTTAAGGAGCTATGAAAAACCTTTGATATTTGAAAGTGTATAAATGCATAGATTTCCTCCCTGCGGTACATACCCCTGTGGAGCACTGTGGAAACATAGTTCCCGTTTCATAATGAAAGGCTATGAAAAAAGAATTCTTCTGAGGACGCCTTTTTGGAATACATCTCATACACTCTGAAGAACTGTGCTAACCCATCCCCCTCTTTTTAACATGGAACCTGGATTTTTTCCTCATTCTTTGCCTTTCCTTAAATCTTTCATTTCGTCTCACTCAGTAAGTGTTCAAAATCTGTTGCCCTTTTCCCCAGCCAACCTGGTCTTTACAGTGTACCTTCTCCCTAGCATCATGGCCTACCAAGCACAGGAATAAATCCCTGAAAGTTTATCATCTCCCAAAAGTTTCTACAAGATTAAATTTGTACTATGAGGGCTTATTATGAAGATACTATTATATAAGACACTTCTAATCTTGTCTCACACCTAAATATCTAGTCATGGATTTCAAGCACCATATTTTCAAGGCAATATTTAATTAATTTATTTATTTGAAGATTTGTTTGACAGAGATCCCAAGTAGGCAGAGAGGCAGGTAGAGAGAGCAGGGGGCAGGGAAGCAGGCTCCCCGCTGAGCAGAGAGCCTGATGCGGGGCTCGATCCCAGGGTCCTGGGATCTTGACCTGAGCCAAAGGCAGAGGCTTTAACCCACCCAGGCGCCCCAAGGCAATATTTGAAATTCACCTTTCAGTTTGGCCTTTTGTTTTTGTGTAAATAAAGTGATTTTTATACCTATAGTGAATAACAGAAAGTGTTAATTTTGCGAAAGTTTCATAGCTTGAATTTGATTAGAGGTTTCAGCCCATTTTGTCAATGAGACCCTCTAGTGCACTGTGATGAGAAATGGGGACTAGGCAGATGAAAAGAACCTTTATTGCTCCTTAGAGATCCCTAATTTTGAATCTGTCAGCTTCTGAGAATATAAAGCATTAACTACATTACTGAATTAACATGTGTGTTACATTTAATGACATCTCAGTTATTTCTGGTATACATTAATGGAAAGCATAGACCCCTTGACTATATGAAGCATTCTTTCTAATATATTGAAAAAATACATAAAAGATCATCTCCTGTTACATTGAATTTTGGCATTTTGTACAACGCCATTTAGTCAAATATAAGCAAACATGCCATGGGAGTCCAAATCTGGTCTTTTGATGAATGGGGAAAATGGTTCAAAACTATAAAATTCTTTTTTTTTCATTAACATATCATGTATTGTTTCAGGGGTACAGGTCTGTGATTCATCAGTCTTACACAATTCACAGCACCCACCATAGCACATACCTCCCCGACAGAACTATAAAATTCTAAAGAAAAAAACTAAAATTTTTATAAGAAATAACTTCCTATCCAAAAATATGCCTTGCTTGGGGGAGAGGGGGGGCATCGATTCTCACGTGTTTTTACCGAAGCATTTGCTGTGAGCTTAATTTCATACTACTCATAACTCAGCATCTGCATATTTAATGGCAAAAACAAGTAACAGTAACATTAAAAACAGAGCAAATAAATACTCCCTCTGGGAACTGAGCGCACAATCGAGGACAGGATTTGGCCTCTGCACAGTATTTTCTGTTACTGTAGCCAAGGACTCGATAAATACATATCATTTTGTAAAGTTATTTTCATCAGTTTCCTTTACCTATTTACATTTCTCTTCACTGTATTTTTTTTTAACCATTTCCATTACCTTTGCAGCATTTACCTTTGCAGCTCATTACCTGAGCATTTACAGTTCTCGTTCCCCTTTGCAGGGGCTGAAGAAGAACTGGGAGGGGGTGCAGAAGGAGTTTCAGTCCCTCTCGGTGTTCACCGACTCCATCCCAAAGAAGACCCGCAAGCAGAAGCTGGAAGAAGAAATGAAGCAACTGGAACATGACATCGGCGTCATCGAAAAGCACAAAATTATTTATATCGCCAATAAGTAATAATAGATTTAAAAAAAAAATAGAGTCATTTTAACATAGGGGGAAAAAGTGAAACTTTGCCTTTCAAAGGGGAAAATACTATGAAGAGAATAAAAATAGTTTTGACCAAAATGCTGAGGCAATGATTAAAGGATAATCGAATTATTCGACTGACGCGAGAGAAAAGCGTTTTTTCACCAGTGTTAGGTTTTGCGCATATAAACGGAGGTTTGATGTGGAGTGTTCCAGCCTCTGGGTGATCCATTACTTTTATACACTCGTTTCATAAAAACATTCATTTCTGGACGCTGAAGAATAAGGTCAGCTCTCGGAACTTCAAATTTTTTCCATTCTGATGATACAAAGAGCACAACATTAAAAACCGTGTAGAATTCTGAATTGGGCTTAGTGGCGTATGCTTTCTTCCTAATCGCATGCTTGCTGCACATTGCTTAAGATTCCCACACATTTAACAGCAAGCAATTTCCATTTTTCTTTTTTTTAAGATTTTATTTATGTATTTGGCAGAGAGAAAGAGATGACAAGTAGGCAGAGAGGCAGGCAGAGAGAGAGGGGGAAGCGGGTTCCCTGCTGAGCAGAGAGCCCGATGTGGGGTTCGATCCCAGGACCCTGAGATCATGACCAGAGCCGAAGGCCGAGGCTTAACCCACCATGCCACCCAGGCGCCCCAACAGCATGCAGTTTCTGATAGCCTCTGTCATTTGCAGCTCTTCTCAGCTATAGACACCGTCAATGTCCATAACGCCAGCTATGCTGAAGGGCTTATGTTGGGAGGAAGAAAAGTGAAGACTGTAACATAAAATCAATTAGACAACTTAGAAAATGCGTCACTGAGGATAATCAAAGAGAATAGCCTTCTTCTGGGCATACCAACTTTTAAGAACTTTGCTACTCCAAGTGCTTTATTCCATAATTCACTATAGGTGTTTCACTAAAATGGGATGTTCCTTTTTCTTTTTTTCTTCCTACAAACCTATCTGGTGAATTCTAAAGTTTCCACTTGTAGTTTATTAAGCAATAAGGGTATGCAAGTAGAGCAGCCTTTAATTCAAAATAAGTGTATAGGGAAAGTCTAAAAAGAAAAGATTCTTGTATGAAATTATAACTTAGAGAAATTCAGTAAAACATGAAATACAATATATCAGAGCTATCACAATGCCTGCTGCTTACACTGATTTTTATCTAATGGATGATAAGGAAAAAATAGCATTTATTTTTAGCTTTTTCACAAACAGAATTTGAGAGCATTGTACAAAAGTTTAATTGATTAAAAATGATTATATACAAATATTTTTGAAAGCTCACTTTAAACTTTTTTCACCTCTTTTTATAAACCTCATTTCTGTATTTATTACCTTGGGGCTAGTACTTGCGCCTAAAAGGCAAAGTTCATTCCTGCAGCTAGCTCGACTTGGTTTTTATTCCTATTCCAAAGAGCTCTGAGCAGAATAAAGATCTGATGGTCTGGCCCCTTGCCTGTGATCTCTTCGGCTTGGTTCCTTGAAATGCTGCCTCCTTCCCACTGTAGTGGTCATTCCTATACTATTGAGGTATAGAGCCTCTGCCCCACACCCAATCTTTGCACATAGTTTCCTCTGCCCTTTTCTTTCTACTCCTGCATATCTGCCCGGAGAAACTCTGGCTTCAAGAGTTGGGTCACATTACACTTCCGTGCCACCCCTTTTTGACTCCTTGGATTCAGTCCTCCTATTCCAGTATTGCTCATATTGTATTGTGTGTATGTGACTATCTGCAGTTTCCCACAAAACTGCAAACTTCTGGGGGAGAAGGGACCATAATTTTTCGTCTGCATTCCCTAAAATCTACATCATAGAAGGTGCTCAAAAAACTTTTGTTGAATAAATTAATGAATGATGTCCAAACATATATTTTGATGACCCATTGGTATTATTCTCATGACATAAATCAGACTTAGAGGATAGGGATTTTGACTACTAAACAAGGAAGTTGCTACCCTAGCCAAAGAGCTGCATGAGCAAGATGGGAAAAGGCAATCTCATGGGGCGCCTGGGTGGCTCAGCGGGTTAAAGCCTCTGCCTTCGGCTCAGGTCATGATCTCAGGGTCCTGGGATCGAGCCCCACATTGGGCGCTCTGCTTGACGGGGGAGCCTGCTTCCTTCTCTCTCTCTCTCTGTCCTCTCCTATTTCTCTGCCTACTTGTGATTTCTCGGTCAAATAAATAAAATCTTAAAAAAAAAAAAAAAAAAAGAAGGTAACCTCTTGTCATGCTTATGAGCTCAAGCTCTGGAGTCAAGCTGATTCAAGGTCACATCCCAGCTCAGCACTTAACCGTGCTTCAACATCTTTTTAGGACACGTTTTCAGAGTCTTTAAGATGGGGTTGATAACCTATAGCAGTGCTTTGTAGAGTTGTGATGGGAACAGAATGAAACAATGTGTGCACAACAGCGTAATTCCTGGCATGTAGAAAGACAATACATTCCTTGCTAAGGTTTATTATTAAGAATCTTTGGGTAAATTGGAAGGGGAGGTGAACCATGAGAGACTATGGACTCTGAAAAACAGTCTGAGGGGTTTGAAGTGGCGGGGGGGGTGGGAGGTTGGGGTACCAGTGGGTATTATAGAGGGCACAGCTTGCATGGAGCACTGGGTGTGGTGAAAAAATAATGAATACTGTTTTTCTGAAAATAAATAAATTGGAAAAAAAATAATCTTTCAATTCTGGGGGCAACTGGGTGACTGGTTGGTCGTGTCTAACTCTTGGTTTCAGCTCAAGTCATGATCTCAGGGTCATGGGATGAGCCCTGTGTGAGTTTCCATGCTGGGCATAGAGCCTGGTCAAGATTCTCTCTTTCCCTCTGCAACACAACCCTTCCCCCCTCCACCCCCCAGGCCCCGCCGCCAAGCTTATGCTCTCTCAGAAAAAAACAAAAACAAACAACCAAAAAATGAACAAAGGACACTTCTCAATTCTATACTATTTTTATCCAGTTGGTTCTGGGCCCATTAGCATATTAATATAGACTTTCCCAAGCTTATAAAATCCAGTCGCAGGAAAGGACATGAATGAACAGTTTAGCAGTCCTCGCCTGAAATTACCCCAGTCTGGCTCCTCAGTGGAACACGCAGATGATAACTGTATTTGGAAACTGCTATCTTTAATAACTGGCAAAAACTTGGAAATACTTCCTGAAATTACTCAGCACAGATATTCTCCCCCCTGCCCCCAAGAAAGATAAGCTTAAGTCAGTAATGCTGCCAAGCGTCACTAAGGAAAGAGGTGCGCAAGGTTGTCTCCAACAAAGCCTCATGGGTGACATTTATTAGTGAATTAATGTGATCCAGAGCCTGACCTCAAGTCTGAGGGCCCACAGGTTCACTGTTTTCAGGACCTCAGAGACCAGTGCACATGTATTAAAAGGCACAGGACTCTTGAGTTGCTACCTGAACATGAATTTTTTATTATGATAAAATACATTTTAAAATTCACTATCTTAAGCATGTTTAAGTGCACAGTTCAGTCGGATTAAATACATTCAATGCCTTGTGCATCCATCACCACCATCTTTCTCCAAGTGTTTTCATCTTATAAAACAAACCCATACCCTCTAAACAGTAAGTCCCTAGTCTCTCTCCAGCCCCCCGCAACTGCCATTCTACTTTCTGTCTCCATGACACTTACAAATAGACTAAAGAATTAATAGAAGTTGGGAAAAAGAAGGTGGGAAAGAGGTTTGTAGAAGTACAAATTTCCAAGCAGAATGCATGAAGAATATGGGGCAGGGAACCCTCAACCCAAAGGACAAAGACAGCCATTGGGTCTGGAGTATACAGAAAAAGAAGGATTCAAGCTGAAGACGAAGAGGGAAGCAACAGGCATTAACATGTTCTAAGCAGAGAGGGAGCATAATACAATCTATTTTTAAATGATCACTCACTACATGGATGAAAGTAGAAGAATGAATGAATGTGGAGAGACTAGGAGACTATCATAGTCCTAAAGAACATAGTGGCATATACCAGTGCCATGGTATATAAAAAGAAAGAAATGAAAAATATATAAAAAGAAATATATAAAAAATTAAAAATGTAACTCGGTGATCGACTGAAAAGGGAGGAGGAGGGAGATTTCAAGGATGACCACCAAATTTATGATTTTAGCAGCCAGGCAATGGAAGTGCCATTTTCCGAGATGGAGAAATCTAAAGGCAGACCAGACGGGTGAGAATAGGTGAAGAGATCAAGAATGTAATTTTAGACCTTTATATTTATGACAATCTTGTGACATTTAGGTGGAGATAGATGATGATAAATGATGGTGACAGATAAAATTTTACATAAGTACTTATGACAATTCTGTGACATCTATTTAGAGATAGATGATATACATAGGTAGATGGATGGATGGATAGGTAAGTAGATAGACAGATATTTGAGTCAGAGGGGCGCCTGGGTGGCTCAGTTGGTTAAGTGTCTGACTCTTGATTTTAGTCAGTTCTTGATCTCAGAGTTGTGAGATCCAATCCAATGTTGGGCTCTGTGCTATGCATGAAGCATGCTTGGGATTCTCCCTCTCCCTTTGCCCCTTCATGCACAAGCCTACTGTCTCTCTCTCTCTGTCTCTAAAAAAAAAAGAAAGAAAGAAAGAGAGAGAGAGAAAGAAAAGAGATCTGGGATAGAGCTATAATTTTGAGAATTCATCAGCATGAATGAGATCACCTTGGGACAAAGGATCCAGTGAGAAGACAATGAATGAGGTCTCAATGACTCTACCAAGTAGAAGTCAGATGGGAGAGCAGGACGGAGCAAGTAGATGAGAGAATTAGTGGCCTGAGAGGTCAGAAGAAAACAGAGGGAAGTTCAAAGGAAGCCAAGGAAGTTCAAAAAAGAAGGACCCTTTTTCTAAAGGAGATGTTGGACGATGGGAATGAAATTCTCAACACCCCAGCTGGGCTTTCCTCTCCCCAGCTCTGAGCAGGAAGACCCAGGTCAACTCCTACCTTGGCTCCCCTGCTCCTGTTCTGTATTTGCCGTTCAAACTCTTATGCTGAAATCCTCTTGTCTCTCTAGATATGTTAATGTCATTGGTCAATGTCACAAGATTACCGTGTGACTTAACTTGTCTATTAATACAGCCCACATTAACAGTTTGACCACCAAAGCCAAGGATACTTTTCAACGGCTCAAGAAAATTTTTCGGTAGGTGAGAAGGCCCATGCTGGTTAAAAGCACTATTAACTCTTTTTTAATATTACTGTGTTATGTTAGTCACCATACAGTACACCATTAGTTTTTGATGTAGTGTTCCATCACACTGGAGCACACATTGTTTGTGTGCTCCAGTACTATGTGCCCTGCTTAATACCCAACACCAGGCTAACCCTCCTTAATACCCATTACCCCCTTCCCCTCTGAAACCCTCACTTTGTTTCCTGTAGTCCTTAGTCTTTCATGGTTCATCTCCCCTTCTGATTTGCCCCCCACCTTAAACTAGTTAGAATGGCAAAAACTGACAAGGCAGGAAGCACAATTAATTCTTAAGAGGGCAATCTAACTTCTCTCATTTCCAAGTTCTTAGTAACCCACAGAAGGTGATTTGTTCATAAACACTGGTTATTCCAAGTAAAAGACAAACATAGATAAGGGAAAAAAGAGCAAGATAATTTTTCTGGAGGGTTTGTTTCTTCCTGGCTGAGACCTGCTATGGTGAAAAAAATTTGGCTCTGGTGTTAAGTTACGTGACCTTTGGGAAATCACTCAGTGTCCCTCAACCTTAGTCTCTTCATCTTTAAAGCAAAGAAACTGAAGTCAGTTTTGTTCAACCCTCCCTCCAGTTCTACTGGTCTGTCACTCTCAAAGTATATGACTGTTTTCAACTTAGCTTATCCATAAGTTTGATCTCGATTTTCATCAGGGCACAGAAAAGCACTAGAAGATCCAGAGCCAATGATTTGCACCAACACTCCCCAGCTCAGTCTACCATTTGACATATTAGAATGTTAAGTAAAACAAAAATCTTGCTAATTTTTAGGACTTTTTAAAAGAAAACTTTATTAATAATAGTCATTTGAGGTTTTCAACTACTCTAAAGTGTTCTTTATGGTCTCTAGGTCCCAAATAAATGGTCTCTAGGAAACTAGTGCTAGAAGAAAGAAGTGGAGAACAAAGAGAAGGAGGGAGGGAAACAGGGACAGGAAGAGAACATTTTAAAAAGTATGTCCATTTAGCTAGAAAGAGTGGCTCCCATTATAGAAGAACATTCTCTTTGACCATGTCACAGAATCTATGCTCTTAGAACAATGCCTGTGGCCAAAAAATAAATAAGTAAAAAGGAATCTTGTCTTCCCAGTAAACAACCGATTCATTCATTCATTCATTGGTGAAAGACATCAAAGGTGGCATATGCATTTTTTCTTCATAATGTCCTTGGTAAGAAATAACTGAAATTAGCAACAGACTATGTTGATGCTAATTATCCCTAGAAACTGAACATACTGTTTAACAAGGTTGATACAAAAAATCTATGCACATATTAATTTTTTAAATTGCACATGCAGATATGGCCTTTAGAATAAGACTTTTTATTCTATGGGATGTTGCCTATATAAGGAAATGAGATTGGAGGGGTGATATACATACAGAAGATATTATATTATATATTACTTTATATAATATCTATATATATACACACACACATATATATATAAAATTTTTAAATGCCTTAACTTAGTCACTCAAATGAATGTTGTTGGGACATCTGGGTAGCTCAGTCATTAAGTGTCTGCCTTTGGCCCAGGTCATGATCCCAGGGTCCTGGGATCAAGCCCCGCAACAGGTTCCCTGCTGAGCAAGAAGCCTGTTTCTCCCTCTCCCACTCCCCCTGCTTGTGTTCCCTCTCTCGCTGTGTCTCTCTCTATTAAGTAAGTAAATGCAATCTTAAAAAAAAAATGAAAGTTGTCTATGAAGCAAGGGTATACACTTACCTAAATGTTGTTATTGATATGGAATATGGATATGGAATTCTTTTGGAATAAAAGTTATTTATCCCACCAGTGAAACTCTGCTACCAAGTTCTCCTTTTCTGAGACAGCCAATGTTACCAACTTTTATGTACCTTTCAGTAATACTGTAGAGCTCATTTTCATCAATATATACTGTTCTTTATTTCCTCTTGTGGATGTGTGCTATTAAATCATATGGCTGTATACACTTCACCAGTGCCCTATTGATGGACAGTTAAGGTTTCACTTGTTTTTAATATTTGTTATTAAAAGTGATGCTACAGTCTAATGACTTTAAACATACATCATTTCACACATTTGGTTCGATTTGTGGGAGTTCATTCCCAGGAGAGAAATAACTAGGTCAAAAAGTACATGCACTCAAAATTTTATTAGAGACTATTGTTTTACTTTGCAGTGTGCATGTGTGAATAGGAGATGTACATACATGGTCCAGTGATTTATCCAAATGGGAGAAGAGAAAAGTAAGTCTCCCTCATGCTGTTTCCTATGGCCTCTGCCTCCCCCTCTCTAGAAGTAACCACTGTGATTGGCTTCTTGTGTAAGTTTCCAAAGAATAGTCCATGCATATATGTACCTATAATATAGAAACAATCATGTATGTATCTACAGGAGAAGTTCTCTGGCCTGACAGATATCCAGTTTTCTTCTGTTGCAGTCAGTGGGGATCAGACTTGCCAAGAGAGACGTCAGAGATTGGTGTCAGCATTAAGTAAGGAATAGATTTTTTAATTGTCTTGTCATTTTTTTATCAGCCAGACACCAACAACATTGTGGACTTCAGCAGGAAAGCAATGTTTCTACTGACCTTCACAATGCCTATGTTACATTCTGGATGGAATAGAGGCCATGGGTCCTGGCTGAGTTTCCCAATCTGGATTCACTGTAACCATCTCTCAGATCTGTTCTCACCTTCCCAGTGGGAGAGTCTGTGCTGGGTCTCCTGCCCTCTTTGTTTTGCCTTCCTCTCTTTCTTGATTGTGTTTTCCAACAGCAGAGGGCTGCATACACATTCGGACGTTAGATGGCAAGCTGCGTTCCAAGAACCCCTCCTTAGCACAAGTGTCTTCACTTCATCTCTCCGTGCAAACTGCATGGCCCTTGCCTGACTTCTTTTCTCTCATCATGTCTTGATAAAAACCAACAAGGAGCCATCAGCCTACCACAACAGTTTGAGTTCTTCCAAACAGTTCCCCTCGAGGGGATAGATAAGTGAGTGGTTTCTCCTCTATGACAGTTCAAGGGACGACTTTACCAAATATTTTGGCACGGGATAACAAGAGTCAACAGTTTTCCAGCCTGCCTGAGAATCTTGCCTATCATCTACAATAGGTCATGCAATTCAATCACTTAATTAAGAAGAATCAGAGTTTTGTAAGGCACAGAAAGCCCATCAAGTCTTACCTTTCACAGGACTGGGTCCCAGTGTGGCTTTATCACCTACGTGGACACAATAGCCAGAGTTTGCTATTATATGCTCAAGGCCCCCTATCCACCAAGAGGGTTAATCAAGGCAAAGCAGTCCAGTTTCTCATAAGCAAGAATAACAACAAAACAGAGGGACTCAGCAGCTGTCTACTTGCCTTTCCATCCGCTGGCCTTTCTGAGGCCAACAAAGAGGACAAACCCCAATCTTGTGCAATTCCCACACATGAACTGTGCTGTTTTGGACCAATGCAGGTTTCTTTTATCTTTCCTGGCTTTGAGGAGACATCAGATTTTCTTCCGGATGAGCTCCGCAGCTCTCCCAATGCCAGCAGGCTTCGGCTTCAGGCCCAGAGCACCCTAGAGGTCACATGTGGTTTCATCTGGACAAATACTTTGAAACAAACTCCCTGGCTTTCCTTCAGAATTGCTTGAGATGACAGGCACCTGCCTCTCCTGTAGTCAGACGATGTCCAGCGCTAAGCTGAGGGCCTCATAGGGCATGGGTGGTAAGAAGAAGTGAGACTGGGGAGTTCAGCCTGAAATTATAACAAGATCTTAGATTTTAGGTCACCATTTTACTATAGCATTAAACGGCTGGCACTCTCTTGTCATGCACCCAAAGCTTTTTTTCTTGTTTTCCCCTAAAAAATCTCTTTGACACACCCTGTGGAGAATTAAAATACAGTAGTAGAAAAGCCTAAAAGACTCTGGTAAGAAGCCTTCTAAGTATATTTTATAACATCAAAAGTGAAATAAAGAACATGCCAAGATTCTTTTTTTTTTTTTAAAGATTTTATTTATTTATTTGACAGAGAGAAATCACAAGTAGATGGAGAGGCAGGCAGAGAGAGAGAGAGAGAGGGAAGCAGGCTCCCTGCTGAGCAGAGAGCCCGATGCGGGACTCGATCCCAGGACCCTGAGATCATGACCTGAGCCGAAGGCAGCGGCTTAACCCACTGAGCCACCCAGGCGCCCCAGAACATGCCAAGATTCTAAGTGTTCAGAATATCCAGTTACTTCAGTGTGAGCCAAGACATTGATGACAATTGACCCTTATCCTTTTAAAAATTAAATGAAACAGAGAATTCTAAAAAAGTAAAACTGTCAGCCAAGGGACTTCGGTAGAATATGGTCTTTGTAAAAGATGCCGTATTCTATCATCATTTCATCTTAGGTTTCTAGTATTTTTTCAGAATTTTATGTGATGACCTGGCAGTGATTCAGCATCTGAATTTTTAGATTTTTATATTTTTTTAGACTGGGGTATTTTTCATGTAGATTCAATTCAGTTACAATGAGTGCTTAAATGGATACATGTTTTTAAAGATTTATTTATTTATTTGAATGAGAGAGAGAGAAAGCATGTCGGCAGTGGGGAGGGGGAGCAGAGGGAGAGGGAGATGCTCAGGCAGACCCCCCACTGAGAGCAGAGCCCTGAGCCTGATGTGAGGCTCCATCTCACGATTCTGAGATCATGACCTGAGCGGAAATTAAGAGTTGGACCCTCAGCCGATGGAGTCACCCAGGCACCCCTAGGGTGATATTTCGTTATTAGAATCCTTTTCAATTTTAAAACTATTTTAAATTGTTAATTACTTTTAAAAGTCATATCAGAATGCATGTGTACTAGTTTATTCAAATGTTTAAGAGAAAATGAATCTACCATTACTGTATTTGCTAACCAATATTTTTCTGGGGGGTCTTATACTCTTTCGCCCCTCCCCCACTTCACATATCGAATTTCTGCTTTTCTCTTGCATGTCCTCAAGATCATATTTTCCTTATTCATCCTTCTTCTATGCCCATATCTCCTTAAATCTAAACTGTTGTCATAGATCTATCATTTTCGGTACTGTTAAGAAAAAAAAATCTGGGGGGCGTCTGGGTGGCTCAGTGGGTTAAAGCCTCTGCCTTTGGCTCAGGTCATGATCCCAGGGTCCTGGGATCAAGCCCCGCATCAGGCTCTCTGCTCAGCAGGGAGCCTGCTCCCCCCTCTCTGTGCCTGCCTCTCTGCTTATTTGTGATCTCTATCTGTCAAATAAATAAATAAAATCTTAAAAAAAAAGAAAAAAGAAAAGAAAATCTTAACAAACTGTCACAGTGCCTTCTTATCACTTATAATTTTTATTTGATAGGAAAAGAGCCCTTTTCAACTTATGATGTAGATTTTTTTCATGTACTCTTATGTGAAATAAAGAAATTAAGGTTAAGGTAATCCTAAAACATCTTTACGTTCAGAGCTGGACTCAAATCTAACTCTCGTAGAAGCAGAGAAGCACTCGACACTTCCCAATGTTCCCAGAACCCTATGTGTCTGCTTGTGCATGCTCTCTCACATTTTCTCTCTTTTCCAGAATAAATTCTTTTTTTTTTTTAAGATTTTATTTATTTATTTGACAGAGAGAAATCACAAGTAGATGGAGAGGGAGGCAGAGAGAGAGAGAGGGAAGCAGGCTCCCCGCTGAGCAGAGAGCCCGATGCCGGACTCGATCCCAGGACCCTGAGATCATGACCCGAGCCGAAGGCAGCGGCTCAACCCACTGAGCCACCCAGGTGCCCCATTCCAGAATAAATTCTTATGGACCATGCTGTAAGACTCCTCTTTGAAATTGCCTGGCACAGCTTTCAGCTGAGAGATGGGGTGATGCCCTTCTGGGAAATTACAGCAGAATTTAAAAAAAGCAGTGGGCACCAAAGTGCCTATTTTGATGGCTTGTTTAGCAAACTTAGTTTGATCACTGGATTTCCTTATATTAGAGTCTTTATCGTCTCCCTCTAACATCAGCCTATTAAATCCACAGTCTGTTGGATTTGATTCCCAACTGATGCTCAATTGGTGTAGCTTAGATATTTGGGTGGAAATTTATTACAGTCACTACCCTTCCATCTAATGGGGAAAAAGTTTTGTTCCCATGGTAACTGTTTTCAGACCAGTGCATACTTACTATACTTCTAAAGTATGCAGCACATCCTTATGGGAGTACACATCATTATGAAAGATGTTTTTACTTCTTCAATAAGCATTGATCTCTTTTTTTTCCTTTTCACCTAATTTCTGAATAAAATAAAGCTTTGTTTGTAAGAATTGCTAAGGCAGAGTTTCAGGAAATAAGAACCATGGATAAGCCTGGCCCCTGGCAGCTGCCATGAGAAAGCAGAAGCACAGTCCTCAAGTGATTTCTGGGAACACATGACCAGTCCCTCCATAGCTGTATTTCTCCCAGACTCTTTCTATTTTCCATGCATCATCACATTTGCTGTGTTTGGGATGTTGCTATGCAAAACGATATAAAAGAGTGATTTTTTTCCCCCCTACGGCACTTAAGTTTAGCAAATGCTACTCTAGAATGTTGCAGAGTTCCTTAGAAAAATTTTAGAACTCCTTGGGGAATGATCTAAGAAAGCTCATGATAAGAAAGGATAAATGTCAATAATGGCCTAAAATGTCATTCCACAGGACAAAATTCATCAGTTCCAGGGACTCTGCAACTATTGACATCATCACCGAAGCCACAGTTTTGAAAAGGGAAAAGTGTTTTTCTTTGTATTTTGCAAACAAAAGGCCCTCTTGATCTTTTTCTTACAATTCATTGGGCTCTATGAATTTTTCCCTATAAAAATGATATACTACAATCTTATTATAGGAAAGAAAGAGAGAAAGAAAGGAAGGAAGGAAGGAAAGAAAGATGGAAGGAAGGAAGAAAAGAAGGAAAGGAAAGGAATGAAAAGGAAAGGAAAGGAAAGGAGAGGAAAGGGGAGGGGAGGGGATGAAAGGGGAGGGGAGGGAGGGAGAAAGAAAGAAAGAAAACACCAAAAAATTTGTTTGTTTAAACAAATTTTAGCATTTGTTAAAAAAAAAATTGCATCACGGTTTCCTTTTTATCTTTCTTTTATGTGTATGTGTGTGAATTTTTCTTCAGAGCTCACTCCCAGAAAAAGAGATCTATGGATTCTATAGTTCTGTGATAGGCTTTTAGAAGAGGCATTATAATACATGCTCATAGGATCTTGAGCACAGAACTTCCATCCTCAGCATACATCACCCATAATAGACTCTAAAACGGTGAGTCTTCATAACTGAAGGGGCAGCACAGCTAACTTTAGGACTGGCAGCATCCATCTTGCTACTTATAAAGAAGCCCAAATAGGGACAACTGGGTGGCTCAGTCGGTTAAGTGTCTGCCTTCAGCTCAGGTCATGATCCCAGGGGATGGAACCCCACAACCGGCTCTATGATCCTCGGGGACTCTGCTTCTCCCTCTCCTTCTGCCTGCCTCTCCCCTGTTTGTACTCACTCTCTCTCTGTGTCAAATAAATAAAAAAAAAAAAAAAAAGAGAAAGAAACAAAGAAAAGAAGCCAAAATACAAGGGTTGGGAGAATAGAGAGTGAGCGATTATACACGATTCAATTTTGGGGCCTCCAAATGTAGGAGTCCCTGTGTGGTGGTCAACCTGGAGTAAGATACAGGGTTCCTAGGTGATACTACGGGATTCCAAATGTTCTGTCTGCCCTCATCAACATGCTGCAGTGTCTGAAATGCTATCATCAGGTCTCATCAGGTCCTCTAAAGTCAGATTACCTGCATGGGTAGAAGGGCCTCAACCGAAGTTGTCGGAAGGCACGTAAGGGAGAAGGGGCATCACGGGGGGCGCTGAAAAGAAGCCATGGGCATGGAGTCGTACCGTTCAAGGCAGGTCTAGGGGGCAGGACTGTGGGAGGAGCTTAGACAACAAAGGATATCGTGAAGGACATTAGCTGCTTGATGAGTGAGGGAGTGGCAGCATCTCTACAGCGGAGATTGCTGAAAGACCTAGAAGGCTTTCCTGCTTGCTAAGCTTGCCTGGCGGGCACCATTTTTGTGTAGTCTCGTACTCCTCAGCAAGGCTAGGCTTACACTTTGCTTGCCTTGTTCGTTAGCCTTGGAAGAGGTTGTTGTCAGAGAGAAAGGAAACAGAATTATTCTTCCTGCTGGGCCTGGGAAAACCCCACTCCCAAAATAGGGATCAGAAGGAAGAAGGAATGGGCTAGTACAAGATCTCACCTGCCGACAGGCCTAAAAAAAAAAAAAAAAAATCTACCAGGTGATGACATTTCCACCAATATTTTCCACTCTTTTTGTGTCCCAGTGATGATTTTGCTGATAACCAGAAATACCAGAAGCCTTGTCTATGGAAATCTGTTAAAATATTTAAAAAAAAATAATGTATTGCTTTACTACTTCTTTTATCTTTAGGATGACTAGTATCTTGCAGTTTGGGGGGTGCTGAGCCAAAATTACTTGGTCAAAATTATAATATACACACACACAAATATATGCATGAATATTTAATTATATATAAGTATAAACATATTAAATATCTATATTTTTCACATACCTATATACATACAAGTGTCACTACTACCCACTTAAGGGCACAAAAAACAGTCAGGATCACAGTAAGACTGCTGGTAAGTCTCCTGTCGAATTTTTTTTTTTAAAGATTTTCTTTATGTATTTGAAACAGAGAGAATGAGAGAGAGAGCATGAGAGGGGGAGGGTCAGAGGGAGAAGCAGACTCTCTGCCAAGCAGGGATCCTGATGCGGGGCTCGATTCCAGGACTCCAGGTTCATGACCTGAGCCAAAGGCAGTTACTTAATCAACTGAGCCACCCAAGTGCCCCATCTTGTAGAATTTTTATTCAAGGATCTAAATATGGAATTAAGCCAAGAGTAATGCAGTGAGAAATGCTAGGGCTTTGCTGGACAAGGAGAAAAAAAACAACACAATTCGTGACTTTTTCCTGCCCTACCTCCACGGCGAGCATTCAGCTCATTTGAGGGGTATTGTCATTTGTAAGAGCCAAAGCCTTTCATCATTTCTGCGCATGGCATCCATCAAAGGCAGGCCAGGTGCTGCCAGCTGCACTTGCTGAAAGAAATCACACGGTGTCATTATGAAGAGTAATGACAGAAGAATGGGTTAGTCCAGACCAGCTGGATACGTCTCTTCCACTTTCTCGGTGTGTGTGGCCATACACACACGCTCACACATACACATACTCCAGAAAAAGATGACTTCGGAAGCTCTGAATGTGTGGCGGCAGAAACTGAACCTGGTAACTATGGAATCCAGAATCTTCTAGTGTGTTAGGATGAGCAAAGCCATGGGTCTTGCTCTAAGTGGAGACAAAATATGCTCATTAAATTAAGTAAAAAATAACTCAATTGTTATATGACTTTCCAAAGGCATGCATAGCCAATGAAATGAGAAACAGAGACATGGCCGCATATTATTCTCTGTTAACAGTAGGAACATCAAACATATACAGCAGTTATAGGGTCTGTAGTGTTCTCCGTGCTTATTAAATAAACTCACCTAGTCCTCATAATAACCTTCTGATGTAAATGTGATTACTACCTTCTTTTACCAATAAAGAAACTGAGGCACAGATAGGGTAGGTAATTGTTCAAGGCCCCACCATTAAAGGTCAGTACTGGAAGTGTTGATAGGAGAATGTGGATGTCCATAAATAAAGGTATACATTCGGGGATCTGGAGTACGTCTTACAAAGATTTCATTTCATCTCTAGCATCCTTCATGTACCATACTGCACTCACCTCATTGCTTACGTAGATGGATGTGCGTTCTGACAGAGGGAGATTGCACAATGGAAAAGGTGTCCGGGAACCCGGCTGGCAGCACGGGCTGCTCAGCTGACGCTGGAAAGTGACTCAGAGGAAGGTGTTTCTGGTGTCCAGAGAAAGCCCTACGGCACTGGCAGGAAGGATGAAAGGAAACCGGTGGGTGTTACGGTCCCAGAGAGTGACGGCACGGCTTTCAAACTTAGTGAGAAAATTGCACATACTACGCGTAATGGGGTCTTCCCCTTATTAGCCGTGTTAGTATTAAGTCCTTTTCGTATACTTCATTTTATTTTATTTTTTTTTTACATTGGAATACAGTTGGCAAACAATGTTCCGTTAGTTTCAGGTGTAGGACATAGTGATTCAACAACTCTATGCGTGATGTCCCACAAGTGTGTGGCGACCGTCTGTCACCATAAAGGACTATCACAGCATCACTGACCATATTCCCAGGGTTTGTACATACTTCATTTTTCTTTTTTTTTATTAAAGCTTTTTATTATTTCTTTGAGAGACACAGAGAGAGAGCACAAGCAGGGGGAGCTGCAGGCAGAGGGAGAGGGACAAGCAGACTCTCCTCTGACCAAAGAGCCCGAGGTAGGGGTTTAATACCAGGACCCTCAGATCATGACCTGAGCTGAAGGCAGAGGCTTTTACTGACTGAGTCACCCAGGCGCCCCCATACTTCATTTTTCTCCTCCAATTACAAGGCTGACATAAATGCCAATATAGAAATGGCATAAAAGTCACATTCAAGGAGTGCCTGGGTGGCTCAGTGGGTTAAATCCTGCCTTTGGCTCAGATCATGATCTCAGGGTCCTGGGATCGAGCCCTGCATCGGGCTCTCTGCTCAGCGGGGAGCCTGCCTCTCCCTCTCTCTCTGTCACCCTCTCTGCCTACTTGTGATCTCTGCCAAATAAATAAATAAAATCTTAAAAAAAAAAAGTCACGTTCAAGTTTCTTTTTCTATTTTCTAGACATATCTGGAGATTTTAATTCATACTCCCGTTGGAGTGTGTTTGAAACTTCTTCTTCCAGAAAAAGACTGTGAGTCTGAATGTACTTTGTTCAGATCACTGGGAGATCAGTCATCTTCCAAGTTATATAATCCCACTAAATGCAAAAAATGAGACTAGGTTTCAGGTGGTTGTGTGGCTTCAGAATTAAGTTTCGTTATTTTGTGTTTGATGGATTCACACAGAAAGCCGTTAAATGCAGCAAAATTAGAGCCCCATGACTTCCTGGTGGTCATGTAGCTCATTAGGGAATGAGAAAGGAGATGTAACCAGTATTGTTCCAAAAGAAAACACAAAACGTACAAGGTAGGGAAGTGGCAAGAATTAGAACTTACCAAGAAGGGTCTGAGTATCCCTCAGTGAAAGTAACCTGACCACCAGTGGAAGTACTATACAAGGAACCCTTGCTGAACTTGATGACTTCCAAAAATCCTTCTGCCCCAGCTCGAAGACTTTGCTGGTTCATTTCAAAGAGAACTTAATTTTTTACATGCATGGACATCTAAACATTAGAACATGGGATGAAACCATTCCAAAGAGTAAGAAATGGAAAGACAGCTCTGTTCATTTTCTTGGAAGTACGTGAACTCGGTTTTCTAAAAACCAGGGAGGTGGTGGTGAGCTTTCTGTAATGCTGGGACTCAGAATTAGGGCTGAGCAAGTACTCCAGGGCTCTGTGGCTCCTGAGCCCTGGGCATGCGCAAGGAACAGGCATGGTAGAGGGAAAAGTAAGGGAGGGAGGAAAATTAGAATACCATGAGTGACAAAGATCATGATGCTAATGTGCGCCACAGCAATCACATCAGGTCATCATGGAAATTCTCATTTTGCAGGTGAGGAGCTAAACCTCAGGCTGGTAAGTCCCAAGGTCACATTAATTGGCAGAGGCATGACACAGACTTCAGATGATTCGGGATTTGCCTGTGCAACCGGGTGCTCACCCAGGCAGTGGCTTGAGCAGCCCAGCATGCACAGCTCTCTATGAAAGACAGGTCTAAGAAGGGAAGGTCACTTCCAACTTCCACGGGAAGCCTCAGGAATTTAAAATACCATTTGGGCAGTCTTTTGTCCTCCCCCGAGACTCACCTTTCTTTATATTAAATGGAAAGAATATTAATGAATTTCGGAGGTCTCTTAAACTCAAATCCCTATTTGTAAACTCAAATCCCTATTTAGAAGGACTAGGAGAAAATGAAAAATGATTGAGTCATTAAGAAAAAGACAGTGTAGAACCCAAGTTTGGGTTTTGCTTTCCGACTTGAACATTGATTTGTTCCTCTATGTTTGAAACATAGTCAATGTTTTCTTTATGTTTGCGTTATGTTTCTCTATTCCAGGAAGCATCTAAGAAAGAAAACCCTCCCTCAAACTCTTCTAGCATTATTCCATAGCCGAAAGGGCTATTACTGTTTATGGGTCTATTGGCTATGGGCTACACAGTTTCCTTTACCTCCTTGAAATAGAGTAGGAAACAGGTAAGACCATTGTAAGAGTTGTCACTCTAAGACAGTGATTTTTTTTTTTAAGATTTTATTTATTTATTTGACAGAGAGAGCTCGAAAGGAGGCAGAGAGGCAGGCAGAGAGAGAAGGGGAAGCAGGGTCCCTGCTGAGCAGAGAGCCCGATGTGGGGCTCCATCTCAGGACCCCGGAACCATGACCTGAGCCAAAGGTAGACGCTTAACCCACTGAGCCACCCAGGCACCCCAAGACAGTGATTCTTAACTGGGAACAATTTTTCCCCCCACACCCTGGGAGGGATACTTGTTACTTTCTGAAGTGTTTTTTTGTTTGTTTGTTTTTGTTTTTTGAGAGAGAGAGAGAAATAGAGAGAGGGTGCATGCATGCCCAGAGACATGGAGGTAGGGGAGGAAGGCAGAGGGAGAGAGAGAGAGAATACTAAGCAGCCACACCAGAATGAAGCCCCCCTCAGGGCTCCTCCATCTCACGACCCCAACATCATGACCTGAGCTGAAATCAAGAGTCAGATGCTTAACCAACTGAACCACCCAGATCCCCTGGGGATAACTTCCACAACTGGAAGCTACTGGCTTCTAGCGGGTAAAAGGGATGCTGCTAAACATCCTGGGGTGCACAAAACAGCCCCCACAGCAAAGACTGATTCAGTCCCAGATGTCAATATTGCTCATGGTGAGAACCTCAAGTCTAAGAGCAGATGAAATGCACTGAGCTTACCCACTTGGGCACTACATTTTAGGCTTTCAGACCTAAAGAAAAGAGCACAGTGGAGTTACCTGGGGTGTTCTGATAGGAGGAGAGGGAACACCTCTTCCACATTCTCTAGTAATTTTCAAAGTTCATCGGATGAGCTTAGGTAATTATTTCCACCATCTCCTTTCTCTGTGTTTCTCATTACACAAAAGTAAACTGGCTTTTGAGAATTATTGCTAGTCTGTTGGACATCACTTTTCATAGCTTGATCTTCAAGCCAGAGTTTCCTCCCTTTTTTTGTAATAAGGAGTAGAAAATGTGGAAGAAGATTCAGAAAAACTTTTCCAACACAAAGAGGTTTCCGATTAACCACCCAAGCGACAATCTCAGTAACCTTCTCAATGTTTAGCATTTTTAAAAGTCTGCTACTTAAAAAAAAAAAAAAGTAGTTGATTAGACAACAGAACCCAGGAAATGCGCCTAAAGCAAGAACTTAGAAACACAAAGTAGTTTTAAGACCTAGAAAACATGTTGAGAAAGAAGGCAAAAGGTACCAGGTAACAAAAAAGTCATCACATAAAAGGTAATATGACTTCACGATCAAGGTAAAAAAGTACGGAGTATAAAGTCCAGGTATGACGTTCATAAGTTTGAAGACTGTCTGTATCACCTAAGCTTTGGCAAAATCCCCAGACCCATAGAGAAGTCTGAGTCACTCATCTCTCATTTCTTTATTCTCTGTAAAAGGTGACCCAGGTGTATGTTCTGTGGCTGAATGAACGCGCTGAGACAACGGAGTATAAAAGGCCACTGACGTCAATCGCAGGAAGAGAAAGAAATTATTTCTCAGGTGAGCATTTGGCCTTTTTATAAAAACTAGATTTTTCCTGTCTCCAATTGCTCCGAATGGCTTTAATTTAAAGATGCGTTAAAAATTTTCACTGTTGTGACTTTTCAGGTTGTCATTTGTGCGTCTGGTATGAACCAAAGAGAATCTGAAGGTTATTTCTCAAGCCAAGAACAAAGTCAGATAACGTCAATGTTGGCCTGAGCTTTGCATCCAAGAGGTTCGTGATCATTTTGCTGAAAAAGTGGAGAATTTAGAGTGGAGAAATAGTGGAGAATTTGAGGTAAAGTGAGCGCTTCACCTCAGCAGGAAAGCCACTGACTGCAGTAACCAATTAGCATCTAAAATGGCCTGCTGTACTAAAGCACCATTTCTGTTTCAAGGGACAGCTCTTTGCCATAGGATTTTCCAGGTCACTCCTTACAGAGACACTGAGAAAAATGTTAAATTATTATTTTCCTTAGTTAAGTAGATGTCACACCCAGCATGGGGCTTAATTAAGCTCATGACCCTGAGATCAAGAGTGCCATGCTCTACTGACTGAGCCAGCCAGGTGTCCCTACATGATTTTAAATTTGGTCCATTTACACTTATTATTTACATGTAAACCATACATACTGAGATGACTGATGTATTTATGATTGATATAAGCTTATCTGAAGTATGTTAAGACTTCCTGGAAGTTAACTTTTATTGTTATCCTTCACATTCCAAACATTAAAAGCATTAAATCAAGTTACTTTTTTTTCTTTCTAATGTAAAATTTAGAAATATAAAAAATATAGACTTCTTAATTCAGAATCCATCATTATTTGTACTAATCAAACAGATTCTTTTCCTGTAGGTTACTTTTTGCTTTACACACACATACACACATGTACACACACACACACACACTATATATATATACACACAAATATAATTTATATATGTATTTATATATATTATATATATATACATAAAACAAGTTGGTAACACAATATAATTTCAAGGAAATTGTTAGCTCACTTACATGAAGAAACTTTTAATAAGACTTTTTAAAAAAAATTTTTTTTTGACAGTGAGAGAGAAATCACAAGTAAGCAGAGAGGCAGGCAGAGAGAGAGGGGGAAGCTGCTCCCCGCCAAGCAGAGAGCCCGGTTCGGGGCTCGATCCCAGGACCCTGAGACGGTGACCTGAGCCAAAGGTAAAGGCTTAACCCACTGAGCCACCCAGGTGCCCCAAGAAACTTTTATAGATTGTAGGTTTACTAATTCAAAACTCTTCAACAGATCTATTTATTCATGCAGAAATTCCAACTGACCAGAAAGTCCATCTAAAATTATTCTATTTTAGGGGTGCCTGGGTGGCTCAGTCAGTTGGGCATCTGACCCTTGATTTCTGTGCAGGTCATAAGCTCAGTGTCGTGAGATCGAGCCCCATGTCCAAGTCTGCTCTGCCCCTCCCCCTTCCACTCCCCTGCCCTGGGTGCAGGTTCTCTCTCTCTCTCTAAAATAAATAAACAAAATATTTTATAAAAGATAAAATTGTTCTATTTTGATAAAAGAGTAAATGTGCTGGGAACTCCTGAGCTACTCAGCCCCCTGAGTACATTACTTTACTTAAACCTCACAACAACCTTAAGAAGTAGGATCTAAAATTATTTTCATTGAACAGATGTAGAAATGAAGGTAAAAAGAAGTTAGAAACTTACCCAAGTTCAGGCAGTAGGTGGTGAAGTCTGATTTTAAAACTGAGTTTGTCTGACATAGAGCCAAAACCCTGAAACAGAGCACCACAAACTTTTCATTAGTCTAGATATTACTTTATGGACTACTATAATAAAAGCACATTGTTTTAAAGCAATCTTTAGTTAAGAATTAATCACAAATTCAAACTGACTTTTCTTTTAGGTCTAATTACTAAGCTTTTAGCATATGTTAACTAATACCCTTTTCCTCAAACCTCAAAGTGTTTTTGCTGTAAAATTTTATTCAATTTCAGTTAAAAATTGTATAAAATTTACTATAACTTTCCATTGAAGAGAGACATTAATATTGTAAGCTAAATTTAGCAATATATGTCAAGAAGCTTAAAATATTTATACCCCCTAATTTAGAAACTCCATTTCTGAAGAATTTATCCTCCAGAAATGGTTAAAATGCATATAAACATTTTATTAAAAACATATTTATTTATATGTAGTTATGAATTGGAAGTAATAAAAATACTCTGGGAATGGCTAAATAAATGATGGTATTGCCATTCCAAGTGACATTTGTACAGAGTTTATTAGACCATGGAAAAAGACTTGTGTGATGTTTATTTTGCTTAGAGTGTGAGGCAGAGAAGTACAGCAATACAGAGCAAGTATTTAGTCACAACTGTGTAAGATACTTTCCAGAGTCACAAAAGTGGAAGACCCCCAAAACATGTTTAAAATGCCTTTCTATTTTACTTCTATTTGTCCAAGTGTTCTGATTTAAAATTATTGGTGCATACTACATTTAAAATGGAAAAATACACTTGAATTTTCTTTTTCAAAAAGTCATAGGTCAGCAAGATGGCAGACTAGAAGTCCCTTGCTCCTATCCCCCCACAGCAACAATAATATGGCAGATATCCTGGGATAAAAAGGCTTTTGTGGAAGCTCTGGATGGAGGTTGGAGGTTGTGAAACCCTGGTGGAGCCCATCTGGAGGGCCCTTTGGAGAAAGCAAGCCCCGATCCCCATGTGGTAGACTCCAGACCCAGAAGCAGCCCTGTGCACCTGTTGACTCGCTACAGCCCCATTTGGTGTTGGTCCTGTGGGAGGAGCCACACCCATCCTCTGGGAAATCAGGTTGGACTTGCCAAGAGTCCTACGGTACAGCTGAGGTGGTGACTACAGTAAAGAGATTCTTAGTTGGAAAAGACAAAGAACTCAGTTCTTTCAAGTACAAACCACAGAACTATTAATGTGGGAGCTACAATAGATGTCCTTTGTCCTGGATATGATAGAGACCTCCTTGGAAATTCCAGGAGCCCAGCATGCCCACACCCAGTATGTTTACTGGTTCACCTGGATATTCTCTATGCTGGCAATGTCTACAAACCATTGTCTTTGAAAGCCACCATACTATCATCGAGAGAGACCAAGGGGAATGGAAGCAATGAGATGGCTTTCCTCTCTCCTGCTACTCAGAAGGCTGTTCTTGTTCACAAGCTGGGGGAAGGAGAAAGAATGAATGGGGGTAGGAATAAATTCCTTGTCTTCTAGGACATGCAAAGTTTCATGTCAGCTCGAAGGACTATACGGAGATGGAAAAAGATCTCAGTCATGTCCAATTAAGTTCTTAGTCATATATTTTTTAAACATTTTACTTACGAGAGAGAGAGAGAGAGAGAGATCATGAGCAGGAGGAGGGGCAGAGTGAGAGGGAAAAGCAGACTCGTACTGAGCAGAGTCAGGTGGAGGGCTCATTCCCAGGACGGTGAGATAATGACTTGAGCCAAAGGCACACCCCAACCAACTGAGCCACCCGGCTGCTCCATTAGTGCATATTTTTAAAAAGAAATACACAACAATACTTAGTATGAAAATAATGTTCTATTTAAAGGTTTAGTTCTTTCAGTGTATTTTTAAGACCACGTAAAACGTCTTACTGGAGAGAATATTAAAAGTATAAATTAAAATATTTCACGATAGTGTAATTTAAAAAACTTTTATAAAACACCCACCCTGGGAAAGGTATCCACGGTCAACAAAGTTAGGGAAACATGGCATTTTGCTACAGTCTCCTTGAATATCGACAATGTACGTTGGCATGTTGCAAGCTCCTAGAAGTCCCAGAAGATAGAGGTGTGTTTAACTTTGCTTATCTCATTGTTTGTCCAACCTAATGAATCCCAGCCTCATCTTTTTCAAATATAAAGAAAAGCGACACAAAACACACCTTAGAAAATGTTGCTCTAAGTCCCCCCTCTTTTTCTGTCTTAGCCTCTTCCCTCATGGGAGAAAATTCCAGACCTCAAGCCACCTCTCCCCAACCTGTTTCCCAGGCTCCCACTACTTCCTATCTAGAATACAACCCATACTGGCGATACTGACGAGTTCCTGGGATGCTGCCAGTGAGGACCGCACGTCTATGCTGATCTGAAGAGAACCTATGTACAGTTAAGAGAATAAGCGGTTCAATTCCCACTCCCGTTGGTCTTCCCTCTCCCCACCCCAGCCAAAGTTGAAGGAGATCTCCTTGGGTTTTGTTTTTGTTTTTGTTTTTGTTTTTTGAACGGGACATCTTTCCATTAGAAACTCAGCACTGGCTGAGGCAGCCAATTAATTTTGCATAAGCTGCCACAGCAGCATTAGATGCTAATCTGTTCATTCATAACCACAAGGTATTGTGTTAGGGTCATGTACATGACTTGTGCCTCCAGCCCTGTGGATTTATTTAGTGCTTCGCCTCTAGTTCCTGCAGCTGTGTCCTTTCAATGACTGCTTTATGGTGGCCAAGAGAGTTGAGGTCGGCTGCCAGGACTCTGAGATCTGGAGGAACACATGGACGCATTATTCTTTTACTCTGAAGCTATCCAATTCCTGTTCCGGTCAGATGCGGAGATAGTGGGAGGATATCTCTGACACAGCCCAGCACTTAGCGTTGGTGATATTACTCAGGCCTGACATTATTGCAGAAAAAGCAGGCTGACGTCTGTCTATCCATCGTGTGTTCTTCAGTGGAAGGTTAATTACTAATGAAAGTGTAATAATACAAAACATAATTCTGAATGTTGCTCCTGGCTTTGTTTGTAAGAACTACTATGGAGCCATTATTTCCTTTATTCTAAGACTACACATTGGATCCTGCTTCAAACAAGAGGCAGTGAAAGAGGGTTTACTATGCTAATCGAATACTAATGAGGCTTTGGTGTAAGTTGTTTTGTGTTACAATTATTTGCAACTATATTTCTTCTGAACATATGTACCAGCAGGGGCCAAACTACCTCAAAGGTAGTAAGATTCTCACTTAGCCTGAATATTTGGAAAAAGTATCTTGCCACTTTTTCTTCTATGCTTGTAACATTTGTAAAGGGTTTTGTTCAGCACTAAGGAAAAGCAAAATATCATCATCATTATTACTGGCCTTTGTCCACAGTGGATTTCATCCAGACTCTAACCAGTGACTCTGTGACTAACAATCTGAGTCACTAAGTTTCATATGTTTATGTATTTCAACACAATTCCCAGGCTGAGAGGGTTTTTTTTTTTTTTCATGTTTCAGAGCTTAGAAAAAAATAAATGCCTTTCTGTTATTTTTGAATCCAGTGTTACTGAGTAACAGACTCCAAGCAACTCAACACACAGATTGAAATGCTCCTTCAGTAACAGATTAGTACGGTCAAAAGTTTAAAAGCTACCGGAGTGTCAAAAAAATCAGTACGCATTTTTAGGACAAAAGTGTTTTGGTGTGGTGGAGAATTCAGGTAAGTATAAATATTTGTGATTACACCATGGTAGTGACACATGATAATCTCGGAATTTAAAATGCAGGGAATCTTGGGGCTCCTGGGTGGCTCGGTCAGTTAAGGGGTTGACTCTTGGTTTCTGCTCAGGTCAAGATCTTGGGGTCCTAGGACTGAGCCTTGCATTGGGGTCCTTGCTCAGAGGGGAGTCAGCTCGAGGATTCTCCTCTCTTTCTGCCCCCCCCCACTTTTGTACATGCTCCCTGTCTCTCTCTAAAATAAATACCCCCCCCCAAATGAAATAAAATGCAGGGAATCTACAACTAAAATGTGATATGGAGAATGACTGAAAAATTCGAGTGTATTTATTGGTTACTAACTTAGCAAAGAGGTACATTTTTATTCTTACAGCTCCTTCAAAGAAATATCAGAAAATGGACAGTCTGAGCTAAAATATCCCTTTTTTATGTGGAAAATTCCATTATTTTACTAATTTTCTCATTTTCCTTATCAATTCTCATACCAACCCTATCTTGTCTCTAGACTGTAACTGCTCCTGATTGGTCCATCACACCCATTTTATTTTATTTTACTTTTAAAGATTTATTTATTTATTTATCTGACAGGCAGAGATCACAAGTAGGCAGACAGGCAGGCAGAGAGAGAGGAGGAAGCAGGCTCCCTGCTGAGCAGAGAGCCCGATGCGGGGCTTGATCCCAGGACCCTGGGATCATGACCTGAGCCGAAGGCAGATGCATTAACTCACTGAGCTACCCAGGCGCCCCACACCCATTTTAAAAAGGCAACTACCCTGTCATTTTCTGATCAACTAACTTCACAAGCATTTGCTCATACATTTTCACGGTATCTCAGATTAATAGCACCTTACAGTTTCATGGGATTTTTCTAAGGATTCTCTTGCCTGTTATGTTATTCTCATCATTATATGCAACAGAGCAGTAAGGTATTGTCCCTTTTTATAGATGAGAAAATTGTGGCATATTAGATTGGGGTATTTGGCTTAGCCTCATTGGCTAAGATGATAAGAATTATCACTAAAAAGAAAAAAAAATCAGAATTCTAATGCAAAGCTATCCCACTAGACATGCAATAGAAAGTTGAGATTTTAAAAGAAGTTTTGCCCCTAGATTCTCATAATTCAAGATTAAGAATTAAGGCTGGCCAGATGAGTTGTTATTCTTGGATATTTGTCCTTGCAATTACTATTCGTGATATCAAGTATTACATTGTGTTACCTTAATGCTGCCCAAAGTACTGAAGTATAATTAGATCACATAAAACGTTATCCAAATATGACAAGATAATAAATTCACTTTTAAAAATGATTTGTTAAAAAAAAAAAAACAGGTATATTAAAAAACTAGAACGGGGTACCTGGGTGGCTCAGTGGGTTAAAGCCTCTGCCTTCAGCTCAGGTCATGAGCTGGGGGTCCTGGGATAGAGCCCCTAAGCGGGCTCTCTGCTCAGCAGGGAGCCTACTTCTCCCCTTCCCCTCCCACCCCCTCCCCCGCCTGCCTCTGTCTACTTGTGATCTCTGTCTGTCAAATAAATAAATAAAATCTTAAAAAAAAAAAATTGAACAAAACTCCAAATAGTTGGTGTCAGCTTTTATATTGCTAGTATAATTTCCACCAAGTTCTTGGAAAATTCATTGATCAATTATATTTGAAATCTCATCCTTTTCGTCTTTAGTTCCTTTCACTCCCCAGGTCTTTAAGTCAATGCAGTCAATTCTAGAGTATTCTAGATTTGCAACACCCAAGCATGGGAACCACTAACTAACCACAGGTGGCCACTGAAAACCTTTAAATGTGGCTACTTTAAACTGAGATGTGCTGTAAGCATAAAACACACTAGATTTGAAAGATCTATTATGAAAAAATGAATAGACATCTCAAGAAATGTTGAAGTGATATTTTTCCCATATTGGTTTAAATAAAATGAATTATTAAAAATTTTAAAAATTGTTCCTCATTGTGTGGTCTTCTTAGGATGTCCTATACAGGTCTATACAGAATGTTCTTGAGCATACATTCATAAGATTCCTGTTGCCATCCAAGCAAGTTGTATTTTTTCATTGTGACCCATCTGGTTCTGCATTTAAGTTAATGGCCTTTCTAAGAAAGATTCACCCAGAGTTTCTCTTTCATCTTCCACAGTGCTTGAGCTGGGCCCTTTCTGATTTCTGTTTAAAAGCTACACCTCTCATTTAATTGAGGCCCCTTGCCCCTCATCTGACTCACCTGTGACCCACAGTGAGCCTCCTAGGGGTAAGTTTGATTCTGCAGCAGTAAGAGATAAAGTGGGATACTTTACAGCGTGCTTCGATAACCACCTGCCTTTGGCTCATCTTTGCGTCTTGGTAGCACGGATTTAAACGTCCCACCCCATGACTTCTCCCCATAACCTGCGGGTAGGGTTAAAGCCGCTCCCCAGCGAGCGTTGGGAACTCGACAGTCTGATCGCAGCACAGGGAGAGTACTTCTCAGTTCCTGGAAGTTTTAGGGACAGTGGTTGTGAAGATACTTCCTGGGCTTGGTCTGATAACTGTCAGCACAGGACGGAATTTCTCATCTTTGGGAAAAGAGGTGAGAGGCAGAGATAAAAATGGCCCTGAACAAGGACCTCTGACAAGGAGGAGCGAAATGTTTACCTACACGCCAGGAAACAGTATCGCCCAGTGCCCAGCTCGAGTCTGCGAGCCACGGAGCCTCCCTGCCGTGCGCTGGCATCTGGGGGCGTCACAACAGTGCTGAGCGCCGCCACGTCCCAACGACGAATAATTTTCCAACGTAGAGCGACATTAACCGATCGATGACTATTTTCCCCTTAAGCCGAGCAAAATCTGCATTCCTCTCCCTGCCGTGCGCCCGAACCCAGACATGAACAAAATAGGCTTTCGGAGAGAGAGGCCTGAGCCGGAGAACCGTGTTCAGCTCCGGGGCTTCAAGCCCAGAACCGGGCTGCAAAGAATGCGGCGGGACAGCAGCGAGCAGAAGGAGGATAGAAGCGGGAAAGCGGGGGCCCTAGAGGAACGGACAAAGAACCCGCACACTCGGGGGGGAGAAGCCTGGGACCAGGGGTTCCAGGAACAAAAGCTTCATAAAAGAGGCTTTCGAGTCTGAGAGCGATCGCTTTAAACTGCAACCCGAAACCATTCAAGTCTGCCCATAGGGTCTCAAGAAAGTGGTAAAGTAGATAATGTGTAAAGATTTCTCTCCCTTCGCTCGCCGCACCCCCCCTCCCGCCCCCCGAATACGGGTAAAGAAAGGCCCTATTTCAGATTCCGGATTCTAAACTACGGGCTTAGGCTGGGAAAAGCCATCCCGGGGCTCTTTCCCACCCCGGGATGGGCGTTTCGACGGTTTTAAACACACACACACACACACACACACACACTCAGGAGAGTTTCGTCCACAGCCGTACTTCGAGAACATCCCATATCGCAAACTCTTCCACGGATTTTAGTCGGGATAAAGAGCGCATAAAAATTAGCAGGAAGAATTCAAAGACATTGTTCGCCTGAAAGGCGCGGACCACACAGCCTTAGGGAGGCGGGGGCCATGGGAACACTTTCTGTTGCTGTAAAATTCCAGCCGCGGGGCAGCCTCGTCGTCCCGAGTCCCAGCGGGGAGCAGCCAGGCGGCGGGGCTCCGGGGCTCCGGGGCTCGCAGACGGGCGGGCGGCGGCCGCTAGGGACGCGCCCCGGGCCTGCGCTCAGGTGGAGCGCGCGCGGCTCGGCAGCTGCGCCCCGCGCCCCGCGCCGCCCGCCCTGCGCTCCGGGCCCGCACGGCCGCCCGCGCCCTGGGACCCCCCGGGGAGGGGAGGGCCGGGGGGACGCCGCGGCCGAGCCGCTGGAGCCGAGCCAGGCGAGGGGTCCGCGGCGCGCGGTCCTTCCCCAACGGCTGGCCCGGGGCGGGGCGGCCCCGTCCCCGTCCCCGTCCCCAGCCCCGTCCCCCCGCAGTCCCATCCCCCTCCCAGCCCTGCGCCCTCTCAGCTCCTTCCCGCTTTCCCCGGGAGAAACATGGCCGGGAGCAGCGAGGAGGCGCCAGACTACGGGCGAGGCGTCGTGGTAAATGCAAACTCCCGATTTCTGGGCTGAGTCGTGCGCTCCCCGCTCTCTCCCCTCCCCTCCCTCCTTGGCACCCTCCTTTTCGATTAAATGCCTGAAATGCATTCGCGTGAAATGCGGGCGGGCCGCTGCTTTTGTTCTCCCGTCCCGGGGCGGATTGCCTCCCTGCTCCCTTCCCAGCCGCCCCCCTCCCCGCGCGCGACCCGACCCTCAACAGCCCTTCACCCCGTGCTCTTAGTGTCCCCCCCGCCCCACTCCGCGCCCCTCCCTACCCGCCCGGGCCAGGAGTCGGACACTCCGGCGCTGAGCCTGTGTGGGGCCGGGTCCCCACTCCGGCTAGCGAGGACGGGTCGCCTTTAGGAGCGCGGCGGGTCCGTGAAGACCCTCGCGCGCTACTCGTGGGGGCCTCTCTCCCTTTGTGCTTCCTCTCACCCCTCCAGCGCAGGCTTCCAGTTTCGTTTTCCAGAAGGATCCTGAAGCTTCTCGAGGGTAGCTAGGAATTCAAGTTGCTCAAATGGACGGAGTTTGAGCTTTGAAACGTGGGCTGGGACCCTGGGGTCTTTGCAGATCGACACAGGCTAGAGCCTCTGGGGAGTCAGTCTCCTTGTGAGCAAAAGGGAGATGCTGCGGCCTTGACCCTTTGAGCTTATTGGAAAGATTTTAAAATATCTATCTAGTAGTGTGTCCGGATGGGAAGATGTGGGATGATGGGTTCCCAGACCAGAGCCTCTTTATTCCTGGGAATCCCTCAAAGAGTCAGAGAGTACCTATGTGTCAGTGTCCTGGAATCAAATCCGTTCTTGCCCTGTGGCCACTGGCGTCTGCTCCGGGCTCCTGTCTATGAATGGTTTCTATAGAAGGCGGTGGTTATTACTGTGTCAGGTGTATGAGCAGGGGTGAGGGTGGAGAGTGGGGCTGACTTGCTGCGTTAACACTTCTTTCTTCAGAGATCTGTGGTATTTGCAGAGAACCTGTGATTATGCATGGATTGCATGGGATTTGAGGAAGGAAACACCACACACTCAGCAGAACTCATCAGGTTGAAATGTGTCGCTCAGTTCTCAACTTATCAGCAGAACATTTCTGTCTTCAAGAATGAGGAATTCATTTATTTATTCATTCCACATCTGTTGACTGTCCTGCAGGGTTTCCGGGTGGTGTTCTAGGCTCTGCAGATAGAGCAGGGAACCAGACAGAGCTCTGCCTTCACTGGGCTTCCATGCTAGAGAAGGGACACAGACAAGCAAATAAAGAGGATAATTTTGCATAGTGATGTGTGCAGTGAAAAGAAAAGAGAGTGAGGAGATCCAGAGTGATTGGAGGAGAGCTGTGGCACAGAGCCGTGGCACAGAGCCGTGCTGTTTTTGCTCAAGTGGTCAGGAAGCCCTCTTGGCAGTGATATTTGAACCATGACCTGAGGCAGTAGCCACGTGAACACTTGGAAGAAGAGGTACAGGACACACTGATTGCAAAGCAATCAGTGTATCCTGAGAAGAAATCCTCACACCCAATTTATGCTTAAAAAAAAAAAAAAGTCACTCCAGTTGCCATGGAGAGAATAGTCAGACCTAGGGGTGGGGGATGGGGACAAATGAAAATATAACAAGGGAAATAAGTTCAGTTCTTGAGTCTCTAAGGCCTCCAGGTCAACATGCACTGTGGGTGCAAACTCATATTTGCAACTGAGGAGAGTGACTGGATAGACTTGGAAGTCTTCAGAACATAGAAAAATATCTGATGCTTGGCTTGGATAGGAAGGCACCGGGAAAATGGGGCAAAAAAATTATAAACTGCTGTTATGGGTAGAAACTTGGAAATCCCCATTTGTAAGAGGGCCCAGCAGAAGTCCGATAAAGAGACCGAGAATGAATAGCAAAGCCCAAGAGGACAGACAGGGCAGTAGGTGTATAGGGAAGGGAGTTTTGTGGAGGGGTGACAGGGCCCCTTAAGAGCGTCAGATGCTACAGGAAGAGCAAATAGGACAAAGATGGAAAAGAGGCCATTGTATTTAACAACTGCAAAGCCATTAGCCTTGAGAATCATTTAAACAACCATCCCATCAGTAGAATGGCTACAGTATAGCACTACTCTTTAATAATACATGCTTTTAGAAAGGAATTAGGTAAATTGATATGACTAATAAGATGGGCGGATTGTTAAAATCTAAAAAGCGAATTATAGAAGAGTATAAATAGCCCAATCTATTAGTATCAAAAGAAGCTCTCTGAGAAGCAAGGTAATTTTGTGAGAAAGACAGTTTGAGGCAGTGAGAGGACCTCATGAGAGGTTGGAAACAATGTGTCATGGGGATGACCCTTACATTTATGCTATTTTCTCCGGTAGAGCTTGGCATCGTCAGACAAACTCAAGTTGGATACAGGCAGGGAAGGCAAATTCAGAGCAAGTTCAGCATTCTGGGGAAGCCCGTGGCTTCCAGGGTAGAAATGAAAGACAAAGCTTAAGAAGATACCTATACAGGGAAAATAGAGAGCCCTCAAGGATGGTTGCAAAAAAACCAAAGGGTATGTTTAGTACTAGTGGAGAAAGGGAGCAGGTAATGATAGCGAGCGTTTACTGAGCACTTACTATGTGGTTTCCCTGTATTATTCATTGCTCCTTGCAAATCCGTGAGGGAGGACTATTATGATCTCTGCTTTACAGAGGGGGAAACAGAGGCCCTGAGACGTTAAGAAAATCCCCAAGGTCGCATAACTAGCAAATGACAGAAGCAGAATTGAAGTCAGGTTTTACTTACGGTGCCACATAGAAAGCTGTAATTGCAGGAAGTCCTTCGAAGGTGGGACTGCTCTAGAAGATAGGGTGGCATGACGATGAAGTAGTTTGGGTTAAGGCAGGTGAAGGAGCCACTGGATATAGTGTCTAGTAGGATGATGGAGGCAGGTTCGGGGCTGTCCAGGAATGAGGTGCAGAAGAAAATTCCAAGCTGCTAGGAACTTTGTGAAGAAGATGGGGGGGGTGGTTTGCATAGAGCCAGAGGACATAAGCATAAAACAAGAAGTATGGTTGGTGCAAAAGAAGGGACTATTAAGAGATTTAAGATGGCTGTTGCCTCCAAATGGCTCTCTGTTGAATCGGGGAGGTAGGACATTAGTAGATTCTTAACACTACGCGGTAGGAAATGCTCCTTGCCAAAAAAGAGTTGTAGACCCTGAGTTCAGAAACTTTGCTCAGGATTGAGGGGTCCCTTGATTTGGAGGCAGTGAAATCACCAGCCCGTGATTAGCACATCTTTGTTCCCATTTAGGGAAAGATAAAGATCTCTACTCACCTGGCCTTTTGGGACCAGGTTCTTAGATATGTTTTGTTTCTGCCAAAGCACTGTCAAGAGAACCATCGTTAATACCTACGTAGTGAGTTTGGAAGGAAGAAGAAGAAAAAAAAATTTTAAATAATTGTTGTGTTTCTCTTATGGGTCTCCCCTTACCAAAGGATTGGGACAGTATTGGAGATAAGTAATCAGATAATCCTTTTAAAACCCAACTTTACCAGGTTGGATGCCACAGAAGAGGAAGGCTTGTGTGACCACAAGGTGTCCTTTGGTCTTTATAGGTCTTTATTCCTCTGGGAGCAGAATCTGGAGCCCCTCTTTTAGGGATCCGCTTCTACACATGGTCTCAGCGTGTGGTTTGAGGTGCTCATCACAGCATGCCTCTTTGCCTGGACCAGTTGATGCTTGATGTTCCAGTGTAGGGATTCCTGGAAGCGGAGTTGAGGGAGGAGACTATTTTCCTCCCTGATGGTCGAGGGGTAAATGTAAATTGGCAGCACCCATGGTCACTGCCTGAAGGAGAGAGTGGGGCCAGCCTGTGGGGCTCAGAGGCAGAGAGGAGCAGGGATTTGCTTTTTGTATGTGTTTCCAAACTACTTTTCTCTGTGGGGGGTTGGGGGACCTAAAAAATGGTGCAAGAAATATACTAAGCAAAAAAATTATTTTTAATGGCTTAGAAAGATGGTTTTCAATACACCTTCAAATGGGGAAAAAAGAGATGCCGAATGAGTTCTGGGGTTTGAATTTTGTATAAAATGGCTCAGTTAATGTGTTTGTCACTTCTCCAGCCTAGCCATGCTTTGTATGTTTGGACAGAGAAAGCATTGTTCTGACTAAACTTAGAGCATATTATCTCTGATACTGAAACTATTTAAAGATTTCTTGTTTTGATTTTTTAAAAAGCAG
This sequence comes from Neogale vison, assembly GCF_020171115.1. Lineage (NCBI taxonomy): Eukaryota > Metazoa > Chordata > Mammalia > Carnivora > Mustelidae > Neogale > Neogale vison. Next base: position 131,773,573 of record NC_058102.1, on the reverse strand, counting down.
ATGAATAACATAATTATCTTCAGTTCATAGCAGCCTCTGTTCCTTTAGCTTTAGGACTTATTTGCAATGCAATTTGCATGCACCATTAAGAATTACAAGGAGTAAACCAGTAGCTTCCCCTTTAAAAAAAAAATATTACTTTTTCTTCTCCATGATAAGTGTACTCTCCATGATAAGTGTACCCATCGCTTGTTTTACCCATCCCCCCCACCTACTTCCCGCCTGGTAATCAGCATTTGTTCTCCAGAATTAAAGTCTGTGTTTTGATTTGTCTCTCTCTCTCTTTATTTTTCCTTTGCATCTTTATTTCTTAAATTCCACGTATGAGTGAGATCATATGGTATTTGTCTTCCTCTGAATTACTTCACCTACCATAATACTCTCTAATTCCATTCGTGTTGTTGCAAATGGCGAGATTTCACTCTTTTTTATGGCTGCGTAATATTCCTCTATATATATACACCACATCTTTATATGTTCATCTGACGATAGATACTAGGGCTGCCCCCCTAGTTTGGCTTTTGTAGATAATACTGCAATAAATATTGGGGTGTCTGTATTCCTTTGAATTAGTGTTTTTGTATTTTGGGGCATAAGTACCCAGTAGTGTGATTTCTGGATTGTAGGGTGGTTCTATTTTTAATATTTTGCAGAACTTCCATCCTGCTTTGCACAATGGCTGCCCCAGTTTGCATTCCCACCAGCAGTGCACGAGGGTTCCTTTTTCCCCACATCCCTGCTAACACCTGCTATTTAAAAACCAGTAGTTAATCTCTAATCATCTTTTTATCTCAACAAGGAAAACTCACTATATCAGACTCATTGGAAAAGGCAAGTTTGGATTACAGAATAGTTTTAGAGAAATGTATTTCTTCTAGTTTTAAATGTGTAACTTTAACTAGGGTAACGACATTGGCCAATAGGTTGGAGGCCTATTTGTAAATTAATTCTGTATTAATTGATTCTGTAAATTAATTCTGTTCTGTAAATTAAGTAAGACCTTTAATTTGCAGGTTAACTCGTGATGTTTCAGCACACCTAGATGGTTAACCCTATAGACTAGAGGACGATGTGAGAGTTTTATTTCCGTGATATATCTCACTGAATCCTCACAATAGTCATGAATGACTGGCAGTGACTCCATTTTATAGATGAACACACTGAGGCACAGAGAGTTAAAGCCCCAAGTGAAGCCCTCCTCCCAACATGCACTGGATTTCTAAGTCTGGGTGCTTGACCACTGCGCCAGGCCACCTCTGACAACACGTTACCATGATGGCTCTTATCAATAGGTTGATTTTGCCATTTGCTTATCATTCTTTTCTTCTTTTTGACATCAGTTACTAGGCACTTATTATACATCAGGAAGTGTCCTAAGTAAATTATCTCTCTCTCTCTCTCTCTCTCTCTTTCATTTTGTTTGTTTTTAAATAATAGACATATATTTCTGATAGTTCGGGAACTTGCAAGTCCAAGATCCATGTGCTGGTTGATTTCATTCGTGGTTAGGACTCTCCTGCTGGCTTGTAGATAACTGCCTTGTTCTTCTCATTGTGTCCTCACATGGTGGGGGAAGAGAGAGAGAGGAAGAGGGGAGAGGGACAGGGGAGAGAGAGAAAAAAGAGAGCGAGCAAGTGCGCGTCTGTGCTGGAGAACTCCCTGGTTTTTTCTTGTAAGAGCACTAATTCCATCAGGAGGGCTCCGCTCTCATGACTTAATTATTTCCCAAAGGCCCCACCCCCTCATGTCATCACCATGGGGGTTAGGGCGTCAATACCTGAATGGGGGGGGGCACTGTAGATGCAGCTTCCTTGCAGCAGCTCCTCAAAACGGGGTTATTCCTGCCTGCTTTGGAGACTCGCTGTTCTCTCTGAATCCTCACACCAAGCCTGACCATAGGTTTTATTGTGTCTTATTTAAAGGAGGAGGAAACTGAGTATCCGGCAGGGTCAGTACTTTCCCTAACATCACAACTGGTAAGGGTCAGCGCTAAGCTCTAGAACACAGAGAGGAATGTAGACTCTGAGATGTAGCCAGAGCCGTGGGGGCGGGCGAGGGGGGCGGATTGGGGGCAGGGCAGTAAAAGATTTGCACAGTGGGATGAATGGGCTCAGAAGACCACTAGTTAATGGTGCCACCACCTGGAAGGGCTCCAGGAAGTGGAGTGGGGAGTGTGTGTGTGTGTGTGTGTGTGGTCTGGAAGGGGAGCCAGAAAATGCTGTGTACTTGAATGATCTCCCAGGGGCCTCATGCTGGTTAGGGTTCTTGTCTGGCCTCTACCGGGGCTTGCCGGGGGGTCTTCAGCAGGCTCCTCACGTCCAGCCGGCGTTCAGGCTCTGACAGGGGACGGTGGTGTCAATGGTTACAGCAGGCCCAGGGAGGTCTCAGGGCCGGAAGAGAGAGTTGCTCTGGGCAAATTCAATAGTTGCACCAAGCCAATTTGCAGATAGAGGCAGAGCTTATGTGATCCTTTTCAAATATGCAGATGGCACACACCATTTGGCCAAGTCTGCCCCTGGTAGATTTCTAGAGCCTTGAGCCGCGGTGCTCTTGATGTAAGGAGGCAAATCAAGACAAATCAGTTTGGGTTGGAGCTCAGGTAGTATTGGGTAGTCTGCGGATGGAGAATGTGTCAGTCATTAACCCACTGAGCATTTTTGAGCACTTACTGTATTCCAGATCCCTACTTTGAGCACTTGGAGCTCCAGATCACTTTGAGCACTTACTGTATTCCAAATCTGAGTGCCAGGGTTTTAACAGTGACTCAGACATAGTCCCTGTCAGAAGGCCCTGACGTTCTAGTGGGAGGAGGCAAGATAAGAGCACACAGAGAGACATACGTGTGTCACATCCGGTGGGAACACATGCTGGAAAGGAAAGTCAAGCTGGGGAAGAGGGATATAGAGATGAGTAGGAAAGAAAGGGAGTGCTATTTTCTCTAGGGGATCAGCTAAGTCCTCTCTGTGGAGGTGATATTGAAGTCAGGGCTTGAAGGAAGTGAAGTATAAGCCATGTAGAAATTTGGGGGAAGAGTATCATAGGCAAGAGATAGAGCAGGTGCAAAGCTGTTGAGATAGGAGCATGCCTAGCATGTTCAAGGGTCAGCAAGAAAAACGTGGCTGATGGATGGCAAAGGAGGAAGAGAATTCTTGTAGATGAGTCAGAGAGGTGGCCCCCGTGGGCCATGGTGAGGACTCTGGGTAGTTCTCGGAGAGAAGTGGGAAGCCCCAGAAAGAAGACGAGTAGAAGATGGCAGCCATGTTGGAACGGGGTGGGGGTGCCAGGGTGGAAGGCAGTGGTCCCTGAAGAAATGATGGTGGTGCAGACAGGGAGGTAGCAGTTGGGATGCTGACAGGTGGCCCTGGTTAAATTTTGAAGGAATTGATGATAGGATTTGCCAATGCATTACATGAGGGAATGAAAGGAAAAAGTCGCCAACAACTCCAACATTTTGATCTGAGTGAGTAGAAAAATATGTTGTCCTTTGCTGAGATAGGGAAGGGATACATTTGGAAGAAAATGCCCTTAGGTTTGGTTTGGCTGGCATCCCAGAACCCAGAACTGGGGTGGGTCAGGGTAGGGGCTGGACCATAAGTTGCCCTTCCAATACCTGAGCTAAGGTTTGGAGTCCTGGGTGAGGAAAAAGGCGGAGAGCTGGGGGACAAGCCAGAATTAAATGAAAGGCAAATGGGTTCTATTACAGATAAGACCAAGTGAGCCAGAGGCTGGAGGAGGCAGGAGTCTTCTCAAGGAGCCTGAATGGGAGTCTTTGGAAAGACCGAGAGCTACGACAGTCCTGTCTATGAGGGGTTTGGGAGAGAAGATCAGAGGGTAGGAGCAGCTAGCAAGACCTCCAGAAATAAGTGAGGCCTGAGCTGAGCTTCTGCAGAAGGGGATTGAACGTGGGATAGAGAGAGAGGAGAGAGAGAGAGAGAGAGAGAGTGAGAGAGAGAGAAGGAGAAGATATAGGTGCAAGAAAGACAAATGAACAGAACACAGAGCTGGGAAAGGTCATGACTGGACTGAAGACCCATCGGAGGATGGGAAGGTGATGGTGTAGGGAACTGGGCTGCAAAATTAGGCTAGTTCTTCACGATGAAAGCTTCAGGTTGAACAGAGGAGTCTGATGGAAGTGTGCAGGAGCCATCAAAGAACAGGAACCCCCAAGACGGCCATAGAATGAATTGACACTTTCCTGGTGTATCCTTTCTCAGTGATCTGAAAGTAAACGTAACTCACTCTTCACCTTCATTTTCTCTCCCACATCTTTGCTCTTCTAACCATAAAACTTTCACATCCAGTGCTAAGCAAGGGGAAGACTGGGTAGTACTCTATTCCCCATATGAATAGGCCAATTTTGGGGGACAATTTTTCCCGATAGGACTGATAGAAGTTCCCACCATAGTATATCATTCTGAAATGTTTACTGTAATGACTAGGCCACCCAGAGGTTTGTGTCTACACACTAATCCCAGGATACATGTACTTCAATAGGTAATCTTTCCCAGGTGGGTGAAGCATTTACAATGCATAGAAATTTAATAGCATATGTAATAACATTTATAATAATGTATGATCAGACTGTCCATATTTATAAGTCCAATATGCTTATGAACATAGTGTTACTTATATTCACAATGTTATATAATTTAGATATAACAACAATTACAACCAATACTATCAGGCTAGCTGTAAGACATCAAGTGGATATTTCTTTGTACAATGCCAAAAGGTAGGAGTGGAATTCTCTGTTCCTTTCAGTCCTAGATCCTTTATCAGGTTTCCTGAAACAAACTACTTTCCCCCACTGGGCTTTTCACAGGTTGACAGAATGTAATCTAATGTCATACTGATCGTCAGATCTCATCTCTGTTTTTAATATCATCCCTTTTTTTTTTTTCCAAATGATACCCATTTTTACTTATTTACATCTTACAAGGAAAATATTGTAACCAAGGTAATTTGACTTACAGATTATGGACGATTGGCCAGGATATGACTTGAATTTATTCACATACCCACAGCACTATTATGGGGATTTGGAATATGTCCTCATACCTCACGGCATCATTGTGGACAGGTGAGTGTTATTTCTTGTGTCAGTCTTGGTCCTGCCCTGGCTGGCCCCCTCTTGTGCGAATCATATAATACACTTTACAATGCTATTCCTGAGTCTTTCTAGAAATAGTTCTGTGCCGATATATATATACGTATATATATATATATATGTATATATATATATATATTTTTTTGTCAGACAGATATCACAAGTAGGCAGAGAGGCAGGCAGAGAGAGAGGAGGAAGCAGGCTCCCCACTGAGCAGAGAGCCCTATGTGGGGCTCAATCCCAGGACCCTGGGATCATGACCTGAGATGAAGGCAGAGGTTTTAACCCACCTAGCCACCCAGGTGCCTCAATATTTTTTTAAGAATATATTGGAATTCTCTTTTTTTTTTTTTTAAAGATATTTATTTATTTGAGAGAGAGAGTGAGAGAGCGCATAAGAGGGGAGAAGGTCAGAGAGAGAAGCAGACTCCTCATGGAGCCGGGAGCCCAATGTGGGACTTGATCCCGGGAATCCTGAGTCATGACCTGAGCTGAAGGCAGTTGCTTAACCAACTGAGCCACCCAGCCGCCCCTTGTGCCGATATTTTTAAGTTCTATGCATACACACACACACACACACACACACACACACACACACACACGTGTAACAACATATATATATATATGTTATTATACATAACAGCCTCAAAATAACAATGTTCTGCACAAACTGATAAAAACAGGGTTTGGAAAGCATTGCTGTTTACCTGAGAACCTTTGTCTTGCATTTTTCACAGACACTTGAATTAACCAGGGATAATTAACAGATGAACTTTGCCTTCACGGGACACACCCCTGCGGCCCTGGCTTTTCCTGCCACTTGGCACGTATCTCGGATCAAGCAGTGTATCACAGTTCGGCCAGTCTGTGCCCAATTATGGTTTCTAAGCAATGGTAATGTTTTGGGAATAGGCCTATTTTCAACTTAAAAATATCTGCACAGAACTATTTCTAGAACACTATTTCTAGTTCTCTCTGACCCGTCTATATAGAGATGCTTTAGCTCTTCTTAGCCAACTGGCTTTCTACAAGCCAACATTTTCTCGCCTGTTGTAAGCCCTTAAGTCACCATTTGTTTCTTGGTTTTCAGAGAGCATCCTTCACTTGAGCCCACCCTAAGCATCAGGATTTAAAGGTCATACCCCTTTCACAAAACTGCCTAATGCCCAGACTATAATCATTCCATGTACTTCTCTGTTTTCTTGTACAAAGATCAAATACTTAAGCCTTCACATTTACATGGAAAGCAAGCCTCACAGTGCACTCCCAGGAACACAGAGACTCTTTAGACACCCAGAAATCGGGGCAGGAGAGGCACTGGGGAGTAGGAACAGATCGAAACTTTGGAAACTCCACACTACGTTTTGTTCTTAAACCACAGTACTTCTGCCCCTATTTTTTTGAAAATCTGTTATATCCTTCTGAGTTAATATTTAACTTTATGAAACAAGTCCTTAGCCAAAGTAAAGTTTGGAAAACACTAGATAGTCACTATTCCCAGGATATTATCTTTCCATCAATTCCTGTCCATAGCAAAAGGAAATGTCGTTCTTGCACTCCAAGATTTTTCCATTGGATAAGACTGGGATATTGCACGTCCTCTCAAACTATAGTATATTATTAAAATAAGGTCTAGTTTGGAGTTTCTTATGGCCCAAGATGGCTTTCCATGGAATACAAGTTGCAATCCTCAGAGGGAACAAAATGTTCTGTGATCAAAGAAACTTGGGAAATTTTGCACCTCTCAGATGGCCAGATTCCCCTGTTAGCAATTTATATCGAAGATACAGAAATTCCTGCAAAAAAAAAAAAAAAAGAAGAAGAAGAAACCGGCTTGACTTTAACAATTAAACCAACCTTTCTTGTGCAGTAGAGTCCTTGCCTTCAGTGTACCTCTTAGTAACTCAGAGGCATTTTCCCCTTAACACCAGTTTGGGAACCCCCTGGTTTAAAAAAATTCCTGCTTTTCTCACCTGCATTTTATGACTTTAGTTATTGTGTCCTGATCTAGTACACAATTGGGCCCTGCTAAGACTACACGAAGCCAGTTCCCTGTTCAGGAGACTTAACCAGTGAACTTGTTAAAATGTGTATTTTTTTTAAGCTTTTATTTATTCATGAGAGGAAGAGAGAGGAGAAGCAAAGGGAGAGGGACAGCGATTCTGTGCTGAGTGCAGAGCCCCGCGTGGAGCTCGATCCCATGTCCCCAAGATCATGACCTGAGTCAAAACCAAGAGTCAGATGCACAATCCATTGAGACACACACACCCAGGCACCCCATAAAATGTGTATTCTCATGCTTTTTATGTTTGGAAATTCTGATTCAGTGGTCTGGGGTGGGGCCCAGGAATGAATTTATTAAGCATAATTTGCATACTATAAAATTCACCCACTGTAGGTCAATGATTTAATGATGTCTAGTAAATGTTTATGGAAGGGCAAGCACAATCATCATTTTACAGTATTTCTATCATCCACAAAAGTTTGTTTGCTGTCAGTCCCCTATTCCTACTTCCAGCATCAGGCAGTCACTAGTCTGATTCATTTCTCTATAAATTTGTCTTTTCTGAACATTTCATATAAATTAAATCATACCATATCTAGATACTGATTTACCAATCAGTGGTTATTTGGATGTCGAATTTGGGGCTACTATGAACAATGCATCTATAAAAATTCGCATGTAAGTCTTTGTGTGGATATACCTGTTCATTTCTCTTGGGTGGTTTCCTTGGAGTGGTATTCTGGGTTTCATGGTTAAGTTTAAGAAACTTCCAATTATTTCCAGAGTGGCTGTACCATTTTACATTTCTCCAGCAAGGATGAGGATTCCAGTTTCTCCACGTGGTTACCAAGATTTAGTATCGTCTGTCCCTTTGACTATAGCCATGCTCATGGATGTATGAAAGTATCTCATTGTGGTTTTAATTTGTGTTTTCCTATTGTTTAGTGTGCTTGTTAGTTATTTATGTTTTCTTTGAAGAGATGACCATTGATGTCTTCTGCCATTTTTACACTGGGTGGGTTATTTGTCTTCCTACTGAGTTGTAAAGGTTCTTTATATATTCTGGATATAAGTCCTTTACCAGATATATGATTTTTGAATACACCACCCCCCATCTGTGGCTTGTCTTTTTATTTTCTTATCAGTATCTTTCAAGAAGAATGTTAGATGAAGTATTCTATAAATGCTAATTAGGTCCAGTTGAGTGATGGTACTGTGTGGTTCCACTATCTCCTTAGTGGTTTTCTGACTGCGGGATCTGTCAATGACTGAGAGAAGGGTATTGAGATCTCCAGCTGCAGTAATGGATTTATTTATTTCTTGTAGTTTTGTCAGTTTTTGGACACTCTGTTGTTAGGTGCACGCAGATTAAGGATTGCTAGGTCTTCTTGGCAAATTGACCTCTTTATTAGTATATAATGCCCTCTTTATTCCTGATAATGTCCTTGCTCTGAAATTTGCTTTGTCTGAAAGCAATAAGCTACCCTGCTTTCTTTGGATTAGTGTTGATATGGTATGTCCTTCTCCATTCTTTTACTTTCAATCTATCAGTATCTTTATATTTATAGACAACATATGTTATGGTCTTTTTTGGAAAATCCACTCAGACAGTCTCTGTCTTTTGATTGGTATATTTAGATCATTCACATTTAAAGTGATTATTGATGTAGTTTGCTTAATATCTACCATATTTGTAATTATTTTCTGTTCATTGCCCTTGTTCTTTGGTTTTGTTTTTTGGTTTTTGGGTTGTTGGGGTATGGTTTTTTTTTTGTCTTTCACTCTGTGGAATCTGCCCCCCCCCCACAATGGTATGTGACCTCCAATAATATGCAGTTTATTTTTCTTGTTTTTACTTGTAAGCCTCACTAGGACTTACCCCTGTGTCTGAATAGTTTAGTCTTCAGTCTAAGATTGGTTAGAGATTGTGCTCAAGCACCTCAAACCCACTAAGCTTCCACTTTCTGCTGACAAATGTGTGTGGAGGCTGACAAGCACTTCCAAATTCCCAGCCTTTCCAAGTCTTTCCTGACTTTTATTGTTTCTTCTATTGTTTATTATGCTTCCTTGCGTTCAGGAAAGCTTACAGGCTCCATCATTCAGGAATGTATAGGTAGCTGGTCTCGTGCTGGTCTCTGATGAGCGTATGCATAGCTTCTGGTCAACTTGGAATATATGAAGAGTGTATTGTCTGTCCCTCTCCCCTGACGCTAACCTCCCAGAACTCCCTATCAAATCTCCAACTAGACTAGCCCGCTAGTTGCTCAAACAGGACTGCAACTTCACAATAATAGGGCCATTGGCACTCCCTGTTCGCTGGCTATCAAGATAGCCATGCTAACTGGCAATGCTCCCTATGAGGGGAGCACCTTCTGGCAGTGCTCCGCCCTGGTAGAACTACCTGGTTGAACAACAGAGCTGATGTGGGGTGCAGGGAAATGGAAGCAGTCTCTGGTAAGGATGCCACAGACTTGTCCTGTTTCTACCCATAGTTCAGTATTTTCAGGAATAAATGATTCTCAGTTTGTTATATGTCTCTGGTTAACTTCCAGAGTGCGGAAATGGTTGTTTTCGACAGTTTTATCTAGCTTTATAGTTACTTTTTTGTGGAGCGAAATGTGTTGACTGTCTCACTCTGTTATGCTGAAAACAAATGTCCCTTTTTGCAGACTATCTATCTGGCAGGCTGATGTCCCTTTTCTCAATGAGCATGTTTTGAGAAACATTGTCTGAAACCATGGTTGCCATTTAATATGTATAAGTTTATACATATGTATGTGTATACACACATATATAACTTATATATAAAATATATTAGGCAATATATGAGATATGTGGAACATATGTAATATAATGCTTTATAGATACAGATGTAGATACATATACATATGTGTGTGTGTATATATATATGTGAAAAAAAAATATATATATACACAGATCATTCATTTATCACATTTTAAATCTAATTCTATCTGAAGTGCCAGTAGGAATTTTTTTAAATATGCACTTTAGCTCCTGCCTCCATTCAAGGTTTTAATGTTGTATGGATGCGTGGGCAATGGATTTCTGGACATGAAATAATTAGAAAAAATACAGTGACAGTTCCAAATCAGGATTTGGGTGCCAGCCCAAGGCTGCAGTGTTGTCTAGCTCCAGGAAGTCATCCTTCGCATGGTGCGCCCTGGAAATGGTGCCCCCCGGAATTGTACCCTGAGCTCCTTTCACATTGGTAATGTGCTATCTTTGTCCAATAGAAGACAGAGGTGATTCTTTCGATAGTTTCTGTGGGCTTGGCTTTTCTTCCAGTCTCTTCCAACGCTGTATGGTGAGTCATTCTCCATGCCCTCCCTCTTTGCTATGACGTGGGCATAACACGACCAGGTACTTTCATAGCATTGTTAACAACCAGGCTCTGCAGCGATAAAATAATAGCATGCGTGATCTTTGACACGTATTTTACACTTTACCCGTGTTTGTCACACTGAGGAGCAAAAATATACGAGGGATGATATGGTTATCAGAAATAATGTTTTGAACACTCTCTCTTTGTCCAGTTTTAACAAAGCTTCTTTATCTGTAGGCTTCTGTCGCCCAAGCTCTCCTCCACGATCCCCTGTGTAATCTAATACGGGTAATGCATCATGCCTTTTTTTTGAAAGGGGAAAAGAAATACTCAGAAGTATTTATGCCTTAATATATCTTTTAATCCCTCTTTCAGAACTGAACGGCTGGCTAAGGATATTATGAAAGACATAGGATACTGTGACATTATGATTCTGTGTGTGCTTAAAGGAGGTTACAAGTTCTGTGCCGATCTTGTAGAACACCTTAAGAACATCAGTCGAAATTCAGACAGATTTGTCTCTATGAAGGTTGATTTCATCAGACTAAAAAGTTACAGGGTAAGTTCTTAATTCCGTTTTCATTTTATAATGTTTAGAATAAAGAATTTTCTAGAATTAGAGAATTGATAATCTGGTAAAAACAAAGAATGTCATTTTTTAAATTTGCAAGATACTGCAAGCTAAAATTAAAATAATATTGTTTGAGCAGAGAAAAAAACCCTCTTTCTGTTATCACATATACGGAAAGAGGCTTCAGGAATGATTCATGCTTTCTTTTATGGTTATAAAGCTGAGTGGTTATTTCCTGATGACTAGCCTCACAGATGAGTGTGTTAACAATGACTGTTAAGAAAGTCCAGTGAGTGCTGACATGTTTCCGGTCTGGATGTCATCGTTGGCCCTAGAGACCTGTGGGAGAGTGTCCGGTCCAGAGAGGACAGTATTAGTGCTGGGGTGGCTGCAGTCATGGCCTGGAAATGGACAAGGGAAGTCTGTGGGACAATGAGTTACCAAGTGCAATGAGCCAAAATCAAAGAGCCTCCAACAGAAGGCCCTCCACCAGTCTGTACTGGGGCTTTCTTGGCCCGCACTGGACAGAACCATGGGAGAGTATCCTCCAAAAATGTCATCCCCTTGGTCTTCCCTCTTCTATGATATGACCTTCTGTGATGCTTTTGGGTTCAATGTATCATTAAAACTAGCCCACTACTCGGTGAGGAACTGTTAGAGTCAAAATCACAAAAGCATTTTCTGATTAAACTAGCTTGACACATTTTAATTCACTCTTCGAATTGGTTTTCTATTGCTCGGTGGCAGAATCACCCCAAACTTAGTGGTTTAGGCCAACACACATTTATCATCTCAGTTTCTCTAGGTCAGCCATCCACACACGTGTTCTCTGCTCAAGAGTCTTCCCAGGCTGAAATCAAGACATTAGCCGGGGTGGGATCTCAGATCTCACCTGGGATTTACAGATGATTGACCTTTCCAAGATCCTTCATTGGCAAAAGATCACTGGTTGTTGACAGAATTCCGTGTCTGCTTCCCTGCTGGAGACACTTTCAGCTCCTACAGGCTGCCTTTGGGGTCTTTGCTCCATGCTCTCCCCACCCAACACTGGGCAGTTCCCAGCACAGCAGAACCTCTCCATTTACTGAGGGCTAACGCTGACCTGGGGTGCATGGGTGACTCAGTTGGTTGAGTCTTGATTTCGACTCAGGTCATGATCTTCGCGTCATGAGATCCAGCCCCGAGATGGGCTCCACACTCAACACAGTGTCTGCTTCCCGAAGTTTACTAGTTCCACCCACACTCACGTGGAGGAGATTAAACCGGGTGTGTATGCCAGGGAACAGATGGGCGTGTGCCTTAGGGTTCTGCCTTCCGCTCTCAGTGATTCAGTTCTTCAGCTCTTGAGCAGCTGGTGGCTTATTACCAGTTCTTAGGACACTCTGTATTCTCCCAATGACTTCTAAGCTGTTTTTTATAGACAACTTAACCTCCAATTGTTGGTTTCATCTTCTTCTGGAAACCTGTTCTTTAGGTTCCTTTCATCCCAGATTAAGTTGCCATGCTTCCGTGTAAGATTTTTTCCCTCATTTACTTGGCTCTGAGTCTTACTGGATTTTTCCCCCAGAAAACAGCTTTTAAAAATTAAGGTCAAATGTGTTGAAGTATAATTTATGTGCAGGAGAAATTACCTGTTTTAGTTTACAGTTTTATAAGTTTTGACAATTGCATACAGTCATGGAAGTCACCACAATCAAGATACAGAACATTCCTGTCCATAAAAAATGGCCTTGTGTCCCTTTGTACTTTGCAGTCAACTCTTTCCTCAGCTCCTGGAAACCACTGATACATTTTCTGTCCCTAGAGTTTGCTCTTTCCAGAATGTCATATAATGTAATCATATACCACCGTAGCCTTAGTACATCTGTAAATCTTAGCATAATCATTTGATATTCATCCATGTTGTTATGTATATCAGAAGTTTATTTCTTCTGATTGTCAAATACAATTTCATTATATGGATATATCACAGTTTTAAAATCATTTATCAGAGGCACTTGGGTGGAGCAGTCACTTAAGTGTCCAGCTCTTGGTTTTGGCTCAGGTAGTGATCTCAGGGTTGTGAGATCGAGCCCTGTGACAGACTCCACGCTCAGCATGGAGTCTGCTTGTGATTCTTTCTCTCTCCCCCTCTCTCCCTCTACCCCTGCCCCTGTGCAATCTCTCTCTCTCTCTCTAAAATAAATAAATCTTTAAATTTTTAAAAAATAATTTAAAATAATTTATCAGCTGAAGATGGAGAGGATTATGAACAAAGCTATTATAAGTATTCACATGCAAATTTTTGTGTGTACTTATATCTGCATTCGACTTGAGTTAGTTTCTCTTGAGATTGCTTAGTCATATGCTGAGTATATGTCAGAAATTACCAAACTGTTTTTTAAAGGGACTGAATAAATTTGCATCCCCACTAGCAGTAGATGAGAGTTCCAGTTCCTCCATATTTTCCACAGCAGTTGGTATTGCTAGTTTCCTTCCCCCCACCTTTTTTCCTATATTTTACCCATTTGAATAGGTGATAATGGCTCATTATGGTTTTAATTTGCATTTCCCTAAGGAATAATGATATCAAGCATACTTTCATTTGCTTATTTGCTATTCATACAGGTTCTTTGTTGAAGTGTTTGTTCAGTGTCTTGCTTATTTCAATAATTAGGGTCATGTTTTCTTATTATTGAGTTTTGAGAGTTCTTTATATATTTTAGCCACAAATCCTTTATTAGATATGCATTTTATATATACTTTTAAGCTAGTGGGTTGTTCTTTCATTTTCATGTTAGTATTCTGTTTTTTTTTTTTTTGAAGTGTATAATTGAAACATTTTTTATGAATTCTCAACTTATCAATTTTTTCTTTTATGGATCAGGCTCTTTGTGTATCTAAGTAATCTTTGCCTCATCTAAGGTCACAAAGATTTTCTTTTCTGTTTTCTTTAAGAAGTTCATAGTTTTGGGTGCATGCATGGCTCAGGAGGTTAAGTGTCTGTCTTTGGCTCAGGTCATGATCTCCAGTCCTGGGACTGAGCCCCATGTCAGGTTCCCAGCTCTGTGGGGAGTCTGCTTCTTCCTCTCCCTCTGCCTCTTCCCCTGCTTGTGCTCTCACTTTCTCTATCTCTCTCAAATGAATAAATAATAGAAAAAAATCTTTAAAAAATAAGTTTCATAGTTTTGATTTATTTTTTAAAGATTTTATTTATTTATTTGAAGATAGAGCACAAGGTAGGGGTAAGAGAGGGAGAAGGGAGGCTGATGCAGGACAGTTTTAATTTAAATCTAGATATATGACCTATGTCATGGTAATTTGTTATGGTACTTTTTTTTTTTAAACAAGTGAATGTCTGTTTGTTCCAGGATCATCTGATGAAAAAACTGTCCTTTCCCATTGTATTGTCTTTGCTATTTCACTGAAAATCATTTGACTGTAGTTTATGGGTCCATTTCTGGACACTCTGTCTAGTTCAGTCCATCTATATGCTTATCCTTTTGTCAATACCACACTGTTCTGATTACTGTGGTTCTATAATCAGTCTGGAAATCAGGTAGCATATGTCTTCTAAATTTGTTCTAAGATTTTATTTATTTATTTGAGATAGAGAGAGAAAGCCCAAGCAGAGAAGAGGATCAGAGGGAGAGGAAGCAGGCTCCCCAATGAGGAGAGGCTTGATCCCAGGACCTGGATATCATGACTTGACCCAAAGGCAGACGCTTAACCATCTGAGCCACCCAGGTGTCCCTAACAGGTTGTTTTGTACAAATCAACAATATGATTTTAAAATCTACATGGAAAGGAGTGCCTGGGTAGCCCAGTTGGTTAAGCGTCTGCCTTTGGCTTAGGCCATGATCTACAAGTCCTGGGATCAAGCCTTCTGTCTGGCTCCCAGCTCAGTGGGGAGCCTGCTTCTCCTTCTCCCTCTGCCTCTCCTCCCCCTGCTTATGCTTTGTTTCTGTATTTCTCTCAAATGAATAAATAAAATCTTTAAAAAACAAAACAACAACAACAAAAACCAACCTGTTAGAAACTTTATTGGGATTGTTTTGAATCTATAGAACCATGTGGAGAGAATTAACATCTTAACACTCTTTAGTCTTCCAATCCATAAACAAGATATAGTTCTCAATTTCTCTAGATTTTATTTAATATCTGTGTTTGTCTAATTTTCAAGAGTCAGATCTAAGACATCTTTGGTTAGATTTACACCTAAATATTTAAAATGTTTTTCGTCATATTGTTTTTGGTAAGTTTTTCTTTGAAATTCAATTTCCATTTGTTTACTGCCGTATATAGAAATATTATTGATTTTGCTTATTGAATATTAGGACTTTCCAAAACTCTCTGAGTGTTCCAACAACTTTCTTGTAGGATTTCTTGTAATTTCTTCCGTGAACAGAAATGATTTTACTTCTTCCTTTCTAATTTGTGGACTTTTTATTTCTCTTTATTGCCTTAATGCACTGGTTAGGACTACCTGTACAATTCTGAATAGGAGTGGTGCCGGAAAACATCCTTGCTTTGTCCTCAATGGGTATGATATTGACTATTGCATCCCCCAATTTTTGGTATTTTGTTTTCATTTTTGTTCAATTCAAACTATTTTCTAATTTCCTTTGTGACTTCCTCTTTCACTCATGAATTATTTCTTGTTTAATTTCCAAATATTTGGGGATTTTCCAGAAATAGTTCTTTAGGATTTCTAGTTTAATTCTTTTGCAGTAACTATACTTTGTATGATTTCAATTTTTTTACATTTGTTGAGGTTTATTTTATGTTGCAGAATATGGGCAATCTTGCTGAAACTAACAACATCGTAATCCAAGTCAGATTTAGCAATACTGCTGTCTATCTCTTGTCCATTTCTCTGGACAACTTCTGTTTATTTGATCAACGTTTTAACCTAGAGGCACACATTCTAACACTCATATTATGCTAACTTATATTTATGTAATACTAATTCAAAGCGAACATTTGCATTTCTAAAACTGAAATAGCATTGTGGGCATGACTGCTGTCTCTAGACAGTTATTTTCAAAACAACATATTTTTCCTGAGGATAAGGATGGGGTGGTTCCTGACCAGCGTTCCGGTGAAGAAGGGAGACGGTGGTAGACTTTACATCTTCACCACCTTCATCCATTCTAACACACTGCGCATGTTTGCTTTCCTGCCCAGAAAGGTCCTAGAGTAAGTCCTGGAGGACCTGAGGACAACTGCCATGTGCCTTCTTTTCTTACTGACTGTTCTTCCCAATGTCTGTCAACAAGGTGACACAGATCATCTCCTGAGAAACTACCTCACATACAATGTAAAAGCCTACCTGCTCAGTCAGAACAAGCTTTTCCACTAACTAAATATCCTCAGAAATGAATGGGAAAACCATATTCATAGACTGAGGTGTGATGTGAACAGGTTTCTGCTAGGGGCGTAAAAGCGGTCTTCATCCAGAGGTGAATTAATTGCTGTGTCAGGTTAGGCCTGAGCTGACCACCCCTTTACATACTTGGGTTCTTTCAACATTCCTGAGGGCAGAGACGTATTTTTTCAAAACCAAAGACTAATAAACACCACCAAATAAGGGGAACAGGACCAGCTCATTTTCCTCTGTGGTGTTTGGTGTTCCCACATACCTCTAAACCTGTTCACAGAGAGCAGACATCTCGAAAACATCTCGGCAGGAACAGTGACCAGGAAAGTGTTCTTTTTATTCCTTTAGAAATTTCTGGAAGGAGAGCAGGACTCTACCGTTCTGGGTGCTGATCAAAAGCGTTGTGTAGTTTTAATTCCTCCTAGCTTCTTGCTCTGTGATTCTTTATAGATTTCTTATTTGGGGCAGAAAAGTTGAAAGTCCAGTTAGCTCAGACACCATGTTTCTTCCTGTGACAGCCATCTGCGTTCATACGTCACTTGAGGGGCTCTTTTCGAGGAGGGCTTTCATTGCTGGATGCCCTCCACTCTTTACTAAGGGACCTTCCCGAGGGGTGAATGGCGCCAAATATCCCAGATTCCAGGCAGTTCGACTTGTCTTGGCTGTTATATGAAACCTCCCATAAAACCTGGAATGAATTTGCATGAACAATAGCAATCTAGCCAACGATTATTTAGAAATTAGCCTTAGACTAATTCCTTGGAAAGCAGGGCCAATATACTCCTGTTCTTTAATGGAAAGAGGAACACTGGTAACCCTCATTCCCTAGCAGTTCAAGTTTTCCTTCCTCCCTCCTTTTTTTCCTTCTGTCCTTCCTTGTCTTTCCATCAATGTTGATTCAGTACTTCAGTATGTACAGTACTTCAGTACTCTATGAATTCATTGTCTCATTTAATTCTGACTACAACCCTGCCGGGTAGCTCTCATCTCTTCTTTTAATGATGAAGAAAAGGAGGCTCAAAGAGCTTCATTAACTGACCTAATGTCACACAGCCAATAAATAGAAGAGATGGCATCAGAGCCCAAGCCCATCTGTCTCTCAACTCTGTGCTTTTTGCAACATACCCACATTTCCCACAAATTCTTCTAAGGTTTTCCACCAAGCTTTGTTTCATGAGCTATGAATTTGTTTGCCAACATTTATGAAGGAGTTAATTATATTTTCCTGCTAAAATATATGTTAGATACATACTAAGTACATCTATACAATTATTATCATAATGTAATAATGTGCCTTTAAGAAATTGTGGTCTTGGGTGCCTGGATGCCTGGGTGTTTCAGTCAGTTATGTGTCCAACTCTTGATTTGGGCTCAGGTCATGATTTTAGGTCACGTTGGGCTCAGCACTAAGCACGGAACCTGCTTAAGAGTCTCCCCCCCCCCCAAAAAAAAAAAAGATTCTCACTCCCTCTCTCTCTGCCCCTCCATTCCACTGCTCTCACATCTGTCTCTCTAAAAAAGAAAAAAAAAAAGAAAGAAGGAAAAAGAGAGAGAAATGGTGACTTTACTTGAGAAAATCTGGAAGTTGCCTCAGAAAGAGAATTTATTATGTGTATGACATCCCATATGCACACGAGTGGCTATAGTTTGTAGCTTTTCTTATAAGATCAACAAAATTTGTGGAAATATTCAGTTTAATAAAAGAATCAAATTATCAATTATTTCTCATAAGAATTTATTCACCTGTGAGGCCCAATTTTTCAGCAGATCTAATCCAAAGAAACACTACATCTCATCTCTTTGTATTATACCAGTATGCGACACACTTTAAAAACCTTTTCTTTTTCAAAAAGTAATACATTCAAGTAGGTTAACAGACCAAACAGAGAGTTTGGCTGTGGAAGTTTAATGGAAAAGACAGCTTGAAAATCCTCTTGCTACCAACACCTAAAACTGCTCAGCGAACACAATAATAAATGTTTAAAAACCTTTTCAATGCTTCCTGGAGCTCACAAGAAGGTACACGGTAGCCACAAAACTGAAATGAAAAGCCTGAGAATTAGACCAGAGATGAACTGGGGGGCTGGGCTTGTGGAAGAGGAGGAGTTGTTGGCTCAGCACTGGATTTTCACACCCGTGCAGAGACAGAGAATAAAGCCTTGGACCAATTTAAGACGGGAAGTTGGATGAGACCCTGCAGCAAAGCCAGTGCCCTCAAAGATGCATGCCCTTGGTAAAAAAAAAAAAATCCACCCTTAATAATGGGAGACCCTAAGGAACTAGCTTGTCTCTTGGCCTGGGTTAAAAAGGGAAAGGAAAATATCCTGTGGGAATTTCTTAATTCAAGTCTGTACCACGTGTGAGTTAAAGGTTTTAATTCACCTCCATCGTCTGGGAAGTCCAACCTGAGAGTTTCGTATTAAAATTGGGCTCAGACCACAATATCCCCAAGGTGCCTGGTAGAAGGCTGCTGAAAACGCTCTGGAGGGAGTCCTTGCGCATAGGCTGGATTCTTTCAGATAAGCCGTACTTCAGCTGAGGGCGCAAACCCAAAGTGCAAAGGATACATGGAAACGATCCACCATGGATGAGATCAGCTGCAAAAATAAATAGAAATAGGGACACGAACCATCTGAAACAGAATATAATTACACTTAGTATGACTAAAGACATAAATGAAAGGATTTAAAGAAAAAGTGAGACAGCACAAGAAGAAAAAAAAATAAATGAAAACTTTTAGAAGTGAAGGAACAGAACATCCAGCAGCGAAAAATAATGTAACTGGATGGATAAGATGGTAAGTCGGATGATAGGATAATGTCGATATGGATGGGAATTCTGGACTGGAGGATAGAGCTGAAAACAGTTGCCAGAAGGCAGCTCGGATAGAGACGAAATATAGGAGGGAGAAGTTAGGGGACATCAAAGAGTGAATGAACAGGCCCAAAATATGTCACCTAGGAATTCCAGAAGGAAAGACTATTCCTTAGAAAGAATTGAGTAGAGGGAATTCCTTTAGATTTTTTTTTTTTTAAATTTGACAGAGAGAGAGAGAAAGAGGGAGAGAGAGAGGGAGAATGGGAGGGGCAGAGGGAGAAGCAGACTCCCCGCTGAGCAGGGAGACCGATGTGGGGCTTGATCCCAGGACCCTGGGATCATGACCTGAGCTGAAAGCAGACTCGTAACCGACTGAGCAACCCAGGGGCCCCACGTAGAGGGAATTTTTGATAAGCGAGTGCCTAATCATATTCTAGAGCTGGGGAACGGACATGACTATTCAGATGTAGGAAGCGCAGTGAGACCACACCTAGCACGTCATCATGAAACTGAAGAACAAAACACCAGAGTCAAAGAATAGATTGTGAAAGCAGCTGAGGAACAAAGAGAAACTGTCTCTAAAGGAATCACCACTACAGGATGAACACACTTCTCAAAGCCACAACAAAAATCAGAAGACATGGAGTACTATCATCAACACTCTGAGAAAAGACAATTGTCCACCATGATTTTCATTCCCTGTTAATCTTTAACTCAAGTATCAGCGCCAGCTGGAGAGGTGAGCAATCCCATGCTGAAAGTTTCTTGGTAACAAACCCTGACTGAAAGCACTTCTTTAAGCATGTATCTTAATAAGAAGGAAATTGAACCCAAATGAATAAATGTGATGTGAAAAAACTGATAGGAATGTAGGTAAATCAAAAGAGTTTTGATTGGGATGCCTGGGTTGCTCAGTCGGTTAAGTGCCTGCCTTAGGCTCAGGTCATGATCCCAAGGTCTTGGGATTGAGTCCTGCATCTGGCTTCCTGCCCTGCAGGGAGTCTGCTTCTCCCTCTCTCCCCTTCCCCCCTGCCCGTGATAGCCCTCTCTCTCTCTCACTCATGTGCCCTCTCTCTCAAATAATAATCTAAGAAAAAGAAAGAACATTGGTTCTAAAAAGAAGATTTTGATTGGTTAACATAATAATTGACAAAATAAAAATACTGAAGATGACATCTCTTGGTGGTAAAACAAACAGGATGGAACTAATATGCCAGTCCACATGCACTTGTAAATGACCAGAGGGAAAGCATTCTAATTTTGTGCATCATTTAGGGGAAGCCTAGAGATGTCTATGACTTGCACACTTTAAATTAGCTATGCCTATTTAAAATTTAGGGAGAACCATTGAAAGATCAGGAATATTATGTAGATCATGGATAACTTCCCAGGAAATGGAGAGCATGAGAAGGGATAAAGAAAACTCAAAACTTGACTGATGCGGTAGCAGAGAGAAAATGAGAAAGAACTAGGTAACATTATACCCATTTCTCAGATGAGGAAACTGAGACCTGAAATGTTAATTAACATGTCCAAGGTCAAACAGCTTGCAATCAAGTTTAACTCCAAAGTGCAGGATTGTGACCATGTGTTGATGTGTTGAAAGGTAGTAGGTTAAGAATTTCACCAAAAAGAATCAATCCACTTTAGGGACACCTAGGTGGCTCAGTCTGTTAAGCATCCAACTTCTGATTTCAGCTCAGGTCATGATCTCAGGGTCCTGGGATAGAGCCCCGTGTCAGGCTCTGTGCTCAATGTGGAGTCCATTTATCCCTCTCCCTCCACTCCTCCCTAGCTCGTGCTCTCTCCCTCTCTCTCTAAAATAAATAAATAAAATATTTTTTTTAAAAAAAGGGATAAAGGGATCAACTATATTTTTTTCTGAGGTTTATTTCAATACCTACCTGACTAGGTCAAGCCAGCTCCTATAATTGCTGGGAAAAAATGGCAATGTCTATAAATAGACAATTAATGGCATAGTTTTTGACACGTTTTATACCTGATATTAATAAACTATGAAGGAGTACCCTCCAGAAAAATGAATAATAAATGTTAACTCTTGGTTTTCCTGTAAATTATGGGAAACTATGCTTTTCTCTTCATCTTTCCCCTTTACTCCATGGAGACTTGCCAAAAGATTTGAACATTCACTATACCGCTTGCTGTCTGGATTCCCTAAAAGCTGATGCTCTTGGGAAGCCAAATCCAAGCCAAAAGAGCCTTGAGCACCAAGCTCCCTACCAACTCCTGAGAGCGTAAAGACTAGAATCAAGGAGAAACAGGCATAGTTTAGCTGCCCTTGAGCCACCCAATTTAGTGTGTGGGGGAAACTCTGTCAGGGCTGGAGTGGGAGAACTTTTGGAATGTCTGTTCGAAGGGCTTAGAAGTAGAGAAACATAAGAAGATCTAAGCAAAGTTGGAGGCGAGTGCTGGAGGGTGCCGGCAAATGACTTTTCAGCCAGCTTTTTTGTGTGTGGATGTACTATTTGCCAAGCAGTTTTCATTGCCTCCAAAATGCTTCATTGCCTCCAAAATGTTGCCCTTATTTATTTATTTATTTATTTAATTTTTTTTTTTTTAAGATTTTATTTATTTATTTGACAGAGAGAGATTACAAGTAGGCAGAGAGGCAGGCAGAGAGAGAGAGAGGAGGAAGCAGGCTCCCTGCTGAGCAGAGAGCCCGATGCGGGACTTGATCCCAGGACCCTGAGATCATGACCTGAGCCGAAGGCAGCGGCTTAATCCACTGAGCCACCCAGGCGCCCTGTTGCCCTTATGTAAAGGCCTGTTAATTTACATACAACCCCACCAGAGGCTAAAATGTAATACTCTTGACTTCTTTGTTTTCCATCAGTTTGGATAGCTAACCTGTGAGCAAAGTCTTCAACAGACTTTGAGGTTTCAAAACTGACAAGGACTTTATATTGGGCAGTCTGGAGTTTCCCAAGATCCTTGCCCCATGCTGTTTCAATGCACACTGCTCTGTATTAATTAATAATTCCTGTGTGTTGGCAGCACCAACCGAAAGCTTTTTGGAGATAAAATACAGTCCCGAGATTCTCCATGCAGGCAAATGTGCGCCCCTGGGGAAGCTGGCATCTTTATTAAAGAGGCTCGTTAAAGCTAAGGTTTGGCCACAAACCTATTCCCATGAAAGAAGAGAAAAACTAAAATACGGCTCTTCTCTTTCATTCCCAGGGTTCAGAACAAAAGGTTTAGGTCAGTCCTTCATTAGCCATGCTAGTGAGGAATGAGGATGGGGAGATAAACCACGTTCAGCATCCTTAGTGCTAATGAGAAGTTCTCACTTCTCCCTACAGTCGGCTTTTCACCGAACTTTCCATACTAACTTTCCATATATCGTAAGGAGGCTTTGAGTTGAGAGAGGGGCTCTGCCTTTAGCAGAGTCCCATCTTGGGTTCAGGTTGAGGAAGAGGATTCCAGTTCAACTCTTTGGTAAGGAACAAGTGGAGAAGACAGGTCCCTAGTTCTCTGAGGGTGCTGGATGGGTCCAAGCCTGGTGTATATGTGTGCATAGAGCGTATATGAATATACATTATTTGTATATATACAAGCTGTATATGTGCAAATTGTACATAATTTGCATATATGTATATCTATATATCTTTTCAGCAAGGAAAGGAGGAAAACTAAAGGAATAGGGAAGTCAAAGAAAAGAAAGAAATAGAGAAAGAGAGGTGAGAGACAAAAGAAATTCCATTATTTACCATATTTCATTAAACCTAAGACATCATAGACCGTAAAGTACATCAATAGTTCATGTACGACTTAAGAAAGGAAAAATGCTATAAATTAAGCCATGACATGACATGGATTGTATGCTGCATCCTGATCTGGGATATATTAAAATGTGAAAAAAACGTACCACTTGGAATGGATGAATTGGTGGTCCTCCCTTTGTTTGCAATACCATTTGCAAATGTTTGAAAAGCTGAAATGTCGCAGAAAACATTGTCTTTACCCTTTGGTTATTCTTGTATCTTGGGTTCTGTGATATTATTCCAATACCATTTTGCAAATGACGAGATACTTCTCTGAAACTGCAGATTTTTTCCACCTAGTATCTGAAGTATTTTTAATATCCTCAGATCGTTTTTGCAGACTTCAAAGGGTGATTTATTTATGAAAGAATAAACCAGGAAGAGGCCTGGGTGGTTTGAATCCATCCACTGAAATCCTTAAAATTAATCAAAAGCATTTAAGAAAACCGGAGTATAATTTCTATGTGACCTCTGGATAGAGACGCTGGAACATCTGTCATGTTCATACGTTTACTGAAACAGAGTGTTGACATTACCTGTTTTGTCTTTGACCTTTGGTTCTTAAGATTTATTTACTACTGGCTTTCAACATGCATGGATGAAGAAACTCAGCATGAAGCAAATATCTAGTCTGACCTTAAAAGACATAGTTGAGCCTTGCTCTGGGCAAGTTTACTTTGAGATTTCCAATTCTATCAAGTAAAAGATATTAA
The DNA here is from genome assembly GCF_020171115.1 of Neogale vison. Lineage (NCBI taxonomy): Eukaryota > Metazoa > Chordata > Mammalia > Carnivora > Mustelidae > Neogale > Neogale vison. Next base: position 131,749,876 of record NC_058102.1, on the reverse strand, counting down.
AAAAGAAAAAGAAAAAGAAAGATAGAAACCAAAGCCCACTGTGTAATAAGGTTAATGGTAGGTTTCCAGCGATATTTTTAGTTATCATTCCTTGTGGTCTTTATTTTGTAAATAACTCCACATTTTATTGGTACACATGCTTGGTGTTCACATTTCATATTCGGTAGAGATGCTTATTAGGATTTGTCTTTCCTTTTAAAAAGCAAACACTGAGAGGGCAAACAAAAGGATAATGCAGAAGTAATTACTAAATTATAGAGGCAACCAAGTTATCAGTTGACTCTGGGGTAGAGCTGTGCTTAAGTCGGTCACTGCCACAGGCTGGGGTTGAATTCAGGATGAGAAACAAGACCCAGCACACCGTGGGGTGCACTGAGGAATGGACTCTGCAACCCGTGTGAGTTAAAGTCAAGTGCAGCAAGTGTAACAGATAGTTGAAAAATGGGATGTAAGCACCACTGCCTTTAGAGCTTCGCACACTAGGCTGGTAGTGTCTGCTGGATTGTTCTATTATTGCTTCTACAATTAATGAAACCTAATATTCAGAGAGCCCTTATGTACTATGACCAACCATTGTTCCAAGTTCTGTATATGTATTAACTATTAAATGCTGTACTAATATTCCCTTTGCACAGGTTAGGACATGGAGGCTGGAGAGGTTAGTTGGACCCCCAAGGTCTGTCCAGCTCCTAAATTAGGACTATTAACCACAACACCATGGCTGCTCTTGGAGCTGTCGGTGAGGAAAAGGACCCTAATGTCTAGGAAGCAGGTAGGCAGAAGGGAGCTTCCCAGTTCTTTAGGAGCGCTGCATGAGGTCCCAGGAAAGGGCTTGAGCACAGTAAACAGGACAAGGCATAAATCCAGAACACACATTGGGTACTGGATCTTGAGAACAAGGCAGAAAGCCAAAGCCAGCAGGAGAGGACTGAATCATGAGGCAATTAGGCTCCGGGTGCCCGCCCAGCAGTTCCAGAGTTCTGATCCCATCTAAGGTTGGGCTTGTTCCTAGAGATTCACTGAGGTTGAGTCAATAGGTGAAGTGGGCATGGGGGTCATGTGACTTAGCTCTTAAGTGTGAAGGCCGCATTACCTGGGAACTAGGCAAGACCTGGCCCAGCAGGTGTGTGATCTGGGAGTCCTGACTGCATCAGATGCCTCAGGATTCCCATTGTATCATATGTCCCTGCTTTCGTCTCATTTATCTTTCCCATACATTCTAGACCTACAGAACTTAAGCATGCTATAAAAGCATGCTGCTAATCATTTTGATTTATTTGTATCTGACCTTTTCCAAAAAAGTGGCAATGTGGTATTTTATTAAGTATGTCCAGAGAGGGACATCTATGTGGCTCAGTTGGTTAGGCATCTGCCTTCAGCCCAGGTCATGAACCTGGGTCCTGGGATGGAATCCTGCATCGGGCTCCCTGCTCAATTGGGAGTCTGCTTCTCCCGCTGCCTGCCCCTCCCCCTGCTTTTCTCTGTCTCTCTCTGACACATAAATAAAATCTTTAAAAAAACATTATGTCCAGGGAATGTCTAATTTTCAGCACAAGAAAATAATCACAGGCAGCAAAAATCCTTGCCCTGATTTTATTAAGTTGGACTACTTTTATCAATGTTTTGTAACTGACATAGAATATAAAACCTAACATCAAGGCCATAAAAGTGTTTATGAACTCACATATGCCATGTGTATCTCATAAAACACATGGAGTTTATACGCTAGGTAAGATACCAAGAAATAATTTGGATTTGGAGGGGGAAAAAATGTAAAAAAATGAACTGGGGAAATAGTTATGAGAAAATAATCTCTTTAAATATCTTTTATGATGGTCATTGTGCTGTAATACAGTTCAAATTTAATGTTTTTATTCTCATTTTGGATTATAGTATAGATTACTTCATGGCATGAGTTTGCCCTTACTAAATGCAATATTATTGTTAACAATTTAGGTAATTTCAACATACCTGAAATGTTTGAAATTTGCAGCTTTCAAGGACAGAAATTATTTAACTTTAAAAAAATTAATTTGGCATTCATTTGGAGGATAGTTGTGAAAATATTTCTTTTGTGTGTGGCTAACATTTTTTTTTCTCCTCTAGAACAGAAATGGAATTCAAACAGACATTGACAAATTAGGGAATAACGGCAAAAACAGGATGACCCTCAGTGAGTAAAAGGGCACAACAATACGTCAAGGACCCTGAAGCTCACGCCAGGGATAGAAATGACTAGGCAGAAATGCCTCAGGAAGGGACTCAGCACTCATGGTAGACCAGTAGTCGGTGATGAGTCAGCACTGCCTTTAGGAAGAATGCTAATCGAATACAGTAGCGGGAAGCATTGGTGGTCATGTGACCCGCCAAATCCCGGAATTACTCCTTCCTCTCTCATGAGCTCTTGGCTGAAGTACTGGCAGGGGCTTTGGTGCCCTAGTAACCTCTTGTCTGTTTTGTTGTAGAGGCTCTTCTAATCAGCAAAAGCAGATGGAAAGGACACTCAGAAGCTGCCCCAATTAGAATTCTAGTAATTCTAGTAATTCTGATACACTTTTGAAGTTCCTCTTGGCCCGTGTTTAAGAGATCTAAGAAGGGAAAATGCACAGTGTTATCCTTCCTTCGCCTGTTAAGAAAATGTCTGAAGATGAAAATAGGGTTTTCCCTTATTCCCCTGATTTCTGAGCCCAGGACACAGGAAGATGTTAATTATGCCCATACTCAATTCTTTAAATCACTCTTCACTGTTGTTGGGTTATAGGCAGGGAAATACTTAACTATGAAAGAAACATATCCTGGTTTTATTTCATTATTTAAAGAAAATCTGCTCCTTTTTAAAGCAGGTGAGTGGGACCAGCAAAAAAAAAGGGTAACTTTCCATGTTTTTAGGTAGTGTTCCTTTTTTTTTTTTTTTAAGATTTTATTTATTTATTTGACAGACAGAGATCACAAGTAGACAGAGAGACAGGCAGAGAGAGGGCAGGGGGTGGGGAAGCAGGCTCCCTGCAGAGCAGAGATCCCCATGCGGGACTCGATCCCAGTACTCTAAGATCATGACCTGAGCCAAAGGCAGAGGCTTTACCCCCTGAGCCACCCAGGCACCCAGGTAGTGTTTTTGTAAGAATTAGAATTGTTGGTAATTTTAGATGATTAATGAGTATATTTTTACTAATCTAGCTTATTTCTTCTACTGGATAAATTTTAAGTATATTTCAAATGGATGGGTTCATGCAGACTTTTCCAAGGTTGTTTTTTCTGTCAGCAGCCTTTTTAGGGTTATGTCTACGTATAGAACACATATACTAGTATAAATTATCCCTAATATTGGTACGAATTCTTAGATTAAGCTCTCTTTCTACTATAATAGTACTGTGTGGGTTTTTTAAAAGTTGAGTTAGATTTATTCAAACTAATAATAGTAATGTTGATTAATGGAGAGCTATGACTGCTGTGTGGAAGTGCCATTTTAAGTGCTTCACAAATATTAATGCATTAATGCCAACCATGATCTGATGAGTTAGGTAACTGATATTATCCCCATTTTACATATAAGGAAAGTGAGTGACAGAGAGTTTGAGAAACTGTCTCAAGGTCACAAAGCTGGTTGAAGATGGGGCCGAATCACAAAACCAGGCGACCTGACTCAGTAGCCTAAGGCCTGACAACGTCTTCATGTTGCTTTCCAGAAGAATCTCATGACTGCAGTTCACTTTGGCCAAGAACTTATTTCTCAGGACTTTCCTTTCTTTTTTGTGAAATGACAAGGTCATCTTTCAAGATCGGTAGGGTGCCGGCATATTTGAATTGCTGTCATCTTTTCAATCTTTGAATATCTGTATGAAAATGACAGATTGACCGCATACATTTGATCTGCATTTTCCACTAAAGTGACATTAATATATTAATTATATGTGATAGTGATTATATACGTATAATATATATACATGCATGTATGTATGTATATGAAATCTCAGTTGACAAATTGAACAGGAGAGGCATTTCACAGCACCAGAGATAATGCACATAATGTCATGGAGGTGCACGGGACCCAAGTTCCTGCAGGAGGACACCAAAAAGCAAAGAGCAAGTCAAGCGGGGCCTTGAGGGACTGAGTCCTATACAGCAGTTAGTGAGCTGATATCTGCACAGACCATTTGCACTTCCTGGTCCTCTACCTCACCTTCCTTGTTTGAAGTCAGGTGACTACTCTCCTCCCCTCCCACCCCACTCTTATTTCCCTTTTCCCCTGTTGCAGGAAAGTAAAGTTTAATTTTGCAAGAAAAAAATGAACCAAAGTGGTGCCAAAATTGTGGACACCAAGGAAAACAGAGGCCTGGGGGGATTAAGCTAAGATTTCTATATGAGATTCTGGGAATATCACACCCCTTCCTTGGCAGCCAGACACATTACCACTCCACACCCCACCAATGAGGCACTGAGGTTTGAAAGTAAATGCTCTTCTTTGAAGAAATTGAGTGGCCCTGAAGAAAAGACTTCCATATATTGCATTTGGGAGTCTCCCACAGAAAAGGACATCTCTCCCCTAAGGAATCCTCTAGTCAATTCATCTGTCATTACTCTCTGCCCCTTGACGGACACATAACTCTTTCCAATCAGTTTGTTTGGTGTCACTCTTTTAAATAGGAAAAGACAAGCAGGAGGAAGTGCCTCTAACTTGGATGAGAAAGACCACACAAAAATACAACAAAATAAAGGGGACCGTCAAGAAATGGAGATAAAGCAGGGAACAGAAGAAAACTTCAAAATGTTATGTTTAGCATTCCCTTGAAGACAAAATAAGGTTTGGTATCTCTAAAGCACGAACAAGACCCTGTAACAGAATAAGAAAAGATGAAGAAGAGAGAAGAAAAATTTCTTAGAAGTTAAAAATATTTGCAGGGCACCAGACACTCTTGCTTGCTTATCCAAAAGATATCCTTCCTCTCGACCGCAACTCTTCTGTTTTCCGTGACAAAAGCTGCTCATGCCAACTCACTCTCTCAGCCTCTCTTTCACTTAAGAAATGGGCATTTGACACAGTAAAGGGAAGCCTACTGCAAGTCTTCCCAGAGGGAATGATTTGTTTCCCTAATGAGGAAATCCCTCTGTTTTTAAAGTAAGATTTATTTTGTCGTAAAGATTGTGGCAGTCTTCTTGGGCCTACCAGAAAACAAATGTAAGGACTCAGCTAATTACCAAGGATGGCAGAGAGGAAGGAGAGCTAGTGCATGGGTCTACAATGGCCCTGTGGAGACCAGGAACTAACTTTGAGCTATATGGCAATAAGAAGACATGAATATATAGCACCTGAGCCATAAGGGAAAGTCTCTAAATTTAGGTGGAGGAAACAGTCTTGTAGATGATGTTACTGGGGGTACTATGAGCACAAAATTGCCATAGTGTGGTCATTCGAGAAATAGTTATGCTATGGGTCAGACCCTGTTCTGCATGCTAGGGACCCAGGAGTTAACAAAACAAATTCCTTGCCATTCTGGAGCTTACATTCTAGGTAAAACAGGGAGGAAATTAAAAAATGAGAAAACATATGAAATGTGTCAGATAGTGAAAAATACTACAGAGAAAAATAAAGCTGGGTGGGAGAGATAGGGTAGGTCGAAAGGGGTTGTGGGAAGAGCGGTCGGAGAAGGTGGTCTGTAACAAGGAGGTAATTTGAAGCAGAGACTTGGAGGAAACAAGGGAGTAAGTCGTGTGGGCAGGGGAAGTAAATTCCAGTAGCGGAAGCAGCAAGTGAAACAACCCTTAGGTGAGATTATGGTTTGTTGTTGTTGTTGTTGTTGTTGTTGTCGTTTTGGCTCATTTGAAGAAAAACAAAGGAGAATATGAAGAAGATCAGTGGAGGGAGATTAATAAGAGATGAATTCAGAAGTAATGAGAGGTAAAATCATATAAAATCTGGCAGGCTGTTGTAGGGACTTCTTTGGCTCTTCATAAATGAGAAGACTTTGTTGGGTTTTGAGTAGATGACATGATCTTCCTTATGTTTTAAAGAAGTCTGTTGTGTTGAGAACAGAATGAAGGAGATAAAGGTTCAGGCAGAGAGATGTCTGGAAGACCTCTGCAGTAATCAGAGCGAGAAGTAATAATAGCCTGATCCAGAATGGTTACAGAGGAGGTGGCGGGGATCTAGATTCTATACACGTTCTAGAGGTAAGCCAAAACTGTCAACTGGATTTGCTGATGGATTTGACATTGCTTTCCAAGAAGGCCTTCAAGGTTTGGGACCTGAGCCGCGGTATGAACTGAGTTGCCATTTACTAAAATCAGGTAGAGTGTGAAGAGAGGAGATTTGGAAGGCAAAACAAGGACTTTGGTTTGAACATTTTTCCCCTTGAACATCCAAGAGGAGCACGCCAAGGGATATACCAGTCTGGAGTTTAGGGAAGAGGATGAGATAAAGAGATGAATTTGACAGTAGTCAATGTGTAGAAGAGATTTAAAGCTGTTATAAAGGATGAGGTCACCCAAGGAGTCAGGATAGATGAGGAAGAGATCCAAGGACCGAACCCTGGGACACCCCCAATATTTAGAAATGAGGAGGACAAGAAGAAACTAGAAAAGGAGTCTGAGGAAGAGCTGCCATGGAATCAATTTCTCCTGGAATCCAAGTGAAGGGGAAGCTGATCAATCACTAAAGGCAGTTGATAGATCACATAAGAAGAAGACCGAAAACCGACCACCAAATTTAGCAAAATGGCGTTCATTAGTGGCTTGACCAGGTGTCTTTAGAAATAAAGAGAGAGGGACAGGTTTGGCAAGCCATGATCTGTCACAATAGTAGCTAATCTAGACACACCATAGGAAGTGTGTGTGTGGGGGGCACTGAAAATGGCTCCTTGTCTAGGAGGTGTGTGGAATTCCGACATTGCTTGTAAGGATGTGGTAGCCAAATGAGGGAAAAGATATTTAAAAGGAAAACAAGAGGCTCTGATTTTACCATCTAAGTTATGTTCTTTGTTAATCTTATTTATTTGTAATCATTGTAAAGGAAGCTAGATGACCCATTTCCCCGTCTAAATGTCAGAGGTCTTTGAAAAGGCAGCCATAATAAAAAGGAATATGGAAGTTATAAGCATCAACTTCCAAATAAAGATGTATCTGGCACAAATTCCAGTATCATAGACTAATTCTTTTTAAAGATTTTATTTATTTATTTGACAGAGAGATCACAAGCAGGCAGAGAGGCATGCAGAGAGGGAGAGAGAGGAGGAAGCAGACTCCCTGCTGAGGAGAGAGCCCGATTCGGGACTTGATCCCAGAACCCTGAGATCATGACCTGAGCCAGAGGCAGAGGCTTAATCCACTGAGCCACACCGGTGCCTGACATAGACTAATTTTTGAAACCAAGTTACTGAACCTTTCTGACTCTTTCTCATCTCTAAAATAAAGCTAGTCATGCCTACCTCACGAGAAGATTTTACGAGAACCGAATCAGATAACATATGGATGACTCGGTATAGAGTCATGCAAACAGATGATTAATAAGTAACAACTATGGTAATGCTGATTTGTATTACATTCTAGTTAAGCCTGAGACAAGAGGCCACCTGCTTTGATGTGGAAAAGATGAAGCATTTGTTGATATGAACCTAGTTGGAAAAAGGGTTGGCTGTGCCTGCAGTTTTAATAAAATTCTTTGAAAGGCATTTATTATGACCTAGACCTTGTAAAAAGCAGAACAGAGCTCAAGGCCATATTTTCTTGATGTATTCCAAAATAAATTTCACTGACTTCTCTTAAACTCTACTCTTTAAATTAGATCATAGCATGTGTAAGGTTAAGATAATACCACACCTCTGGGATGTTGAGGGCAGAAAAGAGAACACCTTGCTGTCTAAGAATGTTGCCAGGCCAAGAAGTACATCTTTGTGAGGCTCTAAGCAGCCCTAAACTCACCTTCATCCTTTGTTTTTCTTCTCACGTAAGTATTTTTACTTCAGAACACTATGTACACATGGGTGTTGGTTTTATTCTCACTGGTTCACAAAATAGAAAGCAGATAGCAAATACCTAAGAAATAATTTTGTGAAAGTACACGATGACTTCCATTTTATTTTTGCAGTAATCCAAACCAAACTGGAATATTTCTAGTAGAAATAGTCACATTCCTCACACTTGAATAAAATATTTGGAAATTTAGCAAATGGGTTCTATGTCCTAAAACAATGTTTACTTGCAGCTATTATTAACTTCATTTTCTTACTTAAATATGTAATTTTGAGTCCCGGTCCTATGATTTATTTTTTCTAGCTGACTTGACTATGAAACTTTATGGCATGGAAGCACTGTAGCCAAGAGATTCACAGGGCAGTGTTAGTTTTGGATTTCGGTTTTGCGTTACAGTTCATGGGCATTCAACATTAAAAAAAAAAAAATCAAACAAAATGGACATTCCAGAAGTCAAGTACAGAGAATGTCCAGCTTAGGACTTTTTGACTTTACAGATGATGTGAAGGCAATATGTATTCAGTAGAAGCTGTACTTTGAACTTTAAATTTGGATCTTTTCCCAGGGCTAGTGACATACAGTCAGAATCTCTCTCGTGATGCTGGGTGTGACCCAGGCACAGCCCATGGTCAGGTCCTCCATCATGAGGGTAAACAACCAATACATTTATAACCATCTTGCTCGCATACAACCACTCTGCTGTTCAGTTTCAATACAGTATCCCGTAACTTACATGGGATGTTCAATACTTTCTTATTAAATAGTCTCTGTGTTAGAAAATTTTGCCCAACCATCAGCTAATGTAATTGATCTGAGTTCATTTAAGGTAGCCCAGGCTAAGTTATGGTGTTCAGTAGAATAGGTGTATTCAATGCATTTTTGACCTACCAATATTTTCAATTTTTCCATGGGTTCATCTGCGCATGAGGGACTAACTCCCTCCCCAGAGGGAAAAGACAATTTCCCCAGAGGGAAAAGAAAATTGCATTAGTTCCCAAATTAAAAAATCCTAACCCTATTTAAAAATAACTGTGGAAATCCTATTTCTTCACATGTGACTCAAAGAAAGATTTGTTTATGCGTCTTGAATGCACAGCGGCTTTGTGTATTTCGTGACTTTCCCTTATATGAGTTCTAGTCCCTATATTAGAGGTAAATTGATTCTACAAATTGACTTAGAACCATTGCCTGAGTTGTCCTTACCCTTCTTAACCTCTGACTATAAACGAATGAAAATACCTTCTAACAGGGGCATTGAAAACCATGTAGGCTAACTTGAAAGGGACATTTCTGTCAGAAATGCCAATTCCTCAATACCCAGATCAGGTACAGAAAGCCTAATTAGATTCTGACCTACTCTCTCTTTTGTGGAGATCACAGTAGAATTTTACTTAAGAAGTTTCTGGGCATAAGGAATTGTCAGTTTGGGCCTGCCATAGGTTAAGATATTTGCAGTCGCAGAACAGGCATGTGAATGATAACATCCAACAGAGAACTTAACTATAATAACTGCTACATAATTAATCATCCCGTAAACCTAACATATACACATGAAGTTACTTAAAGTGTCAAGTAAAAGGATCAGTAAGATTGCTTGACATTCCTTGAGACCATTACACCCACCCCTCTCTTGGCTAACCTAATTTTGAACCAACAGGAGGAAGTCAATTACAAGGTTATCTCTCAACGTAAAGTTACTCTACTAGATGACTCTGCCTTGGAAACCAGGCAGCCCTAGAAAATTTGGTGTTTTCTCCCCTCAAGTGGCTGAAATTTCAATGGCAAATGGTATTAGGCCTTCTAGATGCTGTACTTGAAATTCTTTGTATTTGATTTACTGAAAAGATTGTGTTATACTGTATGGTCGTAGCTGATTCCAAAAAGTGAAAGTGGTGGCATTTTCTCTTTGTGAATAACCACCTGTAGTTTTTTACTTGGTCAAAAGGGAGGTTTTGAATGGAAAGGTGACATGTTGTGATGTATGGTTTAAAAGGGTCACTCAGGATGCTCTTTAGAATATAATGAAGGGGCAAGAGAAACCTGTTAAGAGGTCACCACAGTATCCCAGGTGAGAGGTGACAGAGCCATGTGGTAGCAGTGGAGGTGATGAGAAGGGACAGATTCTGGAGACATTTTCACGTAGAACCAGAAGGACTGGATTGTGAAGTAAATGGGAATGAGGGATGTCAAGACTGATTCTAAGATGTGGGACTTGGGCACCAATTAGAAGAAAATACTTGCAAAACATATCTGAGAAAGGTCTTATATCTAGCCATATAAAGAATTCTTCTAACTCATTATAGTAAGCGGACACATAACCCATTGTTTTTTTTACAAGTAGGCAAAAGATTTCAGTAGGCAGTGCACCAAAGAGATAAACTGAATGCCAAATGAGAATATAGGAAGATTCCTAGCATCATGGGTCATCAGGGAAATGCAAATCAAAACTTCAATGAGTTCCTATTTCACACCCACTAGGATGCCTATCATCAAAAAGCCAGACAGTAACGAGTGTTAGAGAAGTTGTTGAGAATTGCAACCCTCTTCCATAGCTGGGGAGAAGGTAAAGTTGTATCACCTCTTTGAAAAACCCTTTAGCAGTTTCTCATAAACTTAAATATGGCTGACGGTTGAACAACGCAGGGGTTAGGGACACTGACCTCCCTCAAAGTCAAAAACTCATGTATAACTTTGGAGCGGGAGGAGGTATCATCACACTGGGGTCCAGCAATGCAAAGGGTAGAAACCAAGCAAAGAACCATACACACAACAACACGGGCACCTTTCCAAGGCATTATGCTAAGTAAAAGATTCAGACTCAAAAAGCTACGTATGTATGATTCCATGTAAGTGAAATTCTAGAAAAAAAACCCAAACTATCAGAACACAAAGCAGAACAATGTTTGCCAGAGCCTATGGACAGAGGCGAGGGAAACAACTCAAAGGCCCACAAGGGAGGTTTTTGGGCTGACAGACATATTCTCTATCATGATCATGGTGATGGAGACTTGACTCTAGACATTTGCAAAACTCATTGAAGTATATGCTCAAAATTGGTATATGTAAATTAAACCTCAGAAGAGCTGTTGTTGTTTTTTTTTTTAAGTAACACTAAATATCACTGCTTTTATTTTTGAGGTTAGCACATATTAATTGCTTGGGACGCGAGAGATGAATGCACAGGTGTACACAGCATAAACACTTGAAAAATTGACTTCCCTCTCTAGCCATCTGTTGCCTCAGATGCAAACTGGAGACCATAGTTCCTGATGTAGTGACTTTTTAAATCTGAAAAGTCAGGTATAAGAACTGTTTCTGTAAATTGTGTTGAATTTTCATTGCATCAAGTTCAGTTTTTATTCATTGGAAGCCCGTGGTGATTCATTTTATAAGGTATCCTTTTGGGGTAAAGTAAGTGGGCGAGAATTATTTTGTGGACTGGTGTTTTTGAAAACTAGATTTTAGTAGAGGTGGATGGATCTATAATTATATAATCCTGAGGCAGGGCGGGTAGGGGAGGGATGCTTGCTCTCATATGGACAAGCAGAAATTTTAGATTCTTAAGTTGTTTGCACTCAAGTAACATTGGATTTCTGTATTCACTGCGATCATACACTGTGCCTTCAGACACACTATCTCATCTCCTACAGCCCCTTGAAATAGATGTCATTATCCCCAATATGCTTACAATGAGATAAAAATCTATGAGCTGTTTAGATGACATGCTCGTGGTCACCCAGCTTGTAATTGATCAAACGAGAATTAAATCTAAGGTTTTCTGGTTTTATGCTTTCCCTCAACCAAAGCTGCCTTCTTGCTCTAGTCCTTCAAATACATGAAATTGTCAGGATAATAATTGGCCTTAACTTATGGAATCCCTAGCCTCCACCATTATTAAGCATATATTATTAGAATATATCTGCCTAGGAAGCCAGCCATGTCCGTAACGTCTGGCCATGGGCACTGAGAAAGAGCCCCGTGCTGCTAATTTAGCCCTTTCCCTAATTTCATTGCGGTGCTAATGACTTCATAGACTTTCACTAGGAGGCGAGATGAAACAAAGTAGTCTTTTTCAATATAGAGGGTGAAATATGGAGTGAGAACATTTTGAAATCTAAAATTAATGCCAGGTGCAGCATTTTAGCCTTCCACAATTAGAAGAAGGGGACACTTTTCCCCCTATACAAAGCTGACAAATTATAAAGACATACATGCCATGTTTTTAAATTCATCCACTTAAGTGATTTGCTGAAAGCTGGTGCATGGGTGATTCTGCTAGATCCTGCAAATTTGGGAAAACATTACACAGTTGTACACAATCCCTGTCCTTAAACAGACCCACAGCTTAGTAAGGGAAACAGATGTTCCCACAAATGAGTTCTGAACAGTGAGATAATGGATAATGGATACTTTTATATAATACAAAGGGAACTTGCACCCTAGCTACTTACTGGAAGTCCGGCAATCTCTTCCTCCAATCTTGGCCATAGATCTTAAAGTATGGGGGAGGTTAGATGCCCTGCTTAAGGCTGATCATCCCAGGAGGGGAGTTTACATTTAAAATGCCTGCTCCTTTTCCTGCATAACCACCCCAGCCAGAGATGTTCTGGGTTTCTCAAAGGATCTGGACTCCAAGGGACTGTTCAGAAGAGGGGTTAACTTGAAATGTTCATCCCCGGCCTCCGCACCCCACGTAGGTAACGAAGGCCAGAGTGGAACTAGGTCTAGATCCAGGGAGGTGCCTAATAGCACATGGAAATCTCCAGCATTCAAGCCCTTTCCAGCCCCTTCAAACCCTGGCTTGTCAGCAGTGCTCTAGGGGGGAAAGGGGACACTTTGTCACTTGGTACTATATTTCATACTGCCTCAGATTGTGAAAAAACATCAAAAATGTGTAAAGAAACATTGTTCGAGCTTTAGAAACACTGCCTTGAAACGCAATGGGGTGGTCTTCTAGTTCTTTATTTGATGAAAGCTAGAAGGCACGTTCAATTAAATGCAATTCAACAAAAATGTACTGAGGGTCTTCTGTACCTCAGTGGTGGTGATCGAAGCATGTGATGTAGGCCTGGACCTTGGGGGCCTTTGCAGCAGATCAAGCAGCAGTCAGTGAAACTATTCTAAAAGGCCCTATTCAATGTTCCCTTTAAAGATCTTGGACCAAATCCTAGAAAGCAGTGCTGCCCTCAAGTAAAATTTTCCCACATTTAACGTTCAAAACACTTGGTTGCTAGAAAACTCTGTAAAGAAATTTTACTGAAAATCAAACTCTTAGGGCAAAGGTTATGACATTTTGTTGCCTGACTCCAGAATGAAATAGGCTTTTATTCCCTGTTGCCTATTTATACTGGGTTAGAATACTTCACTTTGAAATGCATTTGCATGTAGTTTTAAAATGAAAGAGGATGGCGAGAAAAAGAAAGAAGACAATTGCTCCAAATATTTTTTTGATGGTTAGCCATTATATTTGAAAAAAATATAATTCTGTGGCATCGGTGGAACTTCACGGGATGTTCAGAACCTAAGTGAAGTGAGGTAACTCCAAAAATGATTATGTTGCTATTTTCAAAGACAATTTTTCCCCCCAAAGAATTTTCCTGGAAGTGATTGAAGTCAGATAACTTTTATCTTGTGGAAATTCTATCTTATACAACTCCCTATCAGTCTCCATTTCCTGGGTAATTTTCCATTTTTATACTTAACTACACTATCCCATTTTTCTTTCTTTCTTTTTCTTTTTTTTCCCTTTTTGGAGTGGGGGATGGGCAGAGGAAGAAAGAACGAGAATCGTAAGCAGGTTCCACACCCAGCACAGAGCCCGACCTGGGGCTCCATTTCAGGACCCTGAGATCAAGACCTGAGCCAAAATCAAGAGTCAGATGCCTAACTGACTGAGCCCCCCAGACATCCTACACTATCCCATTTTTATGAAGTGTTTTCATGTGACTTTTATATTTAGGAAATTAAGACATAGCTGCTTTATATCTTCAATGGATATAATTATAGCCTATCCATATGCCTATATTCCATAGAATTCCCTTTAAGGAAAGATAAACCAGCAGCAAAACTTGGAAGAGTACCAAGATCTTCTGACATGTCCGTTTCCCCATCCCTCTGACCCCAGACCTTTCAAAACCAGAGCCTGTGGTGCTCAAATGGGAGCAGGCAGCTAGCAGCCCTCAAGCCAGCTTTAAGAGCAGCTGAGGAGAACACCTTACGTGTGAGCCTTGTGGCCACAGTTGCTCTCATGAAATGAAGTCTTGTAGCAACCCTTTTATTTCCCTGATAAATAAAAATGTTCCAGTTCACTGGCCTCTTAGCAGAAATGCCAAGGATATTATTAAAAAAAAAATTAAAGACAGACTTTTGTGTGCCTTCTGTGTGGTCTATATCCTGACCATTTACCAAGGAAGATATTATTCTCTTCATTCCACATGGGAAGACACATTCATTCGTTCATTCATATGAGTCATTTGTTCCAAGTGTCAGTGTAGCCCATCTTCATCTAGCAATGGGTGTGTGTGTGTGTGTGTGTGTGTGTGTGTGTGTTATGGAAGTATTCAACTTTGCACATTTTTGTAATTCTTAATCTTCATATTCAGTATCTTTAGATCTCATAAGATGGGTGGTCCGGGCCTTGCTTGACTTCAGAGAGGACCGGGCAGTCACAGTGTAATTAGAGCTGTAATGAGGTGTATATACAAAGCATGGGAGCAGAGGTGGGGGAGGGGAGGCTCCCTCAGCTGGAGCATCATGTGGACTGGGACTCTCCTTACAGACAACGAAGAGAAGGAGTTGGAAGCTGAGAAAGCAGCATCCACAACTGCACAGGGATTGGGGGAAGCCTGAGCCAGCATGGAGGAAGGGCCACGTGCATGGGCCATGATAGGACTGAGCAGCAGAGATGAGCCTGATCTACCTCTGGACTTGACCCTAACCCTCTGGTCTGGGGGTTGGGAAACTATAAGAGGATTTTAAACAGGTAAGTAATACACTCAGCTGCGACATAGAGAGTCATTCTGAGGATGATGTGGAACATCAGAGGTGGAAGAGACTAGGAACAGGGAAGCTAGTTAGGAGTCTATTGCCATAGTCCAGTCAAGACAGGAAGAGGCTCTGAATCAGGGCAAAGACAGAAGGGACGTGACAGGAAGAACAGGCTTAGTCTGAGGCTTCGTGGAAGTATTTTAAGGCAGTTGGGCAAATAACTGAATCTTTTTGAGTCTCCGTTTCTAATCTGTGGGGTTAATATAATAACACTTAATTTGAAAAATCGTATCAGGTAAGATGAGATCACCACCCCACCACCAATGAGCCCTTCCTCTTTCTACTTCCCATGCCAGTCATACTGGCCTCCTGGTTTCCTGAAATATACCCTGTATAATCACAGGCCAAGCCACCCCACCCATGGCCTTTGCTACGATGCTTCTTAAATGTCTCCTCATCAGAGATATTATTCTGACTGTCCTGTCTAAAGTAGTGTCCCCCACACCCTTCACCCCCCGATCCTGCTTTATTTTTTGATGGAATTTATCAATGCAGATATCTTATTTATGTATGTACATAATCCCAGTCTTTGTTCACTAAAATCTAAAGCCCATAAGAGTAGATACTTGTTTGTTCACTAGTGTCCCCAGAACCTACAAGAGTTTCTAGCATAATGGTGGTTGGGATATTGTAATTTGTAATAAGAAATACATATTTGGTTTTTGTCCACTTCCTGGCACAGAGCTCCTAAAACCCTTGGAATTTCCTGTGATGAGAGTGATAAAGGTGTCTTTTATTGTTAATGAGTGACTTTTGGAAAGCCCTTAAGCATAAGGGTTGGTTGCCAGTGGAGCCCACCTTGTGATGAAAGGGTTGGATATTTCAGTCCCACCCAACCTCTAACCACCATACCCTGACTTTCTGGAAAGGGAGAGGGACAAGAGATTGAGTTCAATCACCAATGGCCAATGGTTTAATCAATCATGCCTGTGTAATGAAGCCTCCCAAAACATCCAAAAGTCTAGGTTTCTGAGAACTTCCAAGTTGGTGAACCAGAACGCATCCCTGTGTTGCCGTGCTAAGCCCTAGACTCCACAGGGACATAAGTTCCTGTATTCAGGGACTCGCCCTATGTATCTCTTCATCTGGCTGTTGATTCATATCCTTTGTAATAAACCAGTAATCAAGTGGGTAAACTGGTTTTCTTAGTACTATAAGCCATTCTGGAAAATTGAACCCAAGGTGGGGGTTGTAGGAGCCTCTCTGATCTATAAACAGATGGTTAGAGCACTAGTAACAACCTGAACTTGCGACTGGTATATGAAATAGACGGCAGTCTTGTAGGACTGAGCCCTCAACCTGTGGAATCTGGTGGATGTCCAGGTAGACAGCATCAGAATTAAGCTGAATTGCTTGGTGTGGGGAGACCACCCACACCTTGGGATTGGTGTCAGCGTACTACATATATTTTGAATGAACGAACAATGAATGTAAAGTGTCAGATACCTGAATCCTGTCACTTTTTGTATCTATCCATCTATCTTTCTACCCATCTGCCCACCCATCTCTCTGATCAAAGCAACTATAGTAGGGGTGAGGATACTACTAGAACTAATAATCATAACTCATTGCATATTTACTGCTCAGACACTATGTAAGTGATCTACATGGACTTTCTCATTTAATTCTCAAAAAAATAAATGAGGGGCCCCTGGATGGCTCATTCAGGCATCAGACTTTTGGTTTTAGCTCAGGTCATGATCTCAGGGTCATGAGATCGAGCCTCACTTGGGATCATGTTTCTCCCTCTCCCCTTGTTCCTCCCACCCCCAACAAAAGCAAAATGAAACAAATGAAATGGGTAATCAATAGTGATCAATTCCTCTAGGTGATTAAATTAATAGGTAACATTGAATATGGTTGATAAAAGGAAGAGAAAATAATTCTATGGCTCTGATGAATAATATATCCTCACGGAGACACAGGAGGAAGAAACCATTCAGCGGAAAGATAATAGGCACTTTTGTACAGACTGACTTTGAAGGGCCCATGGAACACCCCTGTGGAGGTTTCCAGTAGAATGTTAGGAATATGAACTTTGGTACTTTGAAGATACCTTAGCAAGAGGCAAAAATAAAACAGGGAGTCCCTAGTATATGGGGGAAGTGGAGACTATGGAAGAGATTGCCTACAGAATGTGAACAGGGATTGAAAGTGGGGGATAAGACTTTGGTGGAGTGAGGAAAAGGAGCCCACACTAGGAAGGGTCAGTAGTGTATGGAAAGGTCCAAGTAAGAGTGGGCTCTGTAAACCATTGTTTAGTCTTCTGTGGCTACTTCTGGGATAATTAGAGGTCCCTAGAGGGCCTGATGTATTAGGGTTTCCAGAAAACATGGCTCTGGAATGTTAAGTCCGGGAGACAGGATATAAGAGATGGCATAGTAGATGACCAGCGCCATGTGCCGACATGTTCCAAGCCCTCCGTACAGCTGACTGGCATGCCCCCGACACGCTCTCACAATCACTGACATACCTACCTCACAGCCTTGCAGGAGCCCTTCCGTACCACTCACACTTCATATGGAGGAACAGTTGGTTGTGCAAACATTCTGGGAAGAGATATCTCAACGAAGATATAGAATAGTGTCTCCGGTTCCACAAAAGTGGAGAATTGTCACATACTTGTTTTTATCAACTTCAGAAATGATAAGGAGAATCACAGACTTGCAAATGGAAAAAAAATTAAACCTTTCAGATGAAAGAGAATCTGAGTGGCTTAACTGTGCAGCCTACTGGGTTACAGAGGCAACCCCCTTTGTTTCTATCAAATGAACTTCATTGAAAGGAGGAAACTCTATCAAATTTCAGGAATTCACAGTACAGTGTATCAGAATAGAGATGAAAACTTCCAGCTTATGGTTTAGAAAGACTGAACAAGGCCAAGAAAAAATGAAATGGTACATTTTTCAGAGTGACCCTCTTTAGAGATGGCCTTTAAAACAGAAGGCCAGACTGTTGAGGAGAGAATGTGGAGAGAGTATCAAACAGGAAAACCAAGTCCTATCCCTGGCTCTACCAAAACCAGCTATGTGACCTTTCTACCCTTTACTTTTACTTCCTAGATTTTCTAGGCTTTTTCTTTGTAAAATGAAAGAGGATAACTTATTTTTTTTTCTATAAAAACAGAGTCCCCAGTTACCATGGGGGATTACATTCCAAGAGAGTACCAAACCCTATATATACCCTATTTTTTTCCTATATGGATATACCTATGATAAAGTCTAATATATATTTGGCACAGTAAGAGACTAACAACAGTAACAAAATAAAAGAATTATATGTGGTAATGAAATTTATGAGAAAGTGGTCTCGTTCAAAAAATCTCATTGTGCTATATTCACCCTTCTTCTTGTGATGATATGAGATGATAAAATGCCTGCATTAGGAGATGAGGTGAGGTGAGTGACATAGGGTGACGTAGCCTAACACTAGGCTTCGGGCAGATCAGACGTAGGATCATCTGCTTCCAGACTATGGTTGACTGTGGATAATTGGAACTGCTGAAAACAAAACTATGGATTTGGGGGACTACTGTATCATAGGGTGACTGTATTAAAATATGAGCTCCTTGAGAATTGGGATTCTGTCTATTAATTGCTTCCTGAGGTATGCATCTTTTAACAATGTTTTATTGTGGGGCGCCTGAGTGGTACAGTCAGTTGAGTACTGGACTCTTGGTTTTGGCTCAGGTCCTATTCTTAGTGTTGCAGTATTTATCTCTGCATCAGGCTCTGCGCTCAGCACAGAGTCTGCTTGAGATTCTCTCTTCCTCTCCCTCTGCCTCTCCCACTTGTGCTCTCTCTGTTTCTCTCTAAACTAAACAAGTAAATTTTACAAAAAAAATGTTCAGTTGAAGTATAACTACATACTGAAAAGTGTTCAAATCGTAAGAGGTCAGCTTAATGAATTTTTCATCAAATGAATATGAATGCACTCATGTAATCATTACCAGCTAACAACAAATAGAACATGACCGACTGTTTGCTTTATTAGTTTTCTGCTCACAGGGAATGCTCAGCAAATAACAAGTTAGTCAATGGACATGACCCAATCATCTTTTTCTCACAACAGTCTCTGTACCTTGTTACTCTATTCATAGTGGTAATTTTGTGCTGAATAATCCACCCAGTCTTTTAGAGTCTTAGGAGAATAACAGATATTTGTTGAAAGAATAAATGAATGAGTATTGAAGCAAACAATTATGGCAAAGCACTTAGACAACAAAGAAGGAAGAAATCTAACTGTAATCTTGTTAGACTACATCGTGTTTGCTTTCCTGTTTCCTGTCACCGGGTCACTGTGTGGTAAGAGCAGAAAGGCCTTTAAGCTCCACTGTCACTCTTCTTGGTCCAAAGTATGAAGGAAAATGTGAACATCAAGTTCCCCTGGGGCTTCTAGAAGAGTCTCCTTTCCTAAGAGAGACAGTTTGCACCGGATCAGAATTTATGGAGACGAGAGTTTAGTCCCGGTTCTGATGCGACCTTCTGAATCACAAGATCTTGGACAGAAGTAGACCAGGTCTCATCTGGACAATTGCTAAAATTCATTCCTGCCCTAAGAGTCCAAGGACCCACTCTTTGCAATGACTGGCTGTTGCCCACAGAGCAGATGCAAATAAACTGGAACCCCACCATAGTGAGCCTCTGACACAGGGCCACACCTCTATGAGCTTGCTGATCCAACCAACCAGGGCAGAGATGAATGCTTAACTCAAATGTGAATTGTTGCCTTGCATAAGAGCAATTTAAAGATTAGGGAGAAAAAAATTCCCTGCAGACCATCCCTCTGCCATCCAACTGAACAGGCAGCTTTGATGAGCAATCCCTCCACTGCTCCAAGCGGCCAGCTTTGTTCTTTTGCCCACTTTGCTGATGCAGGTTTCTGTGCAGATCTCACCTACCTAACACTCCTCTGTGGATAGATGGGGCAAGGATTGCAGAGACAGTCATTGGGAAGACCCCGGGGCTTTGACCCTGTGGACGGATACCTGTGACAAGTCACCACACCTTTATACCATCTCAGCTGCGGTGGGTGTTATTCCTAGATGTTCAGGAAGAGAAATTAACTGTAGCTACAGAGAGATTCAGGAAACAGTAAGACATCAACAACATGGGGAAATTGGAAATGTTCTGTTTCAGCCTTTTATTGTTTTTTTTTAAGATTTTATTTATTTATTTGACTGACAGAGATCACAAGTAGGCAGAGAGACAGGCAGAGAGAGAGAGAGGAGGAAGCAGCCTCGCCGAGGAGCAAAGATCCCGATGCGGAGGCGCCATCCCAGGACTCTGGGATCACGATCTGTGTCGAAGGCAGAGGCTTTAACCCACTGAGCCACCCAGGCACCCCTGTTTCAGCCTTTTAAAAACACATTTTAGCATGTATTCGTGAGATTAGGCCATGGTAGTCAGTTCTCTTTAAAAGCAAATTTGGGGGCATCTGGGTGGCTCAGTCGGTTGAGCCTCTGCGTTTGGCTCAGGTCATGAATCCAGGGTCGTGGGCTCCAGCCCCGCGTGGGGCTCCCTGCTCTGGTGGGGCGCCTGCTTCCCCTTCTGCCTCTACCCCTGCTAGTGCTTTCTCTCTCTCTCTCTCAAATAAATAAATAAATAAATAAATAAATGAAAGCGAATTTCTGTCTATGGCTCTGTTTTGGGTGGATGATTATAGCGTGCGCATGCGCGCAGCCCTGCCAGTTTCCCTTACCTTCTAACTGCTGACGCGAGTCTGGTAAAGAAGCCCTCAGTTTCTCACACAGTCGTAGGTTCCCTTTTTCTTACTGGACTGACGTTACCCTGCTAGGCCATTCAAGAAAGGAGAGCTTGACAACTGAGGGGTTTTAATTGTGGGCTTGTGATCAACTACGCATAAATAAAGGAACTGAGATACAGTCGTCCATTAAGTTATGTTCTGGGTTCTGAGGCATGTGATTCTGAAGCAGGTTCCAAGCCTAGACACATGTCTGATGCTAAAATATGATTTCCAGGCTGAGGTTTGACTTTGAGACCAAAGATTTCAAATTCTAACTTCGAACACCAAATCAGTGGCTGGTGACTATGAAATAATCTCCTTCCTTAAGGCCAGACACAGGAAGCAGGGTTTTTGTGTTTCAAATACAGTCTTTATGCATAGATTTTATTTATATAAAATGTTTATCCGGAGTTTTTATAAACAGTATTTACCCAAGTTATTTGTTTTTTAATTCTGGAAATAAACATGCACAAAACTTTGCAACTAGAATCCAGACTCACTGGGTTTGCAAGTAATATTATCTAGATATGTTGATTGTATTTGTGGGAGAAACAGTTGATTTTTTTTTTAACCCAATGAATGAACTTGATGAGAATATTTAAAAGACTAAGGAGTTGTGTATCCCAAAGAGCATGTTTTTTTCACCCAATTTCTCTTTCACAAATTGGTTAGCACATTCCTCTCTAACTCCATGCAAGATTCTGGAAGGGTCTGAGGTATTGCCTTTCTGTTAATTGGCCAGAATAACAAGGTAACTTTTCTAGAGCCGCAGAAGTCAATGGGAAAAATTATGTTGCAAAAATACCAAATTACATAAGGTTATATAAAAAGTCAGCTACAAAAGCAAGGCCTTAAAGTTTCTGGCTTTTTGCTGTCTGCCCCTCTTTGAGCGTTGGTGTGTGTGAACTATCAGCGTTTGAAGGGTCCTTGGACCAATACCCCTGCCATGTTGTTTCTCATTTCTCCTCAGTACTGGCTTAGGTGTTCACAGGAATTTATAGTTAGAAAGAAACTCTATAGAGGCCAATACTGAAGGTCTCTCAGTTTAACAAGATTAGAAACGATATAAAGTAAATGGTGTGGTTTTCATAAGGGAGAACTAGGCTGTCGTTGGTCAATTAAGTGCACTGTGGAATTCTGCCTAGTGATGGACAATAAGCAACAACTAAATTTCTTTCGATTAATTTTCAAACCTTCACCAGCTAGGAGTCGCTACACATTTACTACTCTCCCCATTTAAAAAACAACAACAAATCTGGGAGTTCATTTCCAATCCATCTTTTGCACCCTTCCAAAGTCCCCCAGTTCCGATAGACGAGAGTCCACAGACATCTACGTCTGTATAATAAAGAAAATCTGGAAAAGCAGCATTACTGTTTAATTTAGAATACTTCCCACAACATTGTTGGCTATTCTCAAACAGAATTAGAGAATTTCATTGCTGTGGGAACATGTTTAAAATAACCGTCATGTGTCAGAATCATCTGTCTCTATTGTCTTGAGATATTAGATTTTTAAAGGCTCAGGTGTATTTCTCTCTCTCTCTCTCTCTCTCAAGTATATGGTTCAAATATGGCATCTCTATGATAGCATGATAGAGTTCATTTCTGGTTAGTTAGAAATCAGTATGTTTTAGGAATGCTCTACTGGATTCCTATGTAAGAAATAGCCATTTCCCATGACCATTTCTTACCTGCTAAGTTTGGTGGAGGATATGAATTATTTTGTCAGTGATGGCAGCTCTTCTGTCCGATCCCTCAGACGGTATGGCTGGGGATAGTTCTGCACAGCTCCAATAGGACAACCCCTACCCAATGCCCTTTATCCCAGAGCACTTCCCAATCACATGGTCGCAAAGGAATCCCTTAGTTCTTGAAATAAAGTAAGACAAAGGTACTGTTTAACACTACAACTAGGACCAACTACTGTGAAAAGCACTGATAAATCCTATTATCAACTGAAGTTGTGGGAGACAAATTCGAGTGGGTGCCCCGCTTCCACCAATTTCCCCAATGGCCCAGACTGTGCTATTTCATCCACTCTGCTACTCTCATGGAGGGTCCACATTGCCCCCTTGGTCACAGCTATTGACCTAAGTAAGGGTAGATATCTGATACAAAGCAGGCTAATCACCGCAGCTCAGGTATACTTGGCCATAATGATTGGTCCAAGGGGAAGACATGTGATCTGAGTTCATTCTTCTATGAAATTTTTCACATCCAAGTTTAAGAAAAATCCTTTTCTCTTGGGTGATGAGGTCATTAGGATGTGAGGCTAGAAATGGATCAGAAGCAGAGATAAGAGAAAGGGAGGGTCCTGAAGCCATCTGAGTTGCTGGTTCTAGAGTCTCACTGTTCCTCAGACTGCCCTGTGCCCTACCTTCCTGAACTTGGTGGTTCAGCTCTTCCTTCCAGTTAATCACCTTTCCGTTTAAATTACTCATCACTAGCACTTGAGTAAGACACGTATCTTCAGTAAGACACATTTCGAAAAGAGGACTTTACAATCACTCTTCGTGGTAGGGAAGCATCCCACCATTTGCATATATTTACAGATTTTTCAAGTAATCCTCTATTATTGGACATTTAGATAACTTAAAGTCTTCCTGCATCATAAACAATGCTGTGATAAACCTCCTTATACATAAAATATTGTACACATCTCTGATTGTTTCATTAGGCTTTCTCCTAAAACAAGGTGTACTTTGAAAGCTTTTGATATGTTGTCACCAGATCTTCCTGAGAGCTTTTTTTATTTTTAATTTAAGTCTACTTAGCATACAGTATTATATACAGTATTATATTTCAGGTGTACCATGTAATGATTCAACAATTCTATCCATTACTCTGTGCTCATCACCATAAATGTACTCTTAATCTCCTTCATCTATCTCGCCCATCCCCCAGCCAGCTCCGCTCTGGCAACCCCCAGTCTGTTCTCTATACATTTCTCTGAAAGCCTTTGATACATGAGCACCAGATTTCCCTGACAAACATTTGTATTTAATGTGCCTTTCCAACAGCAGTCTATGCAACTGTCTGGTTTTTTTCACGCTGTCACCACCTCGGGATATGTTTGTTCTGTTTCTGTAATATGTTCCTCAATTTTCTAAGCAAAAAGTGCTAACTCATTGTTTTTTCACTTGGCACTTCTTGGGGAAAGCAGGTCATTCTTCTAAAGAAGGCCTGGGTTTCCATCACATTTTAGAACCCCACGCTAGTGGTGCTCTTTTCGCTGCACTGAGCCTCGTTGCTGCCTGACTCACCATGTCAAAATGAGAACAGAGTTTCCTGACATCGGAGGGTTTTGTCAAAATATCACGTTGCCTAATTTTAATCCAAAATACCAACCCTTTTCATGCTGAGAGCAGAAGAAGAGAAGTCATCGAGAAAACATCCTGAGAGATGATAGCAGGTAGCGGGAGCACCTTTGCTTTATTTTGTTGGGTTTTGTTCCATTTAGACTTAGTGATTGAGGGGGATGGGCAAGCTCTTTTACTGGCAGAGAAACTGACCCTAAGTTTCTCTTCCTAAGGAGGAGATTTTCTTTTGACTCATATTGCACTCAGTTGTTTTTTTTTTAATGCTCTCACAATAGTTTGTTCTTTTGCTATGGAGCTGGGATGACCTTGGATTTCACAGAGGCACTTTTCAGGACTCTTCCACGTCATCCTTTTCCAAAGCGTTTGCAATGTTTGACCGCCCAGTGCTCCCACAACGGACTGAATGACACACTTTCTCTTTCCTTTGCAGTGATTCCAAATAGGGTGCATTTGCACTCCCTTCCATTGGCAGCAGGCTAAAACTAGCATGACATTGTCAGAAGTTGAACTTGGTGAACTCTGGGATTCTCGAGAAGAGCCTCCAAGTGAAGACAGGCCATGTTTCACAATTAAAAACTTGGGGAAGTGTCCTTTAGAGTAACCACTGTTGACTTCTGTGCTGCTGTTGTCCAAAACCAAAAGCCCCTTTTGTGCCTATGTGGCATGAATGTGATGTGGCCAAAGAATTAGCTGAGGCTTAAGATTCTCACCGTGTCTGTGCAGTATGAGAAAGAAAGGAGGGAACTATTTTCATTTTATTTTTTGATTAAGTGTGTGTTGACCTAGCTTTCAGTGGTTGGGAGAATTATCACGTGAAAAAGATTTTTAATATAGTTAAGTCTGTCCTAATATATCAAGAGATTTAATTAAGGCATATTGGTTTGCATTTCTAATTAGTCTATCTTTTTGTATATATGAAAAAATATATGTATGTATGTATATATATTTTTTTTAAATATATATATATATATATAAATAAAAATTTATTTATTTGACAGAGAGAGAGCACAAGTAGGCAGAGAGGCAGGCAGAGAGAGAGGAGGAAGCAGGCTCCCCGCTGAGCAAAGAGCGTGATGTGGGGCTCGATCCCAGGACCCTGGAATCACGAGCTGAGGCGAAGGCAGAGGCTTTAACCCACTGAGCCACCCAGGCACCCTGTATGTATATATTTTTATACATACATATGAAAAGCACAGACTGATTCAAAAGTGAAAATCCATATGCCTTGATGCAATCTTATTTTAACCTATTACATCAATAATAGCGATATTTAAATACAAAGATGGTAGGTGTGTAGCCCCAACTCAATCCCTCCTAAGTTTTAAGGTTCCTTCTCTCTGTTTTTGTCCACTGCTATACCTTTACCCTAAACTCACATCAGTACCACCATCCCCCTAAAGTAGGTATAGAAACCTACTTTATTTGAATAAGAAAATTTAGAGATTTCCAGAAGAAAGCAAAAAAACAAAAAACAAAAAACAAAGAAAAACAAAAAAAAAACCTATCTGGAGCTGGAAACAGAATGGCTTATAGGCTATAGGTTTTTAAATTTAACCTTGGTACAAGTCACAGCTTCCCTGGATCTCAGTTTTCACATTTATAACAGGAAAGGGATCTAGTATTCTCTATAGTGGTATTCAGTTTTACAATTAGAAGTTATAACACAGGCAGACATGTCTGGGGAGCCAGGTCCCAAGTTCCTCTTTTCTAAAGCTCTAGGCACTTCCCCTTCTCTTTCTGGATTTTAACCCAATTTCCCTCTAGCTCATCACCCTCTAATGGGACCAGATGGTAGTGTTAACAACTACCATTTCCTGATGTCTGTTCTAAGCCAGCATGTATCTGAGGTTCAGAAGGGTGGATTAAGTTGCTCTGTGAGCACCCAGTCCAGGAATGGTAGAACCTGGACTTGAACCCACATTGTCAAGCTCCAAAGCCATGATATTTACCACCATGCCCTGTCGGTCTCCCAGTAGGCCTGTGATTTTCAAATGTGTTTTGGGCACTGAAATGTTTTAAGTGGAATCGTCCATAAAACCTCAAAAGTAGAGCGGCTTTGGGTTAAGTAGAGTGGGAATGTGAGTATGGGCCCCTTTGCCTCATCTACAAGCCTAGGTTGGCCTCACTGTGCTTTTACAGAACTCTAAACTGCATGACATGGCTAAGAAACACGATACTCTCATGACTACACACGGTTATGATAGGGCAACATGCACCTTGTCTCCTTTCCAGAGTTTTGGGGTGAAGCTCAAGCAATCAGTGTCCACAGAGGCAGAGGCCCAAGAGCATGACTCACAGTGTAAGTAGCAATTCCAACAGCCAAAGAGCCAGTAGAGGAGCCCTATTTTAATATTTCCTTTGGGGGCCATGATGATGTTATCAGGAAACAAGCAGTTTCTGCATTTCCTTTGTCTTGACTCCATCACATTTTTAAAAGACATAATAAGTAGGAACCTTTGGGCCCTCGTTTCTGGAGCACCACTGCCATTATCATTGCCAAGTTGATTAGTGTATCATTTTCCTAAAGTTTAACATAATGGTCAAGTGTGAGGACTTTGCTATGAACAAGCCTAGTTTTCCATTCTGACCCCACCAATTGCTGAGTGGGTTTTGACCAGCTATCTAATTAAGATCCCATTTTCTCATCTTGAAAATGAGATAAAGTAAGGAAAACCCAGCACAATATCTATCACAATAAAGGTTAGCTATTAATATTGTAAGTTACTGAAACATATTCTTCTAGTTATAAGAAAATGAGAAGAATCAGTATTTCCAAAAAGTTTATTAATATATCTGGTAATCTAATTATTCAAAGATGGACTCCTCTCTTTAAAAACGTTTTTTTTAGGGGCTCCTGATGACTAAGTCACTTAAGCATCTGACTCTTGGCTTTGGCTTAGGTCTGATCTAACGGGTCGTGAGATAATGGAGCCTGGTGTGAGGTTCCGCATTCAGTGTGGAGTGTGCTCGAAGATTCTCTCCCTCTGCCCCTCCCCTTCCTCAAATAAATAAATAAATCTTTAAAAACTTTTTTGTTTGTTTGTTTGGATACTCCCCTGAATTGCATCTAAATTTTTTGTTTTTATGACTGCCACAGTAAGTCTAGTTAACATCATCAGGACACATGGTTACAACTTTTTTCCTCATGAAAAGAACTTTTAAGATCTACTATCCCTTTTTTTTTAATAGTAGAAGGAATTTTATTTTTTTAAAGATTTTATTATTTATTTGATAGAGAGAGAGATCATAAGTAGAGAGGCAGGCAAAGAGAGAAGGAGAAGCAGGCTCCCTGCTGAGCAGAGAGCCCGATGTGTGGCTCGATCCCAGGACCCTGAGATCATGACCTGAGCTGAAGGCAGAGGCTTTAACCCACTGAGCCACCCAGGCGTCCCAAGATCTACTCTCTTAACATGATGCAATGTACAAGACGGTGACCATAGTTAATAATAATACTATATTTTATATTTGAAAGTTGTGGTTGAATTTTGCATGAGGTCTCTTTCTCAGGTATGTAATATTATGTCATATGGGGTGTGACATAATTCCATGTTTCTGGGAGTCAGTTGTGCCATTACAAAGACAGATCTTATAATGATCAGAGTTTAGGTGAATTTTATTATCTATTGATAGCTAAACCCAAGGTATTTTTTTTTAAGATCTTATTTATTTATTTGAGAGAGAGTGAGAGAGGGGTAGGGGCAGAAGGAGAAGCAGACTCTCTGCTGAGCAGAGAGCTCTATCCCAGAACCCCGGGATCATGACCTAAGCCAAAGGCAGAGGCTTAAGCAACTGAGCCACCCAGGTGCCCGTAAACCCCAAGGTTTAAAGAGAATTTGGAAACTCCTTTTCCTATTTCTCTCAGCCAAATGAAAACTGGAGTTATAGAAACCAAACTTCTGTGTGGCAGGTTTGGGAATCACTAATGCATGCTTAACATGTAGCCATGTCTTCCAGTGGTAGCAAAACTTGCTTTTAGGTCTTTAGTGCTCCAGAAATAATTAACGCTTTAATAAAACCTGAAACGTCAGTGTTCTCATGAAGAATCTGCTTTCAATGCCATTGCCTCCTGAAATACCCTAGTCCCTTTCCACTTGTGGACTGGTATATTTATAGTACCCACAATTTGTCATTCAATTTTGATTGTTGAATTAGGTGTGCTTGGAAGACATATGAGCACAGAACCAAGTCTCCATCACTAACTGGCTCCAGCAGCAGATAAATAGGAAGAGAAGAGGATTTATTTTGACTGCAGGGGTAAAAAAAAAAAAAAAGTAATGTATAGCCCATCTGAGCAGATGAGAGTCAGGGGTGAATGTGTAGAAGAGACAGATGGCGGTGAGTAAAGAGAAGGAGGCTAGAAGTTTTTTTTGTTTTTTTTTTTTTTTTAAAGATTTTATTTATTTATTTGACAGGCTAGAAGTTTTACGTAAGAAACGATTTAATCAGAACACCAGGGACTTGAAGCCGATTTGAAAGGCATTATTTGAAGGAAGTCTGACTTGGTCTCTATGGTGGCAGTGGGATTGAGAAGACTTGGAGCAAATTCCTAGAACTTTTGGCTACAGAAGTTATTTAATATTCATCGAATATGTGTATTGACTTTTTTTTTAACTGAGCTTTTTTTTTTTTTTTTTTTACATTTTCAAATACTTTCAAATACCTGATGTGAAAGTCAATCTTTGTAAACAGCCAATCAATAAGCGTCCTTACAGGCACATGTAGGCATAGCATTCTTAGCCCAGGGTTCTTTCCTAGTTGTTCATTCATTCAGGTGCCAGTGTTCTAACCTCAGCACCCTCCCCTGAGCTTACCTACTTGGCCCCTGTTGATGGACAAGTGGGTAGTTTCCAGTTTGGGGCTATATTACAGATACAGCTGCTATGAATATTTGTAACAGGTCTTTGTATGGACATAGGCTTTCTTTTCTCTTGGGTAAATAAATACCAAAGGGTAAATGGCTGAACTTTATAGTAGGCACATGTTTAATTTTCTAAAAAACTACTCAACTGTTTTCCAAAGTGGCTTTACCATTTTACACTCCCTGCCCCCCCAACCCAACCAGGAAAGCAAGATAGTTTCAGTTCCCCTACATCCTCACCAACACTTGGTGTGGTTTTTAATTTTTGCCGTTCAAAGGAATTGAGGTATCTCACGGTGTTTTAATTTGTATTTCCTTAATGAATACTGATGTTTTTGGTTTCTCTACTTTTTTTTTTCTTTCTTTCTTTTTTTTTTTTTACTTTTAACCTATTTTTTCTTAATTTGCAGAGCTGGTGTCTTGAAGGCAGCATATAGCCAATGTGATACTTTTGCATTTTACCTGTGATGTGGAGACCATATATATTTAATGGGGTTATCAGTATGGTTCAATTCTATCATCTTGTGATTTGTTTTCTATTTGTCCATTTGTTCTCTCCCATCATTTCCTATTTTCTGCTTTCCTTTTTTTTTAATATTTTATTTATTTACTTGACAGACAGAGATCACAAGTAGGCAGAGAGGCAGGCAGAGAGAGGGGGGGGGGAGGCAGGCTCCCCGCTGAGCAGAAAGCCCCATGTAGGGCTCAATCCCAGGACCCTGGGATCATGACCCGAGCTGAAAGCAGAGGACTTAACCCACTGAGCCGCCCAGGTGCCCCTATTTTCTGCTTTTGTGTGTGTGTGTGTGTGTGTGTGATTCCATTATATCTCCTCTGTTTGCTAATTAGCCAAAATTCTGTTTTTTTTAAATTTAGTGATTGTTCCAGCATTTATAGAAACATTTTTAACTTACCACAGTCTACCTTGAAGTTGTATTATAACATTTCACCTATAGTATAAGAAGCTTATAATAGTACCTTTCTATTTTTACCCTTCTAGACTTTATACTATTGCCATGCATTTTACTAATACATATGGTATAAATGCCACAATATATTATTACTACTTTTTGTTATTTTTTTAAAGGTAATTATCTTTTAAGGGATGTAAATATGAAGAAACTATGTCTCTATGTACATTCATGTAGTTATAGTTACTTTTTCTGATGTAGTTCATTCCTATGCATGACCATATTTGAACAAATAAGATGGGTTCCAAGGATTCTAAGTAATTTATGTAGATACTTCTTTCCCAAGGAGAAAGAGATTAATTCCCCAACCCTCAAGGGTAGTCTGGGCTTTGTGACTTAGGAGAGTATGGAAAGCAGAGGAAAAACAAGTCACTGTACAGTGGAGAAGCCTGGCAAACTCTACCCTGACCAGGTGGCCAAGGTTAATATCATGAGTGTTAAGTCATGTTGATAGCATGTACCCTTGGTGTGATGTAATGAAAATAGCACTTTACCTCCATGATCATCTTGTCAAGAACCCATAGCTCAATCTAACTATGAGAAAAATATCACACAAACTTCAGTTGGGGAACATTTTGCAAAACACCCAACTACATTCCTCAAAACTGTCAAGATCATCAAGAAAGGAAAGTCTGAGAAATAGTTTCAGACCAGAGTAGTCAAGAGACATGATGACTATATACAATGCAGTATCCTGGATGAGACCCTGAGATAGATAAAGGACATAACTAATAGCCAAATAAACTTCAGCGTTTAGTTAATGTAATGTAGTAATACTGGTTCCTTAGTTATGACAGATTGACAACAGCCATCTAATATGTTAACAATAGAAGAGACTCGGTAGAGGGTATGCAGGGAATCTTTCTACTAATTTTGTAACTTTTCTGTAAATCTGCAGTTATTCCAAAATTGATAGTTTACTTTGAAAAAAGATTTTGATACCAAATGTAAAAAATCTTTTCTATTTATTTGTGTAGTTACCGTATCTGGTCACATTCATTCCTTTGTGCAAATCCCTATTTCCTTTTCAGATCATCTTTCTCCTGCCTGCAGTTTTTCTTCTAACTTTTTTTGTAGTGTACTTCTGCTGATGATGTATTATTTCAGCTTCTGTGTGTCTGACACTGTCTTATTCATCCCCTTTTTTGGAGAGAGGGAGAGAGGACACATGGAGGGGAGGGTAAGAAGGAAAGGGAGAGAGAAAATCTTAAGCCGGCTCCACACCCAGCACCGAGCCCTTCATGGAACTCAATGTCATGACCTGGAGGTCATGATCTGAGCTGAAATCAAGAGTCGGACACTTAACTGACTGAGCCACCCAGGCACCTCTCACCCAATTTTCGAATGATAATTTTGCTGGGTACAGAAGTCTAGGTTGGCAGTCTTTTTTTAGTACTTAAATGCGTTGCACCATTATTTTCTCACTGGAATTTTTTCTAACCAGGGCTACTTTGTCATTATTATTTTCATGCTTTAGTGTCGTTTTCTTCATGTTACTTGTACATGGCTTTCATTAAGCTTCTTGGATTTGTGGATGTATATGTTTCATCAAACCCGGAAATTTTCAGACATTATTTCTTCGAATAATTCTCGTCCCCACTTCCCATTTTCAGGAACTCTGCTGACATGTCAATTAGGCCCTATTTTAAAGTTGCTCCAGAGCTCACTAATGATCTTTTTACCTTTTAAAAATTGTTTTTTGTCTCTGTGTTCCATTTAGGGCACTCTCTATTGCTGTCATCAAGCTCACTAACCATTTCTCCTGCTGTATCTCATCTGCCATTTGGCTTTGTCACTTATATGACTTCTGTACTGCTGCATGAAAAATCACCACAATCTTAAAAGATTAAAACAGCATACATTTGTGATCTCACATCGTCATGGGTCAGGAGTCTGGTGCCAGGATGCTGGGTCCTCTGCTCAGGGTCTCCCAAGGTTGTCAGCTGGAAGCATCCTTATAAAGCCAGCTCAGGAAATATACCCTTGCAACCTCCTCCAAGTTGTTGGCAGAATTCATATCCTCCAGGTTGTGAGCAAAGGTCCCCATTTTCTTTTTGGCTGACAGCTGTGGGCAGTTCTCACCTCCTGGAGGCTGCCCCCCATTCCCTGCCACTTGGCTCTCTCTATAGCATAGCAGTTCACAACCTGTGTGTCTGCTTCCCAAAGCCAGCAGGCTTCCTGTTTCTTTGACAGACTCCTCTGAGTTCTCAGGCCTACCTGCATCATCTCCCTTTTGGTTAGCTAGAGTGAGCTGATTTGGGATTTTGATTATACCTGAAAAATTCCTTTTGCCATATATGGTAACATAAGTGTTGGAGTTATATTCTATCATATTTGCAGTCCCTTTCACACTCAAGGATGTGTATGCCAAAGGACAGTCTTGGGACCATCTTAGAGTTCTGCACACCACACCCATGCATTTTTCATCTCAGACATTTTATGTTTCATCCTTGGAAGCTCCATTTATGTCTTTTAAAAATTGTATATCTTCCCAGTCTACTTAACCAATGAGCCTATACAATACAACTGTAAGAACTGTTCTAATGTCCTCATCTTCTAACATCAAACATCTAACATGTGTCAGTTCTTGATCAGTTTCTACTGATTTTTATTTTCTTCAATTTTCTGCCTCTTTCTGTGCCTGAGAATCTTTACTTAGATGTCAAACATTGTGTATTGTGCCTTACTGTGTGATGGACTTTTTACGTAAATAAAATTATTTAAATAAATAAAAATGCAAGAGATTTGCCATCTTAATAATTTTTAACTGTGTGGTTCAGTATTCCACATTGTTGTGCAAGAGATATTTATTTGAGAGAGAGTGAGAGACGACATGAGAGGGGTGAAGGTCAGAGGGAGAAACAGACTCCCCATGGAGCTGGAAGCCCAATGCAGGACATGGTCCCAGGACTCCAGGGTCATGACCCAAGCCGAAGAGAGTCGCTTAAACAACTGAGCCACCCAGGTGTCCCCTCTAGAACTTTTATTCTGAGGAACTGAAACTCTATGAAACTGAACAATTCCTCCATTTCCCCCTCTCCCCAGTCCCTTGGCAACTGTCATTCTACTTCCTTCCTATTTCTATGACTGGAACTAATTTCGACACCTCAAATGAGTGGAAGCATACCAGTATTTGTCTTCTTGTAACTACTTGTATGCTACTTTCACTTAGCATCATGTCCTCGAGGTTCATCCATGTGGTAGCACGGGACAAAGTTTCCTTCTTTTTAAGGCTGAATAGTATTCCATCATATGCATATACCACATTCTGTTAATCTCTCCACCTATTGAACTTTTGCATTACTTTTACATCTTGGCTGTTGTGAATAATGTTGCTGTGAACCTTGATGTGCATATACCTCTTCAACATGCTGCTTTTTGTTCTTGTGGATATATCTACCCAGAAGTAAAATTGCTGGGTCACATGATAATTCTATTTTTTACTTTTTGAGGAACCACCACACTGTTTTCTAAGGAGAGTGCACCAGTTCCTCTACGTCCTCATCAACGCTTGTTGTTTTCTGGCTTTTTGATAATAGCCATCCTAATGGGTGTGAGGTGATAGCTCATTATAGTTCGAATTTGCATTTCTCTGACGATTAGTGATGGTGAGCAACTTTTCGTTTGCTTGTGGATGGGTACTTTTTTTTATTCCCTTATATATTCTTGAGCCTTGTTTTGAGATGCAGCTGTGACTTGGAAGCAGTTAGATCCTTTCAGATCCTGCTTTTATGATTTGTTAGGTGGGTCTAGAACAAACCACATGCTAGGGCTAGAGAGTCTTCACCACGGAGGCAAGACCCTCCAAAGTACTCTACGCAACTCCCCATCAATGGTGGGATTTCACCTTCTAGTAGGGACAGGCACTATTCTTGGCTCTGCTTATGTTGGGCACTGCTTCCTCCAATCCGTTTAGATGGTTCTTTCTTTGACACAGGCAGTTTCTTCGTCTGTGTCTGCAGATCTGCTGCATGCTCTGCTGCTTTTCCTTCTGCAGCCCTTCTCTCCAATATTGTATCCTGAGAACCACTGTCAGGTTCTCTCGGGTCACTCCTCTCCATCTCCTACACTCCACCTCCCAGACTCCACCAGGATTCTCCTTCCCTATGCTATGGTCTGAAAACTCTCCCAGGACAGTCAGCCAGTCAGTCATAGGGTCCCCTTTGTTGGTTCCCATCTTGGGGATTGCTCTTCTTTGTTGCCTGACATCCAGTATCTTGAAACTGTTGTTGCCTACATTTTGCTTTTTTTTTTTTCTTTAAATCTGGTCTTTGTTACTCCATCTTGGCAAGAAGCAGAAGTCACGGGGACTTATCAAAATATAATGAAATTTTAAAACTACAACAACAGTAAAAACCATCCCCTTAAAATTTTTAAATTAAAAACCGAGGTGCTACAACAGGGATAGTGTCATGAACTCCACGATGTTAAGGACGTCGTGAACTTCACAGCAAATGAATTTGATGTAATCAGAGGAAGGTTATATAAACACCAAATAAATATTCGACATTTCTGCAACCCAAATGTCATTTCCTATGCAGCTTTCATCTTTGGCATTACGCGTTGGTAACTACAAAAGTAGATCCAGGTGTGAGCATGCCAAAGTACACTGCATTGGGGTTATACTTTTCCCATTGGCCCGATCAAGAATTTACTCTTTGGTTATTTCTGACACTTCCCAAGGGGGTCCTCCCATGTGTGTCTGAGTCAGTCCCTCAGCTGCACTTACTCCACAGCACCTGCTACCTCCTCAGCCAGTCCCAGCTCTAGTTCCTGCTTTTGGTATTTTTGCCCAAGAAGTGCCTTCTGGAATCATTATCGAGGCCATGGCTAACCATGCCAATTGTGAGGGCCCGTGTCCGTGCCAGGGGAGCCCCGCAAACTGCCAGCCTTGAGGGCACCAAGACAGGGCCAGGTTTCCCACAGAGGCAGGGCTCCCAAACGGTTGTGAATGGGCTCCACTTTGGACCTTTGACCCCTTCCAGAATCTTTGTCTCTAATGAAAGCAGTTCAGTCCTCCAATATAGCTGCTGGCCCTGTCAGGCCACCTCATATAGACATTCTGACTTTTGGGGCACTGAGGTTGTTGGGTCTACATCCTTAGCTGGATGCGTCATTAAGAAGTTATTCTTTGATCATCCAGCAGGAACTGAGAGCAAATCCACCTTCCCTAGGCGATCTGGCAGTCCTCATTGGCAAGTACAGAATAAGGTGCTCTCCCATACCTTAGTCTGTATGGAACCCCACCTTTCACATGTTAAAGAAGACACACCCGCTCTAAGTCAGACACAGCTGTGGTCTACTTCCTTCTCCCACTCCCCTCCCAGGCTTCCGCCAACAAATTGGTACTGGAGTTTCATTTCCTTTGCTGTCTTGGACCTTCCTTTCCACTGTGATTATAAAAACATTTATTAGAGAATAATTTATTCCTCAGGCACATTAATGGAGTCCAGATTCTGTTTGTATAACATGGACAGACAGATGTGCAGTGTATTGTGCTA
The DNA here is from genome assembly GCF_020171115.1 of Neogale vison. NCBI lineage: Eukaryota > Metazoa > Chordata > Mammalia > Carnivora > Mustelidae > Neogale > Neogale vison. The sequence goes on along the minus strand of NC_058102.1, from coordinate 131,714,467 downwards.
CTTTTAGATGAGCAACGTTGTTTACACAGAATTTTCCTGAGACCACCCAGCTCAGTTCACATGTAGTCTCCAGCCATTTCCAAGCCTGGCCTCCAGAGGCAAAGAAAAAATTTAATAACTCAGCGCCCCACCCAGTTTTGAAGACATGACTTAATACTGAAGGAATTTGCAAGCCTGCACTGCCAATCAACATGCCTACATCACATAAACCATCTTCTCTTGTTCTGAAAAATAAAAGGTGGCTCTAGAAGCATTCTGCTCTCAGACCTTCTCATGTGATACTTGTGTCTCATCAGATACCTGGAGAAGTTGGAGCGAAACTGTAAACCTAAAATGTAGTCATAGTAGATGCAATGCTTGACATTTGGTGTTCTAATTTCTTTGTATTCCATATATTTGACATTTGGTGTTCTAATTTCTTTGTATTCCATATAAATTGCCTTTTCCGTCTAGCTTTGTATTATGGCTGAGGATATTGTTAATGCAATTTTGCATGTAAAAAAGTTTGCTCCATTTTTTCGTAGCATTTGCATGTAGAGGCAATCTGCTTGCTCTCGACATATAAGGCAGGCAGTATTATCCCCATTTTTCAGATGAAGTAAATGAGAAATCGAGTGAGTTTGCCAAGGTGTCCCAGTGAGTAATTGCTTAAGGCAATCATTGTCTGGTCATAATCATTTCTTCTTGTACAGTCATGTTACTTGGAAACCATTACCTAATTTTAAATTTGGTTATCTTGAATTACATAGACATACTGGTATGTCTATGTAACTGTTACATATGTACATCACATGCACATTAAATATATTATGTACATTAACTTATGCTTTACCACAATGTAAGGACACATGTATTCCTTTCATCCGGTAAGCCCTAATTGAACATGAGTCAATGATTTGCACAGAAAGTTTGAACCAGGAAATACTACTCCAGGTTTCTTCTGTAAATACTGATAAATTTTAGTTACATGAGTGACTGGGGGTTACATAAGCAAAATAAAGTGAAGTAGAGCTTGATAGAGTGGAAAAACCACATAAATAAATGTTAAGATACCTTGGGGGTAAGCCTGGCTTTGTCATTAATTCACTCCCACACTCTCCCCTTTCTCTTTTATGGGTAACAGAAAAGGAAAATCCAATTCAGTAAATATTTATCAGGGGCCTACTCTGAGCAAAGCACTCTACATATGACATTGAACTTAAAGCTCACAACAATCCAAACAAGTAGGTGTTATTGTCCCCACTTTACAGAAAAGGGGAACACATCATGGTTCCTTTCTGCATGCAAGACATCTGCTCAGGGATAAGGAACCTACAAAGATGAAAGATCTAAAGTCTCTATCTTCAAGTTGCTTTTAGAAGAGCAGATATGAACAGATGCATAGAAAATGAGTGAAGAGGAATAATGTAACAAGGGTGGTAGGAATATATGCTTAATGCAAAGGAAACACCTTGGCAGGAGAAATCAATTCTGGCTGATGGTGGTGGTGGGATGAGGATCAGGTGATGACTTACAGTAAGAGTCGATTTTTAATTTGTACATCTAGGGAAGTTATGATTTTGACAAGCCAGGATGTGGCAGGAAGACCTTCTGGGTGGAGGGCGCATCCATAAGACACACGATGATAAAATGAGGGTGTGTGCTGGAGTTAGCCAGCAGATGGAACATAGACCCCAACCACTCAGAGCATGGCCTGCGGACCTGCCCCCTCCCTGTCACCTGGGAGCTCACGAGAAAGGCAGACTCTCGGGTCCCACCCCAGGCAGGATCACAGTCTGTGCAGGGGACTCCTGTGCACATTACAAGCACCTTGGCAGGGAGAGGAAGTCTAGTGCAGAGTCAGATAGAAAGGTAGATTCTGATCAGACCCAAGAGAAAAGCTGTAGAACGTATTGATTAGGTGGAGATTTTGGAGCAAGACAGGGGGTTATCCTGTTTTCAGCCCCTCACTTTCCATCTGTGTGGACTTGGGCACTGTAACTTAGCAAAGTTACTTGCATTGGGATGATAATAGTGCCTGTTACCCCAAAGGATTTTTTTAAAATGGACTTTATTTTTTTTTATTTTTTATTTTTTTATACACATATAATGTATTATTAGCCCCAGGGGTACAGGTCTGTGAATCGCCAGGTTTATACACTTCACAGCACTCACCATAGTAAATGGATTTTATTTTTAAGAGGAGTTTTCATTCACATCAAGGTTGTGGGGAAAGTACAGAGCATTCCCATGCACTCCCAGGCCCCACACACCTACAGCCTCCCCCCATCAACATCCTACACCAGAGATGTACATAGGTTACAACTGATGAACCTACAATGACACCCCATAACTCTTTGTTTGGACAAATGTGTAATGACATGCATCTATCATTATGGTATCCTAGAGTACTTATACTATTCTAAAAATCACCTGTGGTCCACCTACTCATTCCCCCCACCCTTACCAGCCTCTTTTACTATCTCCATAGTTTTGCCTTTCCCAGAATGTCTTATGGTTGGAATCCTAGAGTATATACCCCCATCAGATTGGCATCTTCACTTAGCCAGATGCTTTTAACCATCTTCCATGTCTTTTCGTGGCTTGATGGCTCATTTCTTTTTAGTACGGAATGATATTCCATTGTCTGGGTGTACCACAGTTTATCCTGTCAATGTACTGAAGGACATCTCTGCTGCTTCCAAGTCTTGGGAATTATGAATAAAACTGCTATAAACATTCAAGTGCAAGCTTTTGTGTGGACATAAATATTCAACTCCTTGGGTAAATACCAAGGAGAATGGCTTCTGGATGGTACCTCATGGGATTTTGCTTGGATTCATGTTCATGATGTGTTTTGTGTCATGCCTGGCACTTAGTAAATGTTCGGTAAATGGTTCTCAAAGTCAGCCTTGCCTCTAATATGAATGCAGAGGCACATACCATTATTTCTAAATGTTTAAGGTTTTGAAGCTTTATAGCTTTGTCCATGGCCAGGCTCATGTATCTACTCAGATCCCCTGAGCTAGAGACTAAAGGAGCTGCACTCATCCCTGCAGCCTGCAAGCCTGAGCAGAGTGGTGTGTCTGCTGGGCAGGGCAGGGCATAAGCTGGGCCCAGGACCAGCTTCTGGGTGGTGACTGAGCCTGCCTAAAACCGGCATGAGACTGACCCACTTAAGCTCTTCAGGGACTTGGGGAGGCTACGCTTTTCTCCCTTGTGCCTCTTTTTCCTGATTCTGGTGCCTCCAAGATGGTACCTTCTGAGTAGAGAGGCAGGAGGGAACATGGTTATCTGGGGAGACACCTGATTTGGGAGGTTTAGAGTCACCAACCTGAAAACATGTCAGCCCCTATTTTTCTGGTTTCCCGAGATAAGGCTGTGCTTTTCTCCACCACCATCCTCTCCCCACCCTCCACAAACTTGACCCTATAAGAGGGTTGAGGGCAAGCCCAGTTCAGCACACATGTCCCTGTTGCATAGTTCTTATTAGTTTAACAGTTACAGAACTTTCCAGAAACTCCCTTATAAGACCAAAAAGAAAAAAAGCAAATGTCTTTGTGTTTTGGTGTTTGTGATATGCAGAGGACTCTGGCTCTGAGGTGGGGCGGGATGGGGGGGGGTGGTGGAAATCAGATGCTATTATGCAAGCATGGGCATCTTCAGAAATGTTTTGAGCTGAGAAATGATACAAGATAGCGGAAGTTTTTGGACCCAGAGTACAATTGGGTGGGAAAGAAGATAGATCCAAGTTTAATACTAAAAAGTGGTGTGGGTTCTAGAGGTTTCTGTGGTATGCTATCTGTTGCCAGTTCTCTCCCTTGGTCCTCCCTGTTCACCACCCCTTCCCCTGGTAATCCTAAAACCAGTTCATGAGAGCTGGTTTAAGATTTCATTACTGTCGAACAACTATTTTCAGTTGTTATTGTTGTTGTTGTTTTTCAAGTTATAATTATAAATCTTCCCTGGGTATTTAGGAGGGGAAAATTGTATGGAGAAAATGGTCTTCCAAGAAAGAGTCAACCACTGGGATATGGCCATCCACATTTTAAAACACAGATTTTACCTAAATCTTTTGGGGTCACTCAGATGTTTCCAGAGGCTCCACTTGTTTGTCCTTCTGATCCATAATTTAAAAACACAACTTCAACCAAAACAACAGCCTATACCAAGATTCAAAACAGAAGGATATCCTGCTTCCAAGTTTTCAGAGTTCATGTAAAAAGAAGTCCCTGGATCTGTTTTCAAACTGTGTTTCCTCCTTCCTGGGGTCCTCTATAACTATATTAAAATAAAGGTTTATTTTCTTCTTCCTGTTCTCTTTTTCTTTTCTTTTCTTTCATTCTCTCACTCTTTCTTTTTCTTCTTCTTCATTTTCTTCAGACTATAGATTCTTCAGATCATTGTGGCCCCTTCTAACCCAGCTCCCCTTTATTTCTTATACAGAAAATAACCTTTTTCTGTTGGGTGGAGATTCCTCTTAGCTAACCCATACCCCTCTTGGAGACCGGGTGGAGTAGAATACCAATCACAATGGAGTAATAAATCATTGTCATTAAGCAGAAAGCCATTTTGTCTTCGAATAAAGTCACATCATGTTTGCAAAATCAGACACACCAAATTCAAGAGATGCAAAGTACACTTGTACTTTCAAATTAGTGAAACTGTACATGCTAACCTGTATGTTTTTTTTCCTGGCTAAAACACTAGTTTGGCTTTAAAATGTATCTTTTACTAATCATGAAATTCCTGTTATTAAGATATCTTAATAAATCATCTTTTCATATTTCTTGTGTTCAGAATTCACATGGATATGGTCATGTAGGTTTTTAAAAATATTGAGGAGACAAGGAACTGAGATAATAAGAATGTGAGAATAAAGAAATATCATTTGGATGGAAATCAGACATAGCAGAAGAAGGTCTACATTATTTCAGTCATCCCATCTTCCAAGTTACTCAAGGCAGCTTTATTTAAGTCCTTCTCAGTTGAGCTTTACAGATATTTTCTCGTGTGTTTGTTTATAGTTGTCATTTTTCTCTGAGTCCCATTGAGGGATAAGGTCCTTCAGGCTTCTGGACAGCTGGAGAAAAACTTAAAGGAATAGAAAACAAGTGCTGTCCAAGAACACTTGTTGTCTAAGTGGGCAGGAGAAAAAGTATTAAAAATAAAGCTAACGCGTGTGCTCGGATGCTTTAGTATGATTCCATAAACACTGGATGCCACCATGTGCCAGCAACAGAGGGAACAATTAGGGTGACAGTAAGGCTGTTATGCTGAAGGAGTTTCCATTCTATTGGCAACTGCTACATTCATAAAAATAAACTCCAGTTGGATATGGATGCAGATCTGTATAGAGTGTTATTGTGACATATATAAAGTCCAGGGGACTCTAGGAAAGCTTCCCAGAAGAGATGATGCCTGAACTGAGTCTTGATGAAAGAACATGAATTACCCATGTGAAGAAAGATGGAGACATGTAATGTGAACAACCATGAGTTAAGACATGGAGGGTAATGCAGTAGGTTCTGTGCCGGGAACTCCTGGGGTCTCAGTGCAGGACAGTGTAGGATATCAATAGTGATGAGATGTGTCACAAGTAATTTGTCACTAGTAATATTTATCAAAATTTGCAAATGCGACTTGTCCTGTAAGTTAGCATGGTATCTTAGTTGAGGTTCTTTTGTTTACAAGTAGTACCTAAACCAATTTTAGATTACTTTAAGCTAAAATGGATTCGTAGAAAGGAATTAGGGCAGCTCATGATCCCCAAAGAAAAAATGCAGCTGGGCCTGGAAAGAGATGAGAAACCCAGCCTTCCATTCTCATGTTCTACCACAGACCTTCTGCCTCCATCTTGCAAGGCGGTTTCAAGGTTAACTCCTTGCTCTACTAACTGTAAATGGTTCTCACAAGGATCTAAAGAGAGTTAAGTATAAACGTGGGCCAGAGCACCGTCTCCAAGTGGCTTCTGCCTGTTGAGGAGAAGGATGAAAACAGCAAAGTGGAATGACAAGAATTATGCCCATCAAACAATCTGCTGGAAAGCATCAGACAGCACAGTGTGGAAGCTGGGAGGTCATTGAGAAACCCAAAAAGAAAACACATAAGAGGTCATTTTTAACCAAAGCTCCAGCTGGGATACAAAGTGTCAGTGCAATGACATGAGTCCTCCTTACCCAAAGGCCTCATGGGTAGCGGTTAGCCTTGGTAAACCCTAACCACGAGCGCAACGGCCGAGTAGTAAGACACCGAGTGAACTGAACAAAGAATACATCACAAAGTCAAATGTTAGGGCACCAGGTAGATTTGCAAGTTTCTTAGGAGAATATGGGGCCTGCTTTATGTACTGCTAACTGTTACATGCCAGGCACTTTTCTAAGTGCTTAATGTACGTGTGCTTTAGTCCTCCAATAATCTTAAGAGGTAGGAATGATTAATATGTCATTTTTATAAATAGGGAAACTGAGGCACTGAGATGGTAAGTAACTTCCTCAAAGTCATACAACTCATGAAAGGTGGGGTTGTGAGTGGAACCCAGGCGGTCTGGTCCTTGAGGGGACCCGGGGAGCCCAGCCACCTGGTCGCTTAATCTCCACATTCTTCTTTCTACAGCATACCCTTTGCCCCCCACTCCCTCCGCATAGGTCGTAAGAAGGAGTTCCTAAACAAACACTCTCAGAAGCAGATGGGTAATTAAATGAACAGGAAACCAAAAAGTCAGTCAATTCCAAAGGAAAAAACACGAAAACAATGGTTTTTTAAATTTTTTTTTTGCCTGCACCACCTCACTGTGAACCCAGTCGATGTAAGAGAGACAAGAGGAATTGTTCTGCTTGAAGCAACGGGCTCAGAAGCCATGCAGGCTCTGACCACACTGTGCCCTCTGCTCTGGCTTCAGGCAGCGTGAAGGACTAAGGGATCCTGTTCAGATTCCTGTCCTACATCAACCACTGGTTGAAGAAAAAACAGGGGATACTGGAACCCATTCACCTGTCCTTGTTCTCTGACTTGGCATCAGATGTTAGAGTTAAAAATAATAATAATAATTAGTGGTTTGCACCATTTTCATCAGAAACTCTCCAGGTTGTTCATTAAACCTCCTTATAATGAAGACTTTCTGGGTTTTGTTTTGCATCTCTGTCCACTTAATATAGAATCAGTGACCTTACTAAGCACAGAATAGTGAAGAGGAAAGATAATTAGGGAGGAAAAGCAAAGTTAAGGAATCTGTGGTGGCTGAGAATATTGAGAAAACTTTCATGTGTACAGATTTTGAAGCAAGTTTCTCTGTCTTTGAAAACGAATGGCTTAGAGAGTGGTTCCTTTGTTTATTTATTTTCCTTACTTTTCCCCTTCCTGTTCCCCAAAAGGACAGGAACTCAGGATATTTATTCTTGCTCAGTGCTGTTTTTTTCTAAACATGATCTAAGCAATCTAAATTCTCCGTAGGAGGAATTGTCACATCTGTGGGGCTGCTTGGGCGTGCCCCCTTTGGTACCTGGAGATCAGGTCACCTAAATTAGTAATTTCCAAAATATTTCTTCCAAGGACACCAGGGCTAAATACCAGAGATTTCCTTGGTGTTTTTTTTTTTTTTAAGATTTTATTTATTTATTTGAGAGTAGGCAGAGAGAGGAGGAAGCAGGCTCCATGCTGAGCAGAGAGCCCAATTTGGGGCTCCATCCCAGGACTCTGGGACCACGACCCGAGCTGAAGGCAGAGGCTTTAACCCACTGAGCCACCCAGGTGCCCCTTCCTTGGCTCTTTAAATCTAAATAACCGCTGCCACCATTTCTACAAGATTTGGCTTCTCCTGGCCACTTGAACTCGTGTATTTCCCTTCATTGTGTGAGCAGGACTCACTCCTTCTCTAGATTCCACTCAAAGACATACTATGCGTTTTTCTCTTCTAGGAATACTGGGTGCCAAGGGCAGGGGTAAGTTACACCAGAATAACAAGGAGCCAGCCATTTTAGGACTGAACTAGACCCCTTCACCTATTAGCAACTCATCTTTGGGCAAGTTATGTAAATGCTCATTGCTCAAGTTTCTGGTTTATAAGCTGGGAGTTAAATAAGACCTATACTGGGCTTTACTGAACCTTAGCAAAACCAATCAATCCATTCTGAGACAAACTCTTCTAGAGCAGAGGAAAAAAAGATAAGTAACCACTCGATGCATTATATGGGGCTAGTAGAACTTTGCTTTAAAACTATAAACCCATCTGACTTACGAAGATAAGACGAAAAATTCCAAATAAAATATTATCAAGGAAAAACCAAGGATGTTTTAAAAAACACATCAATCCTAGGACTGTAAGGATGCTTTTGAGCCATTAGAAAAATATCACGGTTAAACACAGTGGATTGACTGCATACAATTAGCTCTATTCCCTCCTGAAACCCCACCAAAATGCCAGTAGAGAAAGAAATGGAAGTCTATATGTGCAAGGACAAAGAGGAGGGGAGAGATGTCAATGGTTTTTGGAGGCAAAAGTGATTAAGGAAGGGCACTGACTCAACCTGATAGAGAAAGTGAAAATCTAAATGCCTATGGAGGAAATTGTTGATGAGAATTATAGGATTTGTGCCACAGAACTTCTGAAGGCTCACAAGTTAGTCACTAGGCTCTTAGAAGATGAAGTGATGGGAATGGGATAAAGGAGCAAGGGGTTGGGGAACATATGAATGGAGAAGGGGGTCCTTTGAGTTCCCTTCTCCAACCCAGCAAGACACGAAAGCCTCCTTTGCTGGAGTCATTAAACCAGGGGGCTCCAGACCTCAGTGTACCAAAGAGGTCTGAGGAGTGACCATTTCCTAAGAAGGTAGGAAAGAAGGAAGCAAGCAGGGAAGAAGGCAGGGAGGAAGGGAAGTAAGGAAGGATGGAAGTAGGGAAGAGAGAGAGGGAGGAAGAGGGGGAGGGAGGGAAATTAATTATATCCAGCATTAACTGAGTACTTACCACGTGCCAGGCTCTGTTCTAAATGATCAGTATATATTTATTTGTTTGATCTTCATAACAGCTCAGCAAATAGGCCAATAAATGTACAAAGATGGCCAAGACCATTTTTAAAAAAGAACCCAAAGACAGGACTTACACTACCAGATACTAAAAGCTATAATAATGTAACAGTATGGTTTGGATGCTAAAATGGACATTTAGGGGGCACCTGGGTGGCTCAGTGGGTTAAAAGCTTCTGCCTTCGGCTCAGGTCATGATCCCAGGGTTCTGGGATCGAGCCCCATATCGGGCTCTCTGCTTAGTGGGGAGCCTGCTTCCCCCTCTCTCTCTGCCTGCCTCTCTGCCTACCTGTGATCTCTGTCTGTCAAATAAATAAATAAAATCTTTAAAAAAAATAATAAATAAAATAAAATAAAATGGACATTTAGGTAAGGAAACAGAAGAATATAGAAACTGACCCTCATGTATGAGAATGAAAGATAAGGATAAAAATGATGTTTCCAATCAGTAGGGAAAAAAAACCCAAACAATTCAGTAAGTGGTATCGGGACAATTGACTTTATAGACATTTGGAAGATACAAGCTCCAGATGAGTTAAGGACAAATGTAATAATAAAACCATGTTATAAACTTGGGCTCTAAGGAAGGTCTTCTGAACTAAGACTTGCTTGGCAACATGCTGAAGGCGACACTTAGAGCAAGCACATTATTTAGCTTTCTGATATATTGTGCTTTTTGTTTTTAATCAGTAGAATGAAGATGGTAATAGAATTATTATGAAGTTTATGCTGATTGGCAGCGGGTAAATCTCGTTTGTTACGCCAAACTTTGTGGTTTAATAGTTGCATCCAATTCTGTATACCTCCCTCCTCTGGAGGTATTGAAATTTCATTTTTCCTGCTGCTCTGAGCAACACATTTGAGTCTGATATGCAGACATTCCCCCTATGTTAACTCCTGTGTCTCTGCACCTCCGCAAGTGATAAGAAAATCTCTCCTTTGACGTTTTGGACAAGTCCCTAGCCTACTGCAGGACTGGTTGTGAATGTACGGTTATGAATGCCTGTTCAGAAACAGCAAGAGATCTGTGAATTCTGGGTGTTCTTTGACTTTCTCCTTTTGAGACCAGTTCCCATAAGAAGAAAATTTTTAGTCTCACCTACTTGGTGGGCATCCTGTCCACTCCACTGCCGTAAAGAATGAATGCTTTACCAAGGGAAGTGAAAACAATTTAAAGTCATTTTTTGCCCCCAGCTCTGGAGCAGTAAGGTAAAAAGATAAAGGCTGCTTCATTGATGAAACTGTTCTGTGGGCTATTTGGCTGCTTTTCATCTTCTCAGATAACCCATTTGACGACAAAGTAGCTCTATGCCTAGAGACTCAATTGCAAGTGACAGAATCCAATTTAAACCAACCCAAGAACTTTCCTAAGGGGACAAATTTGCTTCAGTCACTGCAAAGTCCAAGACCTGTTGTAGCTTTGGGCGTAGTTGGTTTACCTACCCAGGAAAGGCCTGGCCCCACCTGATCCTTAGGAAATGAACCACACCTGCTCCCCATCCCACCACCAGGAAAGAGGCAGAGCCTTTTGCCAGAATAAAAGAGGAGAGCCCAGAGCTCAAAAAGCCACAGCAGTGACCTGAGATGTTTCCTGGTTCATCGAGTCCTGCATGAAGGGCAGCACTGTGACCTTCTCCCGTAGGTTATTGCTGGAAGGTCTGGCTTGGTTGTGAACCCACGGTCTGTACGGTGTCTGCGTCAGCCCTTCTGCTGTGTCTCCCCAGGGAGGCCAGAAAACAAATTGCCTGTCTCTGTTTCCTGTTCTGCCTCCATGTTATTTTGTTGTGATAGGAACTAGGTAACAATCTGTATTTGGTTTTGTGTGCGTGTGTGTGTGTGTGTGTGTGTGTGTATGTGTGTGTGGTTTAATTAGAAGAGGATGATCTACGATATATAATCATCATGAAAGGGATACTCATGGACCTCTAACAGAACTGGCGTGAAAATCTCTTAAACATATTCCTGGGCCTGCACAACGTTCCTGAGGCTTCTTCATTCATGCCTGAAGGTCTGAGTGCAATAGTTCTTGCTCTGTGTGAACTGTAAGAATTGCCCTTGACAGGGTGGCTCAGTTGGTTAAGCGTCTGTCTTCGGCTCAGGTCACGATCCCAAAGCCCTGGGATTGAGCCCCTTGTGGAGCTCCCTGCTCAGTAGGGAGCCTGCTTCTCCTTCTCCATCTGCTTCTCCCCCTGCTTATGCTCTATTGCACTGTCTCTGTTAAATAAATTATTTTTTTTTAATTGCCCTGGACCTCAGATGGGGGGCTGGACCTGTATTGGTAGGAGGAAAGAGGAGGCTCCTAATTTCTTTGGGAACCACTACCTGATTGCTACCCCCTGGGGCAGAGGATGGGGCTTGGTGGCCCAGCAGACAAATGCGTGGCCCATTTCTGCCCACATACGCCACCCATCCTCCATCCCCCACAAACCGTAGCCCCCTCCACCCAGAGAGGTCCCGGAACTGGACAGCCTTCCCCAATTCCATCTGCCTCAGGGTAGACCCGGGCATCGTCCATCATTTCTGTGTTCCCAAATTAGGTCTGTTGGTTTTCTCTCCACTCCTTTTGTCAGCCCCTCTCCACAGTCTCCCTCCTCTGGGAGCCATCCCAGTGCTTTGTCTCCAGCACCGAGGCAGGCGGGTGGCTCTCGGTAACCAGGGGCAACCAGGAATCTGTACCAGCTATTTGTGCGGGATTTGTCAGGCACAATCTAGCCGCGAGCTGGGCAGACAGGGAAAATGTGCCGCAAAGGTTTTCTCGCACAGTGAAATATTATCTTCGCTTTTTTTAGAACGACCAGTCCATGGGCGAGATGCAGATAATTGGAGGCGAGGATCTTTCAACACTGGCTGGAAAGGTTTGTGAACGTGACTCTGCTGGGGCTGCACTGAAGTCATGGGGAAATCAGTGACCTTCATTTCAGGTCAGCTCTGGCAATGCATTTCAGACACTCTCGGGGTTGGCTAATTCATGCAAATGGATGTGTGAATCCTTTTAATGATTTCTTCCTTCTAAAACACTCCTTTTATAAGGCTTCCAGGACCCGAGGCCGACCAGATCTTTGGTCTCCAACCTTCCTTCCAATCTCACTTCAGACAACCCCGTATTACAAAATCCCTTGGCGCTCCTGCTTTCTTCCTTTTCTCCTCTTGCCGTTCCTCCAGAAAAGGAACCTTTATTTGTATGCTTTTGTGTCTCTCATCTATGCCTCAGCACCTAGGCCTTGCACTAAGACATTTAAACAGGTTTGTTGAAATATCTAATATTTAAGGAGGGGATTAAAAAGGACTTCTGGAGAGCATATGTTCCGACCTTATGCCTTTTCCACTCCCACGCAAAAAATGCAATCCATTAAATCATGGGGCGAACACCTCCACTTTCAACTTGGCGTTCCAGACCTTCCAATGCTTAATAATTAAGTGAAAATCTGTTTGGATTCTGACATAAGTACATCCATGGAAGGAAGCGTTGTTTCCTAAAGCACCTGGCCTTTGTGGAAATGGGCCCCGAGATTCAAGTTCTTCTGCAAATCCAAGCAACAGCTCTTTCGACATCTCTAGTTCTCATTATCCTTGAACAACTTTAGCTTTCCGAATGACAGGAATCAGTCTCTAGCATAAGTTTAATCTCTCATATTTGTGGTTGTTGTTGTGATGCAACATCTGGATGGGGTAAAGGAATAGCAGACATTTAACAGAAACATGTATAATAACATTAGGAACACGACAGAACCCCAAGGGCTCTACCTATACAAACCAGCTTCTTTCCCTCTACTCTTTAGAAAGCCTCGTAGCCATCCAAGTGGGGCATTACTGTCTAGACGTAAATTATATTCTACAGAAATTGGAATTAACTGGCCGATGTTAATGCATCACGAGGCCACCATGTGATATTACTACATCAGTGCATGAAATAACATCCTTGGGGCACCTGGGTGGCTCAGTCCATTGAATGTCCAACTTTGGATCTCCGCTCAGGTCTTAATCTCGTGGTTGTGAGTTTGAGCCCCACGTTGGGCACCACGCTGGGCATGGAGCCTACTTAAAACAAATAAGAAAAATAAAAATGACATGCTAGAAAATTAAAATACTCAATACCCAGAAATTAACTTTTCACAACCGTGAAGTGGCCTTTAAATAAGTCACTTTGGGACTTTGCTGGAGGACATTGCCTTACAGGTGTATGACACAAGAGAAATACTGTACCCTGTGCAGTATTACACAATCACCATGGGCTATTACCAGGAGAGTTTGTCAAAGTGTCAATTCTAAGAATTCTAAAGGAAGGCCAAGAAAAAAGATGCATATAAAATTGGTTTTTCTTTCCTACTGTTTTAACATCATCTTCTATTTCATTTTAAAGTGCTCTCCCTCTTACATGAGTATTGGATATTCCCTTCCCTTAAGAGAGACAGAGAGTAGGGCGGGGAAAGGGTAGTTTCCTACAAAGCACAGAGTGGTAGGAGGGGTGATAGTACTAAGCCTCAGTATCCCTCCCAGAATTACTACAAAGATACCCTCCCGCCATGAGAAAATAGAGATCATGGAAGTTCAGGTAGGAGAGGGAGAAAATCAGCCAGCAGGAAGTATAAGCAGGAGTCAGCTTCAGTGTTCTGTTCCCAAGACAAATGATTCTTCCAGGTTACCAGGTCCTACTCCATGGTATCTTTACATTCACCTGTATGTGTGTGCATCGATGGATTTCTATATATGCTTAAATATGTGCTGAGTCGAACCCCTTGAGCTTACCATGCATGGGGTAAATATATCTGAGATGAATCAACATTGGTCAGCCAGGTTCTCAATGTTCAGAATGGCTTAGGTTTAAAGATCATGCATCAATATGCATTTCCGTGAACCTGGACTCACATCAGAGTCCAGGTACTTGATGAACGGGTGTAGACCACACTCCGTGTTCTCAAATGTGTTTTAAATCTGCCCACTTTTCTCCATCTTCATGGTAATCACCCGAATCTAGACTTTTGCAGTAGCAAAATGTGGTCTATGGCAGGGCTTTGTGAGCTTTTTTACGGAAGGGCCAGGCGGTAAATGTCTTAAGAGTTGGAGGGCTATATAGTCTTTGTTGCAACTACTTATTCTATCACAGCTTGAAACCAGCAAACAGCCATAGATAAAATGGAAACAAATGGACATGGCTGTGCTTCAATAAAACTTTATTTATAAAAATGGGCAGCAGGCCAGATGGACCATAGTTTGATGATCTTTGGTCTAGGAACCAGCAAGGTCAGCACCACCTGCAAACTAATTAGAAATGCAGTATCTCAGATCCCATCACAGATCTTCTGAATTAAGTCTTCCTTTTAACAAGAGGTCTAGATGGATCCTAGGCACATGCAATTTTGGGAAGCACTGGTCTAGGGCCAGACCACTACTATCTCTTCTCCGGGATGCTATGGTAGCCTAACTAGTCTCCTCGAACTTCAGCCTTCATTTAACTCTTGCTACACTCCAGACCATTCTCCAAAACACAACAGCCAAAGAGATCTTCTTAAAATACACATGGGATCCCCTCACTTGCCTACTGAAAACCTTTCAGCGGCCTCTCAATTAGAGTTGTCAGACTTAGGAAAAAAAAAAAAAAAACACCAGACACGCACACAAAACAGAGAACAGGATGCCAACCAGCTGAATTTGAATTTCGAATAAACCACGAATACATTTTTAGTATAAGCATGTCACATGCAGTAATTGGAACGTACTTAAGCTCAAAAGTCATTTATTGTTCATCTGAAATTCAGATGTAACTGGGTGTTCTGTATCTTATCTGGGAACCCCACTCCCAGTGTTCTGAGATTATAATCCAACGTCCTTCTCACAGCCTGTAAGACCTGTGTGATGTGGCCCGGCCTCCCTCCCACCATCACCGCACGCCGCTCGCCCCTCCTCATCGTGCTGTCACCACACTGGTTAAGCTCCTTCCAGCCAAGACCTCGGACAAGCTTGGCCTCCAATCTGGAATCCATTTTCCTCCTATCCGACAGGTCTCAGCCCCCTGTGTAAGGGAGGCCTTCCCCGTCTCTCTGTCTAAAATGAGTAAACTGGCTTTCCCTTGCCCACGCCCCACCATCCCCATTCATCTCTATCAGTACCCTCTTTCAAGTCAAGCACTTTTCACAGTTTGCAGTGTTTACTTTGAGGCTAATTTTTTTTATGTCTGTTTTTCCCACCAGTCTGTGTAAGGTGGGCAGGGACCCTGACTATATTATTCACCATCCTATGTCCTGCAGCGTGCACGGTGCCTAGATGACAGGTTGTAATCAATATTTGTTGACTGAGTGAGGGCAGGCTCCTCTTTCTCTTAGAAACCACAAAGATGTTTTCAATGAAGTATGGGAAAGGGAGGTCATGTTCAGAGGGAACAGTAAATAGAAGTCCATCTAGCGGGGCACCTGGGTGACTCAGTCGGTTAAGTGGCTGCCTTTGGCTCGGGTTGTGATCCCAGAGTCCTGGGATCAAGCCCCGCATTGGGCTCCCTGCTCAGTGGAGAGCCTGCTTCTCCCTCTCCCTCTGCCTGCCTCTCTGCCTACTCTCTATCTCTCTGTCAAATAAATAAATAAAATCTTAAAAAAAAAAAAAGTCTGATTAGCCAGACCAAAGGACACATCAGCCAGCAAGTTGGGTTTAAGCCGAATGAGAAATGTGTCAAATGAGAGCACGTTGTCTTGGAGAAGCAGAAGGGCTTTAGCGTCCTAAAAGACTCAACCTGGGGACTGGGTTGGCGAATGCTGCACACCTGAAGATGAACGAGTGAAAACGGTGTCACTTAACGTTCGGAATTTCCTTTCCCTTAAGCAGATGAAGGCATTTATATGGCCTTATCTGTTCACCCATCCTTCAGCCTTGCAGGGAGACGCTATGCATTAAGACTTAGAGAGAACTTGAAAAAAATGTTTCAGAGGCCTTCCAGAATCTTTCCATCATGCAGAATGTACACCAGCATGGTGGGAGAAAAACAATCTTGAAAAGGTGCCCAACAACAGGTGGGTACTTTTTTCAGTGGTTGTAGAGGGAAGTCGAACCGTAGTAAACACCTGCGTGGGATGGAAGGGTTGTTGGAGGCCATCATCCAACTTCTGCCTTACAAAGTGATTACACAATTTCTCAATCAATACATTTACACTGAAGCTGCGTTTATCATTATCTTATTACACTGCAATCAACATGTATACCTTTTTTTAACGTTCGGCACCCCGAGAAGAACTTCAAGAGTCTTCCCACACGACATTCTTTCCTTGCCCTTAAAGAAATCCAGAGAAGGAATGATTCCTTGGGACTGTGACTGTCTTCACAAGTGGAAGTGGTTTTGCTTGGGACCAGAAAGCCTGGGGGAAAGGGAGAGAAAACGCCTGAGAAAAGGGAGGAAGAGAATCACGAAATGAGGGACAAAGGAGGGAAATGAGAGAGCCAGAGGACAAGAGCAGACCAATGTGACCCAAGGAAATCAGCTCAAAATAGAGAAACAATGCTTTAAAACACCGAGAATGTAAATTGGGTTTGGTTTGTAGAATATATTAAATGTCTCAATAAAGCGTTTAACTCGCTCAGAAAAGCAAAGAGGAGTTGCAAACGTTTTTGAGGAGAAATGACCTCAAGAAGCTGTGTTTCAGGAAAGTGAACTTAATAGGAAGGTAGAGTAACTGAGGGAGGGAGAGAGACTCCAGGCAGAGAAACCAGTCAGGAGGCCGTATGGGCAGGGCACACACAGGCACTAGACCCACAGGAGCTAAGTAGGGGCCTTGGAGAAGGCACAGCGCTTTCCAAAGGAGCAGTAGCAGAGCTAAATGACAAAATGAAGGAGGGAGAGTTAGAAAAGATTTTTTTTAAAGACTTATTTCTTTATTTGAGAGAGAGAGTGTGTGAGTGGGGTGAGGGACAGAGGGAAGAGGCAGAGGGAGAGAAACTCAAGCAGACTCCTGGCTGAGCGTGGATCCCGATGCAGGGCTCGATCTCACAACCCTGAGATCATGCATGGCCTGAGCTGAAATCAGGAGTCGGATGCTCAACCAACTGAGCCACCCAGGAACCCTGGAAAGATTTTTTTTTAATCAAATTTGTTTATAAAAGAACTTTTAAAAACATGGGGACATAGTTTACCTATATAATTATCCATACATTATAAGCCCCATAACTGTACTCCATAACTTCTTAAATTCTCTAAAGATGTGTGGATTAAAATATTCAGAAAAGAGACTACAACCCCCATGGACTTTTCTCTTTCTTGGCTCCTCTTTTTACTTTTCTTTCCTTCTTTCTTTCTCTCTTTCTTTCCTTCCTGCTTTCTGTTTGTTTTTTTTTTTTTTCTTTCTTTCTTTCTTTTTTTTTTTAAAGCAAAGAAAAGGAAACCCATAAGGGAAGCTGGCTGAGTCATGGTTCTAAATAGGTCATGGCTATTGAATAAAGGGAACGCTCAATGATTAAGTTAAATGGCCTCGTCGGCTCACAGTGTTTAAAAGCGTTTTCCTCAGTGTGTTCAAGCTGTCTGCACAACGTGCTCTCTGGGTGATTTTTTTTCAGAGTTGATTTAATCCTGGCACTTCATAAAATGTGTGTATCCATTAAAGCAAGAAGATTTTATTCATGTTCAAGGGAAATCTTTGAAAGGGGTGGAATAAAACCAAACGCATGGAGGCAGACCCAAATCTGGCAACAGGAAAACACAGATGTGCAGGTTAAATGCAAGATTTCAGGAGACATGCCACCTTCCTCCACCAAATAAGTTTCTAATCGGATGCCAGAATGAAGCGTCAGAACCTGCCAAATTTCCTCCTTGGCTGCCTTAACTATTTAAATCATTCCTTTTTATTGCATCTGACTAGGCTGAGAACAATAATGGAAATGCCCACCGACTGATGATTCTGGCAATTTTGTGAATTATCACATAAAGTGAAATGCTGCACTGCATTCCTTTCTCCGTGGGGTTCATATTCACACTCCTACCCATGCTCCGCACCCACAATGAGCCCATCATCATTACTGCCATCCCTCTGCTGGGCGTGACCATAGCTGCAAAACTGTGTCGCTGCCATTAGACTGTGGTGTGCTAATCAGTCTGTATCTTAAAAGACTGAAAGTGGGAATAACCTATTTAAGAAAATCACTTAGATTTGTATAACTCCTTCCTTCTTTCTTTTCTTCTTTTTCTTCTTTCCTTTCTGTTTCTTCGGTAAACTTGAGGTGATTAGCTTCCATCGGAATTGCACCATAGCAACAAAAGGACACACTCGAGAGACCCCCATAGAATTTTTGCCTGTGGCCCTCCCAGGTTGCAAATTTTACTTACTTTCCAGGAGGAAATGAGCTAGGTGTGATGAGATGACTAAGACAGTAACTGGCAGACATCTCAGATTCAGTGATGGGAGTTATCAGATTGGAAGCATTTAAGAGGCACAGCTTGTCCTGAAAAAATTTCTAAGGTTGCCCACTCCAAAAAAAAAAAAAAGAGAGGGGATTTTTTGAAGATTTCTTGGTGCAAAATTAAAAGCAGTAGACATTAATTATAGCTCAGTTAAGGGGGGATTTTACATCGTTAAGGAAAAATAATGGAGGGAATGTGTCAAAAGTATAACAGACTAGAGAAAGAAATGGGGTCAAAATTGTTGATTTGTTCCACAGGCATTTCTGTGGAAATGGAAACAGAAGATCGTTTCCACCGGTCTCCATGTTATATGCTGATCGTATAAAGATGAATTTGTCTTTGTCCTTTGTGGAGCTAATTCTGTTATGTTAAAATGTAAAGAGAATAGTACTCTTAGACGGTAGTGAAAATGTTTCCAAAGTTGGGGCAGTCACTTTCTCTGTACTCCTGAGCTATTTGTTCTGTATGGCAATTTCCAAAGGTACTAATGGTATTGCTTTTTTGGGAAGTAAACTTTTCATACAACAGGTAGGTTTCTAACAATCTGGACAATAAAACCACATATTACTTAGGAAAGAATTTGAAAATAGTGTGATGTTCTGTAAAGGAAAAGATATCTCTATTGACTACTCTATTTAACTCACTGAAGAATTCTAGATTTCTGCATAGCCCCCTTTCAGTAGCAGATGGGTTTTTTAATATCAGTATTCCCTTGACCATCATTTATGAACCCACTGAATAATTTTACTTTTTTTTTTTTTAGATTTTATTTATTTATTTGAGAGAGCGATCACAAGTAGGCAGAGAGGCAGACAGAGAGAGAGGGGAAGCAGGCTCCCTGCCAAGCAGAGAGCCTGATGCGGGGCTTGATCCCAGGACCCTGAGACCATGATCTGAGCCAAAGGCAGAGGCCCAACCCACTGAGTCACCCAGGTGCCCAATAATTTTACTTTTTAAATACTATACACAACTCAGAAAGTTCTTTATGTTGTTACAGATTTTATCAACCCACTTAACCTCTGTAATCCTCCAAAATCCTTTGAGAAATATAGTTAAACCATAATTAACTAATGTTTTCTTCATAACAGTCCTTCCAAGGAAGAAAGAAAGAAAGAAAGAAAGAAAGAAAAAAAGAAAAATAAAGAAAAGGAGGGTTGTTACAGTCTAAGACACTGGATGATGACAGGGAAAACAATTAGGAATTCCAAGGAAAGAAACAAACTAAAAGGGAACGTAATTATAGTATACTACTTGACTCTATAGTGGGAAAAAACAGGAGCAGTACAAGAAGATACAGTCATAACAAAGTATCTACCCCGGGGGGTGGAAAAAGAAGTGAGATAGTGTAAAACAACAAAATTCTTATCCTTATATAATATAGTACGTAGATAATGTCTAAAATTATTAAATTGGGAAATAGTAGTAAGTAAAGGAGACTATTTTAAATTAAAAGAGAATTAAAGACCCAATACATGGGCTTTGATTACCCAGACCAGCTATAAAGGCCATTTTAAAGACAACTAGGGCAATCTAAATAGTCCTAAGTTTTATATATGATATTGAGAAATTATTGCCACATAAAGAAGTTGTGATACACACACACACACACGCGATGGAATATTATTCAACCATAAGAAACTGGGAAATCCTGCCATTTGTGAGAACATGGATGGACCCTGAGAGCATTATACTATGTGAAGTAAGTCAGATAGAGAAAGACAAATACCGTGTGATCTTATTTGCAGGTGGAATCTAAAATAAAACAAAACAACACAAAAACTGGACTCACAGAAAAAGAGATCAGATTTGTGGTTAACTAAGGCAGAGGGTGGGGTTGGGGGTAGGGAAATCAGAGGAAGGTGACCAGAAGGTTCCAACTTTCAGTTATAAGATAAATAAGTATTAGGGATGAAATGTACAATACAATGACTATAGCTAACACTGTTGTATGTTATATACAAAGGCTGTTAAGAGAGTAAATACTTAGAGCTCTCATTATAAGGAAAAAATTTTCTTTTTTTGCTTTCTTCTCTTACTGTATCTATGTGAGATGATGGGTGCTAACTAAATTTCTTGAGGTAATCATTTTATAATATACATAAATCAAACCATTAGGCTGTATACCTTAAACTTATCTGGTGTAGAAGTTTATGTGTATGTGTATGTCAATTATGCCTCGATAAAACTAGAAAAATTGAAAAACAGAAAATAAAAGGATTCTTGTCATTTCTATTAGGTGTGATAATATTTTGGCTATGCATAATATAGAATACCATGATAACTTTAATATAAAGTACATAAGCATTTTTAAATACTTTACAGTTAGATACACAGCAACATTTAGAAAATCTTTAGACTTTCCTATTTGATTTTGAATCTGTATATGCATTCCTTGATTTTAAAATATGTTTAAGTAACTTTGATCATGTATTTCTGGATTAGTACATATTCAAGTCCCACTTCCCAGTCACCACTATATCTTACAGTTAAAGCTAATTCATCCAAAGATGACTCCTGCTTTGCAAGGAGCTTTTAAACAACAAATTTAATTATGTTCTGTGCACTTTATCTAATTAGGCAAGAAGGCAGACTAACAGAGTTTTAAAGAGTTTTGCATTATAAGATTGAAACCAAAAAAAAAAAAAAAAAAAGATTATGAGCTAGGGAATTAAATTAACCAACTATTCTCCAAGTATTTGGGTTGGTTAACAGGCATGGTTGGTAAGCCTCAATCAGACTAAAAATGCACATCCTAACTAACTATCGTGGGATAATGGTTAAGAACATAGCAAATGTGTTCAGAATACCAAGGGGACTTCTCTGTCTCTGGGACTTTTAGGGTAGGGGATACTATGGTCATGACCTACTTTAAAAGTGGATGAGATAAGCTTACATTTCAATGATAAAACTAGGATTTTTTAAATGTATTTAATTTGGGGGCGGGGATTGGATTGCTCCATCGGTTAAGCATCTGACTTCTGCTCAGGACATGATGTCAGGGTCCTGGGATCGAGCCCCACATTGGGTTCTGTGCTCAGCAGGGAGTCTGCTTGGCCCTCTCCCTATACCCCTCCCCTACCTTACACACACACTCTCTCTCAAAAAATAGATAAAATTTTAAAAAATGTATTTAATGACTAAGTGACTATTTAATGATTATACCTAAGAGGAAAACAGTTCCAGAAAGATACTTCCTTCTAAGAAGCACGTGGTACATAAAGTAAATATGGTTTTGGTTGGTTGACTAACACTTTCATTACTTAAATCTCTTTTGCACTAGACGTAAATGAGCTTCCTAAGGTGTAAGGCTTGATAGAATTTTTAAAGTATCATATGAATCACAGGGAGAAATAAGAGTCATCCAAAGGAAAACAACTTTACATCATATCCACACCCTTCAGTTCATTGCAATGTCATATTAACGCAGTCGTGTTTTAATTTGGGCGACAGTACTGACATATAACTACTAATCCAGTTAATTGGTTGGTTTTAACTCATTAATCAGTGTCATCAGTTATTAATCCTCCATTCAGTAAATAATTGCTAAGCATCTATATGCAGCTCTATATACCCTAGGGACTGGGAATAGTAAGCAAGACAGACATGATCCCCATCCTCATGGAGCTTATATTCTAGTGGGAAGACAGGTATCAAACAGGAATTGAAATGAAACATAGTCAGCGTTTTTAGGGGAGAAGGAGAGGTAGACCTTGAGAGCACATAACAAGGAACCCAACCATGCTTCTTAAAATATCAACCAGGCGATTCATAGAGTTCTCCCTACCCACCCCTTCCTCGAGGCTGAAAATCCAAGAGTAAACACAGAATCCCCAATGACTGGCAGCTATGCAGGAATACAGGACTGTCAGAGCTGAATATATGATCCTTCTGCAGAGTGCTGTCTCCATTAACAACATAGTTTATGTGGCTCATTTTCCTGGTAAACTTTGTGTCCCTCTTATAAACTTTGTGTGCCAAGGAATGCTTGGATGGGGTGCTTGCCGGAATGAGGGACATGGGGTGACCTTGTGGATAGGTCTTCAGACAGGTCTAGGATCTGACATGACCCTGTTAACCTCAATATAGATACCAATATGGTAGCACCGAATATTTGCAGAGAGACTGTTAACATGAACCTGGGATACCTACTTGACCACGGAGCATTTGAGTTAGGTGGGTGGGGGAGGGCCAGCTAAACAAATTGTGAAATTTCTAATTGTAAGCAAAAATGTGGGTCTGTCTTGTGAGCCAGATTTGCATCGTATTCTTAATAACTGTTGCATTGGTTTTTGTTTGTTTAATTTCAGAACGTCCTCATTGTTGAGGTAAGCTGACTTTTCTTTATCCATACAGGGAAGTTGAAAGAATCTAACGGTGAGTTTTGAAATATAGAACTTATTATCCAATTGGTCAAGGATTTATTGAATTTCTACTGTGCACATGGCTCTCCAGATTTCCTAAGAGCTAACTAGAATCAGTGGCCTGAAACAGTTTAGAATAAAAGCTTTGGAATAATAGTTTTGTGGTACTTGATCCATTTTTGTGTCTAATTTCACACCCGTCTACATTGGTTCTTCTACCAATGTGCGAATCAGGCATTTTTACAGAAGAGGAAACTAGCCCAACAGAACCAAATTATGTAATAGCAAAACCAAGCAATAGCAAATGTGCCCAAGGTTCAAACTCTTTTCACCCTTGAGTCAGTGTCCTTGCTAATGACCCCTAAGGACTTCAAACAATTCTACCTTCAGCAACCAAGTCATAAATACAATCAATTTTCAAATGGCAATCCAAGAGAAAGCTATAATTTAATTTCATTTTCTGCTAAAAAAGAAAAATGGGAGAGAACGGGTCCTACGGAAGCAGCGTCCTTAATACAGCACATGGCCACTTTTCCTTCAAGAGCACACCTGTCTTATCAACTGGCAGGAATTCAAGAGAGCTGTTTTCAAGCTTTTGTTACCCAATTGCCTGTGTGCTCCGTTTGTATCTGCAGTCCTCCCGGCTCAGACCTAAGCCAGGAAGTAAACCCTCTAGCCAAGGGAATTGCCCAACCCTGGCTAAATTCAGACCTGTTGTTTTGATAATCAGCTCCTGACAGCTGATTTCTGTCGCAAGGACAATACATTTCTGCTGCCCATTCTCCTCTAATTGTGCAGCAGCTCGTCAGCAGAGATGAGCCGAGGCTCACTGCAGCCTCGTACCCTCAGAATTCACAGGCTGTCACCAGCTGCCGTCCAGACACATCTCACTTCCCGGCCACAGAATGCCCTATTGAGTGGGGAGGGTAAGGGGGAGGCGTTTATCCATTCAGTGTATTCAGATGTACATCCCACGTCCATGAAAATTCATGCGTTCTGTATTGTGTCGCATAACCTCGGGGCCAAATTTGGTCCTTGCATGCGCGTGCACGAGTCCCAGTGTGCTCAGCGAGCAGCCCCACAGGCTCTCCAAAGGCCAAACTTAGATTTCAGCACGGCTCAAGGATTCCAAGAGGAAATATTCACCGATATACTCCCCTAAGCCCAGCTTCCAAGAGAGGCACCTGTCTAAAAAATGGAACCAACCCCGCTTCCTACTTTGACTCCATCTGATGGCAATTCTAATTATGATGCATTATTAATAAGGCATACAGTCATCTGTCTTGATGCAAAATCTGTTATGCCGTCCAAATGTGCCCAGCTGAACGTGTCTGTCCTCTTTGCAAAGGATGTCGTTGGAACCGGGAAGACCATGAGGGCACTGCTCAGTAGCATAGAGAAGTACAAGCCCAACATGGTGAAGGTCGCCAGGTGAGTAGGGCGCTCATGTCATTGATGCGTCTGTGTGTCCAAAGAAGCCCAAGAGGGGCCCTAACACAGGAGGTTGTCCCCAAAGAGAGCAGTCTTTTCCAAACCAGTGACCCTTTGCCCTGGGGTGTTATGGCTCGACCACAATGAACAAATAGCCCATTTGAGTGCCAGCCGGAGACAGAGGAAGGGGAAGAGGACATGCTTTGCTGGGTGTCTGAGCCTCTCGTTACTGCGCCTCCATTAGCGGCTTCTGGGAGCAGCTGGCGGAGCCTGGTGCCAGCGCCCCTTTCCCTTCCTTTTATCTAGAATCACTGATGTGGTGCCCCGGTGGCAAGAGCATGAATTAGGGGGCTGGGATGGTGCCCCATGTGCTCCGGGAGGTGGGGGAGGAGGGATACCTATTTTAATGATGTTCGGTTCTATTTGCAATTCCCAGAAGTTTTATCTGGATCACTAAATGCCTTTTTTTTTTTTTTTTTTTCAAATGCTAGTTTGTTGGTGAAGAGAACACCTAGAAGTGACAGCTTTAGACCCGACTGTAAGTGGTTTTGCTTTCTATTGGTTGCTTCCTTGGTTGGCTGGTGTCGTTTTGTGTTGAAGAATGTCCGGTTTCCCATTTGCCGGCATTCCATGTGATGCAGAAGCTGGAAAGGTTTGATAGTCCCACAGATCTCCCGGGGTCTCTCCAGCCTTTACAAGGAGGACAGAACCCTTTACAATGAGAGTTTTTAATTTCCCAGTTCACGTTTTTCACAGAAACTCTGTTGTGTGCAATGGATAGTTTCGTGTTTAGGTTTTCCATAGCACCTTAAAGCCAAAGAACTCAGCTAATGGGCTTCAGGGGGGTAGAGGGAGACTTGACCCCACCAGACTGGCTGACACACATGATCCCTGCCTTGGCCACTGGCCCTGTCAGGCAGACCGGGAAGGTAGAGGGATCCTTGTACCATCTCCAGGAACTGTCACCAGACAACGCTCAATGCCAACCTTCAGCAAGCCTGAATTTTAGCATGCAAAAGGGGGAAATTCAAGACACCTCTCTCGTCACCCTCAAAGGAAAGTTCAATAACGCAGAGAATTGGCCGAGGAAGTATCTCCATATACCATCTTCGTACTTGACTTCATATGTCCTGGAGGATTTGGCTCATAGAGGGCACTTGGCTACTCTCCTTTCCATAATACGAATAGTTCCAATGCCAGGAAGAATAAACAAGCAGCCTGATTATTTATTATTCTAACACTAGAGGCGACTTTTTTTTCACTCACATAGGCAGACTTCAGCTTGATTTTTATAACTTACATTTGCTCTAAAGCCTCTGGGATCATTTGGCTGCGGTTCTCATCAGCAAGCTGAAAAAACATCAGAGCAAGAGAAGCACGCTATGGACGGGTAATGACATTTCACAAGTGACTCTTTATTCTAAAAACAAGTTTCATCCGTGCTCGGCAGATAGAACCAACAGCATGTCCCCGTCCAGGTCCTGGCCTGGAGAATATACTCTGGATGCAGTAAGGTTAGGCAAAGTTAGTAAACAGAAATCTTCGAAGGAAATCATGGAAGATCTCACAGAGAGAATTTAACTGAAGTTGAAAGATTTGTTTCAGACCTAGACAACTAATTACAGATTATTTGCATCACTGACAGCAACGACATGAATAAAATAATGGCTAATAACACCAGTAAGAGGTCACGATGGCCCTCCACTCTTCTAAGGGCAACACAGAGATCAACACATTTCCTCCTCACAATATGCGTCCAAAGTAGTTGCTCTTGTGATGCCCATTTTACAGCTGAGGAAATTGAACACAAGGCTGAATGGTTTGGGAAGGTCACGTTGCCGTAAGTGGAGAGTCAGCATTGACCGGAGTCAGTCTGATTCTGATCACTGTCTTGCTCTTGCACTACGTCTATAAGTAACATCTGCGAAGTGCAAATAGAAGTGCAGGAAATGCACCCATTTTCCAGCTGGACGTAGGTCACCCTGATTCCTAACCATTCCCCTGATCCAATGTCCTTCTTTCCCTCCCCGACAACTCTGGAGGTTTGACCTTCGGAACTGGCTTTACCCAGTCCCAGGTGCCATGCCTACTGTAGGCATTGTTCTGGTCCCTGTGATGTCGTTACTATGGTGACAGCCCGGGTGCTCTGAGATTTACTAATACCGTTTTAGCTGGTTCAGAATCTCTGTTTCTTCTCCCTGGATGTCTCAGGCTTGATATTTTTGATTCCTTTCTCGTAACTGACTCTTTCCCGTATGCTCAATGACATCTTCTATATGCTCTGACATCTTTTCTTCTGCTCTAGCTTCTCCTCTTTGATTATTTTTCTTAAGGCAATGTACAGGGTGGAGGGACAAAAGGGGGTTTCTATCAGTGACATACAATGCAATCCTTTGAAAGTAAGCCCCTCTCTTCTGGTACTTTCTACAAGCAGGAGCTAGTTACCTACCCCATGTGAAACATCTTTGGTGATAGGAATCACAGTGGTAGTGAGTTGTCACCAGAGGAACAACTTTCTTCATGCTCTAAGTCCATTGGTTATACCGAAGTCCAGTTTCATAAAACTGAGTTCCTCTCTCATCTGCAATGCTGTAATAAACAAATAGATTCAAAAAAATTGGAAAGAGTTTAAAAAACCATTGGACGATTGGCACATTTATTCTGTTCCAAGACCTGTGAAGAAGGACCACTACTGCCTGTTCCTTAAAGATCCTCTTCCATAAAAATCACCTTCCTTTCAAGACATTTTTCCTTTGTTTAACCTAAGTACCTCATACTGCACTTAAATTCATTTACTCGCATTCTTCCCACAATAGAGATAGAGAGTTAATTGATATCATCTGTCTCCTGGATTCAAAGACTAGTGTTAGAATAACCCTTAGCTTTCTCTTCCTCAAACTGAACAATCCCACTTCCTGTCATCTGGTGTCCCAGGTTTGGCTTCCCAGGCCTTTGTCCAGCTAAGGGCACTGAGCACAGTGGGAGAATGGCTTCCAGTGGCAACAGCCTGTGCACCTAGTCAAGTAGTACAGGATTGGAATACTTTTGTGTGAACTGCACTTTATGCTTCCAACTATTTCCTTTGGCATTATATCATTGGATACTGCTTGCTTCGGAACCACGGGGCTCCATGACTAACTCACACATACTTCATGATCTCCCCTGAGCTGGCTGAGCCCTTTCTCAGCTCTGTGTGGTAGGAGTACAGCCATCCTTCCTAGCATGTTTGCTTGTTTACCTGTCTACCTGCCTACCTGCCTAGTCACTCTGGTCCAGGACCCGTTGGGCTCATCCTATGCTTTGCTTACCATTTTTCTCACACTTGCTTCTGCTTAAATGAAAGATCCTCCAGTTTAAGTGCCAACATTAGCATATGGTGACTTTCTACTCATTTGATTCCTTCTTTTTTTTTTTTTTTGTTCTCTCTCTCTCTCCTCAGATGTTGGATTTGAGATTCCAAACTTATTTGTGGTGGGTTATGCCTTAGATTACAATGAATACTTCAGAGATCTGAATGTAAGTCATGCATGCAAATCCCTAACCTCCTTTTCACAAGAACTTAGCAATTATACGAACTTAACAAATTATTAAAATAGTAGTCATGATGGCTGCCACATACTGAGTATCTTCTGTGTCGGGATTCTTCTGGGCACTCTTCATTCATAATATCAATTATGGTTGCATGCAGTTCCTATTCCCCATTTGGAGAAATAGTGTCAACATATAGACATGGACCTCTAGTGTAGCCCCCTCAGCTGTGTGACCTTGACAAATGTTGAATGATCTAGAGGTAAACATCCTACCTAAAGTGGACCAGTTGTGTGCAATTTGTGACCCAGGGAGCCAGATTCTTAATAGAGCTCAAAACCAGAACAATGATGAAACTTTTTCAAGCATTCGATTGGGTCTCTTTAGATTTTCTATACGTGCACACACATAAATGCGCACACGTAATTTGAATGAACAATAACCAGTTTTAAGATGACATTCTGTTATCACTGCATTACATTCTCTGCACCTCCTATTTTGTTGAGAAACCAAGTCATTTAAATCATCTATTGTTTCAGCACATATGCGTGATCAATGAGCATGGCAAAGAAAAGTACCGGGTCTAAAGGAGTCAGTTCTCCCCATCGACTCTCCAGATAACATCGTAACTTACGACCACAGTTGGAAAGCAGCATGTAGAGTTTGTCTCCCCAGGCATCTTCACTCAGCAGGATATAAAAGAAGAAAAAAAAAATGTTTTAATGAGAGAGCTTTCTTTTCTGAGGTTATAACATAAAGAGTACCAAAGGTTGTTAAGGAAAAGAAAGCAATGCTTTATTTGACTTGTTCCAAATTAAATACTCCGCCTTATGACTCATGAGTTCTATCTACCTTCACACTCTCTGAAACTTCACCTTTCTTGATTCCAACACAGCCTTTAAGCTTGATCACCATACCCCCACCTAGTTACTCAAATATTTTTCACTTAACTTTTTTTTTTTTTTTTATATTCCATTTTGGTAACATTTTGCAATCTGAAGAAACTGGAAGGCTTTCCAGTTCAGCTCTGAACCCAAATCCTGGGAATGCAACTAGAGTCCCATACTAAAAAAGGAGAGAAAGGACAATTTCATATAAATTTCTGTTTGTGCATTTCTGGCAGGCCGTAACTATTTGCTTTGACAAAGCCTTTTTGAACTGTAGCATATAATGAATCTTAATGATGTTATGAGATGAGCCTTTGCTCAGTGCTGTTAATACTGGCTTCCGGTATATGATAACGGTGTGTCATGTCTGCATGGATGTACTCAACTGTGTTTAATACTCTGAATTTTAATTAGAAAAAATACAATGGCAGCAAGGCCCTCGTTTCTAAGCTGCGTCTCTTTATTTGTGTGGGACATGAGCAAATGGCAGAATTCGCGGGGCGGGGGGTTCAATTCAAATTGAAGCAAGTCTGAGGTTTTTCCTCTAATTTACATCAAAGGACAAGACACTGTTATATATTATCATCAACACGAACACAGAGGTTGAATAATTTTTTTGAGTGATCTTAGAAGGCTTATCCGACAGCCCAAGGCATTACAGAAAACCAGCACACTTAAGAAAGTTTTTTACTGAATAACTTTTTTTCCATTTCCACTGTTTTATGAGATGTTTTCTAATTTATGGAAATTTTAATTGAAAGTACACTTGAGTGCCAATAGAACTGTTTTTTTTTTTCTCACTTCCTAAAAGGAGAAAATGCAAAATAAATAACTAAGCAGCCTTTGTTTGGTTCTGAACCATATGTGGCATATTGTTATCAGATTCTAGCTTCCTTTAAACTAATAAAGAATAAAAAACCTTGTTACATTTCATAACTGCTTACTGTTTTTCTTCCGCCTTTGTATTTTTTATATACGTTCAGCCATTAAAATGTGTGAGCCAGTAGCTTAAATATACTACTGCATATATCTTTCCTGGGGCTTTATTTTTGTTAACCTGGAAAAAATCCAGTATATGCACTAGTATAAGCAAACGATTAAGCCAGACTTGATCTACTGCTTTTTTTTTCTCCTTAAGCTTGTTTGTAAGACAAAGAATTTTAGTTGTAAAAGATTTTCCTGAATATCTTTGTTCCAGTCAGAGAAGAAAATAAACCACACCCAGATATCTCAAGTGAGAAACCAGCAAAGGGAATTCCTTTTAGCTTTGTTCCGTAGAAGAATCAGTTACCAAGTTAGAGATTGAAAATGCTAATTGGCCAGTTTCTTAAATTATCAAATTTGTGTTCTAAACACAGTTTCCACTATGTCACCTTTGTATCAGAAGACCTAGAAAAACCCAGATACATTTGATTATAAATATAAAATTATCCATAATCTTTACAAAAGTATTTTCTATAGAATGTTGAGTTTTAGCAAATATCAGTATAATTTCTGAGGACTGTATGTTTATTTGAATTAGGAAGGAAATTGATCTGCTTCACAAAATCTTGAGAAGGACTTGTGCTAGTTAATGCTGAAAAAGAAAAATCCATTAAACACACAAGAAATTTAATCATTCCTGCAATTTTTTTCCTATCACACAATATTTTGACAGTGATATCCAAGAATGTCATCTTGGGAAAAATAGTATTTCCTTTTCTCTTGCAAAACTCTAATCGGTTTAATACCTCAGGGTTTTTTCAATTCAGACCAAAAATGTGAAAATTCATAACCTGCTTAGCAACCAATGCATTTATTAATTTGGTGTTCCAAAGCTGATTGGTGGGGGTGGGGCAGGGACAGACAAGTGTGTGATGTTTTATTTGGATTCAGTTACAGTAATTAGTAATATTTTTGCTACAGTAATACAGTTACCTAATAAGTAATACTTTGGGATATTCCATACAAATTAGAATGCTTCATTATAAATTGTTTCTTTCTTACTGGGTTGGAATGTATCCAGTATTGAACCATGCACTCCCAGAGTGAACTGCAAATAGTTGAATCTTGATGTACCTTGTTTAACCTTTGGATGTCTTTGGGTATAAAATGGTTTACCATGTTCCAGGCCTTCTGAGCATTTTTTCAGCCTCCCATGGGATGAACTTGGGTTTCCCCAATGGAGAGAGAAGGTGGCCCATCCCACTTCTAGAGAACTGGTGTCATGGAAATATTTCCTCACTTGTGTAATAGAGGTAGTATGTTCTTGGAAATCGAAACCCTAAATCTCACTCCCCACCCAGATGTCTGGTTAATTTGGGCAAAAATAGTGTTTGGGACTTGTCATTACTGTGCCATCATGAAATTCCTTTGGGATCGCCAGATGACACTTGAGGGCTGGTGGGCAGGCTAGTTTCAGGAGGGGAGCAAAGGGGTGGAAGGGAGGTTTGTGCGTTGATGTTGGGATGCATGTAGAGGGACGGAAGGTGTACATGGAGAAGACTGCTTTGTTTCTTGGCCCAGCCATCCACCATGTTTGGTTCTGAACCCTGTGGAGAGAAGGAAACAAAGACCCCAACTGAAAGAGCCGCTTTCACCATAGCCTTTGGGCCACACACTGGGACAGGCCATTGGCATTTCATCAAGGGCCATGCATAGTCCATTCCCAAAGGGGGAAAAAATGTTTTTGCCATTTCTTGGCCCAAAGGACCCCCTTTTCTGACTTTTTCTGCCAGGTTGGGCTTTGCTCAGAGATTAGTAGGAGAGGCCATGAAGACAGAGTGGGATACTAAAGTCCTGCATTTTCTAAGGGGGAGAAATAAGTCTTAACTAATGTTACTGTGACTTTGTTTTTATCCAGAGCTAATACGTATTGGCTAGTAAATAAGCTGCAAATAGGATAGTGAGTGTAGACGACTCTTTCAAGAAACCTGGCTATGAAGACCAGAGACACATAACCACAGCTAGAGGGCTTTTAAAAGATGGGAAAGGCTCATAAGTTTTTATTTACTGTGGAAAACTAAAAACAAGTGAACAGTAGAAACAGTGTATCTTTATCAATGGCTCTGTAACAAATCACTCCCTAAACTGAGTAGTTTAAATGAGCAATTATTATTTCCTCAGGGCTTATGAGAATTAGGAAGATGGAGCAGGCACTGTGGGGATGGTTTGCTTCTGCTTCGTGAAGTCTTTTGCTTCAGCTGGAAGATTCAAAGGCTGGGGGCTACAACCAAGTGACGGTAAATGGTCCAACATGGCAGCCATTAGCCACATGTATGTGGCTAATGTATGTGTTTAAATTTAAATTTAAATTTAAATTTAAAACATGTATGTGTTTAAATTTAAATGAACTAAAATGAGGGGCGCCTGTGTGGCTCAGTGGGTTAAAGCTTCTGCCTTTGGCTCAGGTCGTGATCTCAGGGTCCTGGGATCGAGCTCCACATCAGGCTCTCTGCTCTGCCTGCTTCCCCCTCTCTCTCTCTGCCTGTCTCTCTGCCTACTTGTGATCTCTGTCTGTCAAATAAATAAATAAAGTCTTTAAAAATAATAATAAAAAAATAAATAAATAAATTTAAATGAACTAAAATGAAGTAAAATTTAAAATCCACTTCTTCATTCGCACTAGCTACATTACCACTGCTCCATAGCCTCATAAGAGAGTAAGTTACCGTATTAGCACATAGAAAATTTCCACCATCCCAGAAAGTTCTGTGGGTAGCTCTGATATGAAGGTTTGCCTGATGGTTGATACTGGCTGCTGGCAGGAACCCAAGCTGAGGCTGTGGTCAGTCCATTCTTCTGTGTGATGTCTCCGTATGGTTTGAACTTCCTCACAACAT
Organism: Neogale vison; assembly: GCF_020171115.1. Taxonomy (NCBI): domain Eukaryota; kingdom Metazoa; phylum Chordata; class Mammalia; order Carnivora; family Mustelidae; genus Neogale; species Neogale vison. The sequence continues at coordinate 131,682,064 of NC_058102.1, read as the reverse complement.
GGCAGCTGGGTTCCAAAGGCAAGTGCAGACAGAAAGAGACAGAACCAGTGTAAGCCATACTGTCTCTTAAATGACAGGCTCTCCACCAAATTCTCTTAGTCAAAGCAGTTACAAAGACTTGTCTGAGTTTAAGGGGAGGGAACGTAGTCTGCTACCACTTGATGGAAGAACATTATAAGACCATCATCCAGTGGGGTAGTATGTATATGGCTCTGGCCATTGTCAGAAAGCTGAAGAAGAAATCTACCACAGATAGGTTATTCCCTTGCCCATTTTCCACTCATGAGATTAGAGAAGAAGGTGATTATGCAGTGGTCATAATGCACGCTTGTTTGCCTAGATTTTTAAGAAAGACAGAATACTGGGGCACCTGGGTGGTTTAGTCAGTTAGCATCTAACTCTTGATTTTGGTTCAGGTCATGATCTCAGGGTCTTGAGATGGAGCTCAGCGTGGAGCCCCACATCCAGGTCCATACTGGGCATAGAGCCTGCTTAAGATTCTCTCTTCCTCCTCCACTGCCCCTCCCCCTCAAAAAAAAAAAAGAAAAAATAAAAAAAGACGACTACTACTTAGCCACCTGGGGAAAGATGAAATGATAAAAAGAACAGCGGAATAGCCCACCTTGATTATAAAGAAATACATGTTTTCCCACTGATAGTGTCTGGACCAGATTAAGAAGACTTTGAAAGAGCAGATTTAGTTCTCTTATTATTAAGGTGCTTAAATTTGAAAAATTAAAACTATAGTAAAATAATTTTTGCTTACCAAGTATTCTGTAAATGTAAATTCAAGTGGAAACTTTAGAAGTAGTTCCGCTTTTATAGGAGGGAATTGCCATATAATTTGGCCAAGAACCTAATCCAGAATGGGACTCCCTATATATATTTATATAACATCATGCTAGAAATAGTACTCACCAAATCAATTAAAAAACATTTTTAAAACAACAAATCACTGAGTACTAACCAACAGGGCTTCCGATAAAAACTGCTGTGTCCAATTTATCTAATCTCCTAATATTGAATGACGGAGCTGGTGGACTGGAAAAAGGAAGTGCTGTAATTTGTCTTATCTTTATTTGAACAACGCCTTTGGTTGTGCCGCATGAAGAGTATTCATCAATAGCCTGGGAAAATGATTTATGCTGCACTATGTACACTACATACGTAACTGCTGGGTGACTGCATGAATCTTTATGGTCATATTTAGTAGAGATCTATCATGAGCATAACAAAAGATTGTGAAAGACTGGAACCCAGACATTGAGTGTGTTGACATTTTGCAAAGATCTGGCCGCGACTACTGTGGGTCATGCACTATACACAATCTTGACAATAATTCAATTTAGTATCTACCATGAAACCCACAGGTAGGAACCGGCACCTCCATTTTAGAGATAAGGAAATGAGCACCAAAGAGATTAAATCACTTACCCAGGGTCACAGAGCTGTGTTCAAAACAAGATGTGGAAAGAGTGTTATTAGACTGCTGGGTCAGTACTCAGTACACGGCGCTGAGTTCATGGATCATGAATGGAAGTGTGTCCATAGATTCGCAGGTGATAATCAGACGAGGAGAAGAAAGAATGGTATGGAATAATAAGAAATGTGCTCGGTCTTTGTCCCTGGTTCCTGACGCAGAGCTCCTAAAATCCTTGGAATTTCCAAAGTGGGGATGGGTTTATTTGTTACTCTTAACAAGCCCCTTTTATCTACCTGAGTTTATGCTAAAGAGATGACTTAGAGTGGGACCTCTCTAGAGAGCCTCAGGTTGGGGCCAGTCACCAGAAAGACCAGTGACTGGGGGGTTGGAACTTGGAGCCCCACACACTGACCTCTGGGTAATTATGCAACTGGATCTCATATGCTACTATTTTTATGCATCTACATTCAAATATGAAAGAATCCAATGATTTTTTTCTATTATTTTTACATGGTTTTGGAATCCGGATTATTTCAGCTTTAAAAAATGACATCAGCTTTTACGTTTCTTGTTTTTCTCAAACAACTTGCATAAGATAGGGGTTCTCTGTGTATTGAAATTGTTAGGACTTAAAATTCTCAATGTGTATATAGACATTTCTTCTTTTTATTCCATATTTTACTTGCTTCTAATACTTTTCTCCTTCCCCCACCCCAACCAAAGAAACCAGTTTAACTTTGTTCATGTTCTTCTAGTGGATTTCTTTTCCAGACTGGTGTACCGATCTTCTAGATTCCCTTGAGTATTGGCTGCCACAGTCCCCCATCGCCCCTTCCCTGCTTCCTGGAGTTCTACACCCTCCCCAAGGTAATCACAGCCAGTGACTTGCAGACATGTGAGCACCACGAAATCCCAAGTGGGACTCTGTGGTACGATTCATGCTCTGAACTCCCTGGGGGACCAGGCTGAAGTTCTGCACATCCTTGCTTTGCTTCTCTGTCCTGGCCTGCTTTCTTGCTTTCTTCACTCTGTTCCTCCTCAGAGCGCTCCCTCAAGACAACGCCGAAGAATGATTGTGCCTGAACAGTTTTTTCCAGCTCTGCTTCTAGGAGGGCAAAGTGCAACCCACAGGTCAAATTCAGCCCACAGCCTGTTTTGACATGGTCTGCAAGCTAACAGTGCTTTTTCATTTGTATGGGATTGTTAAAAAAGAGAGAGAAAGAGAGGAAGAAAGGGAGGGAGGGAGGAAAGAGAAATGAAGGGAAGGGAAGGGAAAGGAAGAGACCGAAAGGGAAAGAAAGGGAAGGGAAGGAAGAAAAAGAAAAACAAATATATCAATAAACATCCTATGTGACCTGCCAAACCAAAAATATTTACTAGCTAGCCTTTCACAGAAAAATTGACAGGCCTCTGTTCTAGGAAATCTGGCTTAAGATATTTCTCTGTTCTTTTGTGTTCTACTTCATTTAGTTCTGGTCTTAAATGACTCTATTGCTTAAAAAAAAACTACTTGAGCTAAATTATTAGTTTTTTGGGTTTTTAATTTTTGTTTTCTGATAAAGATCTTTAGAGTTAGATTTCTCATTTTCTTAGATTTGTTGTAAATACTGGTGTATTAAGACTTCATTTCTGCCGTTTTAGATCATATTTCTCATTTATAGTATTTTTTGTCTCTTTTTCTCTTTTTCTCAGATTTCTTGATTTTTCAAGAAAGATTTATTTCTTACGCTGGTTTGAAAGTTACATCATCAATTTTTGTTGTCATGGTCATTGGCTTTCGGTTACCAAGACCCACTCTCATGTTCATGATTTTTAAAATGTTAGTATCTATTCTCCCCCAATATAAGTGCTATCACTTGTCTGGAAGTTAAGTTCTAAGGTACCGTGTGTATCCTTTCTTTTATTCTTTAGTTCCAGCTATTTCATCTTCTTCTTTGTTTGTTTTTTTGTTGTTGTTGTTTGTTTGTTTGTTTGTTTTTAAGGATTTTATTTATTTACTTGAGACAGAGTGAGAGAGAGAGAGAGAGCAGGAGCAGGGGTAGAGGGAGAGGGAGAAGCAGGGAGCCTGACACTGGGCTTGATCCCAGGACTCTGGGATCAGGACCTGAGCCAAAGGCAGATGTTTAATGGACTGAGCCAACCAGGTGCCCCCAGCCATCTTATCTTCTTAAGACAACATGAATTTTGCCAAGGTATTTGACTACTTTATTGGCTCTGTCTCCTATGCACCCTAGCCTTGTCTCTCTTCTTATTTAAATACTACCTTAAAGCAACTTCTCATTGTGTGTGTGTGTTTTTGGTAAACCATCTAAGCCTTCATATGTGTGTGAATACTTTTTTTATTGTGTTCTCATTTTGCATGAAAAATTGGCTGGATATAAAATTCTAGGTTTCAAATTATTTCAAGACTAATTTACATTATTTGTTGATCTTATATCCTATACTGCTCTTGGGAGCAGGATGTCCCTCTGATCATTGTTTCTTTGAAGAGAATCTGCTTTTGGCCTCTGAGCACTCTAAGAAATGTGTTGCTTTCTCTCCTGTTAGGCACTGAACATTATAATCTGAAGACTTCCATCTCTTCTTTTAGTTTTGAGAAATTCCTGGTCTTTATTTCTTCCACTATTTCCTCCTTTTTTTTTCCTCTCTCTTGGAGGTTTTATGATTCCGACCTAAGCACTTTCACCTCAATCTTAGCCACTCCTTGGCTTGTCTATCTTAACTCCGTTCTTTCCTGCTGCATTCTGGGGAAGTTGCTCAATAGGGTCTTGCAACTCACTAATGCATGTGTCAGTCATAACCCTCTGGCTGTCCTTCTCATTTATGGTGTTCTTTAGTGTGACTATTATATTTTTCCTTTCTCATATTTTTACTTGGTCCTACTAATGGCTTCTTCTTATTGATACGTGTCACCCATTATCTTCCCCCACCTCCTAGAGTAAATTTTTCATGTTTATTTTAAAATTCAGGTGTGTTTAGCTCAGTAGTTCTCCTTCAGATTATGTTCAGCATAGGTTTTCCTGTACGATCATTGTATTCTTTGTGTATCTAGTTATTTTGACTTGCAACTTTACATCTTCCTGGAGGGATCAGCTGCTTTGGAGGAAAGGTGTAGTGCAGAAGGTCAAACCCTAGTCTGTGCTCAACCACGCGTGCTGAAGGTAAGGAGAAAAGATTATCCCAGAAACCACAAAACTGTTGTTGATCACTATTCATCACCATTCCGGCAGCCATGCCCTTGGTTTCACAGGAGTTTTCCATTTAAACTCTTAGAGACAGCATTGGGAGAAAGCAAGCTTCTTTGGTTACAACCCACCAGTCCTAGGGGTTTACAGAGAAAGTTTCCCCTCACTTCCCAGAGTGAATGCACAAGGCTGGCAGCTCAACCTGTACTTGTTTTCATCAATTCCCCAGCACTAAGGCTCTCTGTGCTCCTGCATTTTACCCTCCTGGCCAAGGAATTGGCTACTGGTATTGTTCTGTGGTGAAGACTCAGGACAATGGGGTGGAGGGAAGGAGGCAAAAACAAAACCATCTTCCAACCACACTCACTTTGCTGCCTCCAGCCACTCCCCAGCCCCCACTCCACCTCTAGGCTTCAGTTACACACTGCCATATACCTCAGTGGAAAGCAGCCTCCTGTTCCCCCAGTTGAGGGCTGTTGTTAATTGGTTGAAACCGAACCTGTATTCCCCTTCTCACTTCTGTAATTTCTCTAGGGCTTATGCCAGGGGAGGGATCCAGTAGTCCATGCTTGTTTATGTTTATCAGCTTTTATCCCTTAACGAGACTTTGCTTACAAATTTACAATTACATTATGTTCATTATAAAATATATACAAAAATAGACATTATGAAATAATGAATGAGATAAATTCAGTGTCTAGACTTGTTAAAATTTAGATATCCTGACTGACCTCCTTGAAGGAAATGATAAAAAAAAATTGCTGGATGAAATTTTTTTTAAGATTTTATTTATTTATTTGACAGACAGATCACAAGTAGGCAGAGAGGCAGGCAGGGGGTGGGAGCAGGCTCCCTGCTGAGCAGAGAGCACAATGCAGGACTCGATCCCAAGACCCTGGGATCATGACTTGAGCTGAAGGCAGAGGCTTTAACCCACTGAGCCACCCAGTGCTCCTGAAATATATTTTTTAAGTCATTTTAAATGCACTCATGAACTGTTACAAAAAAAAAAAAAAAAGAATACAAATTGCTCAAAGGTTGAAACATGAGTAAAAGCAGAAACCCAAACAAGTAAGTTTGCTAAAGCCAGTTTTCATCTTAAGTCTGTGAAGGCCATGAGAATGAGCCTTAGACCTCCAGCAACAGGGAGACTGGGCTTCAGAGAGGAGGGTGGGGACGGCAGCTCTACTTTGAAACCCTCACCACATTTGCCCTGAAGTCACTCTTCCCACATGCTGCTCCTGGTCAGTGACTGGGCACAGTGAGACAGACCTAAGCCAGTTCTGTTCATAGAGAACTTGGGGGTCCTTTGTTGGGCATCTTTGTCTCCAAGACTCCATGAGGGTCTTGCTGAAATTACCTTAGACCTGTACAACAGTCTAAGATGCTTCTGTGCTCTTTTTCCAGATCCCTCCCCACACTTTCTCTCATAGGAATGTTCCATTGTAAGTTTCTTATACATTTAATCTCATCATGGCATCTGCTTCTCTGAGGACCCAAGCCAACACAAGAGTATTTACCAAACTTGCTGCACCTGAGATTTCATTTTATTGCCTTGTGAGGTGTAAGGAACAGGAGAGCAAGCCCAGGACTGGGGCTGGGTAGGAGTCTGATCACAGAAACACCCATGGCAAAAGTGAGATTAAAGAACAGCAACAGCATGATAACCTTAAACCTAACCACAACAATAATTACATTAAATGGAAAGAGCCTAAAGGAAGGGTAGATAAAGTTTTTTTTTGTCAAGGGCCAGATAGTAAATATTTTATTCTTGCTGGCTATATGGACTTGGTAGTAATGAGTCACCTCTGCCTTTGAATGCTAAAGCAACCATAAACAACATGTAAATGAATGACTGTGGCTCTGTTCCCCAAAAAACTTCATTTGCAAAAATAGCCTTTAGTCCAGGATCTGTAGTTCACCATCCCTTGGCCTAAACACCCCAATTAAAAAGAACAGATTGCCAAACTGGATAAAAATCCAAGGCCTAACTATCTATCAGAAACAAACTTTAAAGATAAAGACACAGATAGGTTCAAGGTAAAAGTATGAACAAAGACATAACACTCTGATACTAATCAAAAGAAAGTTGGAATGTCTATATCAATATCAAACAAAGTAAACTTTAGAACAAAGAATATTATCAGAGATAAAGAAATACATTTTATGATAATAAAGCAATTTATCATGTGGCCATGACAAACCTAAATGTTTATGCATATAATAACAGAACTTCAAAATACATAAATCAAAAACTGAAAAGTGTGAGGGAAAATAGACAAATCCACAATTATAAACAATGGTTTCAACACCCCTTTTTAAGCAACTGATAGAACAAGTAGAACTAAAATCAGTAAGAAGGAAGAACAAGTAGAACTAAAATCAGTAAGAAGGAAGTAAAGTTGAACAGCACTGTTGATCAACTTGACCTGATTGATATTTGTAGAACACAATGTCCAACACAGAATATACACAGGGCAGGTAGAACATTTACCAAAATATACCATATTCTATTAGATAAAATAAGTCACAAAAATTTGTAAAGGATTCAAGTTATATAAAATGTGTTCTCTGACTACAAGGGAATAAAAGTAGAAATCTTTAATAACAAAATGACCTATCTCTTGAAAATTCCAAAATATTTAGAAACTAACAGAGGTTTAAATAAACTCTAGGTCAAATAAGAGGCCAAAAGAAAAATAATAAAGTATTTTGAACAGAATGAACATGAAAGCACAATATATCAAAGTTTGTGGGATACAGCTAGCGCAATATTTAAGGAAATCTTAGAGCACTAAACACATATTAAAAATAGAGAACAGTTTCAAGTCAATAATTCCATCTTTCACTGTTAGGAACTAGAAAAGGAGGATCAAATTAATTACAAAGTATATAAAAGGAAGGAAATTATAAATGTCAAAGTAGAAATCTATAACAGCAAATTGAAAAACAATAGAAAGAGATCAATGGATTAATAAATGGTTGTTTGAGAAGATTAATAAAATTGATAAACTCTAGCTACACTGACCAGAAAAAAAGAAAACACAAATCACCAATATCAGGAATGAGGGAGCTGATATTACTACAGATTCCACAGATATCCAAAAGATAATAAGAAAGTATTAAAAACTTCTTATGCCCAGAAATAAAATAAACTAGTAGAACTAGTAAGTTTAATAAAGTTGTAGGTTATAAGATCAATATACAAAATAAATGTAAATACTAGTGATAGCAATCAGAAATTGAAATTTAAAATATATCCTTTACAGTATCAGTAAATATGAAACAATGATAAATCTGAAAAAAAGATATGAAAGGCTCATATGCTAAAAACTACAAAAAGTGCTGAGAGAAATTTAAGAAGTTCTAAATTAATGGAGAAAAATATTTATTGTGTTCTAGGCTCAGAAGATATAATATTGCTAACAGTTCCAAATGAAATCCCAGCAAGACTTTTTTTTGGCAATAATTTAAAAAACTGAATCTAAAATTCATATGAAATTCAAGGACCTAGAATAGCCAAAACAACTCTGAGAAAGAATAATGTAGATTAACACTATCTAAAATCAAGTTACTATAAATGTACAATAATTAAAATAGTGTAGTATTGGTATAAATACAGACAAATAGATCAGTAAAATACAGTAAAGAGTTTAGAAATAAACCTACTTCTACATGGACAACCGAGTTTCAGCAGAGATGCCAAGGCAGTTCAGGGAAAGTATAGCATTTGGTCCTAAAATAATTGGATATTGCATATGCAAAAAAATATGAACTTTGATCTGTACTGCACACTATATAAATAATCAACTCAAAATTGCTTATGGACCCATATATAAAGCCCAAAACCACAGAATCTAGATAAAATCTTTGCGACCTTGGTTTAGGCAGAGACATATTTGATAAAACACCAAAAGTAGGATATACAAAAGAATAAATTAATAAGTTGCACTTTATCAAAATTATGAATTTCTGATCTTTGAAAGTGTTAGGGGAATGAAAAGACGGGTCACAAACAGGCAGCAAATATTTACAGATAAAGACTTGTATCTAAAATACATAAAAACTCTCGGGGCGCCTGGGTGGCTCAGTGGGTTAAAGCCTCTGCATTTGGTTCAGGTCATGATCTCAGGGTCCTGGGATTGAGCCCCGCATCTGGCTCTCTGCTCAGCAGGAAGCCTACTTCCTCCTCTCTCTCTTTGCCTGCCTCTTCGCCTACTTGTGATCTCTCTGTCAAATAAATAAATAAAATATTAAAATAAAATAAAATACATAAAAACTCTCATAACTCAATAATAGGAAAACAAACAAACCAATTTTTAAAATGGGCCAAGCATTTGAATAATTACTGCACCAAAGAAGATATACACATGGCAAATAAGCACACGAAAAGATAGCAACATCATTAGTCATTAGGGAAATGCAGATTAAAGCCACAATGAGACAATACTACAGATCTATCAGTACAGCTAAAATGGAAAAGACTGACCATACCGAGTATTGTCATGCATTTGGAGAATTGTTCTCATACACTGCATGGGGGAATTTCCAATGATAAACTACTTTGGAAACCAGCTCAGTTGTTTCTTAAAAAGCTAAATATATCCTTGCTATAAGATCCATCTAGTTCACTCCTAGGTATTTCCCAAGACAAATGAAAGTGTATATCTAGAAAAAGGCACATGAATGTTGATAGCAGATTTATTCATAATAGCCCAGACTGGAAATATTTCAAATATCCAACAGTATGTGAATAAAAGAATTGTGATCTAGCTGTACATTTAGGATGAAACTCAACAACAAAAGCGGATGAACTATTGATAGACACTAAAGCATGGATAAATCTCAAAATACCTTATGCCAAGTGAAAAATGCCAGACCCGGCTCCCCGAAAAAAGAAAGAAAAGAAAATGCTGTGTGATTCTTTTACATCAAATTCTAGGAAATGCCAAGCAACGTATAATGACAGAGAGTAGATCAGTAGCTGCCTGGGGATGTGAGAGGAGAAGATGACAGAAGGTAGAGCAGGAAACTTTAATCAGTGTTGAATTACCTTGACTGCAGTGATGATTTCACACATATATACACATGTTAACAATGAACAAATTGTATACTTTAAATATAGGCAATTTATTGCCTATCAATTAAACTTCAATAAAGTTGATAGAGAAAATAATACAGGTAATATAATCCCTCAAATTAATCCAATCAGAAATACCCTGTGGGTGACTAGCACACTGTGTGGCCGACCCTTTGAGATTATAGGCTCGGGCCATTTGCAACAATTTACCTGCAATGTGACATTGGACACATGGGCCATGTGAGGGCTCCCATGACAATCTATATGGTAAATGCCAGCAGGGTTTAGCTTCTTATTTTTAGATTTAAAATAAGAAACAAATAGAAGTTTTAGTATTTCCTGCCCACCTAATGAATCATGTGTGTCCATCTGGAGCTATGAACATGAAAATGATGGGAAGAGCAGGAACTGAGTGACTGCCTCACCTTTGTCACCAGTGCCGACACAGCTGGGGCACAATAGGCAGTTGATAAGTCTGTTGACTGCATGAAGTGGGGCTGTCCTGTTGACTGTAGAACTAATCTTACTTTTTCTGGAGTTCCAGCACCAGTTCTGGGAATAAAGGTGATCAAGAGAAAGCCAAAAATTGCAAAGAAGAAAGGGAGATTAGGTTTCTAATGACAGAATAAAGAAGCTTAGAGAAAAATCTCTGGGCAAGGGTGGAGGTTTGGAGCTGTTAGGGTTTAATTCAGATGTTGTGGAGGTGAAGGGCTAACCCCCACTTGTGAAAATCAAATGCAAGAGATTTCCAGCTCCACTGGGATCAAAGAAAAGATACAGCCCAATGTGATACCTGAATGAATTCTGATATAAGGAGGGAATTTTTCTCAATTTTCTCTCTAGCAGACACTGTAATACCTTTGACATTAAAAAAAAAAAAAAAATTCAGGACACCTAGGTGGCTCAGTTGGTTAAGCAGCTGCCTTCAGCTCAGGTCATGATCCCAGCATCCTGGGATCAAGTCCCACATCGGGCTCCTTGCTCAGCAAGGAGCCTGCTTCTCCCTTTGCCTCTGCCTGCCACTCTGTCTGCCTGTGCTCACTCTCTCTGATAAATAAATAAATAAATAATCTTTTTAAAAAATAAAAATAAAAATAAAAAATTCTTTTTAATTTCTCTGAAATGTGCTTTTGGCGGTATAGAGGGGGAAGTTAAAGGTCGTGAAAGCCATAGCTAGGATCTCTCCGAGTCCTGGCAACTAGGTGACGCTATTAAGATTTTCTAAATGGGCAAGTGTAAAAGGTATTTAAATTTAAATCTCCTTTCAGTACAGAACCTACATTTTCTCATTTTGTACCATTGTTCATTACACATACCGCAACATGCTTTCATTAAAAGAGCTGCTAAACTTTGCTTAGCTGTGGTTGCACCCTATGACTCATCAGCTTTTTCCTTTTTTCTTTTTAAAATTCAATTCAACAACATCTGGTAGCTTATATAAGGAGAGAGGATGTTCTTTACAATCAGTGATTTTTCTGGACAATGTGTTTCTGCAATTGGCAGACTTCCATTTTTCTCTGAGTTGCTCTCTCCATGTAGTCTAACACTGGCATCTTAATTTTTTTTCCTAAAGATTAAAACATGCAGAGGTTTGGGGCACCTGGGTGGCTCAGTCAGATAAGTGTCTGCCTTCCGCTCAAGTCGTGATCTCGGGGTTCTGGGATCAAGCCACACTGTGCCCTTCCCCTCAGGCTCCCTGCTCAGCAGGGAGTCTGCTTGTCCCTCTTCCTTTGCCCCTCCCCCCCAGCTCCAATGCTTACTCTCTCTCTTTCTCTCAAATAAATAAATAAAATTTTGGGAAAAAAAAAAGATGCAGGAGTTTGATCTAATATTGCACAATAAATTCTTATAATGATCGGTTCCTAAATCCCTTTCGTTCATTTGTTCTGAGTTGGTCCACCCTGAAAAAAGAAAACTAGGAATAATAGTGAACGAATTAGAAGAAAACAAAAATATCAGTCTTAGACGCTTCCCAAGCCGAACAGCATTTCTTTTCTGGGATTTTATATTAAGAAATCCTTTTAGCCTCTTTGATAACCACTGAAAGAGAAGATAAGGATCAAAAATTGCAAAATGTATCCCCAGCTAGACAGTATTTTTTTCTACCCAGATGTTTTTAACATCCTTTTTGACTCACAGTGCTTGAGACAGAGATAAACTATGTGTGATATTCATGCTACTCAGTGATCTTGAAACATAACCCTGGATTTTTTAATGTTCCTGTGTTGGTCTAGTCTGTTTATTAATCTTTGAAATGGGAGAGCAGAACTAGGCTTGTTGTCTACAACAGGAATTATATTCACTTGAATAAGATCCTTATACAATTTTCTACTACTGTTTCTTCAGGAAAAGAAAAATGTTAGCTCAAGCCACTTATTCTCCATCTGTTTGCATCTCCATTTTTGCCAGGGGAAAAATGCCCCAGGAGTTAAAAAATAAATGGTAATCAAATTGAGCAAAGAGGTAATTATTGACTCCAGATACTTAAGGGTATCAAAATGAATATTAGGAAGAAATTAACCTATATTGGTTGACACCCAATATTGGTGCTAATATTGATTATAGATAAGATATTAATCAACAAAAGCTATTTTATGCTTATCTTTGCATGGAACTCTTCTAGCTTCCTAATAATTAGATCCACTTGATATTTGGTATCTTGAATATTTGGTAGTTTGGATGGTTTTAATAAATGTGATATTTCTCATTTCTTTTTTAAGCTGTGTTCTTATTTTCATTAGGGACTAAATTGTGTCATCAAGCCCAAGGAGAAAACAACTTGGTTTTAAATAATGTGTTTGGAAGAGAAATTAATACACACATTGAATATACTTACAGCAGAATTCTTTGAGGTCTTGGCATAGTTTCAAGTGTGCCTGATGCTTCAAAAGGTCGCCAGCATGTCCCTGCACTGTCTCCACCCTTAATGAGACTTTAAATCCACTCATTCTTCTGTGAACAACATACCAGAGTAGGCAGGTGAAGAAATTACTATTTCCTTGTGCATTCATGTTCCTGGCAGCACTGTTCACAATAACCCAGGGGTAGAAGGAGCCCACTTTGTCCATTGGTGGTTGAGTGGATAAAAATGTGGTCTGTCCTAAGAGTGGAATATTGTTTAGCCTTCAAAAGGAAGGAAACCCCGTCACATGCTATATAGATGAATCTTGAGGTTATTGTGCTAAGTAAAATAAACCAATCACAAAAAGAGAAATACAGTCGACCCTTGAACAGCACGGGATTGACCTCTGCCCATACATTTAGATGCAGACATTTCTCTATAAAACAAGACAAGACTACAAATGCATGGTCTCTTCCTTATGATTTTCTCAGTAATGCTTTCTTTTCTCTAGCTTCCTTTATTGTAAGTATACAGAATAGAATATGTACAACATACACAACGTGTGTTAATTCACAGTTTACGTAATCTGTAAGTCTTCCGGTTGATGGTAGGCTGGTAGTAGGGACGTTTTGGGGGAGCCCAAGGTTAGATGCAGAGTTTTGACTGTGTGGGGAGTGGGTGCCTCTTACTCTCTGTGTCGTTCAAGGGTTAACTGTACTGTGTGATTCCATTTATAGGAGTTACCTACAGTAGTCAAACCAGCGGCTGGGAGAGTGGGTGGTAGGGAGTCATTCATTATTCAATGGGTGTAGAGTTTCAGTTTTCGAACATGAGAAATGTTCTGGAGTTGGGAGGTGATGAATGAGTGAATGAATATGGAATTACTCTTCCTTCAGAAAGGTTTTTAATTCCCAAAGTTTATCTCGCTTTAAAATTGCCCATTGCAGGGAGAGAAGAAAGGAGACCTGCTGTTATCTCAGCAGATGCACATGTTTCTTCTTTCCTCGCTCCAAAGGTGTTAAGTAATTCATCCCGACAAAATCTGATGGGGCTTGAGAAGTTCCCAGATTTCAGGCAGGAGGATTGCTAGAAGTGAAATTCAAAAGCAACTGTGTCATTTTAAGAGGCCTTGAAGCTTGCAATCAGTTCATTGCTTCCCTTCCCTGAGACATCTTTGTTCACATCAAATAGCACAGGAGATTGGTTTTTCGATAAGGAGAACAGGACCCGGAACACAGGGAAGGGGCATGTAGTACGAATACCAGAGTCTCTGCAGGTCTGTCTGCTTCCCTCTTGTGCTCAGCAAAGACACTGTGGTCCATCTCTGTTGTGTGGGCGTGCAAGGCCACGTCCAAGGAACTCAAATCTCCGTTTCAGATGTTCCCACGTGCAGCATGTAATAACGCGGCCTTCAGATCATTGCCTGAGAGGCTGTGGGTGCACACAGTCTCCAGGCGGCTGAATAAAAGTCCTTTCTGCCCTGAAGTCTGGGGAAGGATGAACATGACCTTCATGGAAGATTCTCTGCTGTCACTCCATTATCCACCCTGGTGCAAGATCTCTTTCCTAAGTCTAAGCTTCACTCTTGTGGGGAGGAGGATGGTTTCTCCACTTTCCAAACACACTAAGTATTTCCCCTGGGCATTAGTTCCTGGTTTTCTCTGGCTTTATGAAGAACCCCCCACTAACATTCCAAAAGAGAGTGGCCTTCTTTTTGTTGTCTGTGCAGACTTGTTCATTCATGTGACAAATATTCATCATTTAATATATAGTAGGCATTGGTTCTTTACCATTTAATTAATATTTTATTTATTTAATATTTAATTAATTAAATGTTTTAAATTTAACTAATTAATTTAATGATTATTTAATTAATATTCTAATATTTACCATCTATTTAATATGGCCTTTTCATATCCTAGATCTGGGCCCTTTAAAAATCATTGGGGGGGGAATCAGTGTGGGAAAAAAAAAAATCAGTGGAGTATCTTGAGAATGACTCTCTATGTTTAAACAATGATCTTGACCACCAACACAATGCTAGATATCTATGAGGCATGCTTAACAACATTACACAGTGGGGTGTGGGGGTGGCTCAGTTTGTTAAGTGTCTGCCTTTGGCTCAGGTCAGGATCCCAGGGTCCTGGAATGGAACCCCTCTCTGATGGTCTCCCTGCTCAGCAGGGAAACTCCTTCTGCCTGCCACTCTGCCTACTTGTGATGTGTGTGTGTGTGTGTGTGTGTGTGTGTGTGTGTGTGAAATAAATAAATAAAATCTTAAAAAAAAAAAAAAGAAAAGGTGGGAAAAAAATAAAAATAAAAATATTACACAGACTCTTGCTTCATTTCCAGAAATAAACAAACCAGTTATGTTTCAATATAGGGCACCTGGGTGGCTCAGTGGGTTAAGCCGCTGCCTTCGGCTCAGGTCATGATCTCGGGGTCCTGGAATCGAGTCCCGCATCGGGCTCTCTGCTCGGCAGGGAGCCTGCTTCCTGATCTCTCTCTGCCTGCCTCTCTGCCTACTTGTGATCTCTCTCTGTCAAATAAATAAATAAAATCTTTTAAAATATATATATATATATATTTGGGGCGCCTGGGTGGCTCAGTGGGTTAAAGCCTCTGCCTTCGACTCAGGTCATGATCTCAGGGTCCTGAGATCGAGCCCCACATCAGGCTCTCTGTTCAGCAGGAAGCCTGCTTCCCTCCTCTCTCTCTGCCTGCCTCTCTGCCTACTTGTGATCTCTCTCTGTCAAATAAATAAATAAAATCTTAAAAAAAAATTTTTTTTTCTGAAATGCATACGGAGGGTGTCACAGTCTTGCTCATAAGCATCTACACTGGCCTTGAACACGGACAACCGTGACCCAGCTCTAGTCCAGGGCCCCCCATCCACGCACGCGCTCTGAGACAGGAGCTACGCACAGGCCCCCAGACCAAGCCTGCGGGGTGCTGGGGCCTCCGGAGCTAACGCGGAACGTGAGTGTTCTGCTGATTTCTGTCCATCATTCCTTGGCCTGCAGAGACCCAGTCTTCTCACGTGACTTCTGGCCCTGCGCTCAGCCCACGGCCACAGACCCCACCACTTCTTGGCATTCCCAGCCTGCTCCTGGCTCCGTGCCCTGCCTCCGTTATCCACCACGGCTGAAGCCCAAAGCTTGACAGTTGTGACTAATAGGGGGCAGGTCATCCTTTCAGCTCCAAGAGGACACCCCATCTACCTCATCTGAGCTGGTTTGACTCAAACAAAGGCATTCTCTTCCCAGCCCCAGCAACCTCAAAGCTACACTAGATTGTGCATTTGCTTCCTAAGGTGAAAAAGCTAAAGAGAAATAAATTCCTTCCTAATCCTTAGAAACAAATGGGAGCAAAAATTTACTAGAAATCACTTCACAGTTTGACCTGACTCTTACCCTCTCTGTTAGCAACACGACATTTTACTTTTCTAGAACATATGCTTAAAATGCGGAGCTGAACGAACCCTGTCCTCCACCACTGAGTGTAGTACTAGAATATGAGGGTAAAGTCCCAGGCATTGGAGACAGGCCTGTGTTTGAGTCCAGATTTCCCCTTTACAAACTGCAAGCCATGCACAAGTGCCTTAACTTTCCTGAGATACAGTTAAACGGAGACAATACATACCCCCTAGAGTTGTCGTGAGAATTAAATAGGATAATATATCTAAAATTCCAAGTACTTTGTATTAACCCAACTACACACAACATACAAGTATATGGCCTTATGTAAATACCTAATGTTGATATTTTTCTTATTGTTCACCTCTGAGCTTACCCTTCAGCTTCATTAATGTATTTTAAATAATTACTATTTCCACGGATAAGTAGTGTTTGCCTGAAACTTGACTTTGTTACCAAGGTACAAAAATCTTGGTTTTTTAACTTCTCCTAACAGAACTATGGTTAAAATAATTGTGGGGCTGTTTTAATTTGAACAGATGGCTTTTTTTTTAAGTACACATTAGTTTGGTGACCATCTTTGAACTTAGTTAAAAACTTTTTAAGAAAGTTCTAATTTCTTTTTAAAGATTTTATTTATTTAGTTAGTTATTTAGTTGAGAGAGCACAAACAAGCACAGGGAGAGGCAGAGGGAGAAGCAAATTCCCCACTGAGCAGAGAGCTGGATGCGGGGCTCAATCCCAGGACCCAGGGATCACGACCTGAGCTGAAGGCAGTTGCTTAGCAGACTGAGTCACCCAGGCGTCCAGGAAGTTCCAACTTTTAATCGGGATGCCGGAATGATTGGGTCGCTCACCGGCGAGGTGCTGGGTCCCTGCTCGTTTAGTGCCATAAGTTCATAAAGTCTTTATAGCAAGTTTCAAATCAGGCACCAAAAATAGGAAGAGTGCCAAACAGAGTACAAAACAGAGAATTTTGATCTCACCATAACTCTCAGTTAACTTCAGCAGTTAAGACCAAACAGGTTCTACTCTCCCAGTTAAAGGCAGAGAAGTGAAATCTTAAAGCCAAAACTCAGAATCCAAGTAACTCTGACTTTTACAACATTGAGCTATCATTCTGGGCCCCACTGGGGTCCTCTCTAAGCCTTGCATTACTCAGCTACACACCCAGGCGAGACCAATGAACTATGAGGAATAATGAGTTAATAAAAGAAAAGTAAACTTATCAACAATAGCAAACAGTAAGACACTTATGATTAATTTGGGGAAAAGAGACAGGCTGAGATGCTTGCCTTCATCACGAACTGCCCTTCTCTGAGGCAAGGCAGCTCACATTATAGCATTTGGAAAGTCTTACTGTGAAGTCAAATGTCCTTGAATTGATATAAATTCCAGGCCAGAGTTGTTTCAATATAAAACAAGTTGAGCAAGTTTACATGGTGAGCAAAGGCTCTAGAAGAAATTACTAATATGCATCACACTGTTCATTCATTCCTACTGAAGTCAACAGAATAATGATTGCCCCCCCCAAAGGTACTTGTGCCCTGATCTCCAGAGCATGAATATGTTGCCATACATGGCAAAAGGAACTTCAGGGATTGATTAAATTAAGGATCTTGAGATGGGGAGATGATCCTGGATTGTCTCAGTTTGCCCCATGGTATCACAAGGGCCCTTGTAAGAGAGGAGAAGAAGACACAATGACAGAAGTAGGGGGTCAGAATCAGAGAGCCAGGAGGTGCTTCGTTTCTGGCTCTGAAGGTGAAGAAAGAGGGCAAGAACCAAGAAATGCAGGATTCTAGAAAGTGAGAAGGCAAGGAGATGGGTTTTTCCCTGGATCCTCTGAAAGGAACACAACCCTGCCAGGGCTTTGGTTTTAGCCTAGGGAAAGCTGTTTTGGACTTCCGGCCTCCAGAACTATGTGGTAGTTAATTCGTATTGTTTTAAGTCTCTAGATATGTGACAATTTGTCAGGACAGCAATAGGAAACTAATACACCTACTATGTACCACTGCTTAGGTAGTAGAGACTCAAAGATGAACAAGCACGTTCCTCCTTGGGGTATTTCTCCAACAAATATTTATTAGTTGCTCAAAGTCACGTGATACCTAATGTTTTTTTGGGCATTGACTACATGTCAGGTAATATGTTAAGTTCTTCGTGTGTGTTTCTTGGATCCTTAGATCCATCCTATGTTAGTATCCTACAGGGTTAATGTTTATTGGATATCATGTACTAGCCACTGGCCTAAATATTTAACATGCATCATATTTAATTCTTATAACCCTTTTAAGGTAGATAATAATTATTCTCCCTCATTGGACACAAGAGGAAGGCTGAGGCTCATGGAAGTTGAAAGTAGTTTCTCTGGGGCACCTGGGTGGCTCAGTGGGTTAAGCCTCTGCCTTCAGCCCAGGTCATGATCTCAGGGTCCTGGGATCGAGCCCCGCATTGGGCTCTCTGGTCAGCAGGAGCCTTCCCCCTCTCTCTCTGCGGGCCTCTCTGCCTACTTGTGATCTCTGTTGTTCAAATAAATAAACAAAATCTTAAAAAAAAAAAAAAAAAAGAAAGTAGTTTCTCTGGGTCAGATTGCTGAAAGGTGATAAAACTTTAAACTGGTCTGTTTCTAGAGACTGCCTTGTATTTTCCAGATGAGTAAACTGAGGAAAGTTAAATAAGTTGCCAACACCACACAGCTAATCAGTGGCAATGTCCAAACTGATTCATCATCCACCAACACTGTCTTCTTTCTGACTCCCTCTGCTTCCTTCCCCACTGGCTCAGAGCCTTCTGATTCTAGTCTGAAATCAGTTTAGAAAACCTCACAGGGGCGCCTGGGTGGCTCAATGGGTTAAGCCGCTGCCTTCTCCTCAGGTCATGATCTCAGGGTCCTGGGATTGAGTCCCGCATCGGGCTCTCTACTCAGCAGGGAGCCTGCTTCCTCCTCTCTCTCTCTCTGCTTGCCTCTATGCCTACTTGTGATTTCTCTCTGTCAAATAAATAAATAAATAAATAATCTTAAAAAAAAAAAAAAAGAAAACCTCACATAATGTAGCGACTAGATCCCTCCTAGCCTGATGCCCAGCTGACCAGTTGACCCCACAGAGATCTGGGCTCTCTCAACAGCTCAGGCTGAATGGCTCAGCTCCTCCTTGGGGTCATCAGCCCCCTTCAGCTGGAGCTAACTGAGTTGTCCTAGCAACACTTTCTTCCCTCAGAGGAGAAGCCGCTACTCAGAAGAAGCTACCTTCTCTTTTCTCTCCCCTCTTGCCGTAACCTCTTCAGGACCAAGAGCTCTCTGTAGCGAATTTTCCATGCAGGTCCTAGAAAGCAATGGTTTTTCAGAACTGTGAGCTCCCAGATGAACACAAACCCCAAGCTGTGAACCTACAAACTGTGACAGAAGGAGCAGAGAGGAGGAAAGAGGCAGATGGGAAGGCTCAGTTGCTCCACTGCCTTCAACACCCTCAGTTTGACAGTATCCCGAATGTTCCCTGAGTTGTATTCTTGCTGGTGGCCTCACAGAAGGCCACAGTGCCTGTCCACCCCTCCCCCACCTAAACTACGGCACTTCCCATAGATTAGCCAAGCTGACATTGGGAAAAAACAGGGTCAATGAAAACCTAAAGGATGACAATAAAGAAAAAAAGAATTAAAAGCTATATATCTGTTTCTAAATATATCTAGACTGCAAGTGTCTGGTGGTGAGAAATGCATTTTTAGAGAAGAATACTGGGGCGCCTGGGTGGCTCAGTGGGTTAAGCCGCTGCCTTCGGCTCAGGTCATGATCTCAGGGTCCTGGGATTGAGTCTGGCATGGGGCTCTCTGCTCAGCAGGGAGCCTGCTCCCTCCTCTCTCTCTCTCTGCCTGCCTCTCTGCCTACTTGTGATCTCTCTCTCTGTCAAATAAATAAATAAAATCTAAAAAAAAAAAAAAAAATAGAGAAGAATACTAAGGTGCTCCAGACTTACTATAAATGGTTTGGACACATACCAAGTACCCTAGAAATGTTTACTTAATTGAGTTGGTTTACTTGAAATCAACTGATTCGACAGTCTGGCCTATTTTATTCTAGACACACCCCTTCCTCCCCTGCCCTCTCTCAACAGGAGGGAATCCTGTCCATTCGGTCTCTCTGCAAAGACAAGATGGCTTCCTTATGAAAATGCAAACCCTCTCCTTGTTCAACCTGCCCCGTCTTCCAGCTACCTCAGCTCCTTCCCATCAGTTCTAGTGGAGAGCTTGAGGGAAATGCCTAGTCCCTGACTGATCAAAACAGGAGTGGTGGGCAAATGAAGGAGAATGAGAAAGGCTTTCTTCACAGTCCCTTCTGTTTCAGGAGCCCTTGGCCCGGTCTTCTCCCAGTGAGTTCCCTTGGGAGTTCACTCCCCACATGGTCTTACAAAGTACTACCCAGCAGCCCCCACAGCGAGAACAGCCCAGTGATCAGAGAAGAGCGTTGCATTTCTCCAGGGAGAGAGCATGCCTTAGAGAAAGGGTAATGCTATCCTGGCTTGTGGCCAGAAGAGCAGGAAGCGTATAAATGGACACCTGATTTCTCTTCTTAAGTAGATGGCAGGGCAGAAAGAAAAAAAAAAAACAAAAAACCAGTAACTTCGTTTCCTCATTTAAACATCCATGAAAAATACAGATTATTTAGTGCCTCTGAGAATTCCTGGGTTCCCTTAGTTTTGGAAGACATAAAAAGAGCTGATTTTCTGCTGGAACTGTTGTCATGAAAACCATTTATAAAGAACATCCAGAGCAGGACTGAGCCTATCTTGCTCCTTGTATCGCTGGAGCCCAGCATCGTACCTGGAATAGAGTCAGGAGCCCCATCCCTGCTCTGGATGCATTTATGGAGCTCGCGGATGGCGTCATCATCACTGAGGCTCATGCGGTGCCCGAGGGAAACAATGCGTGTCCCTTCATTGTTTTGCCTACGACGGGTCTCGTTCCTTAGCTGTCAAACCAGGGCAGATTCTCCAGCATCTCAAACATCAGCCAGCTTGCTGCTTGGAGGTATGACAGGAAGGTTGTTAAAGTTGGTTTCTCTTCATGACGTCATTTCTCATTCCTTATAGATACAGGCTCTCCGGGCCAGCCAGAGAGACCTGTTGGCTGCCTGTGCTCGCGGATCTCACTCCCTGTTTTCCTCTCCACCAGTTCCCCTTCCTCTTAGTGACCTCCCTATAGAACAAGGTGTGCTTCTAGAAACCCTTCCTGCCTTACTACCACCCTGTTGATCCTTGAAGTCCTGAGTCTTCTTGACTTGGGAAGTGGCGAGACGCATCCATTGGTGTTTCCTCTCAGGGATCCTGTGGATCCCCAGAGAGGTTGTACGCCTCAGGAAGGGAGGAATCTATCTCCCACTTCTTTCCTGTCACATCCCTGATGAGACCAGTCATTAGTATGGCCTTCAGTGTTCAGGACACACTTGACAAGTGGTTGTAACTGGGTTTGCTCATTACTTCAGGTGGAGAGAGTAGACCTCGGTTGTCCTCCTGGCTCTGTTTTGAGCCACATGAATGGCATTCGCTGGGGCTCTTCACCTGCTGGCCTCAGGGCTCCTCAATGATAAGATGAGAAAGTACTGGAATGATCTTTATGGGTTCTTTCAGTTCCAAGGTTCTACGTATTTATTTCTATCTTGGTGATGTTTCCCCCAGCTCGCCCCATCCTTTCCCACCACCACCCTTTGACCCCTCTGAGACTTTCCCAACATCTTAAGCTGTCTGGGGGCATATTCGATGTTCAGTCACAGCCTGGCGAGCCTGAAAGTCAGGAGCTGTCTGCGTCCCAGTCATGGCTTTCTGAGCAGATCCATGAAGAAGCTCCTGGTGTTCGATTAATTGTCAGTTGAGGAAGGAAGCAGCCTCATGGAGGTTGCTTCTTTCCCATCCCTAACCCTAACCCTTGTATCTCCTCAAAACACTTCTGACCCTAGAAGCCCTCTCCTCGTCCCCTCCAGGCATGCCTGCCTTGTGCGAGACACGTGGACACTATTTCAAGTACCTGGTGAAGTAGAATGTTGCCCAGCAAAGTGGGTCCACGGGAGGCCCTGGATAGGTTATTGGAGAAGATAGACTGTGACCTCGGGCAAGTGGCTTACCCTCCCTATGCCCCAACGTCTTCAATGGGGCATAGGGAGGGTAAAATGGGGCTACTAAAGGGTACCCAGCTCATAGGATTCTCATGAGAATTTAAGCATTTAAAACTGGGCCTGCCGCCGGGTAAGAGCTCCATAGATGTCAGCCATCATGATTATCATTACCATTACGAAGGGTCTATCACAAATCAGCTCTCAACAGGGCTTTCATCCCCATGAGGATGGAAACTCAGGCAGAGAGGTGAGCTCATGGCAGAGCCAGCTGGCTTGCTGGGAAACAGAGAAGCCCCGGGTGCCTCACGCCAGTATTTTTAGCGGTGATAGTGAGTCACACGCATTTAATGTCAAAAAGACTTAAAATTGAAATAGCTTCTAACACCTCTCCGGTATTTTTACCGCACTGTTTTATCTGGGCATTAAAAAAAAAAAATAGTTTTAATTATATCTTGCTCTGCAGGGGAAAAAAAACACACAAAGGTTTGTCATCTCTCCTTCTTTTTATGTGTTCTTCATTCTTAATGAACAGCCGCCTCAACAATGATGGCATCAAGTGGAGGGTGTCTCAGTCAGGTGGCATCACCCACTAGGCCTCCTTGCGCCCGATGTCATTACAGGAAATGAACGCATTGTGTTGAAGGCTGTTTGTTGCCCATTGTTTCCCAGGGCCGGGCCTGTGTGGGACTGTTTGTCCTCCAGCACACACAGCAGCCATTATGTCCCCTGCAGCGTCCTTCATGCAGCTGTGAACATTTGTGCCCGAGCCAGTTCGGTGGCGGCAGAATTCTCTCAGAAAGGCATTGCGAACAACATCCCTAGTCAGAGCCTTCCTTCTCTCTGGGAATATCCTGGAGTCTCTGCTTCCTTCTCCCACTCAAGCCAAGGAAATCAAGCAAAGAGAGGCCCCCTTTGATGTAACATACATACCTCTGCTATTCACAGGGGTGGGGGGTTTTCAGATCAGAATTTCTGATCTCCACATGGGCTGTCCTTTCACAACTTTCTGACCCAGAGCCAGGAAAGGTGATGTCCAGGTGCAGACCGTGGCTTTCCCCAAAGGCAACAAAGTCTAATGACTGCCAAGCACTCTGTCCCCCGATCCACCAAATGGAGGGATGTGCAGCCTGGTCCTTGATGCCACTCTTGGACTTCTTCTGGCCCACCGACCACCCACCAGAGAACACATATTTAAATCATCAGAGCACGAGGGGCCTCTGGGTGGCTCAGTCGGTAAAGTGCCCAGTTCTTGATTTTGGCTCAGGTCATGACCTCAGGGTTGTGAGATCGAGCCTCGTGTCAGGCTCCGAGCCAGGAGTGGAGTCTGCTTAAGATTCTCTCTCCCTCTCCTTTTCTGCCCCTCTCCCCTCCCCAAAATAAATCATCAGAACATGACACCTTGGCTCCCAGCCTAGAAATGGGCTTCAAGGGAGACTGAGGCAGGAAGCTCCCAGACAGACATTTCCTGTCAGACTCTGTGACCCCCTTTGGGTTTGGATTTAATGGTCTATTTGCCCTCACCTTGAGGCTTGGGTTGGCAAGGGCAGCTCTAGAAACTGTTCATTTTCTCTTAGGCATGATTCCTGCCATTTTGGTTGAGAAATGCTGGAATTTGAAGGCTTGGTTGTGTAACGTGAACCAACCATCTGGGCTTTTCCTGGGATCGCAGTGCTGATCTGATGGAACATTTAGCAAGAGGAGCCGTAAGTTAAACATTTCCATAAGACATATACGTGTATGGGTATGTCTGTGTTCATATAAATATAAAGCTCTGTATATACACTTATCAGTATAAATCCCTAACAAACACCATTTATCAACATTTGCCTATGAATTTTAAAGTGGATGTAATTTAGAACATGATTTAAATACATACAAATATATAGGTGTACTTGAAGTTCCTTATTGGCCAAATTTCCAGGTCCCACTGCTAAATATGATTCTGATATTCATTACGAGGGTGAAAGAGGGACTGAACTCACTCTGGACTCTTACGACTCTGGAACCTTCTGGAGCTTATGCTCAGCTTTTGTGCAAAGGCTTTGGCACTAAAACCCTTCTACTCTTCTCTTTTCTGCTAGAATCCGTTGACCTCCCACTGACTCTCACTGCCCTAGCAAAAGAATGTTGTCTTTGACCGCCAGTCCCCAGGACCCCAATGCCCTCCAGTTCCTTTGCTAAAGGAAATCCCTGTCTCTCTGTCCACAAGGAACACAGCTGCCAGAGGTGTCTCCCCACTTCCAGCCCCTGAATGCCATCTCTCTTGTAAGCAACAAAGCAGAGTAGAAAGATATTCATGGAAAGTCCTTCCCTGTGAGCCAGTTTTTCCTGGGACGGTTACTCTTTTTCCAATCAAGAAAGAGTTCTCTTGATAATCAAGTTACTGATTTATTCTCAACTCTTCCCTCCCCAGTGATATTTGAGGCTTGGAGTGGCAACAAAAATAACTTCACATGGAAAACTAAGGATTACTCACTAATTGTGTTCCCTTCCCACTCATCTTCCTTGCCAAGCGATCTTGAGTTTTGCCACATTTTTCTTTCTTTCTTTTTTTTGGAACATTAAAAAGCAGAAGGAGGCAACAGAGAATGAGAACAGATAAGGCTTTAAAATAGGAGTGTTAACGTGGTTCCCTGCAAGGTGTGTTCCTCGTCTAGTGATCAGCAATCTGAGGTCTCTTGCTTTGGGTAGTGTCGGTCTAGTAGGAGACTGGGAAGCATGTGAACAAGGGATGGTGCACCAAATGAAGTAACTGTCGAACATCATTCTTCTTCTTCAAGGTTTCCGGTGAAAAACACGTCTAAGCAAACGTAAAATATTGCAAATGAAAAAGCAATCTGTGAAATAAAATCCATAGCAATCAGTCGCTTGTTCAGAACGTGTTCGCAAAACACTTTACACGGGAGGTTCTCAGACATGTTTGCTTCCAGCACTCCCTCCAAAAAAGTCATTTTGAAGAGCTCTGCGCTGTTTTAAAGATAACATTCAGAATTTTTTCACCGGAAGTTTAATTAATGGCCGAGGAGATCATTTCCAGCAGATGGTAAACGCTGATATTTTAAACTAAAAGTGCACACGACTCTCAAATGTGCCTGATGGAAGCGAAGTATGTGGACAATGTAATGACTCATTTTCATCCACTCACAAACACAGGAAGATTCTTATTTAATATTTGGAAATGATAAAGCCTTTATTTTTGTCCTTGAACCTATATCCATTCCACTCCTCCGGTTATTTGCACCTTCATGATATGGACACTTACCCTTGAGATCTTTTATTCGCTGTGCCATCATGCTTCTCTGCAACAAGGTAGATTTGCAAACTGTGTTTCTGGCTGGACTGCAGAAGGAGGGTTGGAGACAGATTTATGGTCTGAGGGACTGAAGGACCCTCAGAAAGTACTCAGCAGCCTGATTCAACATAGTGCTCAGTATGAGTGGAGCAAATAGCCTGTGCCTGGGACCTAGATGTCTCCACAGCTTCATCCCTAGTAAATACGCAGCAGAGTCTTCATGGATGAGAAGAAGGAGGCATGTAAAAATTGGAAGTGGGTTATCATACAAAACTCTCTATAAGACTCCGGCAACACAAAGCTGCCCTAGTTGGGCCAGAGGCATGAAAGCGAGCCCTGAAAGTGGGAGGCGAGTTTTAGCCCTCTTCTGTATAGAAGGCCATCTCTGCACAGGGCACCATGCGTGGCCACAGTGTGCCTGCTGCCCCAGAAAGCAGCACAAGGAATCAGCATCCGTGCCCCACGCCAACACCCACTCTGGTGGGCAAAACCCACTCCAGAACCAGCCTGAGGGCAACAGCTATGGGCAGCAGCCCCATTGGCAGCCCCGTGATAATGGCATTGGTGGTCTCATCGTGGTGGGGAGAGCATCCCGAGAGCGCCCAGTGCCTTCCGTGGTCGTGGTGACTTCACCAGCTGCTAAGGGTGACTTTGACCAGGTGTCAGTACATTTGCTCAGATGAGGGGCTTCGCTGTGACTTCCAGGGCGATGTCCCCGGAAGAAGCCAAAATGGGAAAGTCAACAATTGGCCAACACAGGAAAGACTTCTTTGCAAACTCATATGAACCACCAGCTGAGTTGTCACCCCTCAAGAAAACTGGGATGAACTCTCAAGATTCCCAGAGTTACTGCATTAGCAAAGGGAAGCCAGAAGCGAGAAAGTATTGCTTTTTACTCAACACAATGCTGTTTTTACCTCAGACCTTTGAGGCCTGGGCAAAGTTGAGGTCAGAACAGAATCTCCCCGAAATTTCCAGTGGGTCAGTCCATCACTGGACGAGAAGCAACAGCTGGAAAACAGAAGACTCCGAGACTGAACTTAGCAGGATGGCATCTGAATTTAACGCAAAATGAGTCTGCCTTTACTTATTCTACAAGGCTTAAAGGGGGAATTCTCTGACGCGGGAGACCACCCAATCAAATTAGGGGGAAAGAGAATTAGCGTCTTTCAAACCAGGGCAAAGAGTACAGAGAGTGAAGGAAAGCGGAAGTTACCCTGGGGAGTTCTACCTCCGATCCTTATACAAGATAAGGGGAGAAAAGAGCCTTGTGCTGATCATCAGTCTCTGGCTCCTGCCTAGAAAATGCCAACCGCCAATAACCATGACCTGTGCACTGAGTCGCTGATGTTAGTTGTGTTTTCAGAGAGTTTGAGGTTCTGTGAATGAGAAGTCACATAGATGAGCCATGTATTTCCCTGATGTGGAAGACAAGAGTCTCTCCATCCCCTCTGAGCAGAATGGAGGGGGCAGGCAGGAAGACAATTGTCTAGAAAAAGACTCCATGCTATAAAACAGAGGCCTTGCTTCTAACAAATTGCCAAAAATGAAAAATCGGTAGGCAGCCAAGTCTGGCTACAGCATGTTCTGAAGAGAATTTTCTGTATCCATCAGTACTCTCCCTTTGGTTCTTTTCCCCCAAGAAGCTGAGAAAACAATCCCGAACAGAAACAGCTCTGGGCTGGGAAAGCATTTTGGCACCTGAAGATAAATCAGCAGATATGCACATTCCCAGAAGCCTCCCAGAAGCCTCCCCTCCCCACCCCCACCTAAGACCCCAACCCATATTGGCATGTAATTCCCTAAACCCCCCTCAGCCTTCATGAGGTGAGCACATCCCTACCCAACACTTGACCGTATAGTATAGGAGGGGCGAATAGGGTCTCAAAGCCAAGTGTGTCCCACTCTGAACATCAGTGAGTCACGGACTTTGTCCACACTCCATCACTTGGGTAAGTTCTCTATTACTTCTCTAGTTGTTTGGCTTCTGTCCATGAAATTGCAAGCTCCTTTCTCCTTCCTTTATATCAGCTGTAGTACCTAGGGCACAGGACAGGGCTTAATAAATACGCGGTTCAATTGATTGGATACACCTGATTCAATCGCTGAGCGGGAACAAGCCATTAGCAGAGACATTTTAGGAGAGCCTTGAAAACCTGACCTCTGCAGATGTGCCAAGCCATTTTACAGATGCGAACTCATTTACTCCACATTACAACCCTGAGAGGTATTCCTTTTACAGATGAGGACATCGACAATGGAATCAGGGATAAAACCAGAAGTTGGATCTGATGGACTCTGGCCCTGGGGCTCTTTCCGGCACACCTTAGTCCTCCTTAGCGAGAGAAGCTTCCCTGGGTTGGTTCCCGACAGCTCACCTCTGGCCCTGGTCCCTCCCTCCTGCCAGACCCTCGCCTCCCTCAACACTGCGTAAGGGCTCCCTGCCTGCAGAGAAGCAGAACAAAAGTATCTCCCTTCTCACAGGCCTTCTTCTCCCAACCCCAAGCTGGTCATGGCTTTCCAAACATATTGCATCTATTTATAGAGAAAGAATCAGATAAGAGAGGGGATTTCCTGAAGAGAAGGAAAGAGGAAATCTAGGGATGTCACGTGAGCACACGAGGCGTCCCCTGGACCCACTCTATTCACATCTGGAGTACTCGCTTTCTTAGGCAAACTCAAGCTTTCTTACCTTGGAAAACAACTAATACAGAAAAGAAACTCAGTGGGTCTTCCAGAAAGAGTCTCTGGAATGTCATCTGAGCCTTGGTTGCTAAGGAATTCGCTCCCTATCTTGTATCTGATCACCAGCGTCTACTCCAGACTGGTCAGTCGTGAGTTTCTTGAAAACCACAGTCACAACCTCCACATCCTGTCATTTGAAATAACAGCAGCAATGATCATAGCAAACATACATATAATACTTAAAATGCCTGAGACATTATTTTACTTTTATGCTCTCAGTGACCTGGCGAGGCTGCTCTTTTTCCACCTGCATTTCACAGATGAGGGAACTGAGGCACGAGAGACTTGTCTCTTGCCCAAGGTCAAGGACTAAGCCATGATGGTGCCAGGATTCAAACCTCCGCAATTTGGCTCCAGTGCAGGCTTGTGGCAACTCTAGGACAGAGATACTATGCTGAATTAGAAGGTATATAAAATGTATCAGCAGAAATAAATCAGATACCAACACAGCTGTGATGGACATCACAGCATCAGCATCTTACTTTCTTCTTGCTTTGCTTTTGCAAAAAAAAAAAAAAAAAAAAAAAAAAGTTTGGGGGGCGGGGATTCAGAGTCAAGTGCCCTTAAGGTATAGTAATATCTAGTCACTAGGACTAACTACTCCAACAACCTCTGTGTTTAGGTCAGGTTTGCAGAAAAGCCCTCCAAATGACTCCTTGCCCATACTCATTGGCCAGTCCAAGTGTAAAACAACAGATCCTTCAGTTGTTAGCAACCAAAGAAGTGTTGGGGAAGTCAGCCGTGCGCAACACTTCAGGCAAGAGGGGAAGGCTAAAATTGATGGACATCTGTCATTTGTATCATTTCCTGCCAGGAGGCAAGAGGTTGAGTTTACTGAAGAAAAGAGAAACGCTACACCCCTGTTCTCTGCCTTGCAGAGAAACATTTCCCCAGTAACTCCTTTGATAGCAAAGGATGGCCATTTTTGCCTTAGCTCGTTAGACTTCTAGTAAAATACAGTGGGTTTAACACAAGCCTAATAAATCTAATGAAATGTCAATAACAGAATGTCAGGAATAAAAAAGTAAAAAGTTCAAGAGACCAAATGAATGATATGTTCATATCTCCTTAGGAAACCAAAAATTTGATAGATGAGATTTTTATGCAGAAAGGAGAACCCAGCCACCCTAAATGGCTTCCAGAGGGAAAACGAAGAGAAGGGAATCAGTTTGCCCCCACCCCCAGAGACCTAAAATGACTCTGGTCTAGGAGGCACCAAGCAGCATGGCAGGTTGTGTTAGACTTACAAAGAAAACACAGATAAAAGAATGCACACATGGTTCAGCTTCTGTCCCTTCCCTGACAGCCAGACAAATTGCCCACCTCCTCCACACATACACGTGTACACACGCATACACACACACAGACACATGGACACATGCATGGGAAACAAAAAATCATTTTCCATCTGATTCTCTTGATTTAAAAGGGCATTGATGAACACCTCCCACAAAGGACCCAAACCATATATATCACTGGGAAATTTTAGAACATCAAAAACAAAGAGGAGACCCTAAAAATATCTAGAGAGGAAAAGTAAAGCATTTCACAGAAAAAGTATCAGGACAGCAGAAGCTACAGGTCAAAGGATCATTACCTTCAAAAAATCAGAGGGATTTTTTTTTTTTCTGGCATGAGAGTTCTATATCCTGCCAAATTATTAACCACACATAAAGATGGACTAAAAGATCTTTTTAGATATTTAAATCCTCAGATGTTTTACCTTTCATATGCTCCCTCGTCAGAAAAATACTGAATGATGTTCTTCAGAAAAATATGGGAGGAAACCATGAAACAGAAAGTACAGGAACCAGAAGACCTAACCCAGGTTGACCGCTGTCCAGGAGGCCTAGAAACCAACCAGTCCAGGCTGGACTATGGGAAGGGACAGCTCCAGGGAGATCTTCTGAGTTATAAAAAACCAAAACTAATGTAGTGCACCGAGAAGAAAATAGAATCAAGAGGCATATTATCAAGCTACTGGAATATTTAGAATTAAATGATTATACAAATTGAAAAAAATAGTCAATTAATAATAATAATATTTTAGTTTTCATAATAGTACTTTCCCCTTAAGGAAGTTTATTTCCAGGTCAGAAAAAGAGAAGCAGGGGCCAACTCTGTAGGTGGGAAAGGCACACTGCCCCCAGCCCAATCTGCCCCGGACGGCATCCTTGCTTCCTCCAGGGAGCCTGCCAGGGATGGTGGCAAGAGCCTGGGGCAGAGATGGCAGAGCAGCGGGCCCAGAGGACGCAAGAAAGACCAACAGCCTGCAGGCCCGGGTGGGACAGGTAAGGCCCTGCCTCCGGCCTTGTCTGCTGGGGCCCCGGACTCCAGAGGAGCTGCCCGCCGGGACTGGGAAGGCAGAGGCGTGAGGACACTCGGCCGCCCAGATGGGGGTGGAGGCGACTTCAGTGTTGGCAGTTGGGTTTTCCCCGAGGCCCTGGAGCCAGGAGCCAGGAGCACATCCCTGGTTGGGGGAGGCAGGGGCCGGCCAGGCCCCGGCAGGCAGGGGAGAGGCAGCAGCACATTCCACACCCCTCCAGGATTTGGATTGTGGATGGTTGCCCATGGGGCAGGGACCCGGAGACCACAAGCTCCCGCAGACTCACGTGGTGAGAGGTTAGCCACGGCCCCACAGCGCTCATCCCACGTGTTAAGGCACCAGGGTTAGACAGTTACTGAACTGACAGGTGAAAGCTGGAGGGTGGCCCGTCCCCGTGGGGCCTCTCTCCATCCTCCCAGCATCCCCAACTACCCCCCCACTCCCCCACCCCCCGCCACCACGAGGAGGAAAAGGAACAAGGTTCAGGGCAACTGCAAAGACCCAGGGGGACAGAGGTACCTGACTCTCTTGAAAAAGCCAGGGCCTCAGATGGGGTTAGGACAGGTGGGGGAACCTGGAAGGATATTCTAGGCTGGAGCCTCCCTTCACCACAGTAAAGGCAGAGGCAGCAACAGGAGACCACCAAAGAGCCTGGAGCCTCCAGAGCTGGGGGGGGGGGGAACCAGCCAGTACTTTGTATGGGGTTGGTATGGGGTCTAGACTGGGTCTGAAGGGTAAGGATGGGCACATCTGTCTGTCCCTCGGCCCTCCCTGCTTCCCAAGCCAGGACTCAGTATAACTATAATTCCAGAAACATGTTTTAATTTGCATAAAAAAGGAATGTAATCCTGATGTTCTACTTAGCTCAGACAAAAACAAACAAAAAACTATAGTCATAATAACACAAACTCTGAATGTCGATTCACTCAGAAATTATGATATAGAGGTGCCTGGACGGCTCAGTCCGTTCAATGACTGACTCTTGGTTTGGGCTCCAGTCAAGGTCTCAGTCAGGGTCCTGGGGTAGAGCCCCATGTGGGACTCTGGGCTCAGCAGGGGTGTGTGCATTTGGATTCTCTCTCTCCCTCTGCTCCTCCCCCTGCTCTCTTTCTCTCTCCCTCTGTCTCTCAAATAAACAAATAAATCTTGAAAAATTATGGTATAAATTAGGAAGAATGAGAATTACTATTAGATTTCTAAAAGTATGTTCATGTGTTACAGTCATTAAAATTAAAATTAATTAACCTTAAAAGGCAGTAGGGACGCATGATTCCGGACATCTAGAATGGCAGACGCCGTGTTTTTGCATTTGTTAAACCTTGCAGGGGTTGCTATTCATAGAGAAGGAAACAAAAATGTCTAAGAAACCAATCTTTTGTGGTTAGCCAGTGAAAGAGGAACACTTAATTACAAGAGGAAAGGCACAAAAAAGAGAAAAACCAAAAAGAGTTCAATGAGAAAAGGTGACCAGAAATTTATATGTGGCTTAATTATGGAAATAATCACATACAAGTTTATGAGGGAATTCAAGAGACAGGGTAATTTGAAGAGCTTATTTTCATTTTATATATCCATGTAATGAAAGTAGCATATTCTATACAAAGTTATTGTAAGTCATATCTATGTATATTCTATATATATTTCAAAATATGAACAGAGAAATGTATTATGATAGCTGAATTTGGTATTATGAATGATCGTGGATTTCATCTCTGCTGTTACTGTTATAATTAGAAAAAAACATTTTAAAATGAGTTCTTTTTATAATTACTGAGTGTTTTCTGTTTACTTTTCCTTTTGAATTTATAAAATTATAACATTTAGAATTGGAAGAGACAGGAGATTGAATTAAGTTGGTTAACTGAACACAGATGCCTAAAAATGACAGAAAGCAGTTACATGTTTAAAATAATAAACCCGCAATATAACAGGAAAACAGAGATATTCTTGGTGGACCAGAAATAAGAAAGAAGTCCTAAATAAGAGAAGGCGGAGAGGATCGGGATTACAGAGGAAGGTGTTTTTCAGAAATAAATAAATAAAGACCTGTTTTAGAAGGAAGGAAACGTTCTGGAATTCTCCAAGACACCAACCCCATGCTTGGAAGTAGCAGCAAGAGGGGAGCCCAGAGGCAAAGCTAGGGATAACTGGTAGAAGCGGTCAGATGGGACAAGGTCTGACTCCTTATTGCCAAACAGAGGTTCTGCCCTCAGGCAGGGCCAATGAATATGAGCTTTGGAAGAATGTTTTGGAAACATCCAGAAATAAAGGGGAATCCCAATACCCAGAAGACTAACCGCTGGCTCACCTTGCTGCCAGGATGTCCCACTTGCGCATGAGAATGCTAGGGAGCAGAGAAAACATTCTCAGACGCGCTGCAAGGAGACTCCCCCTCAACCGCGAGCTCACAGCTAAGAATGGTCGATCCTTTGAGAAACACCAATATCCCATGAGTTGTAGCAAACTCAGTAAATGGAAGCTTTTTTTTTTTTTCCCCTGAGGACACAGGGATAATACTCTCAGACGGATAAGAGGGGATATTGCATTTCTGAAACCAAACAGGCCTTAAAAAAAAGAAAAAAAGGAAACTATTTGAGGCTTAGAAATAAAAACTATGATGGTCAAAACAAGAATCTACAAGATCTAGTCTGTATGTCCCTTTCTACCGCATTTTGGACTATCTCTGTGTTAACAGGGAACTCACCATTCTTATCAACCAGTCCATGCCCTTGTTGCAGAGCTCAAATTTCAAAGTTCAACAGTTCTGGGGCACCTGGGTGGCTCAGGGGGTTAAAGCCTCTGCCTTCGGCTCAGGTCATGATCCCGGGGTCCTGGGATCGAGCCCCACATCGGGCTTTCTGTTCCTCGGGGAGTCTGCTTCCTCCTCTCTCTCTGCCTGCCTCTCTGCCTACTTGTGATCTCTTTAAATAAAGATATTTAAAAAAAAAAAGTCAACAGTTCTGTCTTATAATGAGTCTGGTCTCCTTGCTCTCAAATCCATTTGTTCTGGATCTTTCTCTGGAGCAAAATTTAGCTTTTTCTTCTGCAAGCACATCTTTCCAATATTTACAGATATTTATTACGTCTCTTCTTGTCGCTAAGGTAAATAGTCAGTTATTTAACTGTTCCCCACCTGACAGCTTCTTTCTAGATTATCCCCAATACCTAGGAGAGAGGCTCTTTAAAGCAAGCTTGAACCTGCACATGGTATTTCAGAAGTGGCCTAATTTTCCCACAGTGGTATTATTACTTCCTCTGGTTACTCAGTTGCTATTAATAACATCTAAACTGACATGAGTGTGGTGCTTTCCTTGAAGAATTCCAGGAAATGAGTAAGTAGGTCTGTTTCTGTAATGTTGAATATTAGGTTCATCTAGTTAGTAAATATTTATTAACCACAAACTATGTTCCAGAGACTGTGCTAGGTAGTACTAGTGGGTCTCCCAAGATGAGCAAAGCATAGACACCTTCAGGAAGTTTCCCGTTTACTAGGGAACTTCAAGTACACACATAAGTGACAACGTAGTGGCGGTTATTTGACTAGTACAGACACAGGACTTTGGATCTGATGGAAATGCATCATCCAAAAGCAGAAAGTCTTCCTCATGAGCAGTATCTCAGGAGGCTGAGGATAGAGCCCCACTGCCCAGGTTCTTTGACTGGACTCGGACCCTGTTTGCCAAATAGTCTCTTCCCAATCCCTCCTGCATCCTGGTGCTTGGTGTGTGTCCCTTTGCGTTTTAGAGGCCTGGCTTTAAGAACCAAACCTTCCAGGGATCCCGCGGTTGGGTAAGTGCTCAGAAATATAGAAAGCAGTAATTCGGACAGATAATATGTATTCCCATGTTCACAGCAGGACTTGTCACGATAGCTAAAAGGTAGAAGCTTGTTTCCATGGTAGGATGAATGGACAAACCAAATGTGGTATATACATACAGTGGAATGTTTTTCAGCCTTAAAAAGACAGGAAATTCTGACACAGGCTACGGCAGGAGGGAACCTGGCAGACATGCTACTTGAAATAAGCCAGCGACAAAAAGACAGATGTTGTACAGTTCCACTTACACGAGGTATCTAGAGTAGTCAAATTCATTGAAACGGAAAGTAGAATGGTGCTTGCCAAGTGATTGAGGAAGGAGGGAACTGGAGTTTGTGTTTAATGGATACAGAACTTGTTTTTCAAGATCAACACAGCTCTGGAGATGGATAGGGGTGATGATTGTACAATGGTGTATACTCAGTGAGACTGAACTGAACACTTAAAGATGGTAAAAATGGTTAAAATGATAAAAACATATACACTTATGTTTTAGATATATATACATATATCTTATCACAGTAAGTAAAAAGAATCAGTCTATCCTTGGCCCTTACATATTACAAAATTCAATTCTTCACCCCTTTTCCTGGATCTGATCCACAATTTTGCCCTCGCTGGTGTATTGTGTTGACTTAGAGACGTTCCCGACATAGGGCTGCCTCACAGCTGCTGTGCCTGTGACAAAATGCTAGCCAAGGGAAAACTCTGCTCCCAGAGTAGGGGCTTGTCTTCAGGGACTACAGCTGACAGACAGATTCTAGAATCTTCTAGGGCAAGAGTCACATGCCACTCAGAGGCTCATCCGCCATTAAACCTGCATAGGCGCAGGCTCAGGAACTAACCAAGGGCTGGTTTGGCTCTAGTCTGGACTGAGCCTGACATGAAGGATCCCTATCCATGTCTGGGCCAATCTGGCATTTTCCACAGAAACTCATTCTGAAGGAGGTTTTGCCCAGCATTTCTCCTCCATGCCCAGGAGAGGAGCTCATTCCCACAGTAGGCGGCCACAGCACCTGGTGTTGGCATTTAAAAGTTAGGGTACAAGCTGACAGATTTGAAAAAACTGAAGTGACTGTGTCATAAAGAGTACTTTATTAATTTTGTTGACAAAGGTTGTTTCATTTGAATTATTTATGATGCTTTATAGCCCACTGGAGACTGCCCACAGCCCATTCAATAAGAGGCAATTGACAGCGTAACCTGAGACCTTGGCCTACCTCTCGACTGTCAGATCCTCCAACGAGGAGAGGCAGGTCTTTTCAAGAAAGAAGAGTTATTCATTTATTCAATAAATACTTACTAATATTGATATGATCATTTTACGGTGTGTGATAATAACAGGGTTATGACAATAAATGGGTCTGTGATTGATTAAATGGAAATCCACTGGTTCTAGGTCCACAAACATTTGTTTTCATGTGAAACCTACCTCACCACAATCTTATAAAGCCCAGGTTTATGTTTATCTCCTGAGTATTCATGGAGGCCACCAATGACATGTTATGGGCCAAACTGTGTCCCATCCCACCCCCGCTCAAATCTATGTATTGAAGTCCCAACTCCAGTTCCTCAGAACATATCTGGAGATAAGGTCTTTAAAGAAGTAGTTAAGGGCAAACGAGGTCCTTCAGATGGGCCCTAATCCAGTATTTCCAGTGTCCTTATAAGAATAGGAAATAAGGACATGGATATGCACAGAGGAAAGATCACGTGAAAACAGGGAGAAGTCAGCCCTCTACAAGCCAAAGAGAGAGACCCTGCCAACACCTTGATCTTGAGCCTCAAGCCTCTAGAATTGCCAAAGAATAAATTGCTGTTGCTTGTGCTGCCCAGTCTGGGGTACGTTGTTTTTGGCTCCAGACCAAACTAATATACTCTACCATTGCTAGTCCACCTCTCTGCCCATTTAATCCCATGACCTCAGTGACATCATAGGCAAGACGTCAGGACCGAACAGTTTGGATTCATGAAGGAGCCAAAATAACCCACAGCTCATCAATCTTCCTGGCAACACGGTGTACTTTAGGAAGAAAAAAAAAACATGGAGGAGGGGGTGGGGATGCAGCATGCTACTACCCAGCAAGCCGCTGGTCTACTGAGAAAGCATATCTGGTATTACTCCCATTTTCTCCCAGAGGAGGACTCCTCCAGTTTAGGAAGGCTCCCCAGGGGCTGGTATTGCTGCCTTAATAGCACAGCACCCAGGCATATTTGTACCAGAGTCACAAACAGTTCACGCAAACTGTGCCGTCTCTAAATAAGGACCTCCCTTTGGTCGTGATTTCCGTGAATCTGAAAATCCCCCAACTCTAATCCCAAAAGAAGGATGCCATTTCCAGCAGTCAGAGAATGTAGGTGGTTAGCTCATTGGCTTTATACTCCTAAAGCGTCTGCCTTGTGCTTCTCCCTCCCTGCCACCTCCAACACCCCGCACAGGAGCCATATGGTCACACCGCCTACTCAGCCTGGCCATGCCAACATTGGCTTTTGCTTCTTTAAGGGAACATGACAGACTCCAGGCAGAGAAAGCTCTGGTTCAAACATCTTTCCGATGCCATGGACTCAACCTGTTGCCCAAATTTTCGTGCCAAGATTTGAACGGTTTTCCCAGCTTTTCCCCCTAATTTCCTGGGCCCTGTACGCAGTGTACTTCTTGGTCTGTTTCCCCCTCCCCTTTGTTCCAGGCTAGTCCATGCCTCAGCTGCCTGGCTTGTGGACTCAGTAGCAGCCCCAGCCATTGGCTATGACCACCCAATTCTTACCCGCTCACCTGGAGGGGCGGGTCCTGTGCGTTTTCCCGGTTGAGGTTATAAGCCTGTCCCTGATATCAATCCAATACGAACCCTACCTTTCCATACCTCGTGAGAACTCCAGGCTAAGAACATGGTCTTAGTGCTTGTCACACCTTTACTCTTTTGCCTTTTACTGCCTGAAGTCTGGCCCAGACTTAACTACTTCTCCCTTCCTCTCCTCTTGGACAAGGAATTTTGCCTCCAACTCAATGGCCAAGCAAATTTGGTATTTATGGCCAGCCAGGCAAAAGATCCCTCCCTAAAGCTTTCTTCCTACAGTCTCACTGATAGCAGTGTGGCTGACCTAAGAACCGGGCTACTTTCCACTTTGGCATGTATGGTAGATGGCCCAAGAAATATCATTCACAAAATCCAAATGAAGGCAAATGATGCCACTCCCAACCTCTGTGAGAGCTCTCATCACAAACACCCTTCTCTGTCTTGGGAGCTCATCCGCTTCACCACCTGTCTTTGAAATCCACACTCATGCAGACCTTCGCCAGCTCTTGGAGTAGATGGCAGGTTTGTTTCATCATTCTGTCATACTGCCCCCTCCCCTATTCACTCCTTCCCCTTCTAGTTAACCACATACATGCAGTGTTGCCTAGAATTCTGGGATTCCTTTCTTGGTTCTTCCATTTTGCCCTACTCTCTTATCGCACTGTTTTCCCTGGTTCAAAACCAGAGGACCATGTGTGCAGAGATGTTTACGCCCAAGGCTGTGCCTCCCGTACTGCCCATGGCGCAGACTCCGCAGAGCGTATCATTGGCATAAGGAACGCTAATTGCCATTCTGATAGATTGAGACAGAAAAATGCCTCTGGGACAATGCCAGACCCATTTTAGAATAGAGATCCTTAAAGTGCATCTCCAGAAACAGTCATTTTGAGAAAAGTATCCTTTTCTCCACCCACCCCACCCCCCGCCCCAATTTTTACTTCCTTTGGCTTCATCCTCTTAGGCCATTCTAGGATTGTTCTCGCCGGGGCCTGAACAAGGCCGATCAAGCTGAAAAAACAGAGCACAGAATCAAGGTCTCTGCTGTTGTCAAGTTCAGGATTAGCTGGAAAAACCCTGCCTTTCGGGTCCCGTCCCCCTATCATGAAACGCCATTTTCCCAAGACATTCTTGTAATCTATAGCCATTCTCCAATCAGAGAGCGCAGTAGGGTGATATTTAATTCATGTCTGTCAATCACAACACAAAGAAAGGCCTTCAGCTGGCCACCGAGAGAATCCTGTGCGGACGGAACAAAGAGTCGGCGGGGCTCTGTGGTCCCAGCGGCGCACTGCGCTCAGGAGCCGGCTCCTGGCCGCGGCGGCCCTTGCGTGGCTTCCGAATAATTGTGGCTTTGGAAGCAGCAAGGCAGAATAAACAGATTAAATCAACAGTGCATCCCTGCTACACGGTCAGGAGAGAGAATAAGGTTGGCACTTTCCTGCTTTAGCTCTTCAGTCACGGATCAGCTCGTCCTAGCCCTTAGACCTCTGCGTTAGATCCAAATATTTAAATTTTGGAGTAATTGCTACCCCTAACCCTCTCAACTGGGGCTTGTATTTAGCTCCGTGTTTTTTAAATGGACGTCTCAGCAAAACAGAGGAGTTGTTGTATGAACTAGAGTATGAAAATGAACAAAAAAACAAAACCCCCAAAACAAAACAAAAAGCAAAACTTTCCTTCCATGCCTTACATTTATCATTGGAAGTTGGAGGGATATGAATAATAAATAAATGAAATGAAACACTTCCGTGGTGATTGTCCCTAACACAAACACAGGATCCTGAGGCAGGCAGCAGCTGGACAAAAAGGCACAGTTCCTCAAGTTCAAGATTAGAGCACCAAGGATTTTTTTTTTTTCCCTTTCCAAAAACAATCCTTGGGAAACACAGTGCGTCTGCCCTTCTCCCTGCCTCTCCTGTAGTAGTAATGGAATCAAAAGGGTTTTGACTGTTAAGGCTACTCATGGGGACTTATGCCAACTCAAGGTAATGCAAAACCTAATCCATGTCTTTTTACTACCAGATATACACCCATCTTTACCTATAAATATCTATATAAAGGTATGTACATATTACATATATACATATGTATATTTACGTGTATTTTACATCTTTCGCTTTCAAAATATTTTCACATTTGTTCGTTCAATTTTCAGGAAAGCGAGGAAGGTTTTACTGGCTCTTTTGTAAACCCCTTTTACAAATGGAGAAACTGTAAGGGGGGGTGGTACGGAATGAGGGATTGGGGGGCAAAAAAAAAAAAAAAAAAAAGCAGATGGGTTTGGGGGTAGGAAGACCTGGCTTTGCCTCTCCGCCCTCTGAGCCCTGGCTCTCTGACTTTGTCAAGCTCCCTAACCTTTTTGATATTCGGTTTTGTCTCCTGTTTTAAAATGGAAATATCGTTCTTATAGTATTTCCCTACAATGAAATCAGATAACACAGGTGAAAGTTCCTGGCCCACAGTAGGCTCTTAAAGAGTAGTTTCCTCTTGCCCCCGAGAGAAGGCTGACAGCAGAGTTGGAACTTTCACCTCTAACCTGGATCCCCTGGACCACTAGGCCAGCTGTTTGTTCTGACAGCTGACTGGCAATGTTGGTGTGGTTCGATCCTCTGGATGCCCGTGTGTGCCCTCCGGGCCCCCGGCTGCCACAGCCGCAGCATCTCTTCCAGAAGTTTCCCTTGCCCTTTTCCCTGTATTTGCTGCCTCTGTCTTGGAAACTTGCAACAGGAGGAGTTCCAGGAAGAGGTTATCCCTGTTGGACCCAAGGGCTTTTATATTCTACAACATATGCCTCTTGTGCGAGGCTATAGTTAACATTTCGGAAGTAGGAAATCTCCAAGAAATGTGTCTGTCTTATAAAGGGTTCATGTTAAATAAAATGCAAGTTGGTATAACCCATCTTTCCTCCAAGCTCAGTCTGTGAACTTGAAGACCCACTTTGCTTATCCAAAGCCTCCATGACCTCAGTTGCAAAACGCAGTGTCTGAATGAGATTATGTCTTTTTATTTTCTCATTCTTTATGTAACCTCCCTTTTAATTACCGGAAAATGGGAACAATAATACCTCACACATTAAGGTTATTGAGCCTTTTTATTTTTTTAAGATTGTATTTATTTGACAGAGAGGTAGAGCACAAGCAGGGGGAGCCCAGAGGGAAGGGGAGAAGCAGGGTCCCTGCTGAGCAAGAAGCTGAATACAGGACTTGATCCCAGAACCCTGGGATCATGACCCGAGCCAAAGGCACTTTACCGACTGAGCCACCCAGGCACCCCTATTATGAATCTTAAATGCGATGTTATATGGAGTAGGAATAAATTTCAATCCACAAATTCTGATTTTTTTTTTTTAAATCACATATGCTCTGGGGCTCCTGGGTGGCTCAGTGGGTTAAAGCCTCTGCCTTCGGCCCAGGTCATGATCTCAGGGTCTTGGGATTGAGCCCCTGAGCTCTCTGCTCAGCAGGGAGCCTGCTTCCTCCTCTCTCTCTGCCTGCCTCTCTGCCTACTTGTAATCTCTGCCTGTTAAATAAAAAAATAAAATCTTTGGCACACCTGGGTGGCTCCGTGGGTTAAGCCTCTGCCTTCTGCTCAGGTCATGATCCCAGAATCCTGGGATCGAGCCCCGCATCGGGCTCTCTGCTCAGCAGGGAGCCTGCTCCCCACCCCCTGCCTGCCTCTCTGCCTACTTGTGATCTCTGTCAAAAAAAATAAAATAAAATCTTTAAAAAAATAAAAAATAAATAAAATCTTTGAAAAATAAATAAATAAATCACATATGCTCTGAGCCCTAACCACCTGGGTGCTAGAAATTTAACCTTACACATAATCTCAGACAGTGTTCCCGAGCCTTACACCGTACCAGGATGTAGTCAGGAGTGAGGGGTAAGGAATTCTAGTCAGTCTTGGAGATGTCTGTTGCCCTGCCCCATGTGGGCCTTTCAGTCAACTCTCTTGCCATGCCTGGGATGAGGGGATATGTGATGAGGCAGCACCTGTGGTCTCTTTTCCCCTCCAAAGTCTTGCCCCCTCCCTGGATCACTACCAGGAAGTAGCTCTCCTTCCCCATGGGTCTAGAACCCATTGCTTCCTGTTGCTGCAGTAAATTCCCTACCACTATGGATGGTGAGAAAGTTTTTCACCATTTAGCCTCTAACTAGTTCTCCACCATGTCTCCTGCCATTTTTCCACAGACACCCTCCAGGCCAGTCATGCTAAGCAACCACCGGCATTGAACCATGTCAGCCATGTTTTCTCCCCTTATTGCTTCCCATTCGCTGTCCCCTAACCCTGGAACATCTTCCCGTGCCCTCCTCCCGGCCTAAATCAGCCAATATTCGTTCTTAAGCGTCAGCTCACTTGTTACCTGGTAGAAAAAGTCTTCTTTTATGCTACCTGCAGACACTTCTCCTCACTGCATAGCACACAAGTACCGCGGCCCCCATTCCGCTGCACTATAACGGCCTGGGTGCAGGCCTGTTTGCACTGCTCATCTGAAGGAAATCTGAGCTTCAGCCCTGCAGCTCAAGCCCCTACCTGAAACAGAGCGAGTGCCCGGTGTAGATCTGTTAAGTCAATTTTCTTCTGCCCTATCTTTAGCCTTCTTTCTCCC
This sequence comes from Neogale vison, assembly GCF_020171115.1. Lineage (NCBI taxonomy): Eukaryota > Metazoa > Chordata > Mammalia > Carnivora > Mustelidae > Neogale > Neogale vison. The sequence continues at coordinate 131,640,428 of NC_058102.1, read as the reverse complement.
TCTCTTCTCTCCTTATAACCCTTGCCCTCTGCGCTTGAATCCATGGCAGCGCTGCCCACAGTTGAGCCAGCTGGGTATTAACGTGACCACCACGTGACCGTGGACTTGAATGAATCCCATGTTCCCACATTATGCAGCCGGGAAGGCATCTCAGTGGCCAGCCAATCCATTTAGGGCAGGACTCACCCTTAGGGATGGTCCCTCCGTCTCTGCTGAAATAAACTCCCAAGGCTTTTATAGGAAGTGAACATGACGGAAACATCACGGAAGACTCTAGCTCGTGAGGTCGACGTTACCGAGAAGAGCTCCCAGCACACAGGAGCGGACCGGCTCTGGGGTTGAGGGTAGGGCAGCCCAGAGCAGAGAGATGCTGAGAAAAAAAAGGGATTGTCTGTTTTCTCCAGAGCTTATTTCTCTTTCAGATTACAGCCCAGGTGAACAAGGAGGCTTGCCGGCCCTAATCTTGTGGGCTGCGTCCCACAGGCTGGTGTTGGCGGGCATCCTGCAGGTGAGTAACTGCAGCCTTCTGCTCCGTCTGCGAGGAGCCTTTGTTATCTCCACAGCCAGTTTTGGACTCTTACAGCATTTGAAGAAGAAAAAAAGAGGCGAGGACAGTGGCTCTTTGTGTCTCTCAAAGGCGGCACTGTTCCCTTGGGCTGGCATGGCCCACGGACAACGTGCTGCCCTTCACGCAAGGTTGGTCAGCCGCCCCGACGCGCGGACGGCCCGGTGCCAGCCCGCAAGCAAGAAAGGCTGGGTTCCCCCATCATGTGAGGGCGATTTGCAAAGCAGCCAATGGAGAGCACCTTCTGATGGGTGACTCTTCTGCTGTCCCAAGCAAGCAAGTTTGGGGAAGTCCTTCCTGTCACCCGACCGACTAGTGACTCCCATTGCTTAGCCGTCAACGGTGGCCTTGCAACTAGAAGTGACTTTCTAGGGATCTCTGCCATATTTCCTTTAGTTAAGTTCATTTTCAAAAGTTGAAAGCCAATAAACAGTTTTATCTTTGTAAAGAGCGATTCTGCACTGTTCATTCACCGATACATTTAACAGGTATTGGTTGAGGACCAGTTTTGTACACTACTCCCCTCCCCCCCAACACACACACTACATATACCTGGTGCCGAGGTACTGATGGGAGCCACTCCCGTCTTCATGGAGTTCACAGATAAGTGGAAGTTCACAAGGATAAGTAACAAAGGGGCATCATGTGCCGAGGGAGCCCAGAGGAAGGGTCCCTGGGAGTCATGGAGGTTTCACGAGGAAGGCAGCGACTGAGTTGTCATGGAGGACAAAACGAATCAGCCAGGGGCTGACAGTGATGAAAGGCATGCAATATTGTGACGGGTGTGAGAAAGTGTAGCACATTCAAAAGACTGGCATTCCATTCAGGAAGGCTGGAGTGTTGGAGGTAGGTATACTGGGATGAGTGGTGGGCAATGTCGATGAAAATATAGAGAGATTTTGGAAACAAGCCAGGGGTGCCATTTGGATTTTAGATTTTATTCTAAAGGTAGCTGGGGGACTTTGAAAAATTTTTGCTGGATGGTGACATGGTCAGGTACAGTAAGCCTGCCAATAAAACAATCCTACCTAGAAGGGAGCGCCTTGCCAGGGGGCCATACCTGCCCATGGAAAAAGAAAGTCCCAGAAAGCTGGGACTTGTCCTTCTTCCCCCACTAGACTGTGTGTTCCTGGAGGGCAAGCAGAATTGCTCTTACTCCTTCCTGTACTTCTGAAACCTACCTTGGTAAATCGTGGTAAGCGCTCAGCAGGTATTTGTTGAATGAATGACCACATGAATGGTTCTTTCTTCTTGGATTGGAGGGAGCAAGTATCACCTTTCTTTCACAGGATTTCATATCAGACTTGCTGATACTTGAATACCACTATTCTTTTAGTCTTATATTTCAGGCTCCACGGCCTTACCCATCAACTATCTCTCACGCAACAGGATTCTTCTACCACTGTCCTTATGGAATTTGCCATTGGCCGTCTGATTAAAATGTGCTCTTGAAAATGAAACGCAAAATTCCAGGTAAGCTCTGGCTTCAGAAAAGGCTCTCCGGGCCTCTTCACCTGATTGTTCTCCAACTCAGTTTCATCGGGTTGTTTTGGCAATCACCTAACACTGATGACTCATATTGTACTTCGAGTAAATTAAAATCTTGAAATATTTTCCATATGTTCTATTTTTAAGGCACATCTCCTACAAGACAAAAATAAATTCTAAAATATTTCTCCTATTTGGTATATACAGTTTATATCATTTAGACTCAAGTGTGAGATGATACATTAACTCTTTGAAACTTCAACTTGTTTTCTTGGACCCATGGTTGCAGCCTATTAAACCCATATCAGCTACATCTTCCAGTCTGATATCATCTGCAAACATGATCGGTATTCAATCAATACCCTAATTCAAACCACCAGGGGAAGTGTCTAACAGGCTGGATCCCTGTAGCATTCCAACTAGAAACTTCCCCAGGTCAATGTTTTCAAACTATGGTGGTGATCCTTTAGAGGATGATGAAATAATTTAGGGAGTTGAAATCAGCACTAAAAGAAAGCCTCAGAACAACAGAACATAGTTCTGTTGAAAGAAACAGAGTTTATTGCATGTAGTAAAGGTAAGTTGTATTTTGTGAAACTTTTGTCTCAGACACACACACACACACACACACACACACCCTTCATATTCCCAGGGAGACACATGATAGAATTGCAATTGACCCTCCTGAAGCTAGCTGTGGCCACGTGACTTGCTTTGACCAATAAAATGAAACTGAAAGTGTTGTGTGCTCCTTCTAGGAGAAGGCATTTAATGGCCATGGCTAGTAGTTTGGTGTTGCAATCTCCTTCTCATGTTGATTAGGAAAAGTCTAGTGGCAAGGATGAGCAAACCTCCTTGCAGACCCCCGTCAGACATGGAGTCTAGAGAAAAATAAACCTTTATTGTCTTGAGCACCCAAGATTTGGGATTTATTTGTAACTAAAACATAAACTAGCCCACCCTAATATGTGGTTTATCATACACATATTTTCCTGTACTTTAAGCCATCTTAGTCTTTGTTTTAATTTGTGTCTTTGTTTCTATAGTGATAAATCTTGATTTTTATGTCTCTGTACAGTCTATTGAGCTGTAATAATTCTCTCTTCTGATTTTCCAGTGTTTTGGGGTTTTTTTCTGTGGAAGAGTCACATCGCAAGAATCCTTCTTGAATGAATATCAATAGTGGGGCAGTTGGAAATCATACTTTCTTCATTATATTTGGCAAAGAAAAAATATACTTCTTTTTAGAGGCACTCCACCCTTCAGCTGCAACTCATTACTGTCTACCTAAATGCACTAAACTAGCCAGAAAGCAAATGTTTCCCATTACAAATGACATTTATCAGCTAGTCTCAGGGCTAGGTCTCCTTCAAAATTGATCTAGTTTGGAAGAATGGTTATGAGTCACTACTGGATTTCTCAGTACTTTCAAAGTGAAAAAATGCAATGGATGATATGATTATCATTGACCTAGTGCATCTTTCATATATATAAATATATATATCTGTATCTCAACCATAACATTTGTATTTCAAATAAGGCATTTTTATTTTACTACCAACATTAGAATGCCTTCCTGAATATGTCTGATAGTCTTTCATTTGCATTGATACCTTACATTTTGAAATTTTATGTTTAACATATTCATTATTGTATTTTCACAATCTGTTATTTTATTTTGCATTGTTGCCCAGAAATTGAACTATATTGTTAAAATGTTTATGTTCTTATCATCCAGACTTTAAATCTGATAGAAATATAGAAAGTCCCCAACTTCCACAAGGCTTATGTTCTAAAAATTTATAGTCTATTTTGGGAGCTTAGGTGATATTTCCCAGAAATAATTCTGAAATCCATTATTAATTCCCACCCTAGCCACCCAAAGCCAACTTAATCCCTAAAATGGTAGAAATATATTTTTGAGTGTTTATGTGTGGTCATCCTAGAAATCTAACCATCATATATAACAATGTCTGGGAAAACCAACTCTTTGGCATAAGAAAAAGGCACATATTTATTTGGAGAAAATACTTGTTCCCTTAAACTTTCTTATGAGAAGGGAAGAAATATGGCCGCCCTAGAAATACATTCTACTTTTTCTTACAGTTATGGAAACAACAGTCTGCTGACTTTTTTTTTTTTTAAGTATAGAAGCATGGGAATCTTTTTTTTCCTCTTCAGATAGCTTAGGTGAGCCTCTTAAAACATCAGGTATGGCCCGAGATGGATGGTAGAACAAAAAAGTTTTTGTAAATCAGATATTTCTTTCAAAATACTCATACTTAATTTCATGCAGTAGCTTGAAAGATATAGACCCATGTAGAAGCAATGTAATGCAAAATTAACTCATTCAGAGTCTTAACTTCTCATTCTGATTTCTCAACCATAAAATACTAATTACAATCTGATAGGAATAATGACCTAATAATTTTTAGTGAAATAATGCAGCTACAAAATTCACGCTCCAACCAATCTATCCCTACAATGCCACAGAGAGAACTGGAATGACTTTGAAATTCCTAAGTTTGGAGAGATGAAACAAATATTATCTGTTTATTTAGTGATAAATTGTAGTTGGGCTCTGTATTACCACTTTGACCCAAAGATGAACTAACTCAATATTGGATCAGTAGGGATTTTGTTTTTAGGCATTGTGTGCTCCATTTTGAAGACAATAACATGTCAGCCCATGAACAAGAAAGTGAAATAAAGAGGAAAACCTCCAACTCAATAAGGAATGATTCTGCCTTTGACCATATTAATATAGTACTATAAATTCAAGAAAAAGATTTTTCCCTGCTATGAAAAAAAGGAAATAAAGAAATCAAAACAGTGTTTGAATTTTTGAAATCTTTTAAGCATCCAGTTCCAGACATCCAGTAACACTGACAAGAGTCTTCCCATTACTTCTTTTTTTTTTTTTTTAAGATTTATTTATTTATTTGACAGAGAGAGATCACAAGTAGGCAGAGAGGCAGGCAGAGAGAGAGAGAAGAGGAAGCAGGCTCCCTGCTGAGCAGAGAGCCCAATGCGGGACCTGATCCCAGGACCCTGAGATCATGACCTGAGCCGAAGGCAGCGGCTTAACCCACTGAGCCACCCAGGCGCCCATTCCCATTACTTCTTGAAGAGGGAATCGAGAATCACCCACAAGGTTAAATGGTCTCAAGAAGATCATCCCATTGTAAAATTGCCTAGGAGACAAATGGAATTTACTAAAAGTCACCAGGATTAACCTGTTTGCTAAATGAATGGACAATGCCAGTGCAACAAAATGAAGTGCCATGGAGGAGAGTCATCAGGACCTTGACTTTTGAATCAGGAGATCTTGGTTTTCATTCCTCTCCTATACTAACGACCTGGTCATTTTGATGGTCGAGACTTAGTTTAACCTTCTGCAACTATATATTACTTGCTCTCTAAGTCTTTTCCAACTTCAATATATCCATATTTCAGTGACGATTGCCGGTCGGCTCCGTCAGACAATGGCCCTTCTAGATGCTAAGGAGTGGCAGGTTCTAGTCTTAAGTAGCAGTTGCAGCAAGAGGCACAACTGTCATTCATTGGAAATTGACTATGGACAAGAGTCTAAGCTTACATGCGTTTTCTTACTTAATCCTCAAAATATCATTAGAGATTTTATGTAATTTGCCTGAGTCCTCCTAGCTATAAAATGCTTAATGCAGGAAGAAGTAGTGAATATTGATTTTTTCATCATCTGCTATAAAATTAACTGCCATAGCAACTTTGAATGAAAACATAAATCTAATATACTCGTTCTTACTGGAAATCGGTTGTCTTGTGTGTATTGGCAATATACAAAGATTTTAGTTTAGGTAAAATTTGGATCCATTCAGGGGTGTTATGTGTACAAAATTATGCATAAAATCATACAGTGTTAGAACAATTAGGGGTCTAAAAGATCATCTAGCAATGTGCTAATATATTAGCCACTAGCTATATATGACATTTAAATTTAAATTTTAATTAATTAGATTGAAAACTTACTTCCTCAGACACATGTGGCTACCATATTGGATAGTACATTTATAAAACTATTTCTATCATCACAGAAATTTCTATTGGACAGTGTAACTTTAGTGACTACTTTCTAATTCAACCCTTGTGGAGCAATTAGGTTGCCTTTGGTCACAAGTAGGAGAAAACCTGACCCAGACTGGCTTAACCAAAGAATTAAAGAGTGGGGAATTTATTGGTCCACATAATGGGATAGTCCAGGCCTTGACCTAGGGGTTCTTGGGACGTTCGGGTTCCTCCTCCTGTTATTTGCTCATCTTTCATGTCTAATCTCTCCACACTTCCTCCCCACCCCCTAATGCTTCAGCTTTGTCTTAAGGCCATTTTCATTCATGGTGACAATGTTCTTGGTGTTCACGGTGACAGAGTTCTAGACCTTCTCAACTGACCCAGAGGAAGAATTCTTTTTTGGGGTAGCTAGAAGAATTGAGGGGAAATAACTTCTCTGAAGCCTCAGCATACACATAGTTTTGTGTCACTGACCCAAATTTGATGATGTTTATTTCTGAGTAATTCTTATGGCGAGAGAGAATATTAAGATAGGCCTAAATCTGTCAGGCCTACGTCTGGGTCAACCCCACTGCATTCACTGAAATTTCATGACTAATGGACAATGGATTTGCAAAGAGTTTCCCCTCAAAAAACTCACAGTACTTTAAGCAAAAGAAGAGAAGAATAGATTATTGTAAGTCACCCCCAAAATAAACACTGTGCCCTTCATTTTTACTCTATCCCCCAAATGATGTCTAAGGATGTGTTAAAATGCCATGCTAGAGTTCATAGAACTTAGGCAACAGTATAGCCTGGATTTGGTTTTTCTATTCCTGAGCAGGACCCCTTCCACTATACTATGCTGGCATCCCATCGTGATATATATATATATAAGATGTATACCTTTGATTAAGTATCATAGAAGGTATAAAATTACCAGATGTACTATAGTAGTGGGAATTCAATTTCAAGAGCTTTGCCTAGACCTGAGGAAGAGAGACTCTAGTGAATAGGTAACCTCCCAACTATGCTACTCTGTAAATGGACAGTTTAGTTAACTTCTACTGGTTAAACTTTTAACCACATTTCTCTTGCATTCCCTACAACATAAGTCTAAACAATAGCCATCACACACAGTAGAGGTCTTTGAGTCCAAATGAATGTTTTCTAAAGCTCTTTGCCAGAGTAGACAAGAAGGTGTTATTTAGGTGAAAAACATTATTATCCAGTTTCACTTCAAGGGGAAGCAAGTGGTGCCAATAGTCATTAGTTACATTTCTTTTGAGTCTTTTCTCTCCGTTTTTAATAAATATGAAAGCTGGGTCTTATTGTTTTAAATTTCTAAAGGTTATATAAATGTGGAAAAGAAAACTAACCTAACCTGCTCCTTCCTCAAATATAAATATATAAGGGGAGTATCCATACAAGTCTGTTTACAATTTAGAACAACAACAACAACAAAGATTGAAAAAGTCACGGTGATGAGTCCAGAATGTCCAAGCCAGTTTTCAGGCAGCTGGCCCTTGGGTTGCTAAGTATGTTTATTTTTTCCATTCTCTTCCGAAACCATAGTTGCTACAAAATCCCAGAAACACAACTGCACTGAATCTACAGAGCTCCCTTATTCCATCAAGCCCCAGTCACCAAACTGTGATTAAATGGGTGTGAAGAGTAAAAGAGCCCAAGATTTCTAAAATGTCACATATTTGCAATTTGACCAAAGTGAAACCAAGCCTGTAGGCTTGTCTCATTACTTTTTGGCAAAGGAAAAGTGAATATCCATGGAAATGCTCTTAAAATTGTCCTTATTTCCTTCTGAAAAATGGTATCAATTTATACAGTAAATCTGAAGCCTAGTGTGAGGGGTCAGCATACCCACTGAATAGAGACTCTCAAAGAAGAATCAACCTACCCCATTCCCTACCCAGAACATTCTCTCACCTCTATTAGCTGCATAAGAAAGAGCTCTCGCTCCTTCAGAGTCACTGTTCTGTATCTGTGAGGCCCAGACATCGGGCTTTTCAGGACAATAATTGCAATTCTTCTCTGAACTAAATGAACCAGCCTCTTTGGTTTAAAAGAAAACATTCTAATGACCATTGATTATGATAGGGTCGGTTCTCCCTCTGTACAGATACCCATCTTAGCAATCAGCAAACCCAATATTCTACTCACAGATTCCAACAACAGCTTCTACAGGTAGAACAGTTATTTTTTTGTTTGCCTGGTTTTTTTGTCTTAGAAGTTCTTGAAGATGACAGTAGCTCATATTGTTGTCCCATATTAACTCCTCATTTAAGACATCAATTGAGACCATAGCTTAACTATCTCCAATGTCTTTTTATTTTCTTGAGAAAAAGTAATTAGTAAGAAAAAGTAAATTAGTAAGTTGAAATCCTCTGAGCCTTTTCTGTACCCCTCATCACATACCTGTGCCTTTTGGGATGAATGTTTAACAACATTGGGACAAGAGGCTGTTCTGGGTTTTATAGTATTATAGTATACTGATAAAACATTATCAGTATTTAAATATTCTATATAACTTTCAGATAGTAACAGTAAGTTACTGATTAGATGAAGTAGATGAATATATATATGAGCCTTTAGTCATGCTGAAACCCAAATAAATATGAGCATATTTAATTTACTTATAGAATTGATGAGGGAAACTTGACATACTCCTTAATTAGTGTCATTGCTCTGATAGAAAGGGAAACCCCTTAATAATATTTACTTATATATTTCATTTCAACACACAATGCCTTATGATGGTAAACAGTCTGAGCCCTTACTCTTCCTATGCTATTGACTAATATCTATTATTATATCTACTAATATCAATCATTATACTATCAGGATCCAAGATTAATGTTTTTATAAGTTTCTTAGGGAAATAGACAATAATGAGATGCATAACAACAGTATAGTTCTGAGAACAAATAGAATTTTCTGAAGAATGGTAGAAAGAATAATGTGCACAGTGGTGTTGGGGGGTGACACCACCCATCACCCCGACAACACAGTCATTGGGAATGAGATCAGGGTAAAGATCCAGTTCTCAAGTTCAGTGTTTGTGCAGCCTTGAAAAAGCCACTGAACTCTCTGAGACCTGGTTCCTTCATCTACAAATTGAGGATGGGGTAACTGGGTGGCTCAGTCAGTTGGGCGTCAACTTGATTTCGTCTCAGGTCATGATCTCACGGATCAAGAAGTCAAGCCCCGCACTGGGCTGTGCTCAGAGGGGAGCCTGCTTAAATATTTTCCCCTCTGCCCCTCACCCTGCACACGTGGGTGTGCATGCTCTCTCTCTCTCTCTCTCAGATAAACAAATAAATCTTTTAAAAAAAAAGTGAGGAGTGCCTGTGTGTCTCAGTTCGTTGGATATCTTCCTTCAGCTCAGGTCATGATCTCAGGGTCCTAGGATCGAGTCCCACACTGGGCTCCTTGCTCAAAAACAAGGGGAGCCTGTTTCTCCCTCTCCCTCTGCTTGCAGATCCCCCTGCTTGTGCTCTCTCTCTCACTCTGCTAGATAAATAAATAAATCTTTAAAAAAATAAAAAAAAATTAAAAAAAAATAAAATGAGGATAAAAATACCCTTCTTCTCTTTTATGGGTATCCTAAGAAACAAATGAAGTTACTCAAATGACCTTGAAGTTTTTAGTGAGCTAGTGATCAAAGTCAATGGCCTTCTCTGTCTTTGTGTTACTCAAACTGTCTATATACTCGGTTAAGTAACTCAAACTCTTTCTTTGTATAACATAATACTCTATTGATTCTACTTCCAACTTTAGAAAATTTTTCTTATCCATATTCTTTGTTGACTTCCTCCTGCCTCCTAAAATTAATGTCCTTTGAAATTGTTTCCTTGGGCTCTTCAGGCTTCTTCTCTACTCTGTGTTCATCTCTCTATCTCTCTGTCTCTCTCCCTGATCTCATTGTTCCTTAGGGCTAAGTATTCCCTTCAGGTGAATGATTCTCAATTTCATGTCCCTAATACACAATTCTGTTCCAGGATCCACAGTTTCCAATTGCATGATCAATTAATAGACCTACCTAGAAAGTTCACAGGTAATTGACACTCAGGATGGACAGCTACTGCCACAACATAGCTCTTGCTATTAGATTTCCTGTTTCTATGGAATGACACCATTTTTCTCCTTTATTCTTTCTCATCCTCAATTTTTATGCTTTACTGATTTTCCTTTTACAGATCCTTTTGTATTTATTTCCTTCCTATTTCTATGCCACTGCCATGGCTAACACTCGCCTTACCTTATGTCTGAATTATTGCAGTAGCCTCCTCACATCTTTCCTCATGCCTAACTCCTCTCTCTCAAGTTCATTGACTACGTGCTGCCAGAAAAATCTTCCTAAAGCACAACTCTGGACATATCATTCTTCCAAAGCAAACACTTTGAAAGATTCCCAATTGCACATGACATTAAATTCAGACTTCTGATCTTGATTCAATTTACTAACTCATTCAATGAATATTTATTGTTAAATACTGGAAATAAAACAGTGAACAAAATAGGCATCATTCTTGCCCTCACTGAGTTTTCTGTCTGGTATGGAAGACAAACATTACATGAATAGGTGAACAAAAAGTTAATGAGAATTGTGAACACTTTATAAAATGGAAATAAAGTTTATTTCAAATGACTTCACCTGGCCTGGAGGATCAGAGAAGGCTCTCCTACAGAAGTTTTATGCATATGTATCATATACAGATAGATTTTCATTTCCTCGGGTACTCTACTCATAATTGATTTCGCTCAAATCAAGCATAATCAGAATCCCTGATTATGCATTCTTCTGTGCTTTGTTTATGCTATAGGTTTTATTTATAATCTATTGCACATATCTTTCAAATTCCACCTCCCTTATCTGGCCTTTCTAGTAATTTCCCCAACCAGCTGCGAGTTCTTGCTCCCTTAATCCACCATATCCCTTTATGGTTAGCTTTCTTTAAATGTGTGTAAGAGTGATCCAGTGATCTTGCTAAAGCCATACTTGCTTGGAGGATACAAAAATCAGTTGTATTTCTAAGTACTAGCAAAAAACAACTGGAAGATAAATGAAAAGTCCATCAAAAACTATAATATAGAGACGTCTGCTTCCAGCCCAGATTCACTCTTTCACCTGAAACAACCAAGCAACAGCAATAACAAAATACAAACAAACCAAAAACACAGACAAGAATATGAAATGATGATTCGAAACCACTGAGCATTAGGCAATGGAAGACAGTGATCCCTGAGAAACAGGAAATGAACAGGGCGAGTGCTACAATGGCCTACACACATGACCTTGAGAAAGTCTGAGCACTTCTAGGTTTTTATATACAGAAAGAAAACCAGTCAAAGCTCAGTAGACTCCTTGAATTACGGAGATGGAAGTGAGAGTTCTGAGAGATTGTGAGACCTAAAGTATTCAGGACAGGGCAACAGAGGAGAGTTTTTCATGAAAAGAGAAATCTAGTTGTCTAAAGAAAGTGCCCCTCCAGTATGCAGCAGAGTACCGATCAATGGATCTATGTAAAGAGAGTACTTGATGTTGGGAAAAGATCCACCCAAAGGGTTGATGGAACATAACCTCTTGCATACACATGACCAGGAGCAGTGACTGTTCCCACTAGACAGAGTGGAAAAACACCGTAATTCAGTAGGTATTCTATAGAGTATATATAGAGAGAAGGCTCTGGCTTCCGTAGGAAGGAATAATTGAGCAGAACTCTGGTTCTTCCTAACAAATTTAAAAGTAAGACCCAAATGGGTTAGACTGCACCCTGGAACAAAGTTCGAGAAGTATCTATAGTAATATAAAATATCCAGCACACAACAAAGTAAAATGTACTATGTGTGGCAACTGATCAAATATTACCAGGCATAAAATAAACAGAAAAAAATAGAACTTGTAATGAAAAGAAATATCCCCCAATTCAAACTGACAGAACATAGATGTGAGGGTTGACAGACATGGACATTAAAACAATAACTACTATTATACTCCACTTGTCCAAAAAGTTACACAAAGACATGAAAGATGTATTCTTTTTACATGGAAGATATTTTTAAAGGACCCAATTGAACTTGTGGAGTTAAACATACAATGCATGAGCTGAAAACACTCTGGATGGGGTTAACAGCAAATTAGACATTGCAGAAGAAAAAATTAGAGAACTTGAAGATAAAGTGATAGAAACTATTCAAAATGAAAGACAAAATCCTGAAAGACGCCAGAGGGAAAAAGTACTTATCTATAGAAGAACAAAGATAAGAATTATATTTGACTTATGCTCAGAAACCATACAAGCAAGAAGAGAGTAGAGTGAAATATCTAAAATGTTGAGAGAAACACCAATTTAGAATGCTGTACTCTGCAAAACTACTTTTCTTTTTTTTCTAAAGATTTTATTTATTTATTTGAGAGTGTGTGTGTGTGTGTGTGGCGCGCGCACGCATGCTCACACACAAGCGGGGGGGGAGGTAGTGGGGGAGTGCGGACAGGGAGAGGGAATAGGAATAGTAATATAATAATAATAGGAATAGGAATAGGAATAGGAATAGTCCGCAGGAATAGGCAGCCCGGTGCAGGGCTTGATTCCAGGACGCTGGGATCATGATCTGAGCTGAAGGCAGGTGCCTAACGTCTGAGCCCACCCAGGAACCTCACGTAAAATTATCTTTCAAAAGTGAAGGAGAAAAACAAAACAAAAATTATGGGGATTTGTGGCCTGTAGACCTGCCTTGCAAGAAACATTAAAAGAAGTTTCTTGAAGAGAAGGAAATTCTACTGGTAAGAAATTTGGATTTACATAAAGAAAAGAAGAACATTAAAGAATAAATAAGTGATTTAAAAAATTTTTTTTCTTATTTTCTTCTTTTTTTCTTATTTTTAATTGATCCAATAATATATTACTGAGAATAATAATAGTAACAATGTATTCAATTATGTATGCTTATGTGTATGTCATACACACACACACACATACACGTGCTTATCTGTGTTTATAGATGAGTGAAATGAATGACAGCAATGATACAAAAGACAGGAGGAAGAATTAGGATAACGTTTTTTCTTATAAGGTGCTCACATTACCCATGAAGTAGTGTAGTGTTATTTGAAAGGGCACTTGGATCAGAGGCGCCTGGTGGCTCAGTGGGTTGAAGGATCAGGCCCCTGGGATCAGGCCCCACGTTGGGCTCTCTGCTCAGTGGGGAACCTGCTTCCCTCCTCTCTCTGGCTGCCTCTCTGCCTACTTGTGATCTCTCTCTCTGTGTCAAATAAATAAATAAAATCTTAAAAAATAAAAAAATGAAACAGTACTTGGATCAGTTATGAATGTATATTTATAATAATTGAAAACAGGACATAACCCAAATATCCATCAAGATTTGAAAGGACAAATTGTGGTATATTCGTAGAATGGAGTGTATTTATACTCAGAAAGAAAGAAAGTACTAATATATACAACAATACTGGTTAACCTCAGACACAGTATGTTGAGTGAAAGAAGACAGTCACAAAGGTGTAAAACCTGTGTCTTTCCACAGGTGAAGTTAAAGAAGAAGCAAAACTAACCCGTGGTGACAAGCGTCAGAACAGTGGTTGCCCCCAGATGTTGAAGATTAACCCAGAAAAAGATATGAAAGAACTTTCTGGGATGATGGAAATGTTGGTTGTCTTGACTGGGGTGGTGGTTTATAAAAGAACTTTCTGGGTGCCTGAGTGGCTCAGTGGGTTAAAGCCTCTGCCTTTGGCTTCGGTCATGATCCCAGTCCTGGGATCGAGCCTGGAGTCGGGCTCTCTGATCAAGCAGGGAGCCTGCTTCCTCCTCTCTCTCTGCCTGCCTCTCTGCCTACTTGTGATCTCTGTCTGTCATATAAATAAATAAAATCTTGAAAAAAAAGAACTTTCTGGGGTGATGGAAATGTTGGCTTTCTTGATTGGGGTGGTGGTGTATCAAAATGTATGCTTCAGATTTCTGTATTTTATTCTATCTGAATCTTGCTTTGAAAATTAAACAAATACGAACTTTGTCATGTAACATATGAATGAGGAGTAACAGTTTACAAAGCTCATTTGTGTTCCTCAATATTTCTTTAATTTTTTAAAGTAGCTTCCAATTTCTACTCATTAAACCCATGTCATCTATTCAAACTTAAAATGCATGTGCTTGTACAGACATACGCATGTTTGGAAGCACACGCATATCCCGAGCCTTTACTTCCCTGAAGAGTTAAAAGTTTTAAGATGTGGAAAATTGCTGAACCATGTGTAAAGAATCTGAGAAATTGTACAACAAATGCTATTGAAACATGGGACGTGAGATCAGACCAGCTTCCAGACAGAAGTGAAACTGCCCGATAACAAAGATAGAGAACAATGAAGACAGGGGGAAATGATTAAAAATTAGTACAAGAATGAAACACCCTCGGACTGCTCCGATAGAAGGAATGGATATGAATAACCAGCAAGCAATCATCGTAACTCGGGAAATATGTGTTACAACTGTGAGCCCTGCAATGACCTTGGGTCCTGTTCTCATACCACGCATACCTCTCATTCCACGGGACACAAATATGCCTTTCATATTAGAAAGAAGACTATTTCCTATATGCTCAGCCTTTCCAGTGGCCATCAACAAACGCAGAGACAGACATTTGGACAGAAGCTACTTATATTCTCTAAAACCTTTATTTCTTCCCAAACTTTACATCATTCTCTGAAGGTTTATCCGTTGGACTCACTACGTGCTGTATTTGAGAATAAAATACTTACATGAATTTATCATAAAATATATAATTTGAGAAACAAGTGTTAATATAATTAAGAATTACTGAGATCTTCTAGAATGGGGGATCCGATGCTGGGTAGAGCCATTTTATTACAGTTTGTTTTATATCAGAGTTATTTGTTAGCTCTATTTTCTGCTCGGCTATGAGCAACGCGAGGATGGGGATTGTTGCTTTCACTCACCTAGGAATAACTTTCAGAGCCTTGAACGTGACTGCGGATTAACCTTTACTCTATCAAAATGAATGGAATTGCCATTCACATTCCCCTCTACATTTCCCAAAACTCCTGGGTCTCTAATCTGGATCCTTCATTATTCTTTTCAGAGTGTTTTGACGATGAACACGTGAATATTTTTTATTCATTCGTGCATCTCTTACTTCTTTCTTCCCTCTTTCCCGAGGAATTCACCAGCTAAATAGATACACTGTTTCCATTTGTGGTATGAGTCCTATTTTCTCTCTGATTTCCTCCAACAGAAAGAGCAATAAATAAAACGGGGCAAACACGAGCTGTGTCAACACACAAAACACCTGCAGACCCACAGCTCTGTGCTGACAGACTTACGCAACTTTGTAATGGTTTGTCCTGGGTCCAACAGCAAGAGTCCCGGGCAGTAACTCTCTCCCTGCCAAAGAGAGCATGACCCTCGAATGGGGTAGAGAAATCGAGTATGACACTGTATGCACTGTTGCTTCTGGGAATGACAGAAATAAAACATGTGGTTAGAATCTTGGTACAGAAAAGACACTGTACACAGATTAGCATAGGACACAGAAAACTGTTGCTACGATTACAATTAAATATATTGTAGGATCCTCAGTTTTACATATAGTAGAGCCCCTCTTACACACACACACACACACACACACACACTCACACATCCCAAACCAAAGGGTTGGCTATAATTGTCTTCGTGTACAGATAAGGAAATGAGCCATGAAGGGATTTACTTAGTCACCAAATCCTGTCCCTCCTTGATATTTCGGACTCCTGCACATTAATCACCTACTTCAGTTAATGAAATGTGTAGCATTATTGCCCGCTAGTAGAGCCATTCCTCAGCTTTAATACGCTACCATTTAAAATTTACTGAAGGGACTTCTGGTTTAAAAATTTCTCTCAATTGTTCCCTAAAATAGCTAAGAAACCACAGAAAGAGGAATCAAAAATTGTCACGAGGAAAATTAAGACAGATATACGACTTACCAGAAACCGGGGGAAATCCTAACTAAACGAAAAGTAGATTTGACAAACATTAATGAGAAATACTGAGTGCTCCCTGTGTGCTAGACACAGTGCTAAGTGCTAGAAATGCATCATAAACAAACACAATGACAGCCAGTCCTTACAGAGCTTATAGTCTAGCTCAATTGACTATAATCTCCCAGACATTGCTTCGTAGTACACCTAAACCACTGCAAAGGAGGTAAAACACGATTTTTATCATCCCTGTTATTCTTGTACCATGTTGGTACCACTTGGAACATTGGGTATGTGGATCCTGCCCTATGCAGCAGTTGGACTGCTCATTCTTCTTTCTTGCTCACTCTCCTGCCCCCCACCTCTTTCTATATTTTTGGATTGGCTGGGATGCTAGGGATAAAGCCACTGTACTTGAGTCAGAATAAGTTTCTATCAATGTTAGCTATTTTCATTATCATTTTCATTTTTATAATTCAGAGCTGATCATAATTCTAGAGAGTGGTTAGACAGAAGGTAGGGCTCAGGAGAGCTGGTGGTAGTATATTGCAGGTATAGACGCCGTGTGTAAAGTTCCAAAGGTAGAGGGCCAAGATTGGAAAATCCCAGTAAGAGTGCTATGTTAGCCAGCTTCTACAAAGAAATAGAACCAGTAGGATGTATATAGAATGAGATTTATTATGAGAAATTGACTCACCCAGTTTTGGAGGCTGCGAAATCCCAAGATTTGCAGTTGGCAAGCTGGGGACTCACGAGAGCTGATGGTGAGTTTCCAGTCCAAAAGCTGGCAGGCTTGAAGAGCCAGCATTTCAGATTGAGTCCAAAGGCAGGAAAAAAGCAATGCCCTCACTTGAAGGCAAGCAGGCAGAAGCAATTCCCTCCTATTTTGGGCTATTCGTCCCTTCAACTGATTGGACAAGGCCCACCCACATACAAGAGAGTAATCTACTTCACTCAATCTCTACATTCAATATTAATTTTATCTATGTAAACATCTATAACAGTGTTTGACCAAATGTCTGGGCACTCCATGGCCCAGTCAAGTTGACACATAAAATTAACTATTACTGGTACCTTATGGGGATATTCATTTATTCAAACACTCCATAGTTTCAAAGTGCAAGGAATGAGAGAAGATGAGTAGAATCACAATAAGCAAAAATACTCTAAAAGCTGGCAACCGAACAAGTAGCACTTTCACCCACTCTCAAACAATAGATCTAAGAAGAGAACACGATCTTCCCATAAATGTGGAGAGAGAGAGAGGCCGGGGCAGTCCCTACTGCTATCTGTTAACAAAAAAGTATGACTAGGGCGCCTGGGTGGCTCAGTGGGTTAAGCCGCTGCCTTCAGCTCAGGTCATGATCTCAGGGTCCTGGGATCGAGTCCCGCATCGGGCTCTCTGCTCAGCAGGGAGCCTGCTTCCTCATCTCTCTCTCTGCCTGCCTCTCTGCCTACTTGTAATCTGTCTCTGTCAAATAAATAAATAAAATCTTAAAAAAAAAAGTATGACTAAATTTCACCTTATTCAAGAATGAACAACAGAAGAAAAACTATCTTCTATAAAATATAGTGTAAAACTAGGGGAAAAGAGTAATCTCCACAAAGTTTTGAAGAATTTCAGGAATCTCTTTGATTTCTTCAATAGAGCGCAGAAAGAGACGGTTTCAATGAATGGGAGCAGAAAGACCAAAGAGGAAAGAAAAGGACAAAAAGATGACAGGATGGGATAAAAAGGCAAAGGAAACATAATGGGTAAAATAAGAAAAAGTAAAAATAAACAGCACAGATAAAATTGTGTTTCTTTTGTGAAGATAAAATAACAACTTCCCTGAAATTGCAAGGGTTAAGACAACATCTAGTGGTTCTGCCTTTAGTCATTGCTCTTATTTAGGATTTCTCCAGGCATTCTAGTCATGACATAAGACAAGAAAAATAAACAGATATAATATAAGAAACGGAGGGAAGCAGAAGTTATTAGAGCTAATGAGATGGCTGCATAAGTTGTCCAGTTATAAAATCAACATGCAAAATGGATCATTTTCCCTTATACCAATAAAGAGTTTGAAAACATAGCAGACAAACATCCTAATCACAAATCACTATAAATTCTAAAACACCAAAGAATAAAATGAAGAAGAAATAGGCAGGAGTTAAATGAAAAAAATGATAAAACTTCACTGAGGGAGATAAAAGAAGACAAATCACTGAAAAGAAGAATCTGTGTTTCTGGATAAGAAAGCATAATAGTCTATTCTTACACATACACGAAGTGTGACTTTTTCCCAAATTAAATTATCCATTTAAAACTATTTCAATTAAAATCATAATTTTTTTTTGCAATGACCAATCAAATACAAACAGCTAAAGAACAGATTAGAAAAATATTAGTCAAGGAAGAGGCTTACTTTTACAGATTATCACTAATAAAGAATACAAGTAAAAAATAAATTTTCAGGGGCACCTAGGTGGCTCAGTCAGTTAAGCATCTGACTCTTGATTTTGGCTCAGGTCATGATCTCAGGGTCGTGAGATGGAGCCTTGCAAAAGGTTCTGTGCTGAGCATGGACCCTGCTTGGGATTCTCTCTCTCCCTCTGTCCCTCCCCCACTCCCTTTCTCACACATGAGCACTCTGTCTCAAAAAGATATACATATGCATATGCACTGACATTTATATATGTAATATATATAAGTATATTGTGTTTATATTTAATACATTTTATATATTTTTTATTTTATATTTATTTATATTATATTTTGGTTTCTATATTATATATGTTCAATATAAAATATATATATTTATTTATATATATTTATTATAATATATTTATATATGTATCATAAACATATAATATATTTATATTAATAAATATATATTTATATATACATGTATGTAAATGCATACATATATGTGTATATATACATATATATGTATACATGTAGACATAGGCATAAACATTGGCACATATAGTTACACACACACACACACACACATTCGGCTCTAAGTTAGTTCTCAGCCTTCCAAATGCCTGGTGGGCTTTGAAATTCAGCCAGAAATTTGGAATCAACATGTTCAAAGATGTCCTTCCTCAGATTGCTCTCATATAGCCAATGAAATCACAAATCAAACGGATTTAAACAGTCCAACACTTCTCCTCCATTTCCACTGCTTACTACCTGAGTCAGGTTGAGGATTACTACCCCATCCCGAAGCTGTTGCCTGGCGTTCACTGCGATCACTCTGACTTCGTCGCTTTCTCCAGACCAGCAGTTCAGCTTCCAAACATGCTGCTGTTACCTGATTAATCCCTGTAAAAGGGGCCCTGGTCACATGCTTCTGAACTTCTAGCCACCCCCTGGCTGTCTCCTAAATATAATCTGAACTGTTCGGACCATATTAGTCAAAGGTCCCATGCTTTGAGCCCTTTCCTGTCTTCTTGGTTTGATCTCTCACTAACCTTCTATCTCAACCTGTGGTCCAATCTGGGCTACTCCTTGGGCACCGAGGATGCATTCCACTTTGCTACATTTGTGATTTTACTAATTCTAGGAAGATCTTTGCGCCCACCTCTGCATATCCAAATCTACTCCATCTTTTAATCTCACCTGATTTCTTATATCTACAGGTTTTCTTCCCCTCTGTCGATCCTTTGGTTCCTCATGTTCTACCTCAAAGCATGGACATTTAGAGACAAATTTTAGTCTATTTTACTAGAATATAAATTCTTGTACGACATCGCTTATCCACTTAGTGTGTTTCATAGCTTCCGTCAAAGTACCTGACAAAAAGTAGATAACTGTCTTCTACATTGAACAAATTAATTAATAAACATAATACAACTCACTCAACTGAAAGCTTAACAAAAATTTAGTCCAAAGAAAGTGAGTGACATATTACTGAGCTATAAGGTCAAAAAGACTAGAAATAGAACTGGCAAACAATAATAGCGCTTGAATAAACTTTGTTTTGTGGCTTTTCAAAAATGTTTTTATTTGTACAGTGTGCTAAACCTTTTTTTTTTGTATTTTCAACCTTAACTCTCCAGTTTTTCATCTACAGATGTTGTTTACTTTTCAGAATTAACAGAAAGAAACCTATGCACTCGCATTTCTCATCTCAAGTAGTACAGACAAGAGGAGAAAAATTCAAGAAATGTTTCATCTAATACTTTTCACTATCCCTTACTCTTCATATCTGGTACATGTTGCCTTTTAAGTATTTCTCAACATCCCTTCCCTGTTTTTTGGCCAAGATAAAGTATTTCTCCTCTCTCCTTTGAACTCTTGGTTCCCGTCTTCCCTCAAATATAACCTCCACAATATCACCAAACTGACCCATCTTTCATATGCATCTATGTTAATTGAGTATGAAAGCCTACATCTTAGAAATGAATCTAGATTTGATGATAGACGCTGTGAACCCAGATGAAGTCAACCAAAGGACATATGTATACTGAGAAAAGATAAGGGCTGAGGACAGGTCAGTTAGGATCATGTACATTCATGGGGAAACAAAAGAAGATGGACCTATGTTAGTGAATTAAGAGCAATCGTCATAGAAGCAGGAGGAAAATCGTATGACAGTAGAGCCATAAACACCAGCAGAGCTGTTTCAAGAAAGGAGTCATCAACTGTGTCAAATGGTGTAGAAACTTAAGACAAGAAAGAGAATGCCCACAGGAGGTAGTCAAAAGGTACAAATTTCCAGTGATAAGTTAGTCCAAGGAATGTAATGCCCAACATCACAACTATAGCTAATAATACTGTATTACATAGTGGAAAGTTGCTAAGATAGAAAATCTAAAGGTTCTTATCACACAAAAAATATGTAACTACATGTGGTGGTGGATATTAACTAGACTTATTGTGGTGATCATCTCACAACATACACGAGTATCAAATCGCTGTTCACCTGACAATGTAACATTATATGTCAGTTCCATCTCAATTTAAAAAGCAAATAATCACCCATCTGGATCCAAAAAAATTATAAGAAAATGAATTACTTAAGTATTAAAATAGTAATTTTAATAGATGTGTGATAGCAAAATCAATTACGGTTTTCAGTGAAACCAGATACTGTGACCTAAAAAGCTATATAATTCAAAAAAGAAAGAAAGTGCCTACTGAGCTTAATAATTGAAAAGTCTGGACTCCTTAGCAAGAACAGTTTTATTTATATTTTTTTAAGATTTTGTTTATTTATTTGATAGAGAGAGAGAGAGATCACAAGTAGGCAGAGAGGCAGGCAGAGAGAGGGAGGAAGCAGGCTTCCCGCCAAGCAGAGAGCCCGATGCGAGGCTTGATCCCAGGACCCTGAGATCATGACCTGAGCCGAAGACAGAGGCTTAACCCACTGAGCCACCAGGGGCCCCACAAGAATAGTTTTAGAATGGTCAAGGAAAGACTGAAAAGAAAAGAGGTTCAGATATACATAGACTACTCATTTAAGAAACTCGAAGAGAAGAAGACAGTAAATAAATAGTTGGAAGATTCATTTAATTTTGTTTTGAAATAAAAGACTTGAAGACATTTACTCTGCACATCAGTTACGTATTGCTGAATAAAAAAGAACTACACCAAAACCTAGGGACAATACCAGAAGTTCACCAGGCTGCAGGGCTGCTGGGTGGTTTTTCTGAGCTAACTCACGCTCAGCAAATCTTGGCTGTGCTAGCTCATGCATCAGCTATCGGCTTGTAGGTAGGGTGGGGACTGGCTGGTCTAGAACGATTTCAGCTGAGATGACTCATCTCTGCTCCATGTGTCTGTCGTCCTGCAGTAGGCGAGCTGGACCCGTTCATATGGTGATGGCAGGGTTCCCAGGAAGAGAGTAGGAGCCCACAAACCTTCTTGAGGCCAAGACTCAGAACCGGCACTGCGTCCCTTTACCTGCATCTATCGGCAGAACAAGTCACAGGGTCAGGTCAGAGTCAGTGGATGAAGACGGTGTTGGTGCACCGTCTCTTGATGGTGAAGAGTTGCCAAGTCACATTGCAGAGGACATGAATAGAGGGAAGGGGAGAGAATTGCACCACTTCGTAGTGAGTCACCAATTCACACCCTGTATCATATCCCCCAGAAAAGGCAGGGACTTACCCTGCAGTAAGAGGGGGTTTCTTGGTTAGCCAGTCTGCTCCTGTTCTGCGATGTGCGAGGATCTCCCTTGTCAACTGATCTCAATGGTCACATTTGAGAGGGGTGTCGTGGAGGCCTCACCTTTTAAGAGGCAAGATTCAAACCCCCTATGAACTTTCACATTTCAATAAATGGTTCAATGTCCTATCATGACAATTCTATAACCTCATAATTTTTTTAAATAAGTTTGCTCCAAAACACAAGTTTCAGGGCACCTGGGTGGTTCAGTAGGTTAAGCCTCTGCCTTCGGCTCAGGTCATGATCTCAGGCTCCTGGGATCGAGCCCTACATTGGGCTCTCTGCTAGGGGGAGCGGGGAGCCTACTTTCCGCTCTCTCTCTGCCTGCCTCTCTGCCCACTTGT
Source organism: Neogale vison (assembly GCF_020171115.1). Lineage (NCBI taxonomy): Eukaryota > Metazoa > Chordata > Mammalia > Carnivora > Mustelidae > Neogale > Neogale vison. The sequence goes on along the minus strand of NC_058102.1, from coordinate 131,617,842 downwards.
GATCTCTCTCTGTCAAATGAGTAAAGAAAATCTTAAAAAAAAAACCAAAAACCAAAACAACAACAACAACAAAACATAAGTTTCTTCCTATTGTCCATGATCTTGTGAAGATTAAGATCATCCTTTATGAAATATATCCATCTAGGGGTCCCTGATTGGTTCAGTCAGTTAAGCATCTGACTTCAGCTCAGGTCATGATCTTGGGGTCCTGGGATCGAGTCCCTCATTAGGTTCTCTGCTCATCAGGGTGTCTGCTTCTCCCTCTCCCTCTGCCCCTTTGCCACCCAAGTCATGCTTGCTCTCTCTCTGTCTCAAATAAATAAATTAAATTTTTTTTTAAAAAAAGGAAAGAAAAAAATATATCCCTCTAGTTATTCTCAAGGGCCCTATTGATCTCTTTTATAGAAGCCGAGGAACCATATTTTAAGCATGTTTATGTTTGTATCTTCCAACATAATTGTTTATTTAGGAGATTTTATTGAGGAAGCAATTTTTGAATGGTTTTATTCCCTAGAATCAGCTGCCTTTGATCTGCCATCACTTCTAGTTTATTTGTATGCATTATGATAGCATTTATATTAATGCATGTCAGTTTAAGATATGATTTATTTTATAAAGGCTGTAATACTTTCATTGTAAAATGTCAGCCTTAATGAATTACAATTTTAAAAAAGTTTTTTTTTTTTAAGATTTATTTTTATTTATTTTAGAGACAGAGTGTGATTGGGGGTTGGAAGAGCACAGGGAGAGGAAGAGGGCTAGAAGCAGACCCCCCACTTATCACAGAGTCTGACCCAGGGCTTGATCTCATCACCCTGAGATCCTGGCCTGAGCCAAAATCAAGAGTTGGACGCTTAACCAACTGAGCCACCGAGGCTCCCCTACAAAGATTTTATATACACAAAAATAATGTTATACTTTCTTTTTTTCTTTAATCTTATTTATTTATTTGACAGAAATCACAAGTGGGCAGAAAGGCAGACGGGGGGGGGCGGGGGGAAGCAGGCTCCCCTCTGAGCAGAGAGCCCGATGCAGGGCTCGATTCCTGCACCCTGGGATCGTGACCTGAGCCAAAGGCAGAGGCTTTAACCCACTGAGCCACCCAGGCGCCCCATAGTGTTATACTTTCACAGAGTATTTCAGCTTATGGTTAAAAGTAAATATGATCCGGGCGCCTGGGTGGCTCAGTGGGTTAAGCCTCTGCCTTTGGCTCGGGTCATGATCTCAGGGTCCTGGAATCGAGCTCCACATTGGGCTCTCTGCTCTGCGGGGAGTCTGCTTCCTCCTCTCCTCTCTCTGCCTGTCTCTCTGCCTACTTGCGATCTCTGTCAAATAAATAAATAAAATATTTTTAAAAAAGTAAATATGACCTATGTATATCTGTGAGGACTGATGAATATTATTCTATACCTTCTGAATGTCATCCGCTGCTCTAAATAGCTTACAAAAAGAAAGACTTGCTAAAATTTAGGGTCACCTATGTTCTTTCCCAGAAGACTGTAACTTATTAAATTGTGTTTTCAGTTCATTGAATACATAATTAGAGTTGTGCCCCAGAGCTATGATATTACACGACATCTCATGTTGAATATTAAATGAAAGTTAACATTCGTATATTTTTTATCGACAGGCCGGTACTTGTGAATATAAATGTTAAAAGCCTCAAGGACATGTTAGCCCAAAGATTAAAATACAAAATGCACGGCCACTTCAGGAAAGACCTTATCGGCTGTCCTGATAGCTCTTGTCATGGTCGGTATGGTTGCTGTCCAGCAGCGTGAAATAACCCGGATTCCTCGCTGGAATATTGTCACTAAGGATGTCACTGTTGTGGCTTTCCTATTGCTTGATCCTTTCCCCTTTATTAATTTATTCTTCAGCACTTCCTCTTTCTCATCAAAGGATCCTACAATTCTTTTAAAATCAGTCAGCAAATAAGGATTTTAAGCATAGCTATGTAAATACATGAAACATCTTGTGGGTTCAGTGTTCGGTTACAGTAAGAGCCAAGATTGTTCACTGTTTTCCGCATTATTCTCCTGGACGGAGCTTATTGTTAAGGATACAAAGAAAAGTAGCATCTGAAATAAATACAAAATATGATACCATAGCTTATTTTTATGTTCCTGACATCCCTATCTCTATTTTTTTTCCCCTTATTTAACAGGAATGGTGTGTTTGGTCCATGGACATCCAAACATCCAATATTCTTTGTGGTGATGCATCAATTTTTTTTTTAAAGATTTTATTTATTTGACAGAGAGAGAGATCACAAGTAGTCAGAGGCAGGCAGAGAGAGAGGAAGAAGCAGGCTCCCTGCTGAGCAGAGAGCCCCATGCGGGGCTCAATCCCAGGACCCTGAGATCATGACCTGAGCTGAAAGCAGAGGCTTAACCCACTGAGCCACCCAGGTGCCCCAATGCATCAATTTTTGAAAAAAAAAATTGTTTTTGTAATGTGCAATGTTAAAATTTTTCAAATAATATAGAAAGATATGAAATAAATCTTTTTCTCCCTACCTAGTTCCACTCTGCTGTTTGTTTATAGTCTTCTGACAACAAATGTTTTTTGTAAACATTTTGATGTGTAAATCACACACACCCATATATATGTATATAATTTATTTTCCTTCTATGAGGTAATTCTATGTCTATTATTGCCTTGCACATCGGTGCACATATGTTTGTCTAACTCATCTTAACAACCACATAATATTCTATTTTAGAGATGTACCGCAATTTATTTAACCAACCCCATATTATAGCCATTTAGCCAAATGTCCCCTCATAGACGAGAGCTTTATACATGTCATCAAACTCGCTTTAGAATCTTGTGTTTTATTTGTTGTACAATAAATATGAAAAGATATCAAAATACTTCTTACATTATTTGTAGATATCCTTTAAGGATTAGTGAATGACTGGGAAGTGCTATAAAATTATTATTATGTTGCTAATGATTTGATGGTCCCTTCTTTGTCATTCACAAGAGAACATTTTCCATCTTTACACTTTTAGGATGTATTTTACAGTTTAAAAAGTACTGTAGGGGCTCAATCAGTTAAGCAACTGACTCAGTTTGGGCTCAGGTCATAATCTCAGGGTCCTGCCCCACATCAGGCTCTGCACTCAGTATGAATCTGCTTATCCCTCTTCCTCTGTCCCTTCCCCAGCTTGCGTGCTCACTCTCTCTCTCAAATAAATACAAACAAAATCTTTTTTAAAAATACTGTATACAAGTTTTTGGAATAGTAGAGTATTACTAAAAACCTTAGAAGAGTAAATACTAGTAAAACAGGTTTATATCTTGGATTTCGAATAGAATAATGAGGTTCCAAAAGATTCTCCCCTTTCTATATAGCCTTCTTTTCTTAATCTTGGGAATGACTGTAGAAATTTAATATTGAGTAAAGAAAGCATGTCTTGCACATGCTTAGAAATTCAGAGAATCTGGACCAGATTTACCCATGACTCTGTAAATTGCTGAAACACTTGCATTTTCAGATTGGAAGAGCTTATCAAGCATTTATTAAGCATGAAGAGATGCTCCCCTGTACATAGACTGATGGCAGCTGGGAACTGCAAGGAAAATAAAATCCTCCAGCCGGGGCTGGCATGTCCAGCAAGGGTTACTTTAAAAAGGAAAAATGGGGTCGGCATCAAAATAGTTTTCTGTCATATGAAATACCAGAGGACAGTTAAACAAATCTTACAATTTTGTGAAACTGTTATTTTTTACTACATTAATAATTTTATGAAAAGCATTATGACTTTTATTTAAATAAAAATTATTAAACATGTTGTTTGAAGTGTTTCGCATTAGCTCATTAAATCCCCTAAACAAGGTAGGTGTTAACCTTGTCTGACAGATTGGGAAACTGAGGAAAGAGAAGTTGCCCAAGGTTGCAAAGCCAGGATGTGGTTAAGTCAGGATTCAGATCTTGGCCATGAAGCAACAGAACTTGTTCTCTCCACTACTACTGTATTTTGACCCATCATAAAAGATAATGTGGAACTTTCCTCTTGCTGATGCTAAATACAACCCTGTAATATTATACATAAAGCAAGCAGAAGAAAAGCACATGAAGAGATTTCTGTATCAACAGCCATTAAGGAAATGTAAATTAAAACCACAATGAGCTGTATTACTCTATGCTTATCAGAGTGGCTGTATACAGTAAAAAAAAAAAAAAAAAAATGATAACACCAAATGCTGGCAGGGATGTGAGAAACATGATTTCATACTTTGCTGGAGGGAAATGGTAGTAGCAAAATGGTAGAGTCACTCTGGAAAGTACAGTGGTAGTTTCTTGAAGAACATGTAACTATCATATAACCCAGCAACCAAATTCTTAGATATTTATCCCAGGGAAATAAAAATTTGCATTCATGCAAAAACGTGTACACAAGTGTTTTTATTAGTGACAACCCAAACCCAGAAATAACCCAGATGTCTTCCATCAGGCGAATCCAGATGTCTTTCATCATGATATATACGTATCATGAAATACTACTCACCAATGAAAAGGAACAAACTGTTGACACATGTGTTCCCTTGGCTGACTCTCCAGAGAATCACACTGAGTGAGAAAAAGGGGATCCCAAAAGGTCACAGACCACATAATTTCATTTACATAATATTCTCAAAAGTTGCAGAGGGGGGGCACCTGGGTGGCTCAGTGGGTTAAGCCACTGCCTTCGGCTCGGGTCGTGATCTTGGGGTCCTGGGATTGAGTCCCGCATCGGGCTCTCTGCTCAGCGGGGAGCCTGCTTCCTCCTCTCTCTCTCTGCCTGCCTCTCTGCCTACTTGTGATCTCTCTCTGTCAAATGAATAAATAAAATCTTTTAAAAAAAAAAGTTGCAGAGGGATTGGGAGTGGAAGAGAAATGGGGTGAGGGGTCGCTCAAAAAAAGGCAACCTGAGATTCTTGCAGTAAAAGAACTCTCCTTGATCTTGACTGCAATAATACTAGCATCCTGGTTGTATCATAGTTTTGTAGGATGTTTCCTTTAAGGGGGACCCGGGTAAAGGGAGCGTAGGATCTCTGCATCATTTCTTATGCCTGCATGTGAATCTCCAATTTTCCCAAAATAAAAAGTTTAAATAAGAAACAGGTAATGTGTTCCAGTTATGGGATGAGTAAACCGTGGGATGAAAGATGCAGCACAGGGAATACGGTCTGGGATTTTAACAGCATAGTACGGTGACAGATGGTACTCATACCTATGGTGAGCAGAGCATAAGCTGTAGACTTGTCCAGTCACTGTGCTGTACACCTGAAACTAAAGAAACATCCTTGTTGACTACCCTTCAATAATATTAATTTAAAAAGCAAATAAGTAATGTGTCGAAATCTAGAAACCACTCTCCCATCTGCCTCTCTGCCTACTTGTGATCCCTGTCTGTCAAATAAATAAATAGAATCTTAAAAAAATTTAAAAAGGGGGAACACCTGGGTGGCTCAGTGGGTTAAAGCCTCTGCTTTGGCTCAGGTCATGGTCCCAGGGTCCTGGGATCGAGCCCCGCATCGGGCTCTCTGCTCAGCAGGGAGCCTGCTTCCCCCCCTCTCTCTGCCTGTCTCTCCGCCTGCTTGTGATCTCTGACTGTCAAATAAATAAATAAAATCTTTAAAAAAATTTAAAAAAAGAAATCTAGAAAACCATATTTGTGTTCAAGGGCAATAAAAAGACAGGCTCATATTCGCCACCATAATATCTTTTACAGCAGAGGGGGCAAGATGGGGAGGGGTGATGGCAGAGCTTAAAGACATTCTTCAAATTAGAGTCTAAAAAGATAGGACTCATAAAAGCAAATGAAAAACCTATTAAAATGAAAAACAATATAATAAAATAAAGCTGTGTTAAGACTAGACAGTGGATGATATGATGATTACTTCAAAAAACCACATCTAAGGGACAGTAAAAGCATATTACCAAGAACATTTCCCCCTTCACCTTAAACCCAGATTAATGTTCATTGCTCCCCACTTAGTCCTGGACTGGTCAAGTCCTTCTTGCATTTTAAAGTTGTTTTAGTTTTTAACAATGCTTCAATATTCACTTCAAATGCCCATTAATGGGATTTACACATTCTTCTCCAGGAGAAGAAATCAAGCTTTATGGTTTCAGTAAAGCCTTTGAAGTACTAGGGTTTATTTGATTTTTTTTTAATGTAACCAGTCCAATTAAATTGAATTGAATCTTTACTTTAGAAATATTTTCTATGGAAATAAGAGAGAAAGAAAAAAAATCCCTTCGGAAAGGTTGCATACCCTTCTGTACTGCTCAGAAAATCAAAGCTATTTTGATAAGTTTTAATTGCTGCCTCACCCGCCTTGTTGCACTTTATTCAAAACCAGAATAACTCCCTGTTGTGTTGCCAGATGGCTGAAGCGATTTCATGGCGACATCGCCCACATGTGCTTTAATGAAGTCTAAACAGAACCATTCCCATTTCTGGACTAAATAAGCACTCCTGAAATGCCTTCTGCTCTAGAATACAAGAAAGCCTTCCACACGTTTCAATGTGTCAAGTTTCTGGAGGCTTCTGGGATGTAGCTATACCCTTTAGGGTTTCCTTGCATCTGGAGCCGTGATTACCAGCACTGACCCAGCACTACCTGCAGGATGGGACCTCCCCACCCCCTCCCCGCCCGCCGCCATTCCGAAAGAGCTTTCAAAACTACTGATGGCTAATCCCTCACCCCAGCCCCCAGGGAGGTGAACGACTAGCTCACCTGAGATTCTTGCACTGGGCGCCCCGAATTTCAGAAGTTTTTAAAGCTTCCAGAAGTCTGGGATTCCTGGGTGGCTCAGTCAGTTAAGCATCTGCCTTTGGCTCGGGTCATGATCCCAGCATCCTGGGCTCTTGGGATCAAGTCCCACATCAGGCTCCTTGCTCAGAGGGGAGCCTGTTACTCCCCCTGCTTGTGTACACACATAGATACTCTCTCTCTCTCTCTGACAAATGAATAAATAAAACCTTAAGAGGAAGAAGAAAAAAAAAAGCTCCCAGACGTTTCAAATGTGGCCTAGGTTGAGAAGCACAAAGTTTCATGCTTTTGATCAAACGTAAGGTCAACTTAATCTGCCATTTTTATCAACTCACTTCTTAACCCAATGAAACTGCGTTGTTCAAAAACGTTGGAATTCTAAGTCATACTTGACATTCTGGTTCAAGTTCTAGGTTCTCTCTTCAGTGATCAGACAGATCAATTTTAAATTAATAAAAATAGTTGACTTGGTCTTGGTAATCATTCCGCACTGGATATATCTATCAAATCATCACATTATTCACTTTCAATAGGACAATTATACTTGTCAGGTATTCCTCAATAAAGTTAAAAAAATAAAATGCTTCTAAATTTTACTAGTTAAAAAAAAAAAAGTAATTCAATATTGTAGCTTGGATCTTCCCGCACGAACTGGAGGTCTCTGACATAACAGCAGGTTGCAATTTGGCTGAAGCACAAGTTGGAAGGAGATGGGCCTCTAGGTTGGAGGGCAGGTGTATCCATGGCTCAATTCAGTTTCCTAGTATTCTGCTGGTTGTAGGGGGGCTCGTGCATGATACCTTGGTCTCCCGGTTAGAAATGGCCTCCGAGTGAGAAAGAAGGTGTTGGTGACTGTGAAGAGAGCAATTGACTTCTGGTGGGAAGACAGACATCAAAACATTCAATGTAAAATCGTCCTATGTTTACGTAACTCCTGTATTTACCTCCCCCCCACACACACACACAGACACACACGCTCACACTTATATTCTTCTCCATTTTCGAGAGCCAGTCATGTTTCTGTAGTATATTTGGGGGTAAAGAAAAAGATAGTTAATCTCATGTTTGTCCCCAAATCATGGAATAGCATAGCGGTGGCTTCCCGAGGCCCTCTTCCCTCCCAAGGCTTCTAGCTTTTGTACCAAGCCTCCGTTCGTTTGCAGCTGGTTGTTGCTGAAGAGTTTGAGAGGACCCCACATTCTTAATCAACCCTTCTACCGTCATGCTGGTCAGAGGGATGATTTGGGCGAAGGGCAAATGTCCATGTACCACTCCAGCCTTTGCTTTTCCACACTATCCCAACCCAAGCCCACAAGAAGATTTCCTCAAGGTTTGCAACCAACTGGACAGAATTACAATTTAGGCAAAGGAACTTCAAATAGGAGGCAAGCTATAGCTGTTCTCAGGCTGAGGCAAAAGGAAATGAAATGCACCAGTTCCCCTACAGCCTTCTCCTGGCCCATTCTAGTCCTTCGCCTGTCTTCCTTGTCTCAAGATCTACCTACCTATCTCTCTGTGCAGAAAAGCCTTTCTCTGATTCTTTACAGTACCGGAAAGACCTTTCTCTCCCTCTGAAATAACTCTTTCCCCCCAGCCAAGGCTATAGCACCCAAACCCCTCAGAGTACGTTTCCCAAAATGGATTTGCAGCACAGGTCCTCTTCATTTACTCAAATTCAACCCTCCCTTCCTCTTTTAAAAATAGCAAGTAGTGACAATTTGTATAGTGGAGGTAGTGCTGCCTACTTTCTTCTTAAAAAGCTTTTGACCAAAAGTGTAAATGAGCTGGGAAACATGAATCTTATACCCTTTATGGGTAGCGTTTCTCCAGGCTTCTCATTTCACTGTGCTAAGGGTAATTCTGCCATTAGATGTGTGCGTTTTCCATACATCACGGTTCCTAAACATAAGCCAATCGTTTACCTGGGGCTCAGTTGAAGAAACACTATTCCTCTATTTCTGGAGAAAACACTAATAGGGGCTTACTGGGTGACCAAATATCCATCCTCACTTCCTAATGGATTTTCAAGGATAATGTTTATATGCACCTTTTCTCTTTGAAGTGCTGGCTTTAGACCAGAGGTCAGTAGACTTTTTTCGCAAAAAGACAGATAGTAAAATAGTAGCCTATTTTAGGCTTAACAGGCGATGAGGTCTCTGTCACTCTGAACTCAAGTCTGCTGTTATAATATGAAAGCTGCTATAGACAAAATGTAGATAAATGGGTATGGCTGTGTTCCAATAAAGCTTTATTTACAAAAATAGGTCGCGGGCCAGACTTTGTTCTTGGGAGGCTAGCTTGCCAACTCCTGCTTTAGACAATAACCTCACATAAAAGGTGAGCTCTGACGGGCAGAATATTCTAGGGTTGGTTTTGGCATTCTAAGGCTCGCTGTCTTTGCAATCTTTGTGCCAAAGTGAGGTGAAAGCCCTCCTTCTCCCCGAGGCTAGCAGTCTTTGTGGGTAACGGCAAAAACATGCTCAAACATACTCCTCCACAGATACAATGGCTTACGTCCCCTCACACACACATTCGCACACCCTCTCAAGGACAAACAGTTCTCACAGACAGATAATAGTCTACATCCACAATAAGGGAAAGAAACAGTTTCCTAGAAGCAAGAAAATCCGCACAGCTGTCCCTGCTCACTGCAGACAGCACGTTCTAAATTACACCCCAGAGCAATTTCAAACCTTTTCTTCTTGTTTTCTTCCTCTGGGCCATGCCAAGGGGCCTCGCTGGGCATAGAAAATGCAGTCCCTTATGATGCCTTTCCAAACAATACGGTCCTCAAGCCCTTAGCTAATTGGACAACTGCCTGGGTTTTTAAATTATGGGTTTTTCTTTACCGTGTTTAAGGCTGCGCTCCCTGCTAATTGTCTCTGAAGGAGAGGAACTGCAGAAGAATTCAATTTGCTCCCCTCATCTCCATCCACTGTGAGCCCCCAGAGGTCATAGCAGCAAGTGCATGCGGCACTGACAGTTACACCTGAGACCCTGGGGGTTGGTTGAGCTCTTAATAGATCTTTTTGATGAATGCCAAGGGTTTGCCATGTTGACGTCACAGGAGAATAGGGAAGACCCTTACTTCTGCAACAAGTGCCTGTAACACTTTCTAGAAGGCTTTCTTCATGGGGTCTTACATAGTACATCACACAGAAAGAACACCCTTCCTTCTGCCTGTCCTTCTCCCCCCCGCTTTTTTTTTAAAGATTTTATTTATTTATTTGAGAGAGAGATGGAGCAGGGGGAGGGGCAGAAGAAGAGGGAGAAACAGACTCCCCACTGAGCAGGGAGCCTGGCGCGAATGCCAGGGCTCTATCCCAGGACTCCAGGATCACGACCTGAACCGAAGGCAGATGCTTGACTAACTGAGTCACCCAGGCGCCCCTCCTCCTTCACTTTCACAGAAATTTGCTAAAAATATCTCTTCTCTCAGCCATACACAACCTCATCATCACTCTGGCTTTCTATTAACTTCTTTTTCATCCCCTGTCCCTCCGCGTCACACAGCGTCCCAGCTGAAAATGGTCACTGGGACTTTCACCCTTGCCTGATGGCCGAAGCAAGCCACTTATTGGCCAGAACAGCTGGAAAATCTGTGTGACAGCATTCCTCTCTTTTCTTTCTCTGCGTAAGGGAAAGTCCATGAAACTCCCTAGGAAATATTTTTTTTCTTCCTTTGTTTTTGGTTCCGGTGAATAACATTCTGCCATGTATTGCAGACGTGGTAATCCTCTGTAGTTGAACGTAGGATGGAAGGGTATTTTCCTATCTGACCGGATTTGAATTTTCTTATAGCCTGATGCAGTGCATAGACACTCTTACTTAATCAATTATGTGTTCGGTTCAAACGAAATTAATTTTTTTAAACTACCAAGTCATTTAATAAATGCCTCCAAGCATTATTCTGTGAATGATCACACATATTCTCCACATCCACGAATGACAAAGGGAAAAGCCATGCATTTTAAATGAAAACAGGAGAGACAAAGATCAGATTTTTCTTCTTTTTCACTTTGAAATCAAATACTATTTTAATCTACAATTAACACATATCTACTACAAAATCCTCTAACATTACAAAAGTATAAAAAGCAAAAATAGTAGTATTGTTGTCCCTTAATCCTACCCACCCTCCCAAAAATAGCCAAAATTTACAGTGAATATTCTTCCCAACTCTAACCTTTTTTTGGAGGGAGTTTTACTTGATAATATTTCATGGATATTATGGGAGATGATATTAGGTCCATCTATACCTGGTGCTCCTTTTCTAAGGGGTTGTTTTCTGTGTGAAGATAAAAAGTTTGATTTTTGTTGATCTCAGGCATGGCCCTTGACTATGGCCAAGGAAATGTGAGCAGATACATATCATCTTCAAGGAAAAGCTTTAAAAGCTAACTTATACTTTCATCGTATCTCTCGTTACCCTCTTCTGTGAGATCAGAGAATTTTATAGAGAGGTTGTCCTATTATGCTGAGTTCTAGAGTTAAGATGATATAGAGAAAATGATGTAGAGCTGATTTACAGTGGATATGTGAATTGAGCAAGAAAACAGTCCTTTGAGATTTGGGAGTCATTTGTTATGATAGCTTCAACCAGGCCTACCCAGACTGATACAAACACATTTACATATAAACACATAAGGCTCTACACATTTTTTTAAGCAGGTGCAGGGGATTGCATTCTTTGGATCAGCCATATTGTCTTTAATCAATCCCTACTTATACACATTCAAACTATTCCTATTTTGACAATCTCAAATGAGAACATTTTTATATTTTTATTTTATGACTGGCCTTCTATCTGAAGTCCTTGGTTATGAACAATTTGTCATTTGTTTCTATTGGATATCCTAGTTGCATAACTTATCAGTTCTAACTTTGGAATTTTTGCCTTCTTTTGTTCATTTGTGCCTTTTATTTCATTCCCTTGTCCAAATGCTTAGGCTAGAATTTCTAGAACAATATAAGATATAGTTGAGGAAGTAGACCACCTACCTTACTGTGTTCCTGTCTTTAATGAAGATACCACTAGTATCTCATTGTATCATGACAACAGTTATGTTGAAGAAGTAAGCTTCTAGGGGCGCCCAGGTGGCTCAGTATGTTAAACCTCTGCCTTCGGCTCAGGTCATGATCTCAGGGTCCTGAGATCAAGCCCCACATCGAGCTCTCTGCTCAGCAGGAAACCTGCTTCCCCCTCTCTCTCTGCCTGCCTCTCTGTCTACTTGTGATCTCTCTCTCTGTCAAATAAATAAATAAAATCTTAAAAAAAAAAAAAGAAGTAAGCTTCTAACTATACTTTGCTAAGGGATTGTTTTTAGAGTTCATTAAATTAAACTTCGACTTTAAGATTACTAGGGATTCACACGCAGTTGTAAGAAGTTACAAAGGGAGATCCACTGTACCATTTCCCTGGATTCCCCACTAATAACATTTTACAACTCTCCAGCACAAGGTCATATAGAGGCTATACACATTGATACAGTTGTTCTCCTGCTCTTGTAGCCACATCTGCTTTTCCTTTTGATGTCTACAGGGTCTGTAGTGATGATACCTTCTGTTTCACTCCTGATATTTGTAATCTGTGTCTTCTCTCTTTTGTCTTTGTCAGTGTTGCTGGAGATTTGTTAATTTTGTTGATCTTTCAAAGAAATAGCCAGTTGTTTGATTGATTTTTCTCTTTGGTTTTTCTAGCTTTAATTTCATTGATTTCTGCTCCTACCTTTATTAATTCCTTCCTTCTGCTCATTTGTGTTTGTTTTGATCTTCTTTTCCTAGGTTTTTGAGGTGGGAGCTTATTGATTTGAGAATTTTCCTCTTTTGTAATATGTGTGTTTTTAGTGCTATGCTTCTTCCCTCTCACCCCGGTTGGAGCTATGTCTTACAAATTTTGATTTGTTGTACAGTTGTTTCTTGGACACCTGGTGATGAGGTGCCCACCTGCCACACAGTTAGAAATCTGTGTATTTGACTTCTCCAAAACTTAACTAATAGCCTACTGTTGACTGGAATAACATAAACAATTTGTTAACACACGTTATGCATGTTACATGTATTATATACCATATTTTACAATAAAATAAGCTAGAGAAAAGAAAAAGTTATTAAGAAAATCATAAGGAAGAAAAATACAATTATAGGTTTATGCTGTATTTATATTAAAAAGTTTGCATATAAGTGGACCCATCCAGTTCTTATCTGTGTCGTTTGAGGATTGACTGTATTTCTATTTTAATATGCTTAAATGTATTTTTAGACTTCCTTTAAGACTTTTTCTTTGAATCATGCATCATGTATAAATGTATTGTTTGCTTTCTGAGTGTTTGGGTTTTCTTGTGATCTTTCTATTATTGATTTCTAGTTTGATTCTACTATGATTAACATGCTCTGTATAATTTCAATTTTTTGTAATTTGTTGAGGTTTGCTTTATGGCCCAGGAGAGGTTTTGGTGTATAGTCTGTGAGCACTTGCAAAGAATGCTTATTTGCTGTGTTTTCATGAAGTATTCTCTAAATATTAATTAGATCCTGTTGGTTGATGGTGTTGTTAAGTTCTCTATATCCTTGCTGATTAGTGTAGTTGTTCTAAGCAAATGTTGAGTGTGCGTTGATGTCACCAACAAAAATTGGATATTTGCTTCTTTCTCCTTTCATTTCTATTCATTTTTGCTTCATATATTTTGGTTCATATATACTAGGCTTTCACTGATAACTCCTGGCTGGAAATGGTAAAAGAGTGTCTTGTTACTACTCCCTGCATGGCCTCCATTGGCACCATATTGTAATGGCTTCATTACCGTTGAAGTACTCAAAGTCCAGATGCTCTCTGAAACCTCATTAGACAACACCTTAGGGAGGAGGGAATATGCCACCTCTTTACTGCAGGATGCAGATGGAATTCCATCCCCCCCCAGTCAATCCCCACTGACCTTGTGGGCAGCGGTGGGGAGAGTACTCATTACAGCCTGGTGAGTGTGGTCTTCTAGGCTCTCTACACTACCTTTGCCATTTTGGGTGGAGATGTCATGAGGCCACAATGTTTTCTGCGGTGTTTCACTGGAGTGTTTGTTTAGAAACTTTCTTAGTTGCTAGGCTACCCCTTTCCTGGTCCTCTGGATAGAGAGAGCCTCTCATGGGATTTTGTGTGTGTGTGTGTGTGTGTCTGCATCTGTTGCCCTTTCCAGGTTGCCAACTTCTTCAGTTCCACTTTTGGGAAATATGAAGCAAAAAGAAATCCAGGAGGTTCATCATTGTGTAATTCCTAGCCAGTCTTCTTCCGTATCTCTACTTTCCTGATATTCCTTATGATTTATATATATGTGTGTGTGTCACATATACATTTTTTTCCTAGGGTTTTTTTTTAACTGTACTTAGTGAAAGGAATAAGAGAAAGTACATTTAGTCCATCATACCAAAAACAGAAGTCCAGGAATTTTATTAGAAGCGAGTACTGAATGGTTCATGTGATATTTTGCTTAAAGCTAATACTAATATCTTATTTAGGATTTTAAATTCAATATTCACTTGCAAAATTTGCTCAGTTTTCTTTGCCTATCATATATTTATCTTTTAGTCTTTAGAATATCATTTGTTGAAATTTTTCTGCTTTGTGTCCTAGAACCATTACATGGCATCAGAGTTATCTATTCCTTAAAGATCTATAGAAAAATTTCTGTTTCCCAGAAGCCACTTGGTTATGGCACTTGCTTAAAAGATAATTCTTTGAGAATTTTCCTGATTTCTTCCATTATTGTTGGTCTCTTTTAGCATGATTTGTCTAAAGTCAATTTTTAACATTTTTATTTTCCTGGTTTTCAGATATATTATCAAGTTCTTACTTTACTTCTCTTATCTTTCCTCCAGATCTGTAGTTATTTTCTTTATCAATTTTTATTTCCATGTATTCATATTTCCTCCCCTTTTTTCTTATTAAATAATAAAATTATATTATTGCTTGTGTTACAAAGGTTTACTTGTAATTTCCACAGCTTTTCGCTTTCTAATGATTTGATTCCATATTTTAATTCTGTTAATTCCTTCATTCTGCCTTCTTTAGGTTTAACTTTCTTCTAATTTCTCAATTTTTTAAAAATAATCATTTTCATTTTTTCTTTTTCAGTAATAAGGTGATATAAAATAATGAATTTTCTTAAAAGTACAATTTTGATCATATTCCTCTGTTCTTATTATCTTTCTTTTGTTGATTTTCTGACATTTTGGCTTCAATCACCTTTGATATAAGAGTTGTTCAGGGCAGCGTATGAACTTCTCCAAAGGGTTGAAAGCTTTGCTTCCATTTGAGAAAAACAAAACAAAACAAGAACAAAAACAAACAACTGCTTCTAGTTGTACATGATAAAAATATTTTATGCTCGGGGCGCCTGGGTGGCTCAGTGGGTTAAGCCGCTGCCTTCAACTCAGGTCATGATCCTAGGGTCCTGGGATCAAGTCCCGCATCTGGCTCTCTGCTCAGCAGGGAGCCTGCTTCCCTCTCTCTCTCTCTGCCTGCCTCTCTGTCTACTTGTGATCTCTGTCTGTTAAATAAACAAATAAAATCTTTTTTTTTTTTTTTAAGATTTTGTTTATTTATTTGACAGACAGATTACATGTAGGCAGAGAGGCAGGCAGAGAGAGAGGAGGAAGCAGGCTCCCCGCTGAGCAGAGAGCCCAATGCGGGGCTTGATCCTAGGACCCTGAGATCATGACCTGAGCCAAAGGCAGAGGCTCAACTCACTGAGCCACCCAGGCGCCCCAACAAATAAAATCTTTAAAAAAAATTTTTATGCTCTTCATACCTTGTAGAATGTATTGAGATCTTTTGTATGGTTTAATGTATGGTCAGTTTTTATTACTATTTCATGGGAGCCTGGGCAGAAGGTAGTCTTATATTTCCAGAAGGAGAGTTTAACATATGTTTATTATTTCAAGCTTGTTAATTCTATCATTCAGGCCATCAGTGTTTTTATTTTTCTGTCTGCTCGATTTGACAAGGACTGAAGAAGGGCATTTTAAACTTGTCATTCCAAAAATAAAAGTAATGCATTCTCATAAATAATTTTTTTAACTCTGAATGGTAAAACATGGTACTTCTTTCCTTCCCTCTGCCAGTCTCAGTTCCATACCAAAGACAAATGTTGTTAACAGTTTCTGGTTTTAGAATGTGTTGTAAAAATAGATAAATAAACTGTATGCTGCATCATGTATAAAATATATATGTTATAATTATATGTCTTCAGAGTTATCTTTTCATTTTATTTTATTTTTTTAAAGATTTTATTTATTTATTTGTGAGAGAGAGACAGCACACAAGCAGGTAGAGGGGCAGGCAGAGGCGGAGAGAGAAGCAGGTCACTGTTGAGCAAGAAGCCCGATGCGGGACTCAATCCCAGGACCCTGGGATCATGACCTGAGCCGAAGGCAGCTGCTTAACTGACTGAGACACCCAGGCGTCCCTACCTTTTCATTTTAAATAACTGAAATTTTGCAGCCAAACCCTCATTCCATCTCTCTTTCCTTTCCCTCTTCCCTCATCCTGAAGTTGATGTATATCACTACATGATTTTTATACTTTAGTTTTTTAAAGACTTAATTTATTTATTTATCATTTATTTATTTTAGAAAGAAATAGATTGGGGACAGGGAGGGGGAGCAGAAGAAGAGGGACAAGCGGACTCCTTGCTGAGCACAGAGCCCCGATGTGGGGCTCCATCCCAGGACCCCAAGATCATGACCTGAGCTGAAATCAAAAGTCAGACACTTAACCCACTGAGCCACCCAGGTGGCCCAATTTTTGTACTTCTAATTCATATCTATATATCTATAAACAATATATGTTACAGATATGGATACATATGTATACTATATATACATCATCAGATTGTTCCTCCTTTGACAATTTGCTTTTTCACCCATCATTCTTTTGCTATAAATTGTATACGTTAATGTAGTCATTTATTTTAACTGCCAAATAGATGCGTACTGCCTGCAGAAAACCGATTTTATCCATTCACCTACTAAAGAACAGGTTATTTCTACTTTTCTAGAAAGGTATACTTTATGCATGTCTGTGTCTATGCAAGAGCTTCTCTGGCTGGGCATCCAGAAGTAGATTTTTTGTATAGTAGAATATGGGCATCCTCAACTTTCTTAGCCAGCGTCCTAAGAAATGTGCTTTCCAAAGTGGTTATTCAGTTACTCTTCAGGATGTATTTCATTGGGTGTTTAGCATATACCACGTCTGTTCTTATCAATAAACAGAAGACTTATTTCCTGTCCTTCTGAGGTTTACATTCTAAACCAAGAAGATAGATAATAAATAAAAATATAAAACACCAGATGGTAATTGGGGCTTTGAAAAATTATATAAAATGCAAGGGGTGGACAGAGAGCAGTTGAGCTGGGGTGGGTGAGTAAATACGGCACTATTTTTAACAGGTGGTCAGGAAGACCTGCCCAATAAGTGACGTTTAAGCAAAAGCCTGAATGAAATGAGGGAGAGAGATCTGGGCGTCTTTTTGGAGAAAGCACTGGGAGAAGAGCTGGTATAAACAGTAGGTCAGCTGTGGGAACTGGGGGACCCAGCCTGGTGCTTTTGAGGAAAAGCAAGGAAATTGCTGTCCTATCGGAAAAAATAGCCAGGGGGTAGACAAGCAGGGCCAATGTAAACTATGGTAAGGACTTGGGCTTTGTATGAGTGGAATAGGAAGCCAGTGGAAGGTTTGAGGCCAAAAAAAAAAAAAAAAGTGACTTGATCTGACTTAGGTCCTAAAAGGGTGACCCTTGGCTCTGGTGTTGAACAGCAGCCAGAAGACTGGTTAAATAAAGACTGTCGTTATAATCCAGGTGACAGACCGGTATGAGTGAGGGCTGTGGAGGTCATCAGATTCTGGATATCACTGGGCACGAGAGCTGCGGGTTTTACTGATAACAGGATGCGGGGAGTGAGAGAAAAAGGACTCAGGGCTTCCCTGGATGTTTTAGTCCCTCTCTGTAGAAAGAACAGAATTACCACTTAATGTGGGAGGAGTGCATTAGGCTTTTAAATCTGAGACCCCTACTGAATCCTAAGGTGGAGAGAACAGCTATTTCTGGGTTTGGCAGACAATCCAGAGTTTGGAACCCGAGCAAGTAGTGTTGCCATCGACAGGTTTTATGAATTTATATTTCCCACCTGCAGTGTGTAAGAGCTTCTGTTTTCATCAACACTTCAACACTTGATGTTGTCAGACTTATTTTTGCCAGTCTGATGGGTTTGAAATGGTCTCATTATCATTTCAATTTGCATTATCCTGATTCCAGGCATAGAGCATCTTTTATTGTGGTTAGCGGCCACATGTATTTCCTCTTTTGTGAATGATCTGTTTATCTTTTCTTTTTATTTATTGGTTTATAGGGGGCTCTTCATAAATTTTCAGTATAAATTGTTGGTGGGTTTTATTAATCATGGATCTCTTCTGCGAGTCTGTGGCTTGTCTTTTTTTTTTTTTTTTATTAAGTAAGGTTGGGGCCTTACTTTTTTTTTTTTTTTAAGATTTTATTTTATTTATTTGACAGAGAAAGATCACAAGTAGGCAGAGAGAGAGAGAGAGGGAAGCAGGCTCCCCGCTGAGCGGAGAGCCTGATGCGGGACTCGATCCCAGGACCCTGAGATCATGACCTGAGCCGAAGGCAGCGGCTTAACCCACTGAGCCACCCAGGTGCCCTGTGGCTTGTCTTTTTATTTTATTTTATTTCAAATTAGTTACTCAACCATCCTGTCTTAAATAACATAGGAATATCATTTCTATAAGCCCCCATAACCAGTGAAGGAATTAGATCAGTTAATGCTCTCTTCCATTTCTCCCTGTTCCTCCTCTCCAATGTTTCTCTATGCTCATTTTTCTTTTTTAAGATCTTAATTATTTATTTGTCAGAGGGAGAGCGAGAATGAGAGACTGAGTTAGCAAATGCAGGGGGTGCGGCAGGCAGAGGGAGAAGCAAGGCTCCCAGCTGAGCAGGGAGCCTGATGCGGGACTCAATCCCAGGACCCTGGGATCACGACCTGAACCGAAGGCAGATGCTAGACGGACTGAGCCACCCAGGTGGCTCATTTTTGTCTATATTACGCATGCTCATTTTTGTCTATATTACTTCTCACTGTAGTCCTTTCCTTTCAAGATTTGTGACACATACATTTTGTACCATCACAATAATAATCCCATTCTTTCAGCTGAAGCTTGTCCCTCCCATAGTTACTCTAAATCGCCCTTTAGTTGTTTACACTATCGTACCATGTAATTGCTTTGAGGACAGGTGATACAGTCCCCAATTCTCTACATATTTGAGAGTGTCTTTCTGTCTTTCTATATGGTCGTGATCTTTAAGTCCCCATTCTTTTCTTTCTTCGAAACTTTTCCTAGTCAGTTAATGCTGACAAGAGTTCCGAGATCAGTAGTGTTTTTCCTTTGGGTCAGAGGTCAGCAAACCTTTTTCTGTAAAGGGCCAGACAGAAATTACTGTAGTCTTTGCAGGCCACGTGTTGTTGGTTGCGATTACTGAGCTCTCCTACTGTAGTGTTAAAGTGGCAACAGACATGAAAACAAGAGTGTGAACGAACTCCATAAAACTTTATTTACAAAAATAGGGAGCAGACCTGATTCAGTCTGTGTGCCCTAGTTTATTTTTAGATGAGTCACTTCAGTTTGCTTGTAAGTTCCTTTTTTAATGCTCAAAGTTTAATAACTTCCCCCAGGTAATTATTCTCTGTTAATAAATCTGGAAACATGGTTTGTCCTTTTCATCCTGGGAATTGCAAGAAAGTTTTCACGTATCAGTTAGAACAAAGGGTAAGTGCCTATACCAAAAAGATCTTAAAAATAGCATGGTCCTTATGCAAAGGAATGGCGACGTACAAAATTATGTCTGTTTTAGATAACAATGCAGTAGGCACTTGAGGCCTGCTGCAGTGTCTCGGCTGTCTTCCACAGGTGACTTTCCTCTCTGCGTCAAAGGCATACGCTCCATTTCTCACTATCTCTGGGAGTGTTCCCAGATAAAAAATAGGACACAGTTCAACTGGAATTTCAGATAAACGATGAACACTTTTTTAGTATAAGTATGTCTCATGCAATATATGAGATATGCTTACACTAAACATTTATTCATTGTTGATCTGAAATTCCAGTCCAACTGGGTACTCTATTTTTATTTGCTACATTGAAGCAATCCTCATCTACAACCAACCAATAGGAAGGGGGAGAAGGACTAGGAAGGCACAGGTCCAGCTCTTCTAATAGACCTCTGGAGTAGCAGACACTTCTTCCTGCCAACATTTCATTGCCTAGAATTTAGACATGTGGCCACGCCTACTTAGAAAGAAGGCTGGGAGATGTAGTCTAGCTTTTTGATCATGCGCTCGGTGAAAACGATATTCTTAAGAAGGCGAGAACAGCTCTTAGAGGACATTTAGTAGTCTGCCAAGTTATAGTTTCAAATTCTTTTTTAGTTTCATTAGATGTAAAGTCTTTGGTAGAGACATCCATTTCTCTAAATTCGATTTTTTATTATTTATTATCCTCCATGTTTCTCAGCTCTTAACTGATTTCTTTAATTTTATTGTCTTTTTCCTTTGTGTTTGATGTGCTTTTAAAAAGGCTGTCATCACTGGGGCACCTGGGTGGCTCAGTTGGTTAAGGGACTGCCTTTGGCTCAGTTCATGACCCCAGGGTCCTGGGATTGAGTCCTGCATCAGGCTCCCTGCTTAGTCGTGAATCTGCTCCTACCTTTCCCTCTGCTTGCTACTCCCCCTCCTTGTGCTCTCTCTCTGTGTCAGATAAATAAATAAAAATCTTGGGGTGCCTGGGTGGCTCAGTGGCTTAAAGCCTCTGCCTTCGGCTAGGGTCATGATCCCAGAGTCCTGGGATGGAGCCCCACATCTGGCTCTCTGCTCGGCAGGGAGCCTGCTTCCTCCTCCCTCTCTCTCTCTCTGCCGGTCTGTCTGTCTACTTGTGATTTCTATCTGTCAAAGAAAATCCTTTTAAAAAATAAATAAATAAAAATCTCTTAAAAATTTAAAAACTAAAAACAAAAAGGCTGCTACCCATCCCACTATTTTTCTGCCAGATATCCCTTCTTTTTCTTTCTTATTTCTAATTCATTTATTACTTCTACCGTGGTCTGATTTTTTTCCTTCTCAATATCTTTCCTTAGCTCTTCCAAATCCTTTTATGTCTCATTTATTCTCTTGTTATTTCACTTTTAATATATTTTATTTCTTTCAGGGTGTAAAACATTTGTCACCATTTTATTCCTGCTTATTAGGGTGAGTGTTTTCTATAATATATTCTTTCTTTCTCGTTTGATTAATATACTCCTTTATTTCATCTTCTCTACAACCTCCTCTCATTTAAAAATGTTTATATCAGTCTTTTAATTTTCTTCCCATCCATCTTTGATCAGGATTTCGTATCTAGATTTTCTGTTTATATAAAAGAGAGTGGAGGAGGGGGCGCCTGGGTAGCTCAGTGTATTAAGCCTCTGCCTTTGGCTCAGGTCAAGATCTCAGGGTTGTGGGATTGAGCCCCGCATGAGCCCTCTGCTCAGCGGGGAGGCTGCTTCCCCACCTCTCTCTACCTGCCTACTTGTAATTTGTAATCTTTCTCTCTGTGTCAAATAAATAAATAAAATCTTAAAAAAGAGAGAGAGAGAGAGAGAGAGAGTGGAGGAATTATTTTTGAGTACCTTGGACTTCCTGTTAGATCCAGCCAATGAGGAGCTTGGAAGAAAGCAAGAGGTGGATTCATGAAATGTAATACAAGACTGGGCTTTCTCATAGTTGCAAAGACTTTTTTTCTTTTATGTCACAATTTTTAAAAATTGAAATTTAATTGAAAAAATCTTTTCGGGAAAAAGTTATGCAAGCCTGCATCTTTCATACTTAAGGCCAGATGTGAATTGCCACATACTCCTGCAATCTTTTCCTATCTGAAGAAAGAAGTCTTGGTTAGTTGACTTTTGGATTAGTAGGGAATGCAGGCAATTACAGGAATAGAGGAAAGGAATCTACAGTGCCAGAGAATATTAAAAGACACCCAGACTTTTACTGAATTAAGTAATTCAGAGGTTTTTCAATGTCTCTCCTACTTTTGCTCTATGAAAATGGAAGGGAAAGCTAGCTCATTTTTTTTTTCCATTCTTTTGAAAAAGATTGGTTGCTCTGGATTAAGGTTATAATATCAAAATCAATTGCTAGCACACTTTCTTAGTTAGAATGGTTAAGACTTAGCTAAATTCCAAGATAATAAAAGCATATTTTCATTTTCCAGTAATATGGCTTTCTACCCAGATTGCATGGTATTTTCACAGGATGTTCTAGCTCATATGTAGTTGGGTGGGTGGAAACATTTTTAAAAACGTGTCTCATATTTTAAGGAAAACTGGAATGCTTATAAGTGAAAATCACGATTCTTAGGATAAAATAGAAACTTGTATATTTTTATGCTAGTTTTTCTTAAAATATAGAAATATAATCTTAATAATGCTGATGAATAAGACTACTGTACCATTCAAGTTTAATTATGGAGATGCTGCTGCTGAAAAATAATTTGAATCTGGAGGAAAACATTTGATACATGGCTTTGGATAAACTATGGGCTGATATTTTAGAATAACTGACAAAATGCAAGTGACCTTAATTTTTGGCATGGTGTTGTGGCCAAAAAAATAGCTCATTCACCAGAAGTGAAGTCAAGTAGAGATAGGATGTAGCATTTCTGGAAGGTGAAGGAAGAGCTCTCTTTTGGACAACTCTTGTAATTTATACTCTCCATTTTAAGCATATGCATACAGGCATGTACACAAATCTTCCTGGACTCTGGAGAGTTGCTGGCCAGCCAGGAATTTCTTGAGGTATCAATCTTTATCAATAATAGTGACGCAATCTGCATTCCATTCTTGAATCATTTTATAGTGATATCTTTTTTTAAAAAATATTTTTAATTTATTTGACAGACAGAGATCACAAGTGGGCAGAGAGGCAGGCAGAGAGAGAGGAGGAAGCAGGCTCCCTGCTGAGCAGAGAGCCCCGATGCAGGGCTAGATCCCAGGACCCTGAGATCATGACTTGAGCCGAAGGCAGAGGCTTAACCTACTAGCCACCCAATGAGTCACCCAGGCACCCTCATTTTATAGTGATTTCTGTGTGTGAAAGTTGTAGTAGGTATTATGGGGACTGAAAAGAAGTGAAAGCCCCACGAATTCTCCCCACAGAAGTTTAAAATCTAGATAGAAAGGGAGACAATATTCAGTTACAGTTAAATGAGAACATAAGATTGTTTATGATCAAGTAAATAATGCATAGCAACAAACAAATAAACAAAAAAATATCCAAAAAACTCCAAGCAGAATAGTAATCCATAGGAGGAAAAAAAACACAATAAGCTGAGCGCAGGGAAATTATTAAAAAATATCTGTTGTGTATGGTAGTTTTCTAGGCCCTGTATACACTGGATTAAGTAGTGTCACTCCTCTTTAGATTAGAAATTAATAACTGATGATAGTCATCCTGGGGACAGAAATAATGTCATGTATCCAGCCAAGGCAGAACATTAAATTAATAAATGATTTACATTATTATTGTAAAAGAGATGATAAAGAAAGAAGAATCTTAGAAAATTTATTTATTATGGACCATTACTCCATTCTCTTGATTATAGTTGTGAATGTCTTGCTAGAGAGGTGGGTTTTCTGGAACTATTCAATTCAGCATGAAAGTCTTTTTCCAAGAAATATTAGCAGGTAATATTTTTACTATTTTCCAAGAAATATTAGCAGGTAATATTTTTACTATTAGCAGAAAATTTTCCAAGAAATATTAGCAGGTAATATTTTTACTATTAGCAGAAAGCAGAAACAGAAGAAATATTAGCAGTGTCTTTTTACTATTGTATGAAAAAGAAGTAAAGTCTAAGTATAGTCCTAAAACAACAACAAAAAAAATGCTTACTCTTCTGAGGGCCATTGGTCTTAACTGCCTCAGACACATAGTTTTGCAAATGCTTCATCCCAAATTACACATTTCATCTGTGGAATTCACTGGCAAACACTTGTGCCTCTAAGAATTGCCAACTTCTATATTCAGAGTAGAAATCATCCATAGTTTATAACAGAATGACATTAGACCAGGGGTTAAGACACTTGGTCCTATTTCTGGCTTTGACATTTTTCCTTGATTGTGGTTCACCAAACAATATTATTATGTCATTAACATAGTCAAAAGTTATGTTTTAAGGATATAATCCGTATCTTTAAAAATGTCTTGCCTACATTGTCAGAATTATGGTGAACAAGATTGTCTTGTAGATGCTATCAATATAGCTGTATTAATTTCTGAGACTCAATGGAAGCTCTAAGAAGCTAGATTTTTTATTTTTTTAAAGATTTTATTTGTTTGTCAGAGAGAGAGAGAGAGAGAGCACAGCAGGGGGAGAGGCGGGCAGAGGGAGAAGTAGGCTCTCCACTGAGCAGGGAGCCAGATATGGGACTCCATCCCAGGATCCTGAGATCGTGACCTGAGCTGAAGGCAGACACTTAACAGACTGAGCTACCCAGCCATCCCAAGAAGCTAGATTATTAATCAGCTTTGCTCAAAAGAGGAAAATATTAGCCTTTCAAAGTAAAACAAAGGTAGAATTACTGTTAGCTCTTGCTTATCCATGATATATTTAGGATAAAGAAAACTATCAAGATATGAACTGTGAAGCCCACAGTTAATTCCAAAGCTCCTTTCAGATACAGTGGTCCCCAAACCCATTGTTATACCAAATCTCTCACTGGAGCAGTTAATAAATAGCCACATGATTTAAGTTTGGCTCCTTTTCCTTTCTCTTGCCCTCCCTCTGGTGGAGGTGTTAATGAGTGAAATGCTGAAGATGGGCAGCTAAAAGGGGAGCTCCAAGGGTTTACATTCTCCACTAATGACACCATCAGCCTTTGGAATGGCGAATGACTCACTGATGACTGCCACTTTGTAGATGCCCAGATAGTGTCACATCTAAATGAGAGCTCAAGCCGTTAATAAAGTATTATTACAGCTCATGCCTTCAGAAAGGAATTGACCTCATTTTTAGCTGGGTCAAACATGTTCCTAATAAATAAAAATAAAATAAAGAGTATAAAGAGTTCCTAGTTGGGGGAACAGGATAAACACTTGGCTTTGTAACCAGACTGTAACCAGAATTAGGTTTTTACATTTTGAAAACCCCTTCACCTGTATTATCTCATTTGATGCTTTCAACAGTCCAGTTAGCTCCAGAAGGTTCTGTCACAGAGGTCCCAAGAGAGGACTAGGGCCCAGATGTCCCCAATCTTAGTTCTGCGTACTGGTACAGTCCATCCAGATAGCCTAATTCACTTAGATACATACGATAGCAATCTATCATAATGATTCTTAAAAATATTCCCAAATTTTAGAATGTAATGATCATTCCCATCCTAACAGAAGTAAGACACATTTAATACTAATAACTTCTCTTCACGGCTCTTAAAAACATTCCCCAACATAGCACATCATAATCATGCCTAACCCAGAGCTAAGATTCAATTAGTTACCCACAAAGCACAATAATTAGCACATAACAAGCTAACTAAAGGTTAGTTAATGTTGTTATTATTGTTCAAAAACCATGTTTGAGGTAGTACAATGTTGCGGAGAAAAGCATGGACTCCGGGGCTGACTCTGGACTTAATCCTGGCGGTCACACAGTTATCTCACTAAGTTGTGTGTAAAGCTCTTGGAATACCTAGCACAGAGGCGGTGCTATATAGAGGACAGTCAGTACTATTCCTTGATAGCTCTAATACTTAAACACGTAGGTAATAATTTACCTTAAGTCACAAGGTAGGTGATGGAGCTAGCCTACAGTCAGGATGCTTCCTTTTATCCTTTATAGAAATGTCTTTCTGGGTTATGTCATTTCCCCACAATTTCTAAAATGTATTTTACCTCCTTTCGCGCCTCCTTCCATGGCCACCATTTACTCTCCTCTCGCAAACTGAAAATCTTTTTCAAAATCAACATTTATAAAAATTTCCATGGCAAAAAGCTTAACCCTAGAAGTCCTCCGTTTAGCCATGCATGCCCATTTGCATTTGTAAGGAGCTGTTTTGTGCTGGAAATTGTTTTTTCTTTCTGGACACATTCTATAAGCCCACTAGAGGTACGCTATTTGAACCCTGCATTTCTATTCACTTCTTTTTAATTTACTCAACAGTATCTAGAACAGGATACTGCTATAGCCCAGTGGGCTATTCAGTAAATTACCAAGTGACTGGCAGGCATTCCCTCTATTTTATTCTTTTTTGTTGTTGTTGTTCTTTGTTACTGGCTGACTAGTTTTGTCAGGGGCTGTCACGAACATGCAAATTTCATGGCCATATAAAGATGATCCAGGCTAAGTCTTTCCTCTAATTGAAGCTGAGGATTTAGTTGTATGTTCTAAATTCTGGGCACCTTCCACTCTGGGGAATATTGAAAACTAAGGCACAGGTATTCAGGCTCCAGGGAGTGTGTTTTTAAGTGTTTGGTTGGTTGGTGGTTTTTTTTTTTTTTTTACCTCATGGAGAAACAGGACCCCAGGCAGCGGGCGGGGAGCAGGGGATGGGGAGGTGTCTTAAAATCTTCGGGGGATGGTGTCGTAAGAAAGAAGGAAAAGGTAAGCAGACCCCGTAGCTTCTTGGTTTTGTTCCTTTTTTTTCCCTCAGGACGGTGGTGGCAGCTGATCAGACACAATAGCTGGCAATCCCCCGCCGGAGTGAGGATACAAATGACCCTCAACAGCACCAGCAGGAGGACTGGGAAAGAGAGTAGGGGTGTGTCTGGGAGGGGGTGAGGATGAGGGTGACAAGGTGACAAACGCCGCCGTCGCAGCGGGCTAACCCACTGCAAGCAGCCCGGCGAGGATGCGAGCGGGTGAGCCACCTCCCCGCGGGTTGGGCGGGGGGAGACAAGTGGGGGTGGTTGGGGAGGGGAGACAGAGGGGCGGTGGCTTTTCCTATTAGGGGAGGGGCAAAGGGTGGAGGGAAGCGTGAGTCAGCAGCCTCTGATTGGCTCGTGTTCTCCTGTCGCGTTTCCGGATTGGGCCATTTGCAGCGGGAGATGTTGTGAGGCGCGGCGGGGCGGAGCGAGCGGCCCGGGGGCTGAGGCAGGCCTCGGAATGGGTGGGGAGGGGCTGCGGCTGGGCTCCGGTCCCCGAGCCGCTGTGACCTGTAGAGTGGAGCGGCGCAGCCACCTTCCCTCGGTTCCGCTAGTCGCGCCGACTTCATCCAACTGTCTGCAGATTTCAAAAGGAAAAATAATTGAATGAACGCCTCGCGGCGACCCCCTTCCCCCAACACGAGACGCTATTTGGCTGTTGGGCGTGAAGGGACACTCCCTTATTATCTTGAAGTCGCACGTCGCATCGCAGCTTCTTTCCTCTCCCGCAGCCAAAAGAAAGGGGCGAAAACTCGCCAAGATAATGTTCCCCGCAGCCTGGGACCGGGGACCCTCCAAGTCGCGAATCCTGCCATAGCGCTGTCCCCCTCTCCGGCCCTGACACCAGGCACCTAGTCTTCCTCCCCGGTGGAACCCCGGTTCCTGGCCGCTCCCGCTCTGCGCTCGGCAGACGGGGGAAGGCAGGGGAGGTTTCGTGTGTGCCGGATTTTAGGGAGGGGGCAGCGAGGGCTCGTAGGTCGGAGACGCCTTGGGAGGGGGTTGAGAGTACCCCCTGCCCCGGCTAATCCCCCTTCTCCAGCGTCGGTTCCCGGGACCGTATTATTCAAGACAGAAAATATTCAGCCTCAGAGCCTCCCCTGGGGAGGGGAGGGGAAGGAGGTGGAGTGGGAGGAGGTGGATCCAGGGAGGAAGAAGCGAGAAATCCGCCCCCGGGAAACAGCTCGGCGCGGCAGCGGAGCGAGGCACTTCTGTCACTTGGCGATCGCGGGCGCCCGAGCGCGGCCCCGGCCCGGCCCGGCGAGGCGAGGGGAGAGTCCGGCGGCCGCCGCCCCGCCCCACGCCCTCCCGCGGCGGCCGAGAGCCCGGGGCCGGCCGGGGCAGGTCGCGGCGGTGCCTGGGAGCGGCCGGCCGGGGGCGGCGGCCTCGGAGCGCGGCGGCGGGCAGCGCCGGATCGTCCTGCCGCTCGGTGCGGCTCGCGCCGGGCGTGCGAGGCGCGCTGCCTGGGGCCGGGCAGCCCCGAGCGGATCCACTCGCCCCGCTTTCTCCGGTGCGTGTCTGTTTTACTTTCCGCCTTAGCCGAGAGGGCGCAGCGCCCGCGGGCGGGTGGAGAGCCCGGCTCGCCGCGGGCTCCCTCCCTTCCCGCCACCTCAGGCCACCCCGCCCGGCGCTGGCTCGGGGTCGGAGGGAGCCTGCGGCGGGCGGCGGGCGGCCGGCGGGGGCGGAGGGGCCGCGCCCGCGTGTGCGGAGCGAGGGAGGGCCGGAGGAAGGAGGGAAGGGCACAAAGGCCGGCGGCGGGCGCCGGGGTCCGGCCGGCCGGCCGTGGAGGAGGGGCGCCTCCCGTCCGCTCATGAATATTAACCGAGCCTGCGGCCTAGCGCGTCCCGGCCGGGCCCCGCGCCCGGCCCGCGTCCCCGCTCCTGCTCGCCGCCGCGCCTCGGAAGCTGGGCCCCGCGGGCTGGGAAGGGTAAGCCCCTCGTTTTTTGTCCCCCACCCCGGGTCTCCCGACACCTTTTTCAAAAGTGCATATTTGGGCCGCCCTTCCCGGGAGATCGAGATCACCGACCCGCCTCTGGAAGGGGCGGAGGAAATAGTGGTAGGTGGGTGGTGGGTTTTTTTTTTTTTCCGTTGCTTTTTTTTTTTTTTTTTCCCCCTCTCTCTCTTTCCTAGGTGGCCCCAGGGAAAGGGAGAGATAGTGTATCGACTGGTAGTTTGGGGAGCAGCAAGTAAATAAAAGTTGCCTGGGCTGCGGCTTCATTTCTGTCGCTCCAGAATAATGCCCCGGAGAGGGAGCTGCGCCCGGGTCCCACCCGCGGCCGCGCACGCCTCCCCGCCCAGCCCTGCCGCCGGCCAAGCAAAACAGCCGCCTCCTCTGGGGCAGCCTCGGGGCGCAGAGGCAGGGGTGCGGGCGCCCAGACTCACCCGGCCGGCCAGCGAACGCCGGCGAGCTGGGCTGCCCGCCTCCGGGACTGGCTTTTTGTTTTTATTTGGGGGCGGGGGTGTCGGGGAGCGAGCAGGGTTTTTGAAAAGTATTCCATTTTAATCTCGTGGGGAGAAAACTTCCGTTAAGTGTACGGATCTGGGAGATGCCCAAGAGCCTGGACACTGTCTCTTCTGCCCAGAAAATACATTAATTAAAATGCACTTGAAGACGGATTTTTCCCCCCCCTGAAGGCTGCACACCAACCAGGCGTGTTTGTCGCAGCCACCGTGCAGTTCTGATGTTTCTCATTCTCTCCCCCTGATTTATAGTTTTCCCCTTTTTTCTTAATGTTTTATCTGGGAGGATTATTTCCTTTTTCCTGCGGGAGCTTCATCCGCAGGGATCGAATAATCTTTCCGCGTGTTGGAACCGCGAACTTGGTGTAGACTTGTGGCAAGGCTAAGGTCAGCGTCTGGAGAAAGTTCATGCCCTTTATTCCCTGTTCTAGGAGAGATCTCTTTGGGGAGCTGACGCTCGAGCCTTCGCGACCCACTCAGATTCCTCTTGGTCTCCGAGTAGCGCTAGGAGGAGGAGGGGGACCGCTTTCTGCAGTTGGCCTCGTTAGCTGCCAGGAGGACCCGTCGTCTTTGTTTTTGGAGTCTCGAGAAATGGACGAAGACGGTGAAGTCAGTTGAAGTCCGAAGAAATCATCAGGGCGTTTTGAAGGGGCTTCATAAACACATTCCATTCCCAGGCACATTACCTGTTTCACCAGCCCTGCACCTCCTTGGAGCCTGGTGTGGAATTCTTCCCTTTTTGGTGTGTGGTGGCATTCCGCCCCCCAATGTGGACTCCAAAGGGCTGGTCCCTTCTATGTAATTTGAAATGAAATGATGGCCACACGTCGGACTGGTCTACCGGAGGGAGATGGTGACAAGCTCAAGGCCTGCGGGTCCCCCACCTGTGAGGTAAGCGCAGGGGCAGCATCTCGGGCCACTGTCTGCACTGTCTACAAGGTGTCCTGCCGGAAGAGAGTGGGGGGACAGCGGGGGTCAGCCGCCATGGGCCTCAGGAGAGGCTTTGGGGCCTTTGGGCTGATTTGTGGGAGTGTCCCAGCTTGACCCTAGGGCGGTGCAGTCTTGCACATTTTTTGCTTCCAGGAACTTCCAGAGATTTCTTCTGCAAGAAGGGTTTCTTCACTTCCAAATGCCCCATCTTGCCCCATCACCTCCGAGTAGGGAATTCTCCCATTTCAGGTGACTGGGAATCCTGCAAGTGTCTCTGTTTTCCTTCAGTTCCCA
Organism: Neogale vison; assembly: GCF_020171115.1. NCBI lineage: Eukaryota > Metazoa > Chordata > Mammalia > Carnivora > Mustelidae > Neogale > Neogale vison. The sequence goes on along the minus strand of NC_058102.1, from coordinate 131,587,655 downwards.
TCCGCCAGTGGTTCCCCATTTGGGCCGGTTAGGAGATGGCTTTGTGCGTTTTGTGGGTATGTAGCCAAGACTGGCTCTCCGAGGTGGAGAGAGGGCAGCTGGTATGCTTGTTGTAACGGGACTTCAGTCTCACTTTGGCTCTGGTGGGTATTCTGGCTTGCTGTTGGTGCGGATCTCTGCTCTGGGTAGAAAAACAGGTCTTTTCCCGTGGACAGTTGAAGCACAGCCTTGAAAAACAGTTATAGAGTCTGTAGAGTTGTAATTCCAAGTCCCTGAAAAATCTCCTGACATTCCTGTTCTTTTATTTATGCCCTTCCTTTCACTGCTTAGAAGTTCTGTGAGCTGCCCTTGGGGTGTCAGGTGCTTGGCTTTGCCTTTGGACCATCATCTTTGGGAAGGCTCTGAAGAGGATATGCCAGGCTTCCTGAAGTTTTTTCAGCAGGCAGGCAGGACAGAAATCAGAAAATCCATTGATTTATGACACCCATATGCCTTGTTACCTCTTATATTCTTTCATCTCTCTCCCTTTCTATATATATATCTTTTTCTTTATTTTATATTTCATTCTATAATGACTACATGGTATTTAATTGGTTATTGGTGGTTTCTGTGTAATTTGCTTGCTAAATGTACTGAATACTATTACCCTTTAAATTTTAAAGTCTGTATTGAGCCATGTATATTTTTATTGAAGGATTGAATAGATTATAGTAACTTCCCCCAAAGAGGCTTTACTCTCACTATTGTTTTTGTACCTTGTAAGTGTTAAATTTTCACTTCATGCCCATCGAAACAAGGTCTAGTTATTGAGTGTGTGAGTTTTGGTGTTTTAATAAAAATGAGTCAAGTGAAATTTTGTTTTTAAAGCATGCAGAGAAACTTGCTTCATGTAGCTCACTTCGTACTGGATTAGGAAGTTTTATGCAGAAAATACAGGGAGGTGGGTACAATGTGCCATTACTGTACAACTCCTTAGCACTATACGTTTACAGTTAGAATCCGTGTTTTGCTTTTTGACACCTGTAAACACCTGCTTGCTGGTAAAAACGTGATTAAGTATAACACCACAATCCTCTGATCATGGTAAACCATAATAACTCCTTTTGGAAGGCCTACCTGCAACTTGGTGATTGCTTAATGTGTATGGTAGTTACATAATAATATGTGCTGTGGTCCCAAAGCCTCATTTGTCATTGTCTCGTGAATACTTTAATTAGCATGTTATTTGCATTATATTTGCAAAAACTAATGTTATTTGATTTTTGAGGGGGGGTCATTTAAGGGGTGTCCCCTAACCAAGAATTTATAATAGATACATCTTGTCCTTAGCTAGAAAGCAGTGTTTCCAGTTGCAAACTTGGCTTATGTTAACACTGACAGTTATGTATTTTTTTTAAGGGCTGTGAAATTTGTTCTCGTTTGGCAGTTACTGCTGGTATAGATGTGTTATTTGTAGTTCGGGAACCAAGAAAACATTATATTGCCTGTATTTTGCTCATTTAAAGATTATACACAGAACTTGAGCTTGATATTAACCTATCATATTGTTTGACTTTTTAAAGAATAGGTAGGTATTTTTTGCTTGTGGGAATAGGAATAAAGGAGCTTAAATGCTTTCAGACAGCATTTTAAAATCTCAGCTTAAGGAGTTGCCTGTTTCATTGTTGTGTATTTAACTCTCATTGATACTTCTGATGCACTTTAAATCTTTTGAATATTTTTTAGTAATAAACGTAGAGTCACTATTGGAATACTTTGGGTCGATACATATTTAAGTCTTCGAACACGGCACTTGATTTCTGTGTTTAATTTTATTAGAAGTATTACATTCTAGAGTTGTATACTGTCATTCTTTAAAAACTTTTAGAAACCAATAGCTGTGATCCTAAATATGTTTTTGAATAGTAAATTTACATGTGTTTTTTGTAACAAAGATATGAGCATGTATGTCTTTTTTTTTTTTTTTTAAGATTTTATTTATTTGACAGACACATCACAAGTAGGCAGAAAGGCAGGCAGAGAGAGAGAGGTGGAAGCAGGCTCCCTGCTGAGCAGAGAGCCTGGATGCGGGGCTCGATCCCAGGAACCTGAGATCATGACTTGAACTGAAGGCAGAGGCTTTAACCCACTGAGCCACCCAGGTGCCCGGAGCATGTATGTCTTAATATTCATGTTGCTAATCAGCCAACAGACTTAACTGTGCATGACTGAAGAAATTGGTATAGTAAATTAATAGGAATCTCTGATTCATGACTTACCTAGTTAGTTAATTCCACCTTTTCTAACTAAATAAGGGCTACTGCTCTGTTGAAGAACATTCAGAAACTTCTTGTTCGTCTTATGTATTAGAATCTAATTGTGTTGGTACGTGAATAAATATGAATAAATATAAGCATCCCTCCCCAAGGATATATTGAAAGGTTAAAAACCAAACAACTAACAAACAGTCCTCTTCAAATAATGAATTGTGACAGCTCAGTAGACTATATCTTGGGATTATGCAGTAAGGATGGCACAATTCTATTTCATGCAGAGTTATAGACTTTGCATGTCTGCAAATAATCTTTCACTCACTCTGAGCCAGTGAGTGTGTTTTGGTGTGTGCCTGTGTGCAGTCTGGTCTGTGAAGTGTTCCGACATCTCACAGAATCGCTTAATTTAGACCCTGAATCCTTGTTGATGTGATCATCCCTTTCATATCCTATAGAGCTCATCCTTCCGGGATCAACTTGCCTTTTTTTTTTAAACCAGAGGTAAAAACAGTCCTCAGCTTTTTAGACCACATTATTTTTCCTATTTCTTTGTTTGTTTGTTTTAAGATTTTTAAAATGTATTTGACAGAGAGAGCAGTGCATGAGCAGGGGGAACAGAAGAGGGGGTAGGAGAAACAGACTCCCGGCTGAGCAAGGAGCCCTACACAGGGCTGATCCCAGGACCCTGGGATCATGACCTGAGCCGAAGGCAGATGCTTAACCGACTGAGCTACCCAGGCACCCCTATTTTTCCTATTTCTTATATTTATTTTACTCTTTATCTGTAGACCATAGTATTGCCCAGTAACAGAATTTTTAGCACTTTCACTGTCTGTTGTTCAAACAAACATATTTACTGATGCCAATCAGTATTATTTATTAATTATTTTATTTTATGTCTTGCTGCTTCATCTAGACCAGGATTATCCTAGGATTAAATGTATTATAGCTGATGAAAGATAATCGTTGGTTGATTTTGGAATAGTGTAAATAACACAGCAAGGTATTTTTCAGTGTATGAACTATGAGAATTCATACTTTTGCTCCTCTTTCTGAAATACTGTGCACTTTGCTTTTATCCCAGACTCCCTTGTTCCTTCTCAGGCGCTCTCCTGCTCTCTGTCTTTCCTTCTCTGTCTCCCTGGGGTTCTTCTTCTTCTCTGCCCCTTTCCTGTTGGCTTTACCTAGAGCCAGGCCTTTTGCCATTCCTCTGGGCTCTTCTCTTTCTTACTCCCTGGGTTTCACTTGACGCTCTCCCATGGCTTTCCTCTGCGTGCTGGGGCTCCAAATTTACAGCTCAATCCCAGGTTTTATAGTTGATCTCCAGACCTGTGTAGCCTTTTGCCTGTTTTACCAGGTGGGTTTTTTTTGTTGTTTTTATTTTATTTTATTTTTTTATTCCCCCACAGGCAGTTCAAACTTTAACAAATTCTACTCTGACCAGCAACCTTCCCCTCTTGCTTCTTTGAGTGAGTAGCCCCGCTGTCTCCTTATCTGTCCCAGTCAAAAACCAGGTTATCATCCGTGACCCTTCTCTCTCCTCATTCCTCCTATCCAAAGTCCTGTGGAGTCCGCATTCCGCATCTCGCCGCTGCTACCCGAGTTCAGTGCTGAGCCGCTGGCCGGGCTTCCTAACAACTTTCCCTGGTGCCCAGCCTTGAGCCTTGTCACCTGCCCGTGCTCTGCCCCTGCCGTAGTCACAGTGCTCCTCCTGAAATCAAAGGCTGATTGTTATGTTCTCCTGTGTAAAAACACTTCTCTGGCTTCCGGTTGCCTTTGGAATAAAGTTCAAAATTCCAAGAAGTCTGCAGAGACAGTAAATAATCAGGCCCGCCCTTCTCCTACACGTCCTGTACTGCACGGCTGTCCCTTCCACAGGCCTCTCCACTTCTGGACTTTGCAGATGCTGTTTTCTCCCATTCTTCCTTCCAGCTGCCCCTCCTCGACACCCCTCCCCTCCATGCCTGATTTTCCTCACCATTCTGGTCTCTTCAACATCACTTCCTCAGGAAGACCTTTCCTGACCCTCCAAGACTGGATTACTTGCCCCCACAGTGCTACCCCCAGACACCCTGTACCTTATCAGGAATAGTGCTTGCAAGTTTGTTTAGTAATCCGTATTCTCCCCCTGGCCTGCAGCCCTCATAAGAACAGGCACTGTGCTTGCTTCTCCTGTGTCTGTCTCATAGTAGGTGCTCAGTAAATAGTGTTGAGTTAATGAATGAATATGTAGGAAGGGCTTTAATTTTTATTCACCGTTCCCTTAGATTCAGTACCCTGTACGGTCCTGGTTATCTCCCTGCCTCCTTGATCGCTCCTTCTCACTTCTCAGTCCCTGGATTTCCTCAACTTTCTGGCCTGCTAAATCTTCGTATATGTCAGAGTTTGACCCTCTTTTCTCTCTGTGCTCAGTTTCATGACTTTAAACATCAAGTGTATACTGATAATTCATATTTACACCTATATATTTGTGTGTGTGCTTGTGCGTGTATGTGTGTGTGTACGTGTCTGTGTGTGCGTGTGTTGTCTCCACCTGTGTGGTCTTTATATCCCTTGAATTCAGATTCCTATGTCCACCTGTCCACTCAGTCTGCACTGGAATAGTAATGAGGCATATGGGAAACCGAACTCCTGATTCTCTACAACTACTGCTGCCCATTTTCCCAGTTTCCTCCTCCTCCCAAGCACTGGCACTCCCTTCCACCTTCCAGGTCAGGCTTCTTGGAGTGATCTTTGCTCTCTCTCCCACATACCATGCAAATCTGGCCGACTGTCTGGTTGACAGTCTTTCAAGTGCTTGCCAGCCTGGAGCCTGTCCTCCACACAGTGACCAGAGCGGACCTTCTGTAAATCAGAGCACGTCACTCCTTTGCTCACATTCCTCTGATGGCTTCTCATTTCCCCCGGGCTTCAAAGCCAAAGTTCTTACTTGCCTGCAAAGCCCTGGACTGTTCGCCCTCCCACCACCTCCCTGATGTCCCCTCCTGCCGCTCTCACTGCCCTTGCTCTGTATGGTCCATTCTGGACTCTTGTGCACACACTGGGCATGGCATTCCCCAGAACCTTCCCGCCACTAGCTTCCCCTTCACCTGGAGCACTCTCCTCCCTCAGGGGTCCACCGGGCTCACTTCCTCGTCTCCTCTGGATTTTGCCTTGAGGTCACCTGAGTGAGGCCTTTGCTGACCATTGAGTTTATTGAACGCCTCTCCCCTACTCCCAGGGCACAACCCGCCCTCCTTCCTTGCTATGGTTTTCTCCCCTGTCACGTACTCTCCATGTGACATGCTTATCTATCTGATCTTGCTTATTTGTTCAGGCAGATCATATATCTAAAATATAAGTGTTAAGTGCAGTTCGTTTTGTTCAGTGGTATTTTCTGTGCCTAGAAGAATGCCTAGCCCATTATTGGCAACAGATATTTTTGCCAGTGAGTGAATGAATGAGTAAATCAAAACTGAGAAAAATTCCAAAATGTTATTGAGTTTGTATATGTATACGTATACATACATAATTTGTGTATGTATGTATACATATGATACTTAATTTAAATTGTACAGAAGTGTGTAGGGTATGAGTATTTTGTCTTCTAGACCTCCATTTCCATGAGGAGTGTTGTTCACATCTTTGATGCCTTTTTTCTTTGCATCTTTCCTCCCTTTGGGAAACTGGTTACCAAGTAACAGTAACGCAGACAGTGTGTAGCACTCATATATGAAATAATTTGCAGTAAGAGGTGAGATAGTGGTAATTAACACACCAGTGGATGGGGAATCAGGCTGGTGGGGAAACTATAAAAAGATAACATGCCTGTGTTGGTAAAAAATTTTTTTCTTGAAATGAATGGCTTGTATATTAATGTTCTTTATTAAGTATTTTTTAATACCATAAGCATTTCATTACAAGTTAAAAATGATCACGGCATTGATTATGATAAAATGTTAGCAGTTGTTAATTCTAGATGATGAGAATTTGGGGATTATACTATTGTTGTATTTTTCTCTTTTTTGCTTAATTCCAAAACTGAAAAAAAAAAAATTTGTAGATTTTTTAAGATAGACAATATGTCACTAGTCTTGTGGAAATCTGGTTTCTAGAAAACCTACACTGCTTAAAATAATACTTAAGTACTTTATGAAAAGGATACACGCTACTCAAAACAATACTGGAATTTTTTTTTTCAAAGTATGTGTTTTTATTCAGGGCAGGCCTAGGATTCATTCTAAGCTCATTGTACCACCACATAATAGAACACTATTATTTAACTTTAAACATGTGTTCCTTTGTATACCTGAGTCTGTATGTTAGAATACCATTTGCATGGCAAAAGCTTTATGTTGCAGGTTGGGATTAAAGGTAGAACCTGCCAGAAATTAGAATAGTGCAGTAGCGGTAGCAACCATGAAGGGACATTTTGGCAGAAGTCCGGGTTTGAATGAATTGAGTGGGACCCTATCACGAGACACAGGCCATCAACAAATGAGGACCCCCAGCTGCAGAAGATTTCTCCATACGTTGTCAGTGTTCCTTAGCGTTCATTTCTTCCAAGATAAACATTTTGCGAAGTCCTTATTCCTTGATTCCAAAATCTCTGATCCTTTCTTCCTTTCTTTAGTTTCTAAAAGGCCAAATAATTCTAGTACAAAAGTGATATTCCATTTCTTTTGTTCTTTGCTCCGTGAAGGGGCCTGTCATCTTCCGATAGTTAACAATATGGTGATTTCAGTGTGAGCAGCGCACTGTGAGCAGTGGGAAGAGACGCACAGATGCGCCTCCTGAATGCAGCTACTTTCTGTTACAGAAAGACCATATGGGAGGCCCTTGTTTTTCTTTCCGGTTGATGTGATTAGATTAGTAAACCCAAAGGTTACTGGATTTAAAGATTGTCCTATAATTTATCTAATTTTAATTGACCATAAAGAATTAAATATGTTAAATCTTAGGAGCCTTCTATACGTTCTGTTGGTTTGGAGTAGGAAGACATCTTCGTGTGAAATCTTCATTTGGGATTGCTTCCACCAGAATAGTTTTTTAGCTGAAGCTTCATATTCTTAAAAAAAAAGAGAGTGTTGTGCAAATAGTTTATTTCACAATAAAATCTGGAAGCTGGCCTTTTCTAAAATAATCTGTGACTGAGCGCCTGGGTGGCTCAGTCATTAAGTGTCTGCCTTTACCTCAGGTCATGATCCCAAGGTCCTGGGATTGAGCCCCGCATAGAGCTCCCTGTTCAGTGGGAAGCCTCCTTATCCCTCTCCCACTTCCCCTGCCCATGTTCCCTCTCTCGCTGTGTCTCTCTCTGTCAAATAATAAATAAAATCTTTAAACAAAAATAATCTGAGACAAATGGATACGCTGTACTTTGGTTTAAGAAACTGAATGTGATGGAAATTGTTTTTGTAAGTCCTCTTTTTTCTGGTTATCTATTAATATGCAAGGGATCCCATGGTGTAGATTTGTGAATAAGAGAATAGATTGAGAACCCACATTTGGTATTTCTGAATGCTCACCCACCTTTGGGAAAGTTTGTAGGCAGACCAGAGCAAACTATTATTATCAAAAAATGGCAAGTTGAAGAGTGTATTTGCTTTTCCTTAGTCACACTGGCTGCTCTTGAGTCTTCTGTTTGATCCTGAGTGTGTTTTTGATGCAGAATTGGTTTCTTCTTGCCTTTTCCCCTTGTCGCGCACCCCCATTCTGGCTCCGCATCTGGCGGTCATGTGGAGTGCTGTGTGCACCCGCCTGCTTCCCATCCCACAACTTCCTTTTCCTTCTTCCAGTGAGGACAGAGTCTCTTGACTTAACACTCTTGTTCACTGCATTCACCTTTAACATATCTTGATAGAACTTTTTAAGGAAATCAAGATGTTCTTTTTTTCTTAGAATGTGGAGAGCATCCTTAAATATCAGTAGATAGAAAACTGGATTTGTGATTACATTTCTTCTGGATATGTCTTAGCTACTATGATCTTGGAGATTAAAAGGCATGATTTTTTTTTTAAACTCAAGATATTTAGGCATCTTTAATCCCCACAAGTTTGCTAATAAGTAAAGATTCTGTATTTTAAAAAACTTGTGTTAGGTTGATCAGTGAGTCCTACTTTTTCCTCTGGTTCTGCATATTGGCTTCTGGGAATGTATCTACCTAGTGAATGTGAAGGGAGGGAAATGCTCTGGACACCCAGTTTAAATCAAGCATTTATTGTAATGCTTTTAGGAAGTGTTTTCAATTTACTTTTTTTTTCGTTTAATGGTATATTATAGACACCCTTCTCTGCCCACAGGAAGATACATTCAATTGACCTTTGAACAGCGCAGATTTGAACTATGTGGGTCTACTTTTATATGCGGACATTTTTTGACTAAAACAAGACAGTACTGTAAATGTATTTTCTTTTTCTTATGATTTTGTTAAGAACATTTTTTTTCTCTAGCTAACTTTACTGGAAGGATACACTATATGGTACATATAATATACAAAATACGTTTTGTTTTTTTTTTTAAGATTTTATTTATTTGACAAAGAGAGACACAGCAAGAGAGAGAGCACAAGCAGGGGGAGTGGGAGAGGGAAAAGCAGGCCTCCTGACTTAATGCCAGGACCCTGGGCCCATGACCTGAGCCACAGGCAGACGCTTAACGACTGAGCCACCCAGGTGGCCCTACAAAATATGTTTTAATTGACTGTTTCTGTCATCAGTAAGGCTTCCAGTCAACAGCAAGTTTTGGGGAGTCAAGAGTATACACAGATTTTCAACTATGTGGGGGTCAGCACCCCTCTGTACATGTGGTTCTCTCTATGTAGATGGATAGTGGATAGATAGATAAAAAGACATATACATGCTTAGACACACATAATGTATCTTACCAATTTTGTAAATGGTGGGAAAGAAACTTACAAAGCACTATACAAAGGTATTTTTTAAGGATTGTAATATGGGAAAGAGGTAAGATTTATTTTGTACGGCTATGAAGAGTAGAGCTAGGATCAGTGGATAGATAGATGAGCCCATTCATTCCGCTCAGTATTCAGAAGAAATAATTTTTTTTTTAAGATTTTATTTATTTATTTGACAGACAGAGATCACAAGTAGGCAGAGAGGCAGGCAGAGAGAGAGAGGGGGAAGCAGGCTCCCTGCTGAGCAGAGATCCTGATGCAGGGCTTGATCCCAGGACCCTGGGATCATGACCCGAGCCAAAGGCAGAGGCTTTAACCCACTGAGCCACCCAGGTGCCCTGGAAGAAATAATTTTTTAAGAGAACGTAACTGAGATTGAATGTATTCTTTGCAGACAGGATGACCTTCAATTGGGGAATAACAGACAGAATTCCTGCATTGGTAGGAATTTAAGTCAGGCGAATCTGGGTGATCATTAGACTCACTTGGACAACTTATAAAACCACAGATTCTTCTTTCCACCATTAAACTAATGAATTAGAATCCCTGGAAGTGAGACTGAAAAGCCTTAACTTTTAAAAAGATCCCCTGGTGATCTTCCAAGTTTGGGAAAAACAGGACGCAGAGACATTCATAGCTCCTTCCAAAGTCCGAATACTTAATGGTGGCCTGATTTTGGAATTTTTCCGACCAAATTGAAATCAGTGTAAAGAAAACATGCAAAAATATGGAGAGAAAATTTAAATGACTAAGCAAGTGAAAATTTCTAGATTAAAATTGTAATTATTTTCTTCTATTTGTAATCATACATATTTCTACGTGTCATTAGTATTCCAGAGTAATATTCTTTTTGGATAAAATAAACTTCGTGTTAAAGAGCACTTTAAAATTCAACAGTTGATAGGTATTGCACATTTTTGTGTGTATGTTATACTTCAATCAAAAGTAATATTTTGAAAGTGATAAAGCTCTGACTCTGGTCATATTGAAGCGATCGTTCCCTTTTAGGTATGTTATAAAAATAATTTGTTTAGTGTCATTTACAGAAGGGTGTAATAATTTCTCTTGTGCATCTTATGATCAATTGTATTAACTCTATCAAGAATAGGAAAAGTTATAATGGAGTAAAACATACATACTTACTCTCTCCATATGTTCTCTTTCATATTCATCATTCATATATATCTGTGGTGCTCTTTACTTAAGTATACATCATGAAGGGTTTCAGAAGATATTTTAATGTAAGTAATAATAAACTAATTATCAACTGAAGAATTCTCTCTCCATACTCTTCTTCGTTTAACACCAGCAGCTTTTCTGTCTGTCCTTTGAATCAGTCTTGTCTTTCAATCTCGTGGTGAATCAGTCTTGTCTTTCAATCTCGTGGAATGTGAGATGCACCGGATAACACAGTGCAGATACAATGTAAGCTAATTACAGAGTCCAGCTGCCATTCTGCAAAAGAAGCAGGATTTCTTGAAGTCACTGAAAGTGATGTTGGAGAAGGAGCAAAGTCATTGACAAGATAAGGAGGATCTGGCATAGCGAGACCAGTAAGCAAATGAAGAAGGCATCACCAAGGTTGATAGGCATCTCAGAAGAGGATGATTTGGATTCAAAGGATTAAGAAAGCCTTTGAGAAAACTGATACCCTTGAATGTGAGGGCATATATGCGATATTTCTTGTCTTCTAGGAAGTGATGTTTAGTTTAGAACCCCATGCTTGTATCTCTGTGTGCCAAGAGACACTAAAAGGTGGGCATGAATATATCAATAGAAGAAAGAAGGGCAGTGGTGAATGGATTTCTCTTTTGCTTTTTTCCCTAGGCAGAGACACTGCCTCTGAAAGTTAATAGGAAATCCCAGCTTCCTGAGTTGACTTAGATATAAAACTGTTTAAACCGACGTCCAACATTTCTTCTTCAAAAGTCCTTCTGTTATAGTAGTTGTTAGATACCCACGTATTTTAGAGTTCTGAATATTGTCCATGCTTTGGTTTTTTTAAAAAAGATATGATTGAGGGGCACCTGGGTTATTCAGTGGATTAAGCCTCCGCCTTCACCTCAGGTCATGATCTCGGGGTCCTGGGATCCAGCCCCACATCGTGCTTTCTGCTCAGTGGGGAGTCTGCTTTCCCCTCTCTCTCTCTCTCTGCCTGCCTCTTTGCCTAATTGGGATCTCTCTCTCTCTCTCTCTCAAATAAATAATAAAATCTTAAAAAAAAAAGTTATGATTGATATGTAAAAAGCGTACATACTTAACGTGTACAACTCAGTGAGTTTGGGGATAAGTATTCCCCATGAAACCATTCCCTCCATGAAGGCCATAATTGTTATTGCTATTTGTGTGGGGTGTGTATGTGTGTGTGTGTTAAGAATTCTTAAAATAAGATCTACCCTCTGAGCAAATTTTAAGCATGCGATATAGTATTGTTAGGTATAAGCTCTAAGCTCTATAGTAGGTCTCCAGAATCTTGCATAAGTGAAACTTTGTACCCTTTGACAGTCAATTCTCCATTTCCGCTACTCTCTAGCCCCTCACAATGTACTCTCTTCTGTGAGTCTATTTCAGATTACGCATATAAGTGAGATCATATAGTATTTATCTACTTTTCCATGACTCACTTATTTCACTTAGCATAATATCCTCCAGGTTCGTTCATGTAGTCACAAATGGCAGGATTTCCTTATTTTTGGGTTTGAATAATATTATCTTCGAGATCTTGATTTCAGTTCTTTTGGATAAGTACCCAGAAGTGGGATTGCGGGATCATATGATAGTTCTATTTTTAATTTTTTGAGGAGCCCTGATATAATGACCGTACCAATTTACATTCTCACCGGCGGTATGCCAGATTCTCTCTTTTCCACATTTTCACTAACACTTACCATTTGCTTCTTTTTTCTTTTTTTTTTTTTTTCCAGTAATAGCTATTCTAACAGGATGAGGTAGTATCTTACTGTGGTTTTGGTTTGCATTTTCTTGATGATCAGTGAGGTTCAAAACCCTTTACGTACTTATTGGCTATTTGTATGTCTTTGTAGAAATGTGTGCTCAGGTCCTTTGCCCATTTTTAAATTGATACACTTTTTTATTTTGTTTTGTTTTTTTAGCTGCCTTCATTTCTGACTCTCACTAGTTTTGGATACCTAAAGCACCAACGGTGCCTCAGCAAAATGTGCAGTTGATTCAAAATTATACTAGTGGGCACACTCTAGACTTGGTGGGAGGGACTAGGTACACCTGAAGTCTTCCTTGGGGTGATATGAGCCGAACTAGAATTCCTAGTTGGAGATACTGACGGAACTTCATATAATAATCATAGTTTATGGTTACTAGAACTGCATTTGCTCTAGACGAGAGATGATGCAAATTCTCTTCAGTTTAGGTGAGGAATTTGGAAGAAGAATCATTTTCCGTATTTAATCCTTAGCTTCTGTCATCATTCTTGGCTGTCTTTTTATTTGATCATAATCTTGAATCAAACTCTTACTTTGAACTGGTTACTGGTTACTGAAACATTGTGTTTGGATCAAGCGGGATCTCTAGGAAAAAGGTAGGCAGATATTTAAGGCTCTGAAGTTTTCATACATATATTCAGGATGCATAAGGATACCAAAAACACAACTTAGAAAGTGAATACTACTTGATTTTGCCAAACTGTGGTGAAATGTTTAGCATATTTTTGACAGTATGTCTTTTCTGGTTGGCTTTGAATTGACAGCAGACCAGAGAGCGACTTTATGTCAGTCTCTGAAAAGGATTTCAAACTTGAGAAATCAGTTTGTGTGATAAAGAGGGAAAACCTAAAATGCCGATATCAGGAATCAAAGAGGGAGCATCATTCAGAGCCTGCAGACGTTAAAAAGATAAAAGGGGACTATTATGAACAACTTTATGTCTGTGACTTTGACAATTTAGATGAAATGAGCAGATTCTGTGTAGGGATTCTGTACCCATTCAGATTTGTTTGTGTACATGGGGAGAGTGGGTTCCCAAACCAAGCTGTTCTCCAACACCAGCCGGGTATCCTACAATTCAACTCAATTCTGACACTGGCTACCTGGAGACACCATAGCATCAGATTCCACAGTTGAAGGGCTCAGTCCTGTAAGACTGCCTCTTCACCCTTTAGCCACCAATTGCAAATCCAGCTTTGTTGCCTGACCCACCAGCTGTAGAAGGCTGTAGATCGGAATTTCCAACCACCCCCTCCTTGGGTGCAATTAATTTGGTAGAGTGACTCACAGAACTCAGAGAAACATATTACTGACTAGATCACTTCTTTATCATTAAAGAATATGACTCAGGAACAGCCAGGTGGGAGAGATGCATGGGGCAGGGTATGGGGAAACGTGTAAAGCTTCCATGCCCTCTCCAGGCACTCTGCTCTCCCCAGATCATCTGGGTTCAGCAAACTGGAAGCTTGTGAGCCCCATCCTTTTGGATTTTTATGGAGGCTCCATTACATGTGCATAATTGATTACATGATTATCCATTGGCGAATGATTTGGACTCCATCCCTTTTCTCCTCCTCGAGGTCAGAGGGGTGGGATTGAAAATTCCAACTCTTTAATCACAGGTTTGGTTCTCTTGGCAACCAGTCCCCCTCCCATCCTTAGGTGCAATCCAAAAGTCACCTCATTAACACAACAAAAGACACCTTTGTTACTCTTACCACTTAGGAAATTCCAAGGGTTTTAGGAGCTCTGTGCCTTCAATGGGGATGAAGACGAAATCCGTATTTCTTCCTGTAAATCACAGTATCACACCTTGAGAGATACACATTACCAAAACTGCCACAGGAGAAATAAGAAAGTCTGATTAGGGCCATATACGTTAAGGAAATTGAATTTGTAATTAAAAACTGCCCCACAAAGGAGACTCTGGATCTGGATGGCCACACTGGCATATTCTATAACGTGTTTGTGGAAGAAATCATACCAATTCCATCCAAACTCAAAAAACGAGGTGGAGGGAGCACTTATCATCTCTTTTTTATGAGGCCAGTGTAAGCCTGGTAATTACTAGACAAGAATATTATAAGGAAAGGAATTTAGACCATTAACCCACAGGGTGGTAGATACAAAAATTATTAACAAAATGTTAGCGAGTTAAATCTATCAATATATGAAAAGGATAATAATGTCACGATTAAGTTGGAGTTATCGCAAAAACAAAAGACTGTCATTTTAATATATTAATAATTAACATATTTAATAGCTTAACAAGCTACAATAAAGGAGAAAATTCCTATGCTCATCCTCTCAGGAGATGCAGAAAAAGCCTTTGATGAAATATAAGACTCTTTCATCATAAAATCTCTCAGAAAACTGGAAATATAAATAAATTTATCCAATTTGATGAGGGAGTTACGTAAAGAATATTGAATACTTTACTAGTAAGGTCAGGAACAGGATAGGATGTCTGCTCTCAGTACTTCTCTGTTCAACAGTATTATTGAGTTTCTACTTAGTGCAATAAATCATGAAAAAGAAATAAAAATAAAAAGAAGGAAGGAAAAAGGGAAGGAAGAAGCAAAACTCTTTATTTGCAGACAGTGTGATTGTGCACATAGAACATTGTAAGGGATCTACCAGAAATACTTCCTAGAACTAGTAGATTTTTCAGGGTCATAAGATACAAGGCTACTGTTCAAAAGTCAGTGTATTTCTATATATTAAACAACTGAGAAATGAAATAAAAACAATAGCCTTATTATTTTAATGTCCTGAAGACAACCTAAATAAATGGAGAGATATACTATGTTTATTGATTGGAAGACTCAGTATTATTAAGATGTGACTTAGCCACAAATTGCTGTAAAAATCCAACTCAATTCCAGCAAGGTTTAGCAAATTTTTTTATTAGAAATAGACAAGCTAATTCTAAAATTTATTTGGAAATACAAAGGACACAGAGTAACTGACACAGTTTTGAAAAAAGATTAGTTTTATGTTATTTATATTACTATTTTATAAATACTCAAAACTACAAAAATCAAGGCGGTATAGAATTGGTTTAATGATAGATATGTATAACAGTGGAAGGCGTGGAGAGTTGGGAGACCCACGTAAACATGACCATCTGAATGTGGTGGGGTGATTTTTGAATGGTGTGCAAGCAAGAAGATATTCATATGGACAAAAGTGAACTTTATCTTTACCTTACATCACACAGAAAATTAACCCCAATTAGATCCCTGGCATACATGTAAAAGCTAAGACAGTAAAACTTCTAGTCAGGAACAATATATATATGACTTTGGGGGTAAACAAAGAGTTCTGGGACAGGATACAAAAAGCACTAACCAGAAAAAACAAAACAATAAATTGGATTTCATCAAAATTAAAAGTCGTGCTCTTTGAAAAACACCATTTAGAAAATGAAAAGGAAAGCCACAGATGGGGAGAAATATTTGTAAAAGATGTATCTGATTGAGGACCTTCTTCCAGACAACACAGCTTTTAAAATGGGCAAAAGTTGAACTACATAAAAGAAGATACATGAATTGCGTATCAGCGCACGAAAAAGAAGTTCAATAGCTATTGAATAGCTATTGAAAAAATGCAAATTAAAGCTACAATGAGCTGCCACTGTACTCCCACTAGAATAGCTAAAATTAAGAAGAGTAAAAATACAAAGTGTTACTGGGTCTGTGGGGCAACTGAACTCAAACATTGCTGAGAGGGATGTAAAGTGACATAGATACTTAGCACAATATTTTGGCAGTTTTCAGAAGTGAAGCACACGTTTATCATGTGGCCCACTCCTAGGTGTTTACTCAAGGGAATTAAAAACAATGTCCACAAAAAGACTTGTACATGAATGTTCATAACAGCTCTATTCATAGTATTCCCAAATTTGAAACCGCCCCAAATCCATCAACATACATTATGGTATGTCCTTGTAATGGAATACTACTCAGAAGTTTAAAAAGAACAAATTGTTGATATACTCAGCACCACGAATGAATCTCAAAATGCTAAGAAAAAAGAAGCCAGAGTTGGAAGAGTACATGGTTCTACTTTACATAAAAATTTTGGAGCTGAGTAAACTCATCTACAGTGAGAGCCTGGAGTTGGGAGGGCTTTGGTTGAAAGAAGCATTAAGGGAGTTGGGGAGATGAAAGTGTTCTTGATGGTATGGTGGCTGTGGTTCTGTGGATGTGTACAGTGGCCCGAATTCACTGAACTGTACATTTCAAAGGAGTGGACTTTCTTGTGTATACATGAAACTTCACTAAAATTTATTTGAAAGAACCAGTTTGGCAACACCACATTTTGGTGAGGGTGTGGAGCGGCAACTGGACCTCCGATACATTCCTGATGGGAGTGTAAAATGGTCCGATATTTTAAAAAACCTTTTGGCATTTTCTTAAAAAGTTCACCATATACCTACTTTATGATCTAGCATTTTCATTCCTACGTAATTACCCCTAAGGGAAGTAAAACACATGTTCACACAAAAGACTTGCTCAGGAATGTTCATAACAGCCTTATTCATGATGGCTCCAAACCAGAAACAACTCAGTGTCTATTAATAGGAAAACAGATTTTCATATATTCCTACTGTGGAATACTTTTTGGCCATACGAAGCAGAAGACTATGTGTACATGTAGCAATATGGGTGAATATTAGTATCAGTATAATAAGTAGCAAGATGGATGAATATTGCCCCTTGGGGGTAAGGGAGGAGACTTCCAGAATGACTAGGAGGACACACAGGAAACTTCCTAGGGGTAATGGAAATGATCTGTCTTTTGAGGTTGGGGTGAATTACTTAGATACAGGCATGTGTAACATATCCTGAACTGTATACTTAAGAGCTATGATTTATAAGTGTTAAATATTGTGTGTATTTATGCTTCAATTAAAATATATGGAAAATAACAATTACAGATACAAAACACTGCTGACTTGAGTAGCCCATGTACTAAATTGGAACAACACAGAGAAGATTAGCATGGCCCCTGCTCAAAGATGACAGGTAATTGTGAAGTGATCCATATTTCTTTAAAGTGCAAAACAAGGGGAAAAAATACAATGAGAAGTTAATAGACAAAACTAAAGGGGCACCTGGGTGGCTCAGTGGGTTAAGCCTCTGCCTTCGGCTTGGGTCATGATCTCAGGGTCCTGGGATCTAGCCCCGCATTGGGCTCCCTGCTCAGTGGGGAGCTTGTTTCCTCCCCCCTTCTCTTTCTCTGCCTACTTGTGATCTCTGTCTGTCAAATAAATAAAATTAAAAAAAAAATAGACAAAACTAAAAATAATGGCTAAGACAATAAACACTTGCTCACTAATGGAATATTAGTTCTGTCTTCTCTGACTCTCAAATCCTTCAACCATATATATATATATATATATATATATATATATATATATATTTAAAGATTTTATTTATTTACTTGAGAGAGAGAGCACACGAGCAGGGGGCAGGGGCAGAGAGAGGGGGGAAGCTGACTCCGGTTGAGCAGGGAGTCCATTCCGGGCTTGATCCCAGTGTCCAGGGATCATGACCTGAGCCAAAGGCAGACACTTAACCAACTGAGCCACCCATGTGCCTCCTCCCACTCTATTTTTTAGAAAGAAGGAATTCAAAATACTTTTAGCTTCTGTGATTTCTAAGATCTAATTTCAAAGCTCTTTTTGAGAACAGTCAGGGAGAGAGTTGCTGTACCTTTCCGAAAGTTGACTTCTTAAAGCTCTAATATCATATCATGTTGGATCGTATCATTGGACTTCTCTTACCCTCCTAAGTAGTTTGGCAAAATTCTTAAGTTTTGTTTTTCAATAGAGAACATTTTTAATTTGTTTTCCTTCATTGAAGGTAACACTGAAAACTTACAAATAATTGAATATGAAAAATAATTGAAAAATTACATGTCCTATAGATTTTAAGTTACAAAATGTTGATACATCTTGGGTTTAATGAGACTGCAATACAAATATTAGGCAATTTAATTTTATCTAAACCTTTGATTTCTTTTGGAAGGCTACCTAATGAGTAAACTTCTCTGAATACAGTTTGTTTAAAAAAATGTAGTTGATTCATTTGCTTATGAAGGTACTATACTTAATTACTATAGTATTAGATTTTTATGTAGGTAAAAGCCCATGTTGTAACATTTCCCTTGGTTATGACAAGTAATTATATTTTTTATTGGTTCAGAAATTCTTGATTAACTTTTTTTTATTGTGGTAAAATACACATAAGATAAAACCATTTTAACCATTTTTAATGTACAATTAAGTGTATTAAGTACATTCACAGTGTTGTGTAATGATTATCACTGTCTATTTCCAGAACATTTTAATCATTCCAAACAGAAACATTTTACTCAATGAGTTAAAACTCCCCATCCCCCTAACCCCTAGTAGTCTCTATTCTTTTTCTTTTTTTTTCTTTTTTTAGATTTTATTTATTTATTTGAGAGAGAAACACACAGCAAGAGAGGGAAAGCAAGAAGGGGGAGTGGGAGAGGGAAAAGCAGGCCTCCTGCTGAGCTGAGCAGGGAGCCCAATGCGGGGCTCCATCCCAGAGCCCTGGGATCATGACCTGAGCTGAAGGTAGACGCTTAACGACTGGGCCACCCAGGCACCCCTTATTCTACTTTTAATATGCATTTACCTGCACTAGATAACTGGTATAAGTGGAATCATACAATAATTGCCCTGTTTGTGCCTGGCCTGTTTCACTTAGCTTGAAGTTTTCAAGGTTCACCTGTTATAGAATGTATCCGAACTCCATTCCTTTTTATGGCTGAGTAATGTTCTTCTGTATGTACATACTATAGTTTCTTATCCACTCATCTGTTGATGTATACTTGGGTTGTTTTCACCTTGACTAAAGTGAATAATGCTGCTATAAATATTCTATCTAAGTTTCTGTTTGAGTTCCCATTTTTTAATCCTTTCTAATATATGCTCAGACATGGAATTGCTGGGTCATATGGTAATTCTATGTTTAATATTTTGGGGAACTGCCCAACTGTTTTCCACAGAGGCTTACTCTTTTCTGTGTCTACTAGCAGTGTATGAGCACTTCAGTTTCTCTACATCTTCACCAGTATTTCTTATTTTCCATTTAAAAATCACTTTAAAAATTATAGCCAGTTGGTGTATGAGTGAAGTATTACCTTGTTGTGGTTTTTGGTTTGCATTTCCATAATGACTGATGATGAACATTTTTTCATGTGCTTGTTGGCCATTTATTTCTCTTGTTTACAAAATGTCTATTCTAGACCTTTGCGCATCTTTAAATTGGGTATTTTGTTGTTGTTAATTTATAGGCGTTCTTTATATATTCTGGATATCAGCCCTTTATCAGATACATGATTTACAAGTATTTTCTCCCCTTTTGCATGTTTTCTTTGCACTTTCTTGATAGTGTCCTCTACTGCATAAAACTTTTAATTTTTATGAAACCCAGTTTTTCTTTCTCTTTTGCTACCTGTGCTTTTGACATCAGAAGTAGGAAATGGTTGCCAATTCCAAGGTTATGAAGATTTTTCCACAGTGTAACGAAGAGTTTTATAGTCTTAGTTCTTAAGTTCTAGTTTTTATAGCTCTTAGTTCTTATTCTTAGTCTTAGTCTAAGTTCTTAAAAGATCTTAAAGTAGATCTTTGATTCATTTTGGGCCAGCTCTTCTATATCGTATATGGTAAGGTCTGATTTCATTCTTGGGGGTATCTGGTGTTCTCAGTACCATTTGTTTGAAAAACTATTCTTTCCCCATTGATTGGTCCTGGCATTTGAAAATCAATTGACCACATAGGTGAGAATTTATTTCTGGGCTCCCTCATCTATTCCGTTGGTCCACAGGTCTGTACTATACCACACTGTGCCAGTAGCACACGGTTTTGATTACTGTAGTTTTGTAGTAAGTTTTGAAAGTGGGGAGTGTGAGTCTTTAACTTTGTTACTGTTGTTTTGTCGTTGTTTTCTTTTCTTTTCTTTTCTTTTTTAACATTACTCAGTGCTCATCATGAAAAGTGTACGCTTCAATCCCCATCATTTTAAAAAATTTATTAATTAATTAATTTAAGAGAGAGACAGAGTGAGCACAGATGGGGGGAAGAGCAGAGGGAGAGAGAATCCAAAGCAGATTGCACTGAGCGTAGTGGTCCTTGCCAAGGAGCTTGATTCCGTGACCACAAGGTCATGACCTGAGCTGAAACCAAGAGTCAGATGCTTAACCGACTGAGCCACCCAGGTATCCATAGTTTTGCTTTTATTTCTCTTGAGACTTTTCTAGAAAAACTTTGTTATGGCCAGTGTCAGAGAAATTACTACCTGCGCTCCTAGGATTTTTATGGTTTCAGGTCTCACATTTAGGTCTTTAATTAATTTTGAGTTTATTTCTGTGTGTGGTATAAGAAAGTGGTTCAGTTTCACTCTTTCGTGGGTAGCTGTCCAGTTTTCCCAGCACCATTTGTTGAAGAGACTTTTTCCCATTGCATGTTTTTTATGGTGGTGGTTTTGCTTTTCTCCAGATAATACTAACAGGCAAGGTCAGGAAAAAGTGAAATTTGTTTCTATGAGATTCACTGTGAATATTTCTAGAAGACTGTTTGCCAGAGGGTCTCAAACCTCTAGTAGGAAAAGAGGCTAATTGGATTTTTTGGTTTTAGAGCAAAAATATAGACCATCAGAATAGATTCCTAATAGCTGGAAATAAAACAGTAATTAATTAAGTTTAGGCAGAGGGTGATATGATTGTTAAAGAGCCATATAGTTTATACTTGCTTTTGCCTAAAAACATGTAAATCAGAGAAAAATTAACTTGTAGCGCTTTGATTTTTAGCATGCAATATTTATTTGTCTCCAGTTTTGAGTGTCACAGTCTTTTAATATTCTTTATTCCTGTTGCACTTTAGGTATTTATACTGTTGACTTTGACTAGCCTGTTATTTGATCTTAATATACTTTCGGAAAATGCTAGGCTGTAATGTCTGTTGCCTGGAAACATACAGTGAGATAAACCAATTTTAGATAACTTTTTAGGGTCTTAAGAGAGAACACTGAACCCTTATTAAGTACTCTAAAATTTCTGTGTACCTCATTTAATCCTGACAGCCACTCTCTATCATATAGTAAAAAGAAATGTTTTCCCGAAGAAAAAGTTCACTTAAAGCTGAATGACTGTGGCAGGATTTAGAGTACATACATTTCTTTCACATAATGTCTTACTGTCCAACCTGGAAAATTGACTCAAAGCAGATGGCAGATCCATTGTCCCTTAAATATTTGTGACGTCTGAAGTGTTTTCATGTCTGTTCATGTCCATTTTGCCTGAAATGCCTTTCTCATGTCTTGTCATTCATGTAAATCCCACACTTCCTTCAAAATTTGGCTCAGTTTTACCTGCTTGTAAAGCTTTCTCTGACCTTAGTGACCCGATGGGAAAAAGATGTTCCCAGTGCAGGGTCGATGGTCTTGCTTTCTGTGGTCTTCCCTGTTCTTTTTTCCTCTTGGACCCCTGTTGTCTCGTTATCCTTATTTCCAGTGCTGTTTATGCAGATCTGTAATCTATTATCCAAAATTCTTAGGTTTTTCAGAATTCACAAGTCTTCAGATTTTAGAGATGTAAGGTAATGCCGGTTCTGGGACATCACGTAGCTCTTAGTAATTTCTGCTGAAAATGTATGAATATTTATCCTCTGGGGAATAAATAAAAGCTTAGAGCTTTGTGTCAGCTCAGAGCAGGACAGGTTTTGTCCATGAATGAGTTACAAAAAAAAGTTTTGATTTTCAGGAATGTTTGAATTTCAGAAGTGTCAATATGGGATTATAAATGGGTATTAACTCATTTTTTAGGAGTGTAAACTCTATGTTGGGAAAGGACTTCCTCCTCCTTTCAGAGGCGGCCTGTGTGTGTATATACGTATTTATGTACCTATCTGCCTGTCCCTCTGGTATCTTAGCTGGTAGATGCAAACGTGCGTCAGAGGTTTCGCATCTTAGTTGTCCCATTTTTGACCAGTGGTAGCCTCTTCGGGTTTTCAACTGAGTCCTTTAAACATGAACCTGATTGTCTTTTGTCCTTCCTGTCAAATGGGTTGTTCTAGTTCATCTTTTTTGTGTACATTTCCCACCAGGACCTAGACTCCGCCATTTCTCTTGTAGCGGCGAATGGTTAGTTCGAGATCACTTGTGCATGTTAGGGATGTTTCTTGCCCCTGGGTTGCTGTTGTTTATGGTCCTTTTATATGAACTTTTGGATTTTGAAATAACTTTCGACACAGAAAAGTTGCAATATAAAATAGAGCTGCCTTACGTTCTTCATCCAAATTTCTTTAACATACATCTTAAGTAACCATAGGACGGTTATCAAAACCAGGAAATTTGGGGCACCAGGGTGGCTCAGTGGGTTAAAGCCTCTGCCTTCGGCTCAGGTCATGATCCCCGGATCCTGGGATTGAGCCCCACATCGGGCTCTTTGCTCAGTGGGGAACCTGCTTCCCCCCCGCCCCCCACCCTGCCTGCCTCTCCACCTATTTGTGATCTGTCAAATAAATAAAGTAAAATCTTAAAAAAAAAAAATTAAAAAAAAAAAGGAAGAAAAGCAGTCATTCTTAAAAAAAAAAAAACAGGAAATTAGGACTGCTACAATATTATTGTTATACACTGTGTTTAGGAATGATGTATGAAAAGCTTGATTACAGGAATGATTTAATAAAAGGTTGATTGTAGTTGGGCCTTGAGCCTCTGGGTCTTATTTATTTATTTATTTATGTTATGTGCATCTGGGCAGTGGTTCTTAACTAGTAAGGTCTGTCTCTCACCTCGGAGCTTTTGAACACCAGATGCCTGAAACCTTTCCTTCCCCTCTCCCAGAATTTTTCAGAATCTCAAGGTGGGGATAGAGTAGATGGTGTCAGTGTAGGTTTCGGGGGATTTTGCTAGAATCCTGCCTGCTTCAGCAGCTTAATAGGATTATTGAGGAAGGATGCAAATGGCATTTTCGCTCACAATTGATAATAATGATGACCCTTTGCTTCCCAGGATAAAAGTTAATCTATCTTAAAATGATTCCCATGTGATATTTCTAGTTCCAGAGATTCCTAATATGCTTAGAGTTGTCCTTCCATACGTATTGACTCACTCACAAAATACTTACTAAGTACCTGCTAAGTGCCAGAAATGAAGATATACCAGTGAGAAAGTACAGAAATGGTCTGGTCTTCGCTTTAATGGATATACATGAATAATGAGAAGGTCAAAGAATTGAACACATAATTTTAGTGCAATTCATGCAATGAATATTGTTGTAGGAGAAGAGCAGGGAGCTATGAACAGAGCAGCCAGACTTCACCTAGTGCAGGGCTTAGGGCAAGTCTTCCTGGGAAGAGTGTGTTGAGATAAGTCAAGTAGGAGTTAACTAGGTAAAAAGAAGAATCTTGGGGCGCCTGGGTGGCTCGGTTGAACAACTGCCTTCGGTTCAGGTCATGATCCTGGGGTCCCGGGATCGAGTCCCACATCGGGCTCCCAGCTCCACGGGGAGTCTGCTTCTCCCTCTGACCTTCTCCTTGCTCATGTTCTCTCTCACTGTCTCTCTTAAAAAAAAAAAAAAAAAAAGAAGAATCTTCTGGCAGAGGGAGCAACCTTGCTATCCGGTTATGCTGAGTGGAAGCAGCTAGGGAGAATTTCCAGTATCTTACTGGATAAAAACTTATCAGACCAAGGAAGGAAAAAATATAGGCATGAGCAACAGCCTTTATTGAATCTTTTCAAGGCATTCAGGTTTTCACAGACATGCCATCTCTCATTTTTCCTCCTATGTCATCGGTCTGTATATCATCTAAGCTACATAATAGCAGTAACACAAATAAAACTGACATAAAAGACATTTGCAAAAATAAGCTGGTGTGTCAAGTGTGGGTCTTATTTGGTGGGAGCAGAAATAAGTGACTAGGGACTGTCTTCCCAAACATGGAAGAGTTGAGCTTGCCATGGGCTTAGCCAGTGTTCCTGCGACAGGAATCGAGAATTTTGGTTTGTCTGGCAAGTCACTGAGGCAGAGGTCAGCTAAGCCAATGTCTACTGTAATTGTACTTCGGGAAATAGATGAGCTCATTGGGAGAGATGAGAGGAGAGGGCCAAGGTCAGAACCGTAGGGACTACCAGCAATTAAGGGAAAGCTAGAGGAAGAAGAACAAGCTGAAGGTTTCGAAGAACTAGTTAAAAACAAGCGTTCCGGGAGCCTTTGAATCTCATCGTCATGCTTAGACTCTGAGCAGGCCTGCAAATTTGTTTTTTTGTTTAGCCCGGCTTTTCCCAAACTTATTTCGCTCAAACTTATTTCCCAAACTTCTTTTTCACTCAACTCTTTCATATTCTGTATCGCATAGAACAAGTCGGAATGTTATTTGGGCAACACGGCCGCAGGCAGAAAGGGGCAAGGAAGGTATTTAGGCGGGGTAGCCGCAGGATTAGTCTGTAGTTTCAGAGATTCTTTTGGTAGTCCTCCGGAGGTGAGATTCCAGACAGGAGTGAGGCCCGGTGTTTGGGAGACCAGCTAGAGGCCCTCGGGGTAGTCCAGTAGTCCAGGAGACAGTTGATGAAGCTCTGAATTTAGGCAGTGACAGTGGGACTGGCAAAGCCACAGGCTCACTCCACATTTTCATTGAGAAGACAGGATTTGGTGACCGATGTGAGACTCGGTAAGGAGGAGGGAGTCTAAGCTGACTGGTTTCTGTTTTGGTGACTAAGGGGCTGAGTTGTGCTGCCGCTCTGCAGAGGAGGGGCCGCGGAGCTGGAGCGGGTCCTCAGGGGGAAGGTGAGTTCAGTGGGGTGTAAGGGATCTTACCAAGAGTTTAGACGTGCAGATTTGGAGTTTGGAAGAAAGGGTGGGGCCAAAGAAAGGTTTGGAAATAATTCATAATTATAAAATCATGGGTGTGGAGGTATCTTGGGACCACATAAGAAACGAGAGGTAGAATTCTGATGCGGACAGCGAGGGAAGCCCATCTTAAGAATATTAATAATGTTACTTACCAGGTGTTCATTAGACACTGTTTTTGTTTTTGTTTTTGTTTTTAAAGATTTTATTTATTTATCTGAGAGTGAGAGAACACGAGTGGGGGAGAGGGGCAGAGGGCCAAGCAGACTCCCCACTGAGCAGGGAGTCCCATGCAGGGCTTGATCCCAGGACCCTAAGATCATGACCTGAGCCAAAGGCAGATGCTTAACCCACTGAGCCACCCAGGTACCCCTGTTAGACACTGTTTTTTGTTTTTTGTTTTTAAAGATTTTATTTATTTATTTCGCAGGCAGAGATCACAAGTAGGCAGAGAAGCAGGCAGAGAGAGAAGGGGAGGCAGACTCCCCACAGAGCAGAGAGCCTGATGCCGGGCTTGATCCCAGGACCCTGGGATCACGACCTGAGCCGAAGGCAGAGGCTTTAACGCACTGAGCCACCCAGGCTCCCCTAGACACTGTTTTAAGCATGTTACAGATGTTATTTTATTTCATACTGAAACCCCTATGAGGACAGGTGTTCTCTCCATTTTACAAATGAATGAGTTGCAAGAGCGTGGTAGAAGATACCCAAGAGGAGGGACTTCATGAAGTTGTTAGCCGTGAGATGCACTGAGAGACGAAGAAAGGATTCAGAGCTACCCTTCGGATTGAATGCAGTCTGAGGGGCATGGTTGCTGCCCCGGCTTTGCGTTGGGAGCTGGTTTTTCGTGGGATGCGGCCAACACTGATTTATTGTACCACCTTCCCAAGTTGTGTCTTCATGGACCATATACGCTAGCCTCTGGTTTCCAGAAAGGAGGAGAGAGCCATCATCTTTTTAAAACTCAGATGATAGTAAATATAGAATAAGGCTTTTGTGGAAAGTCTTCCCTTCGTGATCACATAATTTAAATGTACCAGCATTTAGGAGGATGATGTAGTTCTGCCAGTGAGTTATTGCTGCTTAGACAGGAAAGGGAGGGGAAGCTCGGATTCGCGGCTCCCATCACTGCAGAGCACTGGTAACCGTGCTACAGTGCTGACAGGAGCTGAGTCAGAGAAGACATGCAGAGTGTGCTCTAGGCAGCCATGGCCCAGTTCAGGATTTTCGACTGTATGATCAACCACAATTGGAGCTTATTGTGCAATCTGTACTGTGCTTGGAGCGGTCAGGTTTGTTTGATAAATATATATATAAACATATGTGTATTTTGGGTAAATGTTTAATTAAAAACTGCAATAATGTATAACCAAAAAAAGAAAGAAATCAGTGAAAATGCTGGGTATAAAATCAGTGTCTTCCTATAACTGAAAAGGTAATCTTTTAGACTGTTCCTTTTTGTTGAAATACTTACTTAACATGGCGTATCTCGACTCTGATCATCTGAATGTCTCTAAAAGAATTAAATTAACTCTTCAGTTGCACAGATGAGACTTTTGTTGGTAGAGCTTTAAGTGGTGGTGGGGAAGGGGAAGTTAGAATGAATTACTTAAATAAAACTAGGAAGAATTAAAGCAATAAAATTGTAAGAGTAAATGTTCTGTATTTTTAGAGACGTTTCATATTGTGTTTATAGGAAGGCAGGCAGGATTTTGGAAGGAGCTGCTTTTTGGCCAGCTTTTCAATTTGAATGAAATATGGTTCTTGATTTCTTTCACTATGGGATTAAACGGAAATTCTTTCTTGAACTTATTCTGTTCCTGGATAGGCTTTTAGGAAATAGTTCTTTTGCAATAGAGAAACTTTGCTGGGTCTGTCTTTTATGATAGTTGTCAGATGCTTTTGACTTTTCCTTCCTAAGAAGCAAAAACTCTTATTTCTCCCTTCAGCCTTCAGTGAACATGGTTATTATCGGGGCAGACTGCTTTTGTAAGTCATAAATCACATCGTATATATTCAGCATAATAGCTTCTCTCACAAAATAGATACCCAGTGGTAGCTTTGTTTGAATTCTCAGTGAATCTTTAAAAACTATGAATTAATTACCTTGTAGGTTATTAATCACTTTGTGGATATTCATTTTCCTTATTTAAAAATGTTCTTTAGTATTGTTTGAAATTTAAAAGAAAAACTAAAATATTGAAAGAGTGAATGATAGATGAAATGTAACATTGCCCCCGCCCCCCAACCAAAGAACACGCAGCACCATTTCTCAGTTTTCCCATACCCACGGCATGAAAAGAAGTTTATGAGACATGGATTTAGTTCCAAGTGGGACGTTTGGGTCTCTAGTGCTTTACTTTATGTCGTATTATGTCCCTTCTGGAATGGCGAGAGGATATTTTCATAGTTCAGGTTGTATACAATAGACTACATATCAGAAATTAGAGATGGAGAAGGTCATTTAGTCTGTATTTCTTCCAGCACAAGATTGATTCATCAGTGCACTTTCTAGTTCTCTCCTAATGGATTTACATTACCGTAAAAATATGGATTTTGAATGGCTACTTAGAGGGTAAAAGAAGATAGATACTGCAATTATCTTTGCATGTAAAATTCATAGTATCAGGAACCTACCGAAGCTGAAACTTAAAAAGAAAAAAATGAGTACTTAGTAACTGGTTCACAGTTATTACTAAACTTACTAGAAAATTTTCTCGTTTGAGGTCTAGGACCTTGTCAAGACTTTGTTCTGGCTAATCCCAAGGGAATATTTGAGTTGACGAAATCTAAGGCTGAGTTGATCCAGTGAGCTTGCAGTAGAAAGTGTTCTTGGACCTGTGTTGGCTTGGGATTTTGCAGGATTGCTGTTGCTGCTTTCCCTGTGGTTTGCATTCAACAATAGGCCACTTAGTTGTTGGCATCATTCAGAAGAAGAGTTTGCAGAATTTAGCAGAAAGTAAAAATGGCATGTGATCATGTCTCCAGGGGCCTTTATGCCACCACTTAAAATATTTGTGGAAGACACAAACTTGGTGCTTTGGGGATGAGGTGGCAGGTTCCATAAAGGTGAAGAGAGTTGAAAAGAATCAGGAATAAGACAACAGGGGCTGGTGGAGACTGTGGCACACTGGAGAATCAGCATCTGAAGATCGATGCCCTGTTGGACCTCCTGTTCGCAAATCATTTAGTTATCAAGAGGAACTTAAAATTAGCCTTCTTATGTGAATTCATCCTAATTTTTAAGTGTTGGTGACTCATTTACGTTTTTCAAAATACCGAGATCTAAGCAAAATACATCTGTGGCCAAATGTGGCGTGAGGCTTCCAGGTGTATAACTTCTGGTTTCTAGAAAACTTTAGGGCAGCAGTTGATTTTATTTGAGTTGTACTGTTGAAGCTAAGCAGTGCCAAGGATGCTGCTGGAAGGTTTATGAGAGAGGCAGGGAATTGTGGGAGAGAAATAAGGAAGGAGTAAAGGACAAGGCGGGATGAAGAGCAGAGGAGGCAGACCCGAGGAGGCAGACCCAAGTAGGGTGCCATGGTTGGCACGGTTCTCAGTTGGCCGTTCTTGGGCATACTGCTCAGGAATTCTGATGGAGGGTCTATTATTTATTAACTACTTCTACACTGCTCTGGGGAGGCAGGATAGTGCTGTGCAGAAGGTTACAGACTTCCTCGCCCAAGAGCTGGATTCAGGGCCGGGTGCTGTCCTTGGCTCTCTGATGGCTCCAGTTACTCACTTACCTCTTCTCTCTCATCTCTTGAGTAGCGTCTTCGTGGACTGCTGTGAGGATTAAATCCAGTAACCTGGATCCCACATTTAACACAGTGCCTGGCACCATGGTGCTTGATAACGTTTACTGTTCTTATTAATATATTCTAGGCTGATGCATATGTATAGGGGTGATATCATATGAGGTCCATATTGGAAATAAAAAGATGGGAGTGAAGAAGTCCCATTAATTTAATTTTTAAAATTTAAGCAAAATGCACAGTCACTTATAAAAATTGGAAAATATAAATCGATTAATATTTTGATATGTTAACTGCAGGTTTTTTCCTGCCGCATAATGCTGTCTTCTGTGTGTGTATTTAACAAGTTGTAATCATAGTATGCACATCTTGTGACATCATTTTTAATGGCTGCACAATATTCTAACTAGAGAATATATATATATCTTTACTATAATCATTATAATATCTTTAATGTTTATTATCTATGTATAATACGTTATCATTATAAAGTATTTAGTATTTTATATATTACACTATCAATATATTTAGTTATTTAACTGTTGCTGAACATTTACATTGCTTCCATTTTTTTGCTATTATAAATAAAATATGGTGAATACCTTGTGATTAAAACTGTTTTCCTGCTTAGGATTACTTGCATAGGATACCATTTCAGAAGTGAAATTACTAGGTCAGAGTAATAACACTTTTATTTATGTATTTGTTTGTGAGTGATAATACTTTTAAAGGATAACTTTTATGAAATACATTTCCATATTAAGAAAGTCTTGGAGTATTCTTAGACTTTGGAGAAATGAGCAAATTTTAAATTTTTGTAGATTATCGTACCATCAATTCGCACAACACCATTAGGAAGGGTGGACCCTATGTTTCTTTCTTGGTGTATGAAATTTCAAATGTTCTAATCAATATTTAGAACTAGGGGCTGAATATTGGGTGATAGTGGAGCTGAGTCATACAAGAAGTTGGGCAATAAGGCTTCACATGTATGACATATCCAGTAACCCAGTTCTTGATTCTTCCTGAAACCCGATGACAGTGCTATTGCATGGCCGCATGTCTAGGGAACTCCGAGGGAATGCTGGGAAGCGCTGAGCATGGAAGACCCTGGCATTATCATTCTTTGTATATATTTGTGTAGGGCCTACAGTCTGTTTTTAGCTCAGCAGCCAGTCTAATCCTGCTAAACACTGGAACGTGTTACTCCACTCACAGCGCCCCCCCCCCCCAAGATAGCCCAAGTCAGTTAATATAAAAGCCAAGGGCCCTGTGTGATCTGCTCCCCTCCATCATCTCCGCGACCTCGTTTCCCTGGACAATTCCCCACCCCGTCTTCTCTAACCACACTGAACTCCTGGCTCTTTCAGTCCCAGGGACTTAACTTACTGTTCCCTCTTCCTGAAATGCTTCACTCCCAGACTGCCACATGGCCCGCCTTTTCATTTCCTTGAGGTTTTTACTCACGTGTCCCCTTCTCAATGAAGTCTTCTGTTCAAATTCATTGTAAAATGTTACAAAGGGAAAAATAACCATACTGTTAAAGAAGATACATGATTTTCCTTTGAAAGAAGATTGTAAAAATGATTGGAATCTTCAATTATTTATTAGAAATAACCATTCTGTGTCAGTTGATTTCAGGGAAGAAAAGCCAGTTGGATTAAATTCTCCGAGTTGGAAACCAGGAGATAACCATACTGTACTGGTGACCCAGGTGTACATTTTTCATTTTCTCTTTGGGGAAACCGAATGGAAGCTGGAAAGAGAGGCTGCAGAGAACTTTTTTTTTTTTTAATTGCTTCCCCCTTGAAGTTCCTTCCTCTTCTCCAGCTCCTCTCTTTGCTCCTTTATTGTTAAGAAGCAGTTGGTAGGGGCTCACTTTGTTCCTTCTAGCTGTTAGAACACGCTGCTGCTTCTAACACCAGTTGGAGGAGGCTTTGAATTGATAAGCTAGGAAATTGGGAATAGGTCTTTTGACACTTACAGTACCTTAAATTCTTGCTACTCTTAAGTGTGACCCACAGACCAGTAGTTATCTGTTGTATCTACATGGCCATGAAGTTTACAGGAAATGCAGATTTTCAGGTCCCACCCCAGACCTATAAAATCAGAATTTGCCTTTTACCAAGTTCCCCTGGTGATTCTCCTATACATTAAAGCTCTGCCTTAAATGATGGCAAGAGTTAAATGTGGTTTTTTTTTTTTTTTAGAGATGTTTAATTTAACTATTTTTCTTTAAATATTACTTTACGTTTTTTCTTCCTTTCAAAATTAAGGGAACTGTAAAGTATTATGGTGTTGTCACTTACTAGATTATTTTGATAATTGTACTTACAAAAATTCTAAATGGTTAATTCTTCCTCCTTCTTCTTTTTTTTTTTAACCTGGGAGCCTGAACATGAGGACTCCTGGTGAAGGACCCTCAGGATTTCAGCTTTGCTAGGCAGAATAGTGTAAATTAACTTTTTTCTTGGCTTGACCTCCAAGACTGCCCTCTCTGCAGCTTTGCGGCATGCGTCTGAGTCATCTCTGTCCTCGTTATGCTCGCTGCTCCCTTCCATACAAATGGCCTTGTACTAGAGGTGCGTCGGTGCTGTCAGTGGGAAGTAACACGGGAGAAGCTTGTCGGCCGGCCGGGTGAATAGGGACTTAGCACCAACACTTACCTGTGTCGGGGTACAGCTAACCTCGGCACCATGCTCAGAGGGCTGACTGCGCAGGGAGAGTTTGCACGTGAGCTCGGGCAGGCTGGGAGTTGAAGGAACGAGGCCCCTTAGTCCTCATGAAGACAAATCTAAGCAGACCACGGCTGCATCCCCTCAGCACGACTGGAGAACCCTTGACCTAAAACTTCAGCACTGCGGTTCTCAGAATTACTGGGCTAGGGCACAGGCGGGGAAAAAACAGCTCGATGCCCTACTCCTAGCTCCATAATGCCGAGCCTCTAAAATGCTGAACGGTGTCAGAAGGAGCTTTATTTAGCTCGGTGTTTGGTGAGAGATAAAAATAGCTAACGTTTAGTAGGTACTTACCGTGTGTCAGACCCCTTATGCAGTTAACCCCCTTTAAATCTCATACCAGCCCTGTCCAGATGATCCGATTTTCACACTCCCACTTTGCGGGAAGCAGATGAGCCCTGGGGTTAAGTCACTTGCCCAAGGCCACACTCCGGAGCGGATGCAGCCCGGGGAGTGACGGGTGCCCTGACTCTTGGAGCCCGCGCTCCACTGCCTCTGCCCTGAAGGCTGTCATGTAGTGTTCGGTGCCTCAGCTTTTAAAACTGGTACCCTGTGCGGCACCCGGGTGGCTCAGTGGGTTAAACCTCTGCCTTCAGCTCAGGTCATGGTCTCAGGGTCCTGGGATCGAGCCCAGCGTCAGGTTCTCTGCTCTGCAGGGAGCCTGCTTCCCCCTCCCTCTCTGCATGCCTCTCTGCCTTCTTGTGATCTCTGTCTCTCTCTCTGTTAAATAAATAAAATCATTTTAAAAAAAAAACCAAACTGGTACCTTAAAGCTGTATGAAGAAGGTAGAATAAATGACATAAAGTACGTATAGATTTTCGGTTGATGGCTGATTTTGGGAGTGGTGAGCAGAAGCAGGCTGAGAAAGGGCTTATAGAGGAGCAGGGAGAGGGGAGGAAAAGGAAAGGAATGTCTGGAATGATACATCCACAGTACAGAGCGGGAGATAAAAGGCCAAAGAGAGCAGGGTAAGACAGGTGAGAAAACCGAAGGAGGGAGAACTAGGTTTTGCAGTAACTATTGGTGGCTGTGAGTTTTAGGTCCCTTTTGTCATGTGGGTCGTTGATGAGTCATTTGGCTCTTCCTTTGTTCTGTTATTGAAACTTTAGCGTTGCTAATATGCATGTATGTATGTGGATATACTTTGACTTAGTGACCGTGTGATGTAAGCAATGTCATTCTAAACTGAGACTGTGTGAGCACAGCTTAATGTTGAAATAAAGTTCTAAAAAGTAGCATCATTAATGTCATTTAACAATAGGCGTAATCGCTTCTGAGCTGAGAAGTTAAGTTGGGTTAAGTTGGAATGTGGTTAAGTTAAACTTAATTTAACTGTGTTGACTTAGTTTAACTATGTAGTTAACTTAGTTAACTTAGCTATGTTAACTTAGTTTAACTACGTAGTTCATATCGATGGTTAACATGGACCAGCTGCCTCTGGAGCAGGAACTCGAGGGCCCAGCAGCAGACTCTGTCATGCCCATGTTTGGCCAAGGTACTCTTCCGCCTGGGAGCTCTGGTTGATGGGTCAACTCAGGTTTAAATGAATAAGAAAGACGAAATAGAAGTCTCTGAAGGAAAAGACAGATTTGGAAAGGACAGACTAACTGGTGTGTGGCTGAATGGAATGGCAGATTGATCTGTTTTGGCCTTTTGATGATAGTCGGACCTAATGACAGGGAGAAAAAGCACTAAAAATATTAGCTTCTGAGTGTCACCTTTCACCGCCTTTGGGAGGAACCGTTTGCTGGAGAAGTCGGACAGTCCGGTGGAAAGAGCGAGCGTTGGGCTGTGTGCTTGGTGAGCTTTGCTGCTGCTTGGTTGTGTGATTCTGAACAATTGTGCTAATTCTCTGGACTTTAGTGTTCTTATCTGTAGACTGAGTAGATGATTCCAGGGCTGCTTTCTTCCAGCTCTAACAAGAAGTGATTTTTAGAAAAGCAAGATATGGGGCCGCCTGGGTGGCTCAGTGGGTTAAAGCCTCTGCCTTGGCTCAGGTGGGATCGAGCCCCACATCCTGCTTTCTGCTCAGCGGGGAGCCTGCTTCCTCCTATCTCTCTCTGCCTGCCTCTGCCTACTTGTGATCTCTCTCTGTCAAATAAATAAATAAAATCTTTAAAAAAAAAAGAAAAAAAAGAAAAGCAAGATATGTCTTATATGCTGCTGTATATTTGAGGAATGACGTTTTAACTCCTGTGTTTACCGTATTTATTCATGATTGAGGGAAACGTTGCTTCTGTAGGGCACCATTCACTGTGACTTTCAGTTTAGGTGATGAATAGGGAAGTCTTAAATTTAATACAAACTTAGCGGTAGGTGCATTGAAGTCTGCGGTACCTACTTTTCCCAAGGGTGTCTGAACAGAAACAAATGGAGGAGCTACAGAATTTGCTAGTTTTACCAACATAGTGCCGTAGAACGTCCCCCCCAAAATGCAGTACCTAATACTCTCAAACTCTAGGTTGAAGAATATAGTGTTCGATGTTTCGGCTTTTAAAATGGCATTTAGAAAGCTACATTCGTGATGTGGAAAAAGCATGTTTCTGATTGATGCTGATTTAGGGAGTACTGGAGAAAAAGCTGCCTGAACAGGGAATAATCGGGGCAGGGAGAAGAAAAGCTGGGCTAGGAAAGGGAGGAGACAGAAAAAAGTAAGAAACCAGAAGGCTGCGTAGGGTCTCTCCTTTGGCCTCTTACGGGAAGGCCTCCTTCCCTTTATGGCCGCTGTTGTCCCACACCCTCTCTTGCCCCTTCCCCCAGATCCGCTTTGCACATTCCCTCCACCCGTCTTCCAGCAGTAGTAGCTTCAGCCGTGCGCCCTCGCTGCCTCACTGTGGTTTGTCTCTCCCGGACGTTTGTCCTGTCTTCTGCGGGGGCAGGGGAGAGCCAGCGACGGATCGCGCCTGGAACCACGTGTTTTCTCACCTGTCTCTGCAGATTGTCAGGCCCCTGGATGCCATTCTAATTTTGGTACCCCTTCCTGAATTTCTCCATCTTGACTCTCAAAGCTCGATGCTGCTTCCTGGGCTCTGCTGTTCTGTGGTCCTGTCGTCCTCATTGCTCCCTAAGAAGCCCAGATCTAGACCGAAGAGAACTGGCAGTGCCGCCCGCGGGGGACAGACGCAGCTGCCGCGAAGGGCTCCTGAGCCACCTGCTCTAATACATCTCAGTTGCTTTGGGAAATCGCTGTCCTCGGGCCCTCCCACGGGGCCTGGTCGGTTGGCTGCTTCTCTGGCCTGGCCCCTTCGACCCGTCTAGCATGCCCGGTTCCCTGGCCTCTAGAGCCAGCCTCTGTCACCGTCAGCGGTTCTAGCATCTGTATTTCATTCAAGATGGGACAGCACGTCCGCCAAGCTTCTTGACGCTATCGCTGTAGTATAGCCGAGCCTCTGCTGTCTTATTCCCTGCCTCAGTGTTAGATCCTGTGTCAAGTAAATGCCTTTTTCTTACCCGTTATCCAGCTTCCTGTTCTGCCCTGGATCTGACACCCTCAGACGACTCCCAGCTCTGCTCTCGCAGTTAGGATAACCATATAGGTTGGCCTGTAGCTCTTTTGGCATATAATCCTATAATCCTTCATCTTTTCTTTTCCTTCCTTCCTTTTTTTTTAGTCTGATTTTTAAGCCTTATTAGTGGGATCATAGCGGCTGTAGTCTGGAGCTCATTTTGCCCCACTGGTGAGGCAATATACTTGGGAGTGTTTTACCTGTGCCCATGACTTACAGGGTTTTCCTGCTCCTTCTGGCGGGAGCTGCTGCTCTTCCCATCCCAGGGGGAGCTGCAGGGCTTGGTCCCTCCAGTTCTCCTCGCTGGCTTCCTCATAAAGGCTCATTAGTCCTAAGCTGAAGAGTGGTTGGAGAGGCCCCGGAGCTAACTCCTGGTCAATGTTCAGAGCTCCCTTCCTGTGCCACTTTCTTTCTCTTACTTTTCCCTGTGATCTCTGCCACCATGACTGCGTTGAACTTAGGGAGGCCACCAGATGTGCCACGGCCTTGACACTCTCTGTGTGGTAGGCTGCTAGGACAGTAGTGCTCATTTTTTCCTTTTCTTTCTTTCTTTCTTTCTTTCTTTCTTTCTTTCTTTCCTTCTTTTTTCCCCCTGCAGTCACTGTCCTTTGTTGTCTGATGTCCAGTGTCTGGAAACCATTGTTTCATGTATGTTGTCTAGATTTTTAATTGTTTTAGGTAATAGAATGTGTTATCTACTGTGGAGAAATGGATTAGCTACCAAATTCAGTGACTTAGAATAACAATATTTATTATCTCAGTTTCTGCGGGTTAAAATTCCAGGCGTGGCTTCACCTGGTCTGCTGGCCCAGAGTGTTTCAGTGTCTTACGAGGCCACACTCAGGGTCAGCCAGAGTGACATCATCTCAGGGCTTGCCTGGGGAGGGATCTCCTTCCAGCTCACTCACGGGGTTGCTGGTAGGATTCGGTTTCCAACGGGCTGTTGGGCTGTGAGGGCCTCAGTTCTTTGCTGGCTGTTGGTTGGGGGCTCTCCTCGGTTTCTTGTCACGTGTTCCTCTCTGGACGGCTCACAAGATGGCAGCTTGTTTCATAAGAAGGAGCAAGAGAGAAGAGCCAAGAGGGATAGTGTGGGCAAGACAGAGGTCGTAGTCTTTTGTAATCTAATCTTGGAAGTGACATCCCATCACATTTGCTGAATTCCATTCATTAGAATTCACCAGTTTCAGCCCACACTGAAGGGGAGGGGATTCTCTATAGGCGTGATGGTAGGGATCACTGTTCTCTTTCTTCTTTTGTCTTTGTCTAGTTGGGGTTGATTATAATCCATTTCAGAATTGGGAAATATGTTGGGGATTCACCGCCCCCACCCCCGGCCAAAACCCTTGGTTTGATGATGTGCATAGAGGACTTCCAGGATTCCGCATAGTATTAAACTATGGTTCATAACAGCCAAGGACACAAAGCAACATCAGCAAAGGAAATGGCATATGGGACAAAGCTCAGAGGTAACCCACAAGCGTCCAGGAATCTGCCTAGTGGAGTGACACACAATGCACTTAATTCCTCCAGCATCAAAATAGGAAAGTATGTTTGAAATGTCTACCAGGAAAACGCATTTAAGACGGTCTGCCTGTCATAGACCGAAGTTCCAGACGCCCAGAAGGGAAACAGTTATTCAACAAAACCATGTTGTTTGCACACATGGGTAGGCACCGTGAGCCACTTTCAGCGGTTAGGGACCAGTGGGGCCCCCTCCTGGAATCCAAATACCCAGACGACAATCCAGGCCCCGTCTGGTGAGCAGGCCTTTCTTAAGGTGTGTGGTCTCAAGCCTGCTAGGTTAACTCTTCTCTGCACAGGAGGGAATGGGAATTTATGTAAAGTTTACCATAAATAATGGTCATTAGTCAAAATTGTTAAATAGTTGATTCGGGGCCCACGCCTAGTGGTGAGGGAGAAAAGTTGCTTTTTCGGGCCTTGAAATTAAAGGAGCTTAATTCAGGCAGTAATCCTAATGTGTAGCCAGCTTAGAAAATGATAAAGTTTCAGCGGTGCATTGATGTATATCTGTTGCTTCCACAAATATTTATTGAGGACGTGGTTTTTACCTGGCTTCTGTGCTAGGTATTAGCTATAAAATGCTGAACATGTAGTCTGTGTCCTTGGAGATTATAATCAAGTAGGGCAGACAGACTTAAACAAATAAACACAGAAATAAGTAATTACAAATATAAAATTTACTCAGTGGGAATAGAAAATTCATTTTCTATTGATTCAGGGCAGTTTGTTATACGTACCTGCTTTGTGCCACGGTTCTGGGTGTGAACAAAACAAAGTTCTTGGGGCGCCCCGGTTGCTCAGTGAGTTAAAGCCTCTGCCTTTGGCTCAGGTCATGATCCCAGGGTCCTGGGATCGAGCCCCGCATCAGGCTCTCTGCTCAGCAGGGACTCTGCTTCCCTTCCTCTCTCTCTGCCTGCCTCTGCCTATTTGTGTTCTCTCTCTGTCAAATAAATTTTAAAAATCTAAAAAACAAAACAAAACACAAAGTTCTTGTTCTTATGGACCTAATGTTTTAATGGTAGGGGGTGGAAGAGAAAAATCAATCGATCAGTCAATGAAGCAAAGGTGTTTCAGATTCTGACAAGTGCTATGAGGAGAAATAAAGGAGAATGGAGTGATGGAGAGATAGATAAGGTGAGCCGAAGGCAGAGGCTTTAACCCACTAAGCCACCCAGGTGCTCTGGGAGAGAGAATCTTAAGCAGGTTGCACACCTAGTGTGGAGCCTTACATGGGCTTGATCTCATGAGCTGAGATCATGACCTGAGCTGAAATCAAGAGTTAGATGCTTAACCGACTGAGCCATCAAGGTACCCCTACTTAGTGTTATCTTTGAAGTTCATCCATGTTGTTGCATTAGGTGTAAATTTGTAAAATTGCATTTATAGTAGGCCATTGTATGAATATACCACAATTTATTTATCTATTCATTTGATGGGCACATTTGGCTTTTTTCCAACTTTTAGCCTTTACAAATAATGCTGCTATGAACTTTTTGAACATAGTTTTATATGTGTGGATTTCTGTTGAATCTACATCTAGGAGTGAAATTACTGGGACACAAGATACACACATTTTATGGCCAAACTTTAACAGATACTATAAGCAGTTTTTCAAAGTGGTTGTACCAGTTTATATTCCCATCAGTAGTATCTGAAAATTCTTGTTACTCTACATCCTTGCCAATAATTGATTATCAGTTAAAATAATTTTTTTTAGGTGTTTTGATGTATAGTTAGTAGTATCTTATTTAAATTTGCATTTGTCTGATGACTAATGAGGTTGAGCATCTTTTCTCAGCTTAGTGACTATTTGGATTCCCTCTTTTGGAAGCATTTGTTCAGATCGTTGCACCAGTGCTGAGAACTTGTTACCTAATATCTTTGGCTATACTATTTAAAAAGCCATAAAAATGGACTAATATCATCCAATTTTCCGTTCTTGGAGTAGTTTCTACTTGAGTAACCAAAGCAAGTTAGTATCAGTCTCAGGCCTTCATTTATCAGATGTCCTTAAGAACCGCTCATTGGGTTAAGCCGCGGCCTTCAACTCAGGTCATGATCCCAGGGTCCTGGGATGGAGTTCCACATCCTTGCTCAGCAGGGAGCCTGCTTCTTTCTCTACCACTGCCTGCCACTCTACCTGCTTGTGCTCACTCTTTTTTTCTCTGTCTCTCTGACGAATAAATAAATAAATAATATCTTTTTTTTTAAAAAAAGTCCTTAAAAACCACTTTTTTTTTGAGATTTTATTTATTTATTTGAGAGAGCATGAGAGCACATGCAAGAGAGTGCAGCGAGCAAGGTGAGGGAAAAGCAGGCTCTCCACCAAGCAGGGAGCCAGGGTCAAGGCTTGCCCAGAGCTGAAAGCAGACGCTTACCTGACTGAGCCACCCAGGTGCCCCCTTAAGAACTACTTATTAAACGCTTAACTCACTGACTCTATCTACTGAATATAAAGGTTTTTAAAGATAGAAGTTCCAGGGGCACCTGGGTGGCTCAGTGGGTTAAAGCCTCTGCCTTCGGGGCGCCTGGGTGGCTCAGTGGGTTAAGCCGCTGCCTTCAGCTCAGGTCATGATCTCGAGGTCCTGGGATCGAGCCCCGCATCGGGCTCTCTGCTCGGCGGGGAGCCTGCTTCCCTCTCTCTCTCTCTCTGCCTGTCTCTCTGTCTACTTGTGATCTCTCTCTGTCAAATAAATAAATTAAAAAAAAAAAAAAAAAAAAGCCTCTGCCTTCGGCTCAGGTCATGATCCCAGGGTCCTGGGATCGCGTCCCGCATCGGGCTCTCTGCTTAGCAGGGAGCCTGCTTCCTCCTCTTTCTGCTTGCCTCTCTGCCTACTTATGATCTCTGTCTGTCAAATAAATAAATAAAATCTTAAAATTAAAAAAAAAAAAAAAAAGGGTAGAAGATCCAGACTGAGAGTGAGTGGAAAATCAGTCTTCAAAAAATAGGACTAGTTTATAGAAAGATAAACTCTTATTTCTTCCTGTGGAAATTATAATTATTTAGTCCAAATTTGAATTACTTTTACAACAACAGTATCAGTATCATCAACAAAAATCTGGAAATTGATTTGGAAGATGGTTCAGCCAGCTGGTATATAAGGAAGTACCCCGTGTCTTCCAGTGTAGCTGTAAACACCTGTGCTATAACCAAAGCAAAGAAGTGGAGGGTAAAGGAAGTAGAAAGCCCTCCTTTTAATATATAATTCCCCTGTGGCTTTTCAGGCTAATCCAAATGATTACTGTTTCTTATTTCTAACGTAAAATTTATGGTATGTTGGATTTGTATTTTTTATGACTTGTTCATATTTTATAATACTTTAAGATCCTCCTTATATGATATGCAGCTGGTGTATTTATGCCTATTTAAAAATCGTAAGTTTGTATTTTTAAATGGCTTTAGAGGCTTTAAATTGTTTTATCTTTGTTTTTCTGGTACTGTTAAATAATTTCTGTATTTTAGCCAATTAAAGGAATTTTTTCTGTGTGAAAATATTATCTATTAAAAATGATCCATTCTATAATGTAGTTTCCAGAAATATGTTATGTTGAAAGGCAGTTATATTTATAGGACATAAATTACAGAGTGATTAAAATAATTTATTGCCTTCCATAAGGCTTTCTCCCAAAGTTCCTTTAAATAGTAATCTCCACCAGTGCCTCTAAAATGTGTATAAAATACTTGTTAATATTTAATCATAACTTTTTATGAACAAATTATAAAACAAGGACCTCTTGCATTTGGAATTTTTTATGTAGCTGAGTTTTTGAAGTAAATAAAACACAATTGACTTTGACCAAGAAATAGTGACGCATATGTAGACTGTATATTACTACATTA
Organism: Neogale vison; assembly: GCF_020171115.1. NCBI lineage: Eukaryota > Metazoa > Chordata > Mammalia > Carnivora > Mustelidae > Neogale > Neogale vison. The sequence continues at coordinate 131,547,304 of NC_058102.1, read as the reverse complement.
GAAATTGGAGGGCAGCCCACTGGCTCCATCTCTCAGCCCTGTCTTCCCAGGGGACTATGGATGCTGTTAGATCACATCATCTTGTTTGCCTTTGCTGGAACTGGCAACTCAAAGTTCAATGTCTCCGCCTAAAGTTGGGGTACATCCCAGTGTTCCGATTGCTCTGAACCTGAGACATTTTGGCTGTCCCTCCTTGAGCGTCTTGTCTGCTCTTCGAGCTCTGGAGTCTGTTTCCCCACATGGTTGCTTCTGAGTTCCTATGTATTTTAAGCTCTTTTTCTAGTTCCCAGGGATTTTGCTTTGATTTCTGCAACCATGATTTAAGCTATTACTGTCAACCCTCATTTATAATCTTGTACGAGAAATGTGTTCTGAACTCCACTGACGACATAATTCTTTTGTAATTGGGTCTTAAGCTGAAGACTCTCTATTTTTTCCATGCCATTTATACTGTAGGTCTTTTAAGAATAGGATGTTATATGCAAAGACGTTTAGTCTTGCTACTAATGAAAGAAGCAAAAAATTAAAACAGTAAGAACCATTTTTCATTGTAGCATATTTGCAGAGATTAAAAAATGATTACCCATAGTACACCAGAATATGGATGTGGCGGACCCAGATGTTGTCAGTGGGTTGTGACTTTGTTCTCTATTGCATAGATAGTACTTTGAAATTTTGTATGCGAAACTAAAACAAAACTATTTGAGCCAGCAAAGCCATTCTTAGAAATTTATCCTAAAAAACTACTCATGGTTTTTCCACAGGGATTGTCTACAAAGTGGTTATAATAGTAATAATATTAATACTAATAGTAGAATAAGAAAGTTTAGTGAACAGTGTGCATACCTAAAAGAGGAAAGAGTGAATAAATAAAATGTGGTTTATTCATATAAAGAAATATTATGCAGCATTCAGTGTGTGGATAAATATTAATATGGAAAGGCATTCATAACATATTAAGTAAAAATAAGTAGATATGAAGAACATTTTTCTAAAGTGTATATTTGTATATATTTACATATGAAAAAGTCTGGAAGGAAATATATACACCAAAATATTGATGTCAGTTTTCTCTAGAGGAGGAATGGTAGATAAGGGAAATTATTTTCTGTTTGCTTAGCTTCATTTTTCTAATTTGTCTTTAGTGAACATAGCATATATTATGTGTTTAATAAATGTGAATTACGAAAGGAAAAAGAAAGATAGGTTACCTATTAGCTGTTATCCCAAAATTGCTAAAACAGTCTATTAGTGGTGTGTAGTGTAGTGGAAAAGTTCCAAGATTAGGAGACTGGAAACATAGGTTCTAGTCCAAACTATGTCACTAATTAGCTATGAGACCATTGCAAGTCTCTCTGGGCCTCATTTTTTGTATTTGTTGAACTAGATCTCTGGCTTATAAGCTCCTTAACAGACTGTTGGAGTTTCTGTAGAACTAGCAGAATGGAGCAGGTTTTCCTACAAACTTGCCCTGCCCCTCTCCCCCAAGCAGTGCAGCTCTGTGTATTTGATACTCTGTATCCCGAGCTTCTGTTTTAGGCTACCGTTCAACCAAAGGTAAGGGAAAGGGAGAAAGTACCCTATTTCTGAGTCAGTAATTCTAAGTACTTTTTATGCTACTTCCTTTACGCTTCACAGCATCTTTCTATTCATTGGGGTGCAAGTTCCTGGAGGGCAGATCTAACCTTATGTATCAGGATGCCCGTGCACTCCTGGAAATATCAGACTATGATGGGCTACATTCATTGAGTGCTAGTGAGAAATGGATGCTTCACATCTGATGTAATACTCTCTTCCTGACCTACCCTACCTCAGTTTGGACCGCAATGAATAGTTTGGGTCCCCAGTAATTGTGTAACTTTTGGCAAGTTACTTAACCCCTTTGAGACTCCGTGTTCTATTTTACGAAACATGATGAATGACCAAGTTGGATTATATTATCTCTGTTTCCTTCCAACTCCATCAAATTTTGTGAAATTATATAGTCTCCATAGTTCAGTCTAGTGAAATTGAGTCAATTCTTTACATTTTTTGGCCAGTGTACTGTCATTGATAATCCTAAATTAACTTAGATTTGGAAAATGTATGTGGATGTACATCTAACAAGATGAGTCCTGAAATTCTAGATCATTCTAGTGCTTCAAACAAATCCCATAACATGGGTCTGACCTTCTATAACTATGTCTTCTCTAGCCTGCGTACATGCTCAGAATTACTTCTATCTGCTCACAGGGGACTGCATTATTCATTGGTAGCTAAAATGATCTGAAATTGAAGCTTAAACTAGAGATTTCTGTCTGCGTAAAGGGTAGGGATATAATTGTTTTTAACCTAAAAATAAATCTGGTCTCTGATTCAGAGTAAACAAGATTTTATTCATATCAGAAAATAAGTAGCTTCTGAAAATAACTCATGTTAATAAAGCTTCTTTATAAGAAAACATGTGTAAAAATAGACATCTATATTTGAGTTTATGTGAATTTTTCTATCTTTGTCTATTTGATAGAAATAAAGCTGTATACATTTACTGTCTCACTTGAGAAATATGGGGGGAAAAGTGAACAGGAGCGATTCCCCAACAAGATTTTAAAGTAATCATTTTATATTATTTTTGTTTTATGTAAACTCTACTCATTTAATTCTTTCTGTCAGGTTTTTGTTGGGTACTGGTATAAGACATAGACCCCCTCCTCAGGAAGCTGCTCAGGATTAAGAAGACAAATGTGTAAACAAGTAATTACAGCATGGTAGGATACATTCTACAGTAAGGATGCTCTGTGGGATAAAGGGCCTGGGAAACTGCTCCGAGTACTGGAGTACACTGGTTGGGGAGTTCTTTGGCACTGACAGGGAGTGGACCATTCAGCACAGATGGAGCTTTCAGGATATAACCTCGTAGCAAGGCATGTGCTACACAACATTGAAGGCTGGTGGGAGAAGTTATTAGTGCTTGCATGCACGTTCATTATACAAAATCCATGGTTTGTGTGGAAACAAGAGGACACTGGCCCTAGATTCCAAAGATTGTGTGTGTGTGTGTGTGTGTGTGTGCGCGCGCGCGCGCACGCGCGCGTGTGTGTAAAATAATTTTTACCAAAACTCCGACTTCTATATCTTACTTTTTTTCTTAACGTATTTTGGGCATGCAATTCATTTCCCATGCCATTAACAGTTTTTCACAATCGTGACTTCAGTAGTTACATCATAATTGTATTTAATTGTTCCTTTCTGTCACTGTTGTTGGAAAGTTAGTTTCCAGTTTGAGTTTACAATACCTTGGAATGAACATCTTATTATATGAATCTTTACTGTCGTCTCCTATTATTTTGCTAGTGATGAGGTTAAAAGGTTTGAAATTTAAGTCTCTTGGTAAATATTGTCGAATAGGTTTACAGAAACGTTTCGCTCCCAGGCAGAAGGGTATGGGAATTTGCATTTGATTTCATCTTCTATAACACTGTAGGGCCACGTTGTTGGGTTTTGGTTTTGGTTTTGGTTTTGGTTTTTGTAGGTAGGGAGGGGCAGAAGGAGAGGGAGAGACAGAATCTTAAGCACATTCCATACCTACCAGGGAGCGGTTGTGGGGCTCGATCTCACTGCCCTGAGATGATAACCTGAGCTGAAATCAGACCCTTAACCAACTGAGTCACTCAGGCACCCTGTTTTTAGTTTTTTGGATTTTTTTTTTTACTGATCTATTTTAGGGTAGTATCTTTTTTTCCATGTCCTTATCTGGGTAGAGAGAGTATTGTTAGTAAGAGTCTTAACTAAACTTTAGATCAGTAAAGTAGTTCTCTTCAGAAATCCTTAGCAGAAAAGTGTTTTGGAAATTCAGGGTCTTTCCTCTATGATTTGAAAATCTCATGATATGAGAATTTGGGAATTGACTAACTTCATGTTTAAGGAGACAATTCTAGCAATATAGTACTGTATTTGGAAAAGAGAGAAATTTGTTTCTTGCCCTAAATGATCAATTCTGTCATTGCATGTTTAATGATTAACAGATACTTTTTGGCAAGGTAGCAGCAAATGAGGAATGTAACTAAAATTATGTTCCTTGATTTTGGTAGATTTGTTTAAAAGGCAGTAGATTATAAATTCTCAGTAGAGCTCAGATAGGCTTTGATAGTATGGACAAAATGCTGGTCCTTGTATAAATTGTATTGAATGGTGAATATTTGCAGATTATAATACTCTTGTTTTGTTTTTGGGTGCGTACTAAATGTGATTGAGCACTTATGTGTTCTTTTAACTATGCATTTAGTAAATGATTTATTTCTTTCCATTCTTTGGTTCTCTCCTTGTTCGGAAGTTCCATATTTATTAAAATGCAGGAAAGGAAAAAGCAATTAAGCAGAAATTTTAGTACTGGTTAATACAGTACTGTACATAGTTTGTTGGAAAAGTACATGATTCTCTGCTCTTTTAGCTAAATAAAAATAAATAAGTTTATGTAAAGCAGATAGAAATAATTTTGGTATTTCAGTTGTGTATAAACCTATTTTTAGTAATGCTCAAAAAGTGTCCAGTAGTCAAACTGATAAATTTCTGTGAAGTATAATTTTTCCTGAGTAATTTAGTTTGGAATTTTGTTTTCTGTAAAATCTAAATTATCTAAGGCTTTACTAAAAAGAAAATGCTTGGGGCACCTGGGAGGCTCAGTGTAGGGTAAAGCCTCTGCCTTCAGCTCAGGTCATGATCCCAGGGTCCTGGGATCGAGCCCCGCATCAGGCTCTCTGCTCAACGGGGAGCCTGCTTCCCCCTCTCTCTGTCTCTGCCTGCCTCTCTGCCCACTTGTGATCTGTCAAATAAATAAAATCTTTTAAAGAAAGAAAAGAAAAGAAAGAAAATGCTTGGGGCTTCCAGGTGGCTCAGTGGGTTGAGCGTCTGCCTTTGGCTCAGGTCCTGATCCTGGGATCCTGGGATCCACCCCTGCATGGGGCTTCCTGCTCAGCAGGGAGCCTGCTTCTCCCTCTCCCCACTGCTGTTGCTCCCCCTTAATCTTAGTCGAAGATTAAGCCTTCGACTCTTGATTTCAACTTAGGTGATGATCTCAGAATCCTGAGATCAAGCCTGCAACACGCTGTACACTCAGTGGGGAGTCCGTTTGAGAGCCTCTCTCTTCCACTGCCCCTCCCCCTGTTCTCTCTTGCTCTCAAAGAAATAATTTGTTTTTTTAAAGGAAAAATGCTTGAAGTATATTGCAGGCCATCCTTCTGTATGGATTTAAGTATGCCGTGTAACATAAGGAGATTTTATTAGATTAAATAAATACTCGAATTAGTTTTAATACGTATTTAATTTTATTTGCTATTAATAAATGGACTGATGAACTTTTTTTTTAAAGATTTTATTTATTTATTTGACAGAGATCACAAGTAGGCAGAGAGAGAGGAGGAAGCAGCCTCCCTGCTGAGCAGAGAGCCTGATGCGGGGCTCGATCCCAGGACCCCAGGATCATGACCTGACCTGAAGGCAGAGACTTTAACCCACTGAGCCACCCAGGCCCCCCAGACTGATGAACCTTTTAAAAAATGAAATATTATTTAGAAGTCTGTATATTTTAGAAAGATTTAGCCAACATTCTTTCTCTGAAAAACTTAGTCCTAGTTAGGTAACTCAAAATTTTACCCTTAGAATATCTTAGAATCAGATTGGGTTATTTTACATTTTGGGATGGAGAGCTGTTTTTTATTTTTATTTATTTTATTTAAAAAAAATTTTTTTTAAATTTACTTGACAGTCAGAGATCACAAGTAGGCAGAGAGGCAGGCAGAGAGAGAGGAAGGAAAGCAGGCTCCCTGCTGAGCAGAGAGCCCGGCATGGGGCTTGATCCCAGAACCCTGGGATCATGACCTGAGCCGAAAGCAGAGGCTTTAACCCACTGAGCCACTCAGGCGCCCCCCCCCTTTTTTTTAATTTACTTGACAGAGATCACAAGCAGGCAGAGAGGCAGGCAGAGAGAGAGGAATGGAGAGCTGTTTTTTGAGGAAAGATCTCTACAACTGGAGTTTTATGTTTTATGACTGTGGGAAAGTCACTTTACTTCTCTGAGCCTCATTTTTGATAAATGTAAATTTATGCTCCTCAGAGCTGTAGTAACAATTAAATATGGCAACACTGACAACACATGGGTGAGGCTCTGTAAAGGCTCACTGGATGTTATTTGAATTTTTAGCATCATTTATCCTCATATTTAACTGTAGTTAACACTTGAAGAATTTTTGGTATAATGTATTTTTTTTCAAGATTTTATTTAAGGGAGAGAGAGAGAGATTGCACCCCCCAAGCAGAGGGAGGGGAGCAGGAGAGGGAGAGAGTCAAGCAGACTCCCCACTGAGCAGGGAACCCGATGGGACACAGGACTCGATCCAGGACCCTGAGATCATGACCTGAGCCAAATTGAGATGCTTAAACTCTCGAGCCACCCAGGGGCTCCAAAGATGTATCTTGAAGTAGAACTATTTCCACTCTTATAAAGTGGAATTTAGGCTTTCATTTGTTTAGGAAACAACACTGCAGTGTGTGCTGTGTGTGCAAAATACTTCATAAAAACATTTTTCATTTGATTTCTTTTTCCACAAAACCAAAGCTGTAAATATTTTTTTAAATGAGAGATGAGTTTTAAATATTTCCAAAGATAGCACTAGGGGAGTACAAGTGAAACTCTGAGGGAGAAATATTGAACAGAGTCTATGTGTGTGTTCAAAGAGAGTCTCCTAAACCATATGTCCCTTCGGTGAAGAAGGATGGTAGGAGTAGACTATGATAGTGTCTGCTTATGGCCACCGTCCAGATCGGATTTCTGAATTACACATTGGAATTTACTATATTAACAAGCCATCTTCTGGCATTGAATTATAAAGGTAAATACCATAAAGAAACCATCTAAATGGTATGTAAACCTATGTCAATGCCTTAAAGAAAGCAGGTAAATCCTATGTAAATCCTTCAAAGAAACTATGGTATAAAGCACATCCTTCCAATGGGGAGATGTTCTTAGAGCTTTTTTTTTTTATTTTTTTTAAGCCGTGGCAGTAAAATAACTGGAAAAAGCCCTATTTCCATTTATAGGTTAATGGATAAATAAGATGTATTATATTCACAATGAAATTTTATACATCAGTGAAAATCAGTGAACCACATTAGAGATTGGGTAGCTGATCATCAAACCTTTGTCTCCTCTTTCGGCCAATAGTTTGTAGTCACATTCTCCAGTCTCCCTTAATTACTTTAATGAATATTTTAAATAACAGAATTAGAAAGTAATGTCATAGACCGCTAAAAAGAAAAAAATGGACACAGTCATACCTGCTTCTGGAATCAGAGTAGTAAGGAGGAATTCTTTCAAATTATAAGGAAAGTTTTACAAATGTCAGATGACACATGAGAACTTTTATTCCAATAATATTTTGAAGGTGATTTCTCTGTTTTAGCAAATGAACTCAGATTCTTACCCTGTTATCATGAAGACTTTTTTTTTTAATTAGTCACAAGGAGGGGGGATTAAATTTAAATTTAAATGTTCTCTAAACCATCAACACTGCTGATAAAACAACTCAGAGGATATGAAAAGGATATGAGGATATGAGTCTGGATGTATCATTGGTTTTGAAGAGAAATATACTCTGATTTTTACCATCTTTTCATTTTATGAGACTTATTGTTACCAGGTTATATAGATCATAAGCAAATTAGAAATAACTTTTCAAAGTCATAATAGTAGTTTAAGCTATTAAAAATTTCTAGAAGTTTCCAATTTTTTATTTACTTCAGATTTTAAAATAACTATCTTTTTTTTTTTTTTAAAGATTTTATTTATTTATTTATTTGTCAGAGAGAGTGAGCACAGGCAGACAGAGTGGCAGGCAGAGGCAGAGGGAGAAGCAGGCTCCCTGCTAAGCAAGGAGCCCGATGTGGGACTCGAACCCAGGATGCTGGGATCATGACCTGAGCCGAAGGCGGCCGCTCAAGCAACTGAGCCACCCAGGCGTCCCTAAAATAACTATCTTTTATGAAGTTGTAAAATTGAGGAATTAAGGATTTGTGTCTTTGAAATGTTGGGATCTGAAAATCAGAGAGAAAGAGACAGAAGTGAGAAAAGTGCATTTAGGTAAAAAATTACATTAAAAACCATAACTCTGAATAGAAAAGGAAATCACATTAAAAAAAAATACTAGCTGTTTCAAAACAATCATAAATGAAACAATTTAGAAAGGACCCCAATCGGGGCACCTGGGTAGCTCAGTGGGTTAAAGCCTCTGCCTTTGGCTCAGGTCATGGTCCCAGGGTCCTGGGATAGAGCCCCACATCTGGCTCTTTGCTCAGCAGGGAGCCTGCTTCTCCCTGTCTCTCTCTGCCTGCCTCTCTGCCTACTTGTGATCTCTGTCTGTCAAATAAATAAATAAAATCTTCAAAAAAAAAAAAACCAAAAAGAAAGGACCCCTATCAAACAGTCACCCTAGATAGAAGATACTATAGGAATGTCCAAGTAAATAATAAACTTAAAAAATAGTTATATTTTAAAAATGAGGACCAAGTGTTTAATTTGAAATATTTTAGACTAAAGTCATTTAGATTTTTCAGTTTCTTTGGTCATCATCTTTTATCTCTGAAATATTAAAATATTTACTTAGAATTAATTCTAAGGAAACCACATCTAGATACATCTAATAATATTCAACATCAGAATAGTTCCAACTGTTATCCTGGGTTGGCAAAAACACAAACAACAAAACAACTGTAGGAGTACTCTTTAAACAGAAGCTGCAAGTAAAGGGTTGCCAAGCATACTTAGCATATAATAAAACTATTCAAGAGTCTTTTTAGCTCAGTTGAAATCTAAACAAACAAAAAACCCTAAAAGCATTGTATTTCCACATATGTTGAAAAATTTTGCCCGATATGTGAGGAATAATTCATTACAAGATTTACTCTGTGGTATTAGGACTATAGAGGAAACACTTTTAAATAAGCAATATCTAGTGATGCCTGAGTGGCTCACTCAGTTAAGCGGGCTACTTGGTCTGGGCTTAGCTCAGGGTCATGACATTGAGCCCTCAGTTGGGCTCTGTGCTGGGCATGGAGCCTGCTTGTGATACTCTTGTCTCTCTCTGTCTCTTCCCCTCCTGCTCTTTCTCTTTCAAACAGACAAACTAATTAATTAATAAGCAATATCTAATATCTCAATGATCCTTGTGGCTTCCTTTCTTCTCATGCCATAGAGCAGAGAAAGTAGGCTAATTCTGTCACCCCCTAGCCATTTATTTTTGACAAATCCCTCAACCACTGTGATACCTGTAAATGTATCATATACATTAAATGTGTATGTTAAATGGATAGTTAAGATTCGGTTTTTCCTTTCAGACAAAACTGTTTTATATGCTATTCTCTTAGTATCTGAAAAGTGGTTTCCTTGTACATTTTTGAAATAAGCCATTACTTACTGGCAATCTCTGCGGGTTTTTTTTTTTTTTTTAAACAGTTATCTAGTGCTTAGGTATGTGTGATATCCTGTTTTAAACACTTTATAAACTTTAACTCATTTAATGTCATCAGAAGCATGTGAAGCACTGTTACTATCATCCTATAGTAAAGACGAGGCCCCGAGGCTCGGCTATGGTGGGGATCTTGTCCACCCTCCACAGCTGGAGAATCAAGGACTCAGGTAGTCTGGGCCCTGGGTCCGTGCCCGTCCCCCTGCACACGCCATCTCCCTGAGCAATGAAAGAAAAAATTACCAAGCCAGATGACAGCCATAGCTATGAGAACACTTCAAATATGTAGAAGAGAAAAAAAAAAAAAAATCTAAGGACCAGACGTTCCAATCTTATGTTTCCTCAGCAAGTGACATCTTAAAAAGGCATTACTTCAGTTTTTAAAAGTCTGGCCCTAAAATAAGGAGGAAAATCTTACTTTAAACAACAGGTGCTACTAACACTGTGAGTGGTAAGATGAAGTGAAATATTTTCAAAGAAGTAGGAATAGGGCTCATAATCTTAGGGAGAGTCAGTATTAGGATCTTTTACGGCGAGCACAGAACCATGCTTCTGTGTACTTTATCACGAGTGATACCTGCCGTATACTGGGAGTTCTCCATTCTTCAAGTACAAGTACTTACAATAGATAGCTGAGGGGTTATGTGTTTATTGTGTGTACATTCCTTCAGAACTCTCATGTTTACTTTCATGACAGCCCAGGATAACGTTTAGACTTTATACTTTTTACCTGAGCTTCTAAAAAATACCTTTATTGAAGTATAATTTCATTATACTATACTATGCTATAGTATAGTATAGAATTTTATAGAATACTATAAAATTCAGCTACTACTGGAAGTGTACTTGCAATTGTACTGAACTTATACAGCTGTGAAACCGTGATCACCATCTACTTTTAGAACATTTACGTGATCCAAAGTTCCCTCATGCCTGTTTGCACGCTCTTCTGTGAGGTTTTAATTTCCTTTATTGTTACATGATTGTTTTCCCTTACACCTTCCTTTTCACTCCTTTAGGTTGCTTTGTCTAATTCTTATATCTGGGTAGTTCTTGCCCTTTATTTTGGCTTCTTTTAACCTTGAGTTATTATTTATTCAATCAAGTGACCTTGTTATGAAGTCTTTTAAGGGGATCAAATGACAGTTCTTCATAAACAGGAATTTAACTGCTATTGTTCTAGTCGCTTTTTTTCTTTTTGCACCTGATGCTGTGGTACATGAATTGGTGCTCGCGGTGGGGAGGTGAGACGTGTGGAGAGGGGTGGGATTAGGGGTCTTCTTAGTGGAGGGATCTGTGACTGCTCTGTCCTTCACTGTGTCCCTGTGGTTTGCCCTTCATATAAAATGCAACAGATCAAACAGCTCCGTGGGTAAGTAGAAGAAAGAGTCGAGAAGGTACATATGTGTATTTCTTTTCATCTTCGCTTTCTGTGTGGAAAGCAGTATAATCCTCCCTTCTGTCCTATAGGGAAAATATAGGAAGCTGGAGAGGACTCCGTGTAATGTTCTGGGAAGAAAGAATAATAGAGCAACAGAGCTGTGTTGCATTCAGAAATCTTAAAAAGTTTATAGGGATCAAAAAAGGAATTGCCTATTCTTCTTCATCCCATCCTCGCCATTTTTGTGAAGAACTCGGTAGAACGAGACCTAGCAGGCTTAGTTCAGAACTTGAAGCATGAAATCATAATACAGATGGTTCTCTCTATATTCAAAGGAAGAGAGAAGAAAACTTGAATATATTTGGGAACTGTGGGGCCAAGTCCTAAAAATGCACTCAATAGAAAATTAATACATGTACAGTTTTTAAAGTGCTCAATTCAGAGTCCTGAAGGAAAATGAAATTTTAAAATATAATAAATTAGATCAGAGAGCCTTTGGGGAGAAGGATCGTGCAGGCTACAGAATAAAAGAGATGGAAAATAAAATGAGATAGAGGAGATATGAGATATTCTAGCTTCAGATTCAGGAAACCATGATTTTATTTCTTGCCCAATATTAGGCAGCAGTAATCTCAGGTCAATCACTTAACTAATCTGGGCCTCAGTTTCCCCATGTGTAACATGAAAGGGTTTATTGATCTTAAGCCTTAAAGAGTCTTTTGTGCTTTACAATTACATAATGAGACAGCAACACACGAAAAGTTGATTATTATCCATTAGGGAAATGCAAATTATAATCACAGTACCTGTAACTGTACACCTGTAACAATGGCTAAGATAAAAATAATGACAGTACCAATGCTGTCAAGAAAAGCAAAGCAACTAGATCTCTCATACATCCTGGGACTGTAAAAATCTATATTCAATCTGGAAAACAGTTTGGCGGTTTCTTATAAAGATGTCGGTACCTGTGACCCAGCCATTGGATATTTATTCCGGAGAGATGGAAATTATGTTCACACAAAACCTGCCTATGAAGGCTCATAACCTGTTTATTCCTAGTAGCCCCAAACTGGAAACAAGGAGATGTCCTTTACACAGACTGCTGTCCATCCAGAGCTTGGAGTACAGTTCGACCACAAAAGGGGCGAGGTGTTGACCCAGGCAGCAGCTTGGCTGAATCTCCAGAGAATTTGCCGAGTGGAAGGAGGCATTCCCAAAAGTGTACTGACTGTGTTATTCCACGTGTACGACATCCTTGAAATGGCAAAATGATAGAAATACAGGGCAGAGTAGCGGTTGCCTAGAGTCAGAGACTGGGTGAGAGCTGAAGGGAGAGGGTGGATTTGATTATGAACGAGTCACAGGAGAGATTCTGTGGTGACGGAGCTCTGCTGTCCCTTGACTGGTGGTGGATACACAAGCTTGCACAAGTGACACAACTGCAGCGTAGAACTGAACATAAGCAGGATACGAGTGACTGCTGGGGATGAGATGACTGGATGGTATCCATGTCATTATCCTGTTGTGATACCTACTGGAGTTTTCCAGGATGTTACTGTTGAGGGAAATTGTATAAAGATCAAGGAGAACCCTCTGTGTTAATTTCTTACCAATGCATCTGAATCTGTAATTATCTCAAAATAAGAAGCTTAATTTAGAAAACAAATTATGTATATTTTATTTACCCTCGTATCCTCACTGGGTGGAATAGCGTTGGATATATAGTAGGTGCTCAATATTCACTTACTGAATAAATTGGGGGGTGGCTTGTGTGCATGGTAAAAGGATTCTCTCATTTCATTCACAAAAGGAGGGCCCAGTCACCACTCTAAATCTTAGCTATTTGGGTAATTCAGCCCAGAATAATAATCTTTATCCTACAGATTTCACCTAATCATATGATCACATTGAGACTCAGTTTGACTCTCCCATGTTGATGTTTGCTGTTACTTCCTTTTTCTAGCAAAATCCCTAACTTCTAGAAGGAAGGATAAACTAAACTGCATTTATGATAAATTAGCTTCAGATGCACAGTCTTCATAGGTGGCTTCAGTCGTGATTATGGTGCTGTGTAAGTCTTGAGGTCTTGTACTCCAGGTATACCAATTTTGTTCTTTTTCTAATTTGTTTTGGCTATTGGGAATCTTTTCATTTTAAAGTAAATTTTAAGAACAGATTGCTAACTTCCAAACAAAAATCTCCTGGGATTTTATTGAATTTCTAGATCAGTTTGGGGAGAATTGACATTATAGCAATACTGAGTCTCCTGAATCATGAACATGGTATATCTTCCCGTTTATTTAGATATTCTTTTAATCTCTCAGCAATGTTTTGTAGTTTAATAGGCTTTGCAGATCTTTTGTCAGATTTGTCCTTATTACTTCATATTTTGAACGGTAGTTTAAAATTTTTTAGGTACCATTTGCTTACTGTTAGTATGTAGAAATGCAGTTGTTTTTTGAATGTTGTATACTACTTTCTTTACATTCCGTTGAGTAGAACTTGGTCCCTACTGCCCTCACTGCAGGTGTGGTTGGAGAATGTTACTGTCTAGCTATCTTTCCAGAAAGAAAAGAAAATGAAATTAATAGGTCACTAGTAACAGTCCGGATACTGACTATGTGATGAAAATATTCAGGATTCAGAAGTCTCTTGGATTTATTTTCTTCTTAGTATAATTTTTAAATTTTAACACCTTCATATGAAGCAAATCATTGTGAAGGAATAGATAGGTTCACTAGTGAAACATTAAAAATAAAATCAATTTAAGAAATTCAAGTATCTGCTGTTTGATAAAAGTGACATTTCAAAACTGCTAAGATGAACTTGGAATTGTAATTTAATACAAAATCTTAGTAGCAATGCAGACGTAAGAGATACCTATTAGATTGGAAGTTAGGGGTCGCCTGTATATAAGTGGAGTTTAAAGCATGAGACTGGATGAAATCACCAAAAGACAGAATAGAGCTGGAAAAGTCCATGGACTGAGCCCTGGGTATTCCCAAGTTCAAAAGTTTAGCAGATGATGTAGTAACAAGGAAGGCAGAAGAAACAGACCATGAATTAGGAATAAAATCAGTATGGAAAGTCAAGTGGAGAAAAATTTTCAAAAAGGGCAGCGCAATCCTTGAACCAGTCGATATGTCACACAAGACAAGAACTGAACATCGGTTGCTCAATTTAGCAGTGTAGAAACCATTGTTGACCTTGACCAGGACAGCAGTAACAGGGAATTGTGGAGACAAAACTTGATTCAGGGGGACCAAGAGGAAATGCAAGGAGAAAAATGGAGAGAGCTACCATAGTCAACTTTAGAGGAATTTTGGTCTAAAGAATCAGCAGACAAACAAGGTGGTAACTGGAGAGGGCTCTGTGGTTCCACAATTTTGTTGTTGTTGTTGTTGTTTTAAAATTAAAGAATTTATAAAATGTGTGTGTTCTGATAGGGCTAAGTAGAGAAAATAGATGATATGAAAGAGAGGGGAGAATTGTGGGAACCACATCTTTGACTATTAAGAGGGATCTAGTATACAGGTAGGGGCCCTAGAAGAATGGTCCATCGGAGCAGGATTGTATGGGAAGGAAGGGAGGAAAACATGGATCCCACTGCAGGTGGTAAGTGGTAGATGTGACAAGTGATTAAGTTCTCATCTCATGCTTCGTGTTTTTTCAGTGTAGTCGGAAGCAGGGTCATTAGCTACAGGCGACTGGAGGAGAAGGGATGGGATAGTCACGTAGCATGAGTAGACTGGGGAGAACGGTATTATTACTGACAGACAACACTAAAAGTCTCCCTTGAGGTTAGTGGTTATGAACTTAGAGTGAAAACAGCTTAGTTTTTTTGTTTTGTTTTTTTAATGCCAGTCTTGTTCGGCTGTCTAGGTACAGGTCCGGAGTAGGCAATGTTAATTATTTACCCAGCGTTAGGTTTTGTCAGGCGACTTTGAGGACGCACAAGAAAGGTAAAGGAGTGAATTGAAGCTAGCTTCGGAGAGAAGTGAGAACGTGGGTTGGTGAGGGACAGGGAGGAGGTAGGAGAGGCAGCCCCACCTAGCAGATTTAGAAGAGCTGAGGAATGAGAGGAAATGAAAAGTGGAATCTTTGATTTGAAATTGCACAGGGTTTGCAGTTATAATCATGAAAACCAAGAGTGGAGGAGAGGAGATCAAAATACTGGATGGCCAGGGGAGTGGAAGGATTATCGACGTGGATACTGGATTTGTGCTCAGAACTTGAAGGCCTTGTCTATTAGTTTCTAATCATCTCTTGTTTCTGTTGGACTCTCATAACAGTTTCAGTGTTCTGCCTTAGTAGTAAGAGTTACATATCTTTTCTTTTTTTTTTTTTTTAAAGATTTTATTTATTTATTTGACAGAGAGAGATCACAAGTAGGCAGAGAGGCAGGCAGAGAGAGAGGAAGGGAAGCAGGCTCCCTGCTGAGCAGAGAGCCCGATGCGAGGCTTGATCCCAGGACCCTGAGATCATGACCTGAGCCGAAGGCAGTGGCTTAACCCACTGAGCCAGCCAGGCGCCCAAGAGTTACATATCTTTTCTTTCATAGTTTCCTTTTTGTGGTGTTAGCTTCATTCCTTCTATTGCATTTTAAATTTAAGCCATTATATTTCTAATTTCCAAGAGCTCCTTCTTGCTTCTGATTAACTCTCATAGCATCCCTTTCTAGGAAAAAATTCCATTTTTGATGCTTTCCATGATTTGTTATAATACGAAGAACCTGATTCCCTTTTCTCCCTTAGGTTTGTGTCTGTGCTCAGGTGATTATATGTTTACATATGATTTTTTTCCCTAAGTGAGTAAGTGTATTGAGTTATCAAGTTAACTTTTAAATATCTTCTTATTTTAGGTATCAAAAACTAAAGATGGAAAAGAACAAAGTGAAACTGTATCACCGTCCGAAGATGAAACATTCTCCTGGCCAGGTCCCAAAACAGTTATGTTGAAAAGAACATCTCAAGGCTTTGGTTTTACATTAAGGCATTTTATTGTGTATCCCCCAGAGTCTGCAATTCAATTTTCATATAAGGTAAGAGAAATCACTCTACAAAATAATATATATTTTCAAGTTACTGAAAAAACTCCACAAAATAATTCCTGCCTCCTTCTTATCTTCCTCTCAACCTCCCCTCTTACCTTGTGTATGAAAGCGCTGTCCTTCTGGCAAAGGGCACTTAGTGACATTGTTACTGGCACACTTTGGGGAGGGTGGTTTGAATTGAGTTGAACCTTGCTGTGATGTCACTAGCGTTTATAATTAAGTATTAATATATGGCTGTATTTTTTTATATTGTAGGATGAAGAAAATGGCAACAGAGGAGGTATGCTATAAAAAGTTTTAATTTTTCTCTGAATGTTTATCTACATATTTTTCTGCTCTTGAAGTAATATTAAATGAACTGATACTGTTTTTGGAGTCTAACTGTGTAACTCTTAGATGTGAGAGTCATGGAAGTCAAATAATTTTACTGTCAACTGCAGAGTTTTATGGATGCATTGTCTTATGATTTGAACATGTGATGACTTTACTTTTAATTATATATTAGTATTTATGTGGAGGAACAGAAATGATTACAAGGAAACTAATCTGATATTTTTATTTAATTAGTAATCATATAAATTTAATAATTCTTTTAGGTAAGAAGTGCTGTGTGTTTTATCTAGTAGATTTATGGACTCAAATACTGAAAGGTAGAGTGTTTTAGGTCTTCTTGTAGTTAATCTTACTCCTGACTTAAGCATTTATTTAATGAGTTTAAAAGGAGAATCAGGCTGGGGATAGGGATAGTTTTTAATAACATCCGCATATTTTTGTTTTAATTTTATATGAATTCTAATAAGCTAAAATCTGTATACAATAAAGTGCACCCATTTTAAAAACTTTTATTTCTAGATAATTTGAGACTTAAAAAAAAAAAAAAGTTGCCAGAATAGCACAGTTTGCATATATCCTTCATTTGACTTCCCCTAATGTTCAACAACTTATATAATCATGGCACAGTGAACAAAATTAAGATACTAGCATTGGTACGATACTGCTATCTAAACTACAGACTATACTTGGGTTTTACCAGTCTTTCTCCTCGGGTCCTTTCTTTGTTACAGGATTCCACTTTGCATTCAGTTGCTCCGTGGGGACACGTGGCAATATCTGTAGCCATTTTTGACGGTCGCCATTTTGTCTGACTGTGGGGGTGGGGCTTCTGGCGTGTAGGTAGAGGCCACGCGCACAACATCCTGTGGTACACAAGACAAGCTATTTTCACCATCTGGTTGAAGACTTAATCCATGCCGGGCATCATAGTATATGTTCTTATCCTATTTGGTACTCATAATAATGCTGAGAGGTGTGAGCCAGTATTCCCATCTTGTAGATGAGGAAACCCAGGCTGAGAAAGATGTGAAATGACCTTCCCAAGATCACCCCACTAAAGAACAGAGCTGAACTTCTAGAGCAGGTGTCTAACTCAGAAGTTCATCTGCACTGAACTCTGCCATCTTTCTTCTCTTTACTTAACTTTCCTTCATTTGTTTTTGTTTAAAAGTAAAACTTTCCTTGGGGGCGCCGGGGTGGCTTAGTCAGTTAAGCATCAGATTCTTGGTTTTGGCTCAAGACAGGATCTCTGGGTTGTGAGATTGAGCCCGGTGCCGGGCTCTACACTCAGCAGGGAGTCTGCTTGAGGATTATCTCTCTCCCTCCCCTGCTCACACACACATGCGCTTTCTTTCTCAAATAAATCTTTAAAATAAATAATGCTATCTTTTAAAAAATAGTTTGACTTATGTAAAGTCAGGAATCAGTGGATGAAATAGGGTATATTTAGTATGTTATGAAATTCTGTGATATTTCTCTGCCTTGAGAAAATTAAAAACAAAGAAGTTTAGGGGCCACTTGGTGGCTTAGTCATTAAGCATCCTCCTTTGGCTCAGGTCATGATCCCAGAGTCCTGGTATCGAGCCCCACATCAGGCTCCCTGCTCAGTGGGGCAGAAATAAATAAACAAAATCTTAAAAAACAAAAACGAAGAAATTTGTTCCATATTTGTGGATACCTAAAGACAAAGAATTCATATAAAAGTCAGAGATATTCCAAGTTTAGAAGCCTTATGGGAACAGTCAGCACTTACTACTCAATTCTGAATGCCTGGCTAGCAGTGGACTCAGAACGTTCATTGAGTTAAGGAGTGCCTAGTGCTCTGCTCCTTTGCCTCCCAGGAACAAGGTATGCTCCTGTCATCCCGTTGGTAGTGGGTCACGGGCTAGTCCTCTGAGGCCTACTTCACTAAACTACAGCACTCATAATACCTTTTCAACTCAACCATCAATCAACCATGAGAATATATTTTATGTGAAAAATTTTCTTTATAGATCATTTGATTGAGAATGCAACCAATTTAGAGGCAAACTACATTTAGTTTATTATTTTAATTCAACTGAACATTATGATTTTTATTTTACAGTTTTATATTCTTTTAAAACTTATTTTCAAGCATAGTGAGATTACAAAATCCTTTTATGTAAATTTTGTTTTAATGAAATGGAATCCCAGCCTCCAGTGTAAAGCCTAGAATCACTGGAGAGGAAGTAATTGCCAGACATTTATTCAAACTCCTAAGAGATCCTGTTATAATGCCAAAATTCTGTGAAACAGCTGAAACGTTTTGTTTTAGTGTTCTTTCCTTTTGGCAATTTAGTGGACTCTCTTTTGCCACTTAATTTTCTGATTATTCTCCTTACCCAACTTTCCCATTCTATTTGTTTTTTATATACTATATATGTGTACTGTCTTGTGTTTTAAAATTATTTTTTCTTATTGATTAGTTTTTGGTATTATGATGCAAATAATATTTATAAGAAAAAGGCCTTCAAAGTAGAAAAATATTTTTTGGTGATAATAGTTGCTTGTAGATAATTGCTGTCTTGCTGCTGTCCTGTTATCCCTTAAGTCTCTGGAGAAGATATTCATAAATTATCAAAATAAGAATAAGTAAAAGTTTATAATTACTATTATTTCTTTTCTATTTACTCCGTGAGTAAAAATTCTGTCTCAGTTTAATTGTAGGGACATTTCCAATGTTTTAAAAATGTGTTTATCATTTTGTTAGGTAGTTAAGTAACTGTTGGATTTCTACTTTGGGATTAAAATCTATATTTAAGCATTAATAGTAGAAAAAAAGTAATTGGGGATATTACAAATTTTCTCTGTAGTAAAAATTTGTGTTTTGTGATCGCAGTTGTTTCTGACTAGACAGCTTTGTAGCCTATGTTTGGGTTTTTTAACCAAGGCTTTTTTAGTGGCAAGAAATAGAAACTTCCAGGGCAACTGAGTGGCTTAGTTGTTAAGTGCCTGTCTCTGGCTCAGGTCATGATCTCAAGGTCCTGGGATTGAGCCCCTGCCTGGCAGGAAGCCTGCTTCTCCCTCTCCCACTCCCCCTGCTTGTGTTCCCTCTCTCTCTGCCAAATAAATAAATAAAATCTTTAAAAAAAAAAAAGAAAAAGAAAAGAAATAGAAACTTCCACAAAGTACCTCAGGAAAGATGTGTTCATTCTAAAAAACCATCAGGGCATCTCCAAATTCAGTGTCAAGGGCAACAGGATATGTAGGGAGCCACAGGCCCCAGAATTAGGACCTGGAAAGCTACTAAATGCAGAGAGTAACAACAACAAAATCTTGGCTCTGATCTTCCAAAGACCCAGAGTCTGGTATTCACTGGAGGTTCTAAATGACTTTCATAGTTATTATACCTGGTTTTTTCATGAGCCGTCATCTGTGTAAGGTACAACCCTGACTGTATGTTCTTCCTTCCTCTCTCATCATCATACTTCCAAATCCCTGAGCGCAAAATCTGATTGGGCCATTTCATCATTTTATGCCAGCTGCACAGTACCCACTGTGCCTAGAGACCAAACAGTCTTCCATTTAATGAAGAAGTAAATTCTGGAAAGCTGAGAAAATTGGGTATATTTTATGCTACTAATTTCCATTAATAGGCTGGAAACCTATTCCCTCGGAGTAATATAACACTAAAAAATGGACCTGAAAGTTTGTTGTAAGAGGAAATTCTTATTATGGGCAGTCCATGTTCTATAGTGTGGAGTAAGGCAATAGAAGTGTGTTTCATTATTTCTAAAAGGTAGCAATACTAAATGAGTTCCATGGGTCTCTGCTGACATCGTAGAGCATTAACTAAACCCCTTGGGACCCATTTTTAACTATATTGACAGTTCCAATGATTTGAGTTTCTCTTGTAGGTAGGTAAATATACTAATTAGTTACATATTTTTATTCATTTTTAATACCATTCAGTAGACTATCCACAAGTGTCTGACATTATCTTGAAGTTACTTTAGAAACTAGAGATGAGGGGCACCTGGGTGGCTCAGTGGGTTAACTGCTGCCTTCGGCTCAGGTCATGATCTCAGGGTCCTGGGATCGAGTCCCACATCGGGCTCTCTGCTCAGCAGGGAGCCTGCTTCCTCCTCTCTCTCTGCCTGCCTCTCTGCCTACTTGTATCTCTCTGTCAAATAAATAAATAAAATCTTAAAAAAAAAACATAATTAAAAAAAAAAAGAAAGAAACTAGAGATGATGATGATGTTGAAGAAGGAGGAGGAGGAGGAGCCGGTGGTGGTCGTGGTCATAGTTTCAATTAGCAATAATCGCGCCTCGGATAAACCTCATTGGCTACGATACTGCCACTAGTGTGGTGGCAGTGGCCGCCCCTGACTTACAGTGTGTCTTGAAATTTTGCATGGACTAACTCATCAGCCTTCTGGAGTGCATAGTATCACCTCCAGTTTTTAGACGAGGAAATGGGGGGCATGAAGTGTTCAAGTAACTAGCAAGGGCAGTATTGGACTTACGAACTGAAGCCATCTGGTTGTAGGGTTTCCCCCCAGGTTCTACCATGACTTCTCAGAAAATTCTTTATTGTCATAATTCTTCCTTGGAAATGAGTGAGAAAGAGGGTTCTGTTCCCTTCAACGGTAAAGAGTGTGAAAAGATTCGAATTCAACTTTCAGATACAGTTTTGGCTAACCTCGTATTAGCATTTCATACTTGTTCTTTAATTTTCTTCTTCGTCTTCCTAATCGAACATGTCCTGTTGGCTTAAGTCTGCTCAGCAGCAGGGATACCACACCATTTGCTTTAATATTTGCAATTGATTTCCATCTTTGATGTTTTTAGTAGTTTTGATACCTGTGCACTTCATGACTGATAGAGCTGTTGTTGATATTTTTCACTTATTTTTATGAAATGATAAGGGCACTCATAGGTATTTACTAAAGATCACTGAAACATTTGCCTACAAAAATGTTTACATAGGAGTATTCATAGCTGCTTTATTCATAATCAACAGGCAAACACTGGATTCAATCTAAGGACTCCTCAACATAGGAAGAGAATAATGAAATTGTGCTATATCCATGCAGTGGGACAGGCACAGCCTTGTGGCTCAATCTCCAAAACTAGTTCTTATATTAGGTGAAATTTACAGAACATAAAATTCACCATTTTAAAGTGAACAGTTCATTGGCATTTAGTACAGAATTAAAGGACCTGTCTGAGCATCTACCACCTTTATGTAGTTCCAAAACATTTTATTGCCCCAGAAGGAAGCCTGTATCCATTAAGCTGTCATTCACTCTTCTCCCCTCCCCAGAGCCCCTGATAATCACCGGTGTGTTTTCTGTCCCTTTGGACTCATCTGTTCTGGATATTTTATATAACATTTTCATATGGCTTCTTCACGTAGTGTAATGTTTCTGAGTTTTGTCCCTGTGAATGTTTCTGAGTTTTGTCCGTGTGTGGCAAGTAGCAGTAATCCATTCCTGGCTGAAAAACATTCCCTTGCATGTACAGATGCAATACGTGTATCCATTCATCCACCGTTGGATGTTTGCGCTATTTCCCTCTTTGGGCTACAGTGACTAGTGCTGCTACAAATCTGTGTGTATAAGTTTTTGTTTGAGTCCCTGCTTTCAGGTCTTTGGGGTATATATATCTAGGAGTGGGATTGCTGTGTTTTAATGGACATTCTCTGTTTAACATTTGGGGAACTGCCAAACTGTCTTCCACAGCAACTGCCCCATTTTTATGTCCCCACCAGCAGTGTGTGAAGGTCCCAATTTCCCCACATCCTCATCAACGCCTGTTATTTTCCATTTTTGCATTATAGCCAACCTAGTGAGTGTGAAGTGGGATCTCATTGTGGTTTCCGTCGCATTTCCTTAATAACTGGTGATGGTGAGCATCTTTTCATGTGCTTGTTAGCGATTTGTGTCTCTTCTCTAGAGAGATGTCTATTCAAGTCCTTTGCTCATTTTTTTTTATTAGGTTGTTTGTCTTTCTGTTTTTGAGTTGTAAGTGTTCTATATATATTCTAGAGAGTAGATTATTATCAGATCTGTGATTTGCATATATTTTCCCTCATTCTGTAGATTTTTTCACTTTCTTGATAATGCCCTTTGATGCATAAAAGTTCTTAATTTTGATGAAATCTGATTTCTGTACTTTTGCTTTTGTTGCTCATGCTTTTGGCTGTCAAAGCCATTTTGATGAGTGAAAGAAACCAAGCACTAAAAAATACAGACTGTCTGATTCCATTTGTATGAGAAGAAAGATAAATCTAAACCAGTTCATTGGGAAGGCATATAAGGGAGGTCTCTGGCATGATGGAGATGCTCTTTATCTTGATTGTGGTGGTTACATAGGATCAAAACTTAGGAAGTGAGCACTTAAAATGGGTACATTTTATCATGTGTAAGTTGTACCTCTTTAAAGTTGACATAAAACAATGGGAACATACACAACTTTAGTTAGTGTTTAGCTAACTAAACTAGTTAGTGTTTAGCTAATTCAACCAGTGTTTAGCTAATTCACCGACGCAGCCAAGAGCATTCTTATGCATGTACTTTTGGGCACATATGTGCTTATTTCTAGCGGTCATGTCTATCCAGAAGTGACATGCTGAGTCATAGGTATTCATACAGTTACATTTAATAGATATTGCTAAGTCTTCTTTCAAAGTGATTGTACAAATTTATATACTCAGCCATAGGGTGTGAGAGTCCCAGTTATGCCATATCCTCACTAACATTTAGCATTTGTCAGTCTTTAATTTTTGTCTTTCTAGTGGGTGTACAGTGATATGGAATATGGGTTAATTTTAATTTTCCTGACTAATGGGGTTGATTACCTTTTATTTGAATTTGATTATTAGGTATGAGTGCTCTTTATTTGGATATTAGGTATCAGTGCTCTTTTTAAAGAAAATTAACCTGTAAGAGTTCTTTTAATATTCTTGATGAGGATTTTACTAGTTTTATCTGTATCAGATATCAAACTGTGACTTGCCTTTCAATTTCTTATTAGTAATTTTGACAAAGGGAAGTTCCCAATTTTAATATAGTCTAAATTGTCAGTCTTTCCTTCTATGAGCAATACTTGCAGTCCTGTTTAAGAATTTCTTCTATTGCATGGTCACAAAGGTATTTTCCCGTGTTATCTACAAGATGCTGTATTGTGTTATCATTCACAATTAAACCTACAGATTACCTGTGATTGGTTCTTTTTATATGTAGTATGAGGTCAGGATTAACTTTTTTCCCATATGAATATGCATTTAGCCCTGCACTACTAAGTGAGAAGTCTGTACTTCCGTTTACTGCTCTAACCCACTCTAACCCAACTGCGTAACCCACCTTGATCATTTAGTATCTGTATACACGTAGGTCTGTTTTTGGACTTTCTTCTGTTCCAGGGGTTGGCCTGTGTCTCACTTCTGTATAGCTTTCAAACTAAGAACACTTCTATATTTTTAAATAGTTGTTTAAAAAAAGAATATGTGGCAGAGACCATGTGTGTTCTGCAGAGCCTAAAATATTTACTATTTGGCTCTTTACACACAGTTTGCCAACCTCTTTTCTATTACATTGGTCACTTTCTTTGCAGCAAGATTGCGATCTTAAATACTATAGTTACTACATAATAAATGTTACTATTAGGTAGAGTAAGTCGTTCAGTTTTGTTTTTCATGATTAGATTGGCCATTTTTGTCAATTGCAATACCATACACATTTTAGAATCAGTTTTCCGTTTCTACACCTACAAAAAATTTCTTTTGGAATTTTAATGGGTTTTGTATTAGTTACCATATTTGATTATTTGAAAATGTGAAATAATCGAATCTTCTAATCTATGAACATTGTATGTCTCTCCCCCATAGGTAAGGTTTGAATTTTCTGCATCTTTTGGCATAAACCTTTTACTTTTTTTCCCATTAATCTCTCAATATAGTGAGTTATATTGACTTATTTTTCCAACTGTTAAGCATTGTGCTACTGGACCAAACCAAGTGTCTCCATAATATGTCATACTTTTCACATATTGCCAGATTTGGTTTTCTGTTATATTTAGTTAGGGTTTTTCCATCTCTGTTCAGGGATTGCCTTTACTTAAAGGTAGACCTTAGTCTCTTTGATGTTTGGTTTAGCAGTTCAAGTTCTCTGAGAAACAGATGCCAGAACAAGAACAATGGCAAGACAGTATTAGACATGCCAGAGATTTATTGGGAGAAATGCCTGTGACCGAGAAGGGAGTGGGAGACGCAGGGGAAGACTTCAGACCATACTGCAGGTCTGACATCTGTGAAAGAAGAGAGGGAAGGGAGGATTTGGTAGGAAATATACCAGACTGCAGCACAATTTAAGGAGGTCTCAGTGAGACCACTGAGGAGCTCCCAAGCAAACACTGCCCTTCAGCAGAGTCCTGCTTTGAGCAGGAATGGGGAAGTGTGGCCTCTGTGTGACCATGGTGGTGGATCTGAAGGTGTGGCTGCTGGGGCTGTCCCTCAGCTGTGTCCCCCACCGCAGTTTCTCTCAAGGGGAATCTGTACAGCACACCTGCACACTTGACATGCTTGGGCTTTCTCTTTTTCACCCTCCTCACACGATGTATTCCTTTGGAGGCTCCATCTGACAGCATATGGTGTTTTCCAGACCCTCTTCCTTGGCTGGCTTTAGATACCCATTTTTGCTCTCCTGGCCCTTTGAGACTGATGGAGGTTCTGTGCAGCTCCTCAGTCTTTCAGCCAGTATTTTCGGAGCAGAAAGAACCCCAAGGTGGTGAAAAGCAGTGCAAAACATTGAACTTTCCTCACTGGACTTCCTTCTCTTTGGGATCTTGTCCCTTTGAGTCCTCTTGCCTTGAAGACTTTCTCTGCCTTTACACGAATATTGCCTGTACTAGTCCAGCTTTTCTGGTTGTTGCTCATGGGTGGAAGAATTGATTCTGAAACAAGCTAGTTCACCATCGTTAGATTTAGAAATTTTTGTCTGTTTACATTTAATGTAATTAATTACATTTATTGTTTAATCTACTTTATTTTGAAGTTTCTGTTTTATTTTGAATTTCTTATATTTCTTTTCTCTTTTCAGATTAAATAAGATATTGCAATTCTTTGGTGGTTATCCTAGAAATTATAATATGCAAATTTATCAAAGTCTAATGCTAATTCCTATTTTATTCTCCTCTGAAACAATATAATGGTCTTAAGACATGTTACCTCTCATCTTCCCTGTACTTGCAAGTTACTTTCATGTTATATTGCAGTTCTCTTGGGGTTTTTGCTTGTTTTGTTTTTCCCTGAAAAGTCTTCATTTTGCTCTCGTTTTTTGGAGAGATTGTTGCTGGCTACAGATTCTATATTGATATTTACTTCCAACATATTGTAGGTACTATCCTGCTCTCTTTTGTCTTATATTTTTGCTATATGAATTCATATTTTGATTTTACTGGTTTTCTGAAGGCAAACTTTATATCTGCTGTTAAGATTTTCTCTGTATCTTTGTAATAAAGCCATTTTGTAATAATGTGTCTTGGTGAGAATTATTTTATTTTTCTTGTTTACAATTTATTGAGCTTCTTGTGTCTGTCGACAAGTGGCTATCATCAGCTTTAGAAAATTTTCAGCTAGTATTTCCTCACATATTATCTGTCTTTCAATGCTTCCTTCAGTTCTTCTGGGGATCAATTAAACAAGTGTTAGATGTTATTATTCTGTCCCCCATGGCTCCTAAATTCTGTCTTTTCCTCTTTTTTTTTTTTCCCCAAGTATTCCTCAGCTGCATTTAGATAATTTCTTCTAATATGTGTCTAATAATTTTCTTCTTAGCAGTTTGGGTTTTACATTTTGATTGTTAGAAATTCTTTAGGGTAGTGCACCAAAGTATACATGATTGCTTCTCATAGTTTTCTCTTTATCATGTTTAGGCTTTTTTTCTTCTTCAAATATAGTAAGCAGAGTTGTCTCGTAATCTGTGTCTGGTAATTCCACTTAGGAATTTTTGTAGGTCTGTTTCTCTTTCCTTTCTTTCTTTCTTTCTTTTTTTTTTTTTTTAACCCTGGTGGTTCTAGCTCAGAGGGGGTTTTTGTTTTGTTATTTGAGGTTTGTTGTTGTTTTCTTTGTATATTGGACTATTCTGCCTTTGTTGACCTTCAGAAATTATTACTGGGGATTTTTTGAGATCTAGAATATAGATTCGGATTTATATTTGGATATAAATTACGCATTCCCCTTTACTAGCTCGATTTGTTGTTTCCAGGCTATTATATTTTCAGCCTACAAATCTATGTGAAGTTTGGTCCATAGCCACTTCTTAGAGATTGGTTTCCTTCCCTTTTCCCCCTTTCTTTGCTTAACACCCAGATAGTCTTTAGGTCAGTAGGAGCATTATTTCGAGTTACCCTTATTATTAATGTGGGAGGATCTCCCGATAGATTTGTAACTACACAGGACTTGGGCTTTTCTTCTGCTTGCTGGGTGGAGAAACTCTTAAAATGGAAGGGGCTCATGTTCAGTAGCCTGGACATAGATTATATTATTGATATTAATAGTACTTTGAGATGGGGTTTTCTAGCAGTCAGGCTTACATGTATACGCACTGTGGTTCGGATATAAATTACGCATTCCCCTGTACTAGCTCAATTTGTTAGTACATCGATGGATACCTCATTATAAGATTTGCTACCCATATGTTTATCTTATTAAGATACCTTTATATTGTGTCAACATAGATAAAATAAAATTACCAAGCTATTTGTAGTTTGCTTTTATGGACAGTGTTTCCTAATATAAAAATGTGTAAGCTCATACACACACACACACATACATACATACACATATATACACATGCACACCCCCAACACACACAAAGATGGTAAGTGATTCTACATTTTGCTATTAGCGACTTACCTACAATATATTTATTTTATTCCTCTCCATTTGATAGGTGGGAAATTGGAAATGAGGGCCCCTAGATTCTCTTATGGTAAAATAGTCCATGGTCAAAACACAGGGGTACCCCAGAAATAAAGGACAATGATGGCAAGGATATGTGTACATTTTAAAACTGTGATGTATAGTTTTTTGAAAATATTGCAAGAACTGAAACCTTTGCTGGTCCGAGAGATGCTGAGGGCAAGAAAGTGGTAGTTATTCTCAACGTGCAGGGAAGCACACTTTGTACAAGATGAAATAAGTAGATTGTTCAATGCTTCTCTGTTAATTTCTCTCATTCTCTTCTGGAAAATCCCTACTGTTGTTTTGCAGACAGTTCATCTGAGTGATTATAAACAAGAGGAGACTTTCTGCCTCCTCCTCTACCTGGTCCTGGGAAGTAGTGGTTGCAACACAGATCCAATATGGGAAAATGCAGAAATAAGAGGGGCGATTATATCCCTTATAAAAAATTAGTCACTAGAGTATGTAAACTGAAGGTTTCCCCCACACGTAAACTGTTCACTGTCTTTATGAAAAGTGTTTTTATGTATTACTTTTAAGAACAAAGGTCATTAAGGAAGGAAACTATCTTTAATTGTTGAATTTTCAGTGCCTAGTAAGTACCTGGTAGGAGCTCAAATGTTGTTGAGTCAACACATTGAATAAAGGGAGGCTCCGCCACCTGAACTTGGCCCTGGTCCAAAATGGCTCTTCCCAAAGCTGCACAACTCTGCATGTTCATGTCTGTGCCTCTGCTGTCGAGGAAGAAAATGATTATCTCCTACCTGTCTTCCTTCCTTTCTTTCACCTTCCTCCCTTTTAACACAAAGCGTCAGACATATTTGAAATTTAGAGATCTTATTTCACGTAGCTGCTAAATGTGTAAGCTGGGGCAGTAGGAACAAAAATAGAGTAATCCTGGACTTTAGTAGGAATTTGGGAAACCTCTTCGGAAAGTACACTGGTCAGGTGGTCAAGTTAAATGAGAAGTTAGAAAAAAAATCCAACTTCACTTTTAAAGTTCCAGAAAACCATTTTCACAGTAATCTAAAGTGAAAGAAATTTGATTGGATTAAGTAGGCACTGTCAGAAATCCAATTTTTTGGAGTTGGTTTTAAGACTAAATGGCATGAAGTTACTTTGGCAGTCAAGAAAATAAATGCAATTTTAAAGAGTTTCTGGAAGTGTTCTAAAACCTTTAAGAAATATGAAATTTAGGGTCTCAGACAGTTTAATTAGAGATAGAGCTATAAAGGTGAAAAAGTCAAGGAAAGTACATGACCGGATTAGTAATGTTCTAGGCTGTCCTCTGGAAAAACTTGTCTACAGAAAATGTTGCAGAGGTGACCCTGTAATTAGGTGATTCGAGCTGTCTTTTCCCAGCTGCTGCATGACTTAAGAGCTTGATCACAGACACCATCTGGCTGCATAGTCCCATTTTTTTCTCCTCATTGCTCTCCACCTAGTCTACATTCAAAATACGTGATTCATAGACACAGTTATTAAGTTAATTGTGATAGTTCTGGTCCCTGCTTTCGAAGTCTAACATAATTTTCCAAACAGAAATATTTGCCTAGAAATGCTACGTACATTAAATCTAGAAATAATGTTTCCTGTTATTAATTCATTCACTTAGCAAATGTATGTTGAGTCACTGCCACAAGCAAGTCCCTAATCTCATTGCTGGGAAGGGAGCAGTAGGGCCTCTAACCTGGTTTTCTTCAGGTAGGTGTTCCCACGTCACTTGTTAGAGAGGACTTGCCTGACCATGTCAGGGCGTCTCTGTGGCTCAGTAGGTTAAGTAGGTCTGCCTTTGGCTCAGGTCGTGATCCCAGGGTCCTGGGATGGGACCCCATGTCGGGCTCCCTGTTTAGCAGAGAGCCTGCTTCTCCCTCTTCCTGCATGTGCTCCCTCTCTCTGAAATAAATAAATAAAATCTTTTTAAGAAAGAAAAAGAAAATAGTCTTATCTCCCTGCCTTTTGCTCTTTCCCCCTTCCCCCTTCCCCCCTTCCTATTCTGCTTATTATTCTCCCTGGTGCTTATCACCTCCTCTCCTACTGCTTATCGCTTGTTGAACATCTTCTTCCTCAGTTGGAATATAGAACAGGAACTTTATTTTATTGGCCTAAAACCCAGAACAGTTCCTGGCATGTGTACATTTAACAAACATCTCTGTAAGGTGAGGGCCCTGATTTCAAGAAGCCCCCACTCTGACGGAGGTGGAAAGTGTAGAAGAATCACATATGTGCAGCCAGACCACAGCACCAGGAATCCTCTCCGGAGCGCCTGGGAAGGGGTCTCTGGAATGTTCTTTGTGCTCTTGACAGATGATGAGGATTTCATCAAAAGGAAGGAGGGACACCTGGGTGGCTCAGTAGGTTAAGTGTCTGCCTTCGGCTTGGGTCATGATCCCAGCCAGGGTTCTGGGATCGAGTCCTGCATCCGGAATCTGGTTCTCCCTCTGCCTGCTACTCCTCCTGCTTGTGCTCTCTCTCTTTCTTTGTCAAGTGAGTAAATATAAATCTTTTTTTAAAAAAAAAGGAAAACCAGTGTTCTAGAATAGATTTCAGAGATATGGAAGTTATATTTGCCCAGACTTGCTGGTAGGGCTTGGGAATGGTTTTTCTGTCACCAACTCAGGATGTTTGTGAATTTATACTTAGGTTTTCTGGCAGGAGTGAATAGATAGATGGAGAGGCCGTTAACCGTGGGATTCTGGAGGAGAAACATATCCACCTCCTTCTCCTGGGGAGATGGGATTAGTTTGGGAGAAGTTGCATTTCAGATGCCTGTAGAATGTTCAGTACCTAGTTAAAAACTTGGATGTATTAGCTATGCTGTAGCTAAGTCCTGTTAGACATAAAGGAAACCATGCCCAGAGAGCATGAAAACACAGATTAAAGATAGGACCCTAGGGAAGGTAACATCTAAGAAGGTCAGAGAAAGAAGAATCAGAAAGGAAATCTGAGAATAAGATTTGGAAGGTATGGAGACAACCAGGAGGAGTTGATGACTTGCTAAGTGAGGGGCGATCATTTTGGGGGGGGGGTGACTTACCATTTGTCATAGAAATTTCACTTGGATTGGGACTAAAAAAGGGTAATGATAGAGCTAATTTGACCAGTAGCAAATTGGTTAAGTTACTGAGAATAACATCGGTACAGTGAGCAGAGGGGATCCGGAAACTAAGTGTCATTCGGTTGGAGCACACGTTAGAGCAGCGAAACCAGATGAGGATGGGAATGGGGTGGGTGGGAAGTTTCACGCTGGGAGGGGCTGCTTGCTAGTGTCTGACAGTCCCTCAACTTAGAAGTCAAGAAATGAGTGTATAGACTATTCTTCAAGAAGTGTGAAAAGGAAGGAAAGGAGAATAAGAAATGGTAGCTACGTGGAAGGACAGGGAGACGTTTTGCTGTTCTTTTAAGTTCGGGAAGCTTTGGTCTGTCTCTCAGAACAGGTATGTCTGTCCAGGGGAGAGAAGAACAGAGGTTGACTGAAGTTTTGCACATGAGAGGGGACTGGGAAGGAAACAGGGTCTTGAAGAAGGCTGGTAACAATCCTTACTTGAGGTAGAACAAGAGGAAGCAAGGATGGGCAGAGAGAGAGATACAGCCACTGAGGTACAGTGACGCGAGAGACAAGGCTATCCAGATAGTGTGAGGAAATCAAGGTGGCTTCAAGAAGATCATTAGAATTTGAAACAGAACCTTGAGAGAATGGGGATTAAAACATAAGCAAGAGACGTTAGTGAGCAGTATCAAGAACTTAGCCGAACTTGGGAACTGTAAATCAGTGGGTTAGAGGTTATGCAGTTTTATTCAACTGAGATACCAGGACAAGAAGAGGCACAGAGTAGGCATGTGGATGGAATTCTCCATAGTTGGAGGCTGGCAAACTGAATGCTTGGAAAGGTCGAGGGAGGAAAGAGGCTGAGGTTGCTGGTGGATCTTGTTGAAATACTGAGCTATGGGTGATCTCAGTAAGAAAGAAAGTGATTTCTGGAGGGAGACTGCTAGGCTTAAAGAATAGGGAGGCTAAAGGAGATGGAAGGTCTTGAGAGCAAGTTGAAATAGTTCAGGGGTCCAGCAACGGTAGGGTCAGAGACGGGAGGATGTTTGCTTGTGGTTAGGACACCGTAACAAACGTCCTGGGTTTGCAGAGGAGTTAAAATCCAGCACAACAGGAATGGCAGGGCTGTGAATCCAAACGTGAGACGTACTTTGTGAAATTCCTGAAACTTTAGAGGAAGAGAAAAAAAAAATGATGCTGCATAAGCTTCAAGTACTCCAGAAGGCACATCCCAGGACTGTTCTGTTCATTGCAGGATAATTGGACCCAGGCACATTTAGGAGCTCAGTAAATATTTGTTGAACGAATAACACTCTGCCAGTGTCTTTCTTGCCCGACTAGAGTATCATGCCAGAATATTTTGATTCATGTCTGACACCTAGTGGTATTTTACTCAAACTACTATTAAGTGGCCCCATTTCCCTTCTTTTTCAGGGAGACTACAGATCAGTTGCAGCACAGTAGCTTTGGTTCCTAAAACAAATTTCCAGCTTGGTTTTGGGCAGTTTTACCATTGACATTTTCCAAGGCTGTAATTTGAATAAGTCGGCAGTAAATATTTATTGATCATCTACTACGTGCCAGGTGCTGTTCTGTGTGCTGAAGTTTTTCATGGAGTGTACGTTCTCCTGCCTGTGTGACCTCACTGAATTTGAACATGTAGGCAGAGCATTCCACTGGGAATGGTTAACTTGATGGGAAACTTAATTTAGGGTTTTGTTGTGCTTTCACAAGTGAAGCCTTTCTAAATTTAATTCATAACTTTTGGTGCTGTCATTTCTACATCATGACCTGTTGCTTTTCATTAATGTTAAGTAGGCATTCAGGAAGAGGAAGATAGAAGGCAAGATTATGTTTGTTTATTCAGTTTATTCTTTTTTTTAACTCAAAATTTTATTTTATTTTATCTTATTAACATAGAATGTATTATTTCTTTCAGGGGCACAGGTCTGTGAATCATCAGGCTTACACAGTTCACAGCACTCACCATAGCACATACCCTCCCCTGTGTCCATCCCCTGGCCACCCTGTCCCCTCCCATGCCCCCAACAACCCTCAGTTTGTTTCCTGAGATGAAGAGTCTCTTATGGTTTGTCTCCCTCTCTGGTTTCATCTTGTTTCATTTTTTTCTTCTCTTCCCCTATGATCCTCTGCCTTGTTTCTTAAATTCCACAAAAAATGAAATCTTGCCATTTGCAGTGACGTGGATGAAACTAGACAGAGGGTATTATGCTGCACAAAATAAGTCAGTTAGAGAAAGACAGTTATCATATGATCTCACTGGTATGTGGAATGTCGGTTTATTCTCATCCGCTGTGGAGAAAACCACATACTATGGAGAACTATGGGAGTGTTCTGTTATCTTTCCTTAAGAAAGAGTGAAGTTCCTCTCTCTTGGTGATACATAGTGAAGTACCTGGAGTATTTACAGATGTCCCTGCTCTCTCTCTCTCAAATAAATAAATAAACCTTAAAAGGGGGGCTTGGTGTGCGTGGGCGGTGCAGTCAGTTAAGCATCAGGCCCAGATCTGATCTCCGGGTCATGAGATCAAGTCCCATGTCGGGCTCTACACACAGCATGGGATCTCTCTGAGTTTCTGTCTCTCTTTTCCTCTTCCACTTCCCCTCACCCCACACTCTCTCTCTCTAATAAACAGAGAAATGTTAAAGTATTTTGAATGAATTGACGTGATATCTGGGATTTGCTTTAAAACACTTTGTGGGGGGCACCTGGGTGGCTCAGTGGGTCAAGCCTCTGCCTTTGGCTCAGGTCATGATCTCAGGTCCTGGGATCGAGCCCCGCATTGGGCTCTCTGCTCAGCAGGGGCCCTGCTCCCCCGCCCCCTGCCTGCCTCTCTGCCTACTTGTGATATCTCTCTCTGTGTCTAATAAATAAATAAAGTCTTTAGGAAAAAAAAAAGAAAAGAAAAGAAAACACTTTAGGGGGAAAAAGTGAGGAGGAGTGAAACAAGATTGACAAAATTTGATTATTTAAGTTATCTTCATGGGGATTAATTCTGTTTTGTCTAATTTTGTGTATACCAGACATTTTCCATAATAAAAAGCAAGCAGAAATAATTAGCTGGGTGTGGGTTGAAAGAAAGTTTATCATGATTAAGTGAGAATATGATCTGCTTTTTAATATTTAACAGATTTTTTAAATTTCATTTTGTTCCATCTGATATTACTTAAAGACCAGGTTGAGTAGAGAATATGTGTTTGCTTCTAATAGACAGAATCTGACCGAGATCCAACATCCAACAGGCGGCATTCTACAATGTCCAGAGGCTTTTGGAATTTGGGGTTTGAAGCTCATAATTGTTGGAGCTGTAGATTAGAGGCTCGGGAGATGTAATTTTAAAGTGTTAGTCATCACGCAGGAAGTGAGAGCATCTTTATTAGGAATTTGGGAATACCTAGATTTAATAAACTGGCATATATTTATTTTTTTTTTTAATTAGACCTTCTGCCATAACCAAAGGAAATGGAGTACCCAATAATCTGCATAGCAGTCTTCTTAAATTGGACGCTGCTTCATAACGATATATATGGATTTTTGGTTGTTAGTGTGTCTCTGTTAAGCTCTTAGGATAATTTTGTACGCCCTCAGCAAATCAAACCCCCAAAATGAAGATTAGAAGTCTGTTTTCAACAATTAAAAAACAGTTATGAAATATTTCAGGCAAACAAAATATAGGGGAAAGTATGTCTTCCAAATACTTGCCACCTATCTTTATCATGTTAATATTTTACATCTTTTCCCCCCAGTCCTAACCCCCCACGTTCCCCCACACCTGAGACATAAATGATTATAAGTATGGATAAGGCCATTTTATACCACTCCTTTCCCAAAGTTAATCACTGGCCCGAGTTTGGTGTTTCTCTCTCCCCATTTATTTTCTGCCTTAAAAGATTCTTAATTCCTGGGGCGCCTGGGTGGCTCAGTGGGTTAAAGCCTTGGCCTTTGGCTCGGGTCATGATCTCAGGGTCCTGGGATCGAGCCCCACATCGGGCTCTCTGCTCAGCAGGGAACATGCTTCCCCCTCTCTCTCTGCCTCTCTGCCTACTTGTGGTCTCTGTCTGTCAAATAAATAAATAAAATCTTTTAAAAAAAAAAAAAGATTCTTAATTCCTAACTTTTGGTCAATAAATTCTTATTTGTGCCCTAATTTTTTCCCCCCTGTGGCAATCTGTTACCCATCAAAAAGAAGTTGAGGTCATTTTTCATTATTTAGATTTAACTTTGATATCGATTTCAATCTACATTGTGGTTTCACTTATATTTGGTCTGAAAACTAAACATCAATTTCAATAAGCTATTTAATTGATTTTCTTTAAATAATTAACGCTTGGAGCTTTAATGCTCTATTATGTGAAATATCACTTTAGTTTTCCACTTTTGTGAAGAGTGTCCTTCTTCCAAGGCTTATATAACTTTGATCTGAAGCACAGTTTAATTTCAGTGGTTTTCTCGTACATAGATTTTTTTTTTTAACAACGAAGAAATCAATTAAAAGAATACCTTAAAAAGTTAACTGTCATTATGAAAGAGAAGATTGGTTCCATTTTAAAAAAATTGTCCAGTAGCATCTTCAAGAGTTCAGAAGAATTTAAAAAGCTTTATCTCAGTGACAGCCATTATTTTCTGTTCCTTTGTTTTTGTTTAAAACATGGGATGGAATTTATTTATATAAGCTATCTATTTTTTCCACTCTGTTAAGAAATATTTTCCTCTTGTCCCCAGAACTGTAGGATTCTCTGACTTATACCTACCTATTTCTCTGTGGGTATTCATTATAGGGTCCTCTTTATAAGTGGCATATTTCAAAACTATCCCCTCCTCATTTTTTTTTTTTTAAAGATTTCATTTGTTAGAGAGAGAGAGAGAGCACAAGCACAAGTTCAAGGAGGGGCAAAAGGGAGAGGGAGAAGCAGGCCCCATGCCAGGGTGCAGGCCTGGATCCCAGGACCCTGGGATCGTGATCCAAGCCAAAGGCAGACGCTTAACTGATTGAGCCACCCCCTGCCCCGAAATTGTCACTTCTTAAAATAATCCATTTGCTTGAGTCTGTTTGCTTTTATTCTAAGTTTAGATTTTGAAATAATTTAAATATTGCAGATGATTTTTGGCATTAGTATTCTCTATAAAAAGAGGGTCATACAGATTTAAATAATTTTTCTTCACTGATAGCCTATCGGCCGTCTGGTTTTGATACCAGTTTCTTTGAAAACAGGTTATGTAATTCATACCAGAGTTACTGGAATTAGTTTAGTACAGTTTCTTACTTTTGTCCACCTTCTTCTCTTTAGAGCTCTTTAGTCTTGATTTATATTCCTCAATTTCCTCACATTATGACAGTTACATTTGTAGAGATAATCCTTCAACCAGTATTTGATTAAGCATTTGCAGAGTAACATGCACTGGGCCTCATTTATCCCTGATCCGTATGTAAACCTTCTAAAGGTTTATTATCAGACGAGCACAGTAATAATGCTTATTAAATACCTTCTTGTATTAGACATTATATAAGCATTTTAATGGATTATCTCTTTTAATCCTCACAACAACCTTGCCAGGTGGGACTGTATTACCATCATCCTCATTTTCCAGAGGAGTTAACTGGAACAAGTAATCATTTTTCTAAAATCACTCGGAGGTAAGGTTACAGATAAAATACAGGATGCCCAATTAAACTGAATTTCTGAGAGACAACTAATTTTTGCAACATTTGATAACCCTCCCTGGAAAATAAATGGCAAAGCTAGGATTTTAAACCATGTAATCTGTATAAAAGGCACAAGCTGTTAGTTACTGCATTATCCTGGATATTGATAGAAGTCACATCTCCCTGGATATTTATCCAGTATTTGGGTGGCAACTACTACCTACACGTTACTTATTTGTTTATTTGCTTTTCACACATTATTTTTCTCCCAGCTGATTTTATTTACCATAATGTAAAAGTATGTGCTCCCCCCCCATCAATTTCAAAGTAATATTCAACTTCAAGTAAATTCATATAAGCCATCTTGGTCTTCTTGTTTAAGTCTTTACTGATTGCATGTTAAGTAGCTTAAAATGGGATATTTTCTGTACATGGCCATTTTAGCTGCCATCATTTAACCATTTAGATTATTCAGATTGTTGTCTTTACTCCTTTTCTCAAATGTAGAAAGATTTATGTGTGTTTGCTAAAAAGACACATTTTCCTTTTCTTTTGACAAGGTCAAGGAAATGACACTTAAATAAGGTGTTAACAGTTATTTGTATTACGTCCTCTGTGTTCTTCTTTGAATCACTCCTAGGTGTTCTTAAAAAAATGAGATATTATAAAACACAGATGTAGAATTAAAAGAGACTTTTTATTAAGAATTGCCAGGGAAGTTATCTGGCCCTGCCAGATGATAATATAGGGAAGTAAGGAATCATTTTTCCTTGTGAATTACCACAGTTCAGGATCAGACTTTTTTAATTTTACCACATCCGGAAATTTATTGACTTAAAAAATTAAAGACAGAAGAGGTGGAATAACACAATCTTAAATTTTTTTTTTTAATTTTCAGTTCTGGTAGACTATATTAAAAAGAAGACACTTTTAAAAATTATCCTTTTTTTAAATTAAAAAATTTTTAATTGAAGTATAGCTAACAGAATATTGTATTAGTTTCAAGTGTATGGCATAGTGTTTTGACATTTCTATACATTACAAAATGCTCGCCATAATAAGTGTGGTCACCATCTGTCACCACATGAGTTATGACAATATTATTGACTACATTTTCTGTGCTGCATTTTTCCATCGCCATGATTTACTTTATTACTGGAAGGTTCTACCTCTTAATCCTCTTCACCCATTTCACCCATCCCCAAACTCCCTCCCCTCTGGCAACAACCAGTTTATCTCTGAATTCTATGTTTTTTTGTTTGTGTGTTGTTATTTGGATTCCACAAATAAATGAAACCATGTGGTATATGTCTTTCTCTGTGTGACTTACAAAGAGAAGACGCTCTTTTTTTTAAACTTTTTTATTTAAATTCAGTGCAGGTCACGTATACTGTGTTAGTTCCAGAGGTAGGATTTAGTGATTCTTCAGTTGCATAGAAGAGCCAGTACTCATTCCTTCAAGGGCCTCCTCAATGCCCTTCTACCAGTTACCCCATTCCTCCAGCCACCTCCCCTCCAACAACCCTTAGTTTGTTTCCTGTAGTTAAGAGTCTCTTATGGTTTGTCTCCCTCTCTGTTTTCATCTTATTTTATTTTTCCTTCCCTTCCCCTATGTTCATCTGTTCTGTTTCTTAAATTCCACATATGAGTGAAATCATATATTTGTCTTTCTCTGACTGACTTACTTTTATGCTTCGCATAATACTCTCTAGTACCTTCCGTGTCATTGCAAATGGCAAAATTTCATTCTTTTGATGGTTGAGTAAAAGATTCCATTGTATATATACACTACATCCTCTTTATCCACTCATCCATCAGTGGACATCTGAGTTCTTTCCATATTTTAGCTGTTGTGGCCTTTGCTGCTATAAACCTTGGAGTGCATGTGCCCTTTCAAATCACTATGTTTGTTTCTTTTGGGTAATACCTAGTAGTGCAATTGCTGGGTCTTTTGGTAGCTCTATTTTTAACTTTTTTGGGAACCTCCATGCTGTTTTCCAGACTGGCTGCACCAGCTTGCATTCCCACCAGCAGTGTAAGAGGGTTCTCCTTAAGAAAAGACACGCCTTAAAATTAATGAGCCAAGCATTTAACTCAAGACAGTCAAGGAATATGAAAATTAAAAAGAAGTAGTTAAGGGATACCAATTTTGTGTTGTCCAGAGGAATTGGATAATATCTAGGCAGGAATAGTAAGTCAGAGTTTAGAGAAAGTTCCGAGAGGAAAGTGACAACAAGAATCAAAATTATAATTCTCAGCAGATGTGATAGTTCTTGCTGAAAGATTGGCCCCTATTTTAATCTGTTCCACCTTCAAATGTTTTCACGTGTAGTGTATTGAAAGATTTGTCAATGGTACAGTGTCTCTGATTTTATAATGGCAATCATTGTGGAATTAATATTTCTTTTATAGAAATTAAAACAATTATTTTGGACTATGTCTATTTTGCATAAGTGAAATTTTCTATCAGAATTTTCAGAATTGACTGCATTGCCACCCAGCCAACTTCTAACTTTTTTTATAGACTTCATTAATGTAATTTACTTTTAATATTTTCAAATATAAGTACAGTATAATCATCTTCCAGACATAGTAGACAAAAGACATTAATGAGGAAAGTGTTTCTTCTCTTTTATTATATAAATCTATTATTATCTAAATCCATGGAAGCAATGACTTGATTCAACGAAACTTACTAAACCTTCAGATCTCTAGCTACGAAAAAAATAGATGATTTTCTTTAAATGCCAACTCTTGTAAATGTTGAGTTGGCTACAGAGAAACCTATCCTGATTACCAAAAGTAATTGCGTTTTAAGCAACTGATATTGAAAAGAAACTTTTTTCCATTCAGAGTAATTATAAGTGACTGTCTACTTCTATTCAGTAAAGCTTGACAAATAGAGTAAGTAGTTAAATTATTTTGACATAACTGGGAACCCCATGTTTGGATTCAGACCTGGGTTCAAATGCGACTCTGCCTTTTTCCTAAGTTACTTAGTCTGTCTCCTCCTACTTACAGTGTTAATCTTAGGATCCTGTTGCCCACCCTGAAGCTTGTTATGAGAATTAAACTAAATAACAAATGTATTCATTCATTGAATATTTATTGAATGCCTGTTCTGTGCTAGGCATCACTCTAGGTACTGTGGGTATCAGAGAACACGACAGAAATCCCTGCTCTTCATTTTAATGGGCAGGACAAACAACCAAAATGCAGGCAAATAAAAAGGCAATTTTAAGTAGTGAGTGATACATTCTATGAAAAAAAATAAATCCTGGCACATACAAGAAGTTTCTCCCAGCATTTCGTTATAATTTTCGAAGTACAGCAAAGTCCTTGTCCATCTTGGTTCAGCAATTAACATGTTACTCTCTTTGCTTTATCTATCTGTCCGTGTGTGTGTGGGGGGGGGGGTGTGTGTGTATCCGGGGGTCTCTTGGTTTATTTTTTTCCCTCCAACCATTTGAAAATTAAGTTGCAGGTATAATTATAATTATAGAAATATAATAATATAATACAGTAATATAATGATAACAATTAGTCCCTAATTTAACAAACATCTCTTAAGAATTAGGACATTCTTCTTTATAATAAGTAGGGATTTAATGAATATCAGTTCTCTTTTCCTCCAAAGCTTCATGGAGAAAGCAGTCATGGCTCTCTGTCATAGCTAATCCGAAATGACAAAAGGATTTGTAGTATTTTCATGTCATCCAAATATAGAAGGCCCTATAAAGTTTCTTTGGGAAGATATCTGATACATATTTACAGTTTTTTAAATTGGATAATAGATACTTTGCATGTGTGTTTTTATTACCTTACAAGTTTTTAATTCTTAAAGATTTAAAATAGGGCACTAGTTTTCATTTAAGCACCATGAAGAGTGGAAATGTACATTGACTGAGGAATTATAACTGACGTAATCAGTTACATACTGTGCTGAGTACTTTCACATGGTATCTTATTTAGTCTTCAGAGAAACTCAAGGATGTAAAAATATAGAATACTTATCTCTTAATATTATAGTAGAAAAAATAGTAGTAAAGTAAAAATGTTTACTTACTTGCACCTGGACTGTCAAGTGGGGAAGCAAGGATTTGGATCTGTATCTACTGGCTTCTGAAAACAAGCAATTTGGGGTGTCTGGAAGGCTCAGTTAAGCGTCCTCCTCTTGATCTCAGCTCAGATCTTGATGTCAGGGTCATCAGTTCAAGCCCTGTGTTGGGCTCCACACCCAGCATGAAGCCTTGTTAAACACACACACACACACACACACACCAAAAACTTAAGCAATTTCCACTATGTCCTGTTGCATTGTAAGTGATTGAGTTAGTCATTCGCTTCTTTAGAGGACTGCTTTCAGAGTAAATAGTTTGTAAAGTAAACAAGTATGCAAAAGAGTAAGTATGTAAAAGGAGTGACTGATGTGTATTCCTTTTTAAAGAAATTTCTTTGGAGCCACCTCTGTGATACACCATGTTTCTGCCTAGCATTGCAGTTTAATGAGTATTATTCTGTTACTCCCTATATATCTGCTTTCTCAGTCATGTTCTTTACGTCAGGGCTGTGGTTCAGTGGTTCCCAAACCCGAATGCTCTTCACAGTCACCTAAGTTTCTGATCCCGTAGAGCTCAGATGGAGTCCCTGAATCAGCATTTGTAACACATTCCCTGGTTATGTCATTGCTGCTGCTCTGGGGACCACACACTGAGAACCACTGTCTGCCTCTGCTCTTCTCCTACCGCAATCCTCATCTTGGTGCTTATCGCTTAGCTTAAATGCCCTCTCATCTGGGCATCCTTGACGTCTCATCCTTGACTTCTGTTTTACTGAAACTGTTGGTTGTTCTCACATGTCACTGTATGTAAGAATCACCTGGGAGACCTGTTGACAAAGTTGATTTCTTTTTTCTTTCCTTGTTTAAGATTTTATTTATTTATTTGACTGAGCGAGAGCAGGAACACAAGTAGGGGGAGTGGGAGAGGGAGAAGCAGGCATCCCGCAGAGCAGGGAGCCCCAGGACTCTGGGATCATCACCAGGGCCAAAGGCAGATGCTTAACGACTGAGCCACCCAGGCGCCGCAAAGCAGATTTCTGATTGAACCCCAAAAACTGATGTCTAGCAAGCGCATTCAGTGTTAATGCAGACGATCCGTGGACAGCAATTTGTGAAATATTGGCTTACAGAGTTGATTATTTGCTTGTCATTGCCATGACTGTATGTCGTATTTGGCTAGGACTGGTTTTTTTTTTTTTGCTGTAGTGCCGTATTTTGTTTGTATGTCTCTCTCCCACTAGAGTCCCCGAAGGGAAAGGGCTGTCTTAGTCACAATTATAACTTAGTGCTTAGCACAATACAGTGTTAACAAGCAACAGAGTGAGTACTGCCTGTGTAATCTAGCTATATGACCCTGGAGGACTTAATCTCTCCTAGCCTCAGTTTCCCCTTTTATGCAATAGTGGTAGTAACACTTACGTGCTATGGAAATTAGCTTTCAGGGTGTGTATAGTCTTTAGTGTAGTAAATTACATACATTATACACCCACTAAATGAACACCGTTACTATTTTGGTGGTGGTTGTGTTACAGAAGCAAAAAAATAATGTCTGAATGAATGAAAACACCTAAATTATGATTTTACCATCCAAATTCAGAAATATGTATTTAGCACTTCATTCAAAGTCTTTGCTTAATTGTCTAAAATACCATTTTATATTTTGGTATTTTAATGAAATAAAGTGAAGTAAAATCATGCTTTGGGCTTCTTCTTTCCCATAGGAAAACAAAGAAATCGCTTGGAACCAATGGATACCATATTTGTTAAACAGGTTAAAGAAGGAGGACCTGCCTTTGAAGCTGGATTATGTACAGGTGCTGATACTCTTCTTTAAACAATACTTTTAAATTTCTTTTCTACTTCATTTCGTCCTTCTTCCGTATTTCATTTTCCATATTTTTATCTCCTTCTGTATGTTTTTTTCCTGTGTCTTCACATCACTTATTACTGTTTTTGAGACCTAGTTAGCTATTTGTTTCTTGATACCCGAATGGGTGGGTTTGGACAGAAATAACTTAAGATAAATTATAAATTAGTAGCACTGTTGGTTACCACTTAGATAATGTACTCATGGAGGCCCTTTTAAAAGCACCTGTTTAACATACTTTGAATTTTGACTAGGATTACAAAATAGCAAAATCATGAAGATATTTATGGACATAACTGAAACAATCTTGGATCTCCCAAGTTCGCGAAGTGCCTTATCTGCTAGAGGTGAATTAATTGATTTGTACTATGGAGAGTGACTTAAGTCTCCAGTGCGAGGCAAGCCCTGCTTCTTCTGTAGGGTTCCCTGCCTGTGGTCTGGTAGCTAGTCAGCGATATGTGATTTTAATAAAACCTGAGCAGAGATTTAATACACACACTAAAATAGTTACTCTTTTGTTTTTGAACATTAAGTAATTTAAAGTGGGAATTAGTGAAAAACTATGTTTTACTGCCTCTTGCATAAAATGTAGTGTTTTCAGCTATAAATACTGTAAACAGCGGATGTCGTTGCTAAGATTTACTAGGATGTGTTAATTATCTCTTTTGTCGTGGTTCCAACCTCCGATCTCATTAACATGTATATAATTCCAATCTCGTTCCAATCCCATTAACATATATGTAATGTATATTAGCATCCATATGGGATTCCGTTACTTAACACATTATCATGTATATTCTAATCCTCACGAGATCAGGAAGATGTGGAGACACTGTGATAAGCACACAGAAGATACTTTTTATTTCTTTTTTCCAGTTTTTCCTTATCTTTTCTCTCTCAGTCTTTTCCTTTCTGCCCCCCTGAGTTCTTATTGGTAATCCAAATGCCCTTTTCTTTATTAAAATGAAGAACACGTTAATACACATAAAGTCAAAACCACGTGCATACCCATATTTCAGTTTTATAATATAGCACTATTTATAGCATATATAACATATATGCTATATATTTATATATGGATATTTATATACATATATATGCTATAATACATCGTATAGAAGTGACGGAATAGACAGAGGAATAACTAGGAGTTCTGCAACTCAGAAAACAAATGATAGGGGCATAAAGAGTATACCCATGGTCACTTAGTGATACCTTTTAAAGTTTCTAAATTCATCATTGACAAGGGCTCTTAAGACATAAGCTATATTTCATCAGAAGCTGAATATATTAAAATTTAGATTCATGTTTGTGAAAGACATTTTAAAAAACAGCGAGCAAGAACATATAGAAAATAAGTACATTATTCAAGGAATATTTCAAAAGTAGTCAGAAATGACCTTTAAGGAATTCCTGATATGTTTTTTTACTCCTCTTTGAAGGTGATCGAATTATAAAAGTCAATGGAGAAAGTGTGATTGGAAAGACCTATTCCCAAGTAATTGCTTTAATTCAGAACAGGTAAGATTCTCAAAATATGATTTATTTTGGCCAAAAATGGATATTTATAAATCAGTGGAGCAAGCTGATTCAGTATAGTCTTGTCTATATCCTACAATGGGATGGGGAGCAGTGGGACTTTCCCAAGTGGGTCAACCATTTGAGAATTGTCAAGGACAAGGACCTGGTTATAGCTTACTTGGTGCTTTGCTTCAGCAAATCTCTCAGATTTGTGATTAAAGTCCTTTAGAATCCAAAAGCAACATGTTTTAGATTTACCGTAAATTCCTCACTTTTGCTTGAAATGACAATTAAATTTATAATTTGTTATAATAAAAGTATAAATAAATGCACATATATTTTATTTTAAAACCTCTTACTCAGATATCTTTATTGATATCTTATTGAGTAATACTCTTACTATTGAATAATACTCTTATTGAGTAGTATTCTTGGCTCAAATTTATTCATTTGTTTTAACAAAGACAGCAAGAAATTCTCTTTGAATTCATCTGTCTGCCTATGTGCTACAGAATGATTGCATTTTTGAGCTCTCAAAGCAAATAAATATGTACAGAGTAACTGGGAGACCTTAAAGATAATTTAGTCCTACTTTCTTTTTACCACACACCGAGAAAATTTTTCTTAGTTATAAATAAATAAATTGAAAGCCAAAGTGGTTACCATGTTGAATTCCTGTCAAGAACAGGCCTTGACTGGGGTCCCATTGCCTGGATCATCCCATTGTAATTAAATTCAAGTTCATTATTTTCTGAAGACTTATGAAGTTTTTATAATGATGTCTAAAACAGTTCATGCTATAGTCTAAGTTATTTACATGAATGACCTAATGCATTGTCATTTTTATAATTAGATGATGTGATTGTGATTTATGGCTCTCTTGAGTATTCTTACTGTTTTAATATATAATGAAATTTTTAGAGAAAGCAAATCTTAAATCTTCCCTCTAATGTTGGATTCTAGGTGTTCCTGACAATGATCCCTATTTGATCTTAAGTACTGAAGAAAACAGGGGCCTAGTGAAGAATTTAAAGTCACCCCAGAGGCAGTGGGGAGATCACCCAATTTTTTTTCCCCTTAAAATAATTTAGATCATCATAGATACACTGATATGTTTTATCAACCTGTAATTTAAGGATTTTTTTAGTGTATTTGTTAAACATCTTTTCTTGAAAAATAATATTTTCCCAAAGTAACCATAACTTAATC
Organism: Neogale vison; assembly: GCF_020171115.1. Taxonomy (NCBI): domain Eukaryota; kingdom Metazoa; phylum Chordata; class Mammalia; order Carnivora; family Mustelidae; genus Neogale; species Neogale vison. The sequence goes on along the minus strand of NC_058102.1, from coordinate 131,502,736 downwards.
TTCGTTTTCCTCAAAATCCACATTAATTTTTTTGTTACTGGTGCAGTTTATCTTTTGGAATAATAACACTTTGGAATGACAGTCTTGTTTTTTTCAGCTGATGAAGCAATTGGAAAAATAGAGAAACACTATTTTTTCATCATCTTATTTTCTTTTAAACAATTGTGTTCCTTTTGTCTACAGTTGGTAGCAAATGGATAATGCAGCAGAAAGCCATTGAGATTCTGCAGGGTATTAATGTAAAATGTATCCTTGTAGAAGAATTTAACTAAACATCAGTATGTATTTTGTACCAACTCCAAATATTGAAATACAAGTACCTACATATTTAATTATTTATTATTATTTATTGTATATTTAGTATTATTTATTTGAACCTGTGGTTCTTATGGTTTACTATTCTGAGCATTTATGAACCTGATAAGGGTTCAAATCTAACAAAAAATGACACTAGTAAAATTATTAGGTTTTGTTTTCTTTTTTGTTGTTTGGTTGTTTCTTAATCTCTTGATTGTATTGGGGGAAGAAAAAGCTAATTGTTAGAGTTAGATACTGACTCACTTAACAGGGATAGTCCACTCTCCTTGCGTTTTCCAAATGTAATACCAGATCAAGACTGGTATAATTTACCCCTTTGTACTTTTTTAAACCTCGAGAAACTTCTCTGTCATTTTTAACTGGACAGTTTATAGTACCAAAAGAAAGTGAGAATGTGAGCTGTTTCTGTAAAGACTCTAAAATTACGTCAGAGAAGAAATCAAATAGTTGAGATGCTGTACAGTTTTTTTAAATGAGTCATTTTGATAGTTTTGGTGGTAAACTCCAGTTCCCTTCACTTGTGAGGCCAAGAGGGACTATTTTAAAATTTAGATATTTAATATTACTTGAAATGTTAAATTTGAGGATTCTTTTGTTATTTCCATGTGAATGTATTTTTAACTTTATAAATAGTGAAAATATGTGGTAAAAATTTACAGCTTTTTCTGTGACTTGAATTAAAATAGTAAATAAATATATACTGAGGAGTTTTATTCCAGGAGTATAAGTAATATACTTCATGTTCCTAAATTAGAAACATGTTATAAAGAAGACTTGCCTACTTAAGAATAGTTCAAACTTATGTCAGGATGTGTTCTTTTCATTCATAGTTAGCTTTATATATGAAAGTGACTTCTTTTTATTTTAATGATTTGGGCTTGAAAAATAAAGGCTAAAAAAAAATTAAATTCATAAGCAAGTTTAAAAAATCTTTCTGAGCAAATCATCTTTTTTTATGTCTTTTTGATACACTTTCACGTCCCCTAAAATAATTTTTATGTTCAATTTCAGTGATACAACATTAGAACTTAGTGTTATGCCAAAAGATGAAGACATTCTCCAAGTGGTAAGTTTTATTTACTCAAATATGCATTGTTCTATAGTCTCAAATGTTAATAAAGATCCTTTAAAGATGGAGGGGGACTGAATATAAGATTCTGGAGGGGGGAAACCCCTCCAGTTCATTTAGCAGAGTCTGGGATTCTCGACATTTTACCAAAAGACAAATGAACAAACAAAGAACTATTGACAGTTTTTACAATTAAGTGACATAAGAATGTTTTATGTGTTTGACAGTGAGTTTCTGTTGTTGCCGTTTGGAATGAGATTCCTAATGAGTTTGCCCCAATGTCGCATCCTAGGTAGTCATTTGAGCAGAAGCCAAAGCTCAGGGTACAAGTGTATATCCCCAGGAATTAGAATCTTTTTTTTCTTATGAGAATAGAAATTTTATGAAAGCCATTTCTTAATTTTTCAATATGTATGACTGTAAATTAACTCACCAAGCAGTTTTGGAACAGTATCAGTTCATTCTATCAGAAGTAAGGTTCACAGTGAACGAGTCTGTACCAGTGTGTCAGGGTCTTCAAGAGAAAATTAAACTATACGGAAGATTTTAACATTTTAGCCTAAATTTTTTCCTCATTTTTAGAAAGAAAATGAACAGAATCCTTGACTCCTTTGTTGAGCTTAAATATTGCTGAAAGTAAAAAGAAAGTAACATACATAGAAATTGCATTCAAGAAAATAATACTTTTCTTCAGTTGCCTTTTGTTCAGTAGAATAAAACAGCATGAGCAAAACCTTTGAAATAACACATGAAAGCTGACCACTCGAACTAAGAAATGGCAGTGGCCACTGAAATTTGTGTTTTTAAAATTTTTTTTAGCAAATAATTTTTTTTTAATTCAAGTACAACAGGGAACTCAAGGAATCTTTGTGGTAGGAATGGAAACGGTAGTCTTCTTTTTTTTTTTTTTTTTTTTTTGTAAGCCATTAGTTTGACTTTAGTTCAACATGAGTTCTAAGTAATCTTCTGCAAACATTTTTTTCACAGAAATATCATTAAAGCTGATCCTGATGATTCAGTGTATTGATGCAAAATGTAATTAACTGAAATCCATGGAGATCTGCTTTGTGTTTTCAAAGCATGTGGATTTTATTTAGGAATGGCTTTTTAGGGCTAATGGACCATCAGGGGAGGGCTGATTTTAGGGCTAATGAATTATGGCATTGGGGAGTCTCAAGAAGGTGCAACTGACGGGGGGTGTTTTCCTGGGCATAGAGAACCTGCCCTGATAATTCAGCAGAATAGAGAGCCGCAGACATAACCACTGAAGGCAGCGGGAGTCACCAGATTAGAAATAGATGAGGGAATCAACTCTGGTGTTCCTCCTACACAAAGGACTAGGAGAGGAGGCACAGGTGTGGGGAGGCTTTACCTTGAATCCTCGTTGGCAATCCAATGACTCAAAGGCAGAATGCGCTTCCAAAACAGGACTGTTTGCTCATCTTCACTGGACTCTTGCCTTGCCGAGGTGAAGGCACCGGTGGGATGCTGTTTACCACAGTGCTCATTTCACAGCACGGCTGGCACTGTCCTGAGCTCCTAGGGCAGGAATCGAGCCCAGAACTGCCATCGCAGCCTGCTGTGTGGTCGATGAAGAGCAGCGGCCCTGAAAGGAAGCGTTGTCTAATTTCGTGATCAGTGGGAGAGAAGGTTAATTCGTCTGTTGTGTTATGTTTTAGTTAAGATATATTTATTTCAAACAAAGGCAAAATACAAAGTGTTGCAAACACAGGAAAAAATTGGCTCGCTTGAGTGGCACAGACACACATCTTCTGAGTTCATTAGTAAAGGGGTCTAGTAAAATTGTGACAACATTTGTTTTTCAAACATGTTATTTGAATTATTTTAAATCTTTAGAGATTACAAGCATATGCTCTCAATGATACAAGAAAACCTCGCATTTAACCCCAGCCTTCATTCATATTTGAATGCACTGTAATTCACAAGACTATCAAAGGAGTGTATGTAATTAATGCCTACTACACATTGTTCCTAAAGGACAATAGGACTTGGCAACTTCTTTTTGGCATCAGTGGTTTTAGCTGGGACATTTATGAGGGTCATTTTTTTAAGGCTATTATACAAGACAAAGAGAGTCTGGGATTTCAAAAACCATATGCAGAAATTCTTCCCTTTAACAGATTCTAGGGTTAAGATGTTCTGTAAGGGCCTTCAGTACTTATGTTGGTCTGTTACCCATTGGATACGCTTTTAAAGACATGTACTGTGAGGTTGAATATTCATCGTAAAGAAAAAGTAAACACAAACATTTTTCCGGCCGTTGTGAACGTGGTTTACTCGAGCGGAGGCTTCTTGTAGTTTGTATGTGTCAGTCTGGGCAATGGCGGGACCGTGTGTCGGGGACTTTTCTTTCCCTGAAATGGAACCAGACAGTTCTAGAAGTGCTCAGTTCCTCTTTGAGAGGTGGCTTGGAGAATTGAATTTGGTTTAAAGTTTGACTTGTGTAAGGATAAGTATATAATAATAAATTTCTACTTACAGATAATTGTGATATAATATTGAAAAACATGAAATAAAATTAAGAAATTCATTCTGGTACCACACTAGTGCTGGTAATAATGTTCCTGTTCTTGGTAGCCTCATTTGCTAAATCAACATATATTTTCTAGATTAACAGTGTGAGCAATATATTACGTTCATTTTTAGTCATTTTTGTATTTTACAACAATATTTTAGAATCTGATATCTTAGTTTCATGTTTTTAAGGTATTACTACAAAATAAAAAACACTTTCTGTTCCATTTTCAAGGAAACAGAATGGTTTCCTCACCCTTTTGAATGTTGACTGTGCATGAATGAAGTAGCCACCACCTTGGGGCGCCTGGGCGGCTCAAGGGGTTAAGCGTCTGCCTTCAGCTTAACCCTCATGATCTCAGAATCCTGGGATCCAACCCCACATTGGGCTCCCTGCTCAGCAGGGAGTCTGCTGCGCCCTCTTCCCCTCCCTACCGCCCCCCCCCCCGTTTTCTCTCTCTCTCTCTCTCCCTGAAATAAATAAATTAAAAAAAAAAAAATAGCCACCACCCATCAAGTCACCTAAATAGTGATATTGACTAAAGAAAACCCTTCCTCGAATGGGCTTACGGGAGAACTGAGAGCTGGCCATTCTTTTCAGTGAACCCATCACAACGTTATTGTTAAGCAACTGACTCAATGGACTCAAAGCTGAGTTTTCAGCCGATCGGCTCTGATAGCTGTAGAGATTCTTGGGTGTGTCTAGTGTTTGGCCGGGGCACCCTGAGCCTGCTTTGTGCTGTTCTGTGTCAGACACAGCAAGGCTAAACAGCTTCTCTGGGATGACAGAAAGAAAGCAGTGGCACCAGGATGTGACCTGAGGCGGGTCCTAGACTAAAGCCTGTGACTTTCAGCTGGACCACAGTCCTTGTTGCCATTGGGTCCAGGTGAGGACTTAGGTGGCTTAGCACAGTCACCGTGTTAGTAGGTGCCGAGCTCTTGTTCTAACTCATCTCTGGACCCTCAGTCCAGTGCTCTGCCACTCTGTAAATACATCATATAAATTGGAAAATGTAATTTAATTAAAGTTTTTCTTAAGATTTATTAGAATTACTTTCAAAATAATTATTATGTGTATATATTATATATAATATATATAACATTAAGTTCCATAATCAATATATATTGCATTTAAAATTAGGTAACCATTTGTCAAGTGTGCATGAAGGTGGTCCTGCCTTGAGTAGGGAAGCAAGAGTAGGAGTTCTGGAGGTTTCTTTCATATTTTGCAAGTTTGTGTTTGCTTTGTTTGTTTTAAAATCAGTTTTTAAATAATTATAAGAATAGTTATGAGCTTGATAGAAAAGTTACAAATAATTTAGAAACTTATATAGTAGGCACACTCTCCCCCTTTTCCCACACCCCACGGTGGCATGTTTGGCATGTATTTTATTAGGCAGACAGACATGTAATTATTTTTTATTTTATCGTAAGTAAAAATGGTATTAAATTAATAGGTCAGCCTGTTGAAGGTGAAATGGTAGGGAGGAATTTCAATCTTACCAACTTAGTTACTCTGCAGGGGTTTTTTTGTGGGGTTTTTTTTTTCTGTTTGTTTTTACCATTTATTTGACAATAATTATGCAATAATAATAGTATTATAATAGTAACAGGCATGATAATAGTGATTTTGATGCAACTCCACCAAAACCGAGCTTGAAGATTATTTTGGGACTAAGTTACTGTTAGATAACTGTACAAAGAATCAAGATCCAGACTGTTAATACTAAATTTTATTTAATATGCTCTTTACAATTTTTACTGCAAATGCAGAATTCTTTTTTTGCTTTTGAGAGAGAGAGAAAGGAGTAACCCAGGCCGGGGGCAGAGGGAGAGAATTTTTTTTTTTTTTTAAGATTTTATTTATTCATTTGACAGACAAAGATCACAAGTAGGCAGACAGGCAGGCAGAGAGACAGAGGAGGAAGTGGGCTCCCTGCTGAGCAGAAAGCCCAATGCGGGGGGGTTTGATCCCAGCATCCTGAGATCATGACCTCAGCCAAAGGCAGAGACTTTAACCAACTGAGCCACCCAGGCGCCGCCAGAGGGAGAGAATTTTAAGCAGGCTCCATGCCCAGACCACCCAGGACTGACCCATAGTCAGACTAATTTTTTTTTTTAATATTTTATTTATTTATTTGAGAGAGAGACAGTGAGAGAGAGCATGAGCGAGGGGAAGGTCAGAGGGAGAAGCAGACTCCCCATGATGCTGGGAGCGCGATGCGGGACTCGATCGCGGGACTCCAGGACCATGACCTGAGCCGAAGGCAGTCGTCCAACCAACTGAGCCACCCAGGCGTCCCCAGACTAATTTTTTTTAAAAGATTTTTTTTCTTGAGAGAGAGAGAGAGAGAGCAAGAGCAGGGGCAGGGGTAGGGACAGAGGGAAAGAGAGAGTCTTAAGCAGACTCTGCACTGAGTGCAGCTGAGGGCTCGATCTCATGACCCCAGCCGAAACCAAGGGTCCGTCCCCCAACTGACTGCGCCACCCACGTGCCCTGAGAATGAGGAACTTTTAAACAGATAAACAGGCTGTTTTTTACTGCTCATGAACTGTGAGAATAAGGAAATTCAGTCAAGCTCTTGAATGAATTCATGTTTTATTCATCTCAATTATATCTGCTTACGTTAGACAGAATACTGTCTGCGTAGAATATTCTATTTAGTTAGTCTGCTGTTAATGCATGGTCCCTGTGTGTGTATGTGAGGACCCACTTGGCATAACTTTACTCAGAAATGAGTAATCCGAAATGAGGACCCACAAACATGGGCGATTTAGTATTTAGAGCTGATATATAGGAATCTTAGAGATGTTCGAAATATGCCAGATATCTTTTCAGGTTTTTCGTTGTTCCTGTCATATACCTTCCTTATCCCCAAATTTGAATAAAGGCGGTATCTCTAAATTATTAGTTCTAAAACAGTACTTCCCAGCAGAAATTTCTAGTTGTATGAAAACCCCTGAGAAAAAAAATGGGTTCTGTGGCCGAATAAGCTTGTCATTTCCCTTTGAGTCTAACAACGTACATGAATGCGGGAGAGGTTTTGAGGAGTCGGGAAGCCTGCCAGTCCGTCCTTCGCTACATCATGGAGCAGAGAGAGCGTGCTCTCCTCCTCCTCCTCCTCCTCCCCCTCCCCCTCCTCCTCCTCCTCCTCCTCCTCCTCCTCCTCCTCCCCCTCCCTTCCGGGTGATGCGTAATAAAATTACACAAACACACTGTGGGAAACACTGTCCCAGAGTGTTCACTCACCCAGACACAATCTCCCTGGCGTGGAAAAGTCTTGGTGTGAATACAATCAGCATCAAAAAGACAGTGGCATATAACCCAAAATGTGGATTTTGACTATATTCATGCCTTAAAGATATCACAGCACGCATGCTTTCTTGAATCTACTCATTCAGCTTTTCCACGCATCCTGGCTTCTCTGATATTCCCTATCAATTTTAAAGAATTCCTCTGGAAGTAGTATTTTTATGTCCACCCAGTCATCATTTTCTTAAGCCAGTAACCCAGGGCAGAAGGTACAGGAAAAGATCTGAATTTCTGAGTGAAACGTCCTTAACGCAACAGTCATCCTTTCTCTCCCGATCCTCGTGTCCGGACAGCCGCGGTCGCTGACAGCTTGTGGTGGTGCTCCGATGTGCAGGGGAAGGAGGAGGTTGTACTATTTTAAATGCATGATAGAGCATTCGTTTCGTCATCTGGAAGCAGAGCTGGAAGAAGCTCAGGGGAGATGAGAGGCATCAATGTTGCTCTCGTGGAAGGGAAGCTTCGGGGCGCATCACCGCACAGCGGTGCCGAGGGAAGGAAATAGCCGTTAGGAAAGCCTGTCACCACACGTATTTTGCTTTCAGAAACGGTAGACAGCCCAAATAAGAACCAGATAAAAGCTCGAGAAAAAGATGCTCAGAAGGATACTGAAGTTACTCTTTATGCTCCACTGCCCTTTACTTCTCTTGGTACCTTCCAGAGTAATCAGTATAGATGTATTTTTAGCTTGCTGTTTACAGCATCAATATGACAACATGATTCTGTCTTTATATCAGTAAGCAGCTTCTACTATGTTTTCCTATTTTCTGCTAGCTACAGTTTACAAAGGATGTCACAGCTCTGGTAAGAAATGCACAGAAGCCATTTCCTTGCTTTTTTTTTTTTTAAGTTACGTTCTATAGAGATTTGTAATAAGCCAACCTATTAAAACTGTCAGTTTGCTTAGAGAAACCCTCCATAGTATGATGTTAATCTTACTAATTGTGGACTGTGTTTGTGATATCTGATTTTCTTTATTTTTTTTTTGTTTTTATGTTTGATTTCTTTTGAATCCTGTGCATAACTGGTGTTAAAACATAATAACATCTACCTATATGTGGATTTTTTTTTTTTTTTTTTTTTGAGTATCTCACCCTCTCTCTTTCCCCGGGACTTTGCTGTTGTGTGTGTGGCTGCACTTGAGCTTTGCAAGCTTAGATGTCTAACGCAAAGACAGGATATGATGATGGATGTGAATTAAGCTTGTTTTGATTAGGGGAGGATATGTAACATGATACTACACCTCAGTGTCTCAGATGCTGACCTAGTCCTCAGTTACTATCAATTAGTTCTGTTTTATTGTGTGTCTGTCTTTAATTTCAGTTATTTTCAAGTTTTGAAATACCTTGCTAGATAGTTTTATAAATAATAGATAGAACAGAATTTGAGCTGCATGCCTGCCTGTTAGTAATAGAGAAATGCCTCCTCCCAGTAAGTAAAAGAGACCAAATAAATGTGTGCACTATAATTTTGCATTAGCTTAAAATAAAAAATAAAAATTATATACAGAAAGATGAATTACGTTTTTTCATAATTTCGTGCCTTTACTTTTCATGCTCAATTTAAACATGCATGTTTTCTCTTATTTTTAAATATTCAAATTTTTGAAATATTTGAATATTTTAAATATTCAAATATGGCTTAGGACTTAATTTATCAAAATGGCTTATTTTTAAGGAAACTCGGTAATCATTCATTGACAAGACACTGCTCAGTATGTCACATTTAACTTGTGCTTACAGTAAAAATATATTTGGTTAACGTTTTTAATACCTTCACCCTCACTCTGGCAAAAGATCAAAATGTTCTTTTGCTGAGATTTATCAGGCAGCCATTTAACCTGTCAAATGCTGGAAGATCATAAAATTTGAATGGGGAAGATTTTAGAAGCCAAAGCTATCTCTAATTGGCTGGAGGGATAAAACTGGTGTGTCTCCATCTTTTGAGAAAACAGGCAGTTGTAATTAATATCGTTGCAAATTCTCCAGTTTGATTTCGGAAAGGCTAGCCCTTTTCTGAATGTGTAGCGCATCCTTACGTTGTGTTTGCATGCTTGCTTTAGCGAATGCCACTTAGGAATAAGGTACGGCACCATAAACCAAAATGGTCCATTGCAAGAATGGAAATTGTTGTTCTTCTTGTGAATCCTAAATGACACTTTTTTCTCCTTTGCACGTAGGCGTATTCTCAAGATGCCTACCTGAAAGGCAATGAAGCCTACAGTGGCAATGCCCGCAATATCCCCGAACCTCCACCTATTTGCTACCCCTGGCTACCATCTGCCCCCTCAGCCATGGCACAGCCAGTGGAAGTATCTCCTCCAGATCCATCATCGAGCAAACAGCAAACCAGTACCCCAGTCCTGACGCAACCCAGCAGGGCCTACAGAATGGAAATACAAGTGCCTCCGTCTCCCACAGATGTCGCAAAGTCGAACACAGCAGTGTGTGTTTGCAATGAAAGTGTAAGGACTGTTATTGTACCTTCTGAGAAGGTTGTAGATTTGTTAACTAATAGAAACAACCATACAGTTCCTGCACATAGAACTGAAGAGGTGAGGTATGGCATGAGCGAGCAGACCTCGTTGAAAACAGTGTCCAGAACCACTTCCCCATCCTCAGCGATTCCCACCGCCCATCTCCTTCATCAGACTGCAGGCTCCAGATCATTGGAACCTTCGGGAATTTTACTTAAATCTGGCAATTACAGTGGACATTCGGAGGGAATCTCCAGCAGTAGACCTCAGGCTGTGGATTCGCCTTCCGTGTCTGTTAATCACTATTCTCCGAATTCCCATCAACACATAGACTGGAAAAACTATAAAACCTACAAAGAGTATATTGATAACAGACGATCGCACATAGGTTGTCGGACAATTCAAGAAAGACTAGATAGTTTAAGAGCAGCATCTCAGAGCACAGCAGATTATAACCAGGTGGTACCGAACCGCACTGCTTTGCAGGTACGACGTCGAAGCACCTCCCACGATCGAGGGCCCCAGTCTGTTCAGATCCGGCAGCGCAGTGTGTCCCAGGAGAGGCTGGAGGACTCTATGTTAGTGACGTATTGTCCACGAAGTGCATCTCAAGGAGCCCTGACCTCTCCATCTGTTAGTTTTAGCAATCATAGAACTCGTTCCTGGGATTATATCGAGGGACAGGGTGAAACCTTAGAAAACGTCAATTCGGAGAGTCAAACGCCCGATTCAAATGGAGAACGAAAGCAGACCTACAAGTGGAGTGGATTTACTGAACAAGATGATAGACGAGGGATTTATGAAAGACCCAGGCAGCAAGAAATTCACAAGCCTTTTCGAGGTTCGAATTTTACCGTGGCTGCAAGCGTTGTGAATTCCGATAACAGGCGAATGCCTGGCAGGGGAGTGGGATCTGTGTCTCAGTTTAAAAAAGTGCCACCAGATCTAAAACCACTGCAGTCCAACAGAAACTTTCCAACCACTTGTGGAATGTCACTGCCTCGAGGCGTTTCGCAAGACAGGTCACCTCTTGTGAAAGTCCGAAGTAATTCTCTGAAAGCGCCTTCTACGCATGTCACAAAACCATCATTTAACCAGAACTCATTTGTTTCTGTCAAAGACCAAAGACCAGTAAATCACTTGCATCAAAACAGTCTGTTGAATCAGCAGACATGGCCGAGGACCGAAAGTGCCCCCGATCACCAGGTGGAGCCCGGGAAACCCCCCTCTCTATCTGGAGCTGCCGTTGCGCCTGCCCCTCAGACCACGGAGAACTCGGGCGCCTTGGATTTAGAATTATCTGTCACTCAGAGAAGTCAGGACTTAACTCTCCGAGAGGCTGACATTCAGGAGTCAGATACTTTAGATAGTAGAGAAACTGTCGTCCTCAGAGAGAAACCTCCATCCGGTCGCCAGACACCACAGCCTTTAAGGCATCAGTCCTACATCCTGGCGGTGAATGACCAGGACACCGGGTCGGACACCACCTGCTGGCTGCCCAACGACGCGCGCCGCGAGGTCCATATAAAGCGGATGGAGGAGAGGAAGGCCTCGAGTACCAGCCCACCGGGGGATTCCTTGGCTTCCATCCCGTTCATAGGTGAGCTCATGGGTAGTCCGTGGCTACTGTGTCAGATACGTTACACATCTTTCCAGAAAGGTGGTCTTTCTAGTGCAACAGACACAAAAATTTTACGGTGATTTTTAAAACATTTGTCCTGAGTTTCCTGAACAGTGCTAAAGCTAGAGCCATAGCTTTTTACCCTCAAAAATGATGTCAGGTGGCAGTTTTCCTTTTTTATTTTAACATTATCTACTCAATACTTTACTTTCTTTCTTTCCTTCCTTTCTTTCTTTCTTTCTTTCTTTCTTTCTTTTTTTTTTTTTAATGAAACAGACTTCCACTGTCTGGGCCAAGGGACCCAGCAAACCAAATGGTACCTAGTTGATGATCCTTCTGAATCAAAAGCCAAGTTGAATGGTTTTAATAATTAGTAATCAGTTTTTATTTAAACTGTGCTTTTGACTTTCTTATTTCCTATTTCTTTGGGCTGAATGAATAGACCTCTTCGTTGTCAAGGTACTTTGTTTTGGAGTAAATCTTGGGATAGAATTGGAAAAAATAACTCGAATTACAACATGTGTCCCAGTGTAGAGGGCTAGTATGTCCCCCTAGGTTTGCGGCTGCTCCCACACACCCCAGGTGTACTCTCCACAATGCAGCCAGTGTGGTGTTTTAAAGACGGAAAAATCAGATCATGCCACTGCTCTGACCAGACCCTCTGTTTACTTTCCCCATCACCCAGGGTACAATTCCAAATCCCGCTGTGGCCTGCAGGGCCCTCTGTGGTATGTGCCCCCCACCACCACTCCGCCTCTACGAGCCCGTCTCCCGTCTTCGGCTGCCCCAGCCTCCTTGCACTTGTGGGACCACGCCAGGCATGCCTCGGGGCCCTGGCACTGCCACTTCCCAGCCCCGGGACACATTTCGTCGAGAGTCACAAGACTCTCTCCCTCTCTGCACTGGGGTCTGAGCTCGAGTTTGACCTTATCAAAGCGGCTATTCCTCACCAGTCTGTCTGCAGTAGGTACCCCCCCTACACACACGTACACAGCACCTGACATCCTCTGTCCCCGTCTGCCACTTTATTTATCTTCGGATCACTTATTTCCGCTGGATGTATTTTTTGTTTCATGTTTCTCTGCAGAGCTAGAATATAAGCTGCCTTAGAGCCAGGCTCTTAGATCTTTTGTCCGCTTTTGTAGCCTCAGTACCCAGAGCACTGGCTGGCATGTAGCACACACTCAGTAAATACCGGCTGAAATGATGAAATGATGGGCAGTGGTAATTTTTGAGATGATGGTTAAGTATATAGCAAAATCAAAAGAAGAGTTCTCAGGGTAGTTACTGTGCAGCTCCAACGCGTAATCCGCTAACAGGCTTATAGTGTGTGTCCTTAGTATTGTCTTTAGTTTAAGCTGTAGAGAGGTTAAATGACTTCCCTAAAGTGACACAATTAATAAGCAGTAGAGACTGACACTTGGCCGGCTGATTCAGCCTCCTCACAGAGCACAGCTCCAGAGGGTGCCATGTACATAGATGCATTGTGAAGAGCGCCCCCTGGAGTTGTGGGACGCAGGGCCTTCTTTTGAGGCCAAGGCGGTACTCGTCCTCACCCCATTACCCTATGAGTTCATGAGGAGTTCTCCGTAATCTTACAGTATAGTGTGCTTCTCTTTGAGCAACATTTCAAGTTGCTCAAAGAGAAATTTTCTAAATACACTGTTGGACTGTCAGGCAACACTATCAAAGTCAGCTTTTGAGAAAGTTCTGTGGAACTTCTATTTTTTATAAATAAGATATATGCAGGTTGTAAACATTTGTGGGGAATCTCAACCTAAATTGTAGTCATATTTATATCCATACCCTTAAATCTAACCTCAGAAAATAGAACTTTGCCCAAAATGGAACCTTACACATCATCTAGATATTTTACACATCATGTAGAATTAACTGGGGACTAATGATTATTTTATGCTTTTTTTAAGAAGAAAATAAAAGAACTTTTAGATTTCATTAAGTATAAGTTCCATAAAATAAAAGAAACTTTTAGTCAATAAGAGAACGTTTAGATTTCATTAAGCATAAGTTCCATAATTTAATCACTATCGAAATCCTTTTATTATTGAGCTTTAAACTGTTATCTGACCCATAGGTGTTTCTCTTTCCAATCTATTTTTTAAATTATATATACGTGAATATATATTATAACATATAAACTGTGAAATTTTATTATATATATACGTGGGATATAGATCTGTAATTTTATATATATATAAAACTGGGATAAAACATCAACATTGAAATGGAGTAAAAGAGACTATTTGCAATGTTTGCCGATATATTTCTATCAATTCCATTTGATTAAGGAGGAAAAAAAATTAGTGATCAAATAAACTGAGAAATGCTGGATTTAAATAGCTTAACAGGTTTTGTTTGTCTTTACTATGGGACTCTTAGAATCATAAACATGCTACTTTGTATTTCCCAGGTGTATTTTCTCTTTTTTTTAAGATTTTATTTATTTATTTGACAGATAGAGAGCACGAATAGGCAGAGTGGCAGGGATGAGGGAGAGGAAGAGGGAGAATCAGGCTCTCTGCTGAGCAGGGATCCTGAAGCAGGGCTCGATCCCAGGACCCTGGGATCATGACCTGAGCCGAAGGCAGATGCTTAACTGGCTGAGCCCCCCAGGGCCCCCCAGGTATATTTTCTAACACTATTTTTCATAGAAGTATTTGACCATGAATCCTTTTATTTAGAGGATCTCTGTTTAACATATATCATAAAACACACTTCAGAGAATATACTTGATGCCTTCTCATGGAACCTTTAATTAAAAGGAAAGAAAGTAGGTTTGCCTTTGTATTATCACATTCTAGAATCTTATATTCTGTGATTTTAATAATGATTTTATATCATTTGAAAACATTCCAGGGACACCTGGGTGGCTCATTTGGTTAAGCAGCTGCCTTCGGCTCAGGTCATGATCCCAGTGTCCTGGGATCAAGTCCCACATCAGGCTCCTAGCTTGGCAGGAAGCCTGCTTCTCCCTCTGCCTCTGCCTGCCGCTCTGTCTGCCTGTGCTCACTCGCACTGTCTTTCTTTCTCTGACAAGTAAATAAATAAAATTCTAAAAAAAAAAAAAAAAATTAAAAAAAAGAAAGAAAACATTTTAGATTAATGCAATTAAAAAAAAAAAAAGAATTAAGTGCTTTGGCTTTATTCCCAAAATACCAGAGAATGGAGCCAATTCATTTGTTTAGTCATTTATAATAGAGAGCACATGGTATGTCTTACAAAAAGAATATTTCCCAACATTTTGTTATACATTTAATGTCTAATATTTCTTTTGGTTCACAAAGATTTAGAGAAATGAAAATAAACCATTTTATTTGTTTTTAAATTAGGAATATCAGTCATGGGCAGTATTTTCTTTACCCCCCACAGGCAGTTTATAAAGCTTCATAGTAAGTACTGAAAATAAATTTTTACTTCTTTTATGAGTAAACACAAAACAAAATGAGTAATGAGTTCATAACTAATTTGACATTTACTAGGAGGATTTAAGATGTATTCTACAATCTGAACTTCCTACATTTCTTTATACTACTCTTATAATTACTAATATAGAGAAACTATAGCTGTATAACCCACACTCAGATTTCATTTCAAATTCATTTTCCTCCCTTTTTCTTGCTATTTTTTAAATTTTGTTTCAAATTTTTAAAATTTCTTGCTGTATCTTTAATACTCTGTTCTCATCTCAAAGTTGGCCCATATGCATGTACTTAGCGTTAGCCTATGTAAAATTGAATTAGATTTGTACAGCCTTACTGGTCCTGCCTTTTTAAACCAACTTAGCAGGTTTAAAGCTTGTGAGATATATATGAAATTTACCCAGCAGCAGTGGGAGTGGGTGAGTGTCCCCTTACACCCAGCTTCTCCCTCTAGGAGCTCTAGTCTCCTAATGCCAGTGGTGATATTACGGGCAGTGCACCGAGTGCCCGGCCATTCTTTGATACTAATACTTATTGAGTCTTTCTACAAAGCATCTGATCTATAAAGACAAAAATTATACTCATCACCTTACAGTCTTTTTCATCTACCGGCATTCCCACAAGATGTGACTCCATTGGCACTTAAACTTTTTAAAATTTTTACTTCTGTTGAGTAATGGGGTGGAGTTCATTTTTAAATATAATAGCAACAACAAAATCCCCAAACTTCTGTAGTACTTTATAACCTAACAAGTATTTCATGTACCCATCCTTTTAACAGCCCGGTATGGAGTGTAGGTCAGGAGGTAGGTGTGTATCCATAAAGGAACCACTTTATAAAGTTAAGTCGTAAAAAAAAAAAAAAAAAAGTTAAGTCGTTTGCTCAGGGTTTCTCAGCAGGTAACTGGCAGAGTTGATTCTCTGCTAGCTCGGAATCTCCTATTCTTTGGACAATGCCCTAAAAATGTGCTACAATTTAAATCCTGGCTTTCACGCTTTTATTTTTTTAAAAGATTTTATTTATTTGACAGACAGAAATCAGGAGTAGGCAGAGAAGCAGGCCAGGGGTGGGAGGGGGAGCAGACTCCCTGCTGAGCAGAGAGCCCAGTGTGGGGATCGATCCCAGGACCCTGGGATCATGACCTGAGCCGAAGGCAGAGGCTTTAACCTACTGAGCCACCCAGGCACCCCCTGGCTTTCACTCTTTTAAAGCTAAACCCAGAAACTAATTCTACATTCAGTATTCACCATTCTTAACTCAGACTTCGTAAAATTGAATTAGCCTCTTTTCAGTAAATAAATGAGTGTGTTCCGAGTTGTTAACAAAGCTCTTCCCCATGGAATAATTTTAGATGCCCATTTACCTTCCTTTGGTAGTAGCATTAGCTTTTATCCCGAACTATTTCAAATTTATCTGCAGCACACCTTGTAGAATAATATACTGAATTATTTAGGGGAAAAAAATTTTTAACTTAGCTCTATGAAAACTACAGAATTATTTCCCTCAAGTTAGACTTTCTCGATTTTCAGCTAGTTCTAGTTCTTTCATGTTGAAAACAGCGCTAATAGTAATTACACTCTCAGCTACATCTGGCAGTTTAAAAAAAAAAAAAAAAAGTCCAAACCTTCAAAAGCCCCCTGACAGATCCCTGGTTTAGAAAAACCTACAGGTATTTTAAATTACTACACAAATGATCATTTTACACCCTTAGTGGATTTATTACTATAGACCTCTTGGCCAGAATTGACCCTCCTGATATTCCTCGTCCAGTTACGGGACTTTATAGGTAACAAACTCAATATCCAGGGAAACTGAGTGGCTTTCACACAGTCAAACAAGACAGGACCCCCTGCCCAGTCTTCCCTGTTCCTCATAGCTTGCTTCTTTTCTGTGTGAAGATTACTCATTTGAAAGAAAAATTGGTGCCTCTTGTTTATTGACTGTTTTTAAAGTAACTGTCGGATTTCTTGAAATGACTACTTCCAGCATTTGTCAGCTAGTGAGCTGGGCCGATTTTCATACCCACGTGCCCCCGCCCCAACACACACACACACAGAATCTTAAAACCTTGAGTTAACCCGTCTCATCTCTGGGATGGCAGGAATTCAGCAAAGTAAATGGAACGGTTATCTGTGGTATGTCTAAAAGTGGGCTTCCACTTGCCCTCTTTAAATGTGGATCACTTGCTGTGCAAACATGTTCATGCTGTCCTGTCCGCTCGCCATCCAACCCCAGCACTGACCACGTGGCCACGCACAGCCCCCGCTCGCTTCATCTCCCCCCTTCCCGGTCCCTACTGTCACGACAGTTTGTCTTCGATTTACGGCTCCACTCCTTTTCCCTCAGCACCAGCTGCCAACTGGTAATGGCAAACATGCATAAAGCATCAAAATTCTCCTCCCTTCCTGATCTTTTAAAAAAAAAAATCATGTCTCTCCTGGGAAGATGGAGCATTGGATTTTTGGTGATGAAAATAACCAAATCTCAAAATGACTTTCACAAAGCTAAGTGTTTACCTAAATGCATGTTACTGAGCTGATTAGTAAAGAAGTTTGGCCATGATAAATCCTATTATGATAATGAGTTGAATTATTATTAAAAAATGGGAATATTTGGACCAGGTGATAGGACTCTTTACCAGTTGATATAAAATTTAATAGGACCTACTGTTTCCAGAGCTCTGTTTGTAACTAATGAAGAGTTTCAGTAAGTAGAGATCTGACACTTGATGATCAGAGATGAGAACCTCATGTTAATATATTACTGGCTTATTTTTTAAGCATTCTTTCTAACCAGACCTCTTAAATTTAAGGTGTGTGGAGTTTCTTGAGCACGTCATCTTTATCAAACCCAAAACTTTTCCACCCGATGTTGAGTAACTAGTATTGCTATTAATAGGGTAAAGTAAAATTTTCCTAGGGAGTTCAGTTTTTTAGAATGACTTTATTTCATTGTGGTTACATTAGATTAAATGTATCACCAAAGAATAATGAGTTGTTACTTGTTAGTCCATAAGAAAGAGCTCATGCTTCCCCACTGGAAGGAGAATTCAGCCTGATGTAACTGCTGTCCATCCCCTTTGATTTACACTGAGTGTAAATATCTCAGAAGGCCAGTAAAAAAAGACAGTTTTCCCATTTGAATTTCTTTGTAAGAAAAAGAATCATTTGCATTATTTTATTCTCCTTTTCCTTAAGGACAAGGAAAAAATCTCAAAGGTTTTTAAATACATATTTTGCTTGAGGGATAGATTGACTTTCTAGGTCATTTGTAGTCAGTGTCCCTTCTTGTGGACTTGGAACAGAAGCAGTTTGTTCAGTCCATACTTTTAGTAAAAATTATATAAGCACACTCATGCTGTTTTGGAAATATGCCCAATGCGGGGTTTGAACTCACGACCCTGAGATCAAGACCTGAGCTGAGATCAAGAGTCGAACACTCACCTGACTGAGCCACCCAGGCGCCCCTCCATATACATTTTTACATTAGTCACCATTTCTTCCAACTTATACTCCTCCCTTTGCAACATACAGTTTATTCTGAATCGTGTTTGAATATTATGATGTTAACATTCCTTAAATGATAGTGCAATTTGGGGAGGGGTAGGGTTACCTCTTCCCAGCAGAGGTGAAATGAAGAGCAAAGGTACTTCCAGGAATGGACTGTTTAGCCACAGTCTACGCCCCAAATTCCAGTAATTTCACTGAGTTTTATAAAATGATCCTCAACTATAATTTTAAAATACAAACTACGTTGATGTCATGCTTTCTTTGCATAATTATTTGAATGGTGAGAAAAATTCCCCATAACCCAGCTCGTTTTAGGAAAGGCCCGTTGTGCTCTGTTCTAACGCGCAGCTCTGGACAGTACGTCTCATGAGGAGTCATGCTTGTTTGTGAAGGGGAACTGGAAACACTCTGTGTTCTATGTTTGTGTTGGTTGGAATTCTCTTGATGACAAATGATAGTTTTTTTCATATTAGCTCATGCCAAAAAGGAATGTCGGCTCACAGTGAAAAAGTTTTGGGGTAGACCTAGTTCTGTGCATGGCTGGATCTGAAAACTCAAGTGATTTGGCATCAAGATTGGGTATCTTTTTCTCAGTTTTGATTTCTTCATTCTCAGATACTTTGTCTCCACATGGTAGAAAAGATGGCCTCCGGCAGCTCAGTTTACTGATTTTTATAGTTCTTGTTCCTCAAGGAAGGGAAGAAAAAGACTGTACTTTTTTCAGTATCCATATATCAAATCCAGTGGAGAGACTATGACTGGTCCTGACTGGATCAGCTTCTTCGCCCTTGGCCCATCACTGTGGACTCAGTGAGCAAGGGCCTCCTGCGGAGTCAAGCTTGGCACATCCACAGAAAGGCGAGCACTCTGGTAGCCTCGCTGAACCCCAAAGACAGAGATGGGCAGCTAGCAGCATCCATTCTCTGCAGTCATCTTGCAGAAGATGGAGAGGAGCAACCAGGATAGGAACATCATGAGATGAAAGTATCTGCCAGGTTATGAGATGAAAAATAGCTGTCCAATTTTACTTGGTTTTATTTTGTTATTTCATTAGTAGTCAGGTTTTCTTTCACATTTTTATTAGGCTTTTGCATTTCTTCCATGATTTGTCTTTTCATGTGCTCTGCTCTTCTGTTACGATTTTAGTTGTTCCTATTCATACGAGCTCTCAATGTGTATTAGGGCTTCCATTTTTTTCTTTGTTGTTTGAAAAGCAATTCTAAGAGTTACACATAAAGTTTTACAGTATGCTTAACTGATTCTGTATCTGTCTGTATTTTTCTTTTTTTTTTTTTCTAAGATGTATTTATTTATTTATTTGAGAAAAAGAGAGAGAGTGGGGGCAGGGGATAGAGGACAAGGGAGACAAAATTCCAAGCAGACTCCATGCTGAGCAGAGTCCAACGAGGGGCTCGATCCCAGGACCCTGAGATCATTACCTGAGCCAAAACCAAGAGTCGGATGCTTAACTGACTACGTCACCCAGGTGCCCCTATATTTTTCTTTTTTGTGAAATCTTATAGATGTTCTTCTGGAATTTTAATTGAAAGAGATAACAGTGAAATTTTTTTTATTCAGGTATGAATCATCAGCTTAAACATAATAATTTGTAGTAGTCTCCCTTTGGAAAAAATCCAAATTGAAACATGGAGTATATATTTTCTGTGAGAATTCATTCTTTATCTATTTTTGGAAGACAGTATTTTCCAAAAATGAAATAAAGATTTGGGGCATTTAGGTCTGTCCTTTTTACAGATGAAGGAAGAGTGATCACTTTGAATTTGAATATATAACAATTTCAGTGTCCTCTCCACCTTTTCTTTATTGTGAAGCGCTATGGGGCTCTTAGTGAATAAGGGAAATTAAGGCCTCAGATGTTCAGTCAGTCCTTGGATTATGTAGTTCAGGAGGGATTATGCCACTTGATAATAGCAAGTCTACAGCCTTGATAGTTCATAACTGTGTTCTGTGTCCATTACTTAACATCTTAATGTAGTGTGTGACATGCCTCAGAGATGATCAGTTGTTTTCATCTGACAGAATATTTAAGTTTGATGATTAAAAATATAGAAATTTGTCGAAAATCTGACTGCCCCCTGGTTTTCTCTTTGGACAACTTAATAGTGCACATTTTCTTACAGTGGAAAATGAGATAAGCCTGAATCATTCTTGTTTGCACATGGTCTACACATTGGTGATCATGAAAGCATAGGTTAAAATTAGGGCTTTAAAATTCCAATTAATCATCACAACAACAATAGTATTTTTAAAATAATGGAGGGTGCCTGGATGGCTCAGTGGGTTAAGCCTCTGCCATTGGGTCAGGTCATGACCTCAGGGTCCTGGGATTGAGCCCTGCATCGGGCTCCCTGCTCAGCAGGGAGACTTCTCCCTGCCAACCCCCGCCTGTCTGCCTAATTGTGATCTCTCTCTCTCTCTCTCTCTCTCTGTCAAATAAATAAATAAATAAAATCTTACAATGGAAAGTTCTTACATTTTTACAGCAAATGAAGAATTGGATTTATTAAAGTACAACTTATAAATATGAGGTAATATAATTCTTTGTATTTTAGAAGTACAGCTAGCTTTTCCTCATCTCTCTTTAACGTAGTAATACATGTATATATTCTAAAGAGTGCAACAGGACTGAAGTGTGTGAGCACAGGGTGCTAGGCTCCCGCCCAGGCCTCTCCATTCACCCTTGCTCCCTAGAGCAGGTAGGTGTCTGTCCCAGCCCTTTTTGTACACATATGCTTAAAGCGGAGATTATTCCAACCCAGTGTAATACAGAAACTTCCTCCAAGATATAGCAAGTCAAAAGAGATTATATGCATACCTCTAGGAAGTCCAGAGTCACAACAAAAATTGCCTTTGAAATTTAGTTTAATACTTAATCCATGAACATTGTGAATTTCACTGTGTGGTATTTAATTCTAATAAATAAATACGTGTAGAAATGTTTTAAATTACTTTGCAAGGCCTAAAATTGTCCTGAAAGATTTTTCCCATGGCATTTCCTAGGCACTCTTTGACATACGTATTGCCCACCACTGTTGAGAATGTTTTCTCTCCTGCTATTAATGCTCTCGGTACTATATATGCCACGTAATTTCTAAACAATACAGATTTTCCCATTCATAACCATGCATCTGAATCCATAACAGATTGGTGTCTCAGGCAGACCCCAGAGGACCCAACTTACTTCATGTATTATTTGAAAAAGTTGATTAATTTGTGGTAATTTACATCATAATGAAAGTTTTAAAGAATATAATCTTTTTTTAAAGATTTTATTTATTCATTTGTCACAGAGAGATATCACAAGTAGGCAGAGAAGCAGGAGAGGGTGTGCGGGCGTGGGAAGCAGGCTCCCTGCTGAGCAGAGAGCCCCATGTGGGGCTTGATCCCAGGACCCTGGGATCATGACCTGAGCCGAAGGCAGAGGCTTAACCCACTGAGCCACCCAGGTGCCCCAAGAATATTATAATCTTTAGTAAAGTTAAATTTTTATCCTTATTCAGTTGATTTAAAATTAGTTCTCTTCTTTTGAAAAAAAGAATAATTTCATGCTCACTAACAGGATATTTAGTTGTCATGTACTTGATTCATAGAGAAATTAGTAAACTTGATTCATAGACAATTTTTTAAAAAATGTTTTCTGATGCTAAATTATAAAGGCTTTGTAAAAACATAAAAATGTAAAATAAGCTCAAGATAGTCAGAATTTGTAGATTTTAGCTGTAAATGTTAGAGTTTATATCATTATTAGTTATCTTGATGAAAATGCTACCCATTAAAATGATAGAGCATTCTTAGAATTTGGACAAAATTAAAATAGTTTGATCATTTAAATCAAGAAATCAAAGTCTGTGTCATCATTATAGTATATTCTTTATAAAAGCTGTTATTTATGATTTTCTAAGACTTAAGGCATTTGATTTTAGGGAATAGAGTTCCAGCATTCTATTAAATTACACTCTCCTGGCCTAGAATGTTGGAATTTAAACCATTGATGTTTGTATAAGAGTAAAAATTTCGAACAGAACTATTACTCACCAGTTTGGAAAACAAATATAGTTTACACTTCTGGATTAGAAATTCTGGCATCAGACTCTCTGGGTCCACATTCCGTCCCTGTGGATCGGTAACTTTACACGAGTTACTTAACCTGTCTGTTTTGGCTTCTTCGTCGTAAAATAGTACTTACTTCATAGGGTTTCATAAGAATTAAATGAAAAATATATTTAAAGTATTTAGAATGGCGCCGATACCTACCAAGCTCTGTGCATATGTTAGCTGTTGTTATTAATGTGTCCGGGCATATAGCATTTCTGTTCCTGACAGATAGTGACAGGCTTTGGAGAAGCTTGAAATTCATAACATCTAAAACATCTATATTTCTACAGGGGCACCAGGGTGTCTGCTCAAGGGGGCAAGTGGGGATTTCTCCTCTGGTGAGGGCCGACATTTGCTTGGGAAGAGGGCGGCTATTCCTGATTAGCACAAAAGTGCCAAACATTCAACCTGTGGCTATCTCAGTCCATTCGGGCCTCTGAATACCACAGACCGGGCAGCTTAAACAAGAGCCATTTATTTCCCCCAGTTCCAGACGCTGAAGGTCCAACATCCAGAGGCCAGTAGACTTGGTGTCTGATGAGATCCCGATTCTTGGTTCATAGAAGTTGTGTCCTCATATGGAGGAAGGGTCAAGGGATCTCTCTCTCAGGCTACTTTTTGAAGGGCGCCCTAATACCATTCATGAGAGTGCCACTGTCCTGACCTTATCAGTCCCCAAAACCCCACCTTCAGATTCCATCACATTAGGGATTCGGTTTCAAGATGAGTTTTGGGGGGAACACAAACATTTTATCTATAGCAGCAGTCTTGATAATGTGTAACTTTTTCTGGAAGCCATAAACTGTCCTTGCTCATTTTTCCATAAAAATTGAAGATACACTCGTGTGTTTTGTGCACAGGAAGGTTTTAGGACTTGATACTCTGAAAGGTAAGCCTCAGCCAGGTCACCTTGCTTAGCTTCCTGAAATGAAGACATTTAAAATTAGGAGAGAAATTCTTTTAAGGTGGTACATGATTACCATTCTGCTTTCATAGGTTCAGGTTCTAAATACCTATAACTTTGGTATCTTGATTATCTGTTAATGAAGTTATTAATTGTTGGTAGAAGCAGCAACTTATTTAATTTCTTAGATCACATTCTCAATTATTTGGAATTACTAGACTAATAACTGTATAAGATTTTTAACTGTATATATTGGTACTGTAGTGTCTAAGTGTTAAAATCTATCTTTTTAAAAAAATAATGTGTATTGATTATTAATCATTAGGTCATTTAGCATTCTGTGGTTTTTTTCTTTTTCTTTTTCTCTTTTTTTTTTTCTTCCTTTTCTTCTTCTTCTTCTTCTTCTTCTCCTCCTCCTCCTCCTCCTCCTCCTCCTCCTTTTTTTTTTTTTTTAAG
Organism: Neogale vison; assembly: GCF_020171115.1. Lineage (NCBI taxonomy): Eukaryota > Metazoa > Chordata > Mammalia > Carnivora > Mustelidae > Neogale > Neogale vison. Next base: position 131,478,981 of record NC_058102.1, on the reverse strand, counting down.
TAAGCTCTAAGCCAAGTGGGGGGCTTAAACTCATGACCCTGAAATCAAGAGTCACATGCTCCACTGACTGAACTGGCCAGGCATCCCACCAATATTTATTTTCATTTTATTTTCTAGATGAACCAACGAGCCCCAGCATTGATCATGACCTTGCACACATCCCCGCTTCTGCTGTCATCTCAGCCTCCACCCCGCAGGCCCCCCAGGCACCCTCCATAGCAATGGTCCCTCCCAGCCTCACCACGTCGGCTCCTTTAATTCGCCGCCAGCTCTCCCATGACCAGGGTACGTTTCAGTGAGTGGCTGTGCAAACCATCTCTCCTTCTCACTTTTCCACACTATGACAAACTATGGTCTCCTCATTACGAAAAGGATCTGGAAACCACCTGCCCATGTCTAAATGTTGGCTTTTGATTACAGAATCTGTCGGACCTCCCAGCCTGGAGGCCCAGCCCAGCTCAAAGACCGAAAGATCAAAATCCTATGATGAGGGCCTGGATGATTACAGAGAAGATGCAAAATTGTAAGTCTTAAGCATATCATTTTAAATATTTATTTGTGGGTGTTCAGCATGACTTTGACATATAAGTACTGAATTTTAATGATTTCTTTTACACTTTTAACTTTATAACATTAGAAATGCAAATTAAAAATAAAATAGTTATTCCATTAGATGTTCAGTTGAATTTTTAAAATTAGCATTCGAAAATCAGTAATACACAAACATAATGCCAAAATTATTTGTATTAAACAATCATGGCTACTGTAGGCCTCTGGCTACCCAGGTGTCTTCTCGGACACCAGTACGTTACTGTTTTCTGAGCTCTTCTCTGCATAAAATCACAGAGACATTTACACAGGCTTATATGTGTGTGTACATATTCTAATTATTTTTATAAACAAATGATAGATGCCATGCACACTGATCACGGCGATTATCCAGTGTGTCTATTCCTGGCTCAGCTTTCTCGTGCTTATTTTATTCTCCATCGAATAGTTTTACCAAAATATATTTAACAGTCATTCTATATTCTATCAATAGGCATTTAGACTGATTGAATCTTATGCTACTGCAAACAATACTTCAGTGACTATATTTGTTCATTTAGTATATAAGTGAGTATGGTTGGAAGATAGAGTGTTACATCGAGGGGTTGTGTATTTTTTATATTAATAAACATTGTCAGCTGCTCTCCATAAAGCTTATACCAAATCACATTCCCACCACAGTTTCCAGAAGTCTCTGCCCCCCATCAGCCCAGCGTGCTATTTAACATTTGATTTTTTGTAAATCCAGTGGTATCACATAATGGGGTTTTTTTCTTTTTGGAAAATTTCTTATTAATTGAATATCATTTCATATGTATTTAAGAGATATTTGTATTTTCCTTGTGAACTGCTTGTTCATATCTTTCACCCATCTCTGTACTGTCTTCCTTATTGACATCTGGGGGCTATTTTATTAAAGGAAACTAGCTCTTTTCTGAGATGAGTGTTGAAAGTCTTTTCCCAATTAAGTATTTTTCATTGGATTTTCTTTTTTTTTTTTTTTAAAGACTTTATTTATTTATTTGAGAGAGTGAGTACAGAGGCATGAGTAGGGAGAGAGCAAAGGGAAAGGGAGAAGCTGACTCCCTACTGAGCAGGGAGACTGTCACGGGACTCCATCCCAGGACCCTGAGATCATGACCTGAGCAGAAGGCAGCCGCTGAATGGACTGACCCACCCAGGCACCTTTCATTGGAGTTTCTTAAGTTTCTTTTTAAACTGTACAAAAATGTTAAACTTTTTCCTTGCAGTCAAATTTAGGATTTTTTTTTTAATGGGCTTCAGATTTTGAGTCATATTGAAAAAGCCTTTCCTCCCAAATTACAACAAACTTCTTCTATGTTTCCTCTTAGATTTATGCTTTTCTTTATCTTTGTGTGTGTGTGTGTGTATTTACAACTTTGATTCATCTGGAGTTTATTTTATTCCAATTAGTGAGATAAAGGGCCGACTTTGTGTTTTCTAATGTGTCTCAGTTATCCCCAAGCATCTATTGAATGTTACATTTTTCCCACTGATACTTCATCTTTACTATATACTAAATTATTAAACATACTTAGTTTTATTTTTAGCCTTCATTCTGATCAGATGATTTATCTGTGTACTCACGTACACCAGATTCTTTTCATTGTAGTGGTTTTATACTGTCTTTACTATTGATGGGACCATTCTCTCATTACTTCATGTTTTTTTCTAAATTCTGGCTATTTCTGTTTATTTTACTACTTGAATTTTAAAGTCAATTTTCTAGTTCTTAAATTCTTATGGATATTTTTAGCAACACAGTGTTTTAATTTATACAGTTAAGGAACATTGACATTTTATGATTCTGAACCTTTCAAAGAACAATTTGTCTTTTTTATCCGTGTTTTTGTATCGATTTTCTGAAGTTCCATTTGATGATGATTTATACTCCAATAATAGCAGTGCTTCCCGGACCGGCTACACTCGGGAGGTTTGTGTGGGGGCGTGGCCACCGCAGTGGTCCAGACTAGCCGGAATTGTTCCGATGATGCAGAGTTGAGTTTGTGAGCTCTTTTAGCCTTTACTTCTTCCTCACTAAAAAGATGGCTACAGCAGCCGCACACCGCTTCCTGCAAAGATGACAGGACTGTGTGTTTCCTCCTTCGTTCTCATACCACGATATCCGCGGCAGTGAGTGAGGCTCCTGCTGTTTCCCACAGTCCCAAACAAGGGAAGCTTTTGATCTTCAGAGAGCAGTGCAGTGCAGTTTGATCTGAGATATGCCACGAGTGGTGTCCTGCCTCCCTGCATCGAGCCTTTCCTTCACTGCATTTAACCCATCTTGGTGTACAGGGATCCATTGCCGCCCAGACTTACAGGTGTCTCCTGATCGTGCTGGGGACACAGTTTGCTTATCTGTTTCTGGCTGTCTGGTTTGGGGTGCTTTAAAAGGGGATGGCAGTCATATTTTGAAATCCTAAATTCCTTAAAATGAATTTTGAATTAAAAAAATAAGTCTTGGGACGCCTGGGTGGCTCAGTTGGTTAGGCGACTGCCTTCGGCTGAGGTCATGATCGTGGAGTCTCGGTAACGAGTCCACATCAGGCTCCCTGCTCGGCAGGGAGTCTGCTTCTCCCTCTGACCCTCCCCCTTCTCATGCTCTCTCTTTCTTTCACTCTCATTTTCTCTTTCGCAAATAAATAAATAAAATCTTAAAAAAAAAAAATAAGTCTTTGTCCCCTAAAGTTAAATCGTTTTGAATAGTTAACGCAAACCTGTCTTCAGAAGCCCTAAGCCTTTTCAGTGGGCAGCAGCGGGTCTCCTACCGAAGCATCCCGATTGCGGTGGGCAGGAGGAGTGGTGGGCCCAGACTGGTCCTAACGACGCTCTCCCTGCCTCATTATCCCTCATTATTAACATTGCGGAGCCCTTAACAGAGTGTTGCAACTGGGGCGCCTGAGTGATTCAGTGACTTAAGCCTCTGCCGTCAGCTCGGGTCATGATCTCAGGGTCCTGGGATCGAGCCCCGCATTGCTTCCCCCTCTCTCTCTCTGCCTGCCTCTCTGCCTACTTGTGATCTCTGTCTGTCAAATAAATAAATAAAATCTTTGAAAAAAAAACAGCATTGCCACTATGGTTAACTAATCATTTATCCTAAAGCTCAGTGTTTAGCCCAAGTAGTTTTTTCTTTCATCTAAAAGAAGAGATAAAATCTCCCACTTCCTGCAGAGACAGTTTCAATTTACCAGTTCCACTAAGGAAGCTTCGGCTGTGGAATCAGGAGTTTAAGTACCGATACAGTTAGCTCGTTTCTTCATTTGCATGGCACAGTGAATATTTAACATGGTAATGGTGAAATGTCAGCTTATCACTGACAGGTTACTAGTAATGTTCAAATTGTTTTTACTTCTTTAAGGTGTGTCATGTACTTACTGCACATACTTACATGCTTCTTTCCAACAGGTCCTTCAAGCACGTCTCTAGCCTGAAAGGAATCAAGGTTGGTATTCAGTATTTGTTTAAGTCTCAGTAAATGATAACTACTTCTATTTACCTTAGATTATTACTTTGGCTCATCATAGGGAATTATTTCTATTGCCCTATATTCTGTCAGTTTCAGGTACATTTGGAAAATATTACCTGTTAAGTGTCCTTTCCTAATTTCTAAACATACTCATCAAGTATATAATACTTTGCACACATTGTGCTAATTTTTCTCACTTCATTGGTCAACGGCCAAAAATCTGACTACCCAGCAATCCTGTATATGTCGTACGCGTGCGTTTCTCTCCTCAGAATTCCTCTGTCAGGCTTCGCCTCCACCTTTCTCCGTGCTGTCCGCCCCTGCCCTGCCCGTCTTCTCCTCCCTCGTACTTCATTGAAAATTTCTTTGTTTTATGTTCTCCAAAAGTGTCAGCCACCTTCATTTGTGCCCGCAGTTTCTGCCCTTTATACTCTTAGCCTACGTATCTGTACTTGGAACGTGATCCTGTGAAAAACCTACATCACATTTCCTCTTTGATTCTAGAGCTTTTCACTTTCTCAAGATCCCTCTCCCCTTTGCAGAATCGCTCTTGCCAGGGGCTCATTCACCATCACAGAAGCACATTCCACTGTGGACTATGTATTGTTTAAAAACCTCCCTTAAATCTACATCCCCCTCGATTTCCTAGGCCTGTTTTCTCACAGCAAAACTGAAATTTTTGAAAAAAATTGTCTGTCGTGTCCACTTCCTCACATCACGTCTTGATCAGGCCGCACACACCAGGACGACAGTGCTCACGCCACAGCGACCAGAGTCGTTCAGGCTCCCAAACTAACAGTTATCTTCGATTTTTAACTTCTTTGACCTCTCAGTAGTCTCCGCACAATTTCCCACTCCCTTCCTAAAACATTTTCTTCTGCTGGTTTCCATTTCTGCCTCTGCCTAATATTTAAAGTGGTGGCATGTCTTCAACCGGTTCCGACCCTCTTTCCTCTCTGTCCGCCCTCATTGCCGACATGATCTTGACCAGGGTCTCCCAGAGTTTACACTGCCAGCCTTGGCCTCTGCCCTAAGCAGCAGCTCGGGTGGGCTGACGTCTTTAGGGGGGTGTTTAATAAGTGACCACGGTTTAATGGACAAAGAGATCCGGGTTACCCCCAGACACGATTATCTACCAGCTCTCCCCATCTCACGAAGTTCACTTTCCCCAGGTGTTCAAGCCCCAGATCTGGGCATTAGCCTTGTGGCTTCTTTCCCCGCCCCCTCTCATATCAAGTATTATCCACTCGACCTTCGGGACACACTGTGAAGCTCTGCATTCCTCCCTGCCTTCACTTAAGTTAACTTTGGTCCAGGCCACCATCGGGCCTTACCTGGATCCCTGCAGTAACACTTTCTTGGAGAAGAACCCATTCTCCAGGTGGCAAGCGGGTGACCTTTGAACTGAGACCAGATAATATTACTCCTCCGATTCCTCACCTGATCACTTCCCATCGCTCTTCCTACCGTGTCCTAAAAGACCCTAAACAATCTATTCATGAGCTGTTTCTCTCACACTGAACAGCGAATATTTAAAATGAGAAAGGGCAAGCGGCACCGGGGTGGCTCAGTTGGTTAAGCATCTGACTCGGCTCAGGTCATGATCTCAGGGTCCTGTTATCGAGTCCCATGTCATGCTCCCTGCTCAGCCGGAAGTCTGCTTCTCCCTCTCCCCCTGCCCCCAACCCTGCTCATGCTCTCTCCAGCTCAAATAAAATCTTTAGAAAAAAATGAATAAAATAAAATAATAATGGTAAACATACTTAATCACTAACTATACATCCTCTCTGAAGTTTTCTTTTTCCTGACCTTTCATGGATGGCGCCTTTTAAAATCTTTCCTCCACATTTCATCTTTTAAAAATTCTTTCTTCGGGGGCGCCTGGGTGGCTCAGTGGGTTAAGCCGCTGCCTTCGGCTCAGGTCATGATCTCAGGGGTCCTGGGATCGAGCCCCACATCAGGCTCTCTGCTCAGCGGGGAGCCTGCCCCCCCCCACCTGCCTCTCTGCCTACTTGTGATCTCTGTCTGTCAAATAAATAAATAAAAGCTTTAAAAATAAAATAAAATAAAGTAAAATAATTCTTTCTTCAGGAGGCCTTGCCATAACAGCCCCAGCTTCTAGCCACGACTCAGTCGTTCGTTACTGTGTCTCCCTGTTCCTCTCCCAAATGATACTAATCTTAGTCTGATCATTTTCTTGTTTTTTTCATTCTGATTTGTCTTTTCTCACTAAAATATGAGCTCTTGAAAGCAGGAAAATTATACTGTTTCTGTTATTTTTTAATGATTAAAAATTCCTGCACTTTTAAAAAATGATGGTAGTCAATTCAGTTTTTTTTTAAATGAGACCAGAAATTTTTCTAATGTAATTGGTAACAGTAGTATTTTTTTTCAAAAATAACCCTTCATTTGGAACATTAAAGATTTTCTTTTTAGCAAATTAATTTCAATGTGCAAACGTTGATAAAAAGAGAAAGCTGGTGTTTTACTGTATTTTCTTGGCCTTTTCTGTAGATGGTAGACAGCCAGAAGTCATCAGAAGACTCTGGATCCAGGAAAGATTCTTCCTCAGAGGTTTTCAGCGATGCTGCCAAGGAAGGGTGGCTCCACTTCCGACCACTTGTCACCGACAAGGGCAAGGTAGTACGTTTTCTCAGCAGCTGTGGGTATATGAAATGCAGTCCCTGTAAAATAGCACATGAAGTCTGGATAGACAAATGGCAAATTACCCAGAAGAAAGAAGAAAATATCACTTCTAGATAGCTTTTTCTGCATAAAGGAAGTAAACATTTTTTAATTCTAATCGATGATTTAATTTTATATTTTTCATCCTGTGTATCAACTGCAAATAGAATATACAGCCCTATATTTTGCCAACAAAAAAGAGAAATCAGAGTATTTAAGAAGGAGCTCAGCTTTTCTTATTAAATAGTTTATTAGCCATAGATTTTCCCAGAGTCTTCCTTTAGGGAGTGGCAGTTCTCCATATTAATAATTTAAAATTTTTAATTTAGCTTGTCCCAGTTTTTCCTTTTAAATTGCCTTTATAATTTGTTCCTTTCACTTTATTTTATAAATATTGGATTATAAAAATGAGTGTCACAGTATTTATATGCTTCATTAAGTAGATTTCAATATAATAAAAACTTTGCCATAAAATTGCTTACAATATTTAGGCAGATAAGTTATAAAAAAATTTTGATACTGTCAAAAGAGTCTAATTTTGAAGAAAACCCAACTTGCATATGGATTTTGTTGCCGGACCATATAAAGTTGATCAGTTTTGTTAGTTTCATTCATTACTCATGCCTGTTGTTTTGGAATCTCCTTATGTAGTGTTTGTCAATTGCATGATCTGGGGCTTCTCTTAAGCCTTACTCTCACTCAAAAAAATTTTTTTTGATGGATTTTTTTCTTATTTTCTATTCTCTTAGCATTTTTATATATTTTATATATTTTGCTACTCTTCTTTTACCTTACTTACTTTATTCATTTTCTCTTATTTACTTTGTTCATGAACAATACAACAGGTTTTTTTTCCCCAACCAGATTAAAGTTGATTTTGGTCAGGAATACCTTGCCCCGCTTGGTTTCTGCTCTAGGGTTTGTCATTCGTCTCCTAAGAAGCAGATGCGATCTCGGGGCGCCTGGGTGGCTCAGTGGGTTAAAGCCTCTGCTTTCAGCTCCAGTCATGATCCCAGGGTCCTGGGATCGAACCCTGCATCGGGCTCTCTGCTCAGCAGGGAGCCTGCTTCCTCCTCTCTCTCTGCCTGCCTCTCTGCCTACTTGGGATCCCTCTCTGTCAAATAAAAAAATAAAATCTTAAAAAAAAAAGCAGATGCGATCGCGAAGCAGACACCCGCTGTAACCGCTGGGTGTACACGTGTGTGTGAACAGTGTTGCTTGATGTGTTTGTCCTGCCCTGAGACTCAGCCAAGCATGAAGTGTCCCCGCACTGTTCCATGTTTTCCAGCGAGTTGGTGGAAGTATTCGGCCGTGGAAACAGATGTATGTTGTGCTTCGGGGACATTCGCTTTACTTGTACAAAGACAAAAGAGAGCAGACGACGCCATCCGAAGAAGAGCAGCCCATCAGCGTCAACGCCTGCTTAATAGACATCTCTTACAGCGAGACCAAGAGGAAGAACGTGTTTCGGCTTACCACGCCAGACTGCGAGTGCCTGTTTCAGGCCGAGGACAGAGACGACATGCTCGCGTGGATCAAGACCATTCAGGAGAGCAGCACACTCAACGAGGAGGTGTGTGTCCAAGTGACAGGAATCAAACCAGGTTCTTTCATCACTTTTTTCTTAGGAAGACTGAAAGAAATGGATACATTTTAAAAAATTAAAACACACTCTTTTCCCTTGAAAAATTGATCAAAAGGAAAGCTCAGGTGTACCTACTTTATATTACTTTCACTTATGTTGGGATCAGCATTACTGAACTACAAAAATAGATAATTCATATATTTTGCTTACTTTTTCAGAAGCAGGATCAGGACTAGTCCTGGTCATTACCTTTATGACTAAATCATTCCAGATCTGGTTCCTTATCTCAAAGACAGGATTATTTTGGGGCTTACAGTGTAGTGAAGATACTTACCAGAACAAATTACTGTGTAAATGCAAAGAGATACAGATACGAGGATTTTCATTCATGAGATACGCACTGGAGAATATAATAGAGCCTGCTGCAGACAGTTCTGGCTTCGAAGGAAACTTGCATTGTCAGAAATCATGCGAAAAGCCAATTTTTCTTTTTATTAAGGAATGTTTGGGGACTTCAAAGTTTCTGGCTCATAGCCATCAGGATATTTTTTTACAACAGGAACTTCATTGGTAATGTAGTATCTCTAGCATATGTAATTATACATTTGACAGAGCAAATTCCACAGTGATTAAGTCTAGCTTTTGCTCAAGAGTATCTTTTAATATCATTAACACAGTTTTTCTTACATGTTGTTCTCACTTTTTGTGCTCACTGTTATGACAAAAAAAAGCATGCAGTGTTCTCTTCCCTTAACTCACGGGACACAGGGACACCCACGTTAATTGTGAGGTTGTGCAAAATATGTTCTCTAATATAGTCATTTCCAGTTATGTCCAATTCAAATTGTGAAAACTTAGGTCATAGGCAAAATGACTGTGCCGTTTTTCTCTGACAGTTTACACCCCTGCCTTGTTTGTGGTTAAAAATAAACACCAGATCCGTGTCAAATCAACCTTTGTTCTCTAACCAGCACTGTAAAGAAAGCATCGGACATGCATGTTTGCAAAGTAAACAGGGAAAATAAGAATGTTTTACATGAATAAGTCTCAGCAACCATATGAATGTGTGCTGTTACTGTCATCACCATTTTGCAAACAAGGACACTGGCAAAGAGAGGTTACATAATTTCCATAAGGTCACACAGCTATTAAGTATCAGGGCCTGGGACTTAAACCCTGGCAATCTCAGTCTAGATCCTGACCATAGGATCTCTCAACTGATAAGAATATTTGATCTGAGATTATTTGACTCCAAAGCTTATATCTGTAAATTTTATTGCTCGTTATAATCAAAATGAAACAAGTAATAAAAAAAAAAAGTTGATGCTACATGTCAATGTATAATTGAAATCAGTAGAAAAAAGTCATCACTTCATGGTGAAATCAGAGTTTACCATACAGCATATTATAAAAGCTAATCTATTAAGGTTGAAATGCCCAGTTTTGAGCTTTTTCTCTTCTGGTAATATCAGTGCCGCTTCTGACACTAAATGACCCTCTGTCTCACCGCTCCTGTAAATTCATCATTAACAAATTTTGACAGTATTTTTCCATCTTTTATCCAACTGTCTTATTTTGAAATGCTGATCAGTCCTTCTGGGATTAGAGAGAGAGGAACAAACAAAAAAAAACCTGGCCTGCTGCTTCCCAGTCGTTTATAAAAAAATGTCACATCAGTAAGTTTGAGCACCTGCTGCTTGCTGGTACTATTCTAGGGATTGTAGGAGTACAGACAATAAACAGAAAGCTCTTTTGGCAGTGGATGGGGGGTACTTGGATCATTTCTTGCATAGTGATTTTGGATGGTGATGTGGAACAGAGATTTTTAAACAACTCCACTGAGAGTCTAGGAGCCGGATGGGCTAAGCAGTGCGTACAACAGAGCCTCAGAAGAGTAGGGATCCCGACTCATGTTTCGAATTGACTTTCTAATCTTACCTCCTGTTTATTCTGTAGGACACTGGAGTGACGAACAGGGATCTAATCAGCCGAAGAATCAAAGAATATAACAGTCTGATGAGGTGAGAATCCCACGACGCCTACAACTTAATTTGGATGTAAAATGCCCTACAGTTGTTAAGAAATGTTCATTTCTTTCAGCAGCAAAGCAGAACAGTTGCCAAAAACACCTCGCCAGAGTCTGAGCATTCGGCAGACTCTGCTTGGTGCTAAATCAGAGCCAAAGACCCAAAGTCCGCACTCTCCCAAGGAAGAGTCAGAAAGGAAACTTCTCAGTAAAGGTACTGATGGTAGTGTTCCTGCATAAATTTAACAAAGACGATGGTTTAAAGTTGGGGTTTTAAAGGTATTTCATGGGGCAGCTGGATGGCTCAGTTGGCTAGGCATCTGACTCAATTGTGGCTCAGTTCACGATCCCAGGGTCCTGAGATGGAATCCCGCATCGGGCCACATGCTGAGCAAGGAGCCTGCTTAAGATGGGTTCTCTCCTTCTCTGTCTGCTCTTCCCTGCCACTTCTGTCTCAGTCTTTCACTCTCTATAAAAAATTTAAACTAATAAATAAAAAGTATTTTATGTTCTTCTGTACCATTTCTGCTGACCTCAGTCCTGTGCGAGCTAGCTCAAAGGTGACCCTGGGCCCCGTCTAGGCTAATGGGGCTTTCCCTTAAGGTGAGTCTTTGTCTTGTAATAAAGATTAAATGAAGGAAGATATACATCTACACAAAAGGCACTACGGATTTAATGCAGGGGATCCAGGCACTGTTACTTTGAGATAAAACCATCATGTTTCTTTTTGCTACAATCTCACTACTGAGATGTCACGCTGATCCTGTTTTCTTGACTATTTTAAAGAAAACCATGGTACAGATTGTAAAAGGATAGAAAAGCATAACTGATTCCGATTTAATTATATGGGAGGTTAAAAGGAATGCTCTATTAGGAAGAGAATATAATACAATATTTTTGATAAATATAGGATCTTTCATTTATAGTACAGGAACCTGATGTATATAAATCTTGATGAAAGACTCTTAAAGTCATGATTTAAACATGCTTGTTTCCATTTTCTTTTTCTTTTTCTTTTCTTTTTTTTTTTTTGCATAAAATCCAAAGATGATACCAGTCCCCCAAAAGACAAAGGCACGTGGAGAAAAGGCATTCCAAGTATTATGAGAAAGACATTTGAAAAAAAGCCCACTGCTACTGGAACCTTTGGTGTCAGATTGGATGACTGCCCACCAGCGCATACCAATCGGGTAGGAGACCGCAGCCTCCCAAACTTCCTACGGTCATTAGCTCAGCTGGAAGCCTTATAGGACCCGAGTACACAGCCCCTCAGATGACACAGAGTATCTGTTAATCTGATGAGTATCTTCCTCTTCATAGAAGACCCAACTTCCCTAAGGCCGTGTTGAGTAATTTCATCTCTAATTTCATCTAATGCTCTTTTTCTAATGTATTGACTCTGAGATAGAGTAATGATTCGTCCTTAGGAATGTATCTGAAATGGTAAGAGTTCATGTTCAAATCCTGTGTGTTTCTGCTTCTAGCACCTTAAAAGAAGGATGAGAACAAGAACCTGATTAAGAAAGTATAACACGTGTAAATGTGCGTGTGTGCACGCACATGTGTCTGTGTGCGCGTGTGTCTGGCGTCTGTGAGGTTTCTGTCATGAGTCGCAATGTTATTCTCTCCCCCCTTCTCCTTTGGACTTTACTCGCCTTTATTCACGAGTGCTGCTCCCACATTCTCTTCACTTCAGACTTGCCTCATTTCCTCTCCAATGTTCATCTCCCGGTCTTGACCTGTTCGTTCCCCTCCCACTGTCCCAGATCTCTTGCTGCTTCTGCTCCATCCCCGGTTCTGCAGTCAATGTCTCTATTCTGCGTTTTCTCTCTATCAAATAGCAGAGATGTATGTATTTTGTCTCAGAGGGAAAGGGCCTCTTAGCTACGGTATATATCTACTAACAAATAGAAACGTTTGTGCTGTATTAAATAAAATATTTATTTCTTGTTTTGCAGTATATTCCATTAATAGTTGACATATGTTGCAAATTAGTTGAAGAAAGAGGTCTTGAGTATACAGGTATTTATAGAGTCCCTGGAAATAACGCAGCCATTTCAAGTATGCAAGAAGAACTCAACAAGGGGATGGCTGACATTGACATACAAGATGATGTAAGTGTATTTATTTCTGTCTGAATACCTGATCTGTGGTTCTTTTCCCCCTTTGATGGTATTGACTACAAAAACGCCATGTTTCTATTTTACCCACCTAGAAATGGCGAGATTTGAATGTGATAAGCAGTTTATTAAAATCCTTCTTCAGAAAACTCCCTGAGCCTCTCTTCACAAATGGTGAGTGAACTCCCACAAAATATACCAGTTGAAACAGTTTAAAATTACATTGTTGGAAAGCCAAAGACTATTGATATTTTGTCAAAGGAAGCAGGAGATTTCATTCAGTTGTTAATTCTCTGTAAAGCATAATTATGGCTATTTTTTGTCTCTCGGATTTTTTTTCTTATGGATAAATTTCAGTGAAAAATGAGAATTTATTCTGTCATTTAGGTTCAGTAAAATATAAGTTATCCTGTTTATCCATATTTGCTTGCCAAGTTAAAAATATATTATTATTCGCTGTCAAAAGTCTTCAGACACAATAAAGTACAATTAGTAGAAAAACGTTTTTTCAGTCAAGCCAAATATTTAACTTATATAAGACACTGTTCTTGATGTTGTGGTTGGAGAGTGAAGACTATAAATACAGGACGGTACTCTCAGAGAACTCATATTTTAGGGTATTTTATTTGATGATAAGACTTGAGGAGTCATTAAAAATGATAGCTGTTTTGGAGACTTACATTTCAAAGGCCATTTGGGGTCACCCCTACATTTAAATTTTTGTATTGGGTTTTGAAGCCAAACCTTGAAAGAAATCTTGATCACAACTCACCTAAGCAATTTGAGATAAACTTGTTTTATTCTTCTTATTGTTGTTGTCAGATAAATATGCCGATTTTATTGAGGCCAATCGTAAAGAAGATCCTCTAGACCGTCTGAAAACATTAAAAAGACTAGTAGGTATTATTTTATATTTTTGGAGGTGCAACTTAAATTCAGCCTCTAAATCCATCATGAAAATAATATGTTTCAGATTCATGACTTGCCCGAACATCATTATGAAACTCTGAAGTTCCTTTCCGCTCATCTGAAAACAGTGGCAGAAAATTCAGAAAAAAATAAGGTGTGTAAAGTATATATTGAAGAAGTGTGCATTCGGGGCTTTAGTTGAAAAGATACGCGTCATTGCTTCACGTCAATTAAAATCATGGTTATAATTCACAAAACCTCTCAAATACACACTCTTGGTCAGGGAGCCCCTCTAAAGATCACTCTTCAAAGCAAAAGATCCCAAAATATCAGTTGTCACCATTTTGAAAAGACATTTCCTTTTCTATTTATCCAGCAAGAAAAATGGAAGTCAAAAATTTTACTTCCTTTTTCATCTGTGCATTTGCTATACTTTTGTGCAATGCGACAATCAAGTTGTACCAAACAGTATACAGGGAAAACTGACAGACATGTTCTTTTTTTTTGTTTTGTTCCGTTTTAAGCAGAGAGGACCTTCTTCTTTGTTGTTTGTTTGTTTAACAGAATCACATCGCCTTTGTCAAACACACCAAAATGTGTTATCCCTTCATATTATCTACTACTCAGTTCATGTTCGGTTTTTCCAGATTGATTTCAAGAAATGTCTTTTCCCCCCTGGTTGTTTAAATCAGTATCTAAAGGTTCACACAGTGTGTTCAGTTGATATGCTATAATCTTAACTTTATATCATTTTTTTTAAGTTTTTTTTTTTTAATTTTTTTTTTTAAGATTTTATTTATTTATTTGACAGAGAGAGATCACAAGCAGGCAAGAGGCAGGCAGAGAGAGAGGAAGGGAAGCAGGCTCCCCGCTGAGCAGAGAGCCCAATGCGGGACTCGACCCCAGGACCCTGAGATCATGACCTGAGCCGAAGGCAGCGGCTTAACCCACTGAGCCACCCAGGCACCCCTATATCATTTTATTCCATTCTTCATGGTTGTTGCCTCTATACCTTTAGAGGTTGCAAAACAATGATTTTCTGAATCTCAGGCATTACTTAAAAATATAGAAACGAAGTCATCTTGGCTTGTGGAGAAGAGAAAAAACAATACCACAAGCTCCGAAACACTGCTGTCACCTTTTCCCTAAAGGTCCTGCCTGCTGAAGGTCAAGCAAAATGCATTCATTCAGGTCAGTTTACCATCTGTCATGTTCCAGAAGACATTTGCTCACAGTTGTAGTAAGGCTGGGGTTTGAGAACAGGATCAAACCCTATTACCTGTGGGACGTTTACAAGCAGCGTTATAATATCCCTTAGATTCTCAATTTCCTCAACAATGATAGGACATAAAAGGAAAAAGGAACAAAAGAGAATGAGAGAAAGAAAGAAAGAGCTAGTATCAATTAATGGTACGGTTTCCAGAAGTTCATCCAGAAAATTCTCAGTATAATTGTAGCTGAAATATTTTCTAATTATTTCCGCATTTCCCAAAGCCCATTACATCATTCATCACTTTTGCTGGATGTCAGCAGTGTAGGGGTCATAGCATCTGATGGTCTCATTAGTTTAGAAAGCACCGAATTAAGCAAAATATAACAGTTATGTAATGTTACATAAACAATGTAATGTAATTTTTATAAACAGAAATTCTTTACTGTAGAATTTATTCTGGCTTTACTGTATTAACTAACACTGTGACTACATGTATGGGACGTCTTTCCAGAAATACAGAATTTGCCTTGGGTAATTAATGACTAAATAAGTGATGAACTACTTATGTTACCAGCTTTAGGTAAGAGCCAGCTAAAACTACATACCCACATAGTAAATACGACTGTATACACATAGATAATAATGTGTGCAGTGATTAGTCTACAAAAACTGAAATGATATCCTAGTAGACAAGAACCCAGTAAAAATTTTGCAGCAGACCTTTGAGATGGACTTGATTTTCTGAGCCATTTTCACCAGTGCAGATTTGGGAATAAGATGACATCCTCCAGCGGGAGAATAAGAAACATGCCTGTGCGCCCAGTTCAAGTCAGCCCTTCCTGCAGTCAGATTTTCTTTCCACTAGGTCAACTTGCTCTGAAAATACTGGCTTTGATCACAATTTCTCCTTATATCTCTGTCTTGAGCAAAGTGTAAGGATGCGTGTGTTATGGTAGATGACATATTTGATGCTGAACAGTTGCTTCGGAACAGGAGATCTGTGCATTTTCTGCTTTCCACCATACCTGAAATGTGCTTGTGTATACCTGTTGGGCATGTGCGCGGCTCTACCAAAACAGGATAGTAGTGTGCTTCCCTAAACCAGTTCAACTTTCTGAGTTCTGCAGTGATTTATTTTATTTATTTATTTATTCATTCATTCATTCATTCATTTACCCCCCTGGTAAGTTTTCAGGGTTGGTTAAAGCTATTTGATATTTTAATCAAATGCTGACTTCAAAATATTACACCAGACACTATAGGATACAACAAAGGAAAACAAAAGATCTATACCTTTGGTAATTGCGTAATTAAGGAATACAAAATACCGTGGAAATGAATGTCCAAACATAGAAGCATGTTATATTGAGGTGTTCAGGTTGGCACAAGGATAAGCAAAGAGCTTTGGAAGTTTTTGTTGAAGTAAAACTTGGTCAAAAAAGAATATTTCTGGACATTGGGTTTTTAAGTGTTAGCACTTTTGATGTACCATGGGGGCAAGTTTGTAAAAGGTAATATGTCTTTGGGGCGCCTAGGTGGCTCAGTGGGTTAACCCGCTGCCTTCGGCTCAGGTCATGATCTCAGGGTCCTGGGGTCGAGTCCCGCATTGGGCTCTCTGCTCAGCAGGGAGCCTGCTTCCTCCTCTCTCTCTGCCTGCCTCTCTGCCTACTTGTGATCTCTCTCTGTCAAATAAATAAATAAAATCTTTTAAAAAAAAAAAAAAAAAGGTAATATGTCTTTGAACATTTTTTTCTAGTTGTTTTTTGGGTTGTTGTTTTTGTTGTTGTTTTGTTTTTCTAGTTTTTGAGGGGAAGAGGGTTGCCCTATTCTTTGTAAGGTTTTTTCCCCTTTGATTTTAATATTTTTGTCAGTTAATGCAGCTCTTGTAATACTAGTTTTGAAGCAGATCAATTGCTTGCAATCAAAGACTTCATGGAAAAAATGAATGCCAGTTAAACACAGTACATTGTCATTAAAGCAGGAAAAAGACGTTAAGTGTAGATTAGCTTATAGAAAGCCTAACTAGGAAGCATTAGTTTTTTTATACACAATCAGTCACCGTTCTTCTTTGAGTTCTTTTTCATCAAAAGAGCCTTTCAGAAATAAAATGCCAAACACACGATGGGAATTTAAGCCTACTTTCTTAAGAAAAATGCTGATATCTTTCAATAACATCCTTTGTTCCAGATGGAACCAAGAAACCTCGCGATAGTTTTTGGTCCAACTCTTGTGAGAACATCCGAAGACAACATGACCCACATGGTCACTCACATGCCAGACCAGTACAAGATCGTAGAGACACTTATCCAGCACGTAAGTTCAGGCTTCATCTCATCCAGAAAATAATTTTCTTGTGAGCAGCTGGTGTTTGGTAGGGCAGAATTTGGTTGTAATTTTTGTTTTCTAAGAAAACTCCTCCCCCCCAGTATTATCCTCCAAAATATAGATATATTATGGGGGTCCTTTAGTTTCTCTTTTCACCTTTTTTTATTTTAAATTTTAGCATGACTGGTTTTTCACAGAAGAAGGTGTGGAAGAACCTCTTGTAAGTATTGTCCGTCAGCCTTCGTACTGACTTTTTTCATTGGGGACACAAGCTCCTGACCCAACAGCGTCAACTTCCTGCTTTGTATGCTATTGTCCGCTTTGCACCCCGGAAGCAGGTCTATAGCTCCTCAGTTTCCGGTCAAGTGAAAATACAAGTATGATGCTTATTTCGTAGTTAATTAATGACGTGTAAACGATGTAAAAAATTAAGCACGTGTGCTTCACTCAGTAAATGTGTCTTTTACTAAATGTTGTTTGAATTTTAAAGAAATGATCTTTGAAGAGATGATGAAGAGATCTTTGTTTATTAACCATAGACAACAGTGCAGGAGGAAAACACAGTAGACTCCCAGCCAGTGCCCAACATAGATCATTTACTCACCAACATTGGAAGGACAGGAGTCTCCCCGGGAGATGTATCAGGTAACTCTTGCCTGGGCAGTACCGATCTGGTTAAGGTTAAGCCAAATCCTCGTAACACGAAAGAACGAAATCAATCATAAGTAACAATTCACTATGATTTTTTTTCCTTTTCTTCTCCTTTTTTTTTTCCCCCTTTCTACTAATAAAAAACTGAATCTTCCTTTTCTGATTGATCTCAATTATCTTCCAGTGCCTCTAATGCCATTGGCAGTGCATGGGATTGTAATGCTTGTCAGAGTGGAAATCTGAGGGAAATGAGCATGCAAACCACTGTTTTGTTCTTTTTTTTTAATTCACAGTTTCCATGTAATAGTCATCACAAGGTAAAACAGATATATGCTGCTGAATATGTGGTTGCTGTGATGGCAGAAAGTGTGATCGAGACTGTACAAGTAGATCTTATTCTTGAGCTAGACGTTCTGTTTAAAAGCAGCAAGTGAAAAAGGTCGAACTGCTAATGGGCGCCATTTTCATAAATACAGCACATTATTTGTCGCTGCAGATGTCACAGTAGAAGTCGAACTGATTTGACATTTCCTTCTGTTCTCTCTTGCCGCCCTAATGTGTGGTTAAGTAGCAGTTTTCCTAGGCTCTTTTGCTGACGATTTTCTCCCGCCGAACTGTTGCACTATATCTAGCATGTTATTTCACACGCTGTTCTCCCTTTGTCTCTAGTTCTTGTTTGAGTCCTAAAGGGTTTTTTCAGCACTTACTGACACAGGCAAATCTATACTGATGTTGCGCAGGCGAAGTGGGAGGAGTCTATCACACGGTAATGTCGCTAGTGGATTCTGTGGTGGCCCTGATGGACAGCTGGAGCTGTAGGAAGAAGCAGGACTGCTGTCCACACTGTAGCTGCCTTGTCTGCAGAAACCCCCGATTCTTGTAAATGCAAACACGGCTGATCTGTGGTGTAAATTTTCTCGTAAAGATTATTGTAAACAGATCAATACTACTTTCTTAAAAGTTTTTCTGCTGTTTCTTGTTATTTCTGAAGCAGACCGAGAGGAGAAATAGCATGGTATGGTCTACCAGTTCTTAAAGTCATAAAGCATTTAGCCATGTGTTCAAAGGGGCGTGGCACGGGGCTCAGCTCATTAACCTTGAAAATCAATTTCCCTCAACTTGAAAGACAAAATTTCCCAATTGGTCTTCTCCCGACTAGTGCTAGCCCCTTCCTACCCTCTTTATACTTGTATAATCTGAGTTTTTGCCAGACAGTGAAAATTATGGTCTCCATTTTTCCATTTCCATAATAGCATTTGTGATAGATAACTACAAAACTGGTAGCAATTTCACCAAACTAGTCAAAAGGATCCCTGACTGCACAGATGTGAAACTGGGGTCTGAAGCCCAAAGATCAGCATTATTGAAAAACCAAAGTGACCTGGAAGCAGGGTTTCCTAATGCATCCAGATGCATGCAAATATATGCTTACAAAATATGAGTTTGACAGTCTGACAAAAATCAACGTAAATGCACCAAGTATGAGTGTCTCGATTTGTAGCTAGGACAGCCAACCATCTTGAAAGTTCTACATTGTGTATCAGTTTCACATACAGGATGTGGCACATAGTACAATTCTTAAAAAGGTCTTCCAGCTTCTTTACTGCTAGATTTAATATTTAGAAATCTTGATAAACACTAGTGTTTCTGTTTTTGTTTAGTACAGGGCTCCTTTGCCATTCCTCTCATTGAGCTGATTCTGCCTACAATTCACAGCATCCTTTCATGGCGGTGGCTTTCTGTGGTGCAGCTTGCATCTTTGTGAGCTCTGACTATCCACTGTGTTCTCTTGTTTTGTTTGAGTTTTGCTTTCTCATTTCGTTCTGTGCCTGTCTTTTCCATAAGTTTTGCATTGTTTGTTGAAAGCAGCAAAGATTGATTGATACTGACCATGTTTTGTTTAACCTCTCACAGATTCAGCTACTAGTGACTCAACAAAATCTAAGGTAAATGGTTTCATACAATTCTGAACTACCTGGTAGTGGGGAAGTTTCCTTCTGGCTGATTGTTAGGACTAGGCTACAAACGCATCCCTCTCTGGGTCAGATGACACAGACCGACAGAGTCTTTGAGAGGGAAAAATGAGTTCGTAGACTGTGGTAGAACAAGGGATTGTGTGTTGGAATGTTGGGTTTCTCTTGGCATAGTTTAGCCTAATACAGAGGAGTAGACTAACGTACACAAAAGCAGAGACAATGGTATAATGAGTCCCCATGCAATCATTATCCATTCTCAACAATTAACATGTGCGTGGCCATCTGGTTCCATGTACATTTCACCCCCACTTCCCTCCCCCTGGACTACCTTGAAGCAAAGCCCAAGCGTCATGTTTCACTTGTAAATACAGTAATACAGTTTTCAGTATCATTACACATTCTTAAGAAAAAATATATTCTTGCCTGCCTTTCAGAAAAATCAGTATTTTTACATAATTTGTATTCTGTTGACACCACCAATTACAAATTTTGAGTAGCTCTGGGAAGTTCTTAGTTTTAGAAGGGTTTTTATTAATCCAGTTTATCCAAACTTTGATCTGCTGAGACAGTAGCAGCTAGAATTGTCAATAGATTTCTTACAACATCGTTCTATTTGGATGTGAGACATATATATCATGTTTAAATATCATAGTGAGTTTGTCTGTGATTAAATTATAATTCTTGCAGGAGATTTTACAAAGTGTTCCAGTCATATCATTCATTATCACTTACCCTGTATTTCTTACTGGCTTTTTGCCCCAACTTTTTATTTTGAAAAGTTTTAAACCTAGAGAAAAGTTACGAGGATAATAGTTAGCACCCAAACCTTTTGCCTTAGATTGTTAATCTGGTCCATCTTGATATATATCATTTGAGGGGGGGAGGTGACTATTTGAGAATTACTTATAGACATGAAAACCCTTTACCCTAAATGCTTCAGCGTGCACATTCTGAAAACGGGGCGTTCTCCTCTGTAATCACAGGGTAATTCTCATACCCAGGTAATTAACATGAGTACACAACATTACTATTTCTAATGGAGTCTTTACACAAATTTCTCCAATTGTCCCAAGTCCCAGTAATGTAAATGTAGATTGTTTTTTATTTTCCTGTATAGGATGAAATTAAGGATCATCCCTTGCACTTTATTTTAATTTTTTTAGGGCTGCTTTTGAGACTGTTTCTCTCCCCCCCCCCAAAGAGAAGATTTCAGATTTAGATTTAGATTTGGATTGAGATTTGAGACCTGTTTGAAATTTCCTCCTTCCCCCTTATTAGATGTGTATTTCTTAACATGTCTTAGTCTCTTTCTCTCTAGCGGAAGCTGTTAAAATGTGGATAACCAACGAAGCAGTGTACTGGATAATCAGGGAGTCCTTTCTTACTTGTAGAAACAAAGTTCTGTTAATGTGCAGTTTCATTCTGGTGAATCCTTTTTAGTACAGCAGCCTAAGTTTTTACTTTTTCAAGACTTCAGGATAGTAGTTTTAGTTTGTCTGGGATGTTTACGACTATAGAGAAGTCCACTCTGCTTCTCTTACTCAGCGTACGCCCTGCCTTCCTGCTCGTCTTACATGGTCTCTGGTTAACAAGCGAGTGTTCCTGACTCCCCCCACCATTCACTTAGCCAGTAGGCATCCCGAGCAAACTGATGAAACAGTCGTCATCAAGGGCCTATCATGCATAGCTATGGAAGCCAGTAGCCTGCACTACAACTTTATCAGGGAGAGTGCCCCCATGGTAAGGATTTAAGATCCTCGGTTGACCTTACGTTGAGTTTTCTGATTTTGTTGTTACCTTGAGAGGCAAGTCTGAAGATCGAGTCTGGCTGAACTGATGGAAAACCAGAGAGTCCCGTAGTGAGTTTGCCCCATGCAGTGTGTGTGTCATATGGCGTCTGTAATCAGGAAGGGGAAGTCAGTCACAGAGTTGCAGTAACCTATGTCCGGACATTATACTCAGCTGTGCCAGGATATTAACTCTTCAGCCTGTGTTCCAGATTAAGGAACCTGAAGAACGTGGAGCCCCCAGGAGCAGGGGAAGTCAGGAGATGCAGGGAAATGAACGAGAATAGGAGCGCTAGACAGCTCAAAACACAAAACACGTCTCTGAAAGGTGGATGTATATGGGGCGTGACCCAGCCGCTAAATACCACCAGTTGCCAAGAAACGGACCTAGTTGAAGAGAAGTAACAGTGTACCTCATGAGCAGGTCCCAAGGAGGTATAAAAAACCACGTTCTGTCCGTGCTTCCGGAGCTTTAATAGAGTTAATGCAGTAAGAAACGTTTGGGGGAACACCTCTTCAGAAGAGGAACTCAGCGGTGTGCCTGTGTTCACAGTCTCCTGTCTCTGATTTCTCGCAGGGTTCCTGGGGGTCAGGAAAAGAGCAGTATAGCAGGGAGCTGCTGGTGTCCTCCATCTTCGCAGCCGCCAGTCGCAAGAGGAAAAAGCCCAAAGAAAAGGCGCAACCCAGCAGCTCAGAAGACGAACTGGACAATGTATTTTTTAAGAAAGAAAACACAGAACAGAGTCACAATGACATTAAAGAAGAATCAAAAAAAGAGAGTGAGACCTTGTGCAGAAAACAAAGGATCGCCATTTCCAAAGAAAACACGGCTAAGAAGGACCCCGGGGCCCCCAAAGACGAAAAGACGCCGCCCCGAAAGCAGAGCGCCGCGTCGGAGGAGCCCTCCCCGCCGCACAGCGCCAAACCCCCGAAGTCGCCGGCGCCGAGCTGCCGCTTCCCGGGGCCGAGAGAGAGCCCCCGGCCGCCCGGCGCCCCCAGGCCCTGCCCCTTGGAAGAGCCGGGCTCGGACTCCGGCTCGCAGGCGTCCGCGGCCGGGCTCTCCGCGGGGAAGTGCGGCAGCCCGGGCGCGAGGCACCGCGGCTTTCTGGCCGCCCCGGGCGCCCTCGCGTCGGACTGCCCGGGCGCGCACCCCGCCGGCCTGGACGGCAGCCGGCTCAGCCCCGACGTGCGCTCCGTGGCCGAGAGCCGGGGCGACGAGGCGGACGACGAGCGCAGCGAGCGCGTGAGCGAGGGCCGCCCGGTGGAGACGGACAGCGAGACGGACTTCCCCGTGTTCCCGGGCGCGCTGGCGTCCGAGCGGCTGCTGCGGGGCCCGCTGCAGGACGCCGGCAAGGCGGGCCGCCGCAACTCGGAGGGCAGCGAGCTCAGCGGCACCGAGGGCAGCCTGACGCCCAGCCTGGACAGCCGGAGGCCGCTCTTCAGCTCCCACAAGCTCATCGAGTGCGACACCCTGTCCAGGAGGAAGTCGGGCCGCTTCAAGTCCGACAGCGGCGGCCTGGGGGACGCCAGGGGCGACCGGGACAGCCCGGTCATCAGCAGGGTGTTCGACGTCATGAAGAAAGGCAAGTCCACGGGGAGCCTGCTGCCGCCCAGCAGGAGCGAGTCGGAGAAGCAGGAGCCCACCTGGAAGACGAAGATCGCGGACCGGTTAAAACTCAGGCCCCGGGCGCCGGCCGACGACATGTTCGGCGTGGGAAGCCAGAAAGCCGGCGCCGAGGCTGCCAAGCGCAAGAGCATCAAGCGGCGGCACACGCTCGGGGGCCACCGCGATGCGGCCGAGCTCAGCGTGCTCAGCTTCTGGAAGGCGCACGAGCAGGCGGCGGACAGGGACGCCGAGCTCTCCGCCGTCCACCGGCTGAAGCCCAAGTGCTCCGCCCAGGACCTGTCCATCTCCGACTGGCTGGCCCGAGAGCGCCTGCGCACCAGCGCCTCCGACCTCAGCGGGGCGGACGCGGGGGACCCGGCGCCCCACGGCGGTGCCCGCGCAGTCGACGGGGCCGCGCCCGACGCGCCCCCGAGTTCGCAGCCCGCCGCGGGCGCATCTCCGGGTCCCCCGGCTCCAGCCCCCAGGCCCCTTCTTTCCATACCGCCACGGTCACCCGACCAGATCAACGGAGAAAGCTTCCAGAACATGAGCCAAAATGCTAGTTCGGCAGCATTATAATGCCCAGCCTCGGAAACTGGCCGAAACCCCAGGCAGTGGAGCACAGTCTCATCCCGGTCTTTGATCTGGGGCATGTCCACTACAGCAACTGAAAAGCTACTGTTACACGTTCCAGTAACTCTGTAAATATTTTCTTGTACCAGAATTGTTATTATGCAGCCTTCATTTGGGCTGGTTTCATCATTCTGCACTGTGGAATAGCTTCACAGTGCATTACTACAGCCAGAAGAACATATATATATGTGTGTGTGTGTGTGTGTGTATACATGCGCATATATATATATATATATATATATGTAACAAATGTTGGACAGTTGTATACAAATGAGCAAGGTATTTGTTGCAACTTACTACACAGTGTATACCCGAGATGACTGAAGCAAACATCGGCATTTGTGTGCAGCAAATTTGTTCTTTT
Source organism: Neogale vison (assembly GCF_020171115.1). Lineage (NCBI taxonomy): Eukaryota > Metazoa > Chordata > Mammalia > Carnivora > Mustelidae > Neogale > Neogale vison. The sequence goes on along the minus strand of NC_058102.1, from coordinate 131,455,065 downwards.
GGTTTCATCACTAACAAAAGTGCCTCATCATAAAAATCCATTTGGTTATTAGGGTGCCATATTGTTAAAATTAGATAACTTACGTTGAATAAATAAATGCATTTTATTGGTAACAAATTTCATGACATTTACCAGTTTTAACACAGGTGGATACAGAACTAGCATTCTCTCCTCATTCCAGGTGGATCTGAGTTTTATATTCAAACTTTTAATACAGTTTTTGAGTTTTGTGTGACTTGAATTTTTAATCTTTCTGTAAAATACGTAACTTAAATGAACATATTATATGTGTATCTTTTCTTCAGATACCAGATTTGATATAAATGTTGTAACATAGATGTGTAGATAGTGACCTGGATGGAACTGGCTTCTTTATCGAGAAGAATATAATTCTGCATGAGGACTTAATGAATCCAAACCTGTGTCATGCCTGTGTGCATACCCAATTAAACACTGGAAATAAAAATTGTTTTGGTGAACTTGGCATGTCTTGAAATTCACTGTAGTGTATTTTCAAATGTTACCCATTTATAACTGCCTTAATTGGTCCTGATTTATATATATATATAACCTACTCCGGGGGCACCTGGGTGGCTCAGTCTGTCAAGCATTGGACTCTTGATCTTGGCTGGGGTCTTGACCTCATGGTGGTGAGTTTGAGCCCGGAGCTGGGCTCCAGGATGGGCATGGAACCTACTTTAAAAAAAAAAAAAAAAATGTACCTACTCTCTTTCTATATTCTACTTCTCCTTTTTTTTTTTTTTTTTTTTTTTGCTATGGCTGGGTAGGGATCTCTTACAAATATTTACACTGGCCTAACCTCACTTCTGTACACCGATAATATTTAACTTCTCTAGCTAAAGTAATACGTGTTGTTTACTTTTTGTCGGCGATAATGAGTGAAAAGAACATGCATTTGGGAATCAGACCAACTCTACACTTCCTAGATATATAAACTTGGACAAATTATTTAACTTCTCTGAATTTGTTCCTTCATATAAAAATGATAATAATATCTATTGTAAGGGTTATTGGATTTATTTATTTTTTTAAAGATTTTATTTATTTATTAGACAGATCACAAGTAGGCAGAGAGGCAGGCAGAGAGAGAGGAGGAAGCAGGCTCCCCGCTGAGCAGAGAGCCCGATGCGGGGCTCGATCCCAGGACCCTGAGATCATGACCTGAGCCGAAGGTAGAGGCTTTAACCCACTGAGCCACCCAGGAGCCCCGGGTTATTGGATTTAAATGAGATACTCCATATACAGCGCCTGCCACACTTGACTTGCAAAATCTGTCAAACCTATACTTAAAATCTCAGAAGGGTAGACTGAAAGGGCCTTAAAAGTCATCAAATCTAGTGGTTTTCAACTGTATAGTTTTTAATTTCTCCTTTACTATTCTGCAGTGAAATTCACAGATAATGTAACCTACCTATATAAAAAATCTACATATGTAGTTTTAATTTTATTTAATATAGTATGGGATGTCCATGATTTTCTTATTTTTATAGAAAAGAAAAGGAAAGTGATTTATAATAAAGGAATAAGCATTTCAGTAAGTGAAGTAGTCAGATATTTGCACCAATATACAGTCACTAACAGTGCAATAACTTCATGTCTCATGAATAGTTTTGCTATCGATGATGCGATTTTCTTAAATGATGGTAAAGTTCTGAACAAAATAAAAATACACTCTATCCAAGTTTGCATAATATGTGCATTATGGAAAAGCCATGTATTTTTAAGATCATCAAAAATACTTTTTATATGTAAAAAAGAAGTTAGGTTCAAGGCTCAAATAATTATATTTTATTCATTTCTGCTCTTATATTTATCAGCTTCAATTTTCTTTGGAACCTTAGGCATATCCTAGCTCATTGATTTCCAGGTTTTTGTTTGTTTTTTTGATATTTGCTTTTTAAAAGACTGTTTGTTTTATTTTCATTTATTTCAGAACATTTTCTAACATCTGTTGTGATTTTTTTTAACCCGTGAGTTATTTATATGTATATAGCTTAATGTGTAAACATTTGGAATCTCTCTATCTTTAAAAAAATTCTTTCTAGTATAATTCACATGATTATTAAACATACTTTGGTAGTTTTAAGCTGTTTGAAATTAATGGAGACATCCATTACATAAACCAGCATATGGCCAATTTTTATTCAATGTTCCATGCCCATATACTTGATGTTCCATGTCATATACTTGAAAAGAATCTGTACTCAGAGACTGGCTGCTTTATCATGTTGACTGGGTCAGGTTTCTTAATCGTGTTTTTTCGATCTTTTATATCCTTATTGATTTTTTACTCAGCTCTCAGCATTTCCCGAGAGGTGATAAAGCCTTATGTTACAATTACAGAGTTATATGTCCCTTATTCGTCAACTTTTTCCTTATACATTTTGAAGCTAGTTTACTAGGTGGACATAAATTTAGAATTATTTTATCTTCATGGTGAAGTGACCCTTTTCTCATTTTGAAATGCCCTTCATTATCGCTACCGAAACTGCTTGTGTTAAAGTTTAATTTTATATGATATTGTTGTGACTGTACCAGTTACTTTTGGTTAGTGTTTGCCCAGTCGATCTCTCATCTTTGCTTTCAACCCTTTTGTGTTTATATTCAGTTTTTCTCTCTAGCAGCCTATAGTTTTTTTTTTAATGTAGTCTGATAATCTTTGTCTTTAAACTAAATATGTAATCCAGTTACTTTTAATGAAATTCCTGATGTATTTGGATTCATAGCTGCCGTCTTACTGTTTGTTTTCTACTTGTCTCACAAGTTTATGTGCCCTTTTCTCTTGTTTCTTGCCTCCTTGAATTAATCAAATATTTTTATTATACCCTTTTCACCTTCTATTAGCAGGTTACTTATTTATTCTTTTACTAGTCTTCTAGAGACGTTCTTCACCTAATAGGTGAATGTTTAATTAAACTAATGTTTAAATTAAACATTTACTGCTTTCCACATACCGCTTATTATAGTAAATTATATATATCCCCATACCTTGTAAGACGTTATTACTTCATACGCTTGAATATTCATCTGCGTTTACCAACAATGACCATTTTTGTTTTCTAAGAATGACCATTTTTACCGCTCTTCATTCTTCGCTGTATTTTCATGTTTTTATCTGCCGTCTTTCTGGTCTTTCCTAAAGAGCTCTAATTATTATCCGGATCTGCTAGTGCCGTTTCTTTGCTTATGTGTGTTTGGAAATGTCTTTATTTTGCATCCTTTTTCCAAAGGATGTGCTTACTGCCTAGAGAGTGCTGGAATTTTCTTTCAGCGCTTTAAAGATGTTCTGTTTTCGTCTGGTTTCTATCCTTACTGATCGTTACTGATCATTACTGTTGAGAAGGGAGCTGGAAGTCTTCCTGGTGCTTCGAAGGTAATTGTCTGGGTCTCCCTATGTTTGCAGGCGGGCGGAGCTGGTAAGGCATGCTTGTAGTCACTTTCCAGGTATCTCAGTGTTAGGGGATTTGCTGTGGCCCCTCCCCCTGGGCATATCCTGAACCCCACTGTGTTGCTTGTCACCTCAGCCTCTGAGACTGTACCAGACACACCAATCTCTTTCCTAACTGGCCTTCCGCCCTGAATGGTTGAAGCACTGGTTTTAAAGGTAAAATCACCAAATACGGGGCTCTCCCCTCTAGGATTCACTTTGCTCGGGGATTTTGTTTCCCTGCGTCTTAGCCCAGACTCAGCATCCCACACCCCTGGGCATCTTTTTACTTAATTACTTTGCCACTCCCAGCCCAGTCCAGGAAAATGGAGGAAAGCCAGCTTCCGAGTAGCCCCTGTCCCCCCAAGCCTGGCTTTCATTTTCGCTCCCTGCCTGAACTGCCTGGACAGCTCTCCAGTTCGTTTGCTTATGGACTGGCAGAGTGGCTGGTGGTTATTTTCTCCAGCTTGTCTCATGGTTCTCAGTACGGGTCTTCGTCAGTTATGAGCTATTCCACTGTGGTTGGAAATAGATGTTCCCGAATCTCAAATCATTATACGTCAGTTCATCACCTATACAGTGTCAGACAGAACAATAAAACCCATGTGAGATACAAGCTACCCCTTAATCGTGTGGGAATTTCGAGCCTTGTCTTACTGGAGCCTCCAGGGTGAAGCTATGTTTCTTCTAACAATAGGGGAGGATGTACTGATATGCTGAAATAGTAAAACAAAGTATTTTCTGAAAACTCTTAGAAACGGTGGATTCTCTAAGAGCACCCAAATCACCAGGTAGCCCCCTTAGGTCATCTGATTTTCAGCAGGGCGTGTAGTCATTTCAAGTGCCCTCAGCTGGTTATTCTCATTCCACTTCAGTAAAAATGTCATGGTTAGACTAGCTTATGCAACAGGCATTGTGGCTACGTTTTGTTTCTACTTTTTGATGAAACTGATCTATAGTAGATTTGGGGGGGGTCTCATTTTGAAAGTAGTTTATACAGCTTCATTACTGAAACCATTTATTTTGGGTTCATTTTTTGAGAGACTGGTGAAGTGCTTGCTGAAACGCAGTTTCTGCCCTCTTGTGGAGTTGACAGAGGGAGCTAGGTCATTCCACGGAAATGCCGGAGGTTCCTCCTTCTTGATTTTTAAATGAGATAATATTCTTCAAACTTCAAACTTACTTCAAACCTACCTGGAGTGCTGCATTGGATCTTCAGAGTACCAGCGTACAACCATGACCTGATGCTGGCCAGCTGTGTGACTTTAGGCAAGTTACTTTACTTCTCTGAGCCTCAGTTTTCCCACCTGTGAAAACAAATTAGAACAGATGACCATAATGTAATTTCAGCTCTACCATTTTCATTCTTCTGGAGACTCTAATGCTAGAACCCTTAGATACAGCAACATTCCTTTATTTTTAAAAGAAGTAGGGAAAAATATTCTTATACAGATTTTATTTATTTATTTGACAGAGAGCACAGCAGGGGGAGTGGCAGGCAGACAGGGAGAAGCAGGCTCCCAGAGCAGGGAGACGGATGTGGGGCTCAATCCCAGGATGCTGGGATCATGACCTGAGCGGAAGGCAGACGCTTAATGACTGGGCCACCCAGGTGCCCCGAAGTAAGAAAAAATATTGACAACAGAAGAAAAAGGGGCACTTCGGTGGCTCAGTCAGGTAAGCATCTGCCTTCTGCCCAGGTCACAGTCCTGAGTCCTGGGATCCAGTCCTGCCTCTGGCTCCCTGCTCAGCGGGGAGTCTGCTTCTCCCTCTCACCCCTGCTCATGTGCGCGCTCGCGCTCTCTCTCTCTCTCTCTCTCGCTATCTCTCTGTGTGTCTCTCAAATAAACAAATAAAACCTTAAAGAAAAAAAAAAAGAATATAACACTCTATTGCCCTGAATGAACAGATACCAACATTTTGTAATCTCTGCATCAGCTCTTTTTTAGGAGGACAAATATTTCTGTCAAGCTTTTACTCCGCTCCGTTACCCTTTCCACTCCCCTCTCTTCCCCTCTCCCTGTAGACAAACATCATGGGCATATCTTGCCAGTTACATTTTACTTTTATTATATACATAACCATAATTATGACACAGGGTTCTATCTTTAATTTACCTAAATCAGCATAGTATCTAACTTGCTTTTTTTCACTTCATATGTTTTTGAGATCTGTCTTTATTGGACCATGTAGCTCTATTCTGTTTTCCCTTTTTCCTTGCGGTGGGCATGGTGTTTGCTTTCTTAGTACTCGCCTCCTTGTGTCTTTTTTTTTTTTTTAAGATTTTTATTTATTTATTTGACAGACAGATCACAAGTAGGCAGAGAGGCAGGCAGAGAGAGAGAGAGAGAGAGAGGAGGAAGCAGGCTCCCCACTGAGCAGAGAGCCCGATGTGGGGCTCGATCCCAGGACCCTGAGATCATGACCTGAGCCGAAGGCAGAGGCTTAACCTGCTGAGCCACCCAAGCGCCCTGACTTCAGTTTTCTGAAGTTTTCTGTCTTAAAGCCACTGCTGGCTACTATGCCCCATTCCAACCTGACTGTCAAATTAACCTCCAAGTTGACGCCGTCAGCAGCATATGAGTTCTCTCATTTTTTCACATCCCCGTGGATGCTAGATATTTTGGGGGGTTTTAAATGTGTTGTTTTGGAAATGGATACATGTGAGGTGATGTCTGACCGTTGTGCCTTTTCTACATTACTCGTCAAGAAGGTGTTTCTGTCATTGGCTTTTTCTCAGAAATCTTTATATAGTCTGCATATGAATCCTCTACCTGTTGGCTGGATTTCAAGTATCTTCTTTCAGTTTGAAGTTTTTTGAACCTTAAGGTGTTGGATGGTATATTTTAAATTTGTTTTATTTAATCAGAGTTACTAGCTTTTATCTACACACGTTGAACCCCAGCAAAGAAATCCTTTCCCACCCACTGGCTGGGAAAACAGCTGTGTCTGTTTTCTGATGGGCTTCGCCTGTGGTTTTCAGTGTTAGGGCTTTTGGTATCTGGGATTTATTTAATGAATAATGTGAGGTGGTATGATGACATTTTGTTTCTCCTATGGTAGTTACTGCTGAGGTTTTTGCTACAAAAGTCCAGATCCACAGGAATTCCTTTCTTTTTTTTTTTATGTATAGTTGACATGCCGTATTACACTAGTTTCAGGTGTAGATCCAGGAATTCTTAGACAAGACAAAGAAATGTCCCTACTGGTCACCAGCAGGGACAACAGTTTCTCAGCTTGTTTTGTGCCCAGAGAGAAGAGTAGGAGCTGGGTGTTTGTTGTTGTTGTAGTTGTTTTTCTACCATTTTAAATTTAAATGTAATTTTGTTATTTTATTTATTTTTTTAATTTTGTTATTTTAATTTTTTGTTATTATGCCGCTAGTCATCATACGGGACACCATTAGGTTTGGCTGTCACGTTCCGTGGTTCATTGTTGGCATTTAAACCCCGTGCTCCATGCAATCCGTGCCCTCCTCAGTTCCCGTCCGTAGGAGCTGTTTGTGACACTGGCTGCTCAGAAAGGAAGGGGAGCAGTGGGTAGTGCTGGGCGGGGTGGGGGGAGGTGGGGGGGAATGACACCTGCTCTCGGCTCCCCCCCCACCTCACAGCACCCCTGCTGAGACAGCAAAGGTGAGAGCCAGAGCTGTATTTTAGAAGTCAAATGAAATAGAAAAACAAGAGAGAGAGAAGACATCTCCTAACCTTCCAATTAAAGCAGCTACAAAAGGAAAAATATTGGGAAATGCAGATAGAGGTTTATCAATTGTCCGCTTGGCTATGGGGTTCCTAAAGATGCTTTCTTACAGACAGAGAGCAAAAAGATGCCTGGAGGCCTTTACCTTTTGAGAGTAGGATTAAGATGACAGTTACGAAGACCTGCCGACAGAACTGAACAAAACACCAGGGTCTCGTGTGCTGGGTGCTGAATTTCACAGAGATCAGTCAGTGTAAGACTTTTGAAATGCAGATATGTTTGTTCTAGTAGGTGAACTACTTTGCCCCCCTTCTTGACTGCACTATTTCTTTGCCGAGGTTTGGGTCATCTTACAGTGATTTTCACAGTTTCGTGGTGGGTTTTTGAATTTACATTTTGAGGTCGATCTCCCTTTTCTACAGAATTATCCAGCAAATATTTGAAGACCTTTATCATGTCTCCCAAACCTCATCTCTTTCCCCTTTAAGGCTTCTAACTGCTTACCATGGGAGAGTGGTCAAAAATTAGAAGCAGGTGAATATTGTCTCCGTATGAGGAAGGGAATTCTGACCAGTTGTGTTAAAAGGTGAACTTGGCAGAGCGCAAAGGGGACCCCACTGCTGACAGCCGTCCGGATGTCCTGCCTCTCACTCGCCACGTTTGCAGTGTGGATGACCCTCCATCGTGCTTCCCTTCAGGAGCCTGTTGCTGGACGGACGGTAAGTAGAAAGTGGATTTTGGAAACAGGTTGTGTGCAGGCTCTCGCAGACGCTGTATCCTCCTTACGGAGTATTGTTCGCGGAGACCCACACTCCCCTTTCTGCTTAGATCTTACCTCAGCGACCTGGGAAGCACACCTTCGTGATCACTGCCAAGGACATTTGTTCACTTGAAGAAACAAGGAAATTCTAATATCCCGAAAACAATCATGTCTACTACTGCCTTTGGTCTGTAAGGGTTTTCTTCCATCCACAGGGAATAAGTTAACCCGACTTTCTTTCATGGAAAGACACCTAATTCCAATCTGAATCCTTACATGTTGGCCCTTGTGGAAGGCAATAGAATGTCCCCTGTGTCACGCTTCTTGTCATAGTTACGAGCGTCCCCTGATGTGGCTGTGAGCTCGCCTAGCCTTCTGGCAACTCTGCAGACTTAAGCCTCTGATGTCGTAGGCTCCCTTTAACAATAGCGCAGAAGGGCCACGTAGGTGCTCCAGTAATCTCTTGCTGAATGATTAACCGCTCCAGAATGCCGTGGCTTAAACGTAACAATGCTTAAATTGCTCCTGTAGGACTGGGTGGCTTCATTAGCAGCTGGGGCAGCTCCCACCCGGACACCTGCCTGGGCTCCACGTCCGAGACAGCTCACTCACGGCTGTCGGCGGCCCCAGTGGACCAGTCCCAGGCCTCTCCCAGGGGCTCGGCCTTCACCCAGCATGGAGGCTGGGTTCCAAGCGGGGGCATCCCAACATCAAGCCGCTCTCAAGGACAGCCGATCAGAAGCTGCCAGGCTGCTTGTGACCTACGCTCTGAAGCCCAGAACATTGCTTCTGCTGCATTCCGCTGGTCAAGCAAGGCACCAAGCCCAGACCAGATGCAAAGGGAGGGAAACCAGACACTACCTCTCAAAGCAAAGGACAGCCAAGCCTGTGCGTGGCCTTCTTTAGGTGAACTCAGTGGGCACGTGTGTGTAAATTCGTTATCTCCAGCTTCCGGCACTGCTATTCTTTTGCCTTAATGTTTCATTCTTGCCTTAATGTTTCACCTACCTATACCCTCAGTTTCCTCAAATACTTACTTTAGTATTAGAACTCGTATTTTTGGACTCCCTCGAAAGGTATTTTCTCTAAGCAGCAAGACAGACAGACACAGTTTCCAGAATCAGTCCTTCCAGGCTCTCCTCCCCCACTCATATGTTTAAAAACATAAGCATAGTCGGCTCTGTTTCCGTCTCCCGGGCCCATTCTTCCAAAACTGAATGCCCAGTAAGGATCCCGTAAGCACCCCCCCCCCAGTAGCCCCCGTCTCCTTGCAGATCAGCGAAGGCATGTGGCTTCACTAAGGTTTGCCTGCTGGACCCCTCGGGATGAGCGAGACCCGCGGCGGCAGCAGCAAATCCAAGGTCCGCGGCTCACAACAAGCGAGGCTCCTTCCTTACTTGCTTTCGGCGACTGTGGGCCACTGACTGCCGCTCTGCTCCAGTCACCAGTCACTGCATCAGCAGAAAAGGGAACCGGGCAGACTGCCTCGGCTGGGGACACCCTCGCTCTTGGTGATCAGAGCCAGAAGGGCTCCTGGCTTCTACAGGGCGAAGGGGTCTCCTCTTGAAGCGGGACATGGGAAGCTCTATCACTCTCCCCGCGCGTCTTGTTTAGCTCATTGCATCCCGTCCTGGTGCTCATGCTCCCTCCTGCCCTAGGAGAGACAGAGTTTTCCAAAGGAGGGGTGCAGTCCTGAGCCTGAGCTTGTTTCAGTAGAAATAACCACTCTATTAACTTCCTAACATTGCTGTGACAGATCAGCATGGACTTGGTGGCTCAGGATTACATGCATTTAGGCTTGTCTATTTCGGGGGTCGGAATTCACTGGGTTGAAATCAAGGTTCCCTAGGGGAGGCTGTGCCCTCAGAGTCTGTCCTGGTCCCAAGCTATTCAAAGATCTAGGTATACTTAATAGGTATACTTTCCAGTTGTCCTATCCCAACTTATATACTATTTTTTCCAGAATTTTTCACTTTCCAGAATTTTACTTTTGTTTTTTACTCCATAAAGTGGACACCATTAATGTTTTATTTTTATTTTATTTATTTATCAGAGAGAGAGAGAGACAGTGTGTGTGTGTGTGTGTGTGTGCACAAGCTGGGAAAAGGGGGCAGAGGCAGAGGGAGAAGCAGACTCGATGCTGAGCAGGGATCCCAGTGAAGGACTCCATCCTCGGACCCAGGGATCATGACCTGAGCCGAAGGCAGCCACTTCACTGACCAAGCCACCGAGGCACCCATTATTGCTGTTTTATAATGTGAATGCAGTGCTGATACTTAATCTTGTATTTACCATTTCTGTCCATCACTGTGTCGTCCTGCACCGCAGGCCACTTGCCCGGGATCATTCTACCTGAATTAGATACTTAGATCCTTCCAACGTTTCCATAGTGAGAGCTGTTAGTGATGAACATACTCAGCTTTTATCTATCTTTAAATGTAATTATTTTGCCTTCACTCAGGAGAGATGGTTTTGCTGGATATACAGCTATAGACTGACAGCAGTATTTTCCCTCCGCGTCATGAGATAGAAATCTATTCTCTCTGGACTTCGATGTTGCTGTTGGGAATCAGCAGTCTGGCTGGGTCTATGTAGGTAATCTGTTATTTTTACTGTCTCACTAGCTTAAGAGTTTCCCTTTGTGTTTGGTGTTCTGACCCTTTGCTACAGAGTATCTAAAGTATGGATTTTTTTTAATTCAAATTTTAATTTTTTTAAAGATTTTATTCACTGCAGAGAGGGAGAGCAGGGGGCAGGGCGGAGGGTCAGAGGGAGAATCTCCAGCAGATTCTGCTCTGTACATGGAGCCCGATGTGGGTCTTGATCCCAAGACCTGGAGATCAGGACCTGAGCAGAAACCATGAGTGGGACACCCAATCGGCTAAGCCATCCAGGCTCCCCTAGGTATGGGCTTCTTTTTATCATCTTTCTTAGAATTTGGTTCTCTGAAACGGAACCGACATCTTCCATCCATTCTATAAAGTTTCGCAGTCATTTCTTAATATTTCCTCTCCCTCTTCGCTCTCTTATCTCCTCCAGGAGCCCCTATTAAATGTCTTTTGAATGACCTCGCTCGATCCCTCCTTGCCTTCGCGTTCACACTTTATGCTTCACTTTCTCTCTTTGGTGCATCTGGGCAAGAGGCTACTTTTAGAGCTACTTTCCAGCTCGGTGTTTGACTCTGTCCATGGGGTTTTCAATTTCCCTTTTCTCTCATTTTTAGAAGTTCTGCTTTTTTTTTTTTTATTCCAAAACAGCCTAGACAATGTTGAACTCCCTTTTTTTGCTTGCATCAATCACATATTATGATTTCTTTTATTTCTATAAACTATTAAGGACATTTTTATTTTAGCATGAATTCTGGAACCGAAATCCCCGGCTTCAGATCTCAGTAAATTTGAACATGGCACCTAACTTCTCTAGGTCTCTGTTTCCTCACATGTGGAATGAAGGAAATAATAATTTCCATCGGGTCTGATTCTCATCTCTTCCTCTCCCCACCCCCCGCCCCTCTTTCCCCCTCTTCTTCTTCCTCCTCCTTCATTTCATTTTTCAAGCAGCCGGAGAGAGCTTTAAATTTGTAATTTGTTGTTCATTATCTCTATTCATTTTGGCCAAAGTGATAGACTCGAAGAAACCCATTAAAGTTTCCCTTAGGCTGCGTTGACATTTTTACATTTTAACATCCCCAATTTTTCCTTCTCAGAAATTCTTAGGAGAAATATCCAATTATTTTCTTCCCATTTACCATGACGACCTATTCTGAAAACCCAAATAGAGCCCATCAGGACCCCTTGGCTGTGGAATCAGGAGGGACGGACGCCAGGACTTGAATTTCCAGATGCTCGTGGTGCCCGGTGGTTGATTATTATTGGTTAACACCACTGCCCATTCCTACCCCGGGAAAACATCATTTGAACAGAGAAGGATTCATTCCCCATCAAACAAGAAACGAGCAAGGCCATTCCCTGTGCATGTAGCTCTCTCACCTGGGGCAACAGAACAAAAACTCAAACCAGGTGGCTTCGCAGACTCAAACACAAAAACACAAATGTGACTGTTCTTTTCCTTTTTCTTTTTTTAATGAATGCTCTTTTATAGTTCTAGGATAGATAACATTTTTAACTGGGGAACAATAATCCTCCCATTCCTTCTGCCCACCTGAGCAGACCATCATGCAAACAAAACTTAAATCCTGACCTTGTCGCTTTAGCCCTCAAACACCCTCGGGCTCCTTACCCCTCTGTGGAGGGTGTGCAGACGGAAGGAGGGTCCCGCTGCGGGGTCCCCCTGAGCTCACCTCCTATGCAAGCTTGCCTCCCATTTCAAAAGTGTGCCCTCCAGCCGTGGCTCCTGATTGCTTTCTCAGCCCTCCCTTTACCTAATTACTTTCATCTCATGTGGTCTTAACCGACTGATTGCTTGCCTGTGGCCATGACAAGAATGGCCAAGGTGAACAAACAGATGTGTCACATAAAAATTCCGATTTTTTGGAAAACTGGAAGGCCCCACTAGTCCCACTTTCCAGCACACAAGAGACAGGGTCGTAGCCATCTGTAGACAGAGCTGGTACTCTCTGGCCCACCCAGGCCTCACTGCCTCCCCCACTCCCCCGCCCCTGCCTGGGCCCACAGCTGGTAATAGAGTCTCTGCTCGAAGCCTGAGTTAGCCCCCTGACTCCCCTGAATAAAGAAGGTACAACCCCTTGGCCTCTCTCTCCAGCCCCAATCCCAGAGTCTAATCAGGGATAAGAAAATAATGAGGGATAAGAAAGAATAGAAAAGGGGTGCCTGGGTGACTCAGTCAGTTAAAGGGTCTGACTTCATCTCAGGTCATGATCTCGGGTCCTGGGATCCAGGCATCGGGTTCTGCACCCGGTAGGGAGTCTGCTTGTCCCTCTCCCCCTGCTCATTTTCTCTCTCAAATAAATAAATAACTCAATAAAATCTTTTTAAAAACAAAGGAAGGAAGGAAGGAAGGAAAAAAGAGGTAGGGAGGGAGAAAGAAAGAAAAGAAACGAAAAGAAAGAACGGACCACTGAAAAGGGAGCTCTTTTGATGAACGTTTCTCCAGTGCCAATTAGCCTACCTCCACCGCTCCGCGTATGACGCTACGAGCTCACACGAAGCGAGCGGAGACCGGGGCTCGGGCCGCCTCATCGCTACGTGTTTTCCACGCACTGACACGCTGAGTCCCACAGTCGCCCTGGGAACCAGATTGCGGCACCGTCTTGCTTAGTTCCCAGCATCCGCCTGCAGACCGCACTTCCCAGCCCGTCTCCAAACAGGGGGCGGCTCTCGCCCCCAGTCCAGAAGGTGCAACTTCCTGCAAGAGTCTTTAAAAGGACAGGCAGGCGCTGCTACAATCTTTTCTCTTTCCACTGTCGGGAGTCTTCTTTGACTCGGCCTCTCTTTCCTCTTCGGGGCTTCTGGGCTTCTGGAAGCCACCACGGACGTTGCTGCCACGCTTCCTGACTTCAGAGCCACGCTGGCTGCCATGAGATCACCCCCAGCATCTCTGTTCTCACCTCCTCTCCTTGCTCCCCTCCCCGCATCCCTGGAATAACGGCCACCCCCCCTCAGGTACCACTTTCCCACCCTTCTCCCACTGGGAAAGACAGGAGGCAAGGTCTTGGGGAAAGTAAGCTGATCTGGTCTCTTACTCTGGGCAATGTCTGGTCGTCTCCAATTCTGTGGCAGGAAGGTCGCCTGGCAGAGAGCCATTTCTAGTCCCAAGCCCATGGCTGTCACTGAGAGGCGGAGTGCGGGGTGGGCAGCCTGTGCTCCCGGGGGGCCTGCGGCTGCCTTCACAGGCGTGTCAACTTGCTTCTCTGCCGGGCTGCAGGCCGCGCGGGTCTCTCTGAGGGTCTGTGCTCTTCCTCCCAGAACAAGCTGGCTGTCGTCACCGCAGGGCTTACCGAGCGGGGTGACACTCGGTGTCGGAAAGGCAGGACAGTTCTGGCAGTGACAGGAAGGGGGCAGCTGGACCTCAGGGATGGTGGACACAAGGTTCCCCCCGGAAGAGCGGTTCTTTGAGGCAGCTGGGCAAGTGTCCAGCCATTTGCAGGGAGGTCTGTCCTCCTTTAGGCTTCGGTGTGACTGAACTTACGAAAGTCATTGAGTTAATATTTCAAAACTTTAGTCTATAGTTTTTTTTTTTTTTTAAGATTTTATTTATTTATTTGACAGAGATCACAAGTAGGCAGAGAGGCAGGCAGAGAGAGAGAGGAGGAAACAGGCTCCCTGCAGAGCAGAGAGCCTGACATGGGGCTCGATCCCAGGACTCTGGGATCATGACCAGAGCTGAAGGCAGAGGCTTTAACCCACTGAGCCACCCAGGCACCCCTAGTCTATAGTTTTAAAAAAAGTGTGTGTGTGTGTGTGTGTGTGTGTGTGTGTCTAAAATACTGTCAGATTTTCTCAGTGCCAGGATCTTGCCAGAAGCATCTGGTATTGCTATGGCAACAGAATGAGGGCTATGTGTTTGGGGCATGCTGCCAACGGGATTCAGAGATTTTCCTCTTCGGAATCTCATCTGCCGGCAGGCAGGATAGTCCAATCTTGCAGAAGGCAGAGGTGGGAGGAGTGAGAGAATGCAGTGTAGGAGATGGGAGATTCTGGGCCGCCTGGAAAGTCTCGGCACATCTGATCGGGCACCGACGAGGTCCTTCTTTCTATCCATCTCTACGGTCTGTCGGCTTAGTTGTCTTGAGCCTTCACAGTGTTGAGCCTCCAACACCGCCCCCCTCCCCCGCTTTCACCCATCCCTCCCCCACTTCTAAAGTGCTTTTCCTTTTTTTTTTTTTTTAAAACATCTTTTTGTTTTTTTAAAGATTTTTATTTATTTATTTGACAGACCGAGATCACAAATAGGCAGACAGAGGAGGAAGCAGGCTCCCTGCGGAGCAGAGAGCCCGATGCGGGGCTCGATCCCAGGACCCTGAGACCCTGGGACCACGACCTGAGCCGAAGGTGGAGGCTTCAACCCACTGAGCCACCCAGGCACCCCTAAAGTGCTTTTCAAGACGCAGTTGTATCACTTTCTTGTTTAAAATCCATGAACACAGGTGCCTGAGTGGCTCACTAGGTTAAGCCTCTGCCTTCGGCTCAGGTCATGTTCCGAGAGTCCTGGGATCGAGCCCCACACTGGGCTCCCAGCTCAGCAGGGAACCTGCTTCTCCCTGTACCCTTCCCCCCTGCTCATGCTCTCTCTCTCTCTCAAATAAATAAATAAAATCTTAAGGAAAAAAAAAAAAAACCTGCTTAAAAATAAAACCAAAACCCACCAACTGGCACTGGGCCTCAAAAGCCGCCAGGAATGGAGACTGCGCAGGACACTCAGCCCCGGCCATTGCCACCCGCTCTTCTGCGGGGGCTCCGATGGCCCCGGGCTTCTCCAGGCACACCCCTTCGGTCCTCTCTGCCCTCCTCCCACCCATCCTCGCTGCAGCCGCCCCCCGCCCCCGCCCCCGCCAACTACGAGGCTAACTGCACTGCCTGCACTGCTCAGGGCTGTGTTCAGCCCCTGCGGTGCGGCCAAGGGAACAGTCTCCGGTCACCTGCTGCTCACCTCCTCGCCACGCACGACTCAGAAGAGCAGGTCACACAGCGCCCGGCCTGGTAAGGGAGGCCCGAGGCGCCGGCGGAGGAGCGCAGCGCCACCTGGTGGACCTTCCAGGTAGCGCGGCCGCCTGGCCCCTCGGCGCTCAGGCCTCCGGGGAGCGTTTCCAGCGCGCCCGGGCCCGGCCTCCGCCAGGCCGGTGAGGTTCTCAGGCCCCACGTTCAGCGTCGCCCGGCTGCTCCCGTGCTGAGCGGGACAGGACCCGCACCTGAGACGTCTGAGGCCTTGACGCGGCCTGCCCGCTCCCTTCAAACCCCTTCGAAACAGAGGAGAGGGCAAAAGTTTGAAAAGCCTCCATTGTGGGGTCAAAACTGGCAGGGCTGTGAGGGCGAGAGGAAGGAGGCCAGGGGTACGAGGCGGGGCGGGGAGCGGGGGCAGGCTGCTCAGGTGGGGTTTCCCTGAGAGACAGCATTTGGGTATAAAATGGGAGGCAGTCTACTCACTCCCTAGCATCTTCAGTGCTCGAAGCAACCGTGTGACCAGACCCTGTCCTCACGGGCCTCTCCGTTGTGATAAAGACGTTAAAGTCCCAGCTAAGGTGCGTACCGGGGCAAAAGAGGGCTTCTCAACCGGGTTTTTAACCTTGACCCCGCTGACACCCGGCGGGGCCGCTCCTTGCTGCGGGGATTGCGCAGTGCGCTCTCTGCGCCTCCGCTCACCGGATGCACGCTGCGCTCCGCCCAGCTGGGAGGACCCAAATGTCTCCAGACAGCTCTAGGTGTCTCCTGGGGGCAAAGTCGCCTCGTGTTGAGGACCCTTGACACAGACGTATTGGTCGCCAGGAGATGGAGCCCCAGGCCGGGAGACAGAGAGAACAGGGGACAGGAACACCTCAGGCTGGAAGGGGTCCTGGCTTTCATATCGGGCTGACACCGGAGGGCCTGGACGGGCCACGTGCTGACAGCAGCACTTTGAAATGAAGTCAGGGCGGACCTCATCTTTTGGTAGCACGTGAGCCCTGTTACAGATGGAAATTTCCACACCTCCCCCACCATTCTCACGATGAGAGTTACCAAGCCGGGGGTGCCTGATCCACAGTGGCTGTCTTTGCTTTCACCCGTGGGGCAAAAACCATCCTTTTTGGGGGTGGGAGGAGGCCAAGCTGGAGGTGTTGTCAGGGGCCGCTCAGCAGAGCCCTAGAGGCTCTCCTAAAGAGTTCGGATTTTATCGAAATGTCCCTGGAATGATCTGTCAGCAGGAACAGGCGGAAATGTAACGGGGATGCATTTTGTGTACATTTGGGGGCCTCCCCCTTCTGACCTCATCTGACTTCATTCTCTCCCACCCTCGCACTGGGGTTTCAGGCTTCAACATCTGAATGGTGGGGGGGCACCCACTTTCAGTCCACGAGTCCTGCCCTCCGAGGCATGGGAGTCCGCCCCTGCAAGCTGGGCTCCCCCCCCCCCCGCCCTCCTCCTCTCCCCCTACACTACCAGGAAGGGAGCGGTTCCTTCATATTCCCCCAAAAGAGGAGTAATGAGAGGTCGTGAGTTGTTCAGAGAGACTTTGCGGTGAGGACAAATGCCACCTATCTCCCGCTTCCCTCTAGGGCCACGGCTGGTGGACTGTGCATTTCTAAAACGTCCCAAAACAGATTTGGGTGCAAAGCAGAAAGCTCCTGGAGTCCCTTAGAGGAAGTTCCAGGAATGACCACCAGGTGGCAGCAGGTGAAGAGTTTTTTTGTTGTTTTGTTTTTTTCCCCCCAAGACCCTGCAGACTCAGGAACGACTCAATCCTTGCTCTGGGTGACCTGAACGGTGGGAACAGCATGAGCCTCCCACTCCCTCTTCACCAGCCTGTGTCTCCACAAAGGAGCATGGTCCCGCGCTGGACCCGTCTGTGTGTATGCACAGACATTAATTCCTGTGCTTACTGGGGACCCGTCTGTGTGTATGCACAGACATTAATTCCTGTGCTTACTCACACCACCATATTCTTCCGACTCCCCTAAATGCCACGAAGGGGAGGGTGCTCCTAGCACTAGCAGGGGCCCTGATTCAGGCTTCCCAGAGAGGCTATTCCAGGCAGAGGAGCAACTTGTGGCCAGGCTTGTTGGAGCAATAGAGCAGAGGGCAGGGCAGCGGTAAGAGAGGGAGTGACGGGGCAGGTGGGGTAAGCCCAGGAGGAGGGCAGGCAGCCGTCAGATCCCCGAGGGCAGGAAGGCCTTGCTTCACTTTGGAGGGTCTCCTTTAAGGAGTAGAGGAGGGCATGACCTCTTCCTCTAGAGTCAGTTTCTGAAAGAACATTCTTTCTCCAAGATGTGGAAGGCGCATCAGACCTGGCAAAGCCCTTCCCCTGTGAGATTCTAGTCCTCTGCACCAATGAAGAACGTCTGATCGCAATCACCGTGCAATAGTCTGTTTATTCCTGGACGTCTCCTTCCCTGACTCCATTTCCAGGCTAGTGAACTCTTGCTTGTGGGTAAAATATACCCTCTTGAAAATGTTATATATATACATATCTCCATCCTCTTGTCTTGGTTTTCTCCAGATGCTGGGGCAAAAAAACACTTCTCAAGGTACAGGAGGTGGACAGGGTCCTCTGCTTTGGAAAGAGTGGGGACCCTGCCCGGGAGGCCCAAGACTCTGGCCCTGGGGAGCACAGTCCAATGAACATTGAATCAGCCGGGGAAAGATGCCCAGAAAGGGGACGGAACAGGTCAAAGGTAAGCTTGGCCTTCCTTGCAGATCTAAGGAATCTTATCTCTCTGTCTCTAATCTTAGGTCTAATCTGCCTGAGGGGTGGCACTAAAACCACTTTTAGTGTTCAAGCACCCAGAATCTGATGAAGCCCGCCCGGCTCCAGAGACGCATTTCCGGCCTCCCCCAGACAGAAAGAGTGTTTTCGATCATCTGTGTTCCTTCCGGCCTGCAGAGGTAAACTCAGTGGCCAGGGTACAGGATGGTCCCTACTTCCCTTTACAAACTGGGAAGGTACTGGGGCACCTGGGAGGCTCAGTGGGTTAAACCTCTGCTTTCGGCTCGAGTCATGATCTCAGGGTCCTGGGATCCATCCCCGAGTAGGGCTCTCTGCTCAGCAGGGAGCCTGCTTCCCTTCCTCTCTCTCCCTGCTTCTCTGCCTGCTTGGGACTGGAAAATGTGTCCTGGGTGTCACAGTATAGAAGCATTGGCGCCCCTGAAGGGAGGCATTTCAGGGCGCGGTGGGAACGGAAGAGGGGTTGGAGGGGTGGTGGTGGGGGGTGACAATGGGGGGTGACAACCAAGATGGGGCCCTGCAGAAGGTCTTCTCTGAAAGAGAGAAACTGGGGGCTGGGAGCTGGGCTAAGGTGCTGGGCCACCCTTCAGGGACATACTAGGGACACTTGGAGGGTAGAAGCCCTCTTTTTTTTTTTTTTTTTTTAAGATTTTATTTATTTGACAGAGATCACAAGCAGTCAGAGAGGCAGGGCAGAGAGAGAGAGAGAGAGAGGAGGAAGCAGGATTCCGGTTGAGCAGAGAGTCCGATTCGGGGCTTGACCCCAGGACTTGAGATCATGACCTGAGCCGAAGGCAGAGGCTTTAACCCATTGAGCCACCCAGGCGCCCCATGGGGAGAAGCCCTCTTAGTGTGGGCCTGGCTCTGCCTATATTTCTAACCTGAATCTGGGAGCCTGTATACCACCCTCTGACCTTCTCACTCGACCGGGGTGAACTCAGAGATAGGCTTCTCCTGCCTGGTCCTCCTCCACTAACCATGGACTTCTGAACCCTGTCCTCAGACCCCACATCACTCAGATAGTTTCCATACCTATGTGGGCCGCCCTCCCACAGGTTCCCCTCCCCAAAAAGAGTCGTTCAGCATGGTTTTTGCTTTACAAATTCATAGTATTTCAAACAGGGACCTAGATGCACCATTTGAAACACATCACCATCAGGTGGAAACTCTGTACAAAGAGCACTTGAAATGTCTCATTTAACCAACTATTAGGGACATTTGTGGGGACTCCAGGCATCTCCAGGGCTAAGTGAGGGGCTCTAATGGTCAGTCAGAGCCTTAAATGACTCCCACTCCAAAGGCATTTGAACATTCTAATTGTTGGCTACCTGCAAACAAACACCCCACGTGTAGCCGGTTTGGGGAGACCCGGCAGCCCTGGAAGGGTCAAAACACAAGCAAAGCTTTAGATCCACGCACACCGTTGGCTGGGAGGGAAAGATGGCGTCCATCAATTCCAATTTAAACAGCTGGAAAGTTTGGAAAAAAAATTAAAATACTTTTCAAGTTTCAATCTGCTGTCTTGGGGTAATAGCCACCTTTGATTTTTAAGAGACAGCATCTTCTCATTACTGCTGGGACCGCTGCTTTCTAGTGTGAGACCTAGGTTCTTGGTGCCAGGTTCCCATTAGAATCACCTGGAAATGTTTGCTAATCCCTTGCACGGACAGAGCCTCTGTCCCCCCTGATTCAGACTGTGGGTGGGACCCAGGTCTCAGCATCTTTTAAAGCTTCTCATGTGATCACGGGGGGCAGCCAAGTTGGTGAACCTGGAATACGAGGCAAGTTTATCCCAAATGCAAGACCAGGATTTCTTGGGTTCTTCTGCCGTGAGGGTGTTTCCTCCTGGCCATCAGCCCGTTTTCCCCCTTTCACGTTAGGTGGGAGTGTCTGTGACAAGGTAGAGCTCTGGGTCTAAATCCCAGAGCTTCAACGTTTAGAAGAGAGAAATCCATTCCCGCCCATCTTCTCAAGATTTCCTGCGCCTTTCCTCCTCACAAATGCTTGGAGGTTGGGTTTCTTCTGTGGTTAATCGCTTGCCCTTCTAGGCATGAATGCAGAGAGCATAAATGAGAATATGGCTAGAGGTGTAGCGAACAAGTTCCAGAAAAGGCAAGCTATTCAAGCGGACCTGAGCTCTGCGTGTGTCCTCTAAGTGTCGCCATCCTGTGGAGAAGGGCTCACTGGGCTGGATCTTCCAGGCTAGATCCTAACACCCTAGGGGTTTGCTGAGACTTTCGCAACAAGGAGGTGTGTGTTCTTATTCTATGCCCGGTGGTTCTCAGCCAAAGCAGTTCTGCCCTGTAGGGGCAAGTGTGGGTATTTGTGGAGAGCTCTGATGTTGTCCCAGTGTGGAGGCAAAATGGCATGGTGTGGGTGTGGCTCAGGGATGCCAGGGGGCCTCCCATGGTCGGCCAGGAACTGTCCCCTCCAGCAGAGCCTGGTGACGTCCGGCCAAACATTCATGTGAGTGAAAAACGTATTTACAATGATCTGAGGCTACAGGCCAATCCTGCCTTCCAAAGGAGCTTTTGGGCGCTCTTAAAGTATGCCAACAACTTTCTAAGAAGGTGTAAAATGAAGGAGCTTAGTTTTTGCAACTATGTGAGTGGGTAGGATCAACGAGAATGTTATTTCCTACAGAGCATTTGTAACTTAAAAGGGAGCACAGGATCTGAGAAGACTGAGACCCTCCTCCTTGCATTTCAAACTCTCTCTTGAGACGCTGAACTGCTCGCTCAGCAGTCCTGTGCCTCGGAAGTGTGTCGGGAAACCCTTAGAAATGCCTTTGAGGGGCGCTTGGGAGCCATTTGCCCAGGGGACTAAGTGGAGAAGTCGCTGTAGCAACCTGGCTTGGGGCAGGATTGCAGGAGAGGGAGAGGCGTGGCCTAGCTGCGTGTAGGCGGGGGGAATGGGCGTGGTTTGGGTGGGCGTGGTCTGGGCGGGGCCTTTCTGGCAGGTGGGTTGATTTCTTTGATTTCTTTGCGATCTGGCCCTGGTGCCTTAGGGAAAAAGAAGTCGGTGATCCCAGGTAACGACCCGGCTTCATCTTCCTTCCAAGTGACGCTGGATGAAAATATGAACCCCCTAAGCGGAGTGCATCTCTACCTGCGAAGTTTTGAAGGTGAGGCAGCCAAAATTTGTAAGGATGCCTAAATGAAGTTTTACTTATTTATTTTTAAAAGATACTCTATCTTTTGGTCCAGGAATGAAAAACTGCTCAGCAAGTCCTTTCAGAGACAACCCGAGGGGCCCCGATCCCAAGCAGAACTTTGATCGGGCGCCCGCACCTTAGCCTTACCCCAGACGCGCGTCCTGCACGTTCTCTCCTGTTTTCTACAGCACGATGGGGAAGAGATAATGACAGTAACTTTCCCCCAAGGTTTTTGCGAGGATTAAAAGACGGTATGTGCAAAACACTTTAGCATCACCAGGCCCAAGACAGGCAGCAGATGGCAGTGTTGTTGACATGTTCACAGACACCGGGATCAAGGACCTCCTCATCAATGCTAGGCAATTAAATAATGAAGCGTTTTGTGTAAGTCTAGGTATGCACTGTAAGCTCCACTGCTTTTTCCTGGCAGGGTTCCGGGCACAACTTGACCTTCTGAGCTCCAGGTCATCAGCATGAGCTTCTGTTTCAAGCTCGATGGCCGTGAGCCCTGGCAGATCTGGGGTTCCCTCCTCATGACAGCTCGCATGACCAGTTTCTTTCTTTTGGACATTATCTTCTCAGGAGCAGAGATCAGAGCGCACTGTTGCCTGTGGCCCAGGGTGTCTTTCCCCAACAATGTCACCTCCTTGCTTCTGCAAAATGACCTCTGGGGCTTTTGGTTGAATGAGTCCGCATTCCTCCACTCCCTCCAAAAACGCTTCTCGGTTGCTCTCAAATGCTTTTGCATTTTCAGAGCCAGGGAGAAGGGGAAGAAGTTAGTTTCAGTTACAGAGTGGGGCGGTCAGGAAGCAGCCTTGGGGACAGGCATGGCCAAAGCTGCTCTGGGAGCCCAGTGGACGTGTCTACTTCTCTTCATGGGTCTTGCCCCTGGTTCTCAGCTCAGGGATGGACATCAACTCCATGATTTGGGGGGGGGGGGTTACCTTCTCCCAATCCCAAACACCCAACCTTGCAAAAGGCCCACTCTTTTGTAGCCATGATTCTAGGACCTTGGCTTTGGTTCAAGACCATATCAGTCTTTTGTTTTACTTTGGAAAGAGTCGGAGTCACAAGTAGTGTTGAAAGAAAAGCAGCCTCTTTAATGCTGGAACACTGTTAAAAGTTCTGTATTGTACCATGGAGGACCAAATGTCATCGCTGTGCGAACGACCTCTCCACAGGAACCCTGCGGCCCACCGGGAGGCTCCTCTGACTTCTCTGCCTGCCCGTGGCGGTGCCATCCCCTCCATGACCAGATGGAGGCCTTTTAGGAGCAGATATAGTGTCCAGTTACCCGTGTAGTGGTGATAAGGACAATAGTGAGTGTGCATCTGTGCCAGGCTTTTAAAATTTTTTAAATTTTTATTTTTATTTACTTATTTTATTATTATTATTATTATTATTATTTTGGAGAGGAAGAGAGGGTGGGGAGAGGCAGAGAGAGAGAGAGAGGATCTTAAGCAGGCTCCAAGCCCAGTGTGGAGCCAGATGAGGGGCTCGATCCCATGACCCTGAGATGATGACCTGAGGCAAAATGACTCGAGCACTTAACCCACTGAGCCGCCCCGGCACCCGTCAGGCTCTGTGTTAAGAATTCTCTACGCATCAAATTTAATCTTCTCAACAATCCTGTGAGGCAGGTTCTGTTATTAATTCTCCATGGCTGAGCAACTGAGGCACGCCCAGGGCTGCACAACAAGCACACAGCCCGGGCTCATGGACTGTTGAATGAACCAGAGAAGCCCCTATGGTTTATTTCTAAGAGTATTTTTTCAGATGCAACTCTCTGTTGAATGATGAGCTTCAAAGTTAACGGAGTGAGAGTCTAGTAGCACTGAACAAAATCTGAAAGCCTAAGAGCTCAGCCCATCAAGCATCACCCACTTTAGCTGTTAAAGGAACCCAGGTGCCCTTCCGCTGGACTCAGTTTCCCTCCAATGTACCAAGGAGGCGGGTGGGTATTTGCTGGGTCTCAGCGTTATGGCTGAGCCGTGCTGAGTTTTTCCTCACCTGGGGGACATGCCTTCGTGATGACATGGGCTGCAACTGACCGTCCCCTGTGTATCCTCGCCAGCGCTCTGGCACGTTTGAGGGTAAACTGAGGACAGGAGCTACCACCCATGGCTAGCTGCTTACAAAGAAGTCTCAGCTTGTCCGTACAGAGGAGCAAATAAACTCGCACGCGCCAGCTGGCTGCGGGATGTATTTTCACATAATGCAGCTGCTGAGCTGTGATGGGCATGGCTGACGTGCTGGCACTTTCTATGCCTAAAAACGCTAAGATGACTTTCCGGAGACCTGCGATAACAATTCACATAATGAGAAGAGACAGAATATGCTGATTCTGAGGAAGCCATTGCAGCTCTGGACACGTGCTAAAGTAATAACAGTTTAGCCTTTACATCAAACCCAGTTAAATATTTGGGGGCAAAAAAAACAGTAATAGGCAGCTTCCTGGGACTGTTCTTTGTGATTCCGAATCTCGGTGTTATTTTCCCTAAGTGCTCTTCCCATTTTTCAAACGAACACACAGAGTGTCACGTTAGCTCCCATATGTCCCTGTACACCAATGGTATTTTTTTTTAAACGGAGAACTCCAAAAGCTCGTAGTGACAAAGATGGTTTATTTCTAATTTACTTCTACCGGGAATTAAAAAAGGAAAAAAGTAATACAAGCCCCTCTGGTCAGTGAGGGTGGAAACTCTGTCCCCAGGTTTGCTTTCTGGTCGACAAACCTTGGGTGAGCCGCAGAGACAAGGGTCAGCAGGTTACGAAGGCGCCACTCTTGGAAATGCATGTACCAGGAGCTCATCATGACTCAGAAAAGCAGGGCTTTCCGAAAACCAGTTCATGTCCGATTACACGTCACTGACAACGTCCTCAAAACTCAAACCATTTAACTCGGCGATAATTAACGTTTATTCTCCAATTAGGAAGTAGTTTGAGGGACACGGTACAAAAAAATAATAAGCATGCAGCCCTTTATTTAGTTTTGCAAAGTCTCTGCTTATAGTTCTGTATATTACATGACTGTGTTATACAAATACATTTATTTACAAAAAAACACTCTAGCTGTGCAAACTTGTTGCTTTTTAAAAATGTACGGGGAGCCCCCATTTCTGCCCATCCCGAGATAAAGTTTTAAAGCATGCATAAAAATTAACTTTGGTGTGGGAAAACTACTCTGTGCTGTCACATACAGTATTTCTGATGTCTATTTATATATGTACAAAAGTTGATCAGTTGACAGAACCGTACAGAAGTGTACATGTTAAAATTCACAATGTAATAGTGTGGGTTACCAGGTCTCTGAAAGCAAAGGAAGGGGTTCGATACTGCAAAGAAACCGGCTAGAGAATCCCAATATGTTGAATAAAAAAAAAAAAAAGAAAAAAAGAAAAAAAAAAAAGGAAAAGAAAAGAAAGAAAAGCAAAGAAAGCTAGCTTGCTTGGGCTGCAAATTATCATACGTAATTTTCATGGCTGTGCAACAGGTTGATAAACTGCCTTCGACACTCGCCTCGGGGCTGGCTTGTGTCGAAGTTCACGGCTACTGTCTAGCACACTACTTTCACAGGTACAATGTTATAGTATCAAAATGTTTTTGGCAAAAAGGATCTTGAAAGGAACCATGAAGTTCTGACAAAAATAGAAATCTGTAATAAAGCTAAATAACACTAAAATAAAAGGAAATATTATAGTATCTGTTTTACAATTTGTATAGTCACACTTGTGTATTTCTCTGTTCGTGTCTAGTCTCCGTAATGAAAAATATTTTTGTACAAAACATACTAAAATTCTGGAATCATACATGTTTTACATGCTGAATACCTTTCCCCCTCCCCCCATCTCACACGCTCACTTCTCTCCTGCCAGCCACTCTCTCTGTAACACATGCTTACTTCATGTAACAGATATCGAATATAGACAGTAAACACTATGTAATTACAACAGCAACAAAGTAAAAAAAAAAAAAAGAACGAACAAGCTTTACCGAGATCTAGTCGTCCAGTATTTAGCACATACTTAGCATGAAGCCCCATAGAGTATAGCAATATGGTACATTCTCTTGTGAAAACAGTTGTTGAAGACTGTTGGGAAAAAAAAAAAATTCTTTTTCTTTTCTTTTCTTTTCTTTTTTTTTTTTTTAATGCAACTCCGACTTGTGCCTAATAGGATTTGGCCTTTAAGAGGTTTCTTTTGCTGTGGATGGGGTGGCTTTGCTGGAACTTCCATTCTGTGCCTTGTAGCTGGTGAGGCCAGGAGTGTGGATGGTTCGGACGCCCTTGGCACCTTGACTCAGTAAAGTGGGGGAGGCGGGGGAGGGCGGGGAGGAGGAGGACGGGGGAGCGGCTGCTCGGCCGTTTTGAGTCTGCAGTGAGAATGAGAGATGGTGGCCTTTACCTGCGTGCGTGGGGCTCTGAAACTTTAAGGAGCCATTAGAGACAGAGGGGATGAGGGAGGCAGAGGGAGCGGATCGTCCTGTCTGGGGGCTGAGAGGGTTAGAAGTAGCCGGTGGCTTAGCGGTAGGTGGGACAGGCAAGTTAGAGCTGTCACCACCAGAAGAGGGCACAGAACTGCTTTTCCCAGAGCTGGGAGAAAGGGCTGGAATCCTAGAAGCAGGTAAGGAGGGGCAAGGAGGCTTACAGTCCCCACCAGCTTTCTTAACACTTCCATTAGCCTGTGAATAAAGATGGCGGGAGACAGTTTGTCAGAAAGCTCGTAACACGATCGATGCCCAGGGTCTGGCAACACAGCCCTTCCGAGAACCATTCAGTACCAGAAACCAAACCACACCAAACCAGTTCAAGGCCTGAGCTAAGTCCTGTCGTGCTGTACTGAACCTGGCAGAAACCCCCAGAGGACGGAGCGCAGGACGTGCGGCAGAGGAGAAGAGGGAAGAACAGGTGTCGGTGAGAACAGGCACATCCAGCATCCCACGCCCGTCCCGGTGCCAGGCTGGCCATGCGTCTGGGGGGGGGGGCGGTTACTGGGGTGAGGGCGGGGCGGGGCCATCGTGACGGACAGTTAATGTGCCTCCCGTGCAATGCGGTCAGCATCTACGTTAGTACTGGTGACTTTCAGGGCAGCTCAAGGACAGCTCTGTCTCGCTTTCCCGACACGGTCTGATGAACCACTACCTTCACCAGAGAAAAGCCAAGGAGCCTGGCACCTTGTGTTAACGGTTAAACTTTGGAGTCACAAAGTAAAAGGTGTTTTACTGCAAGCATGCAAAAGCGTGGTGGAGAGTTTAACAAAGGTTTTTAAAAAAAAATTTTTTTTAAGACTTTCTTCATGCCCCAGATCCAGGATGTCTATGTAAACCATATCTTACAAAGAAAACACAGTATTTGGTATAAACTAAGTCAGCGACTTGCTTCTTAACCGCAATAGCGTCCATCCAAAATTGGGTTTTTTTAAGGTAAAACTACCTGACGATACTGGCGGGGATCCTGCAGTTTGGACGGCTTGCCAGGCTTGTCCAGGCTTCCGGGTCTGCCCTTGGAGCTCATGGGGACTGGCATCCTGCTCGTCTGCGGGGTCCCAGCGGAGCCCTGGGGGGAGGAGCGGCGGGAGGGGAAGAGAAGGAGAAGCACGTGAGTGGGTTATTGCGAGGCTCTCCTGCCGGGTGCAGAGAAGGTCAACGTGAGAAGCCACAGCCCTACATGCAGGACAGATCGAGGAGACGGACATCAGGAGACATCACTGGGGTTAATTTGAAGAATCAAACAGAAGAAACTGCTCCACTACTGATCAAACGGATTTTAATGTGAGTATCAGAGCAATCATTTCAACAGCAAATGACCGACCCAGCGTCCTTGCGTTTACCCAACACCAATCAGCAACAGAGGTAAAAAAGAGAATCGATTAGCTGTTAGACACCTAGTCGTTGTTGTTCTGAAGGTGAGGGAGAAAGTGTGAGTGAAAGGGATCGTGGCCAACAGACAAAAAAAAAAACCCCAAAAAACAAAAAAACCCACAATGAGCCACCTGAAAGGAAGCAAGTCAATCACAAGACACCTGTTGCTAATGGTGATTATGGCAGATGTAAGAAAGCAGCTGGGTCTTTCCACTCTCCATCAGACCAAGATACCTTACGTGAAGCTGAAGGTACGGACGCGGGGGGCTCTGGGGCAGTGGGAGCTTCCTCCAGAACTAGCAGGGAGCGGGGAGAGGCCTCTGGGGCTCTGTGGGGCGAGCTTGCCACAGAATCTCTGTTGGAAGAGCACGAAGTATCAACTAGGGCTTTTGGACTCATTTCACTGATGGTGGTTTCAAGCTGTTTGATGGTCTGCTCCAGGCTGTCCAGCGTCCTGTAGGTATTTTTTCTAATTTCATCAGTCCTGGAAATCAGAGCTGTGCTCTCTGGACCGGGCAGCTCTTGTCTCCTAGGCGTGCTTCTGGGCATGTCTTCAGGTTGGGACCGAGTAATTTCAAATCGCTTGGCTTCCTTGTGCTGCTTCAAGGTGCCGTCCTCCTCCTCCTCCTCGTAGACCACCACTTGCAAGGTCTTCTTCCCCGTTTTGGTTCCCGTGCGAATCGCCTGAGTGAGAGCCGCCAGTTGCTTTTTAGGGAACTTGAACTTGAACTTCTTCTTGGGGTTTTCAAACTGGTCTTCTGTCCCGTCGCCCTTGCTATCTGAACTTGGAGACTCAGTTTGGCCCAACTTGCCCCGCTCCCTTTTATTCATTTCCTGTCCTGATGTGTCGGCCTCGGCCGACGGGCTGTGTGGCTGTTGCTCCCAGTCAGCCTGCCGTGCCCGTCTGGGGCTGCCGGAGGCCACCTCCTTGGGGAACTTTCCAGACGTATTGTTCTGGACGGCTGGGTCTCCATTTTCCTCCTCTTCCTCCTCCTCTATCTTCTCCTCCATCATCATTCTCTCTAACTCCTCATCACACTCCTCGAATATGGTCGAAAGTCTCTTATACGCGGACCGGATGTCCATGGGTTCGTCGAAAATGATGATAACTGGTTTCTTGTCCAGGCACACGACCGGCTCTTCATTTTCACTTCCTCCTCGTTGGGAGGCGGTCTCTTTTTTGGCGTCAATATTAACCGTCTGTACATCTTCCCCCTTTCGGCTCACTATGTCTCGGACCTCCCCACTGGAGAGCACCTGGACCGCGGTTTTGGTAATCATGAAGGCAATGTTGTCAGGGGTCACATTTTCCTCCGTGGGAGAACTTGGGGTCGACTCCCCGTCCTCGCCGGGGTTCACATTCGCATGCCGCGCGCCCCTGGGTCTCAGGACGACCTGGCTGAACTCTGTCATGGGAACCTCTTGATCATGACTTTTGACATCACACGGGCTCAATTCAGTTGACCTAGTGGGAGAGGGAAGGTCACACCTATCGGTATTTTCTGGTCCTTCTAGACCCATCTCCTTTGTCTTTCCGTAACTCATCTTCTGATGCTCCGTGTCAGAGACGGGGTATTGAGGTCCCGAGCCCTTAGGTCCTCTGTTTATTACAACTTCCGATGGACGAGTGTTAGGGTGGCTGGAGTTGACTTTAGATGCATTTTTCTGGGAATAGTTTCTACTATCTCCAAATAAACTCTTGTTGGGCATGGAATTTTCCTTCTTTAGGATGTCTCTTTTGTACTCTGAGGTTCTGGATGCATCAAAAATACCATCCCCCACTGCCATTTCCCACTTAGGGTGACCAAGAGCTCCTAGAGGCCTTGTGGTAACCTGAGAGGGACAGTGGAGGAGGGAAACCACACACATTAATCAGAAACGGATCCACAAAAGAAGGTAATTAATCTGCACGGTATCATTCGGAACACGGATGTGCTACACTCACCTTCTGGGATTCCATTTGGGGGCCATTTTCATATTCAACATCAGATTTCCGTATGTCTTCATGGAAAAATTCCAAATTCTGGTAGGATAGTGTAGGACATGTTACTCCACAAAACCACATCCCCCCCAAAGTGGACTACCACTAAATTGTTCCTTTCATTACACTTCCAAACCATGCGGGCCAAGCACATTGGTTACACACCAGTCCGAAACCTACACAACTCTGTTTACCTTGGGTTGCTCTGTTCTCCAACCTCCAAAAACGCCCTGTGTTTGCACAAGACGAAAATCTCAATTAGCCAAGTATTTTAAGTATTTCGAATTTTGTGAGGGAGCAGCCAAGAGGATAAAGGGACCAAGTCTGTGTCAACACGTTCTCTTTCCAGCATCTGATGGTGGGCCTAGCAGAATCTAAAACGGGAAGAGGGGTGTGGTGCTGTGGAAAGCACAGATCTCAGCAGGCAGAAGATTCTGATCCTGACTCTGATCCTAATTCAGACCGACCACCTCGCTTTGTTACCTTCACTTTTCCGGGCCTTAGTTTTCTTGCTTATAAACTGAGGAACTAGACCTGATTTTTTTCACGTCCCTTCCAGCTAGATCTTTCACTACATTCTCTGCTTCTCTCACGGGAATTGTCCTACAAGGACTCTGCATTTGTTGGGTGTGGTACTTGGAGATGAAAAAAACCCATTATTTTTCCCCCTGGTCAAAGGACAGATGGAAAAGGTACTTGCATTTTTTTTTTTTTTTTTAACTTGGACTCGCAAAGTAACGTGTCACAACAACCTTCAAACTAACAAGACCCAAGGTGATCAAATCCAAATTCAGAATGGTAATGTCGCCAAAACGTCTAAACATTTCCAAAGCAGACATGTGAGACTACCATGATGGCCGTGACATCGTAATTCAGCTTCTAGTCTCTAAATCCTCCAACATGGAGCGAAGGTCCACTTCTGAGGCTCTCACCAAGATTCAGGGCGTGAGAAGCCAGCAGGTGAGGACCAGGTGGGGACAGTGCTTGACCAGGAAGCGTGGCCTTTCCCAGCCCGTGTGTATCTGTTCCCTCGGGCCCTGCTGTGACACTAACACTAGCTGTGCCTCCTTGTTTCCCAGGCACCACTGCCCTCTCTTCTTGCTGCTGAAGCCTGAGAGGAAGAGGTGGTTATGGATGGGTCACAGTCCCAAGAAGATTGTTTGGTTAAAAGCAATGACAACATAACAAAGCACAATCACGAGATCCTACCCGTCAACCCCGCACAATCCCACCACCTTGTTACAAATGGAAAGAGCGTCCATACACATTCCAGGAGTAACATACAAACAACAAAGTCAGTATTAATCACATGGAAACATCATATAGGATACAAGGTGTCTTAGCTACCCCGCACCTCCTGTTTAACTTGCCCCCTCCTGGTAAGGCCCCCAAGTGTGTGCAACGATTCAGCTGGTGTGGTTGAACAACGCCATGTCGAACGTGGGATTTTAAACTTGGATTATTAAACAACTAACTCATCCAATAAAAGGTCTCAGGGAGACTAAATGAGGTCTTGACCCCAAACCTGGAGTTAGCGTGCCATGCTAAGACTCGAGTGAGGATTTACCCAGGGGCTGGACAAGGAAGGGGCATGTATGACATCGGGCTGCTGACGAGTCGGAATGGCCTCTGTTCCGATCGGTCCGAGCTCACGCCATCCCCATGGTTAAGTGTTTCAAATCGTACCCAGGGACATACATATTTTAGAAAAGATGGAGTAGCAGCCATCATCTAATGAAAGCCATGGAGATAAACGTGCCAAGGGCAGGTTTCATGTGACCTGTCATTCTGGTCACTGGGCTAGAGAAAAGAATGAGCGTATTAAAGCAGGTGCGCTGACCTCACCCAGGGTAGCTTGGTCACAAAGGTCATGTCATCTCACAACATCTTAGATATGATCTCAATGGTCAAGACTCTGTGTAAGAAGGTTAATAATTAAGCCTCTTTGTATCTGCTTCTGGCTCTGAGATCTGGATTGTTCCAACAACTATGTAGCAAGCTCACAACACACGTGGGCAATGAGCCAAAACCATCAGAGACACAGTTACAGGAAAATTGCATACAGGTGAAGTACTAGGTTAGTGTTGCATGACAGCAGAAAATTTTAAGGAAATATTTGATTTATAGAAGGGTAGATGAATAGACTGCGGAGAGGTTAATAAGGATACAAATTCGGGGACAAGTCCAATGGTCGTCATTATTGCGAAACAGGTCAATCTACTGAGTATAATGATCTGAAATAAGCAGGAGAGTCCCTACAGGGCTCTTGTGACAGACCTGCTTAACCTAAGGGACTCGCCTGAGAATCACGAGACTGGAAGGATATGGCTTTCTAACTGCAGGGCAAGGAACTGCGTGCAACTTTTTCGCCAATTAGTAAAATTCCGCGAGACAATGACTGTCTCTAGAGGGATCTTCCAGAACTTCCTGGTTCCCAGGCAGTGTTTTAGTCAGCAACGGTCCCCTTAGTCCAGGCATGCCTTGTGACTCAGGGTCTGCGAGGGTCCTTCATGAGCTGGTTTTAATAATGCCACACAGGGCAATCCTACAGACTGAAAAAGCAAACGATTTCCGATACAGCATCCTGGGTTCCATCCAGATTAACAGATTTTATCGTTAAGTCTCATAACCTCTGCTGGTGCACAGATCCCCTCTCACCCCGCCTGTAACAGTGTTACGTGGCCGATGGAACTTAGCAGGCGGCCTTGGGATAGCTGTGACACAGGGGAAGGAGATCGGCCTCCTCAGCGTGGCCTCATGGCTGGAGCGATGCGCCCCAGGGCTGAATCTCGTAAAGGATCATGTCTGAACAGCCCTCTGTCTTGGGATCCTCTCTCCCCCACACTGAGCGAGCTTTCTTATACAGGGACTGAGGTATCCAGCTGGTGTCCCTATTAGGCTACACGGTGGCCGATTTGGTTGACTTTATCTATGGGATGCTAGAACCTTCGATTTCTGAAATAAACGTTCCTGGTGAAAAAATGCTAGGACTTGAGTTGGTCATGATAACCTTTCAATCCTGACGTGCAGACAGAGGCTTCCTTCAGATAAGATGGCTCTATACCCCAAAATCAAAAAAGCTCCAGATATGACTTAAAAAGCTGACTTTAAGAAAACCAGGCTGACGTCCTTTCCCTCGTACTTCTGCAAAGACAGTGAATTCTGGTTCAGAGCCAGGACATCTGTCTGGATGTCACAGTGTGTATCAGCACTAAACCCAGAATGGACTTGTGGTCTTGCCAGGGATAGCCTGAGAATGTATTGTACTTAATAAAAATTCTATCTGGCATCCTCGAACGTGTGTGCAAATACATTTGTGTGCATTTCCATGAGGGTACCCCTGGGGACGGCGGCGGACGTACAGCTCTGCCGTGTGTCTTCTTCCTAGAGTCCGAGGAAGTAGAGTCCTACTCTAACATAGGTGTGTTGGACCTAGAAGACGTGTTAAAAATTAGAAAAAGCGCTACACACTCGATCAATGTTTCTATTTTTTTTCCTGGAGTTCGAGAAAAATCTTGCCAGGCGTGTGCATACTCTACAGTTTGGGAAGAGAATGTCTGAAATTCTGCACAGACTACTGGGTGCTGTGCACAGGAATGCAGAGGTCACAGGTTAATCTCTGATTAAACCTCAGGCTGTGTCTGCATTAGTTTAAAAAGAAAAAAAAAGGCTAGAGAAAAAAGGAGGGCACAGAAGGACAAACGCACGAGCAGTGTTAGTGTCAGAGCAAGGAAAGAAGGACCATCGGACTGTGTGGCCAATGTCTCTGCCACGTTACCTTCTTCTCCTTGGCTGGGACTGTGGCCCCCGGCCTAGTGTCTTTAACGTGACTGTCAGCCCGGGACTGCTCAGCATGACTGTTTGAATTTACATCCATAAAGGAACACTTCTGGAAAGCCTGAGGGATTAAAATACTGAGGTTAACATGGATCCAAGGGCAGCGAGGAGGACAGAGGGAGGAGGCAGGGGGTCCAGAGGCAGAGAGACCTCAGGCCAGGCCTGCGTGCGGGTCACACGGAGCCAAGGAGGCAGCACTTGTGACACGGGCTCTGCATCTGGGCCTCGGGCACCAAAGGTGAGCACAGAGCCAGGGGCCAAAGACTTCCTTAGTGTCTGCGCCCGGCAGGATTTACGGACAGGAGTCTTGCAAGGAATGGCCTTCCTTCCAGAACCTCATTTGCACTTAGTAGGTCTTCTTGCTTTGACCTTTAAAAAATCATGACTATGTAAATGAATGAAGCCAAAAAACTATCTTTCTTTTTTCTTGATCCTTTTCTTCTTCTTCTTTTTTTTTTTTTTAAACCAGCTTTCTTGAGGTCCGAGAAAAAGGGGCACAGGATATTGTAAACCTTTCCATCTTACAACAGAAGTCATCCTTACTAATTCATTGTCCGTGGTAGTACTAGGGACTCCCATGCTCTGGGGCATTCTGAGGGGCATTTGGAGGAAAAAGAGGACATCTTTAGCACCCCGGGATTCTGAGTGGTCTCGGGGCTGCCTGAGCCTCTAGGCCTGTCCCTGAACACTATCAAATTTGGCTCGAGGAGCCCACGTCGGCTTGTGTGCACACGGGGCGAGGGAGTTCTCAGACGGACAGAAAGCCGAGGCTGTGGCGCTGGGATACAGAGGGAGGGACAATACGATCGTGACAGCAAGAAAGATAAAGAACCCCAGCGCCCAGTTTCTTGAAATCGGTGGTTCTCAACTCAATGCCGTGTCACCTCATTAAAAAACAAATTCTGTTATCTGGGCGTCACCCAAAACACAATCCATTCAGAGGCCTTTTCTTCCCTTAAAAAAAAAACAAAAACTCCCCCAAATAATCAAATGCACAGCCAGGATTAAAGGTCAGTTATTTAAATGAAAAAAAAAATCCCAAATAATTGCCTCATATTTTCTTAATGTCAAATAGGGTCCTTTGGAACCAACTCTGTGGGCAGAACGAATAACCTGTGCCCGCACCAAGTTAACCATTTCAGTACGGTCCTGAAATACGAATGGAGCCGGTCCCTGGGCCCTTCCTGGCCTGCTCTCCCCCATTCCACTCGCTCTCCATTCCTGCAGTGCTGGCTCCCCCCTGCAGGTCCTCAGATACCCCAGTCCTCGCCGGCCCTGGAGAAGCCCACTAAGGCCATCACCATCTCTATTGGGCTGTCAGCCCCTGGACTTGGAAGCCTATGGCTTCCTCTGGTGCCTGGTACCCCGGAGCGGGCAGGTGTCCCCCAGTTCCATTCGGAAACTTGCTCCTGCTCCTGGTCCTGCCTGGGGGCACCTAAGTCCAGAGCCGGCGGCTGACCTGCTGAGGCAGCGGGTTGGGTCCATCCCCACCCCCACCGCCCAGCTGTCTGGCTTTGGCTAAGTTAGGCTTAGAGCACTTTATTTACCAGTATTACTTAACCACCACCAAGACAGCAAGGAGCCAAGTACTCCAGCCTTTGAAAATGTTCAGCCAGAGAAAGCACCGTGAGATAGGCAGACATCAGTGCAGAGAAAAGTTCTCAGGCCACCAGCTCTAAGCGGCTGAACACATGACCTCTGTTTGGGGCCTAGTTATTCATGAGCCTGAACGTCTCGCCTCTAGGATCAGCAGTGACCTTTCACCTCGCACAGGTTTAACATCATCGACCCCTTTGTCGTCCACCTGAACCAGACCGGGCCAGGACCAATTCAGACCGTGCTGTGGGCCAGATGCTACAGCGAAGGGTTCCAGAACCTGCCTCCATGTCTTCGGACAAGACCCAATCCCCTAGCAACAGGCAGCCTTGTCATTGGACACAGCCAGCGTCCATGGCCCCGGGGATCCTCCCGGGATTGCGGAGGGACGGACGCCTCCACGCTCACAACTCTTGCATGCGTCACTAACTTTAGCAACCTAGGGTTCCTACAAACGACACTCTCCAGCCATTCTGAAAACCTGTCTGCAAGCTGACTGGTGAGAGGGGTGTCCCAGGCCAGTCTGGGAGGTTTAGTGAGGCCCCGAAGGACGCACCCATTTCCACAAATCAAGCCAGGCGTCCTGGAAGATGCAAACAGCCCAATTTTGACAGTTACCACCCAGGAAGGCAAAACAGAACAGCCGTGGCAGAAATGACACAGCTGGCAAGTTCTCTCTACTCCGTGGGAAGAACGTGGATCCGTGGGGCCTGCACAAAGCCAGGAGTACGCTGGTGCACAGGCGGCCCGTTCTGGAGCCCTACGTGGTTGTGGTCTGACCATCTGACCATCCAAAGCGGGGAAACATCCTAGAAGAAGTATGGGTCAAAATAATGAAATATTCTATGAACAACAGGCTTTGGTCTGGGAATTATGCACACGCCGCTGGTTAGAAAAGTTCCTAGAATGTTCACCCAAGGTAGATTCCCAGCCATGGTTTGAATGTTGGGATAAGTTTTGAGTATAGTTTCTGCAGCCCACCCTTCATCCTATGAATGGACTGTGTCAATTAGTTCAAAAATATAAATCCAAAACTAATATGTAAGGTATCATTTCTCAAACAGGCCAAAGAAAATGGGAAATAGAATCTTTTACCTTGTCAGAATATTAAAAAAGGGACGCTGACAACGAATGAACGCCTGGTATGGAGTGCAGAAGGCCTAAGGGCAGCCATTCTAAGTAATAAAACCCAAGGAGGGGGACCCCACCGGAAGTAGGCCTTCGTCCTGATGAAGACAAGACAAGGGCTGGTATTTTGGATCCCTGTCTAACTGCTTTTGAAATGACGCCAACTATCAAGACTAAAAGTAAAGTAAATCCTCTCAGCCAGAGTGAGGAAACCTGGCAATTGATTTTCTGTATGAACTTCCCAAGCTCTTTTGTGAGATGATCATTCCTTACACATGTCATGAGGTTCCCTGAGGGCCTAGTTGAGCGCCATCTTGGAAAGGCGGAAGCCAAGGCCAGAACACACAACTTTCGGGGCCTAGGTCCAAAGGCTTCTCGCCAGCCCTCGCCAGCTAACGAATGTGTGAGAGACACAGCCGGAGAGTCCCAGATAGGAAGGCAAGGAGCCACGGCCACCTCATCCACATACCTGCAGTTCTGCCATTATCTTGTCTCCTTCCTCTTCTTCCTCCTCATCCTTGGAGGAGGAGGTCGTGACTGGTGGTGGGGATGAGGTCCAGGCAGAAGCAGGCTCCTCTGTTGGACATTTTGTGGCTCTTGCTTGGGGGCTTGGTCCGGCATCTTCACTGCTTGCCTGTGGAATAGTCAAATCAGAAACTGGCTTAAGCCCTGTAGGTTCCGGCAAAAAGAGGGCCGGATCACGAGAACACGCGCTCCCCTACTGCCTGGTGCGCTAGTTTCCTGCCTCTTCAAACGCAGTTCAAAGACCGTAACATCCCCCCCCTTCCATTCAGTTTGGGTTTTGGTTAGTACAAGCTGCCATTTTGTGAATGGCCTTAAGATCTTTAATAAAATTGGAACGACTCAACGTGGGTGCCTTTAAGAAAGGCCCGCCCATACGACAGCTCCTCGGAAACTGTCTTTCACATTTAGCACCAAAGACAAAACTTGCCAAGTGAAGTGGAAACGGAAACTCACTGAACATCTTTCGGTATAGACTCGCACAACTGTGTCAGCCAATCTCCCTTTGCGTTGTAAGATGGTTTTTCTTCGGCCTCTTCAACCCCCGCCCCGCCCCCATTTTCAATCTTATGCCGTCTTGCTGGGGAAGTAGCTTGTAATCCGCATGTTACATTTTCGCAGCCAAAAGTCAAGTAAGGATAAAGCTCGTGGTACTGAGTCTGGCCCCGAAACACTGGATGACATTTTCCCATCTGTGGGGCCTTCCTGTGATTTTAGCTTAGTCAGTTCTCTCCTCTGCCTCACTACAGATTGCGTTCTAAAGGGGAAATAGAGAGAACCTTGTCTAAAGGTATCATCTGAACCCGGAGACCAGTTTCCCAGCACTTAACCCATCAGACCTTAGCGATGGTGTTCTCCTTCCTGCTGGTGTAGACCACATCGCCGGACCTCGTGGTGGTGAGCCCTGATCCTGGCAGGTAGCTCCGCCGAGGGGGCGGGGGTGGAGGAGGCGGGGACTTACCCCCCAGCTTGTCCAAGTCTTGTTCTGAATTCGGAGAGTCTTCTGGAAAACAGTGTGTCATTGAAAAATAATCTCTTTGCAGGATAACGTCCAGAACAGGGTACTTCTAGAAACTTGATGCAGTCAGACCTTAATATTTCTCTAGTTTCTTCCTAGTGTGATGATTAAAGGTATGGACCCTGAAGCCGGAACTCGAAATCTCAGAAAGATCCTGCTCAAGTTAAGTAACTTCTCTCTGCCTCGGTTTTCTCATCTGTTTAATGGGTATTATTATACTCTCCACTGGGGGCCTGTGAGGATGGAATAATATACAGGAAGGCTTTGGGACGGTGCTTACTGGCTTATTGTAAATGCGATATGTAAATGCAAGTATGAGCTATCCTTATTCAACAAAAAATCTGGGTTTTACTTGGAGAGATGAAATACTGGAGCCTAGTGACAAATCCAGGGGTGCCTGGGTGGCTCAGTCAGTCGGTCAAGCGGCTGACTCTTGCTTTCGGCTCATGTCGTGATCTCAGGGTGGTGGGATCGAGCCTTGTGCTGGGCTCTGCACTGAGTGTAGAGTCTGCTTCTCCCTTTCCCTCTGCTCCTCTCCCTGCTCCCTCTTCGATCTCCAAAATAAATAAATAACATCTTAAAAAAAAAAAAAAAACAATCCAGAGCCCCCCACCTAGCCTCTAAAGCCTCCACCATGTGAGCAGGACGGGTTGGAGCAGGGGATGCTAGAAGAATGTGACCGCTGAAGGGCCAGAAGGAGAGTGGGAGGCAGACGGAAGAGAAAACAAAGTCAGGGAGAGAGTGGAGTTTGGGTCACAGCTGTGTGATCGGAAAGGGCTCTTCGCTAACGGAAGGAGGCAGTAAACACAACCGCAGAAGCAGAAGTTAGGATGGACACCACAAGTTAGAGAATGCAGACACCAGCTTGGCTTTCCCCAGAGAGCTGCCCCCAGAAGGCACTTAACGAAATGTAAACCACCAGCCCCATTCCTGCCTTGGTCACGAGCCTCACCTCCGCCCTTCACTGGCACTCAGGCCCAGAGCTCACCAGAGCGGAAGAAGCGCACACGGACGGTCAGGGCTTCCAAGTGCGCTTTGCCCAGCTCTCTCTAGGGACAAGATGCCCTCCCTGGAACGTGTCTGTCTCTTCTGAGCAACCCAGGCAGAGCTGTTTGAGGAGTTTCTACTTGAAATTAGAGTAAGGATGTAGATAAATCATCAGGGTGATATGCCCGAGATTCCGGGTAGTGGCCGGTTCTAGTCCGGTGCTGGGTTATGAGGCCTGAGCAGCACTGGGCTCCCTGGCTGGTGCCTAAGCCAGCAGCCCAGCCAGGGGATGCCCTCATCAGCTCTGTGGGTACCCCAGGGACCGGCACAGGCTGACAGGCTCCCGAGGTGGGCCCAGGTCTCCTCTCCCGTGTAATGACGGGAGATGCTTTTTTTGTTATTATTTCTTTTTTTTAAAAGATTTTCTTTATTTATTTGAGAAAGAGAAAAATATCGACAGAGAGAGACAAAGCATGAGCTGGGGGGAGAGGGAGAAGCAGGCTCCCCACTGAGCAGAGACCCTGATGAGGGGCTCGATCCCAGAACCCTGGGACCATGACCTGAGCTGACGGCAGACGCTTAACCCACTGAGCCAGCCCGGCGCCCCAAAGCCTGCCTCTTTGACCAGCTTCAGTGAGGCTCCTCTGAGTCCACTCTTCCACTAGGCTTTGCCCTTGGTCGACTCAGCCCAGTTTTAGCAAAGAATTCTACTAAGTCAATTTAGCAAGACATCGGATCTGGTTCTTCATTCCCCGCGCTGGACAGCCAAGCCCTCAGCCTGCCTTTAGCACGAATCTCCCTGCCCTTGATTTGCTGCGTTCAGAGTCGAGTTCAATTTCTCTCCCGCACTGCAGTGGTCTCGAGTAAAGTCTTCCTTGCTCTTTTTAACACACAGCTCTGCGAATAGTTTTTCTATGGCATGGAATGAGGCGACAGTCCCTAAAACCTTCCAGCGACCTTTAGGAGCTAGTGGTCCATGCCCGTTATTGAAGTAGTCAGTGCACACAGAGGAAATACAAAAAGCTTTTCTTTAAACCCTCAGTGTAGAATTTTACCTCATGAGTAAAAACACAAATAAATAAAAATAACATCCATGCCAAATAAGTAAAAATGACAGGAACCAACGTTTGCAGGAAATGGCTTGGACCCTTATGCATTTCTGGTAGCCTGTCCATTCGTGGACTCCGACAGGAAGTCAGGCCACATGTTAAAACAAAACAAAAAACAAGGGCATCTGCCTGGCTTTGTCGATGGAGTGTGCGACTCTTGATCTCAGGGTTGTGAGTTCAAGCCCCACACTGGGTGTAAAGTTTATTTCAACATAAAATAAAAAGAACGATAAGAACATTTTAACTGAGTGAAAAATACTTCGGAGACTAATTTTTTAAAAACACTTCATGCAAATTTTTTTTACTCTGCAGGAACACAAAGCCCAAATGCAGTAAGTTAACAAAACATAGCATTATTATTTTTGTTATATAATCATGGAGAAGGAACAGTTCTAATTTGTAACTATTTTTTAAAAATAATTTACTTGTGATTCTAAAACATCCAGGGACTATCTGACAGAATTCAAAATGGGGAGAGCCAAATTAGGCCAGATAGCAACAGAAGCGGGGGTGGGGGTGGTGGTGGTAAGATGCTTCCGCCATGAGACATTCCTCACAGAACTCTGGGAGAAAAGCCATCTTGAGGAGAGCAGAGCCGTCCCTCCCAGGCCCCTTTCTTCCCGGGCACGTGCTGCCTCCCCCTTCAGCGTCCCTAAACAGGCCTCCTCCCACAGCTGGCAGGTAGGGAAAGCAGGTGAAAAACTTAGCACAGGCTCATGGGCAGAGTTTCCATGAGTGGGATTTTAGAGCAACGTTGGGGAAGGAAAACCCGAGACAGGGTTTCAGTGGTTCTAAACCGTATCTACTTCCACGTTCCTGGACATGCGAGTCAAGATGGCGATTCTTCCTCAGATTACCTTGGTTCCTGGACGAGGCATCCCTGAATTTGGCTCTGAGGCACTGGGCTGTGAGTACAATGGTCTCTCTGTTCTCAGCTCTGAAGTCAGAGTGAGGCGTGGGGCTTGTTGGCTGGAGATTTAGTAGGCTGGGTTTTCTAGCAGTTATTTTACGTTGTTAATGACACACTGATGCTTAACTTCCAGAGTTTAGCGGGTTCAATATACAATCTAATAATTTTGATTTAAAAAATGCAATTTAGCCTTATGATCTAATATCCCCTTGGGAGCTCATAAAGGCTGGTATTTTCTTCCTGCAGCGGATGAAAAGCTCTTACTTTAAACGCGGCCCTCTTATCCTCCTAGCTGGTGCTGTGAAGTGGCATAAATTCATAGGAAATGTAGGAGCTAGGAATCTAAATTTTACCTTACTGGGCACTATTCTGGTACCCTAATGCAGAACACAAGTTTCCCTGCTAGGGTTTTGGGTGTAAAAGCAGGAGTGAGAATCCAGTTGACTGTTGAGGATTTGTTCTTCCTGTTTCACAATTTTACCAAATTCTTGAGACGCGAGAGATTGGTCCTATCAACCAGCACGTGCAGGACCAGTGGGCAGCCAACCGGGCCCAGCTCTGGGAGCGCCTCACCTGAAAGTTCCAGCTTGTCTCCTGAGGCATCGCCCTTTGGTGGTGGGCCCACGGCTGGTGGCATCTCCAGGTTTGGAATTGACTTCATGATATTGGCCTGAGCTTCTTCTAGCAGCTTCTCGAACTCTTTCCCGTTATAGTGGTCCAGATTGTGCCTTTTCTCTTCCCATTTCCTTTCTGCTTTCTGAAGGAAAAATCACAGGGGAGGGAAGTTTAGCAACCAGAAGGGAAAGCTAATTAGAGATTTCACGGCGGTGGAAGGGGCGGTCTGGGGTCCGTGCTGAGGGACATGTTTGCCCCTCAGACAAACCTGCCTCTGGGCTCGCTGCCACGGAAGCCGACGTGACTGACATTCGCTCACAGAGAAGCAAGCTCAGAAACCCAAATTCATTTGTTAACTGATTATTGAGCACTTACTTACTGCTACTCTCCAAACAGTAATAAAAAGGACACAGGGATGTGCTTTCCGAAGCACACATCTCACAACCAGGTTTCTGTCCTGAAACCAAGAGCTTTCATGGAGGAGATGTGCAAAGGGACAGGAACAAAACCAAAACCCTCACTGGGAACAAAGACTCCTACGCCTGCTTTCCACGTCTGCCAAAGAACAGCTCTATGGCCTGTGGGTCAAACGTTCTTATGTCTAAAATGGGCTTTTTTAGATTACGTCTGAGCTCCACCAAGTTCTACAGTAGGGAGAAATACACGAAATGCATTTTAAAATACCCATACGTTTTTGAAAAGAACATTTTCCTGTGATTTTGGGGTGGCACAGGAATCATCCCAGATGGGCAGAGGGGAAATTAGCACCAGGATTACGAGAACCCCACAATGGGAGAATGAGGAAGGACAGAGGAGATGGCTTTCTCAGCACCCTTTAGCCAGAGGACGCTGGGGCCCATTGAGACCAGGATCTGCCCAAGAGTCACCCTGTAAGCCCGAGTCTCCACCATCATCATCCTCGCCAAACCCTCCTCCGCTTTGTCTTTCCTAACATTTATTTTCATCCGGCATACACGGGTTCTCGATCTCTCCCTACAAGCAGGCATGTTTCTTGAAAGCACGGACTTCGTCCCTTTGGTTCACTGCCTGCCCCAGAGCCCGTGAGGACCTACAGCATAGCGGGGCTCAGATCCTGGTTGTGAAGCAAGTTCTCCTCAGCCGTCAGCAGCGGGGTGGGCAGGAAAGGCCCAGGCCTCCTTTCTGCAGATCCGGGCATTTTTTTTTTTAAGATTATTTATTTATTTATTTGTCAGAGAGAGAGAGAGAGGGAGAGAGAGTGAGCACAGGCAGACAGAATGGCAGGCAGAGGCAGAGGGAGAAGCAGGCTCCCTGCCGAGCAAGAAGCCCAATGTGGGACTCCATCCCAGGGCGCTGGGATCATGACCTGAGCCGAAGGCAGCTGCTTAACCAACTGAGCCACCCAGGCGCCCCCAGATCCGGGCATTTTTTAACAGACTCTTAAGTTCCGAGGCCCCGTTGCCAGGACCGTGGCCAGGGCAGTCTGAAGAGGTTCTTTTTCTCTTGAGACCTGAATTATCCCTGTTGATCTGTGAGAGATGCGGGACGGTCAAGGCCATGGTCTGGGGTCAGGACCGGAGGACGTACGGGGCAGGAGGAAGGAGGAAGCAAGCTGTCCTACTCGGGCACGGACACCAGCCCTGGGTAAAAAGAATCTTTAAAAATCATGGCCTGGTTTCTGTTCTGTGACGTTAAGGCCTAGTTTTCTCTTTCCATTCTGACTGCCTCTGCCTCTCACCCCAAGCCTGTGCTCATGACTTCTATCCTGAACCCTTAATCCTAGACCCACCACCTGAATCGACTCTATTGTTTCAGAGTGATTTTTTGAAGATGCTATTTTTTACCGCCGGTCCGAGCAGCAGGATTTTTGGGATGCCCACACCTCCTCAGACTGCCTGGCAAGCTCCCCGAAATCCGGTCCTAGCCTGTCTTGCCAGCCTCATTGCCCCTGCCTTGTTCCCTTAAACAGGTTCCTTCAACAGCCTGACTTGTGACTCCTTTGCTCTAACACTCCTCTAACTCAGCCTGCTATTGCCACCCTGCTCTGCTCACCCAGGCTCTACAGAATTTTCGAGACTACCGACAAACGCTTTGCAGGCCTGCATTCACCAGGGGGAAGCCTGAGCCGGCACGCGCTGGCCGGGAACAGCCGACTCACATTTCTCCCCAGTTGCACGCTCCCCAATATCCCGCTGTAACTTGAAATCGGCGATGGGAAAACACCCCACAGAAATGGGCCATTTTACAAATCGGGGAGTTCCCCGCGCCCCCCCCCCAAAAGCCGGTTGTTAAACACTTCCCAGGACACCAGGGTCACACCATCCACCGTTCTTGAAATCTTAATC
Source organism: Neogale vison (assembly GCF_020171115.1). Taxonomy (NCBI): domain Eukaryota; kingdom Metazoa; phylum Chordata; class Mammalia; order Carnivora; family Mustelidae; genus Neogale; species Neogale vison. The sequence continues at coordinate 131,411,786 of NC_058102.1, read as the reverse complement.
TTTCTCTTAATCCGACCATTGAAACCCATGGATAGGGCTACAAATCTATCTGCGATCCTTATGCGCATACATGTATGACCTTGACAACCAGACCATACGCTCTTTAGGGAAAGGACCAGGTGTTATTCCTTTATGGGGGGCTACGAGAAATGGAAATAGGAGCCTACCTCAATGGACACCGCCCTGTTCTTGGCACTCACGCTGTGGATCTCCTCGATGAACAAGCTCTGCATGGTGGAACCGTTCACGGGCGTCTGTGGGGACGGCGGAGCCTGAGCCGCCGACGGCAGAGCGGAGGTCCCCTCCTGGGCGGTGGCAGGAGGGCCGGCCGGGTGAGGACCGGTCCCCGTGGGCAGGTGCTGGGCGGGGTTCAGCAGGGCGGCGGAGTGCTGGGAGGGCTGGACGACCACGGGGGAACTCTGCGCGTGGTGAACGGTCAAGGGCATCACTTCCGACTTCACGTCGCCGGGGACTCCTGCCGCGTGGAGGGGCTGGCCCGAGGCGTGGGGCGCCTCCTCCTGGCTCTTCAGGACTTCGGCGGCCGTGGCCTTCTCCATCGCCACGTACTGAGCGGCCTGGGCCGCGTCTGTACCTTTCAAGAGTCCGTCGGTGACGTGTCTGGGAGAGACCAGGCACAGCAGCATTAACTCTTACAAGGGGCAGCCTGCATTTTATTTTTATGGCATGAACTTGAACGCTGTGTCATCCCAAAGCCAGGCAGGCTGTTGCTGCAGAATTAAGACGTTCGAAAACCCCGAGGAGCCGCTCAGTGTTGAGGGTTTCCATAGCAACTTCCTAATGCCCTCCGGTCGTCTCCTGGCTGCCTCTGGTAGCCGCTTTCTCAGTCCTTCCCTTAAGATAGGGTCTGTCTCTCCCTTTCTCCACTAGCTCGGTCAAGCCCACCCAGACACCGTTTCGTCACTATTTGCGTGGTGCTGACACACAGTGAACACAGGACCCTAACAAGAACTCCTGTACCCAGTCCTGGGAACAGTCCTGGCAGAGGAACAGCCCTCAGACAGGCTCAGTTCCAACCTCTGAAGTTTCCTGATCCCTCCAAGCTCTCCTCCTGTCACTGCCGAACCCCTGCAGAGGGCAGCTCCTACAGCGGACCCCTGAACAGTGTGGGGTGGGTTAGGGTCCTGACCCCCTACACGGTTGAGAATCACAGTAGAACTTTTGCCACCCCCTCAAAAAAAAATCCTAACTGCTATTGACCAGAAGCCTAACCTACTATTGACCAGAAGCCTTATCTAGATCATAAACAGGTGATTCACATATATTTTGTACGTTATTGCTGTAGTCTTACAATAAAGGGAGAAAAGAAAATCAGAAGGAAAAGAAAATGCATTTTACAGTATTGCCCTGTATTTATAAAAAAAAAATGTACACAAGGGGACCCGTGCAGCTGAGACCCGAGTTGTTCAAGGGTCCGCTTCATGTCGTTCCAGCCTCGTGTGATCAGGCTGTTCCACCTGGACTCGATCAAGCCTTTCTGCACGGTCGACCGCGACTTCAAATCTTGCACGTAGGTTAGTCCTCAACCTCCTCTGCTTTTTGGGGTCTTGTCACGCTATTTGTTGATTTGGATGTGGCTTTGGGGTCAGGCCAGACCCATGCCTGAATGTCATCACTCCTGCCACGTTCTAGCCGTATGATGTTGGGAACCTCACCTTTCTGAGCCTCACATCGTTTTCTATAAAATGTAATAACGATGAGGACGAGGACAAGAGAATGAGAATGCCTTCTAAAGGCCTTCCTCGCAGGTTATGGTTAGGATCAACGTAGTTCTAGGTCAGACAATGCCCAACTTGACTGATAACCTCTAATCGGTGCCTCCATTTGTTATTAAAATGTTTTCTCTCTCTTTTTTGATTTGAAAAGAAGACCTTGCCTTTGTGACCCTCCTCTGCTACTCACTTCTGTTCCTTTGATCCCCAAGGATCCCCAAGGATCTGTTCCCCTCTTTCTGTCTCATGCTACTGTGCCCTGTCTTCCACTGCCACGAGTCCGCTTCATGAAGGCAACTTCGAGTTCTAGATCTCTCCTTCCACCTGCTCCCCGCCCCCGCCCCCCGCCCCCGAGTTGGGCAGCCCCACACCCCAACACCGTCTCTCGAACTTCCCAGCGCATTTCTCCTAACTGAAGGCCTCTCTGCTCCCGAAGCGAAGGAGGCTACGAAAATATTGTGAGCCATTCTTCAGCTCTAACGTGTTCCTGAAAAGAACCACCTTCCAATGATTAAAAAAAAGAAGAAGAAAGTTTACCAGGTTTGCTAATGTTAAGCCCTAGGCGCTGCCAAGTGCAGCAAAGACTCAAGACCTCCCGGTCACAGCGCAACGGAGTAAGTGCGGTGGGAAGGAGTCGCTGCCTCGCCTCAGGAGGCTTCCCCACCCCCCAGGAGGCCCGGTTACCTCCGCAGCATGGTCAAGGTGTCGGTCATGCTTCGCACCCTCTGCAGGAGACTGTCCAGCCTGTGGGGCTCCTCCTTCAGAAACCGCACGGCCTCCACTTCGATGCGCAAGATGGCTCGCATCTTGTTCTGTAGGGTTGGGAATTCTCCTGCAGGCCAAGAGCCAGAGGGTGAGCCACCGGAGAGGCAGGACGTGGAGCCCCCACCCCGCGTGCGCACTGGACAGTCTCAGAAGCGCGGGGCTCATGTGCTCCGCACCATCTTCGGGAGGCAGCCGCCTGTCATTAGGGTCCCTTCATCCTGAATCTTACAGGGTATTTAGGGTACTTGCCTGTTTCGTTCAGGGAGGCATCCCCGGTGCCTAGAACGGTGCCTGGCACATGCAGGTGCTTGGGGACTATGTGCACGCACACAGGCATGGATGATGCATCCTTCACTACTGGACAGATTTTTAACACCCCCCCCCCCTGCAGGAGATGGGCTCCAGACTCCTCCCTTCAAGGAGAAGGCTCACCTTTCAGGGTAGCTACGGCTTCCCCCACTTGTCGCAGGAGGAAAGCCCCGTCTTCCACGTCTTTTAGAGTGACCACTCGGCTGGCAGATGTAGAGTCCTTCTTCAAGTCTTCAACAAAGTCTTCCAGCTCACTGTGAGGGGCAGGGGAGGAGCAGACCAGCAGATGGGGGTGAACACCGGGTCCACAAGAAGAGCGGCTGCAGTAGCCAAGGGCTTGTCCCCGCCTCCCCTCGCCTTCTGCTAAGACGGCAGCTCACAACAGTGGCTTGGTCTGGCTTAAATATTCTGCTGGGGTGTAAGGCAGGTGCAAGGGAGTTTTCCAGGGCCTGTTCATGGGACATCCCTTCTTTGTTTTTTATTTTATTTTTTCTTTATTTATTTCCGGTGGGGATACCGATGCCAACTGAGGGACGGGTGTTTTGCACTTTGTAATGTGACAGAGAGGATCAACTGTATACGCTGTAGCGGGGCAAAAGGAGGGGGTCCCGATGGGTTTAGATCAGCCTTCTCAACTTGGAACTTGGTATTTGGGACGGGATAATCCCTCCTTGTGGGGGCCTGCCCTGTACAGTGTGGGGTGCTCAACAGCATCCCAGCCCTCTAGCTACTAGATGCTAGTAGCACCTGCCCCGAGCCTGGGACAAACAAGGATGTCTCTAGATGGTGGGAAATGTCCTTGGAGGGGGGGAGGGGAGGGAAGCAAACTTGCACCTGATCGAGAACCTCTAGCTTACACTGATGATCTCATCAATACGGACTGACTTTCCACTCTAAGCTACAGAGGAAAAATGATCACAGATCTGATTTCTGGCGTGTCTGTATGTGTAGGAGAGTGTGGAGAAACACCCCCCCCACACACACAGCCCACCCCCCCACCCTAAGGTATTGCTAGAGTTCCAACAGAACTGAATTAAGGTCTTCCGCTTCAAAACGCAAGCCAACCAACCACCCAACCAAATGACAACGTCCTGTCTCCTGGGCACATTACTAACCCTGTCCTAAACACATGTTCGTATCACTTCCATTTCCCTGTAAACCTGACAACAGAAAGCCTCTCTCTTAAAGAAGGTGAAGGAAAAGGCTGTTGAGAGATGAAGAACCACTAGGGGGCAGTAAGCGACCAACATTCCACCTGCCGCTGGAGTAGCGCTTAGAGCAGGCGAGAAAGACAGTGGATCTGGAAGAAAAAAAAAAGGAAGGAAGAAAGAAAGAAAGAAGAAAGAGAGAGAGAGAGGGAGAGAAAGAGGAAGAGAAGGAGAAGAAGAGAAAGACAAGGAAAAAGAAAAAAAAAAAGAAGAAAAAAGAAAAAATAAAAAAGGTCGGTCCGGGCCCTTTCCTCAAAGTGGGCGCGCAGGCGGGAGTCACGGATGGCACAGCCACTGCAGGAGGGACCCGGGGGGATGCTATGTATGTTTCACAGGAGCCTTGGACAAAACAACAAATTCATCCGCCACAGAGAAGCAGGATGGGGCTTTTGGTGACGTCTTTTATTCTGTTAGGGAAAAGGGACCCACCCAGCTGCCTGTGTGTGACTCCTTCAGATGAAATGATGCAACTTCAAACCAAAAGCGAAAGCCTTTTCCGCTCCCGGTCCACACCGTGAACTACGGAGAGGTAACCAGTGTTCTGTGTCCCCCCCACAGAAACTTCCTACAGCGGCCACATCCCTGAGGGGAGGACCTGTGCTGTCCCTCCAAGGAGCTCTAAAAATGGCACCTACGTGTTACTTGAAATGAAAAGTTATTTTCCATTTCATCATCAAACTGAAATATTAAGAGCGCACACAGGACACACTGTCCAGTCCTTCCAAGTTTTGAGGGAAGAGCTAAGACCCAAATGTTATCACGGTTCCATTAAAAACCCACCAGCTTGCCAGGCTGTAATTAATAGTCTTAGGAGCTATCATCTGACCGAGAGTCAGTCTGCCTAAAATTCTATTTTAATCTCTTCTACACAGTGTGCCTCTTGGATTTCATAACTCTGCACACAGGAGACCCCTAAATGTCACAGCTTTTCCTTTGTTGATCAAGGAATATATACAAAAGTGTATTGATATTATCGTATACAACAATGTCACTTCTGTTCACACGTTCATGCTGTTAGAAATCAGTCGGATCAAATGTGTTTCTTCACAACGTAACAGAGATCAGAGAGCTAAAACGAGTGCTGAAAACAATTTTTCAATATTATGTACTCAATGTGACTTTTGAGATGTGAACTCTGCTCAAAGGAATGACAGATGTTCCCAGATGCTGTGGTTTACATGTAAATCTGTTCTATTTGTGTAAGTTGCTTTTCCTTCTACCTTAGTTAAAAAGAAGCATCAATTTGTTGAACTATGTTTCATCTATTATTAGAAGCCCAATTATTACTTCCAAATGGAAACCCACCAAAGAGAGAGGATCTTGATTCAACTTCTCTCCATAGTTCTAGACCCAAATTCCATTTTTCTGCCATCTGAATGGCTCACCAGCAACTTACCCTAACGTGAGGCACAAGGGAATTTATTCTCCTGTGTGTGTGTGTGTGTGTGTGTGTGTTTAAGGACAAAAGCAGGGGAAGGGAGGGGAGGGAGAGGAGATAATTGTTTTCCTAATGTTCCAGAGTTGAAATTTCGGGCTGTCTTTTGTAACCTGCACTCAGTCGCTACTCAGATCCCCTACTCAGTCCCCTGCATTTGATTTCTCTTCTCATTCCTATTTCTCCTCCTTGATCCAGGCCTTACTGACTTTTGACTGACTGTTACTGCCCTTCCAATACGGCTTCCCTGACATCGGTGTTTCCCTCGCCATCTGTCCTGCACGTGATCACCAGAGGGACCTTTCTGAAATACAGCTCTGATGTCACCACCTCCTTGATCAGAAACATCAGCACCTCCTCCTCAGGCCGGCAGTAACTGTCCAATGTCAAGACATCTCGGAATGTCCTCCGTAGCTTCGTAAAATGCACATTCTCAAGCTCCATCCAGAGACGTTCTGAACCTGGGGTTGGACCCAGGTGCTTTCACGAAAAGCCAGGGATCCAGGTGACCTCGGTACCCGCAGGCCCCACGGATGTCGAGCAGGTGTGCTGGGCCAGAGTGTGGTCTCAGATACGGGCAGTCACCGAGCAAACGGGAACGGCGTTACCCACACAGGAGACACAATCTAGACCCACATTGGACCCCGCTCTCCTGGCAAAATGCATGACTCGAAGTTCTCCAAGGATACCTTGTGCCTTCCCCATCCTGAGACAGGCTGGGTCATAGGCTCCCTCTGCCCAGGAGCCCCCCAGCCCCCTCCAGCCTCCACTGATGGAACCCCACCTGTCCTCCAGGCCAGCTTGGTTCAGTTTAACAAGCCACTTGTGACCCAACTACACACAGGGCCTCGCCCTGGGCCGGGGCGCACATGAATAACTTCAGGTTCAGTCTTCTTGATCCCTGGGGCCCAGAGGAATCTCTCCTTTGTGTGGCTTCACCCGGCACCTGTGAGTCATCTGTTTCGTGCTCCACACACACTCATCCGCTTGGCTTCATGCGACGAGTTCCCCAGCGGCCCCGTGCCCGTCTTCCCCGTGGGGGGCCCGCCCACTGCGTCTCCCCACCGTCCGCTCCCCACGCTGCTCCCTAGATCTCCCGCGGGCGGGGCTAGGACTGACGCTGAAGATGCCTTTTCTAGGCCAGAAGCAAGAAAATGTCCTTTTCTCATCATTCAATTGGAAAACTGACGAAATATTCTGAAAAGGCAATATATTTTTAAAGACGTTTTCCAGAAGAATCTTAACACCTCGAATGAGACAACTGGGCTGTCACAAAAACATTTCTGACAAACAGCCTTATCGCCTCACGGTGGGTGATCGACTGTCCACAAATGCATCGACTACGTAAGATTCTGGAAGCGATTTTGAGATGTCCGTCAACGGTAGCCAAATTCCATTTTTGAGGAAAGTAAGAACTCTATAATTGATTTCTAACCCCCCTCTGGACGGCTACTGAGAGGAACATTCTATTTTTAATGAGACACGCGGGGTTGGCATCTGAGGAATACAAGCCCAAGCATCAAATAGATTATAGAATTAACCCCTTCCATCCCTTTCCATGAAGACTTCTGGACCTTCTGCTCACGGGAAGAATGCCGAAGTTGCCTCTTTGTATTCCCAACTGGGGAGATTTAAGAAGCGAATTACCGACAGCAGGAGAACGCAGAAAAATTACTATTCATGATCCTAGAAGGTGAAATCACTCTATGATAAATCTTCACTGCATAACAAAACATAGATTACCATAAAAGATGGGCCTGCCTTAGTGACGGGGGGGGGGGGGGAAATGAACTGCTCGTTTCAATAGTGGGACTTGATAGATGCTTTCAATAAGAACCTCACGGAAGATGGGTAACTTTCCAGGAGGCATCTTTCATTCCTAGATCACACATACTTTACATCTGAATTCTTCTTTTGCGCTTTTAACTACCGTTGAATAATAGGAAGATAATTTTAACACCGTGATTTTGGCTATTCGTTTTCATTTACTGAGATTAAAGGCAGACTTCCCTTTTATCATCGGGTCTTGCCATTTGCTTCCTTTCATTTGCTGTGCTGCTGAGCCCTACAGAGGAGCATGTGCTTCAAGAGAGGGGCGCAGGTGAACTTTCTGGGTCTGGATGGCGCTAAGGGTCCACGGAGGCCCGGAAGGGTAGGACTCTAACTTGCACATAGTAGATGCTCAATAAAGAGAGAAAGAGAGAGCACCACCGAGGAAGGGCTTTGTCGTGGGAGAGGACAGGGCCCTCCCCGGGTCACACAGTGTGACAGGCGAGAGGTGTCCCCCACTCACCACAGCTTCTTGACGATCCTTTCCTCCTCGTGTAGGTATCTCTGCCTCTCCTGCTCCACCAGGACGCGTTGTCGCTGGACGGGGTCCTCCAGCCTCTTCATGGTTTCAATCACTTTGCCACTGATTTCCAGCTCGGCCTTCTTCATCATGGCCCTCAGCAGTTCCTGGTTCTGCAGCTGTCAAACAAAAGAAATCAACCTCAGCTGGGCTCTGGCTGCCGGAGAGTCTTGGGAAGTGGGTCTGGGGAAACAGCCCTGCAGCTGAGTGTTTATTTCCAGCGAGAAAGGGAAGGAAGTGACAATTGTGCATAATATTGCTACTTCAACCACCGTCTGAGGTTCGGCTGCGAACTGACCCAACTAGACATTTGTGTCTGTGTCTGCAAAAAAAACCAGGAGCCTTTCTAGACTCTGGTCAGCGCCTCGTGGGCAACAGGCATAAACTCTCATTGACGTGTTTTTATAGGGCGCAGCGGAGAACACCAGCTTTGGAGCCAAGCGATTGTTTGGGATGGTTTTGCAGATCTATAGAGGCACCTGGGAATCGTTTGCAAGCCCCGAACTAAAACACGGAACTGAGCATGGGATAGCGCAGAACCCAGTGGCCCAGGCCACCCTCCCTTCTTGAACCCGTGTGACCTCGGGAAACATCCCTTTCTCTTTCTCAGTGCAAGACTCCAGCTGCAAGAGTGGGACCTTTAGGAGTACGGCTTATGGTGTTAGGGGACCCACCGCAGCGCCCAAAGTACCCTTATGGCTTGGTCTTTTAGATCTCCAAGGCTTCCTTTTTTTTTTTTTTTTTAAACCTTTGACCCCCTTCATCCATTTCTCGTACCCCTTCCTCTAGCAACCACCAGTCTGTGAGGTTTTCTTCTTTTTTTTTAATTCCACCTGTAAGAGAGGTTGCATGATATCTGTCCTTCTCTGACTCCTTTCACTTAGCATTATGTCCTCACGGTCCACCCATATTGGGACAAACGGTAAGATTTCATTCTTTTTTTAATGGCTGAATAATATTCCATGGTATATATACACCTTCTTTTGATACTTTTATTTTTAAATTTTTATTATAGAAGTTGACATCCAGTGTTATATTAGTTTCGGGTCTACAGCACAGTGACAACAACTCTATACACTCAGTATCAGTACAGTCCGTGTAGTCGCCACACACTATTGTGTCAAGATTACTGACCTTCACCCAGTGACGGACACTGTGGTTCCCATATTTTGGCTACTGTAAATAGTGCAGTAGTGAACACAGGAGTGCATACGTCTGATTACTGTCTTTGCTCTAAAATACCCAGAAATGGAATTGTCGGGTTATATGGTAATTCTACTTTTTATTTTTTGAGAAACCTCCATATTGTTTTCCACAGTGGCTGCCCAATTTGCCTTCCCGCCAACAGTGCATGAGGGGTCCTTTTTCTCCATATCCCTGCCAGCATTTTTTACTCCTTGTCTTTTTGATACTAGCCATTCTGACAGGTGTGGGGTGACTGTGGTTTTCATTTGCATTTCCCTGATGATGAACAGAGTTGAGCATCTTTTCATGTACCTGTTGGTCATGTGTCTTCTTAGGAAAAATATCTATTCAGATCTGCCCATTTTTAAATTGTAAATATTTAAAAACTGGATTGCTTGGGTTTGTTGGTATTGCGTTTTATATACTCTGGCTACTAACCGCTTATCAAATACGTGATCTGCAAATATTTTGTCCCATTCAGGAGGTTGCCTTTTCATTTTGTTGATGGTCTCCTTTGCTGTGCAGAAGCTGTTTACTCTGATGTAGTCTTGTGGATTTTTTTCTTTTGTTGCTTCTACATTTGGTCTTACTTTCAAAAATTCATTGCCAAGACCTCTGTCAAGGAGATTACCACCTGTGTTTTTTTTCTAGGAATCTCATAGTTTCAGGTCTTATGTGCCAGTCTTAAATCCATTTCAGAGTTAATTTTTGCATTTGGCGTCATTCTTTTGCATGAGGCTGTCCGGTCTTCCCAGCACCGTTAAACTGAAGAAACTATTCTTTCCTTATTGTCTATTCTTGGCTCCTTTATCATAAATTAATTGACCACATATATGTGGGACCATTTTTCTGGGCTCTGTATTCTGTTGCATTGATCTGTGTGTCTGTATTTATGTATTTATTTTTAAAAAGATTTTATTTATTTATTTGACAGAGATCACAAGTAGGCAGAGAGGCAGGCAGAGAGAGAGAGGAGGAAGCAGGCTCCCCACTGAGCAGAGAGCCCGATGCGGGGCTCGATCCCACAACCCTGGGATCATGACCTGAGCCGAAGGCAGAGGCTTTAACCCACTGAGCCACCCAGGTGCCCCTGTGTGTCTGTATTTATGACAATACCATACTATGTTGATTCTTACAGCTTTGCCAATATATTTTGAAATCAGGCCGTGTGATGCCTCTAGGTTTGTTCTTTCTCAGGGTGGCTTTGGGCAATTTGGGGTCTTTTGTGGTTCCACTTTGGATCAAACCCCCAGCCCTGACTACTATGAGACATGGGCGTGTTACTTAGCTTCACTTGGTCTCCATTTCCTTGTCTTCAAGGATGAGGAGGATGGATTCACCTCCCTTGCTAGAGCTTGTCTGAGCATTGAAGGAAATACTGTTCGATCTAGAACAAGTACTCAACAAATGTAGACTTGGCTCTGGACTATTTTAGCGTTATCAGTTAGAGGAGAATCTGTGTCCCTCTTGCTTATACAGGTCCAAGTACCCCAAATCACGTGATTGCAGACCCCTGAAACATAGTACTTTTGATGTTGATGGTTGCAAGGATGATGATTCCAGATGAGTTCTAAGCCTCTTGGCAATTCACTCTTTTTTCCTGGATTTTACACAGGCTGCTTGCATGCATAATATCCCAACAGCCATGTAGTTTCCAGAGCACTCTCTTTTATGAGCCTACAGAGTATACCATGTGGTTTGCACCTGAATTCCTAGCAATCTAGTCAAATACTTGAGTCCTGTTGCTAAGTCCTGCATTCAGTATTTCTCTGGGGCAGGACAATTCTCTGATAGCATATCCATCAAGGGCATTTCTTCAGTCAGCTTTGAAGACAGTAGTTACGTTATACCTATTACATTCTCCCTAAAGTTTCCCTGAAATTTCAATGAGCTGTTACTCGTCTGTTCTGTTTCCTGGTTTCAGGGACGGCAGGACAACTACTGTGTATCACCTCCGGAGAGTGAGGTCTTTGCCGGGTGTCCATTACTGTGTGCAAATGCTATGTGACCCTCAACTCAACACGTCTCCGTGTTGTCCAGTTTTGCTGAATACAGAGAAAACATTTCAACACGGGCAACAAGCAGAGCCACCATCCTGTTCCAGGCCCAGCTCTGTACCGGAGGGCCAACCGGAAAGAAACTGCCTGCGTTCAGTTTCTAGTTTTACCCCTCAGTAGCCATGTGACTGCGGGGAAACTGAGTAATCTCTCTGTGTCTATCCATAAGAAGGGGCGATCTTCGTTCCTATTTCAGAGGCCTATATTTTCTTTTCTTAAATTATCTTTGACTGGTTTTGCTGTTAGGGTAATGCTGGATTTAAAAAACCAGTTGGGAAGTGTCCTCTATTTTCTGAAGGACGGACTTCCTTTCTTCTTCTTTTTTTTTTCAATACTGTAAAAATGTCATTTTGTTATTTCCAGACTTAACTTTGTCTTTCAGAAGAATTGGGTGGTAATTCTTATTTATATTTCCCTATAAGTAAGGTACCTTTTTCTTTTTCTTTTTTTTTTTTTTAAGATTTTATTTATTTATTTGACAGACAGAAATCACAAGTAGGCAGAGAGGCAGGCAGGCAGAGAGAGAGGGAGAAGCACGCTCCCTGCCAAGCAGAGAGCCTGATGTGGGGCTCGATCCCAGCACCCTGGGATCATGACCTGAGCCTAAGGCAGAGGCTTTAACCCACTGGGCCACCCAGGCGTTCAGGTAAGGTACCTTTTTCTTTCCCCCCTCTCGCTGCCTATAAGACTTTCTATTAATTCCTCCCCTCCACCCCAGGGGTCTGTTGAACGTTTTTTAGTCTGTGGATTTACAGCTTTCACCACATTTAGAAAAATTCTAGCCACTATTTCTTCTAATGTGTTTCTCTTTTCTTCAGACCACTTAATATTGTTCCACAAATTATTAAGATTTGATTAATTTACTCGTCTTTTTTTCTTTATATTTCAGTGTGAACAGTTTCTATTGCTGTTTTCAAAATGATATTTTGTTTTGACAGTAATATATCTTCTATTAAGTCCATCCAGATACTGTTTTTCAGTTCTTGAAAGTTACACTCAGATTTTTTAAAATATCTTTTTCTTGTCTTATTGTGTTCATGTTTTTATTTAAATCCTTGAGAATAATTACTATAGCTGCTTTAAAGCCCTTGCTGCTGTTCTGGTTATCCCTGCAATTAGTGGTTGCTTCCAATCAGTCAATTTTTCTTAAGGTTATGGATCACATGTCTAGTAATTTTTGACTGAGTGCTGGATAGGCAGTTCTGGGTTTTTACCAATTTTTCTTAAGGTTATGGATTACATGTCTAGTAATTTTTGACTGAGTGCTGGACAGGCAGTTCTGGATGGAGTTGCTCTGGCAGATGGCTCAGTTACTTGTGGATCATTTTTGGTCTTTAGGGGCTTGGTTTTAAGCTCTGTTATGGTGAATCTAGGACATTCTTTACTCAGGGACTAGTTTAGTCCCAAGACAGGAACATCGTCCTTCTCTGATCTTTACTGAATGCCCCAGTGACCAGTGAAGCCTCTTGACTCTCGCTTGTAAAAGTATGGACATCTCCCAGCTCCGTGTGGCCCTTGGGTATTTTTTTTAGCTTAAAGCCTCCCATTTTACTTTTGCCTGGCTTGGTGATCTTTCTCACTATACATATTTGGCTTATTATTCAACAACAGACCACAGGTTTATATAGTCTTTTCTTTGTAGAGCTTCCTCTTATTTGGTATTCTACTCTACAAATTCTAGCTGTTTCAGCTCAGTCAAGTTTGATCTTGTCTTCTCAATCAGGCTGTCAGTGCTCTGCTCAGTCATCCCTTTCTACAACATGATCTGAAAACGCCCCCAGGCAGAAAGCTGAGTCAAGTGTAGGTTTCATTCACTTCCTTTGCTTCTGTTCTCCCAAGGATTACAGTCCTGTGTTGTCTGTCATCCAATGCCTGGAAATAGTTGTTTAATACATATATATACTTATTTTTTAGGTTTCTAGTTGTCCACAATGGGAAGGTAGGTACTGTTATAGTTACCCCCTCATTCTGGAAACATGAATTTATTATAAATGCTAGGCTTTGACATTTTTATAAAAATACTCAGAAATAATGTTCTTGGCCATTAAATATTTAATAAACCAAATAACTTGCCCCATCAACATCCAGAGACTAGAAAACTGCCTAAAACTAGTTCTATGCACCTCAAAATAGGTATGTACCTCACATACTAAATCCTGACTTCTTAGGTAAAACCTAAGACTATCAGTCTAACCAACAGTGCAATACAATGGGACTGATTTTCTGTCCAGCAGTGACACTGAAAAGTAGTTATATTATAAATCGGAGGTTTCCTGATGATAGCCAGACCCCAGAATGACTCCTGACTACCCCGTTAAATTCTCCGGGCTGTAGGGAACAATGTATAAGATGCTGGTCACAACCACTTGCTATCTGGGAGAGGACTCCCCATCTTAGCCTCTGTGTGAGAGTCTATCTAGGGCTTGGTAAACTGTATGACACTGAACTAGTTCCATTAATTATTTCTGACCAGTTGGAAAAAAACAGATTTGCTCAGCACAGGCGAAATTCTGGTGTGCTTTTCTCAGGGACACAGTCCCATGATCATTTTTTTTGGATGTCAGAAGTTAAATGAGATTCTGGCACATTTCCATGAGGTACTATTTTATTTAAAAAGACACCTTAAGATAACTGTATTGAATTATATCATTTCAAATACAAGGTCTTCATGTACTGCTATGTTTCTTTTTTGTGATGGTATTTTACCTCCTTCCTCTCTTAGGAAAACATAGTAAATTCTCAGTAGTCTTAAAAATAGAACGCTAAGTTCAGAATAACTCCCACTTAAAAAAAAAAAAATTATCAGGAGGCAGAATAAGGAAATAGGAGCCGGGGGTGGGGGGAACCTCTGGGAATTAGAGAAGCAGGATATATCCATTCTCTCTTTAGGCCAAGTCTCATCTGACCCTCACAGAACTTGTATCACATTTTCTAGAAGCTTATATCTCCCCTCAGCCCACAGAGAGGGACAGAACAGCAATCACTTTGGTGGGCATGGGATTACTTTGAGAAAATCCAGGTACTGTGGCACTTCGAGCAAAAAAAAAAAAAAAAAAGATGATCTCATCACTTAGGAAGAGCAAACTTTTTCTAAATCACACCAGAAAAGGTAATAGATAAAGAAAATAATCTTTTGAAGGAAACAATTGTTAGGTATAAGACCTTTACCTGTCACCTGTCCATTGTTGCCTGCTAAGTGCCAACCCAACTTTTACCTCAGAATGGAACACGACAACACAGAAGTTCCATATAGCTCTTGTAGCTATTATAACTAAGTAGAGAACACATTCTATTTGCCACTGGGAATGGGGTACATCTTTTGAAGTCAGGGTTTTGACGTCATCAAGTGTGTCTTCCACACTTACAGGGTGGTGGCTACCCCAACTGCTTCTGCTTCACCCTGGTGATAGCTGAGATCTCAATATTTCTAAGAGGCATCTCAAAGGACTGAGGGTTCATAATACCCACAGGCAAGAGTTCTTACCCCAGAACATTCTAGAATCACCAGTACCTGACGTCTGGTTCACAGCAGTGTAGTCAGACTCTAGCAGGGGTGCCCAGGTACCGATATTTTTGTTAAAGGCCTCAAGTGATTCTGATAGGTAGCCAGGATTGAGAACCACTGTCTTAGACCAATAATTCATGTGAAATCGGATAGGAGGGAATTACCCAAAGAAGAGTTTTAGGGGTCTTCTTCATCTTCTGCTTAGGCCCCTCGTGCCTCCCTTGACATTCTTTTTGCCCAATTTAAACTACCCATCCCACTGTGTCCTCATCAAATTTCTATCCCTGCGAATAATCCATCAATTCTGAAAATAAAATGCTCAAATAGGATACGCTCTACAGTCTAGGATTTTCCAGTGATTTAATTATCTAATTACTAGAGCCGGCTGCCAAGCACAAAAGATTTCATTCAGTTTCACTATTTTATAACACAGTTCAAAGAACATTTGAATTTCTAATTCAATTTTTGTTCTTTGGAGACTCCTCCACGGAGTTCCGTATATTTCTAATGATAGTTCCATTCTTGGACTTATAATCACGCTGGGGTTGCACTTCCTTTTCAGTGTATAACACATACGCCGAAGGAGAATCGGTGCTGAGATGGCTTAATTATTCTAAACTGGTTTTGTCTTAGACAGAGAGACTCCCCTGATTGAAAAGACAGGAAGGAAGCCTGATGGGGACAAATTTCAAAGAACAAAATACAAAGACTGAGGTAGAAACAACCACCATCGGCTGGGAAACAAAATGTTTAAGCCTCCCCTATGTCTCTGCTCACACGTCAAAGCTCAAGAGAGTATTTGCTTTGTTCTTTATACCCCCCTCCCCCGAGCCAGAGAGGCCGAGCAATCTCGGGGCAATAAAGGAACCTGTGTGGTTAAGATAGCATTCCCAGACCTTGAACCGAAGAACCACATTGCTTGAGGACGGATAGTTCTGAAACCGAGCTACCACAGTTCAAGGTTCACCAGGAGAGGCGGGCTGTGGGGAACCCCCGACCCCTCGCCGGCTGGAAAACCAAACAAGGCCAGGGTGATGCTACAGGCACACACGTCACCCTCCATATTGAATGAGCCACCCTTCAGAGGAAGCCTGGTACTTAGACTGAAGCAATTCTACCCACCCCCCGTTCCCCCAACCCCACCATGCCAACACCTGCTTGCTTTGGAAAGCACACACAAGATTTAGGAATTCTTGTGAGGGTCCAGGAAGGGGAGATAATTTCCAAATGGCCAGCAGGTGGCACTAATGGGCAGTAGCCACGTGAGGAGGGGCTTACCCTCCAAAAAAAAAAAAAATCCCAGGGAAGGACCCGGGACCCAGCAGACCCATTCTGGCCAGCACATTTACAGGGTACTAAATCATTGGTTTTTAATACTTTCCAACATTTTTTAGAATGAATACTAAAATTTCAGATAAAACCTCGGTTTCCAGAAAAACCCTAGGCTCTAGTGCTGTTGGGTTGTGAAATCACCATCTTAGCTTTAACTAGGTGGTGAGAATCGTGGGGATCAACCATGAGCAAGCAGAAGGGGGAGCGAAGCTGTGATAGGAAGCCCTTCCCTGCCACCACCCCTCCCTTACCAGCTCTGAGGACACCACGCTGTTTAGAAGATGAGCTTCCTGAAGTCGGGAAGATCCCCACATGGAGCCCAAGCCGGCACCACATCCTCAATGACCAACCTGCCCCAAAGGCAAGGGCCATGAGGCTGATACAGGAAGCATCCAGAGAGGTCTCGGAAAGCGATCTCATAAAGAAATGCACAGCCCCAGTTCCTTCTACTCAGAGCCCCACAAAACATTTCTCTGCTTCATCAGACCGATGGGACGGATTCCCCCAGACTGGTGAGACAGAGGGTCATTTTCCCTCCCTTTCGATTCCCGCACTGTTTGTATGTTACCAAATAAATGGAAAAAGGTAAGGAGAATATTATGGAACACACTCTACACAGATAAAATGCAGGTGTGTTTCTCAACCAGTCTTCCACGACGGCTTCTTTTCCTTATGAATTCATCATCTATTCTAAAGTCATACTTCTAAGTACATCACAGTTCTTTGCAAAAACAGCGCAGGTGCCTGTCCTACCTTCGCGCATGCTCCCTGAGGAGGACCAAGGAGCCAAAACACTTGCAAGCAGGAAGTTTTAACTGGCTATTAGATGCTCCGTGGGCTCCTTTTTTCCTAGCTGTCCTCCAGAAAACCAAATGTTTAATGGTTTTTCATGTGTAAAAGCATCCCTCGCTTCCAGAAGTGGTAACAGACTGACTCGAACTGCGGTGGAAGGATCTAGAGCGATTTTGTGTGTGTGAGAGAGGAAACCATGCCTCGATGGGGCTCCTCTTTAGGTCTTCAGTTCGCCCTTAGGAACACAGAGTAGAGAAAGCCCGGGGAAGGGGCTGAGGGGCTGGGGATGTTAGGGGAGGTGAGCAGGGAGGAGTACGCGGACTCTGGGGAGCTAAGCCAGAGGACGCCCTCCATGCGGAACTGGCGGGTACCTGGAGCTGTCGCATCTGCTGGAGCTGGAGCCTGAGTTCCGCCACACTCCGCCTCATGTCGAGCAGGCTCATGTGCAGAGCCGAGGGGCTGGCAGGCAAGGGCTGGCTGGACACCCCCGAGGACTCCAGGGCGCCCACAGTCTTGCCTCCGGAAACATGCAGCATTCCTAGGAGAAAAGAAGAGCCAAGAACTTCAGAGTCCCAGAAAGTGGGAGCTCTGAGTCTCATCCAGATACAGATCACCATTAACTCCTTCAGTATGAAAAAACTTTTAATTATGTCGGTCCTCTAAATGGCGGGGGGAAAAAAAAAGAATTGGGTTTAAATGATGGCACATTCATGCAAGGTTATACTATGCAGTCTGTAAATGTGATGTTGGAGAAGGCAGAACACAGAACTGATGCCACATTAAGGAAGCTAAATTTTTCCTTTCCTTTCCGTTCCCTACCCTTTCCCCTTCTTTCCTTCCTTCCTCTATACAAGTTTGCACAGAGAAAAGATTAGATGTATCTATAACAAAGTATTAACATTCTTTCTGGCCGCTAGTATTCCATGATATATAAAAAATATATTTAATTCAAAAATATATAATTACATATATATATATATAATATATACGTGTGTGTATACACACACACACACACATATTTACTTATTATTTTTTTAGGTAGGCTCCACACCAGACATGGAGCCCCTTACAAGGCTTGAACTCATAACCATTAGAACAAGACCTGAGCTGAGATCAAGAGTTGGTCACCCAACTGCCTGAACCACCCAAGTGCCCTGAGTTTTATATATGTTTATATTTCTACTTTTTGTATCATTAAATATGCATGGTGAATATCTGTAATTTTATAATAGAAAATATATTTTTATAATAGAAAATACATTTTTTTCAAAGTCTGGGACCTAATACTGGGTGCTCTCATGGTCAGATATATTATCTGGACAACAGACACTTAGTTCTGGGCAGATTCAGCCCAGTCACCAAGGGGAAAGTAATAAGAAGAGGGTCTTCTTGTGAATCCCTGTGGGTTTTCAGACCAAAAGAAGCAGGACTTCTGCTCACATCTCGTTTACCGAGAAAATCAGGCATGGTTCAAAAATTCTCTAGGAGAGGAAACAAAAAAGGCAGCAGGAAGAAAATCCTCCTAAATACTTCTCGAGCTGCCGTAAACTTGTGCTTCTTGGGGCCAACTTAAACAAGCCTCATGGATTTCCTAAGTCCATCTGGGAAGGGCCTGATTTGACTGAGTCTGATTCAGAAAATGCCTCCCCAAGGATCTCGAGTAGCATTTACAGGATCAGCAAGGTACAGGAATCAAAAGGAAGTACCACTGTCTTCCAGGACAATGGAGTTCTCTGGAAGAAGCATCCAGAGTAGACTGAATTTACATCACACACACAGACACACGCACACACACACGAGTGAGCACACGCACACACCCTCTTCTGGTTAGTTCTCTTTTTTCTGTAAAGGATAGTCTGCAATAGGGCAGGCAGGCCTTCCCGGACCAAACCCTGTTGCTGCTTCGCACACTCTGAAGTGGGTGCACACAGTGGCCTCTCTCTCCATCTGGGCTCAGCACACAGGGAAGTCCTTCCCCTGCGCACACAGCCTAGCCTCAGGGGAACTGCTGCGGGGGTGTGTGAAGCTGACATGCCCGTGGGCCAGGGAGCGCTCACAACTGTCCTCTTGTCGGCTCCCAGCAATGTCGATGCGCACTGATGGTCCACCAAATTCCTCACCCTCTGAGGACCAGCCCTCTCTCGGCCCCCTTGGGGCAGTCAGGAGAACAGAACAGAAAGCATTGGAAGGATTTCCGAAGGGACCCCAGCAGGGCAGACAAAGAGCTGTTTGTTATTTGTACAAGCCGACTGGCCACTCCTACCATCCCGGCCATGCGGGGCTGCTCTCCCGTATATCTGAAATCACCCCCCGGAAGAGGAAGACTTGCCATCTCTGCAATGGTCCCACAGCATATTCTCCAACTGGGAAGGTCTCCGGTACGAGGACATCCAGTAACTGCAGCATGTCCCAATGAACAAGCACCTTCGAGATCAAGGATTCCGAGGCTGATCACAACACACTGGACGTTTTCCTTTTAGAACCAGCCAGGCCCCTGGAGCAGGCTCTGTGCCCACAGGCAGAGACACACGCGGACGTGCCACCAACACACACACACACGCACACGGACAGCATACGGCGCCAGGTGTACCACAAATGGTACCATCGAGGTATTTCTCCAAGGAAAATGACACAGGGCTCACTAGCCACCCCCCGACTTGGGGTTAAGAATTTCTCTGCTCTTCTTCAGCCAAAAGAAGACACACATGCCTTCTCCGTCCCCTCTTCTCAACACGGTGAGAGCGACAGGGCACGCACCATCTGGTAGAGCTGCATGCCAATCACTGGTTCTAAAAAGCATCGTCTGTCCCCAAATTTCTCTACGGAATCCACACTCATCTGTCCAATTTCTTCACCATCTAATTTACTACATCTGGTTTCTATCTCCATCACCCACTCGGTGGCTCCCTGTAAGACGGCCAGCGGTCAGGTGTCAATCCCACAGATGTGGGGCCCATGTGACAGTGGGCAACATCGGGCTTTGCCTCACTCCCTTCTTTCTCAGTCAGTTTTAAACTCTCCTGTCTCCTTTCTTTTTAGCTCTCTGCCACTCCATCTCGGACACTGTCTTTCCTCATTTCTTCCTCAGCCAGTTGTTTACCTGGTGTGTTCTCTTGGGAAGCTTCTCCTCTCACCGGACACATTTCCCAGGGAGGTCACGTCTACTAGGACCACCTACAAACGTCTCCCACATCTTTGTCTCCAGCCTCCAGGTCTCTTCGCATGCACACACCAAGACCTTGACATTGATCCAGGGCACCTCTATGAGCAGGTCAAAGTCATGATTTCTCTTCCTCTTCCCCAACCCTCTTTGTCTCCAGAGGCCTGATTTTGGCCAGTGGCACTATTATCCACTCAATTATTTAAATGAGAATCTTGGAAATTATTCTCAGTATCCAACATCCGAGCTGTATGACCTCAGGTAGGTAACACGACCTCTCTCTCAGTTTCCTTATCTGTCAAGTGGGTCAGTGGGCTATGGGGAGGACCGTGGAACTAACGCATGTGAACTGCTCATCCTGGTGAACTGCGCCAATGCTGGGAACTGTGATTACTATTTCTCTGAGCAGAGTGGGCAAGAGGAGACCCTGCCAGCTTCCCCGCCTCACCTGGGAGTGTCAGGCAGTAGAAAAGCCAAGACTCACAGCAATGGGCTAAGGTCAAGAGGCAGGGGCCCCGAAATCTTAAAGATGGAGTTGGATTTGGTGGGTGGGAACCCAGAGTGTGGAAACGAGCTCCCCTTCAGAGGCGATGCACAGGACCAGGATGTGCTCTCCACACCCACACAGGAGGCACGCACATTCTGCTCCCGGAGCGCCCACACTAGTCCGCACAAGCTCACTCCTTTCTATGCATGTCGCCCTTCCCCCCCACTTGACCGCCTGAGGTCAAGTACGCTGTCAGATGAATCTTATTAACGCAAATTTGATGCGAGCTTCATGTATCCTGTCATGACAGAGAGAACATGGGCTTGGGAATGGGCGGGACTGGCCGTGACGCCCCCTAGTGGTGCGGCTCGTATCTTCCTTATAGGATTATGTGTGTAAAATGACAGAATGTACAATATAAGACCCATGGTACGTCTTTGAAATGGGAGGCTTCTTTGGTTCTCTTAGATCCACCGTAAACCCAATATTCCTTGAGTAACCGGAAATCTGGTTTTCCCTTTTTGATCTACCCTTGGCCCAAAGAGCTCCTTGATGTCTCTCTTCCATGGACTTGACTGTAGGAGGGCGATAATACTTTCGGACTTGTAGCTTACTTCCTAGGATTCCAGAAGAACTCAAACATTCTGCGCACTATACAAGGCTGCTATGACAACGAAAGCTCCGTGCACCACGTCTAGCCGTGACCCGTGAGAATGAGAGGGACCAAACTCAGGAGGGACATGGGGACGCGGCAATGCACAGGCAGTTGCCGGCAGCATCAACAACTGGCTCAGCCCTTGTGGAGGAGAAAACTGGCAGCACGTTGACCATGCTACTCAAGTTCATCCCTCTGGACTTACTGATTCCACTTTGGGAAATGCTTCCCGGGGATATCACACCTGCTCCTTCCCCTTTGCTCCAAAACCATTACAAAATGTTTCGCAACAAAGCAGTGAAAACAGCTTCCATAGCTTTAGTGAGACCGGGGCAACTTAACACAGAAGAATGAGGTAAAATGACAGGTGGGGGGCAGGGGAGACCACCGTGTGAGTATGTGTCGTGTGAGGACATGCGTTTAGTGTTCTCATCTGAGTGTGGGAGTAACAACTGTACCCATATAGGGGAGAGGCATCAGGACCTAATGAGTTCCGGCATGAAAAGCACCCAGAACAGTGCCGGGCACGTAGGAGACAATCACGAAACATTTCCTGCGATTATGAGGATGATGTCACCCAAAGTGAAAGGGAGGAAAAGGAGAATGTAAAAGAGTGTGTGCATCTCGATTAGAACAACGGCATTGGGTACTCAGCGTTCCTAGAATAGAATCCAGGGGCCCGGAAGGCTGTGGCGTTCAGGAGTTCACGGGGCCCCCTTTGTTCTCGCCAGCTTCATGGACGCGTAATTGACACAGAACACTGTGTGACTTTAAGATGTACTATGTGTTGATCTGATGATACACTTACATATTACAGCACGATCACTATGGGAGCGTCAGCTAACACGCCCATCATATGTCCCGTAATTGCCGCTTCCTTTTTGTGGTGAGAACGTTTAAGATCTACTCTCTTGGCAACTTCCGAGTATATAGCTGAGAAGTGTTCTCTATAATCACAACGCTGTGCTCATATTAGATGCCCCAGAACTTGTGCATCTTCTAACTGGAAGCTGACACTTTTGACCAACTCCTCCCCATTTCCCCCAACCTTCAGCCCCGGCTAACCACCTTATGATTCTGCTTCTTCGAGTTCAATAGATTCCTCTCCACCCCACCCCCTTGCATTCACAATAGACGAGAAAATAAATGAACCGACAGACATCTCCCAAACAAACTGGCAACTGGTCTGAAGCCAAGTTTAGCAATTTCCGCAAAATAATTCTCTGGCTGTGGCCAAGGTCACCGATTGATTTCTAAGTAAACCGACAAATCCCACGAGGCCTGGAAACACTGGACGTCCAGCCCGGCCAGCTTCACAGCTGAACTGTCTGTACTTAGCCAGGGAGGAACCAGATCGACCAGAGGTCTCAGGGGCAGCCCCGAGATCTGTCCGTTCTACCATGCTGTGTAACATGCTGTGGCTTCCCCAAAATTAGGGGTTTCACCCAACCGGCCACATGCTTCCTGTGTCATTCAGTAGCTGAACATGTCCCTGGTAATAATTTCTATTTCTAATCCAACGCAAGAGAAGGTCTCATTTTCTTGAGAGGAGGCCTGCCTTGAGCCGGCCACATAAAGTGGACATCAAATAAACGTGGATATTGGTGAACTCCACTGGGAACAGAACTGGGGCTTCTGGGGGGAATGCTGGCATTTACAAAACTGGCCCTGGTCGGAGCACACCTTCCCTTCCCACCTTGACCACGGGCTCCCTTCCAGTTCATTCCCATTCTTGAGCTGGGCTGAGCTCCTTCCTCCCTGTGGAACATTCCAATGGCTTCACTTTGCACTTAGAGTAACATCTAAATTCCTTTCCCCAGCATTTACACATGCCTCCCTGCCCCCTGCCCCCACTCTTACCCGCCCCTCTCACTCACCTAAGTAGTCCCCATTCATCCTTGGGGCCTCAGCCTCTGTCACTTCCTCTGGGCAAGGTCTCCATCGAGGCCAGATCTGTCGGTTAAATATTCACCCGGCACTCCGTCTTAACCACTCGTAATTACTGGTTCTGGATCTGCTTTCCCCATAGGCTTAGGAATTCTAGGCGGGCAGCCCTGCCTCAAGGATGCCCACTGTCCTTGCCCAGTGCCAGGCACACCTATTTGTCGGATGCGGGACCGTTTATTTGAATAAATGAAAGAAGAGTGAATGGACGAAGAAAAACGGAATGGAGAGGACCAAAGGGCTTAGGCCACGCCCTCCACCCCGAATTAATTAGTGACTACTCTGGAATTTCAGCATTAAGCTGGGAAGGGGTGTTGGTGGTGGTTGGGGTTGGGGGGGGGCGCTATCCAGAAAGCCTCTGAAATCCAACCAATTACGCGACGTAGAGAAACGTTAAATGCTCCGAAACGAGCCAAAGCGAATCCAAGGCAGCCCGCCGAGGCTCGGAAAAACACTCACCTGCGCTCTCCGTGTGGCTCTTATTGGCTGTGGTTTTCATCATTTTCTCACTGAACAAAAGAAAAAGAGAGTCAGCTACACAGTTTCCAAAATTCTTCTTTTTTTTTGGCCCCTTCCATTCACCATTCTAAGCGATTAGCAGCAGCTCGTGATGGTATCAAGCAATGAGGGTATTTGAGCGTCAGCATCACCACTGGCCAGAATGGAAGAGGCTTCCCAGGTGTGGACTTGCCACTGCGGGTGGAATGCAGCCGAGCAGCACTCATGACTTTCAGATGAGGCGGACGTGGAGACGAGTGGATGGCGCTCGCGGGCACGGGCGCTGTGGTCCGTGAAGCCACATGCACTGGGAAGCCCATTTACCCTTCTTGGGCCAAAGTGTTACCTTCGACCAAGAATTACCAGAAGGAAAACAAACAAACACACCATGATTCATAGAGATGGGAATATTTTCAGCCTTGAGATGATTACAAGAAAAACGGATTTGAATGAATGGATTATCATAATGATTAAAGAGAAACAGATCGAATTATTTTTCATTGGTTTGCTTTCTTCTTTTTACCTAGACGCATCTTTGCTATTACTTGTAATGGGCCCTTTAAAAAGCGCCGACTGAACAAGGCCAGTTAAACTGGCAATCTGTTTCTCCATGGCTTGCATCCTCTCTCTGTAAAACAAGAGAATCGTTGGTTAAAGCTATTATTGACTTTCAGACTGGTTTGTCTAGGTGAATGATTCGCTGAGGGTTATAAAATGGACCACCTAGGAGGCTGCCAAAGTTCATCCCATCCCGGGGACGTGAACAGCCTACAACTCCTTGCTGGGTTCAAGATTCAATGATCAGAGTTTAATATTAACCCACTGAGCTCACTGAAAAAAACAAACAAACAAACAAACAACACAACAACAACAAAAAAAAAAACCAACACCAGACAGAGGAGCCAGCCCAGGCCTCCTGGAAAACGGAAAAAATTCTGCAGTGTTTTTGTGAATTTCTGCCCTGCTGTTGCAAATTGATCGCTGACACCGGCCATGTCCTAGGCTAGCTGGGGCCCGGTGGCACAGACTTGCAAACTGTCCTCATGGGCTGGAAGGCTGTCACCGAGGTTTCGGTGTCAATGAAGGAGACACTGGCCGAGTGTGGAGTACAAATTGTTTCACAGCCCAAGAGCGACACAAATGGATGTCTCCGAAGGAAAAACAGGACTGGAATTACTGTCTGACTTGGGGGAAGGGGCTGCCGAGTCTAACGTCATAGGAACCTTAATCTGGGGGCTTTCACAGGATCCAGCAGGAAGACAAATATCCCTGACAACTTGACCATCTGAAGACACAAGTGAAAAATCCCCCCATGAGGAACTGTGCACAGACACTGCCCCCCTCTGTTTGGGGCTCTCTGAGGTCACGGCACCGTCCATCTGGCCTTTCACACAGGTTCCCCTCTCCGAGCCCTGGCCAATGGCAGTTTCGCAGAATGATGACCGTTATTTCCAGCACGTGATAAAAACACCACCACAACAGAGTGACCTCCCCTGATCGAGGATGGTGGGCAGCAATGGCTGTCACTGCCAGTGAAACGCAATGACACTTACATGGTGGTTTCAAACAAGACAAGGGAGACGGCGGAGAACAGCCTGAGTAGTGGGGGTACCTCGTCTGCCAAAGTATCCCCTCAGCAGGTGTCCCAGTGGGCGATGGCTCGAGACAAAGACGTGACCCCACTCTCCACCACGGTTCCTCACCCCACAGGCCCCTGGTAGTGTTAGCCCTGGGGATTCCCGTACTACAAACAGCATATTCAGACATTGTAGCTTTTAAGCACAAGCTGACTTCTTTATCTGGTATTGCATGGAAAAAAACATGGCGGCCTGTTCTTGTGCTAGACAACAAACAGCTGGTTGAGCTGGACTAATCAAGAGATGACGTATCTGTATCTCCAACTTCGCAAAGGTAATTCTGTCTGTACAAAAACCTCTGGCCTTGCTTTTTGCCTTGGGAGTACAACCCGTAGCGCCATATGAAACACTGAGCTTAACTGCACAATTATGACTTTGACTTCACAGTCGCATGCGTTTTCTTTAGGTTAAAATTGATGGTTCTGACACAATCCCGAGTTTCTCGGATGGAAGTCACGCGATCTGAATAGTCACTGGTTGTAAACACAGTAAGGAAAAGTATCTAGCTGACGTGCTAAATAGTATGATTTTTTTGTTCTACTGCAAGAAACTATGGTAGAGAGAAAAAATTGCAAATAGAGTGGAAGTTCCTGGAGTGACTTTCTAGTTGCTTCCAGGCAGAGTAGTGAAGGCTGAACTGAGTGGCATAGCGTTTTGAGTCTTACCTGTGTTTTTGGCCTCCTCTCTGCCATTAGACAGTGCATGTCGCAAACAGAGAACTCAGTAAGAAATTCTAATCAAGAAATCAGGTTAGTGAACCTCCAATGGCAATCCCAAGTTTATCAGACCCAAGTGGCCAAGGAAAGTGGTGGTCGGTCATGCTGCCTGCTGAGTGGGAGAAAAAGACTTAGACAAATGGGCTCTTGGGAAATGAATGATGTCCAGGAGTTCTGCCGAGCAGCAAAAGAAAGTCGTCCCAGGCCCCCATTCTTCCCACAGTAATGCTGGAGTCAAGCTCATGACCTCGAGTAGAGGGGAACTCAGAGCTCCTTGAGATGGTACTAGTTCACGGCTCTTACTCAATCCTAGGCACGTGCAGAAGATCCCTCCCTCCCTCCCTCCCGGCCACCCCGCCTTCCTTCCTTGAGTGACACCTCATTTTTAGAGTCTAGGCAGCCTTGGTTAGGAAATGGTTTAAAGGAGCCTATGAAGCTGGAGCGTGGGATAGGAAGGCACGGTGACAACCTAACCAGACAGGCGACAGCGATGGTGAGAACCAGCTAAGTCTACGACTATAAAGCATTAAGTGAGAATCTGACAGAAGGAAATGGCAGAAGGGATTCCAACATCCCGAATATGGCCCTTTCTGATCACTCTCTGGTCACCAGCTTTCGTTACCCTGTTTAACAAGGGAGGGCAGTGGCATCAAAAACCAAGCAAAGCACCTGAGTCATTCAGAGTCAGAACACTGCTCTTCAATTGATTCATCCCCATGGGTCCTCTCCACACAGGCGTCCGAAGGGCTTCGTACATGCCTTTGGCTTTTTCCTTGGCTCAGTGGGTACTCAGCTGCTCACTGGGCTTCCCTGCACGGTGGTTTTAGGATGCAGAGAAAGACAACACCCAAATCTCACTCCACTCTTCCTTCCTCATCAGACATTCTGTTGACATCATCACCCAACTGCCTGGGATAGGAGTTTTGGATGCTCTGGAGCAATGCCTTATTCTCGGCTCTATACATACACATTTGGTTCTCCCTTTCTCTCTCTGAGGACGGCTGTCAAAGCTCTCTGCGTGGCCTCCTCTAGGCTAAGTCACTGCTGGGGCCACCAGGAAGGACACATGATCTATCAGAGCCCTGAGAGTACAGAATACTTGAGCCCGACGGCCAAGGTCAGGAGACAACTCTCTCCCATTGTCCAGGAAACAGCGGGGCGTGCACGTGACCGACCCATGCGATCGTACACACGTGCTCCACTGCCTCGACCACAACTGCTCTTCAAAAATACAATTCTTTTGACACATGGTAATGAGAAAACTTTTTCCCCTCCTATTTAATCATCAGAGTGTTTCTGGTTTCAGGATTCATTTGAGGGAGATTATCTGATTTATAAATTCATAAATAAGATTGTCTTTCCATTTCATGGTTGGTAATCTGGAAACAATTTTATGGTTTAACTAAATTACAGCGACTGGAAACTTATGCAGCCTTCTCCCATGATGAAATGTTATGAAGTAGGTTTTAATGTGAAAAGGAGAAAAGAGAAACGCAGCGGAAGACGAGAAATTAAATACGACCCTGTCATTTTGTTGCAGTGGCAATTCTGTACGATAACCATCAGAATATTAAAGACTTTTCAGCCAATGCTTGCCAATATTCCTTGGCTTAAGGTATTACAGGACTGGTATAATTACTGTTGAAAAGATGGTTTAAAAGTGATTTCATAAACCTTTTTGTATCATTCCATAAGCCGTATTTATGTGATTAGTATGTATGGTTAACCAGTCATTTAGGGCCGTAAGTCAGCCTGGCTGAATGCATCTTCTTGGGGCCCAAGCACAATATTAATAAAAAAATTCAAGTCCAATCCAGGGAAAGTGCTGATCCCAGTATTTAAACTCCCTCTGCTACAACCAGCTTTCCTTGAAAGCCCACGTCTGCCGCTGATGAGGCAAAGCCCAGACTGTGCGTGGTCTGCTCTCTGCCTTCAGAGGACAGGGAAGGAAAGAGTCTGATATGGGGGGAAGACGTTTAGCCAGTAACTCCACTTATCCAACTTTTGGATTCAAGTTTTCACCTTCAGCCTTTTTTTGACCCGGGACTGGCCTCTGTGCTGACCCAGGCCTCATTAAACCTGAATTAAGTCCTTATTGGCTTATCTCTAGGTAAATGAATGACTATTAAAAAACAAGTCTGTGCCGTAACAACTAGGAGACTGGTAATCTTATAATGAACCCCTAAAGGTATGTTTTTAGCCATCCAGGAGGAGTGTCGGGGAGCTGAGGGGAAACAGCTGGCTGAGCTCATGGGACCAACCCCAGTGGAGGGTCGTTCACCTCCCGAGTCAGTTACCAACGCTGAGCCCACTGGCTCAGCAGAGTCAGTAACGGCGACGACTGGGGGGTAGGGAGCTGGCCTTCTGGGAGTGCTTCCCAGGGGGCCCATCAATTCATTTCCAGTTCCGATATTTTGTGACTATTTTTACTATCTGTTCCTGATCATTCCCTGTGCTCTCTATCTCCCCCCAAAAAAGTCATGAACAGCAGACAAGCCATCAGCGAATGTTTTCAAGCACGTTACTCTGTGCTAGGCACAGAATAAGCGGGTGTGGACGAGACGATGAATAAAGCATCATCATTCCTTCCTCAGAGTCACTTTTTTGTTTGTTTGTTTCTGGGAGAAAATCTAAGTGAACTAAAAACCCTTTAGTCTTGGCAGTGCCAAAGGCATTTTCCAGAACGGAATAGCGAACAGGCTTAAAGCTGGGCTATGCCCTTGTTTGCTCGTGCCCTGATTCTCTGGTATGAGGGGGAAAAAAAAAAAAAAACCAAAGTAATTCAAGTCACTGTTTTCAGAAGAGTTCAACAGAACACTGGAATTCAAATGATCTGAATTTGTGGTAAAGCTTCAAATAGGACTCCGAGCAGGGAACTTTCTATTTCTGCCCAAAGTTAACCTATCGGTGAAAGAACTCTATAACTAAAAACATTCCTCTGAAAACGCCCAATCAATCTAACTGCTCACGGAAACCTCTAGATTTCTTGAGGAGACACTGTGGGCGTGGCCAGTAACTGCCATGGGGCTGCCGTGTTCCGTACGCATTAAGGTTGTCCCCCAACCACTGCATGTGACCATGTCTGGCACTTTCTTGTGTTCTCAGTCCTTGGACGAAAACCAGATACAGACGGTCACGAAGAAATGGTGTTGATAACATTGACCTTGAAGGCTGCTATCTCTCCCCTGATCCTCTGCCCATGGAGAAGGAAGACTGGGTATGCTCCATGTTTCCTCTTACTGCTTCAGTCCATTGTTCTGGCCAGCTGCTCAACATCTGCCACGCTTCTGAATTCTGACTTCCTCACCCGTAAATGCCCTACCAGCATCTGGGACATTCCCACGTCCTTGGAGGACTTCAGCACAGGAGGCTGGCCTCCCTCCTGTCCCATTCCAATTCATTATCTCTTAGAGTGTCAACATCCACTCAGGTAACCCTTTCACAAGTTGGCCATTCCAAGACGCTCGACTCTTCTTCAGACATACTCTGACCTTCGGTTCTTACTTGGTCTGGTTTTACTGTCTAGATCTGCAAAGTCCAGCTTTTCCCCAACTCAACAAAGAAATAATGACCAAAGCGAAAAGTGATCATCTGGAATGCTCTGCCTTTGACGGATGGCCACGAAGATATGCACATCTAATGACGCCTGTAAAGAAACAGGCAAAAAATGGAGCCCCATTTATAAAGATCTGGGGGGAAAAAAGCTATTTCTAACCTTTCTTTATAAAAGAGGCACTGAGGCACTGAGAAAATGAAAGCTCATGATGAGATGTGAAGAGAATGCTGTGTTCCTTGGAATAAATAGTTTTTTGCATATTAGCTTGTAACTGGTGCTATTTACCCGAAAGGACTCAAGTGACATTTGATTGCTAGTAACTTCCGTGATTGCTACTGAGTGTGAGCCCTGTGACAGGTGCTGGGGGAAAATGTTACTGATCTTTCTTGCTGACCCTAGACTTCAGATGACCCAACTGGGGGTGGGGCAGGGGTGGGCATAGCTGGCTGGGATCTAGGTCCGGGTGCTCCTAACGGTCAAGTGCCCCCGGAGGACGGACACAGACGGTGTCAGCTGGGGAAGAGCAACTCCTCCTATTAGGAGACTCGTGAATGAAGCCCAAAGAATAGGATTTAGCAGCAGGAAAAGAGAGGAGAACAACACACTAGGGGAGTCCTGGGGCAAGAGCAGTGGAATTAGACTAAGAACATTCAATGGAAGCAACAATTCTGGAGCAGGCATTAGTTTAGATTTGTTCTCTGGCTCCAGAGGTGGGCGGGGACAGGGTAGGGACACCAGGTCGGAGGCCACCGTCACAGACGGGTGGCAGCTGGCACCACCAGTGTGGTAGCAGGAAGCTCGAGGAAGAGGGCTAGAGTAAGGGACAGCCTTCTCTGGTTGTCCAAATGGGGAGTGGGAGAGAGACCAATCAAGAGGATGCCAAGGCCTCTGACCCAAGTACGGGATGAATGAAGCGGTCACGCCTGCGTTGCACACCTGAGACGGGACAGACTCTCTGGATACACGGAGCCCGAGCTGACCTGCGGCCGCCCGCCGGGGGGACAAAGCTGCACTCCCATGTCACAACACGAACATCTCCATTTCCTCAACCGTCCAACTAGGATAACAACAGCCTTCTCTGTCCCCCTGGGGTGTCCTCTCACAGAGGCGTGGGGATGAGGGCAAGGGAAAAAGTGCACAGGCAAATACATTATCGCCTGCGGGACACGAGGGATGCACGAGGCTTCCTTTCCTCCCCTGGACTTCATCCATCCCACAAACCTTGTTCCAACATCGACTGTGTGCCAGGCACAGACCTAGGAGCTGCGGATGCAGCGGCGAATCAAGCAAAGGCCTTGCTCTCATGGAGCTTATGAGGGGAGGGTACAACAAACTAAGGAAGGAGAGAAAAACATATATGTAAGCATATAAACATAGGTGTATACTCTTGTGTAGAAACAGGTATTTTATTGAATTATACTATTGTTTGTGTGTGTGTGTAGATGGCCAATAAAGGTCTCACTGAGCTGACGGCGTTGAGTAAATGCCTGACGTCGGTGAGGAGCCAATAACCACGCACGGGCAGAAGGAGGCACGAGGCAGAGGGAGAGCAAGTGCAAAGTCCCGGAGGTAGGCAAGGCCCAACACATTCAAACACAGGAAGCCAGGGAACCAGGAGCTCGTGACCCATTACGTAAAAGGCTGAATGAACTTTCAGCGCACAGAGGAGATGGGGCCTTCAAAGCCTGGCACCCCTTGTGAAACAGAGGTGCCCATTTCCTTATGCCCAACCCTCCAAGAGCATACCATGTCTGAAATGCGGCCAGACTTAGGATTCTAGAATGACAGAATTTTCTGGTTGGAAGGAACTTAGTTAGGCCCCACCGTTTCCCTTCCCTTCTGGTTTAATGATCTTGACAAGCCAAAAAATAAAGGGGGGGGGAGGGGCATGGCGGGCCCCGCAGGTCACGCTAAGCTCAGCCACACCCAGCTCCGAGCTCCCAGGAGCCCGATCACCCAAGAGCGTTCTGCCTGGCACAGCAAAAACGCCAGGAAGTTTTCCAGGTGGCCTTTAACCTGATTCACAACTTGCTTTCCGGGCAGACTGTACTGGCTGGAACCAGAATACAGCCCACATCAGGCATGAGGACACAGTCGCTCAGATCCAGAGGGCCAGATCCAGTGGCCCTATAGAACAGAGCCACGCACTGCTCTGATAGAACCTTCCAGGTCACTTCCCAGTGTATGCCCATGTCATTCAAGCTGTGCAGAACCATCAAGAGGTCATACTCCCATCCCCCTGTTACAGCGAAGGGCAGGGAGGCTTAGCTAGGCAGGGCCCCTCCCAAGGACAGTGACTCACCACCTGGGGTGAGGCGCTTCATCTCCCTGGAGGTGAGAACCTTCGCTCCCCAGGAGGAGCCTACACCCTGGCTTGTGAAATCACCTACTTGTCATTTTCTTTCTCCTCCCTGAGGGTAGGTCATGTTTCATCTTCACGCTTTTGGAAATGACTTCGCAGGTTTTGCACAGGTACAAACCGGTCCGAAGAGCCGTTCGTTCGTGTCCCAGCCACCTGACGGGGGCTGCCACTGATCTTCCAACCAGAGATGGTGTCAGAGGTGATGGAGAGATGGGTCTCTTGAGGGGGTCCTACAGGAGCTGTGGAAATACGCTCTCTGCTTCCTCCTGCTTTTGACGTAGAAAACCTTAGGGTGAACTCAAAAGACAGACTCAGGAGAAAGAAGGGAGGCGTTTCCTAGAGCTGGCCTCCCTCCTGTCTTTTTGCATTTCGTCCTTCTTAGACGTCTGTGTTTACTGGAGGCGTGAGGGACATACTGTTTTTATTACAAAGACAAAAAAAAAATATTGACACAGTTTGACAGTAACGACATCGTTTGGCTGGAAGAGCTCCAGACGCCAGGCTCTGTGGGAAATCTCTCGTCTGATTCTCCTGTAAAGTCAGCGATGAGCAGAGTGGCCTCTCAGATCCCGGGTCATCTCTGAAGATGGTCGGGGAGGGAGAGGAGGGGTTTACTCCTCATACCAGCTGGCCCTACACGAGTGTGGTGGCCAATCCTGACTTCTGTAGACCCGCCATTTTTGAATGTTTGAATTAATGCTTAGACCTGGCGAAATTTTTGACACTTCACTCGTGAAAAATAAAACTCCAAAAACTCAAGAAAAGCCAAGCGTAAAATCTCCGCGATCTCCTCCAGACGGATGGGCCACCAGTCAGGAGAGAGGCTCAAATATGGCCTGGACATCACGAGGACCCGGGATTACCCAGTTCCTGGGCCATCGGGCAACTGGGAGGTGCCCCATCTTCAGGCCGGATGGGAACCACACTGACCCCACACTGAGCGGCTCTCGCCATAGAACCCATCCCTAAACGTGTATTCCTCTTCTTTTGGAAGAAGGCGAGGAAAGGGGATTATCCGAATCGCACAGTATTTAGGTCGCTCTGGCTTTGCTTCTGGTTTTGGGTCTAAGCCACCGGACTGACAGCACCTCGTGACTATTCAAAGGAGATACGGGGTGCATTTTAATGTCATCTAATTAGTGACAGAGGATGGCTTTCCCTTTTGAGAAACTCGTTTGCTTAAGGTAACACAGACCTCGAAGCTTTCATTCCGCCGGTATTTCTGCTAGAATATCCCTACAGCCATAAACTGGCTTCATGAATTTGTCCGATGGTTAAGCATCATGTTTACCAGTCAGCTCTTGCCTGAATCCGGCAGCCTAAGGAGCGACAAGCAAATATTACTTAACCATGACGTTATATTCCTGTGCAGGAAGTAATAATTCGATGGACTGACACCGATTTGGCTTCCGAGACCAGCAGAACAACACGCGCAGGAGTTATTTGTCTGGAACCATAAAGCAGAAATATAGCAAATTTGGGAGAGAGATCAGTCCGTCTTTCCAAATGACATCTTTTCATTTCATTATGCATTTCCCTTGAATCGCAGTCCATCCCGACATTCTCACGAAAGCTCCCAGACCAGCGCAAGTTCGGGAAAGGGCTCTTTTTTTTTTTTTCCTGAATTCACAGCAATTACTGTCTGTATCACTTCTTTTGAATTAATTATGTACAAGCAGTTCCCCAGATTATGACAGCCTTGTAATTGAAAAGTTTACTTGTACTTTCATTGTTTCGTACTTGGAATAGATGGTGGCTGGTTTTCCAGCTGGTCCACGGAAGCCTCTTCAACCTACAGGGTATTATTAGCGCGATCATTGTTCCTCATTGTTTTCAAGTGAAACGTGTCCTGACTTTCCAGCTGGACGTGGAGATGTGGAGAACAGATCTTGCCCCTGGAGCTGCAGGCCCCGGGGAGAGACACATCCCCCTCTCACTGACCTGGAATTGTGTCCTCCCTTTTGCTTTGCTAGGAGACGTTGTCACCCTCAGGTGACAAGGAAAGCACCCCTGGGCATCACCCATGAGAGAAATCCTACTGTTGTGGTGGTTCCTACGAAACCGTTTTTAGCCTGCATTTTCAGCTCAGAAGTTCCTCTCCTTAACCGTGGCATCGCTTGTATCATGCTTTTCATGTTTTATGACTGTCTTCCTAGTTTATATCCCTTGTGCGTGGGGACCACATCGAGGTTTCTCTCTACGCCTTAAAGCATCCAGTCTGCAGCTCAGCACTTAAGAGGGGCTCCATAAACATTTATTGATCCATAATTAGAGCTACGTGGGAAAGCAGTTCAGACAAGAGCCGAAATCAGTCAGGCACTGTTAGGCAGCAAAACCGATGACCTAATAATGTCAGTGTTTCCTGGTCAGGCATCTCTGTCATCACTCACATAGCTTAGGTGCATTTAAAAGGATGTCCTAATCCTGGCTTGTCTTTCTGCTTCCGGACCCCAGAAGACATGGAACTCTGACTGCTCTCCTGAACTGGATTTTAAAATGGCTTTGATATTCTAAACATTCTACCTTGGATCTTTAAGCCCAGCTAATTCTCTTCTCTGTTCACACTTAGTTTTATTTTCTCCACACCTGCCCACCTGCTTTTTGTTCTTCCTGGGGGTACACTTGACAATCCGTCTCCTTGCTTCTTTAGGCACAGTCCCGGTCTTAGCCATCTCTCCACACTGATCTCTGGTGAGCAGCATGTAGTAGGGTGCTTTGCTCGAAGCAGAAACACACAACTCCTTGCCATGTAGAACACACGCTCTTAATTGTAACGAGTTGTTCCAGCCCATGAGGCAGGTGTTATTATTATACCTATTTTACAGATAAGCAAACTGAGGCAGAGGTTCAGTAACCCGTCAAAGGTCTCCACTGCTAGCCAGTGTCCGAACCGGGATGTGAACCCCGGGCAGTTTGGCTTCGGAGTTCATGTTCATGAACATGGCACACTGCTGCCCCTCAGTGAATGGTTGATCACGGATAGACTGAATCAAAGGTCGTAAGAGCAGGTTTTCACGGTAGTGAAGGTGCTTCACCAAGAGGTGAAGGGCTAAAATGGGGTAACGATTGTCAAGATCCGTGTTTTACGAATGTCACAACTTACATTATCTGAGTGTGGGGTACTCTTCCGCGTCTGTATTTCATTAGGCAGAAAAAGTCCAAATTTCCTTGAGAACCGGCGCTTCTCAGACAGGGGCATTTTGCATCTGACCCCAACCCTTACTCCTCCACCATACCCCCCCACCCCGCAGGAAGTGCATTTGACAATGTCTGTAGACATTCTGACTGTCCTTACGAGGGGCGGGGCTGGGGTAGTTTGCTTCCGGCATCCAGCAGGGAAGAAGCCAGAGACACCACCAGACATTCTTCAGGGCACGGAAGAGCCCCTTCACCCAGCCAACAACAAAACATCCGGCCCAAAATATCAACAAGCGACAAAGGTAAGACACCTCTTTCTAGAAAGATCCGA
Organism: Neogale vison; assembly: GCF_020171115.1. NCBI lineage: Eukaryota > Metazoa > Chordata > Mammalia > Carnivora > Mustelidae > Neogale > Neogale vison. The sequence continues at coordinate 131,376,634 of NC_058102.1, read as the reverse complement.
AGTCTAACCACTTAGGAGGCTTCTGATGCGGCTCACTTTTGAATAAGCGCTTGGAAAAAGGAACACAAATTAATCCTCAATTTTAGGATAAAGCATAGTTTGAAAATCTTCAAAGGTCTGCCAGTCACTGTGAACATTTTTCAATGACATAAATCTGAATTCAGACTTCTGCTCAATCCACTGTTCAACCAAGGAGGCATTCCACCCCTCGAAGCTACCCACAGAGTAACACGTAATCCTCCTCCAGTAAGAAAGTGACATGAAGTGATAACAATGGACACCAGTTAGCGTGCACTGTTCAGTCTACACAGAAGTTTCTTTTCTCTTCTAAGGGGCCCGGGGCGGGGACCTCTGTTTCTCTCAACTGGGGAATTCTTAGAGATCACGATGCCATCTCACATGGCTTTTCTTCCTCCAGGCAGAGGCGCCGAGGCTAGGCGAGAATCTACTCCCCAGTGGACTCTCGACTCGTGTGGAATTTAGCTATCGTAGGTGTGGAATGATGTAAAAATATGATCTCGGTTCAAGTTTACCATGTCTTGAACAACACTACATTAGAAGGAATCTGGTATACATTTGGAAAGGGAGCTCTTAGTCACTTTGCGATGAGCACTCTTGAATTTCAATAAAGATATTTTACATTATAGGATCCAAACTATAAATAGAAAGTAGCAAAACATAAATGTCCTAGATTTTTACAATTCTTGAGGGCTGCTTTATGTGCCATGAATAGAAATAACGATGCTATTTAATGAAGGAATTTTATAACCTAGGGAAGACAGAGCCTCACACACTGAGTCATCTGTCACACACTGTCCACCCCCCCCACCCCCAACACTCCCTCACAGCCATGTGGACCATTCTCTTCTTGGCCTCCCGGCTGAAGGGAACTCATCTGGATAGAGCCACCTTCTCACTTGAGATTGTTTTTCTTTCTAAAAGCTCAGACAGGAAAACTGCTGTCTTAAAGAAGTCAACATGGCTGTATCCTGCATCTCTACCTCCCAAATCCATGGCCATCTTGGGAGGAAAGCCCTACTGTCCTCTGTGTTCTACTCAACACATGCCTCTCCCCCCCAGATCTTCTATATAAAATTTGTCCTCACTAGATGCTTTCCGGAAGTGTCTTTGTAAGACAAGAGAAGCCAAATGCATCTGATCAAGACACACGACTACATATAAGGAGCGAGATGAAATGACTTCATCCTTAACTCTTCATTTTCAAGTCAATAGAGCAGTTATAAAATCATGTTCAAAAAAAAAAAAAGGAAAGGAAAGGAAAAAAAGCTACCACGGGAGGTTTCCTAAGTGCAGATGAGAAAGAAAGAATTTTTCTCTCTGATTTCAAACATCCTGCAGTTATCCGGGCTATTTCCTTGGAACGGCACCTGAACCCAGCAGGGTCCAAAAGAAAGGAGTGCCACGGATTTCTCAGTCCCCTGCGTTTTGTAGCTTCACATCTTAGATGTAAAATGTCACTTGAGAGTTTTGGAGAAGACGCGCTCTCAAGATGTATTTGCTGTTTAATATTCCGAAAGGGCGACAGACATGGGTTTGGCGCTTGATTCGACTCCACAGCCATGAAGGTAGACTTGTAGGGGCTGAACTCTTAAAATAAACAGATTAAATCTAAGATAAGAGCCGGCTTTTGGCGCAAACAATGGGCTCTGATTTCGTGCTTCGGTAGTTGTTTCTGGCGCTCCTGTTTTGAAAAATTTTTCTTTGACGTAGTACTTGCATTCATTTTTCAGAAATAAATGCCTATCAAAGATACTTTTTCTTCCCCCATTCGCCGCATACTTGTGCTAATATACTAGCTAGGGCAGTTATATTTTAAATGGCCGGTATATATTTAGCAGCATAATTATGCAAATGCTACCCCGTTTATGACTGTAGATATCCTTCAGGAGCAGTTGCGTAGCATCTAGACCCGAAACAATTTCTTAAGAATTCTGGTAGAAATGTTCAGAATTCACCCCTACACTGACTTCTCTGCGGGGTGCAGGTGTGGCTCACAGGTCCCACTCATCTGGCAGACTATTTCACGGTGGTAAAAGGTCAGGATTCTTTAACAGATATGGATGTTCTATGCCACGTACTATGACCTTGAGGAAGGACTTAACTTCTCTGAGCCTCGGTTTCTGCATCTGTAAGCTGGGATGATGGGGGCGCCTGGGTAGAGAAGTCGGTTGGGCGGCCGACTCTTGCTTTTGGGTCGGGCGATGACCTCAGGGTCCTGGGATCCAGCCCAGCACTGGGCTCCACGCTCAGTGGGGAGCTTGCTTCAGGATTCTTTCTCTCGACCTCTGCCCCTCCCCCCAGGTGCTTGCTCTCTCCTTCTAAAGTAAACAAATGAATCTTTAAAAAAAATCAGGATGCTGATAGTATGTAGGTGATACTATCTTTTTGGCGAGAAACAGAGAAGAGTGATTCTAATAAACTGCTGATTCCCTGAATATTTAATCTTATTTCTCACGCCCCTTTTGAATTCATAGATGACAAGAGATTAAAACGCTTACCCTCTTTCAGACTCCATTTCTTTGACTAGATTTTTATTATGTTGGCTTCTTTCAATTGATTTAGGCTAGAGAAATTCCCTCTATCAAAATTAGCTTTCCTATTATTATACGAGATTGGGAGGGTCTTTGAAATGGACTAGGCTGGTAAGTTACACCAAAAAAGAGTAGATGAGAAAAGAAATTGAAATACTCAAGAGTGTCTCATTCCCTAAAAAATTTTTGCTGATCTCAGTTACCACTCCTGAGTATTAAATCTAAACCATCCTATTCGCATGCAAATTCGTGCTTTATCACCCTAGATGACAGTCAGTGACACATTCTTTCCATTTCCCAAGGCCAGATGAGAAAGCAGAACTGCACTCCACAGGAAAACACAAATTGCCATTTCAGACAGTTAAAACTTGAACCACCCGCTCCTTCTTTTCACTGGCAGATCAATTACCACGAGCTCCTGATCCATTTGTCCAAACGGTTTCTGCTTATCACCATTTTCTTTCCTTTTGTTTGGATTTACACTAATGATGCTGCTGTTAGATCCACGATCCGCACGCTCCCACGGACCGCCCCCCATTTGTCACAGCTGTTGGCCTGCGTCACCCGAACCCCCACCTATGCGGAAACTCTTTGCAGACCCGGATGGCCTTTGATCCCAGAAGCTGTGGCTTCTCCCAGCTGCCCGAGGTGGGGGCTGGGGCTCAGCCAACCTCTGTCCCCTTGGTCTGACCCTGCAGGGCAGCCCTCAACCACTCACAGACACAGACCACCCTGGGCCGCCCTCACCACCTTACCTGGTCTCTCTGTCTTTGGGGATGGTAGCAGTGCTGTAGGCAAACACCTGCTTCTCCAAGAGAGGAGGGCCGAAGTCCACAATGCTGGCTAATCCCGGAGTGGTCCGTGGCTTTTCAATATACACCAAGGTGCCCGGCTCCTTCTTGAAGGTCTGGCGGCTCGGGGAGGCCCGCTCTGGCTGCAAGGTGTGAGGGGGCCCGTGGGCGTTATGGTGGGCGTGCAGGTCTATCATCCTCAGGTCGCTGACTCGGTGAGGAGAGGCAGGGGGCGTTTTGGAGCCCAGGGTCGGCAGGTGGCTCTCTGGGTATTTCCGAGATTTCTGTCTGTACAGCGACTGCTCCATGTGCATCTCCGCTTGCAGAGAAGGGTTGCAGTAAGCACTGGCCGAGCGGATCGCTGTGCGGTGATACGCGATGATGTGATCGGGGACGTCTAGCGGGTGCCCGCCGTGGGAAGACGCGATGCTCATCCGCCCCTCGTGATAAAGGTAAGGATCGGTATAGAAGCCCTCGTTCCGGTACATGGCGATGTTCTTGCCACCCATGTCTTCATCGGGCTTCACATCTCTCCTTTCCAGGATGGCACTCGGGCTGGGCGAGATGGACCTGGAGACCGGCAGGCTGGAGAGTCTGTCCCTGGGGATGGTGGCGTTGCCAGGAACAACCATGGGGCGGGTGCCCCCGTAAGGAATTCTGGATGGGGAAGGAGGCATGGAATGGGGCACAGGAGTGGATGGTGGAGAGTTTGGGATGCCGTGGGGTGGATGGGCTGTGGATCCCGGTCGAGGGGCACCAGGGCCATCTCCTCGCGCATACACAATTTCTCTCTGCATCTGAAAATAAAACGAGAAGTTAGAAGATCTCCTTTGATACTTGTGTTTTTGGAGCTGTCTCAGGGTGACAGCGTGGCTCTCCCATGGCAACAGGCCGAAGGGCCCCTCCTTGGGCAGCATGTCCACACTCTGATCTCTGGAACCCGTAAGTACGTCACCTTCCACGGCCACGGGGACCCTGTAGATGTTCCTTTGTAAGAATACTGAGCTAGTATATCCAGTGTATTGGGCCAATATCCAGATGGCCCAATGCCACCACACGACATGTGAAAGAGGGAGGAAGGAGTCAGAGTCAGGGAAGGGCTGTGAGGACAGCAGCAGGGTCAGACAGAGAGACTGGAAAATGTTCTGCTGATTGTGAGGATGGAAGAAGGGCCCAGGGGCCCAGGGAGGCAGGCAGCTTCTAAAAGCTGGAAAAGGCAAGGAAATGGACTCTCCCCGAGAGCTTACAGAGAGTATGGTCACTGTCAACACCTTGAAACTGGCCTGTAAAACCCATTTTGGACCTCTGATATCTACAACTGTAAGATAGTGAATTTGTGATGTTTTAAGCCCCTACGCTCGTGGGCGCTTGCTACTGTAACCACAAGAAACACCCATTAGAGAGCTCAACATTGTGAGGTTTGGGGGAAAAACAGTGCAGGGGTTTAAACTTTTTCAGATCATAGCTTTTCTGAGATGCTTAATAAATGTGGGTCTAATATGTCAAACATGCTAAAATTACATTTTTAAAAATTTCTCCCAGGCACATTTTCTAATATTAACCCTGGAAAATAGTGAGCATCTTTTTCCATCCTTCCAAGCAGATACAATCTAGGGACATGGCCAGGGAGGGTAAGAAGATGCACAGGGAAAACTTGGAGGTAAGCATTCATTCACCAACTGTTTGCTCGAGCCTAGGAGAAACCAGCGCTAAGACGCTGGAAGACGTTAATGATCTGGAAGCTAAGAATGCAATCGGAGGCAGAACTCATCGTGGAGAGGACAAGGGAGAAGAACGGAGAGAGAATCTCAACATGGCGGATAGCGGGGGAAGCCCCAGGGAGCCTCTCTGGGGTTGCCATGTCATAAGGAGTCTGATGGGAGCCGTCCATCCTAAGTCGGCTACTTTGAGCCCAGACAGCAGTGACTTCTGGGCTGTGTCATTACCATCCAGTTCAAGAGACTGAAGACTCCCACTGGGTCTTCCATTAGCTAGCCTCTGGAAGAAACAATGACTAAAAAGTCAATGACTCAAGAATCATGGACACAAGAGAAGAGATCGGTGGTTGCCGGAGACATGATATTGGGGTTGGGTGAAGTGGGTGGAGGGGCTCAAAAGGTATATAAACTTGCAGTTGTAAAATAAAGTGTCATGCGGATGTAATGTACAGCACGGTGACCATAATTAATAATACCGCATTGTGTATCTGAACGTTGCTAGGGGAATAGATTTTAAAGGTTCTCATCACAAGGAAAAAAATCTGTAACGATATATGGTGATGGATGTTAACTGGATTTACCAAGGTGATCACGTGCGATATATACACATATTGAACCGTTACGTTGTACATCGGAAACGAATGTAATGTTACATGTCAATTATATCGCATCAAGTTAAGGGGGGGGTGGAGTGGGGAGTGGAAACTAATTTGCAATTACGCTATTGTGTGTAGCAAGGGGGGCAGAATAAAGAAATACAGATTAATTCAAAATAGGAATATTTGATACTTTTTGTTTTGGTTAAAGCCCAAGAGGGTAATAACTAACTCGCTGAGATTTCACATGGCTACAGGAGATAGGATGGACAGCCCACTCTTCAAGTTCTGTTTGTGCTCTCAGAGGAGCCCACATCCGCATCCAGACTGTTGGGGGATGTGACAGACAGAGAGAGCATGAGCAGTTGGAGGTGGGGAAGGTAGGGGCCTGAGGAGAGAGGAGGTGGGCTTGAATGGACAAGCACCAAAACAAGCAGTCAAAAGACCCAGGTGTGAGTGATGGGGAATGAGAAAAGCAAAAGCAGAGGCAACAGGAGAAGCTGAAAATGAAACAGAGTCCAAGGTTCTGAATACATACCAAATTCCTACTTTATAAATGCATTCATTTACTAAGCAGTATTTACCAAGCACTTGCTAAGAACCAGACACTGTTCTAGGATACAGTTCTAACGCCAAGTTCCCGCCCTTGAGAAGGTACATTGCTGTGGACATCTCTTAGAGAAGCAGGTAGGGGAAGAAGCCTCGGGAATCACGCAGCTTCCTTGTCTTGTCTCTGGAAGAATCCAGCAGTGCAGAATCCCTAACCTGGGAATTTTACAAATTATGGTGGATTTCATCATGGAAATGACCTATTAGAAAAAATGCAAGCAAGATGCAAATACCGAGCAACCAAAAGGAACCCTTTCAGGGTGTGTTATCTGAGCTCCACTGAAGGGGCTCCTGAGTTTCCTTGGGAGGCCAAGTGTTTCCGGGGACCCCAGAGTACGCAGGCTCCTCATGAGCAGTGGCAGTTTTATTTCCACTGGTCCCACATCCCCAGCACACAGTAGATATCTTTAAAAAAATCTTTAAAAAAAAAAACTCATTGGACTTTCTTGACATCGTGTGTAGATGGATTCAGAAAGAAATGTAAGAATTAATAATAATTCTGATGCACTGTGCACTCATAGGGGAATGTGGGTGATAGTCAAGGTATTTACCATCCAGGAGCTAGTACTATGTGGGTACCAACCAACCAGAATGGGACTTCAGCCAACAAGGATGGATCCTAGCCATACATTATTAGCATCATGTATCTGAGGGTAATGCTCTTATCAGCCTCGGCCTGGTCCACTTCACTTTAATCTTGCCGTCACCCAACAGGGTCACTGAAAGAATCACTGTCCACCTGAGTCACCTACAATGCAGGCAGACGCAAGCATTCAGCTAGGACAGAGCAGGACGATCTCCATCAATCCGGATGACTTGGAGGTTGGAAGCCTTTGAAAGAATTCTTACCTTGCTTTGCCAAGCTATGACTGACTTTACAGGACTGAGTTTCAAAAAAGAACCCATGATAATTTCATCCTCGGCTTTACAGAGAGCCCAGAAGGAGAACGACGCGATGTTTCCATTATACAGTGGGAAGATGTTTTCCACCCACAGTGAGAGCGAACCTTTCAAATCTGAAAACCTCAGTTCATACGCTAAAGGATATGGAGCAACCAAAGGCGGCCACTCTTAAAACGAGGCGGAAGGGATGGGAAGATGAAAAGAGAATCTTTTTCAAGGCTGCACTGTGATCTCCCAAGGAGACCACTTGCTATTCCAATAAAAGGTGGACTTCATACACTTCGCTGTCTGGTTGACAATCAGCATGATGATTAAGATTCTATGATACATAGTTTCAAAAAGTTCCAGGCTTCTATGCTAGTGTTCTTCCCATGGAGATATCTTCCTGGAATCAGGCACCCACACAGTTTTGTTGTCTAACTGGTCTTTTTTGGGCCAATGAGTCCAGAAGTAGCATTAAATGCATATTGAGTTCTTCCTGCACTAGTCCTCCAAGTCAGAGCTCTTAGGAGGAAATTATATCAAACTTTAAAGGTAAAATAAATTGGCAACACACACACACACACACACACACACGGTTCTTACCCACCTTAATCTATCGGCCTCCCTTCTCCCACTAGTCTCTCTGATGTCATTAATCTTCTCCATCATCTCTCTCAAAATATCTGCATACATTATGTCACTGACACTTCTGACACGTCTGTCCCAGAAGGTTTCAACACTCATGTTTTTATGTGAGCCTTGAAGAATTTCATTTTTTAAAAAAGATTTTATTTATTTATTTGACAGAGAGAGATCACAAGTAGGCAGAGAGGCAGGCAGAGAGAGAGGAAGGGAAGCAGGCTCCCTGCTGAGCAAAGAGCCTGATGTAGGGCTCAATCCCAGGACCCTGGGAACATGACCTGTGCCGAAGGCAGAGGCTTTAACCCACTGAGCCACCCAGGCACCCCAAGAATTTCATCTTATAGCAAGAAAAACAGAACCTAAACCCAAGAATAAAGGTTCTTTTAACACCTTACCAGAATCCAAAACAGATCTGTTTATCTGAACCTCGGTCCAGACAAAGAAAATGCTCATTTATCTACTCTAGATACAACGGCAATGTATGAACTAGACTGTTGTCCCTCATTTACCTCCTCTGGTGGGCATGGGCTCTCCCTCCCACCATGACCACTCAAACCCCTGCTTTCTCTTGGTTGAGCAATTCCAGTTTCTGTAAACAGCGGCATTTACAGAGTTCAGCACCGTGGTCCTGGCTGGGAGCCGCTGTCCCTGCCCACCGCACAGACCTCAGTAAACTGGCTGGCCCCTACTTCCTAGAGGCCCGATGAAATCTGGGGCAGTTTCAAATTAATTTGAGTTAGGAATCCTACATATACCTATATCTCATTTCTCTAAAACTCAGCGAGTTAAATCAAACGTTGCTCATTTACAAGTTTTAAGCTCATTTATAAGTTTATAAGCTCATTTATAAGTTTCTTGAATGTAAGGTAAGAAGGGGCAAAAAACCTTATAATTATTTCCGGAAAGAAAAAAGAAAACCTAGCATGCAAAATGTTTATTTCAAATCATTTTGGGAAACTGTCTCATGTAATCACGTCTCTTCGCGGACTACTTAAAATATACATATTCTCTGCGGAAAGGGAGTATTATGCACAGTTTATTGTATTTCAAACCCCACCATTCCAAGTCTAGAATTTGTAAACATACCACTCAGTCAGACCACACAATGAAGGAACCACACAAAACTGAAAAGGATTCTCAGGAGACTCTTCCATCCTCAGAGAATTAAAGCCACTTACTTTGTCTTAAGGAAATCACCTGTACTACTAATGCCGTGGAAAAAAGCAAATTGGCTCAGCTCCCAATTACGCGAGTCCTTTGTTTGCTGGCTTCATCTAAATCCTCCGTTCCACTTTGGGATATTTTAGACAGTTTTCTCTTCAGGGAAGAAATCGCAAAGGCCACAGATCCTAAAATGTTCCCAGCTTGAGTGTTTACCACCCTTGAAGACCATCTTGTTTTCCCCACCGTGTTCCGAGCGAGGCCGTCACAGGCGTGGATGAAAAGTAGTCCTCCCCATGATAAGCCAATTTCTCCTCCCCTTGGAAATTAGTCACTGAGTAACCTCAGCTCACATCCAACCACAGGCTACCTCACGGGTGACTCAGGCCTTTAACAATTGCTTACATGGAAAACACACACCAACGAACAAACCCTAGGAGGCCCAGGTAAATGGGTTAACGGGGAAGGAAATACCACAAACTAGGTTTGACCCAGGCAAACAGGATCCCTCACAGACAGACAACCAGCCACCACAAAGCTGGCAGGAAAACTCGGTATGCTCCTTAACCACACTGGGCCCCCTCTTGGACTGTGTTCTGCTGGGAAAATCTGGGGAGACCAGCACCCAATGCTCATCCCGCTGCCAGACTTTCGAAGTCGGCGGAGTGGTGAGCAGAGGAAAACAGGAGCCTCTCTCCCTGGTTTAGACCAGCAGAAAGAAACCAGAAGGGTGATTAAGGAGGCTGTGTATTAATTAACCAGCCTGGTTCTACCAAGCTGAACTTTGGGTGCCGGCCATGCATCAGTCCCACGCAGCACCCACGCAAAGCAACCACGGCGATCGCTCTGGGAAACGTACCTGAGAGGAAGAGGGACAGATAGGGAGGACCGACCAACGGACGCCAAGAGGGGATTCGAGAAGGGAAGCCGGAGCCCTTCGGCCCCACCCTCGACAGGGCGGAGGAGGAGAGGCCCAGGCGTCTCCAGGGATCACCCCCCTCTCCTTTGGCAACTGATGTCAACGCAGCTGTTCCCTTGCAGGGCAGCGGGCACAAGAAGGTGTGTGTTCCCGACAAGAAGTGGCTTGTGCGGTGCTGAGCAAAGGACAGGAATTAACAAGGCATTACTGACAAAAGGCGAGGGAGGAAAAGCATTTCCTTAGCTGGCAGGTAGGCTCTGTTGAATCACCACCGAGCTTTCTGAGCCCTCGGGGACCGAGTGCAGCAGCTACCCGAGTGGGAAGACGGGGACGAGAAATGGGTGATGCCGGGCTGGGGGGAGCCCCACTGGCCTCGCGCCATGCCCCACGGCCACGCTCTGGGAAGCCTGCGCATTTTTCAAACGTTTTAAGGCTTGGAGAGGCTGTTTTGCTGACCCAGAGAATTCCATGATGTCTCCCAGGTTCAGACCCCGTCAGCGTGGCAGGCTTTCTTCAACAACTGTTTACCGCCGTCCAAATGCTCTGTGGTTATTAAGGGAGGGGGACCGCGGAGCGCACGACACCGTCCCCCTCCTAAGACGTCTCATTAGAAACAATGTTTGGACAAAGTGTTGCAACAGATGCCACCTAAGTAAGAGGTCGGGAAGGAGGAGAAGGGATGTGAAAACCCTTGTTTCGATTTTTAATCTAATCAGCCTGGGGTTTGTTATTTTCACCGGAGGACGGGAAGCACACCCCGTCAGCCCCCGACGCATCTGGCACGCATCTGGCAGGTTTGGTTTCTTCAAACACATGCTTTCCAGAAAGGGGGTGTCGGGGTTGGTCTCCCTTGTCTGCTTTAGCCACGATCCCATCCCTAACCTATCCCCGAAGACCCTGTGTTATGACACACGACGGCCACCACCGTTTCGCCACGTGTGACACACCAGACCCAACACAGGAGTCCCCACCTACCGCAGCAGAGACAGGTGGCTTCTGCTGACCCGGTTACCGTGCGAGTCAGGGGGGTGCAAGGTGAGAGAAGGTCTGGTTTGCCCCTCCCATCTCCCCCTTCCTGACCTGTTCAGAGCAATTTCCTTTCACTTTCTAGATGCTTCGGAGCAACAGTCTGGAGACGACACCCCTGGCATCGTCATTAGGAGAGCTATAATTCCCAGTCAGGAGTTGGAAAGCTGGTCCTGCCCTGTGGCGAATCAGGATGTGTTTTGCCCTCTGGGAAGAAGTACGCAGGTCATGCTAGAGGCTGGGGGTTTGGGGGGAAGCTGTGGAGGGAGGGATGTCACCATCCTGAGGTCCTAGAGTCCCCGCTGAGGGACCGGGCAGGCTAATTTCCGAAGCCATACGCTGGGGCTGGGCAGGATTCGGCTTCACCTGTCTGGTTCGTGCTCTCCAGAGAACAGCTCCTTCAGTCTAGTTCCCCAGGAAATGTGGCTCAGTCTGGGTGCGGTCAACCACTAATTCTCCGCACGCTGGGTCCTTTGTTCACCAGACCCTCCTCAGCGTGACCGATCCTGGGATGCTACGGCCTCTGAGAATTTCTTCTTCCCAGCGGTGTATTAAGTGTTCTACTATCGATTCTCCTTCCTCCTTTCATTAACTGGCACTATAAGCAAAGTAGAAATAATTTATTTCTTTTGAGTTAGTATTAAAATAGAACATGCTAGTAAATATTCTGCATTACCTCAACAGGAAATAATGTTTATGCTCTGGTAAGGCAAGCGGTCCTGTGAAATTTATTTCTATTTCCTCTCTCTCATTCATTACTTTATTGGCTTTTTAAAAATTACATAGGATAAAAGGAAATCTAGAATGAGCTTATAAGCAGGAAGACCGCACCATGAAGGGAAGTAATTATGATGTCGGAAAATCTCAAGTTCATCTTGCTTATGCTGTTAAAACTGGACAGACGGTCATTTGCGAGGTCTTAGTGAAACTATTAATGTTTCATTTGATCATAAATGGAATGTCTCCCAGACACGAGACAGACAGACTGTTGCCAAAATTACTTAATTCTCAGGAAAGAGATGGTCCAGTCGGTGGTTAGCTGATGGCTATATTTAAGATGAGCGTTATTCCCACAAATATTTTGACAGGGGAAACTCTGCTGAGCTCTCCGGTCTACAGGCCTGACTGACTTAACGCTGTGCCCAACGTTGATTAAAGATCCGAGTCTGGAACAGACTTAAGCAATGCTAAATAAATCATTTAACTTCCAAGCCACAGTCAGTAACTGTGGGGAGCTGCAGGACAGATAAAAGAAAAATGTGCTCCTCTCACCAATACTCAATCTTGTTCTGGGATACTCCTGTACCATCCAGGCCAAGGACAACCTCCTTTTGTACCTAAAATAGCTACATTTGTAAAAGCGTTATCTTCTTTCTACCACTTGTAACAGATAGTTACTAGTAACTTCTCCCGTCTTCTCGCCCTGTCTCTGCACATCCTGCAGGTGCCTGTACGGACATGGGTCTTTTATACAGGACTCCCTTCTGGAGCTTCTGTGGTTGTGGTTTTTTTTTTTTTTTGTTAGTGGTTATGTCGTTTCTGTCACCCAAATACAACTTTTCAGTCCCTTCGATTTTATTTTTCCTCTTATGACTGTTCTCTAAACTCCTACTTAGCTTGTCAACATGCATTGTGCAATATGTAAGACATCGCTTTGTTTATTGGCAACGTTTCTCATTCTATAAAGGATTTTGGATGATGAGGCACACACATACCCACGATAAACAGCACACACATACCCACGATAAACACCCGCAGTTTGCAGCTCACACAGAGCTTCCAATTGAACTCCGTGAAATACACAGATCAGGCGTTCCTATCCCCACTGGATGGGTTAGGAAATGGAAGTGTAAGGAGTTAAGAACGTTGCCCAAGGGCACCTGGCTGGCTCAGTCAAAGGAACATGGAGAATCTTGATCTTAGGGTCATGAGTTCGAGCCCCACACTGGGGGTAGAGATTACTTAAAAATAAAATCTTTAAAAAAAGAAAGGAAAAAAGAAAGAAGCTTCCCCCGTGTCACATGACGACAAAGCAGGGAGGCACAAGAATGCCCATCTTCAGCCTTGCCACTGTGAGGCTTTATTACATTATTATTATTAAACTTTATTACTGCTTCTTCCACAGTTTCACAGTGTGAAACCCCCTGTCCTCCAGGATACCGTGTGCTGCTCTGTGAGGACTCCTGCCCCACGAGGCCCTTCCTGCAGGGATTATGGAGGGCTCATCTGCTTGAGTTCTGACCCTCAGTGTGCAGGGCACTGAACTCTGTGGGAGATGCTCCTCATCTGCGTCCGTCTGACCCCGATTTCCACAGCAAAGGAAAGGAACAGCAAGACGTCTCAGCAGGCTTAGCATCTAACTAGCCAGATGCTCTCTTGATTACGATTACTTGCCTCAGAATTAAGTTACATGTTGGGGTGCCTGGGTGGCTCAGTTGGTTCAGCAACTGACTCTTGATTTGGCTCAGGTCATGGTCTCAGGGTCATAGGATGGAGCCCCACGTTGGGCTCCCCAATCAGCCGCAAGTCTGCTTCCCTCCTTCTCCCTCTGCCCCTCTCTACTCTCTCTAAAATAAATAAATCTTTTAAAAAATCAGTTACATGCATGTTAGTATGTATCATGTTTATATACATTACACTGACATATACCAAAATACTCTGTATGGCTAATTATGTAGATGTAGCTATCACTATGCCACGAGTTATATATGTGTAAACATGTATATATGTACATGTACACACTCACACACACTTTCATTCGTCGCAGATGCCAGATTACTTACAGGACAAAATGTCTGGGACATTCCCGGGACCGCACCCCTTGGAGGCGGCACTACAATTCTGTCACTGTATCTGTCACTGTATCCTCCGCCCCTCCAACCTTTCATTAGGGAAACTGATCAAGTCAATTACGTTATTAAGTGGAAAAGGTTGATACAACACTAGATAGCTTTAGGATGGTCACCACAGTGTAAGAAGTTTTTTTTTTTAAAATTGCAGTTGGATGATGTAACAACGCCTCATCACATCTGAACTGAAACAGCAAAGTGACGGCAATCTCGGTCAGATTTTGGGCTCTGCAGCCGCAGCTTAACGGTGGGCATTTTTCAGTGGAGAAAATGGTGGTGAACACATCGATGGGTGGTGGGTGCCAAGCTGGAAACCAAATGGTCTTTCATTCCCGGTCTGTCACTGTCCTGCCACATCCCAGGGACCCCGCCGCGGGGTGCGAGCAGTCCTTGTGTCTCAACACCCCGTGTTCCCTCTTGGGTGTCACCTCTTGGGGTCTACTCAGGGTCCCTCCGCACCTCTTTCTTTCCTCACGGCTCCTCTGGAAATCAACCCTGTGGACTCTGGTGACAATCATGGCCCTTCTGCTGGCATTGCCCCCTGCCTGTTTTCACGTCAGTCAAAGAGGGACACGTGCTGGCTTTCTGACCCAGTCCTAGAAGGAGCGCGCAACACGAGGTGGGTTATGTCAGTGGAGCGAGTTTAAAGGGGGATTTTACAGGTCGCCTCTGATGAGACGTTGTTCAGCTGTGCTGTTATTTTGACCTTCGGCTGAACAATATTAGCTAATGTGTCCAAAGCAGCAAGGAGCACGGGAGGGGAGAGCCCCAGAGGATTATGCTGAAGGAGAGTAATTCACAAGGCCACCAAGTTCAATTTTTTCCTCAAAATAAACATGAAAAAACAACAACGCAGATGCAGATCAAAGCAGCCCGTGTGCCCATTCTTCCTGGGTTCAGAAGAGCCAAGTGCGCTCCTCCTAGCAGCGGCTTTCAAAACCGAAAGAAGTTCCATGGGTATCCCAGGTATGTGGAGTGTGTGAGCTGGGAAACTTCTCTCGTGTCAGACTGAAAATCGCTGCCATTTGTTGTGTAATTATAGAAGCCCATCCATCTCCCCAGTTCTCAGTAGCTAGGAAAGAATCGAAAAGGTTTTGAGTTTATAAATGAATAGACCTTTGAAAACACATCTGTTTTCCTTGGGTCTGATGGAGTCTGAGTCAAAGAACACGAGAGCAGAGCACCTGGGTGGCTCAGTGGGTTAAGCCTCTGCCTTCGGCTCAGGTCGTGATCTCAGGGTCCTGGGATCGAGCCCCGCATCAGGCTCTCTGCTCAGCAGGGAGCCTGCTTCCTCCTCTCTGTCTGCTTCTGGTCTCTGTCTGTCAAAATAATAAATAAAATCTTAAAAAAAAAAAAGTGTTTTTAAAAACAACAACAACACGAGAACACCTGCTCTGGGACCAAGCCAGTGGCCCCAAATGCACCCCCCCCCCTTTGAGGAGTCTTCCCACGGTCCATACAGCTCCGTGGAACCGGTCTTCCGATCCAGATGTTAGCATCAGGTTCCCAATACATATAAACCAGAAGTCCGATCTAGAGTGATTCTCAACTACCACATTCTCTGCATCCACGGGATGGTTACTAGGCCTAAAAGCCCAGGGCTAAGGCCAATGAGGGAACGAGGATCTTTAAGACAGACTTCTTACCTTTAAAGAGCTTACATTCTAGTAGGGATAATGAGGCACATACATGAATATTCAAAATCAGACCAAGCAGGAATAACTCTGGCAACTGTTAAATGAGTGCAATGCACAAACACTCTCAGAATCTGCTCCAGAGTGAGATCCTTCCGGCTGGAGAGTGGAGAAACACTTTTCTGAAAAGGTGAGATTTAAAGGAATCCATAAATTATGAGCAGAATTTCAGGAGATAAGCAAGAAAAGGTTGCTTTGTTAGGTAGTCTGGGCAGGAAGGAAGGCACGATTGGAGACAAGAGTGGGAGATGCCAGATGCTCTGGGGGAACAGGTAGGCCTCTGACCCAAACAGCAAAGGGTTCTCCAAGGTCAACATGCATGAGAATCCCCCCGGGTACTTGCTCAGACACGAATGAAGGGGCCCCACGTATGGAGTGTCTGATGGAGCAGGTCTGAGAAGCTGGATTTCCAACAGGCCCCCAGGTGCCCCTGAGCTGTGGGTTCTAGAACTTCTTCAAGAACCACTGCTCTAGGGAGCAGAGGGGTTTGGTTAAATCTTAATTCCGAAAGCTGACCTTGTTAAACTTTGGGTGGTGATGATAACTACCTAGAAACTCTCTGTAACTATTTTCATCTAAATCTGCCCGGAGAAGATGGAAAGTGAACAAGGGAACTATTGTGTTCAGAGACTTCCTATTTACTAAATGCTGTCTGACATCACCTCATTGAATTCCCGGCAGATTCCCATTGGATAAACATTATAATCCCCATTTTACAGATGAGGAACTGGGGCCCAGTGAGGTCAAGGGTCCTGCCCGAAGGCAGATAACTGGGCCATGATCTGTGAAGTGCCAGAAAAATCTTACACTGTAGCGGTAAGAAATCAAGTGTGGAGGCTTATCTTTGAATGCTCTTCAAAGACAGGCAGTGGGGTCAAGATCACAAAGATCAGTTCTTCCCATCTCAAATCAGGCTCAGAAATACCGGAACGGAGTCATCTGTATTGAAGGTTACGGAGACGCAAGAGAACAGTAACCTAGACCCGACCCTCCTAAGGTGATCTACCGAAGTGGGGAACCACCACCTTCCACGTGATGACTCCAGGAAAGCCATGAACCCCACTAGAGTGCTCCATTTCAAAGGAATACTTTTGTGTTTTCAGTTTAAATACCCAGTCAGCCAGCCAGCAAGCCAGTGGACACGGCTCAGAAATCTGAGATGGTCAGCAAAACCACCAATTCTCCTTATTTGGAGAAATGACAGCTTCCCAGACAAGCAGTTCGGGAGTCGTGCATACCCCGAGGCTGGGCTTGGCAGGCCTCTCCGCCCCCGCCCTGCCCGGCCTTGCCCTGCCCGACAGCTGGGGGAGGTGAGCCAGCCAATGCTTCCCCACTCGCTTCCAACACTGCCAGCAACCTGCTCCTTGGACATGAGATCTGCTTCCCCCCGTGTCCCCAGGACGGCGGGACTTGAAGCACTCCTCCCCTCGAGGACAGCCCTGCACTCCTGAATCTGGGTAGCTCCCAGGAAACAAACGCAGGGCTACCAGCTCGGTGACCCCGTGTCCAAGAAATCACCGTCCAGGTGACCAAGTGCCCACCTCCAGCCAGGGGGCGGGCACAATCTAGGTGTCCCCCTGCCCAAAACACGGGAAGGAAAGAATCCTCTGTCGCGTAAGAAGTAAAGCTGGCGAAGATGTTCTGTCACCTGCGGAGCCTCTCAAAGCTCGTGACTCGGCAGCCAGAGCTTCCAACTCATGTCAAGGAGAAAGAGGCTCCAGGTGGACTCCAAAAGGGCCCATCTCCCCCCACGGGCCAGGCCAGCCACAGTCGTCTTCTTCTTTGTATTCCCTTTCTCTTACTTGTCTTCCTTTGAAAAGCGACACGGGGACCCAGTTTCTTCCAGAAAGGATGGGAAGACATGGGTCAATAAAGAGACAGAGGGAGTTTCTTCCAACACGTGCCCGCACCCCGAGACACTGGCTTCATTCTGATGACCTTCACCCTCAACTTCTGCACTTCACCCTCAATGGACTGCACTCGACAAACCGGCTGCCTCCTCCCAGAATTTCCTCTTCCATCAGCACTGCTCCCCACCATGGTGGCCAAGGAAGGCGGGGGGTTGTGGAGGGACAGGCGCTGGATGAAGAAAAGAAAAGAGGGTTTCTCCTCTGAGGAGTTCCTTGTTTGTGGTCTCGCCGCCGTGACTGTGGCCCTCTCTGGTCTTTTCTGAGCCTCTGGTCCTGCCGCTTTGTGGCTCCAGGAATACCTTCTGTGCCCACCTGCCCAGTTCTGGGAGCACCCAGTGAGCTGAATTACTCTTGCACGACTTCACATGCAGAGAATTGTGACCAGCATGGGTTCTTAGGAAAATCGCCCATAAGCGTTCGTGGGCTCACTCACATGAGAGCAAAATGAATAGAATGGATAATACTCACTTTAATATATTCATAGGAATGTGATGAGAATGATACCCTCTCCTTTTGAGATCCTAAGAGCTCACGGGAGGAAAGAGTGGGTTCTGAAATCAGGAAAGCCATGCTGTACTATATTCCAAAGACATATCCTTGAGACAAAGGTTCAGATATAGGCTGTGGGCTCCCATGCAAGAAAGTGGTTTTCCTCATTCCCATTCCTGAATGAACTGGCGATTCTGAAGTCAGATCAGGCTAGATAAAAGATTTCCAGTCCCCTTTATATGGATATGACAAGTATACTCAAATGTCAATTACTTCTAAAAATTATGGGATGGGCGATGACCCACATCTCTGCGTCAGGTCCTTCTCCTTCCTTTCCCGTCTTAGCACCTGGGAGTGCCTCTCTCCGGGAATGAAACATGCTTAGCGCCAGAACAGAAGTTTTGGTTGGTGAGGGTAAGGCTGAACACAAGTTTCTGGATGCTCTTAGAATTTCAGTTACACTGTCCATTCTAGTCCTGCCCCACATTTATATTAAAAAGAGCAAAATCTGTGTGCTTTAGGATAGTTCCTTGATAGAAAAACATCTACCTTGCCATAATGCTCAAAAAATTGTTTCTGGCTTTTCTTTCTCTCTCTCTCTCTCTCTTTTTTTTTTTTTAAATATAGCAAAGTGTGGCGATTTATTTATTTATTTATCTCTTTATTTTTGCAAAGTGTGATTTAATGTAAATGTAGAAATGTTGTTACTGAACTTTTATGTCGTGATGGCCTTACATATACGTTCACTGTATCTACATCTAAAATGCAAAAAAAAAAAAAAAGGTCTGGGTGGTTCTTCTATTATTACGATGCACTATCTATAGAAACACATTATCTCTGGATAAAAATTTTCCATCAAAATTAAAAAATATCAGAATGCCACATTGGACTCATTCTCATGCTCCAGTCACAGAGCGATACTGAATAGAAACTTATTAGTATTTCACGAAATTTCTTCAGATCATTGTTACGAATAATAAAAATACAGAAACATTTTAAAACAACATATTTCAGCCTTAAAATGGTCAGATTAACATAATTATAGCCTTAGGTTGCCAGCAGTGGCGCATTTCTCATTTTCATGAGAACGCAGAGGTTCGCCCAGATCGCAAGCTAATAGGCTCCTTGGTCTAAATATATACAATAAAATCTAAAGGAAATTTCTGAAGCATTAAGATCGGAACCCTGGAGATATCTGGTAAGTAATTTGCGCTGCTGGAGCAGAGTTTTTTGTTTTGCCGTTACACAGCTGCTAGGAAATATATTTTTAGATTTGCTTTTAAAGTCGAGCAAAGATGGTATCCACTGTGTAGATATGTATCCAGAATGCTCCCTCAGTCCCTCCTGTGAGGAGTCCGCCATGGACGGAATGTTCTATCTGTCGCCTTCCTTCTTGGTAAGTCAGCGCGAGGAGCAGTCCTTGACGCTCTCCTCCTAGATGAAGTGATCAGACCTTGACCGTGACACCCATCGCTTCGGAGGCCCGTGCCTTATAAAAAAACATGCACCGAAGGTCAAGCAGGTCCCTGCTCATCCCGAATTATCTTATCACCGACATCATTATGACGTCTTATTGCTGTTTGGGTTTTTGTTTGGCAGCCCCTCCTGTGATATCAAGGGCAAGTGAAAACGTACGGGTTCACAGAGTTAAATCAGAAGGGTTCACAGAGTTAAATCAGAACAAGGAAGGGCATGAACTTGGATTTCACAGGAAAAGGAAAAAAATGTAAAGAAAAAAATCAGGTGCACGTATCGATCAACCAACTGAGGGAAACAGTATTTTCTGTATTTCAGGAATATGGAGGGGGTGCTGCCCCGAACATGAGAAAGCACCCTCTAGCTATAAACGCAGGCTGGGTCCTCACACCTTTTGTGGGGACAGGCCTCAGATAAATAAATCTGCACAGAAATGTTTCAATGAACATTTTTTCTTTTGTGCCCAAAAAGAAAGTGCTGGAGTTCTTGAGAACCCTTAAACAAGAATTAGTTTTGATTCTGACATCATAATGGCTCATTTTTCTCAATGACACAATCATTAGTGACATTTTGCTCAGTCTTCACAAGCCCCGGACCGGTCTTTTGTCTTAAAGCCTGGGAGTTTTACACTTCATTCAATAACAAGATACTATGATCCCCCACTTTGGCCATTTCCTTGCACTGCTATTACCCATTTAATGCTTTTCGTTATTTTTCCTTTACTTACTGTGATGAAACAATAGTATTCATTAACTGTCAAGTTCTTTGTGCCACTTACTTCTCTAACGCTCATGAGAACATTATATAATTAATTATTAAAATTTAAAAAACCTGTTTTTCTAGGTACCACCGAAAACCACAGGTTCCGAGTGAAAACCAGCGCTGGAAGTGGTCTGAGCAGTAAAACGTTAACGTTTCAAACAGGGTCATGGCAGGAGCCATTTTCCTTAGCAAAGAGGCTGACTTTTAAAAATAATGCTATAATCCTACACAAGCCTTTTAAGCCAGTATGTATTGTTTTATTCAAAGCATCTCGTAATTTGAAGCAGCTGCTGTTTTTCAGTTGACTTGATGGCTTAGTCTCCTTCAATAAAAATATTGGATCATCTAAATCTGGTTAGTTCAAAATCCATTTATTTTTGGTCCAGGCCCATGCATTTCTAATTAATGAGCTCTGCTCCCACTGTAGACACGCACCCCGCGGAGACGAGGTGAGGCCAAGCCCTATGCATCTACAGTGGTGGCTGGCTATGGAGAAGTCGGACAGACAACGTTTTCTCAAATCAATCAGGTGGGACGCAGAGGGGCCAGAATGAAAAGCAGGGAAGCAATGGAGATGGACAGAGACCTGGCCTCAGGGACAGGTGGCTTGGGCTCCTGCCCTATCTTTGTCCCTCCCTTATTTTGTGACCTTGTCACCCCAAGTCATTCCAACCATGCTAGGCCTCCTGAGTCTCGCCTCACAGACAGGTGAAAGATGATAAAAGATGATGCATAAGGACTGTCTTTCCACCTCTGAAACCCCATGATGCTAAATAAATCAGGACTATTTCTTGAGGCTGCACCAGCTACCAGCTACCCCCTCTGTCGCAAATGTCCAGCAGCAGACAGAGTCTCATTCCTGCCAATTACGCGCGAGCAAAGTAATCGCTAACCTGATGCGGAGAGAAGCAGGGCAGAGAGGAAACATCTTACCACCAATTGCTACGTACCTTAAAAACATTGGTCTTCCCTGTAAAAAACTAACGTGTGCTACTCCCCTCCCAGAATTTTAAATAAAGTAACAGATACTCACCAGAGAAATTTTAGAAAAAGTGTCAAGAGAAGAACTGTTGTCTGGAAGCCTCTCTAGGGCAAGATCGTGGGGGTGGGGGAGGCTGCATGGACAGCATCAGAGACAATTTCCTAGAGTCAGGACCGATGGGGACCCACAGAGGAGACAGAAAGGCAAAGCCCCAGGAAGGAAACAGCTTGTAGGGGCAAGGGTTACAACTTGAAAATACCAGGACATATGCTCCCAGTCAAAGGCAATTTCCACCAACATCTCTCTTTACGTGAGACAAGAGAAGGGATGTGGTTTGGATATCAAAGGGCGGGGAATGTGGGGGAAGCCTCTCCCATACTCTCAAGCACCGGCACAGAACTCTTTGGGAGTTCTGTGTAGAAGTGTGGGAAGTACCCCACTACCCGCTAAAGGACGGTCCTGTTCCAGCGGACCTTCAGCTGAGTTGGCTGGTTGGCCAGCCCTGGATTTTGGGCAGACATGGGGCTGGACGCTAGCTATGTTGGTCCTCAAGCCCAAGGGCAGGGCTGCAATGAACCCTTACATCGCCTGTTGACATCCTTGGCAGTAATCACTTCGCACCACAAATAACCGGGTATTTCTGTGGCCCAGTGGATGCCTCCGTGTCCAGGAGGCAGGGGAGGAGAGCCCCAGTCCCTGGTGCTGCGTCCTCTCCGTCCTCCCCCGAGCACTCTGCCGAAAGCCGCACAGACGGCAGCATGACAGGCAGGCAGTTCTCCACTCAAACACGTGTTCTCACTTCCAGAGCAAGCTCACGAATACAGTCCCCGCTCCCAGGGCCATGGAAGCAGTTTTTAAGTGACACAGCACCCGAAGCAAAGAAGGAAAGAGCAAGGAGGAAAGGGTAGTTTGCCTAAAACTCTCCCTACACGATCTACTGTTGACTGTTTTCATTTCACTGAGGAAACTGTCACCAAGTCTCGGAAAAGACAACCAGTCTGATACTAGTTTGGGACGCTACCCATCCCGACCTACCAACCAACCAACCACCACCACCACCAACAAAAAAAACCCAAACAGAACAAAACAAAACAACATTCAAAAGTGTACAAAATAATTTCTCTTAGGTCAAAAAAGCATTGCTGATGTGTAATTACTACGTTCAAACTAAGTCGTCTGTATCCGACTCCAGACTTGGAACTCTTGGCTACTAGTAAGAGAGTCAGCCGGGGTTTGAACTCTGGCTTTGCTACCTGCTAGGATGTGGTCTTGTTATTTAATTTCTTGGCCTCAGTTTTCCAATCGAAAAATGGGTCTAACTCTACCTATGAAGTCGAATTATTCTGAGGACTACGTGAAATAATATATATTATTTTTTAAAAAGATTTTATTTATTTATTTGACAGAGAGAGATCATAAGCAGGCAGAGAGGCAGGCAGAGAGAGAGGAAGGGAAGCAGGCTCCCTGCTGAGCCGAGAGCCCTATTCGGGGCTCCATCCTAGGACCCTGGAATCATTGCCTGAGCTGAAGGCAGAGGCTTTAACCCACTGAGCCACCCAGGCGCCCTGAAATAATATATATTATATAATATATAATATAATTAAGTATTATATATTAATTATATACTATATATTAAATATATAAATAATATATATTATATATTATTGAGACCACATTAGGTAGCAACTTTTTCATGCACATAAACTCATCTCCAAATTGGGATAAAGATACCCACGGGGATATGGATAAGCAGATCCATGAACCTTTAAAGGGAAACACACTTGATTTAAGGGGACACTGCTCTCCTGAATTCCTTTTTAAAAAATGCAAAATTGTGACTTTACCAATGCAACAATAAGATAAAAGTCATCTCAAGTACATATAATTTCTGCCAAGCCTTTTTTCAAGCAGTCATTAAGCCTGACAAAATAGGATTGTATCTGTTATGTAAAACTGTAGAAGTTTTAAATGGAACTCTTAAAGCTTACAAAGACCTTTCTTTCAAAAACGTCAAAACTGAGACACAGAAGCTATTTGTAATTTAAAATCTGAAGTGTTTTTCACCAGGAAAAAAGCAACAAATAATTTTCCTTAAGAAAATAATTTTCCTTAAGATGTTGAAGGACACACATTCAGGTCCCCCTCCCAACTGTTAGCACATCTACAAATTTTCTACATTTGTCTCAGAAATTAAATGCAAGTCAACATCTTCATGAAAACACTGAAAATGGTCACAAAACACATACATCCCTGAGATCTGTACTAGCAGAAAATGTGGACACCTTAAATCCTTTTCAAATTATAAGGTTACACAAACTAGATCGTAGGATTTACAGACGGAAGACAGCCGAACGCAATTTAAATGGCTTTTAAGAAACAGACTATCACCAATCACAAAGAAGTTTCCTCCTAAGCAGTGCGTTACGAAGTGAAAATTAAAAACCTTGTATTTTAATTCCTCACTGAACTGAAATACAGAAGATCTGTCTCAGTTGAAGGCAAATGTCCCAATGCATGACAAAAAAGTCTGAAAATTGTATTTTGTTATAAAGGTACAGTTCTTACCTTACATCTTCCGTGACCCTTTTTCTTCTAGAAGAAACTTTCTAGACTTGCAGAGACCTTCAAACTACCCATCTCTCGAAGATTTCCAGCTCTGCCTGTCTTTATGGTGACTAAATGCAAGGCTTGGATTTTTTTTTTTTTTTAACAGAAGGAAGCTTTTAGTCAAAATATGTGGTTTAACGGAGCAGTATCCACCCTTGTTAAAACCATTTCACGGACATTCAGAGGTTTTGTTTCTACTCTATGAAAGTTAAATCCGAGTACGAAGGCATTTTTCCTGTCCCGGAAATCAGCATAACTAAAACCAATGCTGAGCTAACGAGAAATGTTTCTTCCATGTGTTCCGTCTGGCAGAAACTGCAAGCCATATCAAGGAAACACGTGATGTTTATAAATACAATATGGCTCATGTTGTCATAACCTCTCAATGACAAAAAAAAAAAAAAGAAAAAAAGAAAAAAAAGTGTAAGGAAAGGCAAGCGGCCACAAGGCAGGAAAGATGAGATTTGTATCACTTAGAAGCTGCCTATCATATGTGCATATATTACCCTTTTTTGCTTCTTGGAAAATAAAATAAAGTCTAACTGGAAGCAGCCAGGGAGGAAGAAAATATCTCCCGTGTTCTGGAGAGCCACTGTATTCCAATGCGTTTGCCTCGCTAATCATTTCAAGAAGAGTAATTCCTTACCACTGGTAACGTAAACATCTTTTTGCCTGTCAGAGAAGCATGATATAAAGAGGGCATAATTAGATACATCACTCAAGTGAGTTCCATTGTTTTAACTCAAGCAAGTAATAGAACGGAGGCAAGGATTTCACAGAGCCTGAATCTGATGTGGAAACATCCAGATGTCTATATCGCGACTGATTTCATGTTTGGACTTGTGGATTACTGACTTTGGACCTTCTGCTGGATTTGAAGATTGGTGAGGGCAGTGACCACACTCGCTCACCACTGTATCCCCAGAATCTTGCACAAGAGCCAGAATCAGAGGAGGGACGGGACATGATGGTTGGGTGAGCTAACCAGTGAACCCTGGAGCTAGGTTAACTGGTCTAGAATTCTCTGTCCTACTTTGTTGAATCTGGAGTACTTGGAGTATCCAACAGGAAACACTGACTAAACGCAACCTACAGGTTAAGATTTGTCCTACTGAGTTATACATACAGCAAAACAAGATCTGTCTTCTTTAATTTGGTATCCAGAATTAGCTTAAACTTTGTACCACACTTGAATTTAACTCCTGAGAAGAAAGTTTTAAAAAGCAGTTTTTAAAAAAAAAAAAAAAAAAACTTTTTAAAAAAAGTTTTAAAAAAAGAAAGTTTTAAAAAGTGAGCTTTTCTTTTCCTTTTTTTTTTTTTTTTAAGATTTTATTTATTTATTTGACAGACAGAGATCACAAGCAGGCAGAGAGAGAAGGGGGAACAGGCTTCCTGCTTAGCAGAGAGCCCGATGCGGGGTTCGATCCCAGGACCCTGAGATCACGACCTGAGTCAAAGGCAGAGGCTTAACCCATTGAGCCACCCAGGCGCCCCTATGTATGCTTTTCTGACAATCACTTTTCAACCCGACCCATCCGTCACTCTCATCTTAAACTTGAGGGTTACCAACTCTGTGAAATTATACTGATAGGAGGGGGATTTTTGGGGACAGACGGATATTCTTATTTCTTAGTTTGGTCAGGAACTACCACTGAGATAAGCTCAGGAATGTGCCGCAGACTCCATATATTCATATTAATATTTACAAATAATTGTACTGATCTCCGCAAAGAGGGGATCCACTGAAAGTCTTCGATAGGGGAAGTGCTCAAGTGGACCCCTTTTTCATCCTGACAATTAATGAGAACTTCCTCATTGTTGGAGGAAAACACAGGGAGCAGGAAGATGAACCGAATGGGAACTTCACGCCTGCAGAAAGTAGGGATTTAAAAGGAACTGAAGGTGTGTCCATGGCAGGCAGGAAAAACGTCGGTAGGCCAAGGGACGGAGGCAGACAGGTGAGGTCCTGGGGAGTTTCAGAGAAGCTTGGAAAAGGGAGGAGGTAGGGAAGTCTTGATGAAGCCTTTGAGTTAGTTCTTCACACTTGGGTGGCACATGGACACCGATGATGAAGGCAGCGGAGTGGGGAAGGACAGTCGTGACCACCAGAGCGATCAAGAAGGCCAGTTCTTGGGGTTGGCCTGCCGAGCTCCCAATCTGGTTCTACCACAGAACAGCTATGTGGCTTGGAGCAAGTTCCCTAACCTCTCTGATCTTCAGCTTCCACATCTGAAACAGGGGATAACAGGAATTCCCCTCACAGGCGCTTGCTCTGGACATCAAATGAGAATGAATGGAAGCGCGGTGCTCGGCACAGGGCCTGGCCTGGGGTGGGTATTACTTTGAATGTCAGTCACTGTCACGATTGCTGGTGGTGGGTCATGGAGGAGAACCCTGAATGACTGAAAGAGGATTCGCTAGGAGTATTTTTGGAAGCTTCCATTTCTACGGGATTCTCTTCCTTTCGTTTTTTATTAGAGAGAGGGGCGGAGAGAGAGAGAGAGAGAGAGCGCACAAGAAGGCAGAGGGGCAGAGGAAGTGGGAGAAACACCGCTGAACAGGGAGCCGTAAGTGGGACTCGATCCCCAGACCCTGGGATCATGACCTGAGCTGAAAACAGGTGCTTAACTGACTGGACCACCCAGGCGCCCCCCTCTTCTCTTCCATTTCTATAGGATTACTTCATCCCCTCTCCAAATCCCAAAGTCTTTCTCTCAACCAGAACACTGCCCCATGGAAAAAAGAATCTAATGCATGCCCGTTTCGGACATACATACTAAATGACATATTCATGTTCTTCTTTCATTTTGGAGGGGGATGGGGGTCAAGGGTATCTTTTTAGCCAGGTTGAAAAGAGAACAAAATGGAGCAAAGTCAAACATTAAAAAATGCCATGAAACAGTCACCTAACAGGGTTAAGAAGTGAAAGACATTTAAGAAAAGAAAGAAAAGAAAAAGGAAGGATATTTAATGGGTTCCGAAATCTCATCAGGAGCATCGTATCAAAACTTGAAAAGCCTTAACAGAAATGCCAAGAAGGGAGGCTACAGCTGAATACAGAGAGTCAGAGAGAACTAGGTTCAAATCCAGTGCCTGACATTTACCAGCTGGGTGGGCCTCGGAAAGACTCACGGGCCTCAGCCACGTCATCGATAAAAATGGAGTCAGTTACCTCCTTGGCAGAGTTATTGGCTAATCAGTATGTAAAGTAGTTAGCACATTGCCTGCTGTGAAGATACAAAAAGGCTGTTATCTTACATCCAAAAAAACAATAGTCTAGAACAAATACCACTTGCGCCCTGCCTGGTTCCACAGAGAAATGAACAGAATTCACGGAAATTATTACCATTTTGCCCCCCCCCCCCCAAAGTCACCGTGGAGCATCTGACAAGAAGTCGAAAGTGGGAAAATCGAAAAGGGAGGCCAGGAACGTGGCCAACACACAAAACACATGCGGTGAATGCCTGCGCGCTTGTCGTGGGCGGACCACACATTTAATTCTAAGCTTTAGAGTAGCAGCACCAAGAGGGAAAATGATCACTTTCAAGATTCAACGTGTCCACATGACAGAAATAAACCAGGAGAAGCACGGCTCTCCGTGGTGATGAGAACAGAGGTATTTTTACAGCGGGTTCTCGTTAATGACAGAAAACACGTCAATACAGGAATTGCGGCGCGACGGTGACAGTGGTCCGTGCGCGCTGGGTTTACGCTCCCCGTGGGTGAGACATCGCGGCCGGCTTCTGTGGGGGGTACAAAGATGGACACAAGATGGTCTGCGCCTTGGGAGAATTTACAGTCTTGCGGACGAAAGGCATAGGCATCTAAATGTTTTAGGACACTAGGACAATATGCCAAGTACCCCTGGATGGAGAGGAAAAATGAATTCTGCCAAAGCCTTATGGGAATCTTCATCAAGTAGGTGGTCTTTTAGTTTTTATGTTTTAACGTCTCAATACAGAGATTTTCAGCCATTTGGAAACAGGAGAAAATGATCCGAGCACTCCCATTATCCACCTGCATTTTTCAGCAGTTCACTGATTTTGTTTCACCTGTATCGGCTTTTTTGGTTTACTCTGCTGGGGTATTTTTAAGCAAATCCCATTCATCATGCCATTTAGCCTGTAAATACTTGGCATGATTCATGTTATCAAACATAACCACCAAGCCATTACTATACCCAATGGAATGACCAGTTATCCCTTAACATCACCTTATCCCTTTTTTTTCTTTCAAGGTTTTATTTATGTACTTGAGAGAGAGAGAGAGAGAGAGAATGGGTGAAGAAGGGCAGAGAGAGAGGGAGAAAGAATCTGAAGCAGACGCCACACTGAGCACAGAGCCCAACACGGGGCTTGATCCCACGACCGCAAGGTCACAACCTGAGCCGAAACCAAGAGTCAGACGCTTAACTGACTGAGCCACCCAGGTGCCCCAACATCACCTGAATCCCAACACATGTTTAAATTTCCCACAGACTTTGACCGATGTCTTTGACAGCGGGTTGTTCCAGTCAGGATCCCAACATGGTGCCCACGAGGCATTTGGTTGTTATGGTATAGACGTGACCTGGGAAACATACAGGGTCCGCCCACCTTTTTTTTTTTTTCCCCAGACCAGCGGTTTATTGAAGGAATCGGGCAATTCAATTGTCCTGTTGGATGTTAGATGGAAGTGATTTTGAAAGGCAGATCTGTGGGGAGGGAGAGGGAATTTCAGACACCCGCAGTAAGAACTGTGAGGTAACTCTGCTTGGGTGTTGGTTTGTGGATGATACTGTCCATGAGTGGGGGGATGGTGGGCTTAGGGGGTTGGCTTGGGAAGCAACAGTTGGACTAGGGTATGCAGAGGTGGGAACCTGGATAAAGGCTATTGCATGACTGATCACTAGTGATGCTAAGAGCCGGAGATCCAGAGCCTACCTGCCTGGGTTCAAATCTCAGTTTGGCCGCTCTCTAGCTGTGTGGTCTTGGGCAAATTTCTTGACGTACCTAAGCAACTGTTTTTCTGAGCTGTCAAGAGGATGGCATATACCAACCAATACTGCCTCAAAATGTTGTCTTGGGGGGTTAAATGAGATCACTCATAAGAGTGCTTAGTAAATGCTCAAAAGAGTTAGCTTTTGTGAGAAGAGCTATCACAGTGCAGGCCATGGCAGAAGAGGCATCTGTAAGAGGCCTTCCCGGATTGCCTGGACCAGCTCGGGTGGCTGGGGAAGTGTTGAGAAACAGGAGTTAGGCAATCAAACAATCACTGATAACTCAACTTTTTAAAATCTCTTCTTCGCAACTTGCATACTCCACCCCCTCATCAACATCACTCTACCTTGCCTAAACAGAAAAAGCAAGAAGGAAAAGGACTTCGGAGGAAAAAAAAAGGATTACGATTTTTTTTTTTCTTCAATGGGATACGATGGAAACATTGGAAGAATACCCATGTGGAGATGGCCACTTGGAAGTTAAACACCGGGCTCTTGAAGTCTAGAGAGACGGCAGAGCTGGGGTTATAATTTTAAGGGTCATCCACATCGATGTAATGGTTAAGTCAGCAGGAAGATAAAAACCACAAGTGAAAGGATGCAGATTAAAAAAACAACAACAACAAATTCATATGCATGCACACACACACACACACACACACACACTGGTGAAGTCCGCCTGAGCACACTGGAGACCACTGAGGGGCAGGAGGAAGAGGAGTTAATGAATGAAGCAGGCTGAGATGTGTTTGAACGTAAGCAAGGGATTTAGAAATGGCGGCGTAAATAGAATCCCAAGGTTTCTAAGGAGACCGTTCCTGGGTGTCAGAGGCAGAGCTGAAATAAGAGAGGTCTGGGGGGCAGCGACTGATTTTGGTATTAGGACGTATTTAAGATGGCTGGCCAGGTCTGGCGAGGCTGTTCTAAAGGCAAATCTGGGGGTGCCTGGGTGGCTCAGTGGGTTAAAGCCTCTGCCTTCGGCTCAGGTCCTGGCATGGAGCCCCACATCAGGCTCTCTGCTCGGTGGGGAGCCTGCTTCCCCATCTCTCTCTCTGCCTGCCTCTCTGCCTGCTTGTGCTCTCTGTCTGTCAAATAAATTAAAAAATCTTAAAATAGATAAATAAAGGCAAATCTGGGAGCTGTCCCATGTACGTAAAAACAAAAGACATATAAGAGGGAAAGAACTGAATGACAGGAGCAAAAATCGCAGAAGTCATCTCAACGTGCGTTGGAGGGTGGAAGAGCCCCCGAAACTGCGAAAAAGCCACCGGGTTTGGTGAACCGGAAGTTCCTGGTGCCCTCTGAGAGTCCCCAGATGGAACGGCTCCTCTCTGAGTTGTGCATTTGTGAGTGACGAGGCCCAGTGAGCACATACCTAATTTTGCAAGAAGGCCACTTCCATCTGGTGAGCTCAGTCCCTTGGGAACTAGATTTCAAAAACTACTATCTAATTTTGTCAGGAAACACTAGCCACGTGATTTAAATTGGATCGGGGTGATTTGCACCCATGTGCGAAGAATCAGGAGCCGGGTGTGCTCCGTTCCAGCAGAGAACCACACGTCTCCGTGCACACACGAGCCTCCCCAGTGCTCAGCCGGACGCTAAATGAGAAGCTGGACGCAGGCTCTCCCCACCAGGCCCGTATTCCCTACATGCTCTGGGGCCCCCAAGCTCAAAGTCAATACTTCAGTCTAGCAGGCTTCCTGGGGGACACCACCGCCGTTGTCATCGTCCTCATTAAACTGCTCCGGCCAACTGACCCGGGTAGATTTCCAGTCTCCCGCGGTCTTTGGTTTCACAGGCTAAGATCTTAAACGCACTGTTAAGGACGGTCTCGGAGGCCACCGTACTTCTGCGGTTGCGGTTTTTGCGCCTCTGCTCGATCCAACCACCAACGTCTTCCCTGCTCGGCGTGTTTGCGGGGAACGAGTGGGCCGCGGGGCGGGCTGTCCCAGGCGGCGTCTGGAAGCTGGCGGTGGAAGGCGAATGACATCAGGCGCGGGGCTGCGTCCCGGACTCACGCGAGCAGTTATCAAATTCCTTCATGGCCACGCGCACATTGCAACCATACGGAAGGAGTGAGCGCCCTAAACCCACCATGCGGCTTGGTTTAGTCTACAGCCATTGATCCTTGCTCTGTTCTCTCTCTGTTCTTCACCATAAGTGGGGGGTGGGGGGTGAGGTGCAGCTGGGCTCCAGGCCGGGCTCAGCCAAGCCTCCTTTCCTTGAATGGCAAAGCAGCTATACTCATGGTCAGAGAATTCCAACCTCCACAGCCAAAAGGTGAGGCAGAAGGAATTCCACGTCTGAAGCTTCTGGAATCTGTGACCAGGGGCCAAGTTACAAACGGCAGGCGTGATCACACCTCGTTGATTTTTAAAACCAGGTTCTAGTTCTCGTGTCTAAGGAGTCTTGTTGGAAACCTACAAGCCTGTCTGGGGGTTGGATGGCGAACATTTGTTGTCTTGTCATCTGGGGACAACAGTCGACTTCCTCACACGAAAAAATGCTGCCTGAAGAAGGCTGTGGGTGACACAGAATGATCACTAGGGTCTGGTCTAAAAGTAAAAGCAGAACAACTAGAAACCCACAGCACACATCCTGAATTCTAATAGGCTTCGCCCATATGGTTGGTATTTGAGTCTCTACGTGCTCACTGCTGCTCCTTATGTAGGTGCCACATCTGCTTGAGAGTTAAAACAGGTGTCCTCCCCAGCCCTAAACAAGATTTCCAGAGGCGATTCTGGGGCCCCTGTGTGGGCTCCACGTAGCAGAAACAGATCTCTGAGTGCCATGAAACTCCAGTTGGAAGGCTAGACATTCCAAAAAAATTAAAGATATCCAGGGGCAACAAAGACTCTTAAGAATGTCACTGAGAAGAAATAACGAAATAACACAAAGCAAGGGTCCTGTAACACTCAGTCCGTGTGTCATGATCAGCATGACTCAGTCTTCACGTGGCGCTGGTTCACATTTAAAGTGTAACTAGCTAAAAATAAGCCTCAAAATCCTAGATTTTCTGAAGTAGCAACACAGACCTCACTTCAAATCGCACATCATTTCACACACACACACACACACACACACACACACACATGAATCAGCAGTTGAGGATATAAGGGGCCTTTCCCTTCCAAAATATGGGCTCCGATCCCACAATGTCATCACTCATATTCCAGCCCAGAATTCCCTAGAAATTCTTCCAGCACTTTCTATCGGACCTCCTGGCCTCTTGGTCCTAAATTCACACACCATGTAGGGTACACAGAACAATGGTCCCCCAAAGATGTCTGCTTCCTAATCCACAAACCTCTGACTACACAAGAAAGGGGGATTAAGGGTGCTAATCAGTTGACCATAAGATAAAGAGATTATTCTGGGGCACAGGGTGCGCCCAGTGTAATCACAAATGTCCTTAAATGTGGAAGAGGGAAGGTCAGACATGTGGTGATGGAGGCTGGATCCGAGACATGCTATTTGGCTGAGTCTCAAGATGGAAAGAGGCGTCCACAAGCTGAGGAACATGCGTGATCTCCAGAACATTCTCTCTAGAGCTTCCAGAAAGGAAAGCGGATGTCCCATCACTGACCCCTTGAGCAGACAGCCCATTGAGACCCTGTGGGACTTCTGACCACCAGAACCGAACGATAGTAAATCTGTGCCATTTTAAGCCAGGAAATGTGTATTAACTTGTTACAGCAGCAATAACAAACTGATACATTCTATCCAGGATGCAGAGATGAGCCCACTTCGGGATTGCAACCACAATGCTAGGATAAGCAAGGTCAGGGATTCTTTGGCAAGAAGACCTATTCATTTACTTTCTTCCTAGTTAAACTCCAGCACCCAGCGGGGTGCTAGTCCCCAGAAAGGATGGTATAAAATGGTGCAGCATATTCTAAATTTGTGTGTGTGGTGGGGAGGAGGTACAGCTGGAGGGGAACACAGCACTATTGTTAGAAACTCAGTCCCTTTTTTAGTGAACCTGCCTTAATATGATTTTTAAAATCTGTCTTTTCTGTTTCCCTGTTCTCTTCTCTTCAAAACACCCCTGGGTGCTTTCAATGTCTGGATATAATCTTCGGAGATCATCTAAATCTAGAGAGTGTCAGCTCCCACCTCGTGCAGTTTTTTGGACTATGCCTTCGATGGGATTCAGAGAAGGTTTGATGATATTTAATACAGTACAGCTGCAAACAGCCATGAATCAGAAGGTCAATAATTTAATTAGAATACTAGGGCTTGCCTGGAATAGCTGATATAAGGCTATTAAGAGATTCTACATGGAACTGGACATGGGTTTGCTGGTGGTGTTGTTTATAAGTTAGTTTTAATTAGAGAAAAAATAACAAGAGATCCTCTGAGCAAGTTAATGTGTACGGACCAAAGATGCTTTTAGGCAAAGACTTTTAGGATCCCCTTGGAGGGAGGACACAACTCAAGTCCATGCTCAGAGATAAATGAGAATGTGCCAGGTCCTATTTTGGTCCCCCTGCCCCAGATGTCCGCGACATTGAATTCTTTACCAAGGCACAAATCACGAGTCATCAGACAAGATGAGAGGTGAGAAGCCTTGAAACCCGGTAGTGGGGTGTGGCTTCATCAGGAGACCATACCAGAGAAAGGGATGGTTTGACCTATAGAATAAAATTAAAACTAGAACGGGAACACTTACCCTCATGTCTCCATTCACAGTTTTCGGTATGTGGTTGAATGCATGTGCGGGGTCCTTGTTGTACACTTTGAGGAGCGATCTGTCCTGAATGTTCCTGGAATCAAAAACATCAATGACTACGGCAGATGAAAGGAGCCTCACTTTGGCCATTTCTTTTTTTGCCTGCCCTGCAGAATCAGGCAGAAGACACGAACAGGCAATCCGAAGGCTGTCTAGTCAACCGGACAAAAAGTTCCTTCACCATACAATAGGCAAAAATCAATAAGCAAAAGGAGAAAAGGGACTCCAGCTTCTCTTTCCCGTTTTTGTTCCCCAGGAAAGTATTCATCTCTCCCTGCGGTTCTCCACCCACAAGTATCAGGTAGCGTGGACTTTCTTTCAAGATTGGAGCAAGGAAAGCTAACACTTTCAGGGACAATAAAGCTCTAATACTCACACTACGTTCAAAGAGATTTGGTTAATATTTAAATACTTAATTGTTTACTTTGCCCAAACGCCTGGTTTTCTGCTTATCTCACGAACGCACACAAAGGAAAATGGTTTTTCCTTCAAACACTTTCCGCAAGGAACAGTAAATGTTATTTGCAGTCCAGGAAAAAAAAAAAAAGTGCCACCAAGATCAAAACCAGTATCTTTACAATGCCTTTTTTTCCTTCCACAGTGGCTATTAAAAAAAACTCGTCTATGTACAAGAGGTCTGAGAAGATGGGCAGAGTCTTTAGAAGGAAGAGCAGCAGATCGAGTCTTCTGCTTGCCTCTTTCTCCTCCGGAGCCCAGCACTTAGCGCCCGGAAGTCAGTCACGCCGCAGCCAAGGACAGAAGTCCCACATCTTGCTCAAAGCCTACCTTAAAATTATTTAAGAGCATAGGAATGTCTACGAAGTCCTTCTCCTTCCACATTCAGCTTTCGCCAGCAGAAGGGCCACCCAAGGCGCATTTAGCCCCGTCTACACTGCGTCCTCCTGAGCCCGGCGCGCTGAGCTCAGGAACGCGTGTGCAGAAAGATGCATTCCTTTCCTCCAGGTGCAGCAGCCGCACGTTCTGGGGGCTGATCGCAATCTCTGGGATTACTGGGTTATGTTTTGTTTTAAATGGAGTGGAGGATTCTTGGACTGGTCTTGCTTCCCTCCTTTAAATATCTGTCAGTAATTGCTTTGAAGCAATGACTAGCCCAAGCTTGCAGGGCTGTTCCAGACTTCAAGGAGCTCGTTACGAGGCGGCGTAAGGGGGAGCATGCAGAACCTTGTTATCTCAAAGGGGCGAGGTTACTATGAAGGCAAGAGCTCACAGAAGGTGAGGATGTGTGTGTGGGGGGTTCCTTCAGTGAATCCCCGCTGTGGCTTTGGGGGTGGGGTGGGGAGTCACGAGTGACAATAGGAAGAAACTGAAAACCTTCCTTGAGCCATGAAAAAAACGTAGTGGGATTCTAAAGGTATTTAAAATACATGAGGTTGGTTTATGATTAATTTAGAAACATGCTCATCCGAGATGAACCAACAGTGAAGGCCCAGATTGCATTCACCATGGCAACATTTACAACACGGAATTTCAACCTGAATACTCCATAGCATTTCCCTAAGGAAAATATGAAGAACCCAACCCAGTAACGAAATAGTTAAATGTTCAACCAATACACACTCATTTCAAAAACACTGGATATGAAAGGAAATTTGTCCTGGGCTCAGAAGATTAAAGCCATTGTCTTCAGTGACAGTCTACATGGTAGATTTTTGGAGGGGACAGAGAGAATCTATATAATGTTGTTGGGGAGAATTTATTCTACCAATCAAAATACAATTGAGGCATTTTATGCATATAAGCAAAGAGAGAGAAGAATTCTTTGGAAAAAGACATACACAGGATCACCTAGCATGAACATTATATCCACTATCAAATAAAAACACCTTAACCACTTAAATATTTTTAGATCCATTTTTATCAGTAAATCAAAATACTGAAAAGGAAAATTACAGACAATCTTATAAATCAATGTTTCCCACTAAACATTTTTAAATTAGGTTTTAAAAAACGACTTTCACAAATGTTAACCTATTAACTGAAAACTATTATTGTTGAAAGAAAGGATCTTGTCTTCTCTCAAGCACCATTTTCATCTGTTTTATCAACAGGCTTTGCATCAAGGAGGATCATCTTGGTTTGAAAGTTGAGGGGGACCAAATTTTCCCCTTTGTCCTCCCTCCCAATTCTCTTTTCGTAACTTCCTTGCGACACTCCGGAAGAATGAATAAAGGTAGCCCTAGCAGTAATGCTTTGAGGTTTGGGAAAGGCTCTGGAAAATCATGACTTTTTGCAAATTTAAAAACGCTTGTGTGAAAAAATAAAATAAAATAAAAATGCTTGCATGGGCTGCAAGACAGTAGGATCTGATTGTTCCTAATAACCTCATGAGGCTTGAGCTCCAAAACCAAAAATGGCTCGATGTCGTTTCATACAGATTCATTATGGCCATTTCTCTCCAGTCCTCTAACTACAAAACATGGAAAGTCAAGAAAATAGCCGTAAAACAAGATGCCTGTGTGAAAACACTATCTGGGACTGTATAACCACAAACATACTCTTTAGATACAACGTGATGACTCCGTGTTTAAGTTTGTGCTCTGTAAATTCAATTTTTTTTTAAGTGACAGGCTGATTAATAATTTATTTCAAAAAACAGACATGAATTTTCCGATCCCATGAATATTTAAACATGCCTTTTCAAGGTAGCAAGGTGCTACAACAGATGTAGCCCCTATACCTTAGGGCCTATGCCAAAGCCCTAAATTACTCGTACACCTTGGCACACGCCAAAATGTCATTTGTGATCACTGTTAGGTATTTATCAATTCACATGTGTTATGCACTAGAGGCACACTGTTAAAAAGTGGTTACGGGGGTCACCTGGCTGGCTCAGTGGGTTAAGCTGCTGCCTTCGGCTCGGGTCATGATCTTAGGGTCCTGGGATGGAGCCACGCATTGGGCTCTCTGCTCAGCAGGGAGCCTGCTTTCCCCTCTCTCTTTGCCTGCCTATCTGCCTACTTGTGATCTCTCTCTCTGTCAAATAAATAAATAAAATCTTAAAAAAACAAAACAAAACTGCTTTCTATTAATGCCATAATGAAGAAACAGGGCATCCTGCTCTCCCCATGGGCAAGGGACCCAAAAATCCAAGTCGTGGACTAGATCATTTGGGCAGGGAACATTCTGAGGGAATAAAAAAAAAAAAAAGCTCTTCACAAAGGATGTGGACAGTCAGGTCTGGGGCTGCACCTGGAAATGAAGGGGCTGGCTGTGTAATCTTGAGTAAGTCCCTTAACTTTTATGCATTTATCCCATAAAATAAAAGGGATCAATTAGTCATTCAATAACTTTTTACGTTCTAAAATGTCTAGGAGCTATACTAGGCGACTCCTTCTTGTTTGTGCTAATTCAAGTCTGGTTTGTCAGGCTGTTTGGCTGGGAGAGATCGGATGGGTCCCTTCTGTTCTAGACACACCACTATCATGGTGAACCCAGATGCTTTTATTTCTGTGCTGTAGCATGAGTCCTCTTGGCCTCATTTGAGGGTACATACTCCTAGGGGACCCGGAGAAAGCCCACCTGGAAAGTGAGATTTTTTTGGCGAGGGCAGCTACTTAAGAAAACCATGGAGACGGAGAATGCTTCTCAGTCTCTTTATGGACAACAGCACAGGGTTCCCTGCTTCTACTCTAACCTGTTGGTGTAAATAATGGCCCAGTGGAATCACTACCCAACATGTTCACAGTCTCTGTGAGGGGAAAAAGCACTTGAGAAGTTGCTGGGCAAGTTCCAGTCACAAGCATGTCCTAATGAGGTCGATCAAGTCTCCCCACTACCTTCTGGGTCTCAGCTCCCCCAGCTCTTAAACAGTGGATTGGTTACTTCTTATATTCTTCTCAGAGATCATAGGCAGAGATCTATGTGGGAGAAGTCTGTCCTCATCTTTGTAAACCAAGTAAACTTTGTAAATGGATTATAGAAAAACAGATGGTGAATTCGCACCTGGGTGAGATAAGCCAACCCAATCAGGACCAGTATACACTGTAGCAATGCTAAATGGAGTATGGTGGGTCCCACCGCCCCCCCCCCCAAGATGTAACTACCTACCTTACATCATTTAGTTCATAATAGACATTTCTGCTTTCATCTTTGATGTAAATGGCGACACTGGGCGATTCTAGCATTTTCATGGTGAGCTGCTGTGGAAAGGCACTTACGAAGAGAGCACGGATTGTGTCTGCGCTTGTGATTTCATTCGGCATCCTGAGCTGCTTGGTTTCATCTCCGTACTGGAGATAGAGAACCCCTGCACGCAAAATGAACACAGTTATCAGCCCCAGATCAAGACTCACGCTACGTGCAGCAAAAGCTTACCCTTTTCTGTCTTACCCCAGGCACCAATGGTCAGGACAAGCTTGGAAAGCATGTAACAAGAAATGTTTGTTTGGAAGTCCCAAGGAACGCCCTTCTGGTTATCACATGAATGCTCACTTTTATTCTCTGGAATCCAGGCAGGTGTTAAAGAGGCTAATTTCCAACTATTTTAAAACCAAAAGGACAAGAAGCTAACCTCTGGTAGCCTAAAGCAAAAGACAATACTTTATTCCCTTGAAAGGTATATTTAAGAATTTGACCCCGTCTGGCGATTTTGACTGGGTTTTTCATTAACTAACAACACAATCGTTATAGCGATGGATAGGCTGTAATATAGCTTAAGTCTTTCTAGTCCATTCATTTGAAGTGGAAAAGCTACAATGTTTCTGTGACTCTAATACATATTTATTGAATGTTTATACAAATTGCAACTATCAAAGGAAAAGAATCTGGCACCCTAGTGTTTCAGAAAGAAAATGAACAAGTCAGTTACATAAAGAAAAACAGAAGCATAGGATCATAGAATCTTAGAGTTCCTGGGGGTATAGTACCTCCCAGTACCCATCCTCCTGGGGAGTGTAGTCCCTTGCCACATGGACTCTGGGCGTGGCCATGAGACTTGTTTTGACCAATGAGACCTTAGCAAGTAAGATGCAAAATGGAGGCTTGGTAAGTGCTTGCTCTCTTGATGTGTGATCTTGGATGCTCCCTCAAAGAACCAAGCTTCTGTGAGTCCCGCTGAGCCACAGGGGGAGGCCACATGAAGAATAACAAAAGCCCTGACTGAAGGCCCCCACTAAGCA
Source organism: Neogale vison (assembly GCF_020171115.1). Classification (NCBI taxonomy): domain Eukaryota; kingdom Metazoa; phylum Chordata; class Mammalia; order Carnivora; family Mustelidae; genus Neogale; species Neogale vison. The sequence goes on along the minus strand of NC_058102.1, from coordinate 131,338,115 downwards.
TCCATTCTATATACCATTGGCCAGTCGTGGGGGTGACCCACCTTGGGAGGAGAACCCCCAGCTCCAGGTGACCTGCCCCAGCTGCCAGCACATGGAACCTAAACAGGATGCCCCCTTCCAAGCCCTGCCCAAATTACAGAATAAAGCAAGTAACTGTTGATTTAATTCACTATGTTTACATAGTGAATTGTTATTCAAAAATGCGTAACTGAAACAGGGTATCAAAGATTCTGACATTTAATCTGAATCCACTTCTTGTGAGGATCTACCGAGGACAGATTACTATCACTAGAGTAAGCTTTGGCAGGAGACTCAGAAAAACAACAGAATATGACTTCTGGTTACAGTAAGGCAATTTATGTAATAAATTTGTCTCTATCTCCTCCTGAAATTCCATTAAAGTGACAATGAAGATTAAAAAAGCATAGATCAAAGAATTAAGGGAATCAGAGAGGAAAGAGTACCAGACAAGAAAAGGCCGACACCTGAGTCTTCAAGGGGAGAACTCTGACACTTGAGTCTTCAAGGGGAGAACTCCAGATAAAACACGTAGGGCTAGGGAAGCTCCAGAAGCAAGGGACCAGACCCCTCTGAGGGGAGGAAGGCAGACTGAGTGGAAAGCATTAGGCCTGACTGAATTTTCTTTTCTTTCTAATGGTGCTGCAAACTTCTCCGAAGCTTGCTTTCTATCCCACTCAGCCAACTGACATCCCACATCCACAGAAGACCAAAGAGGTAGAACCAAACAGACTGGATTCTGGCTCACTAGGCATGGGGAGGGTGGGTGAGGTGCCTTCTCACAGAATGTTTGCAAAGGGGTGACCTTCAGTCAAGAAACTGGAGGAACCCCTCTAGGAAAGCTGACTGGCCTGTGAGAAAAGATCAATAGATTTTTGAGGGTGATGCTCACGTTCTGTTTAATCCTCATTATGAACTGGCCCAACCCATATATGAAAGCTTCCAGTCAGTATGACCACGTCTCACTCACACATTTGCAGGCTACCCAGAATTAACAGACGTTTCATACAAGCCACTAACACGAGACACCAAAATAAACAGAAAACAGAAACTCAGAAATGAAGAGAGAGTCCAAGAAAAGGGGAACATTTGGAGAGCAAGAGTGAACTCTGGGAATAATGAGAGCAGGAATTAAAACTTCAGGAAGGAAGAGGGATGCCTGGCTGGCTCCATTGGTAGAATATGTGACTTGAGCTTGGGGTTGGGTGAGGAGTTTACTTAATTAAAAAAAAAAAATTCAGGGAGGAAGAAAAGTTGATGAAATCTCAGAAAGTGGAGCAAAAAGATGAAGGGACAGGAGAGAGTGAAAAATAATAAGAAAAACAGAAAATGATTTCCGAGCATCCCAAGTATTACTAATGGGAATCTGGGTAAAAGAGATCAGGAAAAACGGAAGACTTATAAACGTAAGCATTATAAAAAATTTCCCCCCACACTGAAGAGTCTGAGGTCGGAGACTGAAAAAGGTTCTGAAATACACAACACAATCAGGGTGGTCATTGAGACATTCCAGATGGCAGAGGGGAGACCAGGAAGTCCTACAAGCTCCCAGAGCGTTGGAGAGAAAAGTCACAAACAAAGGAGCAACAGTCAGAAAGGCATGAGTTTTCTCAACAGCAACCCAGAAACCAGAAGACTAACAGAGAAATAGCTCCGAACATCCAGAGGGCAATATTTTTGATCGAGATCACTATCCATCCAGATCATCGTTCAGATATTTATGAAAAGTCTGCTTCTCAGTGAGGCCTTCCCTCACCACCTCTGTCTAAATTTCAGCACCCATTCTTCCAAATACTTCATACCCCCCCCGTTTCATTTCTATTCCTCAGCACTTTTCCCATATACTATAATTCATATTTTAACTCTTACTATCACTTATCATCACTTCCTTCCTCTAGACTATAAGCTTCACGAGGTCAGGGATTTTTTTTTTAATGTTTTTGTTGTTGTTGTTCACCTCAGTACCCTTAGAACCCATAGATACTACCTGTTACACAGCAGGTTCTCAATAAATGTTTGTTGAATGAATGAAAGAATGAATGATTTACCAGTCAGCCAAAAGGAGTGTTCATTTGGGGTCTATCCAAGCTACAGGAGTTTTTGCTACATGAAACAGCCTCGTGACCTGTTCCCAATCTGAATACACATTAGAAGTATTTTCTGAAGTGGCTGTTTCCTTGACTGGAGTAGTCCTTTTGCACTAATCATAAGCAGAGGAAATTTTGATACTCAGCTTCTTCAGGGAACTACTTTCAAGACATCCATGCTGTTACACATTCCACAGAATCCCAAAAAATCCTTTCAAGTCTGTCTGATCACAGATCTTGCAATTCTTCACCCCAAACGGGAGATGTGGTGACTGTCCCACATGATCCGTGATGCCACAGCTAAAGGCCAAAACCACTCTTGAGGTCTGGGCCCGGACCATGCCTGGGCGAGGTCGCCTGCCAATGGGCCACTTACAGCCTCACTACAGTCAAACAGCACAGCCTCATTTACCTGAAGGGCCTGGTTTTCATTCCTACATCTGCATTCTGTACATGTGTGTGCTTGAAATAGAATTTGTAGGCTCTGAGTGAAAAAAAAAAAAAAGGCCCAAATTACGGTTACCTCAGGGTCTGGCTGGTGCTGCCGCCAGCTGGGTACACAAGTCCAGTTATAGATGGTGAAAATCCGGAGAAGATGGGAAAGATGCCTTTACAAACAGAGGAGAACAGTCTTTTTGTACTTGATTCAGTCTGCTTTCTCAATTCAGGAGAGGTATTTAGAAATGCTTGAACTCAGAAGGAAATCTCTTAATGAATGATGGCCCTTTACTGGCACTGTGATCAGATTCAGTACGCTCTGGCATCCTTTCCTAGCTCAAAGGGTGGCGGCTTCCTCCAGAATACAGGGGAAGTCTGAAGGCCTTTGGATCAAAAACTCCCTTTTTATGAAGAAGGGAAGAGGACAGGGAAATGCATTTACAGGACGTCTGCTATGCATCAGAAATGGTACGCACAGGGTTCACTTAATCAGCACAGCATCTCTTCTCAGGTCGGTATTATGGCCCCATTTCACAGAGAGGGGAAAACAAAGCTCAGAAGGTTCCAGTAATTTGCCTAAAGTAAAAGCTAGTAAATGGTTAACGCGCTCATATATCCCATTTCTGTCCATCCACAGACCTGAGGGTGTCTTCCTTGAAGCCTGTGGCCTCTGAAATCCCACCCTGAGTGACACCCATCTCCTTCGACCTCCCTTTCTGGACACTCTTGGCTGTCCTCACACTTTTTGCCTGACCCTCTGCTTGAAGACGCTGAGCATGACAGGAGGTCAGCTCAGAGAAAAGATTCTTGTCTTTAAGTCAGCTTCAGTGTGGACACATGGTTAGAAACAATCCGCATGCTGAGGGGAGCTGGGGGAGAGGGAGGTACAGAGCTCCAGAAGCAAGAGAGCGTTGATATGAACCTTGGGATACCTGGAGTCTCTCTGAGAAGCCAGAATATTCAAGAATTCTTCCACCTCAATGGCCCTGCAGAGACAATGTGGATTTTTCACCTAGAACTCTCAGTCATTTTTTACCAAAAAAAGTACACTTGGCAGGTCACGTTTGTGCAACACATCCTCAGAATCAGTCTGGAACGTGGGACATCCTCTCAGTTACCTTGATTGGTATGCAAGGATTTTCACCGGGTCACCTGGCTTGGACTGAATGTCTGTGTGTCTGTCCCAGCCCCCACCCTGCCTTCTTCTGTTGAAATCTTAATCCCCCGTTGGTTTGGGGAGTGGGGCCTCTGGGAGCTAATTCAGTCAGGAGGACAGAGCACCCTGGTGGGATTAGTGCCCTTCTAAGAAGTGAGTTGGTTTTCTCTCTCTGTTCTCGCTGTGTGGGGATACAAAGTGGAGACTGTCACCTGTAGACCATGAACGAGGCCCTCCCCAGATGCCAGATTTGCTGGTGCCTCAGTCTTGACCTTCCCAGCCTTTGGAACGGTGAGAAACAAATGGTTTTAAGATACTCAGTCTAGGGTGGGGCGCCTGGGTCAGTCAGTTAAGTGTCTGGCTCTTGATTTTGGCTCAGGTCACTGTCTCAGGTTCCTGAGATCCAGCCCCAGGTTGGGTTCCTCAAGTTCAGTGGGGAGTTGGATTCTCTCTCCCTCTGCCCCTCCCCCCACCCACATGCACTGGGGCATGAGAGCTCTCACTCTCTCTTTCAAAAATAAGTAAATAAATAAATCTTAAAAAAAAAAAAAAAAAAAGATAGTCTGTGGTAATTTGTTATAGCAGCCTGGATGGACTAATACAGACCTATCTCCTATTCCTGCCTTATGATCCCAAATCATGCCATATTCCCATGGCACTAGAGTTCCAGAAATCCTGTTGTCCTGTGAACTTGTCAGGCACATTTCTGCTGCACGCCGTGTCATCACCTTCGGTGATCTCCCCGCCAGTTTCCTTGGCACACACAGGACCTTCTCTGGGCGATTTCCCCCCACTCCTCTATCACTTTGCCACTAAGAATTGAGGAATGAATTTTTCTAACATAAGTGCTCACATTGTGTTTTACTAAAACTGTAAGCACAGTTTTTAATTCCACAGTATGATTAGCTGTATTCATTAGATGGGAGTATAGTAGAATGTTTGGCACAAAGTAGATGCTCACATATCTTTTAGCTGAAAAGAATCCAATTCTCCCTGTGATGTGGCCAAGTTAACAAGTATGCTTGCCTTGGTGCAGCCATTTTGAAAAACAGTGTGAAGATTCCTCAAGAAATTAAAAATAGAGCTTCCCTAGGACCCTGCAATTGCACTACTGGGTATTTACCCCAAAGATACAGATGTAGTGAAAAGAAGGGCCATCTGTACCCCAATGTTTATAGCAGCAATGGCCACGGTCGCCAAACTGTGGAAAGAACCAAGATGCCCTTCAACGGACGAATGGATAAGGAGGATGTGGTCCATATACACTATGAAGTATTCTGCCTCCATCAGAAAGGAGGAATACCCAACTTTTGTAGCATCATGGACGGGACTGGCGGAGATTATGCTGAGTGAAATAAGTCAAGTCGAGAGAGTCAATTATCATATGGTTTCGCTTATTTGTGGAGCATAACAAATAGCATGGAGGACAAGGGGAGATGGAGAGGAGAAGGGAGTTGAGGGAAATTGGAAGGGGAGGTGAACCCTGAGAGACTATGGACTCTGAAAAACAATCTGAGGGTTTTGAAGGGGTGGGGGGTGGGAGGTTGGGGGAACCAGGTGGAGGGTATTAAGGAGGGCACGGATTGCATGGAGCACTGGGTGTGGTGCAAAAACAATGAATACTGTTACGCTGAAAAGAAAAAAACAAAAACAAAACAAAACAAAAAAACAAGTAGCTTCCCTTCTGTCTTGCCTTCTACAATCTCCCCTAAATGGCATTTTCCACAGGCAGATGATGGTGACAATTCCAAATGACCTAAATTCCTCAGTTTCCCCAAATCCAATTTAAGATTATGCAGATTGGGGCACCTGGGTGGCTCAGTGGGTTAAAGACTCTGCCTTCGGCTCAGGTCATGATCCCAGGGTCCTGGGATCGAGCCCCGAATTGGGCTCTCTGCTCGGCGGGGAGCCTGCTTCCTCCAATCTCTCTCTCTGCCTACTTGTGATTTCTGTCTGTCAAATAAATAAATAAAAATCTTTAAAAAAAAAGAAAAAAAAGATTATGCAGATCAATATTTGCATTACAACTACTACGAATGTCTAACACCTTAAAAATATTAAGGGCTCTTATAGTACCTTTTAGTAGGAAACTCCCTCTTCAACTTAATAAGAAAAACATAAATATTAAAATATTAAGATAGCTTTTTATGCTTATAAAACTGGCAGAGGTTTTTGCAATACAATAAACAATGCTGACAAGGGTTGGGAAAATGAATTTTCTCACATACCACAGTTGGGAAAATCAAATGACACCACTCTCTAAAGGGTTCATTATTAATATATGTCAAAAGCTGCCCAAATTATATATATGCTTTGAACCAGTAATTCCATTTCTACATATTTGTGCACAAAGATACAGTAATGGGGATGCTTGATAAGGCATCGTCTATAAGAGCAGTATAGGGAAATCCCAATAGTAGGGTTTTCAAGTAATAAACTAATTCACTTAAGAAATCTATTCATTGAACACGACACTGTTATTAAAAGGAATTCTAGGGGCGCCTGGGTGGCTCAGTGGGTTAAGCCTCTGTCTTCGGCTCAGGTCATGATCTCAGGGTCCTGGGACTGAGCCCCACAATTGGGCTCTCTACTCAGCGGGGAGACTGCTTCCCCCTCCCCCGCCTACTTGTGATCTCTCTCTCTCTCTGTCAAATAAATAAATAAAACCTTTAAAAAGGAAACCTAGAAGAACACGAGAAAACCTTTATATTTTGCTAAATGATAAAACACACTACAAAACAGAAAGGAACTCGATTTGCAAACCGAAAGGAACTCGATTTCCCCTTGACGGCAGCAACGGATCCAGGTTTTGTATGGTCTGAAGCTTATAGAGTTTTGAGGCCCCTCTTTAAGAACAACAGCACAAGTTAGAAACCTAAAACTCAGTTTGAAAGTTAATTGTTTACTTACAGGGGCTGAACCTTGCTTGCATCAGGCTCATGGTAAGTCTACCTATTTGAGGACCACACACCGAAATGACAAGACTGATGGTTTCTGGGTAGTAAGCTCATGGCTGGTAATGCTCACTATGATTTTCTGTACCTTCTGTTCTACACTTTCTAAAATAGGTATGCTTTGATTTGATCGCTTGAAAAGATAACCCCATGGATCTAAAGAGACTGGCCCATTAGGGATTCTACTCAGTAAACTGAGTATTTTTGGGCCAAAAGAGATGGGCCATGGGAGGCTGCTCCTACAGAAACTTCCAGGGGGAGCCGGCAGAATGTAAATTGGCTTCTGAAATGGGAAAGACATCGGTATTGAACATAAACAAAAGATTCCAGGATGGGTAGCACATTCGTGTACCCTTAAAAGGCTGAATTCAAGAGTCTTTGGATTTAAGACAAAATGAATTGAGGGGGACCTGCTGGGGTGCCTTCATTCATTCACTACATAAGCCTCTATGGTGTGCCAGGTCCTATACCAGGAATGGGAGGTTCAACGCTAACCCTGTGGTCACCCTCTGTGTTCTAACCACCCCACCAACGGTTCCATAAACGACACTGTTCTTTAGAAGTTAGCAATTCACACCTCACACCAGCTGACATTCTGTTTCAGACACAGCAGCGATTTCCAGACCAGTCTGCGTGTGTTCCTTGAACAGCTCCAGCTCACCCTCAGAGGTCAGTAACATTTTCCATCCCGGAGAAGACCCATGCTGCGAGGTCGCTTCCTACGGAGTAGCTTTTCAAGGAGGTGACAAAGCAGGATGGAGATATTTGCCTTGTGAGGACGAACGAGATGATAGAAAATTTATTCTTCTTTAGTTTTGGAATAAGTTGACCACTCTCCGATTTCAGTCTCTTCGTTTTGAGTAAACACCAAGTCTTTGCATCGCGTTCTGAAAATGACTGTATCCATCAAATCTTTCATTCCATCCAAATACCTGATATTTAAAGGCAATGTGAGACTTTGTTGAGTCTTTAGCTAATTTATCTTCTAATAGTTATACCCGAGGAACTATGGAGACCCTCTCAGAGTCCCTAATGGAGACTGTTGAAAGCCTGTTGAAAGGCTGAAAATTTCCAAGCAAATAAATAGCAGTTTTGTGCCAAATTCTGGTTTAGAATATGCTCCAAAGACTCATAATTGTGGGTCCATTTGTTTTTAGCATCATGGAAGAACATGTTAGAGCAATGCGTTTGTTGCAAGTTGAATACGATAGAGTCTTGCCCCCTCAACAGCCTGACAGACAGCCATCACTAGACAGAGTTCTGCTCGGAGGCACTCATTCTCCATACACAGTCTTAGTAATGGCACCATCAGGGCTTAACCCCTCCATTTTGTTTTGTTCCCAATAAAATGATACAGCTGGGACTCAATGATAATACCATTGAAGTGAGCATCCCAAGGCATTTCTCTAAAAATAAAATGCCTTGAAGCATCTGCTGATGACTTCTGGAATCACACTGTGTTCAAGTCATAAATGTGTCTGATGCTGATTCCTAGTACTGGGGCCATATTCATTCCCAGGGGATATTGCTGTCTTTTTCCACGGATGGTTAGACACGCGTCTATGAAGAAGCTATAATGCAAAGTCACGAAAGAACTTGCAGCAATGTCAGCGGAGTCAATCATTTAATCTTAAAGGTTACTCAGCAATTAAGGTAGAAAAAGTACGAAGATGCTGTGAGAAACACTGTAATTAAATTGAGTATGGGTACTGTACCACTGTAACTGAATTCTCTCTTACACTTACAGAGAGCTGTCAGTTAAATTAAACATCACGATGTTCATTCATTTTATGAGCTAGTATTAGTATGAATAATACGAAAGTAGTAAGAGGAAAAACTTCAAGTTTAAATGCAAACCCCTACATAAAATATTAGTAAAACCAGTCTAGCGATGTATGAAAAAATACATCACAACCAAGAAGAATTTATCTTAGGAATATATGGACTACAGAATCTAGTCCTAATACAGTCTGCAATAAGAAGTGAGCAAAGGGATTCCTGGGTGGTTCAGTCAGTTAAGCACCGACTCTTGGTTTCAGCTCAGGTCATGATCTAAGGGTTGTGGGATTGAGCCCCGAGTCAGGCCCTGTGCTAAGCATGGAGCCTATTTAAGACTCTCCCCTCTCCCCTACTTGCATTCTCTATCACTTAAAAAAAAAAAAGAAATAGAAAGAAGTAAAGAGAAGCTATATAGGATAATCTTGATAGTGCCAGAAAAATGTTAAGAAAAATCCAAAATAAATTCATAATTTTAAAAAATTAAGAATTAAAGAGAACTTTCTTAACTTTCTTAACGCTTAAGGATGAAATATCAGAACCATTCAGTTTAAAGTTAGATTCTGGGAGGGCGCCTCGCTCAGTTGGTAGAGCATGTGACTCTTGATGTCAGGGTTTTAAGTTTGAGCCCCATGTTGGGTGTAGAGATTTCTTAAAAATAACATCTTTAAACTCAAATATTTTGCTGTTGGTGCATCTGAGGTCAGTCGGATGAGCACTGTTAATACAAGGAAAAGAAAGAAAAGGCATGTGGATTAGAAGGGATAATCAAAACTGTGATCATTTTCAGGTGATCTAATGGAGAAGCCATGGAAACCTGCAGACACTATTAGAACCAATAAGGATTCAGTATGACTGAATGATGTAAGATCAATATATCGAATCAACAGCAACCCCAAATACTAGAAAAAATTAGAAAATGCAGTTTACTAAAAATATAGAGCAACAACGTGGCAATTTTGAACAACAACAGTAAGAGGGAATACTGGAGGGGCGTCTGGGTGGCTCAGTGGGTGAAGCCTCTGGCTTAAGCTCAGGTCATGATCTCAGGGTCCTGGGATCGAGCCCCACATCAGGCTCTCTGCTCAGTGGGGAGACTGCTTCCCCCCACCCACTCGCCTGCCTCTCTGCCTACTTGTGATCTTTTTCTTTCTCTCTCTCTCTCTCTCTCTCTCATTCTCTGTGTCAAATAAATAAATAAATAAAAATCTTAAAAAAAAAAAAAAAAGCAATACTCACTCTATCAACACTGATAACACTGTGGCTTGAGCACAGGGATAGAACAAACAGAATTACAGAACAGAAGAGCCTAGCCAAAGACCCAGATTTTATGAAAGCTTGATATATGTGACAGACGGCTGGTACAAATCTGTGGAGAAGTTGCTGTTTATTTTTATTTATTTTTCAAAGATTTTATTTATTTATTTGACACAGAGAGAGAGAGAGCAAGGGGGAGCATCAGAGGGAGAGGGAGAAGCGGACTCCCTGCTGAGCAGAGAGCCCAATGCAGGGCTCTCTTCTAAGACTCTGGGATCATGACCCGAAACAAAGGCAACCACTTAACTGAATCACTTAGGAGCCCCGAAATTACTGTTTAATAAATAGTATCAGGAAGACTGGTTCTCCAAATGGAAAAAGTAAAAACAAAACAAAACAAAAACCATAAAAAACAAAAACGGTAAGGGCCTATTTAGCCAGAGCGATTCCGTCTAGTTAAACAATGGCCTTGTTGTTTATACAGTAAAACTTAAACTGTCCCTGCGTCCCCTTCCCCCAGGGGACTTACTTAAAACAAGTCCCGGAAACTAGTCCCAGGTAACAAAGCCCAAATACAAGGGTGGGTCAGGCCAGGTGGAGGTATCCCATCAGTGGGGGCGCATACTGTCTCCCTAGCTACCAAGGAGTATGGGCCCCGCCCTTAGGGTGCCCCCTGGGCGCCAATTCTGACCAAGGTGATGGGCTAGTTCAAATATCTACTATATGGTAAATTGTAATTCAATTGGCCACTTATGTGTGACCTAGCAGGACTGTGCAGCTTTCTCTGTGTTACAATCTCATTGGTCACCTGTGCGTGGCCTTTGCCCTTAAAAGCTCATCTGTAAGGCAGAGAGAGGTCGCCTCTTTGCAAGAGACGGCCCTGGCCGGTCAGTTTGATTCTTGATGTTTGGTGCGAAATAAAGCTTTGCTTGACCTTCGCTTTGTATCAGTCTCACTCCTTTGACCATGGACCCAACAAAACAAAAACCTTTCTTTATACCACAAGTAAAATAAATTCCCGATGGACTAAAGACCTATATGTGAGAAGTTAATACTATGAGATTTGAAAAAACAAAAGAAAACACGGTGCTATCTCCCAGCACATCAGTATAGGGACTTTTTACAAGAAATAAAAACCAAAAGCCACAGAGAAAAAATACTGCTTAAGGACGCTACATTAAAATGAATATTTTTACTATAAAAGGCATTTTCATCAAAATAAAGACAAGTCACAGTCTGGGAGAAGTCACTTACAGCTCACACGCTCTACCCAGGATCAGTATTCAGAATAATTAAAGAACCTTATAAATAAGAAAATAGAAAATGAAATGGAGCAATAACAGATATCCAAAATCGGTCACAGAAAGTCAACTCACAGAGGAAGAAGCAACAGCAGTCCATAATCGTAAAAGTCTCCAGCCTCCCTATTCCTTATGGAAGTAAAAATGGAAACAATGACATACCCAACCCAGAGGCTAAAGTCAGTAAACCCTAATAACCCCAAGTACTGTCAAGGTCAGTTACTCAGTGCTGGTGGGACACCTGATAAAGCCGAAGTCGTGCATCCTGTCCCCCGGGCTATTTCTTTAAATTATCCACCCCAGAGAGCAATCTCACACGCAAGCCCTTGTTCCAGAACGCTCGCTGCAACCCTAGTTCCCACCAATTGGTTCTCAGGGGTTTATTCCTGTAATGGGACAGTAAACAGCACTCACAGTGAATGAACCAGAACCACATGTATCCACAGGGATCAATCTCAGATACCTCATTTGAGGGGATCTAGAAAGTTAAAGAGGATACATGCAGTATGTTCCCATTTATGTGACGTTTTATAACACAGAAAAATAACATGTACTACTTATGAAGATATGGGTGGAAGCACCGAAACTCTCAGGACAGTCACGTCCCCCAACTTCAGCATGGAGTTAGCTCTGGGAAAGGAGGAGGGGGATGGGAGGTGATGGAATGTTACATTTTACTTCTTTAAAAATGCCAGAGGGTGGAAGCAGTTACAGAAAGACCGTTTTCCTTTTGGGGGCACCTGGCTGGCTCAGTCAGAGACACATGGGACTCTACATCTTGCAGTCAAGAGTTTGAGCCCCACATTGGGTGTAGAGATTACTAAAAACAAACAAAAAGAAACTTAAAAAAAAAAAAAGATAGTTTTCCTTTTAAAACTGGACAGATGCTGGGGCACTGGGGTGGTCCGGTAGGTTAAGTGTCAGACTCTTGGTTTTGACTTAGCTCATGATCTCAGGGTTACAAGAGGAGTGCAGAGCCTACTTGAGATTCTCTCTCTCCCTCTCCTGCCCCTCCTGCATGTGCTAGTTCTCAAAACAATACACGAATAAATCTTTAAAAAAAAAAAAAGACAGAAACATAGAGCACTTGCCATGTGTCAGACCCTGACCTTTGCAAATATTAATTCCTTTAATCTTCTCTATGAGGCTGCTACTGTAACTACTCCCATTTCACAGATGAGGAACACTGAGGCAAGAGAAGTAACTTGTGTGACTCCGTTAATGACTGCAACCGCTGCACCGTGCAGTCTCTCAGGTGTTAAACAGATGCGAGTTTCTATTTAATTTTGGTAATGTCTATTATGTTTTCTGTCTTTTTCTATTAAAAAAACCCTAATATATATATATATATATATATATATATATATATGTGTGTGTGTGTGTGTGTGTGTGAATACATATATGTGTGTATACACACGTGTGTGTGTGTGTGTGTGTGTGTGTGTATTTTAAGAATGCCAAATAACGTTGTCTAAATAGTGTCCTTTCCACAAGACAGTGGCAAGTGTCCTTTCTAGGAGCTTACACATGGATGTAGTTATGGGAATTCAGGATGTTTTCCCTGACTTGTGAAAAAATAATGGGTATCGAAATTCTATAGTACAAAGCAAAGGATAAAGGCCACAAAAGGAAGAAGGAGATTTTCTTAAAGGCAAGAACAAAAGTATAAGACAGTAATCATGGTCTCAGAAAAAAAATTAATTGACCTTTCAGGGATATGAAAAATTCAACTTTTACAGTTTCCAATGCATGTTTTCAAAGGATCAGAAAGACTCTAGCTATAATTCAGAAAAAAGCCTAGAACCACCCCACTAGGAGATTTATACACCCTGCATTTTCTTCAATCATAGGCACAGAGATCACAGACCTTAGTAAGAAACCATCTGAGTTAATCTGAAATTTACTTTCTCTGCTAAATTATTAGCAGTTTACATAATAACTAGTAATTATTATGGATGAATAAATATATCTTTAGAAAAGTTTTCTGTACGAAATTTTAGTTTTTATGTTATCTACAGGTAGATTAAAAAAACCCCACCAGTATATAGTGTTAATTTTATTCTTCAGAATTTCTTTTACTTTCTACTATTCTGTGGATGTTATTTTGCTTGGAAAGGTAACAACTGTTCGGTCCTCAAGCTGGGGGAGAAAGACTTTGCCAGACATTGATAAGTTGAGCCTCTTTTCTATCCTCATAGGATAGAAAATCTTCAGGATCACCAGGAATTTCCAGAGGAAACTTTTCCAGGTAAATGAAAGCAGCGGTGCTTCTTTATACTTTGATATGCTAATGGCAATAAAATAAAAACCATCCTGTGATGAGAAATGTCATCAACAAATGCTGGTAGACTCAATCTCTCGAATCCCATTCTGTAGGGTAGACTCCCTCCTTTTCGAAACTCATGTTTAAGTAGGAAATGGGGGATGCCTGGGCCCCAGAAAGCCTTGCCTTCTGGTGCCAACTCCGCCCATGTCTTTTCCTTTGCAGGATCCCTCTGTCCAGCTGCACCCTTGGTTTCCTGCCAAAGTCCAGGCTTCCACAGGGGCTCCCATCCCCAGCCATGGTAGTAGTCCCTGTTGGTCTGTGATTCTCAGGAACTCATCCCCTCTCTACCAGCTCAGGGAAATATTTTGGGGGGGGGGAATGACCCTTAGATAACCAGTAAATGATGGGGGTCTTTGCCACCCTGAGGTCTTGGGGTGCATCCACTCATGTCATCGGGCGCAAAAGAGGGACCTGCCTCAGTCAGAGGGTGACCTTCTGGCTACAGGCAGCCATTGAGAGCTCTTCAGGAGCACTCGGGTTTTCCTCCTTGCCCTTCCGCTCCCAGGGTCCGCGGAAAAGGCAGAGCAGGGCGTGTGGCCAATTAGGAGGGCGAGGCACGCACTGGGCAGAGCAGCTGTTCCTTTTCTGGGCGGCTTATTCTCAGCTTCTTCTTAGGTGTCTGAGGGGGAGGCTCAGAATTCTTTTCCAGAAGAGTGGTGAGAAAGAGCGTGTGGGCAGTTTGGGGGAATTCATATCTCACTGGCCTTCATTTGGAGCTCTTAAAAAGAAACATACAGAATTGCTGTTTCTCCGTTGTGACCCTAAAACATAAGGCAACCCACCCAATGCCAACTCTTATGGGAATGATTAACCTCCTTCCTATTTGGGATCAGATTCCATGGAAATGCGGGGTTTTTCCCAGCCCCGACACAGGAGCATGCCCCCCAAGTATGGAGGGGTGAGGAGGGGTGAGGGCGGCAGGGCTGCGTGGGGGGCCCATGGACCGCACTCGTCCATGCAGGTTGGGGCGTGGCTCGCGTTCGCGTCCTGGAAACGAGAACAAGGCAGGGCGGAGGGCTCTACGGACAGGGGGTGGCGAGGGCCTTCTCCATCTCGTCGTGATCCAGCAGAGAACTCTTGCGAGCATTTCTGAGAAGGCGAAAATCCAATCTTGCTTTCTCTGTGGTCACTACGGTCTATTTATCAAAGTATGAGGATAGCACATATTTTATCTAACCGTTTGCCAGCTTGATTTATAGCTTTAAAAATATTTAGACAGATGGTCTATGAGCCCCCCTCTGCTCCTGCCCCAGGCGGGCCGGAGGGTGACCCAGAAAAGATGAGCCGCGTTTCCTCAACATCGGCTTTGAAGCAAGGGATGGGCCCGTCCTCGCCTTCTGGCATTCAAGCTGGTGGGCCATCCACTGCATCAACAGGGGATTCTGTATTTAATTTTTGAGTAGTCCTCATGGAAGCAGGTCCCGGCGTGCCCTCTCCTTCTCCAGGGATTCGGTCACTTTATTCTCCGTTTTACGTTGGTCGGAAAAGCAGAGTCCCGCTGAGCTGCTTTCAGTAGCTGCACGTTTTCTACATCGTCGAACTGCTCTGGGCACTATTTCAGCTCCCGTTTCCTTTTACTATTACATGCTGGATATTTCTGTTATCTTTTCGCTACCTGAGTCCTCTGGGCTTTTAACAGACTTTCCCGGGGTGGCTTTCAAGCCACAACCGTCCTGTGGACACTCCCAGACAGAACCAGCCGGGCTCCAGCCCCCAAGGGAGCAGTGACAGAGCACGGGGCAGGGGGAGTCTGTTCCGAGGCTTGTCCCTGGCCTCCTGCCCGCTCCTCCTCCCCGCGTCTTGCCTGCTGCTCCGGCATCCCTCCTCCTGTGTCCTCAGGTCCATGCCAGAGGGTGTGGATCTTCTGGAAGCCTCTGTCCTTGCCCCTCTACACACCCTGCCCCCAAGGGGAGATCTGGAATGTCCTCTCAGCTCCAGCCAAAAGCCTAAAGGGGTCCCCAAGAGAGCTCCTGCTTAGGGGACTCCAGAGAGACAGCCGGGTGAAGGCCCCCCACAAAGCCTCCCAGGCCAGCAAGAGTGCTTGGGGAGGTGCATACGGGGTCCCTGAGTGGGAGGAAACAGGAGGGGGTTGAGACTGGCCTATTGATCAGCTGTTCTGATCCAGGGCCTGCGGTGTACGTGGGGGAGGGGCTTTTCAAAGTTTTTGTCAGGCTTATGTCCTTTTGCCCAGGCTACCCCTTGATGCGCCCGCCCCCGGACCCCCGTCACTGCCCGGTCCCCAGCACACAGGGACTCCAAGGAAGGGACTGGCACTGGGGGCTCAGGGCCAAGACGTCCGTCTCCAGGACCCCGCTCTGAAAACTGAGCTTTCTAACTGCCCTCAGATCAGATCCCCAAAGACTTTTTATTGTATCTTTACCTTCAATTTCCCTCTGGCACTTTCGGAAGTGGCGTGGAGGAGACATCACACACGCGGCTACTTCCTTCTCTCCGTTTCCCTTTGAAGTTGCAGTGCTGCCTTTTGAGAGCAGCTTCTGTTCTCAACCACAAGATCACAATAAAGAACAAATGTCGGAGGGGGGCGAAAGCAGCCCTGGGAGCGGGGGGTGGGGACCGGCCGTGGTGACCAAGCATCCGCGCTCGGAGCCCTGTCCCCGGGACCCCCGGGTCACTGCTGGTAAAAGATCATCCCTGCGTCCAGATTCACCATCAACAGCCCTTCTCCCTCTCTCCCCACTTTCACAGGTAAGAGTCCCCGCTAAGTGCCTCAAGATCAAAATGGCAGTTGTTGACATTCCTACTAAAGGTATCGGGAGAGAAGCCACGAGCCCTATAGCACCTGGACCCGCTCGATTAGCTAAAGAAGAAATCAAGCCAAGTCGCTCTCTGGGGCTGCCCTCCTAACACACATTAAACCCATGGACTCACCTTCCACTTGCTGGAAAAAAACCCGGAGAAACGTCACCCAGCCCAAATCACTACCACTTAGAGGCCCCCGTGCGTTCTCTTGGCTTAATTTTCCATAATGGCAATTCAACGGATATATAAACATTATGCTTAATAAAATGAGTGGAACAAAAAGGAGAATAAGGGACTCTGTCGCTTTGCCACAGCATGGCGATTCAACCTACAGAGCGTGCTTCTCTGAGTTAAGACAACTAGAAGCGGAGGAGATTGATCCTTAAGGGAAAGCTTCAGGAATCGAGAATGTTCCGGGAAGCTCGGGGCTGTTTGAGATTTATAGAGCAGGGGCACGGGGCTCACTTCAGTCGAAGCAGTACCGTAAACGACAGATTCCATTCACTCAAGGAACATTTATGGGGTACCTGCCACACAGTGTTCTGAAGGTTGGGGATCTAACAGGAAGCTCAGAGGTCTTAGCTTCTACTGATGTACGAGAAACAATAAGCTCACAGGCAGGAAAGGGTAGAGTGTGCCAAGTAACAGGGAACAAGACAAAAGAGGGTGTGAGGGACAGAGTTTTGCAGTGGACGTGGGCGGATTGCTATTTTATTCACAGGAGTTGGATGACCTGCTGGTAAGATATTTGAAAGAAATGTGGGAGCCGGTCTTGCAGATATCTGGGCAAAGAACAATCCTGGCAGAGGGAACAGTAGTTTTCTCGAGGCAGGAGCATACCTGGTGTGTTCCAGGAACAGCAATGGGCTGGTATGTTTGCAGGAAAATGAACGAGATGGGGAACGGGATGAGGGGAGATTAGAAAGGCAGCAAGCGGTCGGGCCGCGTGGACCCTTGCACGCTCTTTGAGCTGTGAGGCCAACAGAGGGCTCTAGGCAAATGAGGTTTACCTACCAGCCTGGCTGGGTTGAGAACTGAGTACCAGGGACAAGAACTAACTTCGGGAAACCACAGGAATTTAAGTCGGTACGCCAGGAGAGAGATGGTGGTGGTTTGGACTTGGGCAGAGTACTAGAGATGGAGATAAATGATCAGATAGCTGGATATATTTTGAAAGTACAGTGACTAGGATTTCCTGACAGATTAGGTATGAAATGAGATCAAAAGAGGAGTCAAGGTGAACAGCAAGGTTTGGCATGAGCGACTAGCAGAAGGGGGATGCAATTTACCGAAGGATTAGGTTTTGTCGGGGGGGAAAACTAGAAGTTCCTTTTGGACCTATTATGGGGGAGATGTCAAATAGATGATGTAACATATTAATCTAGACTTCAGGGAAGAGGTTTGAGCCAGAGGGGTCATTAACATTGTTGTGGACTGAATAGTTGAGTCCCTCCCAAATTCATATGTGGACATTCCAAGCCCCAATGTGGTAGTATTTGGAGGTGGGCGCTCTAGGAGGTGATATGGTTTATATGAGGGCATGGCGCTGGGGCTCTCATAGAGGAATCAGACCTTATAGGAAGAGACACCAGAAAGTTTGCTTGCTCTCTCCCCTCTCTCTCTCTTCTCTTTTCTTTTTCTGCAGGCACTAAAATAAAGGCCATGTGAGGACATACAGGGAGGGTGGTCATTTGCCAGCTAGGAAGAGAGACCATACCAGTACCTAATCATGCTGGCAGCTTGATCTTGGATAAGCTTGTCCAAGCTTGATCTTGGACAAGCTCCCAAGCTTCCAGAACCACGAGGAAATAAATTTCCATTGTTTAAGCCACCACGTCTACATACCCTATTACGGCAGCCCAAGCTGACTAAGTCAATCATACAGGGGACATCTGGCACTGCGGGGCTAGGTCAGATCACCTAGGGCACTAGTTTAATTGAGGACAGATGAAGTCTGGGGGCTGAGGTCAATGCTTATAGGTGAGAAAATGAGATGGAACCAACACAGAAGACTTAAGAGGGAAAGTCAGTGAGGTGGGAGACTGCCAAGTGAGAAGTGTCCAGGAAACCAAGGGAAGCACATATCTTAAGGATAGAAAGTGGTCTGGCATGTCAGGCGCTGACAAATCAAGTAAAAGGAAGGCTTATCACATGTGGGGGTGCCTGGTGACCTTGACCAGAGCTGTCTATGGAGTGGTGGGACTGAAGGTCAGTATGGGTGGGTTGAAGAGAAACTGCAGGAGAGGGACTGGAGATACTGCTTAAGAGACAACACTTTCTGGTCATTTTGTCCTAATGGAACAGTAGCCGGATGGGGATATTGTCAAATATGAGGAGCTTAAGCTAAAGCGTTGGGTAATCCAGTCTCAAAATAGTTCCAAATGATCGCTGAGGACTGACAAGCAAGTCAGATGAGACACAGCTCAAATGCCATCAGTAATTATAGAAATATTTTTAGAAGGTTCAGATTTCTTTGACCAAGTGTTTTTGCGGTATTCTTGCAATGTGAGTGGAAAATTATAACAAACGAAAAATTGCACAGGGTCTTTTAGAATTCTGCAGACGCAAATAAATTTTGGTCATAGTGATGTCCAACAACCAGCTCGAGGTTGTTCCTTTGCAGACATTAGCAACCCACCCACTACAATGAGTCCTTTGGCTTTACAAGACATACTCTGTGCACGAGTTATATGGTCCTGCCATGGTCTCTGCTATGCCTGGCCAGAAGGAAAAGCATCAGTTTTCATTAGCAACTTCCTACTGATAGTATCTAGCCTCCAAATTCCAGAGAAACATTAAAATGTTTCAATGTTTGCATCTAGACTCAAAGAAACATACTAGTTTCTATTGAGAGGTGAGACATGTTGCAAATTAAAAAAAAAATCAACTGGAGTTTAAATTTTCCATTGTTTTCTTTCTCTCTGCCAGAGTAAGCTTGCCTAAGATTAGTGATGCTTGCAAATATAATGGGAAAAGGTGGTCCCGATTTAAGGAAATCATATATGTGTACGTATATACATACATCCACACACATACATATGTGCATGCACACACACACAATTTCTCATAATGGATAAACCAAGGAGTAATTATTAGTTTATGAAAGAATTCACCAAGCATACTCTTTAAGCAGCAGTTAGTATCCAAATGCACCTAGATTCACAATTATAAATTCTTTCACAAAGAGTCTTGGGAATATAAGTGCAATAAAGGAGATACACCAATAGATTTAGAAGCTAAAAGGTTGGGGGCGTCTGGGTGGCTCAGTGGGTTGAAGCCTCTGCCTTCGGCTCAGGTTATGGTCTCAGGGTCCTAGGATCGAGCCCTGCATTGGGCTCTCTCCTCAGCAGGGTGCCTGCTTCCCCCCACTCTCTGCCTCTCTGCCTGTTTGTGATCTCTCTCTCTCTCTCTCTCTCTGTCAAATAAATAAGTAAATCTTTTAAAAAAATAAAAGCTAAAAGGTTAAGATTCAGTAATAATTCAAAACAAAACAAAACCATTTATAAGAGTCTTAAAAATAGTATGCTTTCCTTGCATTACAAAGTACTTGTGCATTTGTTCTGTTTATTCAAAAGTTGGGCTGACCTATCTCTGTACACCCCTATGTCAATGGACATTAGTAGGTACTCAGTAGCACAGAGCAAGACATTTTTTTATTGAGAGGAAAAATACTGATCAATTTCAGAGCAATGGTTTTGTCAGCAACAGATTTATTAATTAAGGTGTGGCCCATCTGACCAAAAGAGATAGAATTTCAGCCCTAATTTCACATGCACATTTTGCTGACATCTTCACTGAGTTCAGTTCTATCAGTATTGTTTTCAAAAGGTGGTGCCCCTCTCACGTGGTAAATTAAAAAATAAACAAAAAAAGGGCGTTAACAGTGACTCCTATATGGGTCAGAAGACATTTTAGAGTAGCTCACTCATAGGACAGAAAAAGAAAACATGCACAAAGGACTTCAAGAAACATATTCTTGGTAGTTTGGAAAGAAAAAAAACAGAGTTATAATTTGCCAATGAAATATGGAAAGAAGAGAAATGTGGCTTTTATGCTGGAAAACAAAATCTGGGGTTATCCAATTTCTCGTTCCTGGGCCAAAGCTGCTGCTCTCGATGACCTTGGTCAAATCACTTAATTCTTTCAATTTGCTCATCTAAAATTTCTGTAAAGCTACAAGTCCTCAAATATTATCCAATTATTTTTGGTAATTTGATTTTTACTGAATTTAGGGGATGGAAACTTATGTAAGTGATAGAAAGTACCTCCAAAAGGTAGAATCAAAGTTCCCCTTTCAGCAGAGAGGCGTATATATAGGTAAATGTTAGAGAAAATCGGGTGTTGTTACTGTTAAGGACCCAACTCTCACTGGTCACCTGGTGGACAGTGCAGGGAACCTGAAGAACCCCATGGGGGTGGGGTCTGGTCTAGCATGGCCAGAAAAAATGCGGAGTGACCTTGGTAGGTTACCTAACTTTTTTTCTTTTTTAAGAACAGCTTTATTCAGGTAAAAGAACACACGATATATTATATGTATTTAAAATGCGGAAATTTTGTAAGCTTTGATATATGCACATACTATCACTACAATGACGATCGTGAATAACTGCTCAATTCCCAAATGCTCTCGTGTGCCCTTGGCAGTCCTCCCCACTGCCTAAGCAACCACTGATCTGCTTTCTGTCGCTATAGAAATCTCTTTGGGATTTGGCTCATTCTTTATATGTTTAAGTGTAAGCAAAGAAATTTGCCCCCTACACTGTTCCCCACCTCCCCTGCCAGGATTCCCAATTCATGGGATTTGATAAGACAGCAGAAGTGCTTTGATAGTCAAATGTAAACTACTGTATCATCCCCTCCAGTTAAGTAATTTAGTCGATATGTTTTTAATTGAGCGTCTACTATATGTTGGCAGTGTATTAGGAGCTTGTAAAACAGCAGTGAACAAAGTAAGACACTGTTCTTATGGACCTTTTATGCTAGTCGGGGAGAGACCAGAAGAGGTCAATAAACAGATGATCACATACTAGGTCTGGCAGTAATTAGTCCACTGTAGAGAAATAAAGCAGGTAAGGGTAAACCGAAAAGGAAAGGATGGCGGATGGCCTTGCGCTCTGAAAGAAATGATGGGCCATGGAGCACAGGGAAGAGAAGAATGCTATGATGTGACTTAGGGGGCTGGAATCACTACCCGGGCTGCTCTGTGGAGACCGGCGGCAGCAAGAGGAGTAGCAGGGAAACCAGGAGGAAGCTACTGCAAAAGTCCAAGCAAGACGTGGTGGTGGATTGGAAATGGAAGAGGCCAGAAGTGGCCAGGGTCTGGATACATTCTGAAAGTGGGCCAACAGCTCATGATTTATTTCCCCCACAATGGCTTTATGGATCCTTAATAATGACAACATTCCCAACTTATGTAGTATTTATTACGGTACAGGACCAATACTGAGCAATTAACACACATTAATTACTTCAGTGCTTTCAACGACACTATGAAGTACATTCTACTTTTATACCCATTTACAGATAAGGAAACTGTGGCAAAGAGTAGATCGGAACATGACCCACACCACATAGTGGTAGTTGACAAAGCTGCGAGATGATTCTAGGCAATCTGGCTTTGGAGGTGAGACTTTCTATGTTCTATGACATCTCAAGGTTAATGTAAAAGAGAAATAATAACTATTTTGATCCAGATGAACCTCACGTAATCAAAAAATTGAGAAACAAATATGATCATCATTCACCGAAAGCTTAGGGTCTCAAACAAAAATTTCAGAGATAACCTTTTCATCTTTTGTTAAGAACAAGATAAGCCATTTTTCACAGGTCTTCTTGCATAAGGTCAAGCTCCCTGGCCACTATCCACAGGCACAAATACATTCACGGTGAGCGCTGCTGAAGGCTGCCCACAGAAAGCACTGGACTCCAAGCATTTGGAAAAGCATGGGACTCCAAAACGGGGGCTGGGCATCAAGCATTCAGAGCTTTACTTCCTCAGTCCTAACTGCCTGTCTTCTGATGAATCCTTTCTTTCTGGTACCCTTCGTTCCAGTTTTTCTTTAGTAAAAGAATAGCTATCTTCTCTTTATTAAGAGCCGATGGTCCCCTACTTTGCCATCACTAAGAATTTCTGGGAGACATTCTGCTTTTCCTAACTGGGTCTTCCCCTCAGATCTCCTGGGAAATGGGTCAGGATTTCACTGATGAAGAAACTGAGGCCCAGGAAGAAGAGATTTACCTCGGGTCTCTTGAGTTCTACCATGACAGAGCAGGGATGGTAATGCTGAGATCAGAATGGTCCCCATAGTTTTAACCCACTGAGTCACCCAGGCGCCCCAGGGTCCCCATGTTTTTATAGAAGGCTCTGAGCTCAGCTTGTGACAGGTGCTTCTGCTGTTTCATCAGATGAGTCTACTTACAAACATGTTGTGAAGTCTCCACACAGGGGCGGGCAATCACCCATGTTTTTAGAGTTTCGGGCTACATTTTGCTTAATGCTCTATTTGGGCGTACTTCAACACTTTCTGCCAAGGCAGAAATCTGTACACATTAGGGAAAGTTGGATTGTTCGGTAATACACCTGATTATAATTCTAACTTCAGGAGGCAACACATTTCCAAGCTTTTTCTAGAACATCCGCTATAGTCATCCTAAGTACAACAGATGAGGCATAAAATCTTTTATGAGCCAGTAAATAGAAACTTATGCGGCACAATGTTTCAAGATAAAAGTACTCCTTCTTTTCAGTCCTATAAAATGGAGAGCTTTAGTCATTTATTCCTGGCTAAAAGAAGGAGAAAAGGCCTGAGAGATCAGAGACAAATCCTCAGGTTTCTTTTATTCAAACCTGTCAACAAACACGAGCAACAAAGCCGCTGACACCTATGACCGATGCATCCGTGCCTTCTCCCTGCTTGCTCTGTGAACATGGGGGGTGTGACGCTGTATCAGGACAGACACGGGCTTCAAGAGCATTTCAGCATCCGGAGAAACAGAAACAAGATTTGCAGATGGGGAATTAACTAACAGTTGGAGAGGCTGGTGTTTTCCTTGATCTTTAAAATGTTACCTCCCTTTTCCCATCCAAACAGAATAAAATGGAAAGGAAAAAAAAAAGTCATCTCTAAGCTCCTTGCTTTCCCAAGAAAACATAAACTTGAATGTTAACCGCTGCCCTTCATTCTCCCAGGTAAGGTAACTAGTTGAACCAGCTTCTGTGACACACAGCTTCACGATGACTCTTCAGGGCTCACAAAGGAAAAGGCAAGCTATGAAAGCTTTCTGTTTTGCACTAAAATCTCCCCCTAGGCTGGACACCGAAATGCAAAGGGTAAGACAAATGCTTTCTGTTTTCTGTTTTGGAGAGGATACATATTTCAGTCCATATAAGGTAAAAATATTTCACATTCAAAACATACTGCAGGCACTCTCTTTGGAAAATTAATCTATTTCGATACTCATTTCGCATCGCAGGGCATCGTGGAATTAAAAGAACGCAGGCTTAAGGTGTCAGCGAGCGTGGGTTCAAATGCTGGCTTCGCCCCTGACTGCTGGGCGTGGCTGTTCAGCCGTGATTCGCCCCCACGGAGCCCGTTGCATCAATGAAAAGGGGATCACACTGCCATCTTTCAGGATTATGGGAGCAATTAGTGACATCGGTGGGTTTCTAGACACGGAGCAGGTGTTCCGCAGATGATTTTAGTGTGAATTAAAATAACTTTGGTTGGTTTAGATGCCATTCTACCTTTTTTTATCACAAAGACATTTCAGACATATGGTTTTCTATCCTTCTCTCTAGACAATCAGAGGCTTTAGAATGCTTTTTCTCTCATCACCTTCTCTGGTCTTACATTGTCTTTAGCTGGTATTTTTATTTTACCTTGCTTCTAACTCCCTTAAATGATTCATTATGACTGATGTTTATTTAGATTTTACAAAAACAAAAACAAAACTAAAAAAACCCCCAGCTTATCTTACCAGTTTATCTAAGCATCACCGCACACACTCCATCTCCTCACCTAGGTTCATTACATTTCTTAGTGGAATATGCATATTTCTGTAGCCTTTTGTTCAGAAAAAAATTTGGATTCACAGCAAGTTGCAAAAAAAAAAAATGTACAGGGAGGTCCCATGCACCCACACCCTGCTTCCAATAATGTTGACATTTGGTGTAACTGTAGACAATAACAAAACCAGGTCATTGAAACTGCAACAAAGCACAGAGCTTACTCAGATTCATATAAGCACTGGTGTGTGTGTGTGTGTGTGTGTGTGTGTGTGTGAACTTCACGTAACTACTACCCCAACACTGCTGTGTAATTGAACCACCATAACAAGGCTCCTCCATGCTACCCCTTCATAGTCACCACCCCCAAAGCCCCTTGCAACTACTACTCTGTTCTCCATCTCTACAATTTTATCTTTATGGCATTTTATATAAATGCAACAGTACCTTTAGAGTTTGGGGCTCTGCCCCCCCGCCGCTTAATTCCCTTCATGTCCAATCAAGTTGTTGTATGTATCCGTATCTTGTCCCTTTCACCGCATTAGAATTCCATGGCACAGATGTACCCCATTTGTTTAACTATGCACCCAATGAAGGATGCTTGGGTGGTTTCCAGCCGCTACGAACAGTCACAGCTTCTGAGTGAACCTAAGTTTTCATATTCCTGAGATAAATGCCAGAGAGTGCAACTGTTGGGTCCTATGGTAAGTCCAGTTTTAGTTTTAAAGTTAACCGTAAAATTATTTTCCAGAGTGGCTGTACCATTTTACATTCCCACCAGCAATATATGAATGACCCAGTGTCTCTGCATCCATGCCAGCATTCGGTGTTGTTAGTATTCATCCTCTTAACCATTCTGAAATGTGTGTGGTGGTATCTCACGGAGGTTTGAATCTGAATTTCCCAAAAGGCAAACGATGAACGTATTCTCCTCTGCTTATTTACTCTCTGTATATCCTCTCCAGGGGAATGTCTCTTCCTGATTTTTTTGTCTATTCTCCAACTGGACTGTTTGATTTTCGCTATTGAGTTTTGAGAGTTCTTTATATATTCTGCATACTAGTCCTTTGTTGGTTACGTGATTACAGAGATTCTTCTGCCAGACTGTGGCTTGTCTTCTCATCCTCTTAGCAGGGTCTTTTTTGGATGAGGCCCATTTTATCAACTGTTCCTTGTATGGATCATGCTTTGGGGGTCATGGCTAACAACTCTTCACAAAGCTCAAGGTCCTAAATAATACTTCCTGTTATTTAGATGGTTTCACAATTTTACATTTTCCGTTTAAGTCCATGGTCTATTTCAAGTACATTTTTGCATAAGGTCCAAGACTTAGATTCAAGTCCTGGGTTTTGCCTGCAGATGTCCAATTACTCCAGCATGATTTGTTGGAAAGCTATCTTTCCTCCACTGAAATTTGCAATTTGGTTAAAATCAGTTGGGTATCACTGTGTGAGTGTATTTCTGGGTTCTCTATTCCATTTCACTGACATATGTGTCTCTCCCTCCGCCAACCCCATACAGTCCTAATTAATGTAGCTTTATGGTAAGACTCGAAATCAAGTAACCTGATTCTTCCCTCTTTATCCTTCTTTGCCAAAACTGTTTTAGTTATTCTAGTTCCTTCACCTTTTTAGGATTACCTTAAAAAAAAAATCTTGCTGTGGTTTTGACAAGAATTGTTTTAAACCAGTAAATCCATCTGGGGGACAAGTAACATCCTTACTTTGTTGAGCTTCTAACCTATGAAAGCAGTGTGTCTCTTCAATTATCAGGTCTTTGGTTTCCCTCATCAGCATGTTGGAATTTTCAGCACGCAGATTTCCAACATGCATGTTTTACTAGATTTATACCTAAGCGTTTTATTTTCTCTGAAGCACTTGTAAGTGGTATTGTGTTTTCTATTTTGCGCCTTCCATTTGTTTGCTGTTAGAACATAGAAATGCAATGGATTTTGTGTGTTGATCTTCTATGTTCTGCCCTTGCTAAATCACTTATTACCTCTATGAGGTGGGTTTTGTGTTTGTTTTTGTTTTGCTGGTACATTCTTTGGGGTTTCCTAGTAGATAATGTCATCTGGAAAGAAAAACCATTTTCTTTCTCCTTTCTAAACAACGTGACTTTGGGGTATCTGTGTGGTATAGTCAGTTACGTATCTGACTCTTGGATTTCAGCTCAGGTCATGATCTCAGGGTCCTGGGACCAAGCCCTGCATCAGGCTCCATGGTCAGCACAAAGTCCGCTTGAGATTCTCTCTCTCTATCCCTCTGCCCCTCCCACTCATGCTATTTCTTTCACTCTCTCTAAAGTAAATAGAATCTTTAAAAAAAAAAAAGCACAGCTTTTGTTTTTTTTGTCTATGGCACTGGCCAGAACTTCTGAAATTATGTTGCGTCAAGAGTGGTGAAATGGGACATTCTCATCTTGTTCCCAATATTAGAGGGAAAACACTCCACCTGCTGCCATTAAATATGACGTTAGTTCTAGGGTTTTTGTAGCTGCTCTTGGTGAGATAGTTCCCCTCGATGCCTAGTTTGCTGAGAGTTTCATTTTTTCAAATAATGAATGGGTACTAGATTTTTTTCAAATGCTTTTTAATGTGTCAACTGATGTCACCATATGATTTTTCTTCATTAGCCTATTGATAGGGTAGATTACACTGACTGAATCTCAAATATTTAAATGGCCTTGCATAGCTGGAATAATAAATCACTTGGTTTTGACATATTACTAACCTCATACATTGTTGGATTTGATTTTCTAATATTTTGTTGAGACTTTTGTGGGAAACACATATCCTGGTTCTTTCAGCCAGAGTTCTGTGAAGGCTAAATTCTCATTTTGTTTATTTCAAAATGTCTTCTTTGTGCCCACTCTTAAGTAATAATTTTGATGTCTAAAAAATATTGGTTAAAAGTGAAATTTCCCCCTGGATTTTGAAGATATGATCTCACTGTTTTCTGACTTCTGGACTTATAATAAAAGTATGCTGTTGTCAAGTTTTCTTTTCTTTTTAGGTAACCTGTCCTTTCTCGTTGTCCGCTTTAAAGATACTCTTTTGACATATGATGTTTTGAAGTTTCCCCACAGTGGGCCTAAGTGCGGATTTTTTTTTCCCCCCTAAATCTTGCTTGGGATTTTGTGTCGTGTTTCAATTTTAAGGCTCAGGTCTATCTACAGTTTTAGAAAAATTACCATTTGTTACATCTTCTACTATCATCTTCCCTCAATTATTCCTAGTCTTGTCTTCTGGAAATCCTATTAGACACAGGTGGTCTTGATTGCCTTATGCTCTCTCTGAATTGCCCTTCAACGTTTTCTGTGTTCTTTTTTTTTTTAAATCTCTCCTCAGATTGTAAATTTCCCAAGATTTAAATTCTATTCGATTATTTCTCTCTTCAGTTGAATAACCTGCTTTAGGGATTTTGGTGGTCCTGATAATTTCTATGTAAATTTATAGGTTCGGCATGGTTGTCACTAGCATTGTTCCAGAAATACTCTATTTCTCTAGGCACATTGCTGGGTTGTACTTCCTTTGTCCCTTTTAAAGTGGAGCACAGCCTTGTGCTGACTTTCAACTGAAATATCACTGCTTGCAGAACCTTTGAGAGCCAGAGCAGGATGTGTCATTCTCCCTTTTCCTGTTTAGTGATTCACTGAAATGGAGCTTCTATCAACATGGGTCCCTAAGTGGCTATGAGATCGACAGATAATTCTGCCACCCAGCACTGGACATGCAATTTGGGCAAGATAGAGACACTGGTTGTGGTAAGTGCCACTGAGATCTGGGGATTGTTTGTCACTGCAGCATTACATAGCCTATGCTGACTGATACACTTGGGGATTCCCCCCAGATGCAGCTATTACAAGTTCAGATTCCCTCCATGTGAGTGGTTCATAAGCAAGTTTTTTTCTTTCTCATCCAATGTTCAGGTCAGAAGGCAAATTTCTTTATTGTTTTCCTGGGCTGCAAGGAAGTTTTTCTCCTATCCTCAACCCATTTTAGTAAATTCCTACCTATCTGAACCTCTAGCCTAGTTTTGCAGGGACCATTAGTCTATGTTTCTGTTCATTTCCTTGTTGCTGTATAAGTATCAGAGTTCTAGCCCAAATGCCTGCAACCGATACCCACTTCTGAAATATCTATGCTCACTGGCATTTCTACTTTGATATCCTTTTCCACTTCTGGAACCTAGGGACTTCCTTTTCTTTATTGCAAACTCAGCTATGTATTAATTTTCCATTGTTAATATATTTTATCTTTTGCTTCCATGTGTTTGTAGGAAGAAGGGGACTGTTGGCATTCTATGCTCCTTAACCTTTGCATATTGCTAGAAATCTCCCTAAGAATCTCCCTATAAACACAATTTCTACATGTTCTGGACTCTTTCTGAAACACTACCCACATTCGACTTCACATCAGCTCATCAGCTCTCTTCCTGTTGGGATGCCTGGGTCACACCCTTAGAGCTGAGGAACAGAGTATTTGAAAGAGATTGATCCGGATAAATAATGGACTTGGAGGGGGAGATTAGAGTTGAAGAGACTAATGTCTAACAATCAAATAGGGAGGGAACATCACAGATGGGGGTAGTTGCCTGCAGGGGAATTCCAGAAACAATATAGACTACAGTGCAATTTAAAGTCACGTGACTCATGGAAAGTTCCTCTGCCTTAAAAAAGAAGGAAATCCTGTCATTTGCAACAGCACGGATGGATCTTGAAGACATTATGGTAACTGAAATAAGCCAAACAGAGAAAAGACAAATACTGCATGGTATCCCTTATATGTGGAATCTTAAAAAATAATTAAAAAAAAAAAAAAAAAAACAAATTCATAGAAACAGAGTAGAAAGTTGTTTCCAGGGGTGGGGAAAATAGGGAAGGATTGGCAAAAAGTATGAATTTTCAGCTATAAAATATATAAGACCCGAAGATCCAATGTATAACATGGAGACCACAGTTAACAGTGTTCTGAGGGACTTCGGGGCGGGGGGGGGCTCAGTTGTTAAGCTTTTGCCTTCGGCTCAGATCATGATCCCAGGGTCCTGGAATCGAGCCCCGCATCAGGCTCTCTGCTCAGCCAGGAGGCCTGCTTCTCCTTCTCTCACTCCCCCTGCTGTGTTCCCTGTCTCTCTAAATCTAATAAATACATAAAATCTTAAAAAAAAAAGCGTGTTGTGTAACTGAAATTAGCTAAGAGGGTAGAACTTAAATGTTCTCACACACACAGATGAAAAGATAAATAAGTGACGTGAAAAATGTATTAATTACCTAGTTGGGAGGAAGGAATTCTTTCACGATTTATATGTATATCAAATCATGATACACACAGTAAATAATTTACAGTTTCATTTTTCAACTATGCCTTAATAAAGCTGAAAAAAGAAAAGAAAAAGCCACGTGATTGCTGCAAGCAGAGGCTGTCGGAAATCAGCCAGCCTAAAATGGTATTACTGTAAAACAGCTCATGACCGAGTGAGGGAAATATACTGTGAATGGGCAATGGGGGGGCATTTATTTTGGACTGGGGGAAAGCTGAGGTGATCCCTTTCATTAACTTTGTGGGCAAATAAAATTACAAGCTAATAAATCTCCTACAGGGAATGTTTTGATTTTCACCATTTTCATATGAGGATTTCTTTCTTTTTTCTTTCTTTTTTTCTTATGTTATGGCAGTCACCGTACAATACATCATTAGTTTTTGATGTAGTTTTCCAAGATTCACTGTTTACATATAACACCCAATGCTCCATGCAATCTGTGCCCTCCTTAATACCCATCACTGGGCTCAGCCACCCCTCCACCTTCCTCCTCTCCAAAACCCTCAGTTTGTTTCTCGGAGTCCAGTCTTTCATGGTTCATCTCCCCCTCCGATTCCCGCCCCCCCACCCCTGCATTTTCCCCTTCCTTCTCCTAATGTCCTCCATCCTATTCCTTATGCTCCACAAGTAAGTGAAACCATACGATAAATGACTTTCTCTGCCTGACTTAATTTCACTCAGCATAATCTCCTCCAGTCCCGTCCACGCTGATACAAAAGTTGGGTATTCATCCTTTCTGATGGAGGCATAATCCTCCATAGTGTATATGGACCACATCTTCCTTACCCATTCGTCCGTTGAAGGGCATCTTGGTTCTTTCCACAGTTTGGCGACCGTGGCCATTGCTGCTAGAAACATTGGGGTACAGATGGCCCTTCTTTTCACTACATCCGTATCTTCGGGGTAAATACCCAGTAGTGCAATAGCAGGGTCATAGGGAAGCTCTATTTTTAATTTCTTAAGAAATCTCCACACTGTTTTCCAAAGTGGCTGCACCAACTTGCATTCTCACCAACAGTGTAAGAGGGTTCCCCTTTCTCCACATCCTCTCCAACACTTGTTGTTTACTGTCTCGTTGATTTTGGCCATTCTATAAGGTGGTATCTCAATATGGTTTTAACTAAGGATTTCTAAATGAAATCCATAATGTTCTACCTGAGAAAATGAAAGATGCAATTGACACTTTGATTTATTACGCACCTCGCCATTATGAACATAAGCTAATTGACAGGGTACTTCCTATGTGCCGGCACCACGTTAAGACCTGCATGGTCTCCATTGTTCTTTGCAACTATTGTACAGGGAGGTATTTACGGAAGCGGCTCAGAGATGGAGTAACCTGCCCAAAGTCGCCTATCAGGTAAGTAACGGAGTCCGAGGAGGTGGTCCTAATTACTACATCCGCCACTTCTGTGACACTCAGTGTCCTTTTCTGAGGGGGACGACGCCACAGCTACAGCCTTGAATAGCACGGGACAGCACTGAATAGGGCAGACAGAAGGCACCACAGGGGTTCCAGCTCAGCTTTTAGAGGAGGAGGCGTGTTCAAGGCGGGGTATCTATTCCTCTGGTTACTGACCTCATACTAGAGCCGTCCTTTTTTTCCTTTTCTTCAAAGAGCCCAACTTTTATTTATCACTCAAAGTCCATTTCAAAGGCTACTTTTCATTAAAAACCTCCCACATTACCAAATCCCTAATAGCATACCTTTCTATGCCTTTTTAGTCCAGTGTCATACTTAAGTGTGTGGGCGCTGGATACGGCCAGCAGGGTTCAAGTCCTGGCTTTGCTGCTCAGTGGATTAGACATGGCCTGGCCTAGAGTAAGTGCTGGTTGGCACAAGGTCAATGCCAAGCACGCTGTAGCTATGCTGATGGCATGTGCGTTCATGGTTTCTCATCCGTCTGCCACCTCTATTAAACGCAAACTCTTGGATGGCAGCAAGCCACCTCATTCTAATTTCCAAACACCTGCAGAATGCCAATTCTTCTCACCACGTTCTCTGCCAACACCTTCATCTCCCTAGATTGTTGCAAGACTTCTAACTGGTCTCCCACCTCTGCCCATGCCCCCTTTAGTCTGTTCCAAACCAGGAGCCAGAACCCAATCTTTCACTGATCCTAATTCTGCAATATGACCGTTTCCATTCTGATGTGGCCAGCATGGCCCAATCTTGACTGCTGTAAAAGGCTCATGTTATCCAGTCCCCACCGCCTTTCTGACCTCATTTCCTATTCCTCTGTTACTCTGCAACTCCAACCACAGTGGTCTCCCTGCTGTTTTGTGAAGGCTCCAGACATGCTCTCGCTCAGAGTCTGTGCACTGGCTGTTCCCTCTGCCTGGAACTCTCCTCCCCTGGATGTCTGCGAGGCTGACATCCTCACACACTCCAGGTCATGGTTCAAAGGCCATTTGCTCAGTGTTCGCCTCCCTGTCCATGCTTTAAAAGGCAGCCTCAATAGCTTGACCTCTTCAGTGCTCCTTGTACCCATGCCCCCATTTTATTTTTCTCCATGGCATTTATACCATCTACTACAAATTTTAATTGCTTACCATCTGCCTCCCCAACAGAACAAAAGCTCCAGAAGATCAGAGGCTTATGACTGTTCGGTTCATTGATTGCGCCCAAGACTGCCTTAGTAGGAACTCAGTAAGGATTTGTTAAAAGAATGATTTTCTTTCCTCCTACCTAACATAGCACGTGAGCCCTTAGTACATATTTGTTACACTGAACGCTTTTACAAAAGGCTCTTATGTTACTCGTCTTTTCTTAGGAAGGCAAATGGAAGCACAGGAGAGCACGTGACTCCAGAATCATGCAAAACCAACCCAACTGCTGAACCAAAGCATAAAGCATCTGTTCAAAGGAACTCACTTCCCCAGGAAAATCTTCAGCTGCATTGGCCTCATTCATTTGCTTCTGCCTTGTCAACACCAGGAACAATATCAACATCCGGGGGCCAAATGACCATGGCCGGGGCTGAGGTCCCCTGGGTCAGACAAGGACAGGACAACGGCAAGGGAAAACCCTGAATTCCAGAAATGGGATGGGCATGTAAACAGGCATGAAGTTATATGAAAACGTCAGCCGCCCTTTCATTTTTGAGTCTACCTAAGCATGTCAAACTGGGTGGGGGGGGGAGGCGAGAGGGTAGATAAAGGTGGTCCAGGGATCAAAAATAGGAATGGCACAGAGTAGAAGGTGAAGCAGAGCTAGTGAACAGATGTTCTCCAGCTCATGGTGGGAAGGATGCATATTCCCAGACCTCCCGTGAGGGCCCTGCTACTGATGTGTGCTGGGATTAAATATTCTAGTTTAAGGACGTTATCCAGGCCAGACGTATCAAGCCTCTGTATTTTCCCAACAAAATATAATAACTACTTTCCATCCTTTATTGAGGACTGATTAAAATGCTCTCACGTGGGGT
Organism: Neogale vison; assembly: GCF_020171115.1. Lineage (NCBI taxonomy): Eukaryota > Metazoa > Chordata > Mammalia > Carnivora > Mustelidae > Neogale > Neogale vison. Next base: position 131,305,288 of record NC_058102.1, on the reverse strand, counting down.
TCCTGGGTGGCTCAAGCTGGTTCAGTGGCCAACTCTTGATCTCAGCACAGGTCTTGATCTCAGGGTCGTGAGTTCAAGCCCCATATTGGGCTTTCATGCTGGGTGTGGAGCCTACTTAAAAGAAAATAATGCTCTCAGGTGGCACTATGCTGTGAAGATGCTTTCCACCTCTCCTCGGGCATCCCATGACCCTCATTCAGTGATCGACAGCAGCAGCAGCAGTAGCCCCTGGGGACTTACTTACGGCTGCAAATCTGGGGGGTCCTGTGCTAGAGCCACTGAATCAGAAACCCAAGTAGTAGAGCCAGAAATGGGTGCTTTCACAAGGTCACTGCTCATGTTGGAAAACCAGCGTCCTCAGTGAAAAGTGTCATGAGAAAGAATGTAGCAGGATACGCAGAGAGAGATCGGGGGTGGGGGGGCAGGAGAGTGCTCTCTTACTTGGCGGGAGCGCCATTTGAGCAGAGGTCTGAGCAGAGTGGGGGGCAGTCATGATGTGGGGGTGCCAGGACTGAGGAACTGGATCCAGGCAGAGAAAGTAGCATGGGCAGAGTCCCTAAGGAGAGAGGCTGGACCGCTGGGACTGCCAAGAGGCAACATGGCCGGCGTGTGCAGTTTCCTGTGTGCTCTCTGATTTATGCAGATTTTAAAGTCCTTACATGGTTACCATGTGTCTTTAGTTATACTGAAATTTCTTCAAATACAAGAACCAGATTTCATGTATTTTCTAAATAACTCACCATGGCACCTTTCACAGTGCCACAAACGGAATAGATTCTTAATAAATGCATAAATACATAAATGGAGGGAAAAAAAAAACTGGGAAGTGAGCAAAACTCGTGGCTGGGGGAATAAAAGGAAAGATTTATTTCCATCATGTTTAGAGTTAATATTACCGGGAAGACATGGAGCCAGAGATGCTGAAAGCCAATTAACACCTTAGAAAAATTCTGACAGTGAAAAGTTGGTGAGAACACCATTTTTAATGACATTCACCAAATTTTCAAGAACTCAAACTCAGGAGCTTTTCTTGATGGGATATAGTTAAATCAGTTGGATGTCAAACGACTTTCATTTCCTAAACTGGAGGATGGGGTTCGGGAGACGCCAAACAGAAAAGTAGTAACAGAAGTTGAATTGGTACCAAAGCGTTTTCAATTTTTCCTTAAGATGCTGAGAAACCAAGTCAATGCACTGTGCAAAGGTTGAAGAGGCTAAAATAAAATGAAACTAAACTAAACAAGAAACCTAACAAACCTTATTGTCCTGTCTTGAAGAAACACTTAAGGTCTGTGGTAACTGCAATAAGGCTGACCGTCCCCTCAAATGAGAAAAAAAGTAGGAAGGAGAAGGGTGTCCTCAGCCTCTGTATGAGCTGCTAGGTGATCATCACAAAGTCCCACAGACTGGGGTGGGGGGCTTCACCACACAAGTTTATTTTCTCACAGTTCTGGAGGCTAAAGTCTGAGATCAAGGTCTTGCCAGACCTGTTACCTTCTGAGACTTCTCTCCTTGATTCGCAGATGGCGCCTTCTCCCTGTGCCTTTGCAAGGTCTTCCTCTACGTCTGTGCGCTTACCTCCTCTTCTTATACAGGGGGGGGGAAAGGGAGGGGAACGATTCAGCCGACAATAGCCCCTGGGAAAATGGTTCAGACTAACCAGAAGCTAGAGGTCATCGTAGTGGTGCCTCAGGGCTTGCTGGGCTGGCTGTCATTCTCCAAAGCAACTTCTGGATGGAGAGTGAGTCCTGGTGGTCCACACAGAACATCATCTCCAGACGTCAAGGCTGTTTAGCGGCAATTCCCATATCCCAGAGCTAACTCGATAAATCTGGACAGGAATTCACTAGCTCCTTCACCCAAGGAGACATAGGTCTACCTCGTAGCTGTGCAGAACAGGTTCCTTCCTATGTTCTTATGCTCTACCTGAAATAGAAGCTGCCAAAAATCTGCTTCCAGATGTCAGTGGGCAGCCCTCTGGAGGCCATGGAGAGAATGACAGCACCAAGCATGGAGGTCTACTTACTTGGGTCTATGACAGAAAGCTGGCTTGCATCTTAATATTGTTTTCACATTTCATAGAATATTCTTTAAAGGCTGGTGCAAAAAAAATGTGTGGGAATTCTTATAGAATTAGAAGAATGTAAAGGGTTATATTTTAAAGACAGCTTTTAAGGAACAATGAACGTGGCAAGAAACCTTCAAGTGTGCAATGAATCTTGCATTTACCAAAAAATAGCAAGACAGAGTCACCAGACTTTTACATGGAGTTCATGGCAAAGGAAAACAAAAGAGATGGATTAACTGAATCTTTCCTCCCAAACGTCATTCAGGCAACATCTCTGAACATCTCCTCTCTTATTCCAACCAAACCATAGCAAAGCACATCAGAATACATCATCTGAATCCAGATACACCCAAACACATTCCTGGAGAGAGTATGGAGTAACAGCTCATATTATTAGGACACATTAAAAATCTGGAATTTCATCTCCATGGAGTGATAGGAGAGATTCCTTCTCTAAGTCTCATTGGTCATTCAAGCCTTCAACAATGACGTGCCCCTCAAATTTTCCATTCTGCCTGCAGTCACCCACCCTGACAAGATAATGAGTAGTCAACAGCCAATCACCTAAGAGCCAGGTCAACTATCAAGACTGTATCAGGGGCGCCTGGGTGGCTCAGTGGCTCAAAGCCTCTGCCTTCGGCTCAGGTCATGATCTCAGGGTCCTGGGATCAAGCCCTGCTGGAGACGACGGGATGGTTGGAGTCAAGGATCAAACCAGGCCCTGACTTGTGTCTCCTTCAAAGTCTGGACACCTTGACAAGGTTAAGGACGGGAAAGTTGAGTAAACTGAGAAAAGGGTCTGTGCTCTGTGTCGCGCGCTCGCCTACGTTGACTTCCCACACACTCCCCCTACAGAAGGGAACAATGTGGTCAGGGGTCATGAGTTCTTCCTTGGTCCTTGTTGTTTCTGTGCCTCCCCTAACCCACTTCCTGGCTGATTAGCTTGCTAATGGCTTTCACTGAAAATACTGGCATCACGAGTTTTGCTTGTAGTTAATGTAAACTTGATACAGATCATCTGACTAGGTAATGATGTATTACTTCTATTCTGGTCTGCCTTATAAATGATTGTAAGATGTGGAATAAAATCGGCATCGTTGGACATCCTCCTCAGTGTCCCTCCTGCTCCCATCTCTTTGTCTCTTAATTTCTTTTCACCATCCTCTTAACCCTCACGTTTTCCTGGTCGATTTGTTACGCAGGCTGGCTGCGGCAAAGCCCCACATCAGGCTCTCTGTTCAGCAGGGGGGCCTGCTTACCTCTTTCTCTCTGTCTACTTGGGATCTCTGTCAAATAAATAAATAAAATTAAAAAAAAAAAAGACTGTATCAACTCTCCCTGTGTATTACACTAGATCACCAGAAACCTACAGAGTCCAAGAAAATGTGTCTTCTAACAACATGGCTTCATACTGGGTCCTGAGATTTTGAATTTTTATGTAAAGGTGTCACTATATGAAAAATCTTTTCCTGAAACACCTGGGTGACTCAGTCGTTTAAGCCACTGCCTTCAGCTCAGGTCATGATCCCAGAGTCCTGGGATCGAGTCCCGCATCCGGCTCCTTGCTCAGTGGGAAGCCTGCTTCTCCTTCTCTCTCTGCCTGCGTTTGCTCTCTCTCTTTCTGAGAAATAAAATCTTTTTAAAAAAAAATAATAGAAAAGCAACTAAAAAATAGAAAAACAACAATTCGGGGGCACCTGGGTGGCTCAGTGGGTTAAGCCTCTGCGTTCGGCTCAGGTCATGATCCCAGGGTCCTGGGATCGAGCCCGGCATCTGGCTCTCTGCTCAGCGGGGTGCCTGCTTCCCCCTCTCTCTCTCTCTGCTGGCCTCTCTGCCTACTTGTGATCTCTGCCTGTCAAATGAATAAATAAAAAATATTAAAAAAAAAAAAAAGAAAAAAGAAAAACAACAATTCGTAAAACAACTTATTAAATGCAACTGTCTATTACATAATATGTTGTCAGTAACATTAAAATGCAGGAGTTCTTGTGTGGTAACGCCTTAGACTCTTCCTTCTCGTGAGCTGGTAAAAACCTCTTCTTCAATAATGGAATCCATTTGACTCATTACATTTCCCCTTTTATTTTCTTTTTTTGTCTTGGCTGCAATTATGGCAATTATCCCCATCTTAATTTTTCTGGCACACATATTGTGCCCAACTGCTACTGGTGTTAATTCTTGTTTTAATGGTTCTTATAGACTTTCATTGTCTTTGAATGAGCCAAATCAAATCTATTTTGGATGTAGAGAGGTATAAATAACAGATAAAGCTTGCCTTACTTTCTCCTGTTGCCTTAAGAAACTTGACAAAGGGTTCTTTTTTGAAAAAGATTATTTTTTACATTGGAAAAGAAAGCCTGGGTGGCTCAGTGGGTTAAGCCGCTGCCTTCGGCTCGGGTCATGATCTCAGGGTCCTGGGATCGAGTCCCGCATCGGGCTCTCTGCTCAGCGGGGAGCCTGCTTCCCTCTCTCTCTCTCTGCCTGCCTCTCTGTCTACTTGTAATCTCTGTCTGTCAAATAAACAAATAAAATCTTTAAAAAAAAAAAAAAAGAAAGCAAAAACATCGTCTAGGTGTCTGGGTTAGGCTGGGGTATCACAGCTGAGACAGAAAGGAGGAGAGATTTCATACCCGCTTACTGGCAGGTTGAGCTCCTAAAATTGCTTTGGAAATTTAAGGCACCTTTCGAGTTATCAAACCGCATAGCTCTACCTGCAGTATTGAAATATTTTATGTTAGCTTACAAGGAGGTGACCTGCAAAAATCCAGGTTTTGCATCACCCAACTGTACAGGGGGTACGGAAACAGCAGATCCCGAGTCTTCCTCGGGATGCCTCATTGTCTCGACCTAACCAACCACAGACCCTGTAGAGTCATGGTAGCGGTGGGGGTGGGGTGGGGGGGTGGGTAGGTGGTGGGGAGCACGGAACTCTGACCCTGAGAAGCAATCCCATCTTCTGTTCACCTCCGTTGATGTTTTTCTTGGTACCAAAGGTTTTTCAATTTTGGATTTTACCTGCATCCTCTCTGCAAAGTACCCTCAAGATATTGAGGAGGTAAAGGCCTAGATCTCCTCAGGTATCCTACTAAAATGCTCCTCAGGTATCTTACTACAATGCTTTCTTTGAAATCTGAGAACTCTATTACAGGGTTTCAACCCAGCAGTTAATAGCAAGAGATTCTGAAAGATATCTGATGAACTTTATTTTTTAAAATAAGCACAAGAGACACCTGCGTGGCTCGGTTGGTTAAGCATCTGACTTTGGCTCTGGCTCAGGTCATGATTTTGGGGTCCTGGGATCGAATCCTGTGTTGGGCTCCTTGCTCTGCGGGGCCTCTGCTTCTCCCTCTGCCCCTCCCCCATGCTTATGTGTGCTCTCTGTCAAATAAATTTAAAAACTCTTTTTACAAGAATAAAATAAAGGGGCTCCTGGATGTCTCAGTGGATTAAGCATCTGCCTTTGGCTTAGGTCATGTGGGGAGGGGCTGGGGGGGTTCCCTGCTCAGCAGGGAGCCTGTTTCTCCCTCTCCCTTTCCCTCCCCCTGCTTGTGCTCTCTCTCTCTGTCAAATAAATAAATAAAATCTTGAAAATAAATAAAATAAGCACAAACCATGAATCTACACAGTGATCTTTTACAGAAACATTCTTTCTCATGGGTGAAATGAGAGCCAAGAGGGTAAACTTGGATAAGTGCACTCCCTTCTTTCAGAAAACCTCATCTATGAAAACCTTAGCTTATAAAGGAAAATTTAGAGTTGTTACTTGCATTGCAAAAACCATGCTTCACTATACCAGAGGATTTCTAGAATAGTCCTTTCAGTGGCTAATTCCCAGCCCCAAACCCATTTTTCCCCCTTAGCTTCAAGACTGATTGGTTTACAAAAAGCTACCTTTCGTGACCTTCATTACCTGGAGCGCAAACAAACTAAGAGGCAATCCTCCTGACTCACTCTAGCCAAATTAAGGTACTCAAGGACTTCCGTTGTATAGAGGAAATTTCTTCATCCTTCCTTCCTTTTTTCCCTCCCCCCATGCCCCCTGGTCTATTTAACGCTTTTACTGTGCGTGTGTGAATTTAGCATAGCCCATTTTCAAATAAAATCTTATATAAAAGCAGCATTTTGTGAGAAAACTCCACAGAACGCTAAAGTTCTAAGAAACACAGTCGAAAAATCGGATCTCCACGTCCTTCTCCAGTTCACTGCCAAGAGAAGTCACAGGTTTGCACCCACCGGTGTTTGTATTTTCTTGAAACACACAGAACAGGTGGAACTACATTTTCAACAAATATAGGAAATCAGTTCCTCTGAATCAGGCAGGCTTCAGCTGCAGGGCCTGAACCGACTCGGGCTAATTTAAGCAAAAACGGATTTACTAAACTTGCAGGATCATTGGGCTGACTTTTGACCACAGAACTAGGACACCAAAGAACCAGTTTGACAAGGAGGAAGCTTCCTGCCCAGCCGCCACCCTCCACACCCTCCCCCGTCCACCCCTCCCCCACCCGTGACTCCAAAGCAGTGCTCTCTTGAGCAGGAAGCTACTCCTAGGGTTAGAGACTCCGGACCCCATTTGTGCCTCCCGCACCAGAAAAATGGGTGCCTTGCCCTTTGACTCTCCACGCTAGCTTCCGTGACTACACCCTGGGACAATAACAAATGACAAATCCAAAAGCCTCCGCAAATGCCTTGGTCCCTACTTTTGGAGCCCAGAGTATTTGATATTCTAGAACGACTCTGCATTCCAGCCCCGGAAGTGAAGGAAGGCTCACTAGAAGGTCTCAGTGGGCAATGCCAGACCCACCCATGCCTGTCCACTTAGTTCCATGCTAGAGACAATACTCTTCTGGGGTCGCACCCTAAAAAGATCAGGAATGTGCCCCAAACCTCTTGACCTTTTTCTGCTTTTATATTTCTGCTTTTTTATATTTCTGCTTTTATATGACATTTCAATCGCTCCTGGCACTTAGGAAAACACATTTCATAAATGTTGCACTTATCCTATAGAGCAATGTTTCTTTCCATTTGTCTGAAATTTATTTCTCTTTTAATTATCCAAGGGCTAAGCCTTCATGCTCAAATCATCGAGTACCCAAATGTGAGTCTTAGCGTCTCTGCCCCAATCCTTCCTGGCTTTTCCACTTTGTAGATGGGGGTGGTTTCCTCAATCCTTTGCTACAACCTCCTCCTCAGTCTTGTGCACAGAAGGGGAGATCCTAGCAAGCATGAACTTTCCGCCCCTCCCCCCAAATCACTCTCAGAGAATGATCACCCTCACTGTTATGATTCTGGAATAAAAGAACAAACAGGGAGATGCTCCGTCATTCACAGGCACCGAGAAAATTCTCCCTCAATTAGTCTAAAATCCTCTCGAGCCGTTTAAAATCATTCTCGTCTGTCGGGGCTGAGTCCTTCGGAGGCGATCTGTTACAGAAATGGTACCACCTCTGGCTGCCGGGCTGGTATGGGAGGTCTCTTTCCCAAAGTGAAGTGTTGAGAATCCGGTCAACAAAGGCATCTGGCGGCAGCTAGGAGGAAGTTGCTACTGCTGTTCTTGTTTTCACAGGAGTTTTATTTTCAAATTCCTGAGGGCACACAGAAGGGTGGGAACATCTTGTGGCTACCCTTTCCCCAAAGCCAACTGTGGAGCAGCCAGACCCCAGCCCCTGCTCCTGGTCCTGTTCCAGACAGGCATTTCGAAGATGGCCATGATGAAAAGCAAACGACTCCATCATTAAGACCCAGACCTAATATCAGTGGGACATTTTTTTTCCCCCCATGGAAATGATTTCTAAAACCAAACTCGACTGCAAAGCGGTTTTGACTTTATTTTGCAGACTTCCTCTCGCTTTCTCTTTTCTGAAGCAAGAGGGAAAGAGAAGCAGTACCGGTTCCACCAAGAAAGATTTCTTCTGGGCTCTGGATGGGTCGCGTGGGCGGGGAAGCCACCACGGCAGGAGTGGGCATACCGAGTGGCACATCGTTGGGACCTGGCTATGTGAGGAGTCAGAGACCCCGAGCGCATTTCTCTCTTTGCTTTTCTGCTTCGTAAATCTCCAAGAGTGGCTAACTTTGCCCTGGGCGTAGGAAAGGACTTGTGGGTTTTGTTGTCATTTGGCCAAACCTGTGGTCCCAGAGTCCCCTCCCAGACGGGCAGCTCACATCCTGCACGCAGGGACAGTGTAACACAGACACCAATGATGTCTAACTTCTCTGTGCTGAACAACGAACACCTTGTGCCCCCCACCCCCACAGCCTTCTCTCTCCTCCACGTCTTCTGAAAGCCTCTGTGACATGCGACACGCACCATGCCCAGCCTTCCCGGGCTCCTCACACCCCCTAAATATGCTAAAGTAATAGAAAGGAGGAATTAGTCAGGTGGAAACGTGATTAAGCAGGCAGGTTTATCTCCAGGCACAGGCTGCCTGAAGTGAGAGCAGGTTTCCTCCCCACCGGGGAGCGAGGTGGTTTCAGGATGCTGGGTGGTCCTGGCCCCCACTGTCCCGGTGTCCAGGCCTCCTCCCGGTGCTGCCCGAGCTAGGGGAGTCCTCATCTCCCGATGCTCCTCATGCCTGTGCAGAAGCTCAACCTCACTTCGGCCTCTGAGGCCGCAGACCCTCCAGATGCCTGTGCTGCTCCTGGGGTGACACAGGGGACAGCCACTGGCATGAGGAAGAGAGGAGCCCCCTGTCCGGGGCAAAACCGAAAGGGCCTCCCAAAAGTGAGTCATCAAGCCAAACAGTATTTTCAGGTGAGATTTTTAAAACGCAGAATTAATGCCAAAAATCCATCATGAACAAACTATGAGAGTTTTAAATAAAAAGACAGGATCAACAGAGCTTCGGGGCAGATCTTAAAATTCTGCAGAGAACTATAAAGTGACAGTATCCAGATCCCAAACATTATGCGGGGCTTCCAAATGGCAGTGACAATGGGTCTGCCAGAGATCACGGCTCAGTACCCCCATCTGCGGCCTCTGGGGCAGGCAGTCTCATAGCTGTGCTCCTTGGCCACAACCTGCTGGGGGACACCCACTGTTCCAGGTTCTGGGCTCTCTGGGGAGCCTGCCCTTCCCCAGGGCCCGCCTGTGCGTATTAAATAAACACACGCACACTCAGGATTTTCCGGAACACAAAGCAGAGCAAGGCCCCTGGCAGGGAGACCGTGTTTAGACTCTCCCTGGCTCACACTTTCCTGTTTATTTCCCATCCCAGCTCAACTGAATTACGCCACAAGGCCAGGTGCAGCTAGGAGGACGTTCCCAAACTGGCCACAAAGAGGCGGTCAAGGGCAGTGCCAACCCCACTGGTCCCGCCCCAGCCCCCTTTCTCCAACCCTGGATCCTCAGGCCTGGGGGCAAACTTCTCATTCCCCCTCCCCCTCTCTGCTCACCGCCTTCCTTCCTTTCTACCCAAGAGTTGCAAAAATCACAGGCCAAAAAGTGCATCGTGGAGCTAGAAGAAAAAGCACCTCGGATACGCTTTTAAATCTGCAGTGACCCTGAGCGCCCCAGAACTTGCACACCTGGCTGTGCTCGGTAAAACTCGAGAGCTTTGCAGAAGCGCAGGCAGCCACTTGGTGAGAAAACACCAGTCACTCTCAGCAATTTCGAGGCCAAGGCTGCCACCGGGGCCCTCAGCCTCTGTGCCCCAGGCTGCTTCCAGAACGCTGCCAGGATCTACCTGGACTGCCCGCCGCAGTGTCTGACTGCTGCAGGAAACTCCTGCCCCGCAGGACAAAAGAACCATTATCTCAGGCTCTGCATTCCCCAGGTAACTCAGGTACGGAGGGAGGCACCTGGGCATTCATTCTTTTTTTTTTTTTTTAAGATTTTATTTATTTATTTGACAGAGAGAAAGATCACAAGCAGGCGGAGAGTCAGGCAGAGAGAGAGAGAGAGAAGCAGGCTCCCGCCAAGCAAAGAGCCCGATGCGGGGCTCGATCCCAGGACACTGAGATCATGACCTGAGCCGAAGGCAGCGGCTTAATCCACTGAGCCACCCAGGCGCCCCCTGGGCATTCATTCTTATCTTCATTTTATTTTGCAAAGCACAGGCTATCTTTCCAGGGACCCGAAGCTCCCTCATTTCCTGCAGAGCACAAAGGACACATTCCATTCCCGGACTGGCTCCTGCTCCGCAAACTGAGTGGGGCAAAGAGAGCACAGAGCTCTGGAACCCAGATGCAACGCCCCAACCTGCGGCTGGTGTGGAAGCCTGTGTCCTCTTGACCCTGTCCTGGCCCAGGATGTTCCTCGGGTGTATCACACCCCTGTGTCCCACTCCTTCAGTTGGGCAGGAGATGAACAGAAACTGGAGGCCCGCTTCTGCCATCGAACTATGTGACCCCCCAAAAATAAAAACAAAAACAACCCCTCAAACCCAAAAAACAAAAAAGGAAAAGAAAAAGCAGATTCCTCTGTTGTTTTCTTCTCTCATTTGTAAAAATGAGGACCCTGGATTATTAACCTAGAAGGATCTATATAAAACTTAATGTGAACCTATCATACAGATAATACAAATAATAATAGTTTGGTTTTTTTTCCCCTTTCCTTAAGGCCAGCGAAGAGAATGTTTGCAACGAGTTTTCTTGTCATCTGCAACCAAGGGAACGAAATCAAAATCAGCCTTCTTCCCCCAAAGCGTTCACTGCTCTTTTGCCCTTCAAGCAAGACATTTGCTTGGTTTCGCGTGGCGTCTTCGCACTGTCTTGTACAGGGGCCAGACCCCGAGGCCTTTTGTGGGTTGATCCTGTTCCTGTTCCCTCCTACCCCGTGATCCCATCTATCTACAAAAACAAGTACTGGTCTGGAACCTTGAAATAGCAGGTTGAGCTTATGAAATCAGCAGAGAGGTCTAAATCCTTATTGTCTGTACATTTTGTTAAAGGGCCCAAACATTTTTTTAAAAAAAAAGCAAAGCGACTCAGAAACCGAATTTCCAACATTAAAAAAAAAAAAAAAAAAGCAAATGGTAAGTGGTAAAGACAGAACAACAGAATTCTACCGCTTTCTTTAAAAGCTTGTTGAAAGGAAAAGCTATAGCAAATTGCACACCAAGACCTCTGTCCTTCCGTGGGTGGTGGGAAGAGCCCTGTGTTTATGGTTTTCACTAACAGGCGCGCGGCCCAGCCCCAAAGACGGTTTGGACTTATTGTTTCTTCAGCTCGATGTTTATTCAGTCAAGTTTCTCAGGACTTGTGTTCGCACAAACAAGATCTAATAAACATTTGGATGCTGGGCCATGGGTTCAGAAGTATAAAAAGACACATGTGCAGTAAAAACGGGCATCAAAAACTACCCTCTGAGCTTACCCAGAGATCTTTCTTTCGTCTGGTTGGTTGACCTCACCACTGGAAGGCTCGCTCGAGTTCGGCTGCCTCTGGAGAAGGGACTTGGAGCTTCTCCTTCAGACATGGCTTCCAAAGAATCACCAGACGTCTCTGATAAATGCTCGACCGGGTCGCCCAAATTGGGAGGTTGGGGACTATGAGACAGCTTGGGACTTCTTGTCTGCAAAAGGCATGTGAAAGAAAAGAGAAAAATAAATGACTCTGAATTACGCTGAAAATATTTTCAATGCCATCAAGTTCTGCAGAGCTGGGCAAACAATATGGCAGGGGGAAAGTCCGATAGAAGGACTGGACACAGGAAACAGAAGATCCAGTGGGCAAAGTATCAGTTGTGGAAGTTACTGGAAAAAAAACCAACCAACCAACCAACCAACCCATGTTGTCCGGGAGTATTGCAATAAGATTCTTATCACCGAGCATCTACAGTACAAATTCCAGCTTGAACAAGCAGTTGCAGACAAGCCACATCACAGGAAAGAACGATGGCAAATCAATTCCTTCGGCCCCACACATTTTAATGGTGGTTATGACAACAGACGGGATTGTGCACATTTATGTATACTTAAATGGATAAGGACTCACACCACAGAAAACTGAACACAACTGGTCCTTCCAAGTCTTCCATCAAGACTGTTTCCAAAATCAGTAAAACTAAGATTGTGAAGGAGACATTTATATCACAGTTGGATATCTTCCTCTGAGCCAGAAATCCTGTAGGTCAGATGATGTCTAGCTTTCGTTATTACCTACCTCACCAATCAGCAGGAAGCATCTAGAGTAACTTATGCACACACGGCACGTAACTGAATTCTTAAGTTATCTATGCTGTGACGGCAGGAAATTTCATGTGTAAAATGCTCATGATCTATTCGTCAAGGACATTCCTTGAACATGGACCAGGGGTGAACAGTGTGGGAGACGGAGAAGAACAGACAATAGGTTGCCTGACGTCAAAGCGTTTCAGAACTGATGGGTGCAATTCCTCTAGGGCACAAAATAACACAGATCAGTGGGTAGTGAAGTGTACGGTAGGAACCGTGAGGTACATCCACTGATCCTTCCCACAGACATGGACTGAGTACCACTATGATCCAGGCATTGTGCTAGGTCCTGGGGCCAGAATGATGCAGTAAGGGGCATAGCCTTGCCCTCCTGGTGTTCACAGTCTACTCAGGGGACCAACACAGAAGACAAAGTAAAGGTGCATTGAGACAGTGTTAACTCTGACTAGTGGGGGTGGGGTCCTTGAGTGCAGAAGTCAGGGATTAGGCCAAAGGAACCCATTATCTCAGTTCTCCCCTCTCGAGATGCCCATTGGGACAGGCATTACCGGATCCCGGGTGCCTTCTGGAAGGCAGACTGATTGCAATGAATCAGGCAGGTGAGTTTTTTCTTCCTAAGATGCCAAAGGCGCTGAGGGGCCAGTGCTGGGCTACAGGCAGTCCACAACAGCTGGATTTTCCATTTGTTTGCATTCCTTCATTTCCTTTAAGCCTTCCTAAGGAGGCCAGTGCATTTTTGAAACTAAGCACCAATTAATTCTCAAGGCAGGAGCAGCTTCTCGGGTGTGCAACCTATGCCCGTGCTCCGCTGTGGCTGTCTTGAATTTTATTTATTTATTTATTTATTCATTTATTTATTTTTGAGAGAGAGAGCAAGAGTACGAGGATTTGGAGGGGCATGTTCTGATACAGGAAGGAGGTAAGAGGGAGGAGAGAGGGAAGGAGGGAGACAGAGAGAGAGAGAGAGAGAGAAGGGAGAATTTAAGCAGGCTCCCATGGAACCTGATGCAGGGCTCGATCTCATGACCCTGAGATGATGATCTGAGCCAAAATCAAGATCGGGATGCTTAACCAACCAAGCCACCCAGGCGACCCTGTCTTGAAATTCTTAATGATTTCTAGAACAAGGCACACTGAAAAATATGTAGCCTGATACACCCAGGAACCCTACTAACGGCAGAATGATGAGCTTCGTTCCCCCATCTCTTGCTAAACAAGGAGAGCCCTTTTGGCAGGGGGATTATCACATCACCTACACCGCCGCTCCTGGCTACGCCGCTCGGGGCCTTCCCACAGAGGAAAACCAGAAAAAGGTCAGCGCACAGATCCGTGCACTCCCTGAAGTGTGAGCTTTCACAGACAGGACCGACCTGAGTGTTTCAGAGCAAACGCTCAGCTCAGATTACCTGCCAGAGAGGACACCCATTAACAGTTAAATTGTCTCCTTGAGTTAATTTTTCTGTGCCATCCCCCAAAAGTGGTTGATTCCCAGATTTATGTTCCATTAAGTCCGCTTCTGGAATAAAGACTGGGATCTGGCTTTGGCACTCAGCGAGCATATTCCTTGACTAGAAAAATCTTTCCATCCCCTGGCTAGCCCACGGACATCTAGATAAAGTCACAGGGTCCTCAATGAAGAAGGTACCTGCTTGTTATGCTCGGCAGAATATCCAGGGAAGATGTCTTCATTCTGATTTAAAAAAAAAAAAAAAGAAAGAAAGAAAAGAAAAAGACGACGCACTCAGTTTAGCAAAACAGCCAAGAGATAATATTACTTTAAGCAACAGGACCACGTTCCTGGCCTCTGCCGTTTTGGTCATCTCCGCAGCCCACGGCAGAGAGGAAACATTTGATGACTTGTCATTTTCCATTGCAAAAGGCAATAATCCTTGAAGAGAGTCAGAATCAAATTTCTGTTTCTCGTTCAGGGTCACCGTGGTGGTAATATGTATAAAAATAGAGTTGTAAGGGCTAATCTTTTTTTTTTAAACTTCCTGTACACAGCCACTTAGTTCCAAATATAAAATCCCCCTCTCTTTTTCTGTGTCCTTCACTTTCCCCCTGCAAACTGTCATTGCGGATTCGCAGTCTCCTCACAGGGTCCCCTCCCCTGATGCCAGCTCTCGCTGCACAGACATCATATAGTGCAGAGGAGACAATGGAAATTGCTGATACTAATGAATGTCGGCTACCCTGGGATTTGCTGCTATGGCAAAAGGCAAAAGGCATTTGGAACAGGGACTCTGCGCTCAGCACCGTGCTAGGCTCCTGGGGTCAGAAATGCTGCACGGGGTTCTTGAGCTCCTAAGGCACTGAAGGCATATTTTGGGGCCAAGGATAACATATTCATTAACAGCTGGACGAGAGGAGCTAAGAGGTGCGGCAGGGTGTCTGCAGAAGGGGTCTGGGGGCAGGGCTGCTGGCACTGGAGGGCGAATAGGGTGGGGGGCAGGGAGGGGAAGAACATGCGTGAACTGAACCAAGTCACACACCCGTGTTTTCAGGTCTCTGTGCCCTGGGGGTCACCCAGGAGGAGAAAGTGGGACATCTGCTGGCCTCTCAAGGGACATTTCTCCCCCGGCTCTCTCTCAGCTGAGCCCACAGATTCATGGTTCAAAGCAGCAGGGTACCAAGCGGTCTCTTTTTAGGAGGCGACCTCGGGGCAGGCTTTTGCCTCCTGCTACACTCTTCAGTAATACCAAATATGTGAAAAAGCGTCACTTTTATCTGACTTGACGCTCAGCCATCTTTGAAAGAGTTCCGCCCCCAAATGATGTCCTCCTCCCCGGTGGCACTCATTCCTCCCTGCCCACTTGGATAAGCTCCCGAAGACCCATGTCCTATATGACGGAGGTGGGGGGAGGGGGCATACGGGGCAGCTCCCTGGGGACACTCCTGCTTTTGCACCTGTCGTCCTAGGGTCATTCTCGGGAGAAACCCCCTTTCACTCTCAAGCGTATATTGGTTTGCGCAGGCAACTGCTGTCACCCACGCCCGGCTCAGTCACAGCGGACTAGACCAAGCAGTAGCCACACCTGATCTTGACCGGACCCGTTATGTTCTCTCCCCAAGAAATGGAGACCTGGGACAGAGGAGCGATTTCATGTGAGGTCATAGGAAGTCGTGGCTGATAGGGACAGGGAACAGTTAGATCTGTTCAGGAAAACAGAGATGAGAGACCCCCATGACCCAAAGGGTGGAGAGCAGCTATCTGGGCCACTGGGCACCCCGGGGCCTGATTTCAGCGTGCTGGGGGGCCTTTCCCATTAATTCCTTCCAATTAATTCCATTTTTGTTCTTAAACTGGCTTCAGATGACTTTGTGCCTTGTAAGCAAGCTATCACGGAAACAGACCAATTCTAACAGCTCCCAGCCTTGGGCAGTTAAGACATTGCCTACATTTAAAATATTAGCATGATAATACATGCATTTCACAGATGAAACTCTCTTTAAAAAATTATGGGGGAGGTTATGCTGTAGGGTTACTACGATGGTTTTTCACGAAGTTGGGGGCACCCAAATATGTCCTCTCTACTGAAATTTTTACTGTGTATGGTATATGGTTATGTAGGAAAGGAGATTATTTTAATTAACAAAAAAGGGGGGCGGGATACTCACATAATCTCAGGTTTGGCCTAATAAAAAAGTATTTACATTGGGAGCTATTCTCATTTTGGCTCAGGCGAAGCCTTTTCTCCATCAGGCACAGTCTGTGGCATTTGGAGCCTTTGCCCCAAGCTGCTGTGTGGAGAGCTGACCCTCACGGGAAGAAATGTGGAGCCGTGAATGGTGGAAATTCTACATGAGCCATAGGAATGGGACTCAAGGGTTTGGAAGGCTGGATTTCCCTCTGTGCTTCATGGGGACCCAGGATACCAATCCACCTCCCTCTGTTTCCATCGCAACTTTCTAGATGTTTTCCCCAAATCCCCAGGCGACCTCCAAACCTTCAAATCCAAACAGGAATTCCTTTGGGGTCCTGCACCCCAAGGAATGGTTTGTGTAAACCAAACCATCTGAACCCCCCACCCCCTTTCTAGTCATCCCTTCTTCCAAGAGGGCTTTCTATCCCCGAGAGATGCTGGGGTAACAGGCCTCATGCAGGTCTCCTCTTGGCTCCATCTGCAACAAGGGCAGACTGGTCCTAGAGGAAGGTTCTCCTCCTAGTGGAGAGATGAGGGGAGAGTGAGCCAGAAGGAATGAACGGATGCCTGTCACACCGTGTCTGACCTAAGGGCTTCTCATTTACACCTCACCGCCACTCATGACCCTGGTCACCACTGAGAACACAAACCGTTTAAGCAACCTGCCTGAAATTCTAGAGAGTGAAGGGACCAGGACCAAGTCTGGAGGAATCCAGAGCTGACAGTCAGTGCTAAAGACATTCAACAGGGAGTCTGGAGATGCTGGCTCTAGTTAAGCTTCTACCGAAAGGTGGGAAACTCAGAGTCTCCCCCAGTCCTAGTTTCTCGTCTGTAAGACCAGAGAGGCTGAACTAGCTGGTCGTTTAGTAAAGTGGTAAAGTCACTGAACTGGGCGTCTAAGGACAAAGGATTAAGATTTCATAACTTCCACATACACACCACACAAAGGAGGAAAAAAACCACATCACCCAGAAGAATTTCGTTTATTATTTCTTTCAAATTATTTAGCCTACTGCACTTGCTGGACAGAAATACGCAGCTTCGCTATAGCATGAGGATTGAGGTTTCTACACTTAACATCCTCAAGCTCATGCAACACAGTTGGCCAGCATTAATTTTTGAGAAGACTGCCATACTTGCATTTTATCATCATGAAAAATATTTGCTGAAATGTTCACCACAAGCATTATGCTGTGCTAGGAGATCAAATTTACTCTCATTCTTCACAATGTTGCTTTATTTGGAGATCAAAGCCAAAGGGAAAAGGAAGTTTAAGCTACAGGTACTCGTGGTGGGTTTCCACTCCCATTTTTCGGACCCCTTAAAGTCAAAATTGAAATGCTGAGGTCCAAAAAAACGAAGCCTGCAAAAATAGCTTTGCGTAACGTGTTAGTCGTCAGGAACCGTGAGGTGTCTGGTTACTTGGGCTAGACACTTCACTTCCAATTCCGTTATCTTTTGAAAACAAAACTCAACATTGCCTTACTGAAGTTTTGCATCATTCTAATTAATGCTCAATTTCCACAGAGAATTCGGAGATAGGACGTTTCTCACATGCAAATGTATTTGGGGTGACTCATTATCCTCACACAGTTGACTTTTTTTTTTTCTTAAAGATTTTTATTTATTTATTTGTGTGGGTGAGAGCGACAGAGGGCACAAGCAAGGGGAGCAGCGGGGAGAGGAAGAATCAGGCTCCGGGCTGAGCAAGGAGCCTGACGCGGGGCTCGATCCCAGGACCTCGGGATCATGACCTGAGCCGAAGGCAGACCCACTTACACCGGGAGTTTTTTGATGAATGTAGTACAGGGATGTAAGTGTATTTTCTTGTCCTTCTGATTTCCTTAATAACATTTTCTTTTCTCCAGCTTTCTGTATCTTAAGAATAAAGTATGTAACACATGTAACACAGAGAATATGTGTTAGTCAACTGCTTATGTTATCGGCAAGGCTTCCAGGGCTCTTAGTGGTTAGGTTCTGGGGGAGTCAAAGTTACACAGGCATTTGTGGCTGTGAGGGGGGTCGGCACTCCCCCACGCCTGCGCTGTTCAAGGATTAACCGTACTCGTTAACTGACATGGTTAATCTAATCACGACATTCAGACATTTTGGTCCCATTTCTTGTACTCAGGAAGCTTTCGACTCAAACTGAGTTAAAATTCTGCCTTCAACTGGAGAGAACTTTCTAGCCCTTCGGTACTCTTGTGAAAGACTCAAGGAGCCAAATATTAGAAGTTAACAACCAGGGATCATCCCCAGACTTCTGTTTACTCCACCATCCGGCCTCCACAGTGGCCTCAGGAGAATTAAGAATCGTCGCTAAGTGAAGCTAAAGTGTCTCCTTTGCTTAGAGCTCTTTCTATAAACCACAGTGCAGTCCCTTGCCTCCCTTCTTTGCCTCCCCTTGTTTCCAAGTTGTTTTCTTTTCTTTCATTTAAGTAATATCTGTGTCCAACGTGGGATTTGAACCCACGACCCTGAAATTAAGAGTCACAGACTGCACTGACTGAGCCGGCCAGGCGCCCCTCCTTGTTTCCATAGTCTAAGGCCTCTGTGGGGTTTGGGCCTGGCGATGGGGAGAATGACAAGAGCTCTCCTGGGCGTATCTGACTTCCTCCGGCCCACGTCCTTACATAACCCACCCCAGTGGCCGCATCTGTCTAGGCTGACGTTCTCTCCCTTCAGGTGGCCCACCTGCCACTCTCAGCCGAGCCCAGGGCCCACAGCCAGGTACGTTTCAGCAGCAGCAGGCCCTGGGCTCTGCAAAGCTCCTTGGCTCCTTCCCACCACTTCTGAGGCCAGAGAAGCAAAACCCAAGCCGCTCTCTCCTCAGGGTCCATTTTGCGCTGATGGCCAGCCGGGGGAATAGACAGAGGACATCCACGATTCTAGAACAGGCCAGGTGGAGGTGAGCACTAGTGCACAAACATGAGAACGAAATGCTTGGTTTTATAACAATGGTGTTAAAGACTTAGATGAGAAGTCAGCTTCTATTTTTAATAAAAATCTTGCGTGCAAGCAGTGCGCGGTCCTGATGAGAGTACAAAGACACACAATGGACTGTTGAGTGCGTATCTGTGTCCCAGGCAAAAGTGTGCAGACACACACCAGCTTTGCCTCTAATCAAGAACTCCTGGGCCTTACAACTGGAAAGACAGATCTGCCCAAACCCCACTTTAAGGCCGACTTCCAACTGTGCATACCTGAGATTCTCAGAAGTTTCCCCATGTCTTAAGTTTAGCTCTGAAAAATCAGTGTTTCCCTTCCTCAGCTTGGACATCGGGGGGAAAGCATTTTCTCCGGGATTTATTTTGATGAGTTCCCCTTGATAAACTCAGTTTATACCCTGTTTCTTCAAGGGTAGGATTTCAGCCCCTTCCTCCCTCTTTCCACCAAAAGAGTACCCAGACATTCTTCATGATTTTCACCTGTGAAAACAGAAAACTGTTTGGTCTGGAGGAAAATCAGACGATTCAGCAGTTGAGCAAAGTACAACTGTGTTTTTTGTTTCCACATTTTCCTTCCCTGTGTGTGTTACTTCATTATCAGATCAGAAAGATGAAAAGGCAGCGAGGCCAAGTAGTCACTGCCCGCTGCCTCCCCAGCTAGATCCGGCCACAGGCATGTCACTGCGCCCTGCGAGCCACGCGGAACCCCTCCGCGAGCCGCGGAACCCCTCCGCTAACCCCCTCTCACCACGCAAAGCACCTTCTACAGATCCCAAGAAACAAATGACGAAGGCATCTGGTGCAGAAAGGATGCCTCCTCGTTATTTAAAGAAGCACCCCACTACATAGACACTCGCTTTCAAGCTGTTTCTGTGGTGGATGACTCTTTTGAGACATTAATTTATCATGTCCTCATCGTTGTCAGCAACAAAAATAAATATGGAACATCTACTCCTAACCCCTATTCCCTGAAACAATTGCCAAGCCTCTGTTCTCAGGTCATCCCGGGGGAGGTCTGTTAACAGTGTCTTCATGCTACAGAGGCCAGATTAGGTTTAGGTTTAGGTTTAGGAGGTAAGGATATGTGGAAGATAAATATGGGAGGGTCCTCCCGCCCTGCAGAGCAGAGGAAGATTGCTAACTGGACAGGAAAAAGGGGGTGAATGATTTGGAGGGCCAGCTAGAGGATGCTAGTTTTTTTTTTTTTTTAAAGATATTTATTTATTTATTTGACAGATAGAGATCACAAGTATGCAGAGAGAGATGAGGAAGCAGATTCCCTGCTGAGCAGAGAGCCAGATGTGGGGCTCGATCCCAGGACCCCAAGATCATGACCTGAGCTGAAGGCAGAGGCTTAACCCACGGAGCCACCCAGGTGCTCTAGAGGATGCCAGTTTTGCCGTCGGTGGTGGTGGTCATGGCCGTGGTGTTCCTCAAATCATGGAGACCTGGATTTCGGTTACAAGGAGTGGCCCCACCAGGCAGGATGGATGTGTGGCACACTAGAGCGGCTGAAACCAGTGCCCAAGCTTAGGACGCTTGCCAGACACCCCCATGAGCCCACCGCACACGGACTGCTGGAAGACCATTATACCGGGTCCCCGGAGACTCAGAAACCTTACCCAGTTTTATGGGACTAGATGCTGTCCTTAGGATTTATGACCCCAAAGTGACAAGAATCAATTTCTTAATAATTGCTGAAGCCAAGCCAGATTAATCTGATTTGCAAAAATTAGAGAGGTGATAACTTCCTGCACTAGTGGGTCGGGGAGCAAATCTGTAGAGATGACATCTGAAATACAGAATAAAGAAGCCTAGAGTCACATGAAGGTGCGCTAACAAATTACCATGGAACCAGACCATGGAGTATTACGCCGTCATAATCTGGGCTTTTTAAAGGATTTTTATTTATTTATTTATTTATTTTACATATAACTTGAGAAATGGAAGCAATACACTCAGATATTAGCACCGGATTTCTTTATATGATAGTATCCTGAGTAACATAATTTCCTCTTTCTTTCTCCAAAATGAGAATAGCCCGCTTTTGCAGATCAATGACTGAATAAGCATAGTTTTAAAGAGCTGATCAGAGGAAGGGAAGACTAGCTCACAAAACATTTAGAATCCGGAAAGATGCTTGTCTATGGTGACCCGAAGATTCTGCGGCTCATTCCTGACCTTGCGAGCATATTTCTTCTGTATAATGAGATCCCAGGTAGAAGGACTTATCCTTCTAGATGGCCCCTGAAAGGACAGGAATTCATGGGGTGGGGGCAGGGGGAGACAGGGCAGGGGTATGAAGACGCATTTTCATTTTCATGCCATGCCAAACTGTGCAGGAATCCAGAACTGCGTGGACTTCCACTTCCAAAAAAGATTACAGCTAAGGAAGAAGAGCCAAAGCCATCCATTACATTCTGGACATGCAGATAATGGGCTTTACCTTTTAAGGAGACAAGATTCTCACATCTGTAGCTCTTCCCCCCCCCCCGCCCCCAAATCTGTCATTCTGACACCATTACCATAACTTAACTTTAAAGCTCTGATTAAAATGTGACTCCAGGTAAATCTGAAGTTTTAGCCATACTTTACAGTCTCTTGGATATTTTCTACATTTCAGCCCCTTCACGGTATGGAGATGATCCGTTTCTCATTTTTTTCCTTTAAGTCATTTGTGCCTAGAGGAGCAGCTAAAAACAGTTACCTTCCAGATGGGCCGTGAGCCCCTTGCCAGGTCAGCGCAGGGAGGTGGGGGGGGGCAGCCTTTTCCACTTTCCAGATTGGAGGCCGACCGGCCACCTGCCCGCCAGGTGTGCTACCTGGAGTATGACCCAGACTCACTTTCTGAAGCAACACCTTGAACTGGCTGTTCTCGGACCTCCCTCCAAAGCCAGAAAGAGACCAAGACTTTTCAAAGAAGATAAGGCCAGGCTGGCCTCCCTCTGTCTTCAACATTCTTCCGCGGGGATAGAAAGTTACACCATCAGCAAGTTTCAAATCTGGATCTCGTTAGCTCAGCCCCCCACCCCTTCCAGACGCACAGTCCTGCCATTCTTATCCAGTGTCCTGCTTTCCTCCTGACCGAGTGGATACAGAGTAGAAGGCCGACCGGAGAACGCTGCGGTTTCCCTGTGGACCCCGTCTCTTCCGCGGATGGCCACCCCCTCTGAAGCCATGAGCAAAACAATGGTACTTCTACAATTTCGAACAAGGAAAATAATTTCACCTCCTGAAGGAGTAATAAACAGTACTTTGTGCCATAATGAGAAGGATGCAGAACATATACAAAATGCCGCATATAGCAGAAAGGCTGACCGTACATTTAATGTTCAAGCCAATCCCATCTCGTTGTACTCCTAAATTTGTCTCCTCCTCCTCCTCTGAGGTTTTGCCTTCGGATTTTTAGTTTATCCACCCAAGGTAGAGGTCTCTTTATCAAGCTGCCTTGAATCAATCACTCAGTCTCTCTCTCTTCTCTGCTTTATTTTGCACCAGGAAGGTGTGCCGTATAAACAAGTAATTTTCGCAGGCTGGGGCTCCTGCTGTCCTCACTGGGAGAAGCCAGATGCCTTTACAATTCAGAGAGCCAGGAATGCACTTAAAAGGCTTCAGGATAAAAGGTGTCCAAGTCAGGACTGCTGTTATTATGGTGATGAAAGGGAAGGGGCCTGCTAGCAGGCTTTGAAATTGCAAGACAACCAGCACAACACCGAGGGCTAAGCAGACCCCAGAGAAGGCCTCCTAACAAAGCCATCTGTAAGTTCATGCCCACGCCCAGGCCGCAGTGGGGCTGAGCTGTGTGGTTATGAAACCAAAGAGGCCTTCCCTGCTAGCCAAGGCTTGGCTGTTCTGTCCTGGGAGATCTGAAGGTACACCCCCCCCAACACCCACTGAGGAAGGCCCCAGGGAGGGAGCTGGGCCAGCAGGGACACTGGGGTGCCCGGGGACACTGGGGTGCCCAAGGCCTCCATGCCTCCAAATGCTTGTGGCCAGGCCCTCCTGAGACATTCTGAAAAGAGGCTTTGCTGATACTTTCCAACTCACATCCACAGGCGCGTGCGTGAACACACACACACACACACACACACACACACACTCCCCACCATCACCAACATCACCACCACCACAAGCAGCTCTCCCAATGGCCCAGGAATGCTTTTCAAATGAAAAAAGACCTGTGAAAGGTCTAGCTTCAGGCTGAGTCTCTTTTTTCCTCTAGAGCTGCCCTAGGAGAGCACATCAGGGTTTGGGAAGACGGAAGCCAAGATTTAGAATGAGACCTCTTCTCTTTTTATCACGCTATTCTTACAGAATCTTCGTAGACCCCAACCCTGCTCTGCGCGGGCAGCGACCCCATGTGAAGGTTCTCTGAACGTTTGCTCGCACTTCTCCGAACTAACCAGAATATCTACTTGATGTGCTTGTGGTGAGGGGTCACTGAAAAATAAGACACAGCAATCTGTCAACCAACAATGAAGGTCGTTCTAGATGGCTGGGCTCCCTGAGGTCCTGCGGCGGGGGGGGCTCCCTTAGCTTGTGGGGCCCCGCGTGAGAGGAGAGAATATGACCAACCTTTTTCCGTGTCCACCCTGCCTGACGTGGGTAAATGGTGACTTCCGGTTTCCAGATGGAGAATGTGACACCCTCAGAGGTGGAGTGGGACTCCTTTACCAGAGAGGAAGAACATCAATTTCCGACCTTATTCTATCTCAGTCCTCCAAAATACACTACTGCCATTGTCATGGGTATAAATGCTTGAAAAAAGAACCCTTGAAAAAAATTCTCATATATCCTATTATTGGCTGATACATTAAAAAAAAAAAAAAAAAAAAAGGTGGTGCTGACAATTTGTTTTAAGAATAGTGAGGCGGACCCCAAACTCTGCACGGTTTATGATGGAGAAGCCCACATCGGGCAGTCAAATCTTTGTTCTGAAAGAAGAAAGGCAGTTAAAAATGGCCGCAGATAAAGCCGCAGAGAGGAGCCCACTCGGCCTTCTCCTCCCCACCTGCACCCCTAACACACAACACGCATGCAAGGAAAGAATCAAGCTACCTCTGCCTTCGATGAATTACAGGAATTACAAAACGTGAAAACAGGGGCTCCTGGCTGGCTCAGTTAAGGGTCTACCTTCGGCTCAGGTCAGGATCCCGGGTCCTGGGATGGAGGCCCACACCGGGCTCTCTGCTCAGCTGGAAACCTGCTTCTCCCTCTGTCTCTGCCCCTCCCCCTGCTTATATCCCCCCTCCCACCCCATTTCTCTGTCAAATAAATAAATAAAATCTTTAAAAGAAAAAAACAAGGGAAAGGCAATGAAATCAGTTTGGTCCCTGCAGGCTGACGGAATGGGAGGAAGGTCACTTTTGTACAAAGGCCAGTCTGGCGCAGGCTTCCTAAAGCGCCGTGTGTTGAAGGCCTCACAGCAAGGAGCAAACACCTCAGAATTGTGTCTGCTCAGGAGACGAGAGAGAAATAGGCCACGTTTGGCAGCAGGTGGGGAGGGGAGAGGAGGTAGGTGGCGATGTGCCAAAGGGTCAGGTGGCACAGTGTCCACTGCCGAGCCAGGTGTCCTAGCACTGGAATCGCTCCCCACCCTTTCTAGTTCTAAACGGACCCCTTATGACCTAGAGGACAAGAGGACTGTGGGTAAATAATATGTCAAATCCAGCTCTGGGCCCAGACTGCCTGGGGCCAAATCCCAACTCTGTTATTTACTAGAACGATGTGGCCCTGGGCAAGTAATTTAACTTCTCTGTGCCTCAGTTTCCCCACTTCCATGCCCACCCCCTGGGCTGCTGTGAGAAGTTGGTACTTGTAAAGCACTTGGAACAGTGGCTGGCACACACTGGGTCCTGTGTGAGTGGGTCTGTTCCTCTCATTTATATTGTGAAGACGCACTTCCACAGAATGGTCTGGACCCCACACGGGACGTCCTGGAGCTGAGGGAAGGAAGAGCCGTAGGGCTCTGAGGTAATCTGAAGGACACAGCTCCTGTCCGACCGCCATGACTACTGTGCCTCAAGCAAGCTGGGGAGAAGGGGGTCCCGAGGGAGAGTCCACGCGTCATAGGACTATACTATAATCTCTGACTTACCCTTCATCGCTGCCAATTCCACAGCTCAATTTGGGGAAAATAAATGAAATATTTGGAAGCACGCATGCAATTAGTGTTCACTTGAATATTAACTCTCATAATTAAAACACACACACACACACAGTGTTTCAGAATGCAGCAAGCATTTGGCTGGCTTTGATGGGTTTAAGTCAGGCCTTGGGGGAGCGGGGGGAAAGGACAGCCGACCGGGTTTAGTGGCGGATGCTGATTAGAATGCCACACGCAAAGGAATAAAAAGGCAGGAGGTGAGGCACAACTCGATGCAGAGAAAGAAAAGGTGGGAGTACTAACTCGCTGAGCTGATTCAATTTTCATCAAGTACCTTTGAATGTCAAGTTCTGCCTGAAGAGAGATCAGCATGCACTGCGAAGCCTGCATGACAGGAGAAAAAGAGAGAGAAAAAAAGATAGACGAGAAAAAGGGTGAAAACATGAAGAGAAAAAGAGGAGGTTGACCAACATGGACCATCGATTCGTTCATGAGGAAAATGTATCACAGTTAACCCCTGTCTCGCTCAACGAAGGAGAAAATGGTGACAGTCCCATCCTTGTATTTTAGGAAGAAATGTTGAAATGCTGAAAGCAAGCCTTGACTGGGAATGAGTTTTCCCTACAATATCTTGCCATCGTTGTATCTAAATTCACCTTGTCGTTTGAGAATGTGTCGCTTGGGCCCACTGTCCTGAGGTTGTCCCAGGGCTGCAGGGGAGCTACGGGAGCCTGCTGAACCAGACTGAAATGCCTTCCTTAGTCTGAGGGCAGTTGGGTGGGGAGGCCCAGCCCGCCATCTTGATTGGCACTGGCCACCGGGCTTCTCTACGACTCGCCTGTCCTCTGCCACACGGGATGACAAGACTCACATGATTAGACCCGGCGTGAATACTTAAAGGAACGGAAGGTCAGGATTATGACTGAGGGAACTAATTCTGTCATTGAAACCTGGGTGACCCTGGAGTATGTGTCTTTAGTTTACTCTGGCCAGTATTTAAATATTTCAGTTCTCTTTGATCCACAGATTGATTTTTAGACTTTATTTTCTTTTGAAAAGACCATGGCGGAAAAACATTTTTTTGTTTTGAAAAATGAAAATTTCCATAATCCTCCCGAGCAAATGATTTACTCTTGAATCCAAAATCAGCCAGTGAGAACTGAAGCCTCGGAGAAATAGGTGCACACACCCACGTTCACAGCAGCCTTATTCACAACGGCCAAACAGTGGAAGCAGCCCCCGTGTCCACCAATGGATAAGTGAATCAACAAAAGACGGTATAGACACGTAACAGCTTACTTAGCCTCACAAAGGAAAGAAATTCAGACACACGCTACAACAGGAGTGCACCTTGAGATTATATGAAGCAAAATAATCCAGACACAACATTTGAACGACCAACCTATACGGAGCCTCTAAACCTCGTCCTAACTGAATTATATAGTATCCATGATCCATCCCGCCATTAATAGACACAGAGAGAATACGTATATATAATCTGTTTTTCTTGTATTTCTGAATAATTTTATGTTATTTACAGAACCCAGTTTCATACATACCAGACACAAATCTCTATAGGAAAAAGAACAGGGGCATCTGGGTGACTCAGGGATTAAGTGTCTGCGTTCGGCTCCGGTCATGAGGGTCCTGGGATCGAGTCCCACTTGGGGCTACCTGCTCCGAGGAGCATCTGCTTCTCCCTCTGCCCTCCCCTCAGCTCATGCTCTCTCTCTCTCTCAAATAAATGGATAAAATCTTAAAAAAAAAAAACATTTTAATACCGATGGTGACATCCCTAAACCCAAAGACGGGTCTCCAGACAAGAACGGTACTAAAATGGTCTACCCAGAATGCATTCAGAGGCGGCCCATAAAAAGGAAAAGAACTCGAAGGGACTGGGAAGAGGAAAAAAAGAGTGACACCATGAGAAGAGCTATGAGCTGGACTGGCCTCATAAAAGCCCTTTGCTGGGTGAATATATTCTCTCTAGAAAGGTGAGGCTTGCTGTAGGCCCTCCAATTCTTTACGGGCTTCATCAACTATGAAAGAAATCTCCTGAAGTCGGATCACAAATAATAAAGCCCTGTAGGTGCGTGGTAAATAAACGTGCAGGACAGAAGCAGGGTGACAGACGTGATGAGCTTCTGTGGACAGGCAAGGGGAAAAGGGTGCAGAAAACCAGAGTCGGCAGGCCAAGGACACGGGGAGGAGACCAGCGCCCCTACAAAGAGGCTGCCAGGAGGGCAGAAAACCCAATCTCTCTCCAGAGGGGGACTCTCGGCAGAGGAAACAGGCCGAGTAGTAACAGAATACTAAGGCAGAAGGGGACAAGGAATGGCCCCAAAGCAGCCACTGTAGGCAAGAGCTGTCCGAAACTCAAGAAAGCAGGGGCAGAAACACAGGAGAGGTCAAAGGCTTCAAACTTGGAACAAACACCAACTCTACCGGTTGCTTTTTTTCCCCAGCTTCATGGATGGAAGTCAAGGAAAACAAAGAAGCCGGGAGGAAAGGACCCTGGGGTGCTGGACAGGCAGGAGGCCTTCCTCTCTTAGAAGCTGCAGAAGTTCCTACAGACAAGGGGTTCCAGAACTTGAGGCCACAGGAACTTGAGTTCTGGAATGCCAGGTACCTTTTCCCAGGATTATAGAATTAAACTCAAGTGAGAAAACCTCCTCCCTTGTCGGCAGGTTCCGTACCGTGTGTGAAATGTTTGGAGCTCCACGGGTTCTGAGCCCCCCAGTAAGGAAGTGGAGGGGGGAAACTGGATCTTATTAGGCCACTCACATACTCCGGTTAAATCAAGTGTGTAGAGCTTGGAAGTCTGATTTATAGATTTGACCATAAAACAGAAAATTGTTCCTAAAAAAAAAAAATCAGTGTGGGTGGGGAAGGAGTGGCTACGAGTCATTTCAGAGAATTTTAATGGCGAGCTGTCGTTTATGGACATCACAAGGCTACATCAAGCTAAGGGAAAATGGGAAAACGTGACGGGGAAAACGCAAGCCTCACCTCAAGGAAAAAGCTGTAGCGGTAATCATAACAATGCCATAAAAATTAAACAGAAGGACATCTTGATTATTTCAAAGACTCCTAGTAAATCCAGTGGCTATCATTAAGAGGAAAATGGTCGGAACGCCTGGATGGCTCCGTCAGTAAAGAATCTGCCTTGGGCTCACATCATTGCTCCAGGGTCCCGGGATCGAGTCCCACAGAGCCTGCCTCTCCGTCTCTTTCTGCCCACCCCCAACCCCCGCCATGCACACGTTCTCTCTGTCAAGCAAATAAATAAAAATCTTTAAAAAAAAAACAACAGAGGAAAATGGTCAAGGGAAACTACAGAGGGGAAAGGTGCTTCAGAGCTCTTGCAGAGGCTAAGTGCAGCAGGAAGAGAAAGAGGTTCAAAAGCTCCCCTGTCCTAAGATTAAAGACAGGACTGATGAGCCTGAGAAGGGTAGAACAGGAAGAGCAGATACTGGGTAGATGCCGTTTGCTCTTTTTCTGAATTTTCTAGAATAACAATAATTACATAATAATAACAGGGAAAGAGAAGAATATTGGTAAAGATGGCAAAAGGGAAACATAGGTCCCTTGGGAGTGAGAATGAGAGAGAGAGAGAGAGAGAGAGAGAGATATGAATCATAAAGGGCTTTGGAGATTTGCCAAAACTGAAAAGCTCGCAAAAAGGTTCTGATTTTGCCCAGAAATGGAAGGCTTTCTGATACACTTTCCTTCTAGTCAACTGTCGACTATTTAGGAGTAATTTAAGCAGTCTGAAGACTAACTGTGGTCCAAGAAAACGTGTTCATGAAGAAAATGACAAGATCTCGTGAAAACATGTCTGTATTAGGAGTTCCCCCAGACTTTATAATTACACAGTAATCACTGAGCTGTCCACCGCATCTTCTCCTAACAAGAAGATCTAATTGCCAGAGCCTTAACTTAGAATTTTCTTCATGTTTCTAAATTGGCGGACCCGTATTTCCTCTTCCTCCTCTCTTACTGCCAACACCCTTGTTCTTTATTTTACCAATGGAGAATTATCAGTATTAGTTTCCACTCAGTTCAAGATTCAAGGGATGCAAAGGGCTATTTTTACCCAATTTCTGAAAGCCCTCTGTCTCCTGCTTTGGGAACCACAGACTGCTACTTCATTTCTGTAAGCCTGACTTTCCTTATCTGGAAAGGGAGGACAATAATAGTATTTACTTCACATAGTTGTTATGAGGATCAAATGGGAAGGGGGTATGGAAACCAAGAGGCACAATTCCTGGTACAGACTAAGAATACAAATGCTAGGAACTTGAAGCCTTTGCTAAAAACAACTGCATTCCCCCAAAGATGCTTTACTGACAATAATGAAGCGGTAAGTACCCAATGCCTTACAAGTGTGCATATCCTTCTGATTCGGCCGTTCGATTTCAAGCAACTGACTTTAAGGAAATAATCTGCAGTAACCCACAAGCGTGCACGCCATGGAACCAACCGAACTAAGCAGGCACTAGCAATGATGAAGGAGCAGAGCCTGTAACAAAAGAGAATGGACTTCACGGGTATAATTCAGCAGGAAAAATCATGGTAGCTGAAATGACATGTGTTTGGTTTTCCTTGAGTCTATATACTTGGAAAAAAAAAATGGGACATACACCAAAATGTTAATCCATATGGGTTGTCAGATCATGATTTTTTTACCCTTTATCTGCTCTTTCTAGCATTTCTAGAATAAACATGTATTACTTTTGTACTAAAATATATGTGTGGGTATGTGTATTTATTTAAAAGTTGCCCAGGATTTGCGACTTGTGCTTTTCTGATTCGTTTCTCCCTCCCCCAACATGAAGCACTGAATATAGTATAAACAGCTACAGACGAATTTAAAAGAAAATTGGAAAACGAGATTTTGTTCATTTGATAGCCTTAAAAATGGTTAAAACAGTAAGATCGTATCTGGATGCACAGCCTCTTGGCTGTGCTTGGCATGTCGTTTTTTCTCATGTTGATTATGTATCAGTCGCACCACGAGGGGGCGCCTTGAACTCAAGGCGTACCATGAATACAGTCCCTGGCAAGAGGGCAGGAAACCGCTAAAATCCCAGTCTTGGGAGGAAACAAGACACACTTCACACTGATGGCTGGGAGTCAGTCTTCAACTCTTCAGAATGCCCCAGAGTCCCTTGTACAGTACATTTTCGCTGTATGTAACCAGTCAGAAAAAATTACAACGGGTGACCGTTTGTGTCATTAACACCGATGACAGCAGAGAGCTGATATCTGCAAGTCTAATGAAGGTACCATTGAAGAAAGAAAAATGAGTAGTGCCCCCTCCCTCCCCACAAAACTAAAGAACATCACATAAGCCAATATTGGGGAAATTGCGTGAGAAGTCATTCTATCCTAAACACACAGAGTTCTACCAGTAACTTGGGGACCAAAGCAATTTCAGGTTATTCGGGGTAAAAAGAAAAAGTTATAAGCGGAGAGACCCAACTGTAACATAATTCCTTTCTAAAAATGTTTAAGATACTAAAGATGGGATAAAAGTAGGTAGCCTTGAGAGACTTTGTGAGTCATGGTCAGTATTATAATTGATTAACAATAACCTTAAAACACAAGATAAAGTATGAGGGACCCTCAAGAGCAAACAGACCCCCCACAAAAAAAAATACAACATCTCAAAAAGAAAAAGATTCAGGGCAGGAATCCTAGGAATTTCGAATTTCCTGAGAATTGCAAATAATTCTACAGTGAATTCATGCCAGCGATGGGGGATATAACTTTTGGAAAGAGAGAACTAGCCTTGAGCCTCAAGTTCAGCTCTTAATGTCTTGGGGCACCTCACCTTGGAAATACTGATGAGGTCACGGGTCATGTGCAGCTTCCTCATCCTTAAAGTGCTAAAAATTAGTAATAATAATATTTGTATTAGAGTTTTGTTGTATGAAGTGAGATAAGTTCTAAAAAATGAGAAATCCATGCCTCACATCAGGATGGCCACAACTCCCGTGCTGGTCTTCTCGTGACTGCAATGGAGGAAGGGAGCCTGATGTTTAAAAAAAAAAGAAAGAAAGAAATATATTTGTTGACTTGTGCATACAATGGAGTGCTGGCATTCAAAAAAGTGGGTTTACTCGGTTACACAGTTATTTCTACTACCTTGCGGTGGCCTGCAAAAGCGGATTGCAAGGTAAGCAAGGAAACCTGTCCCACTCTGGGCAGACATTTGACCGGTCCAAGCTGTAGACACAACATGGTGTTTGTGGCCAGTGTTCTGAACGGGACAGCAGCTGTGGAAGACCGTGGTATTAACCCTAGTCATTCTCCACTTCTGGGGTTTCCAACCCCACCCTCGTAACTCACAGAATACGGGAAGAAACGATGCAACAGACCTTGGAGAGATCCGCGAAGGTTGGGTCTCATGCAAAGGGAAGGCCGAGGATGAGGATACTAGTTATAAAATGACCCATGTCTCCTTAACAGATCTCAGCGGGCTTTCCTAAGGTCGTTCCTCCACATTTCCACTTACCAAAGAAGGAAAAGAAGCACAGCGCCCAGGTATTGTTAGAGAAAATGTCTGGGAAGAGTTAAGCCAGGTCAGCTCCACAAGGGGGACAGGTATCTCGGAACTGCCCTGACCAGATGCAATCTCTGGGCATCGGAATGACCCGTTCCTTGAGAATTCTGCCGACTTCCGTGCACTGCACTTAGTGCTACTTGACACGCGAGATAGCTCATTTGCTTGCATGTTTCTTCTCTGCCCGTCCTCACCCTCCACTAAGCACCAGGACGGCAGGGTTCTCTCCAGGGCTCAGACTTCCTTCCAGAATGAACAGAAAGACTGGAAGAAGACCGTGGTGCTCAGGGAGCCTTGGCTTTGGCAGCCGGCTTGATCTGAATGCTTACCTCCTGTCCCTGGACTAGCTCAGGTCTGAGGAGTCCAGGCACCGGGAGCTGGCCCAGAAACTCCCCGAAGCTCACATGAGCCTCGTCAGAAAACCCGTGGGACTATCCCCAGCCCCCATGCTCCATCCAGAGCGTTCCTACCCGTCACCCTGACTTCCCCCCATGCTTTAATGCTTCTTGGCTACTCTCACACCTTCTTGGAAGGAGGAAAATCTCCATCTGATGTGGAAATTCTGTTTGGCAGGGTTTCCCTTCGATGTCCACCAAAACCCTCCTCCCCGAACACTAAACTCAAGGGAAACAAAAATAGTCAAAACTTTAAAAGGGGGGGGCTTTGAACCCCAGATTTCTATTTCTCCCTCATTATTCCAAACCTCTGTGATCCACTCCATCCTTCTTCAATGGCTGTTGCTGTAAGGGGAGTGACACTGCTGGGGACTGGGTGCCCACCGACACCTGCCTCAGTCAGGCCACCATGGGACCAGGCCTTGCTTGAGAAGCTTAAGTTGTTGCACTTGAGACGTAACTGAAGGTACGAATTTTAATAGCGAGGAGAGAAGGTATAATTGAATTTTAACTCGGAGAAAGGAAGGATATAAAATGGGATCATTTACTGAAACCAGTCAGGAACGCACTGCACTTCTGATCCTCCCTCTTCTCCCAGAGAAAATCGTCACAGAGACTAGAATCTCTTAGATCTTGACCAACCTGCCCCTGAAGCAAGGGGATTCACACCACCCAAACCAGCTGAAGGATAAGGATGCCTCTGAACATCTCGTCTTCCCCTACCTACTACCTACAACAGGGAAGCACTGGCTGGCCTTTTCACAAAACATCTACTCCAGAAGTTTCCATAACGGTTGGAGGTGACATGAATGGGGCGTTTGCAGAATAATGGCTAATGCCACTCTGTGAGGGAGACGTGAGGTTCAGTGGTCCAGAGAGCACTGGGCAGATAGTCCGAGTCTGGATTGTAGAAGCTTCTCTGGGCACTCAATGCAACTCAGGCATCTGCCCAGTCCTCAGTTTCCTTATGTGCAAAATGAAGAGTTAGATTCAATCTCTATGGCAGACCTTAGCTTTGGGTCACTCCCAGAGGCATACGGCCTCCTAGTATCCTTGGCCACACCAAGGAGCGCGGCACTCACAGCCATTACTGAGGAAGGCCTAGCGTGCAGGGCTGGAGTTCCAAGCACTGGTGGGAAGAACCTGGGTACAAGACCGAGGTTCGGCTCTCATTCACTGTTCTGCTTTGAATGAATTACTTAGGCTGACATTAGGCTTTGTACTGGACCCATTAAACCACCAAGGTTCACCTTCACGCCAGCAAAATGGCAACAGCCATCCCGCCTACCTCACAATGTCACCAAGAAGGGCAAAGGAGGAAACTGGACAAACACATTGGCTCTAATAATAATAAAGCAGTTGTGCTTTCTTAAGGAGGAAGAGCTGGAGGCAAACACACATAGACCAGAGTTCCTTGAATGTTCTGCTGCTGAAGGATGAGGGCTGGCTCTGTCCACTCCAGGCCTCTTAGCTGCAGGGATGCAAGACCTTCAACTTGAACATGCATTCCCACTCATGAGCAAGTAAGAATTATGGCGGCAGATGTCAGGATCTCCATCCCCAGTGGGGGGGTCTGGGCCCTGAGACTTGCTGTCCCTAAGGCCCACCTGCCTGTGGGGCTGCCAACTCCCTGACCTCAGGCAAATTGGTGTTTTGATCTCCAGTTCTCTGCTGCCACAGGTGTGCAAAGCTGCACGGACAGGGCTCAGCCAACGCGCCAGCCCTCTTCAGCCCATGCTACCCAAGAGCTCGGAGCTGGAGCCTGGTCTCATTTCCCATTTCCCACTTTCTAGTCTGGCAATCCCCAGAGATATGCATGGGGGGTTGAAGATTATTGTGAAAGCTATAAACTTTATTGGGATAAAAATGCCTTTGTACACAAATAGTCTTCTCGACAGTTTCATTTCACTGCTAACATCGATTAAATAAGTGGCGCCATTTCTTAAATTCAAAGATGGATTGATATTATTTAAACTGACAAGGGCCATCATCAGTTGCTAGTCTGTGTGACAAAACATTATAATTATAATTAATACAACATAACTGGGACCATAATTACAAATTAGTATTTTTAACATTGCAATTAAGGAAAATAATCTGTGGTGGAGTGAAAAGAAGCCAACCCAGCTACAGCCTTCTAGCCTGATTTTGAAGCTACTGGAGTTCATACGTTCTTCTAGCTGAAGGAATACCATATGTTGTCATTTTTAATACCCAAGTAAATTTTTTGTTCATAAAATAAGATCTCAATCTTTTGAAACAACAGGCTGGGTTCTAGGAGTTCTTCTTTGAAGATGTGTAACAGGCATCCCTCTGGTACGTGAATTAAAAAAGAATGTGCACACTTAACAGTTCAACAATTGAACAGACTTTTGCTAATTACCTGGAAAGAGAAGGAGCAAAAAGCTGAAAGCAGTTCTCCAAGGACACGAGGAGCTTCTGGCCCTACACTGAAAAACGGACAGTGAGATAGAGAGAGAGAAATGAACCTCTCAGCAGAATGCAAAGTCCTACAGGTCCTGTTTTGCATCCTCAGTATGGAATTTCTGGAGCCGCCATGCAAATCAAAGTTCAAAAATGATCAACGGGGCACTGGCTGGGGCCATTAAAAGGCTCTCAAACACCAGTTAAGATGATCAACTTCCGCAAGTTGAAGCTGCGAATGAACAGTTACTACAGAAACTCCCTGACACTCTTCCACCAAAACGCTACCAAAATAAGTCGGAAATATAGGATGGAACAGAGGCAGTGACGAAGACATTGAGAGAAAGGAAATCGGAAGTTGTTAACTCACAAGCAAACTACAGCGCCAGAAGGTTCTCTGGGCACTCAATGCAACTGAGGCATCTGCCCAGTCCTCAGTTTCCTTCCTGTGAAGGCGGTGCTCCACCAGAAGCAAGCGCCACATGGGTGCTGGGGTGACATTTTGAGTTCCCACGCGATTCCACCGGGACCGTCTACCAAGGCAGTCCATCTCGTGTCCTTTAGACCCGAGGGCAGCTGCACTACTGGAATGTCAACCCCATGCGGGGAAGGAGGCTTTCTTTTCCCTCCTCTGAAGGACGTCTTGTTCGGTGAAGGAAAGGAGAGACCCTCCGTCAGGGAGCGAAGAGGAAACCACATCACATCTTGAGATGAGCACTTCCTGTTGGTTTGACTCTCTCCTCTTCCATCTGGAAGACCCGGGAGGCCGCTGTGGGTCTGAGGCGGATGCGGACGTAATATAGGGTCATTCTAGAGCTTTTGAGGAACACTTGACACTATTTTCACCCTTTAGTACTCACTGTAGAAACCCACAAGAAATTGTCCACCCACCATCCTCCCACCTCCAAATTCCTGCAAAGCTCTGCTCTCTCCTTTAGGGTACACTCTTGGGCCTGAGGGTCTAGGATGAAGTTGAGAAGGTTACTCATCATTTCCAAACTACTTGCTCCATGGTATTTTGACTCTTAGCCAGGAATGTCTGGCAGGGAGCTCCCTCTTTTTGACCCTCTGACCCCCCTCTCATAATTTACCAAGTATCACGATGACCTCCTTCCTCCCTGAAGCTAATAAATCCCACTCGCAAACACATAACTCAGGCACAGCATGGTTCCTGTGCCTCTGGGAATGGTAACTCACTCTGAGGGCAAGAGTGCAGAGCAAGAATAACCTTGATTCTTCGTTTACTCCTACTTTGACAATGACCTTCTCAATACAGGGCTGACTCTCTTGAGATGTCACTGAAGAGCTTTCAGATCCAGCATGAAGGACAGCATTTTAAATGGAGAGCATTTGATTGGTTGGCATAAGAAAATACTACGTTTTCAATGGAACGGCGGTGCTCTGGCCACCATTGGCTAAAATGGGCAGATCAGAGCCCATTTTTGAGAAAAGTAAAGCAATGTTTTTAGGTGGATACTTCAAGTACACACACACACACACACACACACACACACACCCCTTGCAATTAATGACATAGAAATGTGAAAGTATGATGTGGCCCATGATTATTCTGTAGAGAACAACGGAACAAAGGCCAGCTTTCTAAGAATGGGATCACTCTTTCAAGGATTATCTCAATGGGTCACCTCTCCTCCCCATTCATAATGGAGCTCTTAGATCAGCTGAAGAGACTTATGTGGCAAGTGTGATCCAATGTTTGGCTCTGATGTAGGTTTGTCTACTGCCCTCTTTCCTAGTCCAGGGGAGCAAACGGTGCTACAGAGAGGGAAGGCAGGCTTCGAGTGTCCACACAGAATAGTCATGCTGGTGGCCAGCATTCGCCACCCTAGGAGGAGGCAAAACAGCCCTGCTGGGAAGGCGATCCATCCCAAGGTTGACCAGAAGGCCCATTCCTGGCCCTGGGCTGTATTACACCCCGAGGCAGGAGAACACAGGTCTTCCTACCATGTTACCAGCCACCAGCATGTGTAGGCTCTTATCTCTTTTTTAACCACAGAGCAGCGTCAGCCCTGTGAGCAGGCAGGGTAGTGGCTTGTGGTTGGGCTGTGGGAGAAGAGGGTGATTTCATGGGAACTAAGAAGCCATCTTGTTCCAGGAACACTACACCAACCTGCCAGCTGACCCTGCAAACCCACAGCTCCTTGATTAGCTAAGCAGGGGGTTTGGACTGACTCCATTATTAAAAGTGCAGAGACCCCTGGGGAGAGACACAACAGCAACCTTATCAGATAGGCTTAGTACCAATAATTTAGTAGAGCCTTTGTAGAGCAAAGATTTTGATAGGATGCAAAAGGGATCCAGAAATGAAATATATTATGCAAAGGCAACTGTTCCTTATTTCATTGTTTTTCATGAGTTCATGAGCCTAGACACAAGGTGAGGAAAAATCCTGTATTCTCACTGGCTCCCCAGCTTCCCCTCTCCTACAGGACGAACCTCCCATCTCACACGGGGCAACAGACCCAGACTGTGGTTGAGCCTCTGCTGGTGTGTCTTCTGGGCACAGTGGAGGAGCACACCTACACTCGCCCAACACCGTCAAATGACCAAAGAGTCACGAAGACACATCCAGTGACCCTGGACTGTGCTGGGAAGGGCATGGTTTAGAGACTTCAAGAACTCTAGAAAAAAATGAAGCCCAAGGCAGGGAAGAAGGGAAACCAGACAGGAAGTCAGAACTGGATCCCAAAGTCATATATCCACTCTTCCAAAAAGTAACAGTTGAAACACATGGCCCGGTAGGTATGACCAACCATAAATGTTACCCGATCTACTGTCAGCCAGGTCTAGAGAATATAGGAGGACAGGATTTGGAAACAAGGTTCTATGAAGTTCCTTTTGTTTCTACCACTTAATCTCATGCTCTCAAGAATAAAACTGAGACTCACTAAAGTACATACCCTATTTCAAGATCAACTACTAATGGCTAAAAAGAGCTTGTCGCATCCCTCCAGAGACGTCAAAAATTAAATCATGGAGGGGCGCCTGGGTGGCTCAGTGGGTTAAGCCGCTGCCTTCGGCTCAGGTCATGATCTCAGGGTCCTGGGATCGAGTCCCGCATCGGGCTCTCTGCTCAGCAGGGAGCCTGCTTCCCTCTCTCTCTCTCTCTCTGCCTGCCTCTCCATCTACTTGTGATTTCTCTCTGTCAAATAAATAAATAAAATCTTTAAAAAAAAATAATTAAATCATGGAAGCAGAGTTGCCTTGATTCTCTTCTGAAGGAGAGTTTTTCTTAATTATTGGTATTTTAGGGCGTGGGTAGTCTGAACTGTCATGAAAACACATCAAAGGTCTGTAATCAATATCAAGGCCTTTTTAAAAATACTAACAGGCAAGACAGGTTTATCTACTGTACTGTCTCAGAACTAGAACACAGTCCAAATTAATCTTTACCTACAATGGAAATCAAGCTAAATATCTTTTTTTTTTTTGGTTAGTTCATGATCTACATCGGACTACCTCCCCTCCCCCTTCGTTCGTAAAGGCTCCCCCCTCCCCCCAGCTGCTACTGGAATTACATGATATGGAAGAATAATATCCTTCAGTGTTGATGTCATCATTGTTTCGAAGCCAGGTCCCAGTTTTAAAACCAGGAAGCATCTGCAGCATATAAAATTACTTTTAAGTTCTGAGGCTTCTAGGCCTAAAGCCAAAAGGTAATGAGTTACCTCAAAAATATTTTCTTCTCTTTCTTTACCAAAAAAAAAAAAAATTTTTTTTTTAAAATTACTTGGGGGCTAAGCGGTGAAACAAAAGCAGCTTCCACCACCTTACCCAGGGGTGAAGAGTCACCACCCAGCGTGCCTTCCTTCCATCTCTTCATTTTCTGTTCCCTGCCTTTACCCCCTAGACCAGAATTCTCTTTATGCCCACCCCCTCCATTCTGCATGCCTTCAACATCATTCCCCGAAGGCCTGCTCTGCAGCTCTGGGGACTAAAGGTATTCTGAGTCCACAGGTTTTTCATTACTGCTTATATTTCTTTTCTGCTGACCGGGATGCACATGAACTTGCCAACAATCTCTATCTACTCAGGAGAGAGATTCAGTTCTTTTTAAGAAGAAAAATCATTTGGTATTTTACTTCTCCGTGAAGCTCTCCTAATCGGAAGATGTTCAGTGTGTCCAGCCAGTGACTCATTTTCCTTAATGGCTTTCAGCCACTGGCATGCCTATTCTAACACCCAAAGCAGGGCGGGTAAGACTGCCTCAGGTTATAGGAGGGACATTCCAGATCAGTGTGTCTGCTAGAAGAAGCTGACCAGGAGCAGGGGCCTGCGTGGGAAAGGGCTCAGGCTCGGAATCACATGGTCCTAGAAATACTGTCTCCTAAACAACAGGCTGACTGAGCCTTAGTCTTCTCATCTGCAAAATGGGACCACCAGCAGGTCGTTTCAGGGAGGAGTTCACGCCTGGCACTGGGTCCATGTTAAAAAAATATTTATCCTTTCTCGTCAACCTCTCTTCAAATCTCCTCCTAAGACACACACAGAAGTTAGGGGTTCCCCAGACTTGGGGGGTAGGGGTGTTTTCTATATTATCCGCTGGCTGACTCCGGCAGTCTTTTTTTTTTCCCTTTTTCTTTCACATGACCACGGTTACATGTCCTTCACAAAATGACAAAGTTAATATTCACCTAGTGATAGTCAACATAACCTCCTGTAAAACCATGAGACCCCAGATTACCCTGCACGCTTGGGTCTATCCTGCGGGAGCATTCTGTCAAACTTCATGTTTCTCCCCCAAATCACTGCTTTTCACCAAACTCACTGCTCCCAGAACAGGTATGAGAATTCAGCCTGCTTATTCCCGAGCTATCTTAATTTAGATTTTTCTGGTTTCCATTATCTACAAGACCCTACAGAACACACAGAAGGTGACTTTCGTAGTATGTATACAGTTTTCTAAGACCGCACTAACAACTCATTCAAAAAAATACAACTTTCGGGACACCTGGGTGGCTTAGTGGGTTAAAGCCTCTGCCTTCAGCTCAGGTCATGATCTCAGGGTTCTGAGATCAAGGCCCTACATCAGGCTCTCTGCTCAGCAGGGAGCCTGCTTCCTCCTCTCTCTCTCTCTCTCTCTGTCTCTGCCTCTCTGCCTGGTGATCTCGGTCAAATACATAAATAAAATCTTAAAAAAAAAATACAACATCCCTTTATCTTTAGGTAATTTTTACCAAAAAAATCAAGATAATTTTTAAAAGATCTCTTATACCATAAATACAGAGTAAAATGGATAGAGATAGTTGCTGTGAGTATATACTCAGAGCTAAGAATCTGTCCATTTGCTACACTGTGCTACAGACACTATTCTAAAACCACTGCATCTACTGATAATAAAAATAGTGGGACGCTTGGCTGGTTCAGTCGGTATGGCATCCACTCTTAATCTCAGGGTCATGAGTTGGAGCCCCACGCTAGGTATAGAGATTGCTTAAAAACAAACAAACAAACAAACAAACAAACAAACATTGGGAGGGAGACAAACCATAAGAGACTCTTAATCTCACAAAACAAACTGAGGGTATGCCGGGGGCAGAGGGGTAGGGAGAGGGTGCTTGTGTGATGGACACTGGGGAGGGTATGTGCTATGGTGATTGCTGTGAAGTATGTAAACCTGACGATTCACAGACCTGTACCCCTGCAGCTAATAATACATTATGTGCTAATAAAAAACAACCAAACAAACAAATGTCTTTTTTTTTTTTTAAATGGCCATCCACTTACAAACTTCTAGCTATTTGTGATTATCAGGCTACCCACTATGTTCCCCCAACGTTATATTAAGTCAAACAAATTTTAATGGAATTATATTTTTTTCATTTCTCAATTGGTTACATATTAGAATTATACACATGCTTTTACTTTCCTTTGCAATTTATCCTCAATTAAGTTTTTATCATTTAATGTACAGCAGACAAACAAGTCAAGTCCAATACGTGAATACTGAAATGAACTAAAGTCACTTCTATTCTTAAAGTAAATCTATTGGTGATCCTTTTAGGATAAGAATAATCATACTCTGGGGCACCTGGGTGGCTCAGTGGGTTAAAGCCTCTACCTCTCAGGTCAGGATCCCAGGGATCCCAGAGTCCTGGGATCGAGCCCCACATCGGGCTCTCTGCTCAGCGGGAAGTCTGCTTCCCCCTCTCTCTGCCTGCCTCTGAGCCTACCTGTCATCTCTGTCTGTCAAATAAATAATAAAATCTTTAAAAAAAAAAAAAGAATAATCATACTCTAAGTACATTGGGACAATAATTACCTCATCAATATATGGTCTTTTTCTTCAGGAAAGGAATGGTATGCAAAATAGCATACGCATAGGATGTTTTCCTGTTCATTCGCCTCAAAACTCAAAGCATTTCTTCCCAAAACTGAAATGGAATTGGTTACAGCTTTGTGACTTTTTTCTTTGGAATGAGTACTCTCTCTTTTATTCTACTATATATATTTTTTCATTCTCCCTACCCTCCGCAAATGGAGTAATCCCCAGCTATGAAAACAAAATGTTTTAAAAACAAAAAATTGTGATGTAAAGCCTTATGGCTTTTTCCATGGCATGATCCCCATCATTAATCTCCTGCTCACCTACTGCCAAGAGTGGTCAAAGCTGGCATGTATGTAAAAAATAAATGTACCAAGTTTCCATTTCTTTTTTCCTCTGAGAAACGTGAGGAAAGTGTTGGGTAAGGAAAGTACTCCGGGGCAAGAGGATGTGAAATAATCTAAATGACTCCCCTCACTCCCATTTTCCGGACCTTGGGAGTTGTTTACCTAGCGGAGCCTGAGAGAGAGTTTGGTGAGAAAGATCACGTACTGGGTCTTTGAGGAAATAAACCCACATCTCAAGCTTAGAGGCCTTAAAATGTCCACGAAAAACACATTTTTCTGGATGCCGGGTACAGGGAAATCGATTCAAGAAAACAAACATCTCTCACCAAGTGGTTGCCACCTTTGTTCTTTGGCTTTTTGTTTATTGGATCCTGCAGCTGCTTGAACTTGAACTGAGAAGATATGAATTCTCAAGACTAGCGATCAATTGTTGCAATTCATTTCTAAAGTGATCATTTCTTCTACTAGTAACACTCACTAAGCCAAATCACAGTTATCAACAATGGCAGAAGTCTAACCAGGAAGTATTTCCAAATTCTGGAACTATTTTGTTGAGGCATATTCCTGTGGGGAATGGTCTTGTGGGTCCATTTTATTGATTAAAAGTCAAAAATAAAATCCAAATGTCCATTGACAGATGACTCGGCAACAAAAGGTGGTATATCCACATAACAGAATAGTACTCAGCCCTTAAAAGGATCCCTCAGAAAGGAAGGACATTCTGACGGGGCTAAATCTTGAGGGCACTTAACACTAAGTGAGGTAAGAGGTAAGACACAGAAAGACAAATACTGTATGATTTCAGTAATGATTTCACCACTGAGCTGTACAGTTAGAAATGGTCAATGGTAATGTTCTGTGTTATGTTTATTTTACCACAATCTAGAAAAAAAATTGTATTAATAAAATACTGTCAACAGTCAAGATAAATGAGAGCAAAATAAAGTGAACAGAAAGAACAACTCCTAGCCTGGGTTCTCTACAAAGAACCTAAAGATATAAGGAGGGCTCAGACGGCAAATTATTTTTAGCATATCATCCATGGTGTGATGGTAATCCTGGCTTGTGTGTTCAGTCCACACAAGGTCTTATCCGAATGGCTCTCTCCAGAGAGGAATGGCTCTGGACTCAATTAAATTTGAATGAAGATCTTTGCCACATTTCATTTCACCTAATGGTTCCTTTCGTATTTTGCCAATCTTCTGATTCCTTGAGCTTTCTAACCTCAAATGTTGGGCTATTACAGATGCCCTTTGGAAGGCTCGCTGAGGTAGATTGCAGTTGGTCTAGGCTGTCTCTTTTTGTTCAGAGAGATCCTTATATGTAGGCAAGCCCTGCTCTATTCCTACCAAGCAGCTGCTTTACTTGTGGCTGGATGCTGAGGAGAGGTCAAGCCAAGTCCTCCAACTGTCCCTCCACTGCCTTCTGCCATGGCTTTTCCCAAGCCTCTGGTTAAGTATTAGAGGAAGATACAGCTTGTTCATTTTCAGTCCTAATGTCTGTGAAGAAATCACTATGCTTGGTGTCTCAAGTTAGCTGGACTACAAAAACTTTTTTCACACTTGAAGACAAGACTGTAGAATAAATATACTCTTTTTTCACACACTTACGTTGCTTCTCTGACAAGGTCTGGGACAAATCAGCGCCTATGTTTGTTCAATTGAAAAGAAGCAATAAAACTGCTCATTTGGCTCAAGATGGATCTATCCCCTGAACAGCTGATAACTGATTCTCTGAGATACTCTGCAGAGTTGATTCTGAGGTAAAAACGGTTCTTAATTGTTGCAACTCATTGAATCCACAGTCAGTTGTAACTCAAAATAGGACCCGAGACACGAATCTACCACTGAACGTATGAAGACGGAAAGAAATCTCATTTCTCTCCACATAAATAGTAAGGCTCCTCCTTTAAACTACAACATGCACAGATAAGGAGATTTTAAAACGGGGACCATTCTCTGACCATGTTTAAGCACAGATCTGTGAAAAATGACCAGTTAAGCTCCTGTTGTTAAAAGTTCACTGTCTTTTAGAAAATACTTAATTAGTACAGGGGAAAAAGGATCCTCCACTATTCATGTTATTAGCTAAAGAAAGGCTTTAGGTTTCCACATTCCCCAACAATAAGATCAGAACTGACTCTTGGATTCTACCCCAAAACCTCAACTTCCTGATCTACAAGATTTACCTCAGAAAGTGAATAGGTCCCAACTGCTGCCAAAGCAAAGGCCTTTATATGAAATCCATCAGATCCGGACAACCCATAACTCTATTTGATGGGCCACATACTGAAAGACACGGCACAAGAAATACTAACACTTTTCTGACTGATCTCCCATAAATGTGTACATGAATAGAGATACTATAATGTCTAATTTATGGAACGATGTCACAAAAGTGAGATTTCTAGATACAATTTGAAAAACATTCTTTTTCATGCTATTTTAAAAAGTCACCTTGTTTATTTTTAATTTGGCATATATTCAATCTTTTTAAGCTTGGTATAATAGCAGAAGTTAATTCTTCAGATGACACAATGTTATCACGAACATTAGTTCATAGAGAAAATTAAAAACAGACGTCCCTGTGTTAAGTAGGCACTAAACAGCGTGCCTATGAACGAAGCAGAACAATGGCTAATCTTCCCCCTTGCTTGACTCATGTCTGAAATTACCGTACCTTAAACATACAGGAATCAGAAAAGCGAGACACAGTTCAATGGAACCAAACACAGAGCTCAGATATAAAGTCAAATACAAGCAGAAATTTGGGTCTCACAGGGTGGCATTTCAGATGAGTGGGGGAAACATTAAATTATTCAGTCAGTGGTAATGGCACCGCTAACTAGCCACCTGGAAAAAGAAATAAGGCTGAAACCTTATCAAACTCCTGACCCCCCCAAATAAACTTTAGCTGGATCAAACAGTACAGCCTAAGAATGTTAAACTCTAAAAGTGCTAAACTAAAACACAAACAATTTTATAATGTGTAATATCTGAATGTGGAGGGCCTTTCTAAAAACACAACTCTAAAAGGCAGAAATACAAAAGGAAAGATTTCTAAATTTGATTTTGTAAAAATTTTAAACTTCTAAGGGGGAAAAAAAACCCTCCACAAACAACAGCCTAGACAGACTAGAAAAAGGTACTTCCAACAATTATGGTGGAAAGTTAATCCCATAATTTATAATGCAGTCTTACAAATCACTGTAAGAGAGTCATCATCCAACTCAAAAATGGGCAAACTAGAACCTTATCAACATACGAAAATCAGCTATAATTAATAGGAAAATATACCTTAACATCATTTATTTAAAAAAAATCAAAATAATGAGTGTCTTTTTTTTTTCACTTATTAGATATGTAAAATTAAAAAAAAATTGGTATCCAGGTTAGCAATAACAGAGAAAATAGCCTTCTTCCATGTTGCAGGGATATTAACATT
Organism: Neogale vison; assembly: GCF_020171115.1. Classification (NCBI taxonomy): domain Eukaryota; kingdom Metazoa; phylum Chordata; class Mammalia; order Carnivora; family Mustelidae; genus Neogale; species Neogale vison. The sequence continues at coordinate 131,260,925 of NC_058102.1, read as the reverse complement.
GGCACAGCCTTTCTGGTAGAACTTGTAAACATCCTGAACAATCAATTTTACTTACAGCAATCTACCCTGATAGAATAGCTGGGGGTAAAAATCCAGATTTATGAACAGGATGTTCGACAGAGCAGCTTTGCCTTCCTGATAAACAGAACAACGACCTGAACGCAGGGGTTGCGGATTGAGAAAAGTAGAAACAAGAGAGATGATTATTTAATTTGCATAGGAGATGGATTTAATAGCATGATAATCTCTACAGCGTAAACAACATGTCACTGAGAAATGAGTTGGACCTGTATGACCCGATGTGTATGTTGAAGACAAGTCATTATAGGAGGAGGAAGGCACCGAACAACTGTACATTCTGATCATTTATATAAATGTAAAAAGAAGCTGTGTACAGTTCTACTGGGATATGCATCTACTATTTTGAGAAAGGACCTATCAAGAAACTATAACAATGCTTACTTTTAGAAAGAAGGACTGAGAATTTAGGATAGAAGTTTTTAATTCTGTGGTGTGTGTCAGGCGTATGAGTGGAAGAGTTTACCATGTACAAATATGATCTTTAACTCAAAATTTTTGATTAAAAAAGTGGTCCTTCAACCATCTTTTCTGTCGTCACAGTGTTCTACAAAATTCGTCAAGTATGTGGGGCAGGTGGTTGTCTAATTAAAATGCTTAGGCTTCACAGCAATCCTTTGTTTCTTGACTGTTTTTTTTCCACATCTGGACTTATGGCTATATTCCAGATTTTGTGGCTGTTGTTCTCTGTGATTGCGGCCTGACATGTTTACACGTAGAGCTCACCAGCTCCTGGCATGTCCACAGTGCGTGGTGTTTCTCAGAAACAAGCAGACTCCCTGAAAAGGCCAGAGTACTATGCCTTGAAACACAATTTCATGCTAGCAAAAGTGATCTGGTAGGCCTCCTTAAATTGTAATTATTTGTCCAAGATCTGTGTATGCCAGCCTTTCAAACAACATCAATTGTTATCAAGGACAATCTCTTAGGAACAAATAAGGGTATTCCTACTCTATGCAACTATCTTTTCACAGAGTCCCAGAATGCTGACCCGAAAGGAACTTTCAATGCCTTTCAGTTCGACCCCCACGTTGGAGAGCTCGGAGCTAGACAAGTCCATTGTCTTATCTAAGGCCACCAGTTAACAACTGGCAGAGCCGGTGGGAAATCCTAGATCTCCTGAAGTTTTGTGGTTTTTCACTCAGAAAACCACACTAAGGAAATCTAAACTACAACCTCGGCTCACAAAAACAGACAATAAATGAGGTATATGACATGACAAAGAGGGCGAAAGCAAATATATTTTGTTTTCCTGATTCCGTTTCATACAGTTTTCCCAGAAGTGTTGAGTTCAGATAGGGGCAAAGCTATACGTATCCAGAACTGGAAGTCATGAAATAAGCAAGTCTCCACTGAAAAGGAAGCAAAAGGAGGACTCAAGTTCAGATTGTGATGAACAAAACATTGAATTTAAATGAAAACAACTCTATGTGGTCTCTGTTTTAGGAATGGAGGTGAAGGACTCATCCTGGCAATGACAACTTTCCCACGGATCCCAACTGCCATCCCTGACAAGGGGGGTAGGAAAGACGTTGCCTACGTGCAGAAGACATGAGAAAGGATATCTTAGGACATACAACTGCAGGATGCTTCTAGAAAGAAATAAGAGAAGAGTTCATCTGCAGGCTGGGGCACCGAGTCCCACTTTCAGCCAGGGAGAATGCATCTGTTGGTTTTCCTTTCGCACCACGATGGTTGATTATTTTGACAGGAGCTATGGAAGGGGACTAAGCAGCTCTAATCCATACAGACTTGGCAGCCTACTGAGCACAGCACAGCATCTACGGGGAAGGAAAGAGCAAAGCAATCAGAGAAAAGGGATTTGCATTTCTTAGGATGACACAACAGAGAACTATCTCTACCTAACACGTGTTAGACACAGCTACGGACAGACACGCTCAAGGAATTTCCCACAACTGGAAAGCTGGATGGAAGACTGAAGTGTTCTGCTTACTTGAAAATAACTTCCAAGCAAATTCCATGATTCCTTGTGAGGCTGTTCTCTCAGAAGAGAAGAGCAGGCAACTCAACGGGAGGCAGTCAACTACAGAAGGTGCTGATTCCATCCAAAGAAAGTTCCTGGAGTAGATTTCACAGGGAGTCAGTCTGCTTGAGCCAGGAGTGCGCTCCCTGGCCCCGGCCCTCGGATGGGGGCATGGGCGCTAACAGAGATGGGCAGGGAGAGGTGGGGGCTGCTGATATGAAGGGCAGGACAACAATCATGGCAGTGTTGGCTTTGTGAGTCTCCAGGACAGAGGCCAACGTAAGCAGTCCTCCTTCTGACCGGATCCCGAATGCCTGGAGATCAAGTCCCTACTTGCTTCTCCTTTCCTTCTTCCTAGGACAGTACAATCTGCAGTAGGTTTTCTTCCCTGACATCATGACGCCAAGATTACCTTGGAAACAGCCCTACATAACAATAAAGTCTAAACAAACAACCTGTTTTTCTAGCAAGCAAGGCCCAGTGGGAGAGAAGATGGAGTCAGGGGGAAAAGAGAATCTGTTTTGTGAGACAGACTTTAATGTTGGCTTTGGTGGGATACTAAGTTCCGTATGTTAAAGGATGTCGCCTCATAAGCATGACCCCTAAGTGCAATTAAACTGTGGAAAACACTGAGAGGGGCAGACAGGCCGTAGCGCAACACGGAACCAGCGCTCCCTTCACGGGCCATGCCGAGTGAGCTAATTCAACTTCTGCACGCCTTCATTTCTTCTCCCGTAAACGAGGGATAATAACACCCACTGAGGAGTTACGAGGATTAAAATGTGAAACAGGTATAAAGCACCTGTCCTCCTTCCCAGCCCACAGTAGTTATTAAAAAAAAAAAATAGGACCCAAATTCCTAACTATCATCTCACCTTTGAGGTGGCCAGCTTCTTCAAAGTGGAGTCCAAGGCCCAAACATGCTAGTTTGACACGGGGAGAGTAAACCCCTTACAACGAATGGCACAAGATTTCCCTCCATTTCGAAGGCGGGTTTTTCTTTAGACTGAAATTAGGTAATAGCTAATGAATTATAAATGATACTTACTCGAATGGCCAAAAAGTGGGTGACAATACCCACAGGAAGAAAATATGTTCAGTGACTCCACTGCAATGATTACAACCCAAAAGAAATATATTTTCTGTGCTAATAAAGGGATATCTAAAAAGAGATAATACTTAAGAAAAAGAGATGAGGTAGACAGATAAGAAGGTCTCAAAGATCACTACTTGAAGCTCTATGTACCAGATACTCATTATCCTTCTCCCATATCGCATTTTATTTAATCTACACACTGACACTGAGAAAATATGGTATCTTCAATTTTACAGATAAGGAAACCAAGCTTCAAAAATTTATTTTAAAAAGCTGCTTCAGGCATAAATCTGGATCTACATAGGAGTCACTTATGACTCAGTTTTTTCCTTCTCTATGTAAATGGAATTTATCCCAGAAACATAGTTTATATTTTTCTCTGTGTCCTTCTATAAGATAGTTTCAACATGATTCTGCTAAGATTAAATCCCTCTTTCCTAAAAGTCATCTGTATTAAAAGATTCAATTATATCTAAATTTCATAGCCATAAGAAAAGAACCAAGGGAATAAACTTAAAATGCCTTCAATTGACAATATTTCAAAGGAACATATATTACTCCTAGAATTGGGGGGAAAACATATAAATTTATTTTATGTGAAAAGAAAACTCATTCCAAACAAATTTGAGGTTCGACACAGGGAAATATCTTGAACGTCAAGGTCAAAATTGCGAAATATGCTCAACATTTTAAAAACTTGACAGCTGCTTCTCTTTGAAAGATTAAATTCAGCCCACCTCGAATACATGAATAATTTCATGAGGTTCTTTCCAGCATGTCCACATCCTATAGGACTTGAAGACGACCTGCCCGTCTTCTAGAAGGCTGGGGCCATTGAAACCATTTGTTTCAGGGCTTCTTAGGTGTGATCCTCCAGGACTGGGGGACTAGGGCTGAGAAGACCGCTTAAGGTCCAGATCCCCATAATGGGATGTTAAGTATTCTAAAAGGTACAAAGGCCCTGCACTTCAGACACCAGGATAACCTTGGAAGGTACCCTAAAGGAAGCCTTGACAGAGAAACTAGATAATTACCCACACTGGGACAAATACTATTCCTGACTTCTGGCCTAGAAAGGGACTCCAGGGGAATTGAATGAAGCTGGTAGGACATTGAGACTTATGCCGGATTGGGCACTTGTCAGTTGCCTTTTAGGCTACAAACTCACTTAAGTTAAAACCATTTTCAGAGATTACAATGCCCCATTTATTTTTGCTGAAACTGGCAAAAAGTCCAGCAAAAAGGCAAATGCAGAAATATTAAGTTTGAAGACTAACACACTGTGATGTGTTATGCTCCCAGGAAGTAAGGTATGTGTGGGCAGTCCAACCCAAGATGGTAAGCCGAAGGTCATGGAAGAAATAATGTGTAGACAGTTTCAATTTTCAAGACCCCTTTCCAAGCATCAAACTGCATTCCATCATTATCAGGAAGACTCTGCTTTCCACTAAGAAACCGGTTGCGAGACTCAGTGGTTTCTCTCAAGAATACGTTCTTTGTAAATTTATTCTTAAGTTACTGAATCAAATAAGTTACTATGAAAAATTATTAGAAGATCAACAACAAGAAAAAAACAATACTATGAAACCTCAGAGTTTGGCCCAGAAGATGATTAACAAGTCCCAAGTTTTTCAATAGGGTATTAAGCACTATTGAAAATGTTATCAATTACTGCTTGGTTCACTCAGTAATTCTGAAGTAAAAGCTATAAAAGAATCAAGGTGAGGCAATGCTTGCTGTGTTTGCTTTTTGTCTAGAAGACGCAACTAGAGACAGTGATGCATGGATGGGTAACATGGGCCTTTTATGGCAGACTTCGGTCTCTACAAATAAACACCATTATTTTAAAATAATTTTTTTGTTATTTTTATTTTTTTAAAGATTTTATTTATTTGTTTGACAGACAGAAATTACAAGTAGGCAGAGAGGCAGGCGGTGCGGGGGAAGGTGGGCAAGCTCCCTGCCGAGCAGAGAGCCTGATGTGGGGCTCGATCCCAGGACCCTGAGATCATGACCTGAGCTAAAGGCAGAGGCTTTAGCCACTGAGCCACCCAGTCACCCCAATAATTTTTTTATTATGGTAAAAATATATAACAAAATTTTACCGTTTTAACCATTTTTAAGTATATGATTCTGGCATTAAGTACATTCACATTAAGTGCAACCATCACCACCATCCTTTTCATCTTTCCCAAATGGAACTCCTTCCCCTTTAAACAGTATTTTCTCTATTCCCTCCTCCCCTAGTCCCTGCTGATCAGGAACCAACTTTCTGTCTCTATGATGGTGACCACTCTAGAAAATGCATAAAGTGGAATCATAACAATATTATTTCCTTTTGTAATTGGCTCACTTAGCATCATATCTTCAAGGTTCATCATGTTTTATCATGTGTCAAAATCCCCTTCCTTTTCACGGCTGAATAATACTCCATTGTAGGTACACACCGCATTTTGTTTACCCATTTACCTAACTATGAACACTAGGGTTGCTGTCATCTTTTAGCTATTGTGAATCAGATTGCTATGAGCATGGGTGCACAGATATCTGTTTGAGACCCTGCTTTTACTAATTTTGAGTATATACCCAGAAGGAGCTTTGCTAGATCACATGGTAATTCTTTATTTAATTTTTTGAGGTACGGCCATAGCATTTTCCATAGTATCTGCAACATTTGACATTCCTCCCCAACAGCAATGTCCGAGGGTTCCAATTTCTCCACACCTTCAACAACACTACTATGACTGCACACTTTTACTCCCGGCCTTTCTCACTTTCTCTCTCTGCTCTTCCTCCTTCCTTCTTCCCCTCCTTTCTCCCTCCCTTTAAATCATCATCCTAACGAATGTGAAGAGCGCTCTCATTGTGGTTTGGGTTTGCATTTGTCTAACATGTAATGATGTTAACCATCTTTTCATGCACTTATTGGACACCTGCACGTCTTTTCTGGAAAAATGTCTATTCAACTTAAAACACAGTAAGAAATGTATATTTGAAAAAAAAAAAAGAAAGTATATTTGGTCTCTTCCCACTGTTTCTGGCTAGAGATCCTAAAACCCTCACAATTTCCTAAGTGATAAGAACTATAAGAGCAACTTTTTATTATAATATTTGATTTGTGTCCCCAGCTCCTGAATCAGCTTCTGATTAATAAAGGTTATTCATAAAAAGCCCCTTTCAACCACACCTGAGTTATGTTAACGAGGTGATTTTGGAAATCCCCTAGGATGACTGCCAGAGGAAACAACCATGCAATTAGAGAAATGGAACTTCCAGTCCCAACCCCAACCTCCATGGAGGGAAGAGGGACCGGCAGCTGAATTTTCACCAAAGGCCAATGATATCGTCAACCACACCAATACAGTGAAAACTCCATTAGAAACCTTAACCAACGGGATTTGAAGAGCTTCTGGGTTGGTGAACAAGAATGCATTCACGTTCCAGGAGGGTGGCCCTCCACAGGGATTAAAGGTTCTGTGCTCAGGACCCTTCCAGATATCACCTGGTACATCTCATTATCTGTCGGCATATGTGTGTCTTTTAAGATCTCCTTTATTATAAATTGGTAGTAATAAGTAAACCATTTTCCTGAACTCTATGAACCGTTTTATCCAATTATCAAACCTGAGGAGGGGAACAGGGGAACCTCTGATTTGTAGTAAGGTCAGACAGAAGTTGTGGGTAATCTGGGACCCACTACTTATGACTGGAGTCTGAAGCCAGGGGCAGTCTTGTGGGATTGAGTCCTTCCTCTGTGTGAATTGCACTAATTCTAGTTAGTTAGTGCCAGAACTGAGTTAAATTGTAGAGCAAGCGTTCAGAATCTGCTGAGAATTGGAGAATAATTTGATATAGAAAAACCACACATCTGGCATCAAAAGTGAATGAAATATTGAGAAGAAAGTGTTTTTCTTTTATAAGTTCTTTGTACTTTCTTGAATTTTTAAAAATTGTTGTTGTTACTGTACTGTTGTAGGAGTTCTTTATATATACTTGATATTAATCCCTTATCAGATATATGACTTGCAAATATTTCCTTCATTTTCTCGGGCTGCTTTTTCATTCTATTGATAGTGTCCCTTGCTGCACAAGTTTTGATTTTGAAGCCCAATTCCTTCTTTTGTTGCCTGTGTTTTGGCATCCTATCTAAGAAATCATTGTCAAATTCAATGTCATGAAACTTCTGTTACATTTTCTTCTAAGAGTTACAGTTTTAGCTCAAACGTTTAGGTTTTTTATCCATTTGGAGTTAATTTTTGTATATGGTGTAAGGTAAATTCCCAACTTCTATATACTGAGTTTCCCCAGCACCATTTGTTAAAAGATTGTCCTTTGCTCATTGAATAGTCTTGACACTCTTATTGAAAATCATCTGAGTAACAATTTCTTTAAAAGCCTTTTCTAAGCAAGGAACTCTGTTAAGCTGATAACAGAATCTGTGCCATTTCATTAAGCAAAATCCCCCCAGACCTTTCTACTGAAGTATTAGTACCCCAGCAAGCATCTGTGGTCCTCCTACCATGAGCCAGGCCCTGGATAAATCAACATGGACACAGCACTGAAAAAGATGAGATCACAGTTACTCTTGCTCATGTTGCGAAGGTTGAGATAGACACAAAAACCCATACTTACGATCTTTTCTGCTAAATGTTAAGGTTAGGAAGTCTAATAGAAAACAGCAACACGCCACAATGCTTATTTTGTTGAAAAAAAATTTTTTATCACCCCATAGTGAAACCCCCTGCAGTCACTTCCCAGCTCCCCCTAACTTCCTCAGCTTTATATGATCACAAATCTACTTTTTATCTGTATGGATTTGCCTGCTTTGGACATTTCATGTTAACGGAATCATACAATATGTAGTCCTCTGCGATGGTCTTCTTTCACTTAGCATGTTGTAGCATGTATCAGCACTACCTCAACTTCATTGACAAATATTATTCTGTTGTATGGATATACCATCTTTTGTTGACCCATTCATTAGCTGATGGACATGCAGGTTATTTCCACTCTTTGGTAATTACGAATAATGCTGCTGTGAACAGTCATGTACAAGCTTTTGTGTGGATTCCATTTGCATTTTAAAAGAAGATGATTAGAGAGGAAGTTCTTTGATGCAAATGACACACAATTCCAGCAGTGTGGAGTTCAACAAAATGCCCAAGATTGAGAAATACATTATGATGCTATTCCGGTCTCCAAAACATCAGTCCCAAAATGATAGCTTTCTAAGCCAAACTTCTTTCGATATTATCTTTCGTTCTACAAATACTTCAACTGTGTGCCAGATAAGGTGTTGGAACTGGAGTTACAATGGTGAACAAGATAGACACAGGCTGTTTACCGAGCTGAGAGGCACCAAGGAGAGTGCTGATTTTTAAAAAAAAAGAATTAAAAAAAAAATTTAAAAATTTAAAAAAAAATTTTTTTTAAAAAAAATCTTTATTTATTTATTTTTAAGTAATCTCCATGCCCAACATGGGGCTCGAACTCATGACCCTGAGATCAAGAGTTGCATGCTGAACCGACTGAACCAGGCACCCTGAGAGTGTTAATTAAGAGAGCAAATATAATAAAAACTTAAACACACTACCATAAAGGAATTACATGGTAATTAGAAAAGAGCTAAACACCTAGTTGTAGTAGGAAGAGGAAAATGCCAATTAAAACTTTCTTACAGAAGATTAAGTCCTTCAAGACAAATGCAAGTTTCAATATACAGTTTAAAGAGATCAGAGGGCTCATCTCCTTCCTTGCCTACTCCAAGTCCCAACCCAAACATCTTATAAATGTCTAAAATGTATTCATCGCCAAAACATAATGGTTCATAATTTTAAGATCTCTAAGGAGACACACATCTTTCCACACTACCTTACCTCAATATAAGGCCACCCTATCTTTTTTAAAATCTTATCCAAATCCTTCATTCAGGTAAGTCTTTGCCCTCTTAGTCTGCCATCAAAGGCAGAATATAAATATATAAATATATGTATGTATTTATATTTATATAAATATAAAGAAATATAGCAGATATCCCCAATGTACTTTCAGGGTTCATTCTGATATTTAACATTAATAACTTACTACTCAATATTTTTCCACACTGAATTCAAGTTTTGTTTTACCTGGAAGCCTTATTTTCTTAACCTGTTGATCATCTTTATGATGCTTTCTAATGTTTCCACCACTTCTTTCCGCAGACCTAAGACTAGATTCTTGTTTACCTAAGGATAAAGCCAGAACTTAGTACAAAGTACTCTGTTACTTGACCTGTAGACTGGCCTGTTGATTTCAGCTTTATACCCACAAGGCCTTCTCTTAACTCTACTTAGAGGACAGCTGGTCCAGAAAGGATCAACTTATAGGACTCAGAAAGAAGCCGACACAATACTGTTTTGGGGGGGAAAATGCCACTATCGGATAAATTCAAAATGTATGCCTTCTGAGCATGCATTCAAATTGCGATCACATCATCATGAACCTTCCATATAAAAATGTAAGCATTCTCTTATGTCCTACCCTTTTGCCCTTGACATTAACGTCTACTACTTTTTTGACCACGCCTCCCAATGGCCACAATCATTCTGACTTAAATCCATCCCTCTTCCCCATTCCCACCAACAGCCGGGTCATTTGTTTGTGTTTCTTGCACATCTATAGAACATTCCATAGAATACTGCAACTAAGCACTAGATTTAGTGATCACTTCAAAAACATTTCTTGCTATGACCCTACAGACCCACTATAACATTAATTCCTAATTAAGCATACTTTCAATGTGTTACAAAGAGGAGGCACCTCACAGAGTTTTACAGTATAATCTCTTGTTTGAGGTCCCGTTAAGTGTGACCAGGGGAGGACTATTGTCAGCTTCCCTAAATCATGCTAGGTCACTTCTTCCACTTTCCCTCAGCGTACTGGGCTGCTACTGTGTCACACGGAGAGATCGCATCAGTCTGACAGAACGTACTCTCTTTCAAACCACACTGGTACACCGGTTACCCTTCAGCCTCCAAGGTGTTTCCAAATTGATTTGCTGATGATATCCACTACTTCTCCCCAAACGCCCCATTTTCTTCCAGGTCATAAACACTTTCAGATGTGTCATCTCAAGGTCCTTCTTTCTCTGTGGTACATAGAAATGACATATTGCTCCTGTTCTAATTCCATATTCTCTCTACAACTGATGCTCTGTGAGGGTTTCACCCAGAACAACTGTTTCCATATTCATCAGTGCCTACAGATTTTAATCCAAGCAATCTGCTAAAACAGTCTTTTAGCTGTTCTACCGGCCACCTCTTCTAACAATGTTGCTTCCTCCCCCTACTCCAAGTCAACATCACCAGACTTTTTAAAACAAAGAAGTCCTGCTTTTGAAAAAAACAAAACAGACAACTTGACCTATTGTTGTCATTAAAAACCAACTCCCTCCTTTACCCGACAGAGAGACCACATTTCCCTGTCTTGTTGCTTCTGATGTATTTAAAGAATGTTTCCCTTGACGCGTTTTGAAGGTTGCCTCTCATTTCCTGTTTGAGCTTTCCTGACTTTCCTCTACTGTTGTTTCTTTGTATTCCTCCTTGGCCCTCTGCCATTCCCCACCCCTCCACCCCAACTTTGTTGTAGTGTTCTTGTTCTTGTCTCCACTATTCAAGCAGTTCTTTGTTCCTCCCATTGGGTTTCCTCCTACCTTACCTACCTCGGTTAGAATGACCTTTCATTGTTCCTTTACCTGAATTTCATGAAAGCATAGTTAGTACTTTCCTCTTAAAATACCTGAAGTCACTTTCACAAATTCAACTTCATTAATTCGACTTTAACTTTTTTGACATTGAAGATCCTGAGAAATACTATCAACCTTCACAACTGATGCCAATCTAAATCCTACATGTGTAATAGTTAATTTCAAATATGGCCTCCATCCTTTTCAGATCTTCTTGCTGTATTCTCCAAATGATCCCACTGTTCCTCTGGGAGTTTATTTGTTTCTAGAAGGCAGAAGAGGACACGGAGATCCCTAACACCACCCAGGTCTTTGAGTTGGTTAAGTGGCCAGAAAGTCTGCCCATGGCTTCTCTTAAATGAGAGAGCTACATCAAAACTACTTGAAAGGGTTCCCTTTGCTCTTTCTAAGATTTTACTTCTGAAATTAAATTAATTCTGAAACTTCCCAATGATCTCTCTTTATGTCCTCTTAAATGACAAAAAGAATTGTGCAAATGGTGGCACAGCCTTACTTTTCAAGTCCCCACCTATTCTTCAAGAGTCCACACTTTTGAATTCTTAGGTAATTTACACATTAGACAAGTCAAGCAGGGTGTAAGTCAAGAAGAGGGAATTCCCTCCCCCAATTTTCCTTATTTCCTATATTTTAGCAAACTCATAAAAAAGTACATCTGTAGAGCCTCCTGCCATTTTGATTTCTTGGCTAATGATGGATTCTCTGAACCTGTTCACTTGAATGGTTTAAATGACCTTATGGTCACTTACTAATGATCAAAACATAACATACCGATTACTAATTGATTCTCAGTAAATAAAAAATAAATAGATACATGGCCATCTCTGTGAACAGGGTTGTTTCACTGCTCAGTGGCCCAGTCCGGGTCACACACAGAGACAACATTAACACTTCATCTTCAAAACGGGGGCACCATGACAGTATTGAACAGATGAAGAACATGAGAGCCCAGAATCCTGGGACTGAAGGAAATAGCAGCATACAAGTTAACACTTTCTGGAACTGGGGTTTTTCTTTTTTCTTTAAGAAGCTCTATACCCAACCTGGAGCTGAACTCACACTCGCAGATTGAGAATCACATGCTATACCAACTGAGCCAACCAGCCGCCCCTGGAACTAGACTTTGAACCCTGGCTCTACCATTTGTTAGCTGTGATCCTGGGCAGGTCATACAAATCCTCTATGCCTCTACTTCCTCATCAGTAAAATGGGCATGAAAACAGAATTACATATCTCAAAGGGTATTTGAGAGGCCTTAATACATGTAAAGCACGTAGGACTCAATAAGCAATTCCCTTACGTTTACACAGAAAGGAGATTTTATATCAATTAATAAAATAAAAACACACACTTAAAATCACATAGGTAACCGAACTTGGAGAGAGATTGTTATACATCTCATGTATATGATATGCCAAGACTGGTCTGAGTATCACAGTGATGCTTGCCTGTTGAACTTGTATTTTGGAAACATCCATTCCATACTTGGCATCTTATCTGGCTTTGCCAAGACAGCACCCATGATATGGTTTTCTAAAATGCTGACAATACCAAAGCTAGTTCTCAACAAAGGATAAGCAATATCAATTTGGAAGACTACACTTAACTTACACCCATTCCAATAAAAATGTGATGAGTTTGCACTTTTTATCTTATCCTCCAGAAAACAGTTCAAAAACAAGTATTTTATGCTGTCTTTTGAAAATAACAAGCAGCAGTAGAATGTGATAAAAAAAAAAAAACAACCTAGAAATGGTATGCACAAAACATTTCCAACATGGACAACAATTTATCACCTTTCTTTTCCTAAATGATGAAGCATCGTTTATAAACCATCATCTGTTTCATTTCATTCTCCTCCCTAGTTAGCATCGAAACACCATTCTATTTCAATAGTCCCTTCTCCTGCAGAAGAGTTTTAAGGGCCAATATTAATTCATATAATTGGAAAAGGGACCAAAAGCAATTTAGATTTCCATTCTGTATTGGAAAAGAAGAAGGCTATAAGCCTTCTAGCAGCTAGCTCAGCTGAGAAAATGCAAAAGCCTAAGAGTAGGAAAATCCTTTTTTTTTTTTTTTTTTTTTTAGATAATAGATGACTGACAAATCAAGAAACATGACATTTAGGAACACAGCCCCACTCATATCTATTTGTTTTTGGTAAGCAAGTCCTTCACACCTTCAGATTTGAGAAATGTTAGAGCATACTAGAAAGAATGAATTATACAACTACAACACCTGTGTTATGAAGTGCTTTCGTCCATTTTTCTCAAACTAGGCTACTCGAAATACTTGTATTTCATGAGCTAGGCCAAAGTACTGTGCCACCAAAATTGCAAAATAGCATTCTTTTTAATTCGAAGAGGGTAAGGGAACAAAGGAAGCAAGTAGAATTTTTGTGACTTAAGGCTTTTCTCCTGTAAGATGTTAATTTCAATACCATGGTAAAATGAATGATCTTAGGAGATATAATGAGTAAAATGTAGCCTGTAGGAACCTTTACAACTTACAACATTTAATACCGTCAACACATCTACTTTTCTAGGTATCTGAAGCCCTCATAATGGCACTTTCTTCCAGATGGTTCTGGAACTTTCTGGAATAGAAACACTGCTCCCAACAATGTCTTAGCAGGGCAGGTCATGGCCCCTTTAACTGGCTGATCTACAGCTTAAGATAGTCTTTTCCTGGGGTTCACTGCTGAGTTACCCATAATGTGAAAAGATTTTCATATTTATTTCATATATTCATATATTTCAATAATAGTAATTTCATATATTCAAAAAATTGACACAAATATCTTATAGCCATTAAAAATAAAATAGCAAGACATTAAGCAATAGAAACTATATTAAAAAATCTGCCAAAAAATGGAAAGACATTTCTGTCCATAAAATAGGGTTTTTAAAAATGCTTTCTGAACTTTCTATAATGGATGTGATTTACTTTAAAAAAAAAAAAATTATCTCCAGGAGTGCCTGGGTGGCTGTTGTTAAGCATCTGACTTTGGCTCATGTCATGATCCCAGGGTCCCAGGATGGAGCCCAACATCGAGCTCCCTGCTCGGCGGGAAGCCTGCTTCTCCCTCTCCCACTCCCCCTGCTTGTATTCCCTCTCTTGCTGTGTCTCTCTCTGTCAAATAAATCAATAAAATCTTTATAAAAAGAAATTAAGAAAGAAAGAAAGATCAACGAAAACTGTCAATATAAAGAAACTAGTCTTTGGGGAAAAAAAAATATCTCCAGAGGACTAAATATTAATCCTCCTCTTTACTTATGATTTACTTTCAGAATCAGTTAAAAAAGAAATTTTAAAAAGGGACTTCTAAAAAAAATCCATTAAAAACAACTGAACTTCTCAAAAATTATTATTAACCTCAAATGGAATAAAGGCTGATAAACAAACAAAGAAACCTTCTGCCATCTTTCAAATGCTAACAGAATCTATTAAATAAAAATCCTGTTACCAAGTTTTCCCCATATATGAGAGTTTGGTTACTGGACCTATAGACATGCATCCTTTCCCTACCCCCCTACCATGAGCCCTCAGGACAGTTGATTATATGCTGGAGTTCAAACAATGACAGTCATATAGTCAGATGGAAGTCATAAACTGGTCAAAGCCACTTACCTGGCACCTCCTTTCTATGATTGTTTGACCCCATATCAACCTTATCCTTCAACCCTAATCTTCTCCCATTTCAACGGGCTCACTGTCCTCCAAGCCTAACTTAGACTCTGTGGTCCGAGTTTATGATCAATTCCTTGCAAACATTTTCATCTGCCTTGCCCGTCTCTGCCACCATTGGGCCAGTCTGGGAATCAATACAGGTTCAGCCTAACCATTTGCAACAGAGCAGCTAAAATTGCAAGAGGGAAAATACCCACACAGCTCATAGCTTCATGGTCTTAAATTCGTTACTGCAAATCTCAAGCGAGCACTCGACTCTGCAAGGTGATTCTTCTACACTTCCCTCGTTATTTCACTTCATGGTTTTCTGGGATGACCATCTATTTCATAGCTTTCCCTCTCTCCTCAAACCTCCTCTTCTTTCTTATTCTCAGCTGATCATCTTCTTCCATTTGTCACAGATAAGAACTACCTCCTCTTACCCTCTAATCTACCAAATTTGCGTACCTAGGTATTAATGGCCTTTCCTCTTCTTAAGATGGAAAAGTCTCTGCTCCTGGGGCCAGCCCTTCCACTGTCCAGTCCTTTGTCTCCCCCCACACACCTAGATCATTATCGGGAGCACACAAGCTTGCCTTAATACTGCTCATATTAAAAAATAGAAAATCGTGCTCGCTTCGGCTGCACATATACTAAAAACTCGAAAATGATCGTTCTATGTTCATGTTTCCCTTTACCCATATGATGCAATAACACATATAAACATATATATGTACACACATACATATAATAGATTACGTGTAACCGAGAAACTGTAGCTATGCTGAAGATGATCTACCCTTCAGCTCTAGCTCTAAAAACATGAAAACTAAGCAGTTTTCAGAAAATTACTTAGCTGGAGAATACGCTGTTGCATGAACAACATAACACAGAAATGGAACGAGGCTACATACAGTATGAAAAAAAAAATTAAAACAAAAACGGGAGTGTCTCCATTTGGTGTTCCCAAAGGAGATTTTTCCTTGCAGGTGCATTGGTGCGATCATTTAGAGAGTGCAATTCTCTCTCAAATGCACGGATGCCTTGATGGGTAAATCTCCCAAGAAGGAGGCAGGGCAAGTCAGGGAGGTGACTGGGAAAGACATCCTCTGTTCATGCTGGGTTGACGCGTCTGGGAAAAAGGAAGAGTGGTATTCGCTTGGAAAGCCTCTTGAGTAAGCTTGGGATTTGGACCTGCGTGCCCCCCTGGGGACGCCTGGGAGAGAGACAATCCTGAAAGATCATGGTGTACAGAGTATGCCTGAAAATGGAGGCAAGAGCCCATGACTTACAAGACACAAGAGACCTACAGTCCAGACAAGGGACAAGGGGAAGAAGTTCATGTCCTGGGATTCATCCCTATGCCAACTCCTCCAAATTCCACTTTAGGGAAAAACGTCCATTGCCAGGATAAACCTCTTTTGTTACTAAAAGGCTCACTAAAATTTAGAGCCAGTTTTTCAGTCACATGTAAACGTTGTGTTATACAAATAACACCTGTTATTTACTACTCACTGTTTTTTTATTTATAGGGTCACGTTTTCTCCAGCATGTACTGAGAAGTAATCCAAGACTGTGCTGGGGAGCGGGGGGAGGTGACGAAAACCTGCTCTTATTCCGGGCAGCCACAATTGTATATCAGCAACGCAAGCAACCAGAGTGGGCAGGTGACTTAACCACTAAGCTCAAATAATTCTATGAACTCTGCATTTGAGGAACGAGAACCCCAAATCTAGTCTTACACAACCCAATCCAAAGAGCATAAACTCATAAAAGAAAACGGCACAGGGTAGAAAGATGACAAAATATTAAAACTGAATTTAGGACAGAAACTGGCAAATGGGCCAATTTCTTCACTGACTTCTCTTCCTCACCCCTCCAAAGTGTACAGACACGTTCATACCTGTCCCCGCTTACCCAGGTGCAGAGCAAGACTTCCGCCCCATTACCTGCTACTCTGTTTTTCTCGCTCAGCATCAAGAGCATAATTTTCGCTAATCTTATGGCCAGATCAGACAAATCAGTGAATTATAGGATCAACTAGCCGCTCATAATTAGTCTTGCCCGGGAGGTTTAAGAGAAGCCATCCCTACCGGAGTGTAAACAGTGGCTGAAAAGAGGTCTGGAGGCTGAGCTGCCTGCCATGAACTAGCTGAGTCCATGGCTTCTCTCCAGGGCCTCATCTACAAGTTGGAGGGCTGAGACCACATGACCTTCTTGCTTTCTTGCTTAGATGAACAACCGGGGACCAAACACACCCTTCTTTCTCAACTCATCTTACTTCCATGTTTTCCCCCTAATAATTCCCAATGTGTCCGTAACTCCAGGAACCGATGCCAACAGAGTCGGTTGAGATGCCATGGCCTGCCTGAGCTTTCCTCCCTGAATCCACGAGCTCAGTTCCAAACCCGAAAGGGAAAAGAAAAGCCCCAATACAAAACACCACCTTCAAAGAACCTGCAAATCACTGCCCTACACATCTGTAATGAGGAAATGCTGAAAGAACGAAGACAAGTCAGAAAACTTGTGTTTCAGTTGAATGTCCTGCTTATTCCCAGGTGGCGCTGGCATTGCTCTTTGATAAACGGAACTGGAATTTTCTGAAGCTGAGAAGGTAACAGCCGACCAGCACCTCGATGGTCACTGCTTACACCTTCTCCAGCTCAAGTTCCACACGGTCATAGAGCTCAGGGGTCGAGCTCAGGATCAACCCAGGAAGGCAAGGCTCTTTTAAACAACCTTGGAATAAAAGCAAGTGTAAGCATTATTATGAACACATGATAATCTTAGGCTCCTCTCCAAGAAATTAGCACAATAGCAGCACAAGTCTGCAAGACCTGACAAGACCAGCATACAAACAAGTACCAACATTATCTTTTTAAGAAGTGAGGGAAATTGGAGGGGGAGGTGAACCATGAGAGACTATGGACTCTGAAAAACAATCTGAGAGTTTTGAAGGGGCGGGGGGTGGAAGGTTGGTTGAGCCTGGTGGTGGGTATTACAGAGGGCACGGATTGCATGGAGCACTGGGTGTGGTGCATAAACAATGAATTCTGTTACACTGAAAAGAAATTAAATGTAAAAAGTGAGGGTCTAAGACACAAAGATCACTGAGGCAGTAGAACTACAAAGCAAACAACTAATGAGCCACGGCTTGGGAAGCCAAATCCAAGAATTCTTACCTCCACTCCCACTCTGGGCCCCAAACTATCCCTATTTTCCTTTCCATATTTGCCCAAGATCTAATGCTTAACTTCGTGACACTATATGACTTATAATAAAATTATTTACATCTTATGATTAAAACTACTATTCCCGCTTTGGTTCTTAGAAACTTCTTGTTCATAGATACTACTAAGAAGTACCCACGCACCGCCCCCCTCCCCACACATGCACGCACACATCCCCGCGTGAGCAAAAAAAGCCACTATTATTTGACCATCTTGATGCCACACAAATTTGTCTTCCAGAGAAAAATATTCAGTCTATACTTTTTTCCTTCCTCGCACAGCTGGATCTCACAGCAGCATCTAAAGCAGACAGGAGGCTAGTAAGCAGAAGCCAGAAGGCCGATTAGACGGTTTGCCATCTGTACGCCACAAATAAAGGACCATCGCTGAAAAGGAAAGGTCACTGGAGATGAATTGCACTCGATAAAGAGCTGGGGTCGCGATACCAGGCCTAGCTATTATCGACTGCTATAAAATTCCTCGCAAAAGGAGAAACGCTGCCTTGGCAGGGATTTCTCAGGGCATGGGAGGATTTACGCAATCGAACTGCGGTTTGTCTTACTCGGGGAGCCGCTGAAGCATGCATCCGACTCTCTGTTTGGGTGTACCAGTTCAGTGGACGCACAGGTCCCTCCGTTAACCCGGTGTTCAGGAAGATGCTGTTGGGCTGGGAGAAATCCAGGCTCAGGAGGAAACAAAAGGGCTGAAACCACATCCACGTGTCATAAATAAAAACAGGGTTGGGGGTGTGGAAACACGCCTGGGTGGCTCAGTGGGTTAAGCCTCTGCCTTCGGCTCAGGTCATGATCCCAGAGTCCTGGGATGGAGCCCCGCATCCAGCTCTCTGCTCAGCGGGGAGCCTCCTTCCCCCACCCCGACTCTCTGCCTACTTATGATCTCTGTCTCTCTGTCAAAGAAATTCTTCAAAAAATTAATTAATTAATTAATTAATTAGGACGGAGCTGGTGCTTCCTAGTGACACAGCGGACACCTGTGGACTTCAAGTGGTTTGCAGGATGGCAGTCTCGGTGGGACCGAAAGACCCTTCAGCCCACGGACTCAAATTATTCTCACCTCATGGAAGTTCCCTTACTGGGGTCTCTGACCAAGGCAGGGTGCAGGCTCTTCCCAGTTGTCCGAGAACCTTCTCCTCCCTGCACTGCTGTCCTGCCCTTCCCAGGGCTTGGCCAATCCCCTCGCAGCGCCTGGCAGGCGGGCCTCCCACTCCCGGCTGCACCACGTGGGTCTGACGGCTCCGGAGATCACCCCACGCTTCTGGCCAGCATCACCACAGCGTGGACTGAATTTCTGTGGCCTGTTCCTCTATAGTTTTGCTCTTTCCACTGTGGTAAAAGGAACCTGATCTACAATCATCATCTTGAGAATTTTTTTTTTAAGGTTTTTACTTATTTATTTATTTGGCAGACAGAGATCACAAGTAAGCAGAGAGGCAGGCAGAGAGAGAGGGGGAAGCAGGGTCCCCACTGAGCAGAGAGCCAGACATGGGGCTCGATCCCAGGACCCTGGGATCAAGACCTGAGCCAAAGGCAGAGGCTTTAAACCACTGAGCCACCCAGGAGCCCCACCTTGAGCATTTTTTAAGTGTCCCCTTTGGCGGCATGAAATGCATTCATGTGGGTGAACAGCCGTGGTCACCTCTGTCCGTCTCCAGAACTCTTACCATGTTGTGACACTGAAACTCTACGCCCATTAAATGATTACTCTCTTACCCACTCCGCCCAGGCCCTGGAAACCACCATTCCACTTTCTGTCTCTGAATTTCACTGCTCCATGGACTGCATGTAAGTGCGATCATACAGTATTTGTCCTTTTGTGACTGGCTTATTCCTTAGCATAATGTCCTCAGGGGTCACCCGTGTGGCAGCATTTGACAGGATCTCCCTTCCTGGTTAAGATCAAGTATTATTCCACAGTATGGATACCACGCACTATATCGGTATATGGATACGGCGTATATGGATACTGCGTATCGGCGCTTCCAAATGGCTTGCGCCCACCTCTTCCCACCGCGAATAATACTGCCATGAACACGGGTCTACAAAGATCTCTTCAAGTCCCTGCTTTCGGGGGCGCCTGGCCGGCTCAGTCAGCAGAGCACATGACTCTTAATCCTGGGGTTGGGGGTTCAAGCCCGACTCTGGGGGTAGACTTGAATTTGAAGAACAAAACAAATAATAAAAATACACATTCCATTTATTTATTTATTTTTTAAAGTCTTCGCTTTCCATTCTTTTGGCTATATCCTGAGAAACGGGATTGTTGGGTCAGAGGGTAATTCTGTTTTTAATTTTTCTGAGGACCCACCGCACTTCTTTTCAGAGCAGCTGCATGATTTTCTCTGTAACTGGAGGATGATTAGCGACGCTGGCGAGAATGAGAGCGTAGAGAAACAGAGCTGGGGCCACTGGAACCTTCCCCACCCCATTCAATCAGTGAAAGGACACTTGCCACCGTTTCGTGTTTTTGTGTTTACACAGTAAAAACGGTCGTGTTTTCTCAGTCACCCAGCGCTCTGGCGATTCCAGTAAATGGACAGGTGCTGGGGGGGGCGAAGAAATCGGTCCCAAGACGTACTTATCATTTAGTATGAGCCTCCTGAAGACAATACTTAAAACCAAATGGAACCGAAACTGTACACCAGGATTAGGAAAACTTAAAAAAATGAACCGTGTGCTTTTGGAATCATATTTCAAAAACAGCACTCCCGGCCCAAGATCTAAATTGTTAATTGCACACAACAGACTGAGGAGAAAGTAATCAGCACCGAGCATATAATTTATATCTGTGATTAGCCATTCTATGTCTGATTTATGGCTTTTGGGTAGATGGATACCAATTTATTTTTCCTCTACAGGGTTCCATGCATGAAGTGTAATTACAAATTTGTTTGCATTCGCTGTGGTGTGGAATTAAAAACATAACCCTCTTGGAGACTTGGAATATAGGATGCTTTCTCGTCCTTTATTTTTCCTTTAAAATAAGAAAGGATGCCAGATAGCGTTTTACATTGGATGCAAAAGCCCACCGGTTCTGGCCACGTCGTTCTCAGAATCACTGCTTCTACCTGAGGAAACAAACCGGATCCAAGATGATCGTAACTGCAGAGAATCTGGAGTTTTCTATAGGCTTAATTATGTTGCCTTTTCATTTGGTCAGGCTCTATCACGAATACGGACTTTAGTTTTCACACACACACATTTTACCTGAACGTACAGTTAACAAAGCTGGATATCTGAGTTTCCTTGGAGGTAAATTAATTTCAAAATGCCAAGCCCCTTCAGGGGCTCTGGCCAACACCAGGGGCTTTGGTGCAAACTTGAGAGACTGTGGTTCTGAATGACAGCAGGGCCACACACCATCTGGGCAGGCCCCTCTTGAGGGCCCGCTGCTGGGATGCTGGCCGAGCCCTGCACTAAGCCTCACGGGGGGGTGTTGGTCCTGGCTGGGCCTACCTGTGCCAACCTCACGCCCTCCCCAGGGCCGCTCCTGCCCTGCATCCCTTCCACCTTCTGATCCGGCGCTCCTGGCCTTGGTGTCTTTCCATCACCCCATAAGAGGGCCTTGTGCAAACCCACTTCACAGGACGTCTCCCCAACTTCACCGAATGTTTCATGAAGATAAAGCAAACTTGGAAAGACACCGCCCGGGGCCCGAGCTCAACAGAAACATGGCGCATGAGAAGGAAAACCAACCCAACAGAACAGAGCAGCCGTGTGGAGTCACGGTAGAGCTACACATTTTTTTTTTCAGGGTTGTAAAGATTTGTATTTTTTCATTATACAATGAGGAGATACAGACTTCAAAAAACTGGAAAAGAGAGCAGAGGTGAATGTATCACCCCAGCCCCACTGTCCCAAGACACCAACCACGTAAGCTTCATCTAGAGTCACTTCTTAGCTGTAAGCGTACTTCCCTTGCTCTGCGCAGCTAGTAGTCCATTTCTCCCTGAGTCTCTAGATTCCCGTTAGTCCCCTCTCAAAGGTTCCTCTTGTGCTGCCTCCTCTCCCTGGAGCTCATCTCTGCTCTCTCTCCCAGAGTTAATCTACCCCAAGACAACTGTCACCACCTGTGTCTACGGTTCCCAAACTGGGTGCCCATGTATCCTAAGATGTCACAGCGAAGTTATAGAGGCACTGAGGGATATATTAAATTTCTGAGGAAAACGTGGCCATTATTTGACGCTTGTTGGATACTGGGAAAAATACTAGCTTGAGGTAGTTCACAGTGTTGACATGAGATCACCCACATTCCTTGGGAAATTATTGCCTTTACAAAGTGGGGTTCGCAGAGGTAGTCGTGATAAAAAGTACTGTACAAAAGTCAGAGTGGAACAGGATATGGGGTCCAGTCTGGTTCCAAGGTTAGAGAAGTTGTGCAGTGCCCAACATGTGTGTACGACCCGCACGTTCTCTAAGTGTATCAGCTGGGGTTCTCCTGAGAACCAGAACCGACAGAGTATGTGTGTGTGTGTGTGTGTGTGTGTGTGTGTAACACAGAAAGAAAGATTGATTTTTAAGGAACTATTTCATGCCATTATTGGGGGCAGGTAAGTCTAAAATCTGCAAGGCAGGCCAGCAGACTGGAGACCTATGGAAGAGCTGATTTTTACAGCTTGTATCTGAAGGCAACCTGGAGGCAGAGAACTCCTTCCCCTTTGCCAGACTTCAGCTGTTACCTCTTACGGCCTTCAGCTGACTGAAGGAGGTCCACTCACTGTATGGAGTTACCTGCTTTACTCAAAGTCCGCTGATTCAAATGTCAATCTCATTGAAAAAGATGGCTTAACGGGGCGCCTGTGTGGCTCAGTCAGTTAAGCATCTGCCTTCAGCTCAGGCCATGATGCCAGGACCCAGGGATCCAGCCCCATGCTGAGCTCTCTGCTCAGTGGGGAGCCAGCGTCTCCCTCTCCATCTGCCCCTCCCCCAACTCATGCTCTTTTTTCTTTTTTTTAGTTCTTTTTTTAAAAAAATTTTTAGGGGCGCCTGGGTGGCTCAGTGGGTTAAAGCCTCTGCCTTCAGCTCAGGTCATGATCCCAGGGTCCTGGGATCGAGCCCCACATCAGGCTCTCTGCTCAGCAGGGAGCCTGCTTCCTCCTCTCTCTCTCTCTCTCTCTCTCTCTCTGCCTACTTGTGATCTCTGTCAAATAAATAAATAAAATCTTTAAAAAAAAGTTTTTTTTAATTTTTTAATAAACATATAATGTATTTTTATCCCCAGGGGCACAGTCTGTGAATCGCCAGGTTTACACACTTCACAGCACTCATCATTCATGCTCTCACTCTTGATCTCTCTCTTAAATAAATAAAATCTTTAAAAAATAAAATAAATAAATAAAAATAAATTAAAAATGCCTTCACAGCAACATCCAGACTAATGCCTGACCAAATATCCGGTGACTATGGCCGAGCCAAGTTGACTCAAAAAATTGACTACCACTTAAGAATGAAAAATACATTATTTTTTTTCTTCCCAATTTATACAACTGTATTTTTCATCAGCCACTACATCGTTAGGACATAAATACTTACTGAGTTGTTTGGGCTCTACTACTTAATAAATGCAGCTGTTAGGTATTTCTTCTGGCTGACAGGCACTGAGAATGCCACGAACAGAAAAGCTTAAGAGCGTCTGACCTATACCCGCTGATGACTGCAGCCCAGATTGTATTCCCAAATTCTCTCTTCTTTTTTTTTTAATTCTCAAATTCTTGACATGCTCATTCTACATGCTTGTCAATATACATCTATTCTAAATGCATTTCAATAAACACGCATATTCCAATGCGTGCCAGTATGCTTACATATTCCAAAGAGAGGAATTCCCAGTTACCTTCCCTCAAAAGTCCCAAACCCAAGTTTCTTATTTCTTCCACTGAACCTACTGTCAATCTGATTTCCAGAAATGTATTTTTAATCTCACCCACCCGTTCTCCCCATTACCCACTGCTCTCTAATCCACCATGGAACTCCTCTGAAACATAAGACAGTAATTCTTACCTATGTGATGTATGTTATTATAGATATGTAGACAAGATGAAAGCCCTTGTCAAAATTACGGGCTCATAATTTTTCAGGGGGAGGGAAATGTTTATTTTTAACTTCTCCCAATTACTCATATTTAGAAAAAGCAGTCAAGATAGGATAGGGAAAGCACATAGGCCATGGATAAATTATTATGTTTTTGTAAGGGAAACTCTCCTTGATTTGGGGGGAAAAAATCCAATACAACACTGCCTCTAATGAAACATTTTGTAGGCAGACACTGCATTAAAATGAGTCTTGATATGACGAGGCCACCCCAACATAATACACTTGAGCCAGCCTCTGTCCCAGTGATGAACTTAATCCCACCCAAAGAGCTGAGTGTGCGGGTGGCGTAAAGGACAAGTGGACCCTTGACCTTATACGGCAAAACCCAGAGGCAGAAATGTTAAAAAAATTTTCATCTTATCTATTCCCCCCAAGAACACATGCACCCAAGAGTAACAGATAGCCAGCGATCCCTGTGCAAAACACTTTGACTGCAAACTCTCTTTTTCACTTATTTCTCATCATTAAAGCTGGAAACCGCTAGAAGTTTTTCCCTCTTTAATTTCACTTTTGTTGGCAATATCTGCCCTACTGAATAAAGATGCTGCTCCATCATGCAGAATAATATTTATGGAACTGTATTCCTGAGATACCGAGGCAATGTGATTTTTCTCTCTCAAGGAGGGGAACTCATTATTCATTGAGGGCAGTTGCTTTGCCATGAAAAGACGCCAGCCCCAGCCCGTTCACAGGGGGCCTCTGGCTCCAGCTGAGTGAAGGCTGCTATCACCAGCCCTCCAGCACCTAAGGATGTCGGCAGCCCTGTGGAGAGCTCAGGATTCTTGTGAAAACAAACATCAAAAGACTAGAAAACAACTGACAGCTCAGGGAAAGTCCATACAATATTTGGTTAATACTAAAAACGAGCAACTGTGACGATCTGAACGTATTTATCTAACAGAAAAACAAGTCCACGCTATGAGACTGACAAGGAAAGTAACAAAATATAAATAAATAAACTCATAATTGGGGGTTTGGGGACAAGCAAGATATCTGATATAAAAACACGTGTGACGAAAGAATAGCACGGTTAAATGTATTTATACTTCTCTGTGAGAGTACTCTCTCAGTGTATACACTTGGGGGCAATGAACTTGGGAAAAATCGATAGGCTAACTTATGAATTGTAGTATTTTTAGTGTATGAATTTCCCCACCGGCCAACGTTTATAGTAATTTCTAATTCCAGCACTTTCTAGACTACACAATCTTACCAGCCCCCTCCAGACACTCAGAATAAACATAACCTGAATTTTCCAACACTATTACTAAAAATAAAAGGACCACCCAGCGAGCATCTCTCACTATCATAAGAACTATTTGAACAGGCGGCTTTCTTTAAATTCATTCCATTCAAAGCCTTCAGAAAATTAGCAATTCTCCATGAAGACCACAGAACATTGGAACCAAAAGGGGTATGCGGGCATCTAGTCACTGGCTTGGAAATACACTATTTTTTAAAATTTGAGTTTTTGTGTTTTTTTTTTTCAAGATTTTATTCATTTATTTGAGAGAGAGTGTGAGAGAGAGCATGAGAGAGGAGAAGGTCAGAGGGAGAAGCGGACTCTCCATGGAGCTGGGAGCCCGATATGGGACTCGATCTCCGGACTCTGGGATCATGACCTGAGCCGAAGGCAAGTCGCTTAACCCACTGAGCCACCCAGGCACCCTAAAAATTTGAGTTTTAAAGGCTTTCTCCTGATAGATAAAAGTGGTGACACCCTGCTTCAAAAAGAAGGTGGGAGGCCAGGGGGCGGGGTGAGGACTGCGGGAGCACAGAGCCACTGAAGGGGAATGAGACCCACTCTGAAATCATCCTGGAGTTCCCTTCTAGGAGCAGAATTTCAAGAGCTGATAAAGTCAGCGAGGCATGGACATGGGGGATTCTGGAAACAAGTCCACTTCAAATGGTGAGATATGTTTAGAAACATTCAGAATGTCAACTGCTTAATAGTCTGAAATGTGATGGTCAAATCCCTTACCCCACAGCACATGATGACTTATCCCCGTTTGTCCAGGACTTACCCAGTTTGAAAACCGAAAGTCCCTAGTCTCCGGAGCCCCTCTGCTCTGGCAAACCGAGACAGGCCAGTATAACATGTGGCAGGTGACCTGACTTTGAAGTGACTCTAAGCACAGTAAACCAGGAAGAGATAAATACCCCAGAGCGAGGAATACCAATTGGTGTAGACACATCACCCAGTGCAAGGAAAGGAAATCTGCATTTCCAACATCATCCGGGTGTATAGTGAACATATTAAAAGACAGCTAAAGGTGGGGCACCTGGTGGCTCAGTTGGTTAAGCCTCTGCCTTCGGCTCAGGTCAAGATCCCAGAGTCCTGGGATCGAGCCCCACGTCAGGCTTTCTGCTCAGCGGGGAGCCTGCTTCCCCCTCTCTCTCTCTGCCTGCCTCTCTGCCTACTTGTGATCTCTGTCTGTCAAATAAATAAATAAAATCTTTAAAAAAAAAAAAAAGACAGCTAAAGGTGTTCTAGACTGGGCTCCAAGTTCATTTTCCCGGTAGAAAGGGACAGCTAAAGTGTATAAAGAAAGAGATTTTAGCTAAGCAAGTAACTATTCTCTTTATAATCTTCATTATATCAGATCTTTTTTTTAAAAAAGATATTATTTATTTATTTGACACAGAAAGAGAGAGAGATCACAAGTAGGCAGAGAGGCAAGTAGAGAGAGCAGGGGAAGGAGACACCCCGTCGAGCACAGAGCCCAATGCGGGGCTTGATCCCAGGATCCTAGGATCATGACCTAAGCCGAAGGCAAAGGCTTCACCCACTGAGCCACCCAGGTACCCCATCAGATCTTTCTTTGATAAGCTTTTTTTTTTTTTTTCCAATATTGTATTTATTTGAGAAAGAGAGAGAACAAAACCGAGGGGGTTGGGCAGAGGGAGAAGCAGGCTCCGCGCTGAGGACCCTGGGATCATGACCTATCAGATCCTTAACCTACTGGGCCTCCCAGGCCTCTCCCTTTAAGCTATTTTGCCCCCCCCAATAGTGGATAATATCAAGATAAACATCCATCCAGTACTTTAAATGATCAAAAGTCAGAATCAACATAAATAAAAAATGAGAGTATAAACGGATACCCCTTCACTGTTCTTGTCCTAAAAATATTGAGCTCTCATTCTGGCAACAGTGAGAATTACAATCACTTTCACCAGTGACTACCGTATTTGAAAACAGACTAATGCTCAGAGCTCAGCGGAAGGAGATCTGGCTGATGTACTCTTCCAGCCAGAGGCAGGAGTGAGTTTGACCCCTTTGAAAAGAGAAAAGTGCTGTTTTCATGATTAGTCAAAACTCCTCCTCCTTCCTTTCAGGTGGCTTCCAATACTCAGAACCTCTCTTCAGAAAACAGGCAGAAAGGCACGTTAACTTTCCCCAGGTTTCTATCTCTTTGAACTAGAGGAGTTCCATATTCGAAGCCAAAGCTCAGACAAAGACGGGGAACTCCTCTATGTGCTGGGCAAATCCTGTGGGAAACTCTTGGGCTCTTTCCACTCAGTCTGGACCTCAAATTTCATCCTCCCTTTGTTTTAAGATAGACCCATTGTGGAGCTCCTGGTTGCTGTGGACCACCTTCTCCCCCCCACCCCCGACCTTTTCCACGCCCCTCCTTTCCTGTGTCAGCCTTCCTGAGATGCCTCAGGACACTGCCTGGTCCCAGGGAAGACCCCTGTGCTAGACAGGCTGTCAGCCCCCAGCCTAGGTGTTGAACCACCCAAATGATACACGGGGTCTTGCCAACAAGGGGTTTATTTGGTAGCTCGTAGTCATCAAAGATCACATGCAAAGGAACTAAGGGATGCTCTAGGACATGCCGCACACTAAGGGATGCTTCATGCCGCACACGTGTGTGCACACCAATGCTCACGGCACCCGTTCAAGTACCACCTTGGACCGAGCGCACAAGCCCGCTGAGCTGAAGGTTATCCTCTGCAGAAGAGGTCCCTGGCCACTCCTGAGTCTTCCCCATGTTCTCAGGATGCTTGCATTTGAGGCAGAACTGTTGCCATAGCTCTACAGATGCTAGGCTGGGCAACTGACTGTTCTCTTCATTTTATGACATGTCAACAAAACTACAGTAAGGGCTTCGTAAGAGCTAACAAGGCGACACGGATTTCTTTTTTTAAAATCAAAGAATGGAATCATAGGCATTTTTTAAGCTCTCTTGTGGAGGTTTAAGCTGTCTTTCAGAAGTAAGACTGGCTTCCTGGATCCACGGGGACGCCTGAGTGGCTCAGTCTGTTAACTGTCTGCATTCAGCTCAGGTCATGATCTCTGGGTCCTGGGATCGAGCCCCGTGTCGGGGGGAGTCTGCTTCTCCCTCTCCCTCTGCTGCTCCCCGGCTTGTGCTCGCGCTCTCTCTCTTTCATCCAAACAAATAAAATAAGATAAAATAAAGATCCGCTCCACTGATCCCAACGATGCCCACCAAAACCGTTACCGGCAATTTCATAAACCACCACCAAGCTCTCACATCACGGCCTCTCCCGAGCCTGTCAGCAATTCCGAGTCAGGCATTGTCATCCGTTGGGAAAATACCCTTCTAAAGAATCCTCTTTCCCAAGACAGTTTCGCCCGCTTTCTGCAATCTCTAAACAGTCAAAATAAACACATTTCTGCAGGTGGTATCCCAAAGAGGCAAAACAATCATTATCTAAAACCAACCTCCTCTGGGGGAGGGCATCGGATATGAAAACACAGAAGACTTTCCTAGCGACTTCATACTGAAAAGCCCCGTTTGGCTCCAGACCCAGACAGCTTTAGCAACACAACCCACTGATATTTCCGCAGCCTCCCTCCCTCTCCTCTTAATTACACCGCTGATGAGCACGACACCCCACGTAACGGGCTCTCCTGCGCGCAGCCACACGGCTCGCTCTTAAATAAGAACCCTCGGGCACGCTACTCTTCCCGAGACCCACCCATGGGAGCACCCCGTCCCGTATTCGCATCAGTGGCTGCCAGCGAACAGAACTACTTCGTCGTCAGCTCCGCCGACAACCTGGACCCCGTCACTGTCTCCGGAGAAACATTTGCAACGCCACCCGCCCAGGTCCCCTAAGCAGCCTGAGCGAAACGGCAAAATATGTCCCACTCCCCTGTTGATTTTTCTCAAGGGGCTCATCGGAGGAGGTCACGGGGGAAGCGGGGGAGGGGAAGGGGAGCAATGATGATGCAAAATTCCTTTTCATAGGTTCTTAAACCAATGGGTTGTTCACCAGTTTCCACACCTGGTGCCTACCGAAAATAGTAATTTTCGTGAAAACCTATGATTTGAGCTTCCTTTTTCATCTTCTGACAGCAGAATACACATTCGGCCTTCCACGTATGTCTACTTCCGTCCATTTTTCAGGAAATGACTTATGGATGTCCCCCTCCCCCAAAGCCGGATGCCTCCCCTTCTTGCTTTTGTGCAGGAAGGCTCAGAGAGCGAGCAGGCATCTTGGGCATCGGTGAGGCCGTCTCCTCCGGACGAAAAGCACTGCCCTTGCAGCGGAGGCCCAGATTCCACAAATAAACGGTCACGCTGCCGCCACCGGCTTCTCCTCGTGTCACCTCATGTGTCCAGAGAACCTAACACCGGCCCAGGGAGGAAAACAAAATCCTGCTGCAAGAAGAGTCCACTTTGCAGGGCAGGAAGCGTCCTATCCGGGGGCCACGGGGCCGTGAGTCTCACAAAACTGGCTGTGCGACTGCTCTCTTCCTCCCGAGCTCGGGCATCCCATGTCAAGTCCCTTCTCTCGTCAAGTCTACGAGAAGCCCCCGCTTCTCCCAACTGCATTTCTCTTTCATCTGTCCAGAGTAAAGAGCATGTTTTTCTTTTGGGACTTTCTGGAAGCTGCCCCCCCACCCCCAGTTGACAAAAGTCCCCCAGTGATTTATAACCCCTGACCTTGCATCTGTCCGTATCTCTTAGTGAGATAAGGAATCACTCAAACACAGAGGCCACCACGGCAGTACCACCCAACAAGCATTGAGGAGCTATCCGGGTTTGAAGGCATTATCTCAGGTAGTAAACAGAATAGTTGCACAAAGCTGAAACCACGGGCTGAGAAAAGTAACATGGTCTGTGTCCCTGATCAGCTCAGAGAGCAGCTCCATACTGCTTCCTTGGATCTTTTCCCCACCTTATCACTAATTCCCTAGCAAATATCGAAGAACACATAGTGGATATTCAAACATCTGCTGATGCCCTCGGCCAGTATATCCTGCAGGACTCCTGCGTGCAAGGCCAAGTGTGAGGCTCAGAGAGGAGTCGAAGATCCATTTACAGCCCTTGGGGTGCTCGGAGAACAGCAGAGTAGCGGGCAAAAGAAAGGTTTCTTTGTCATCTCTCCCAATACAAGCCAGTCTCACTCATTCTCCCAACTGTCACAGGGCACAGGCCAGAACCCAATACATAGCTGGTCCTGGGGCCATGTTACGCACACAGAGCACAGAGCTCTGAGCTTGGACTCATTGTACAACCACCCCAGAAAGCCTGGGGTCCCCTCGTATGATTGCTGGCCCTGGAAAAAA
Organism: Neogale vison; assembly: GCF_020171115.1. NCBI lineage: Eukaryota > Metazoa > Chordata > Mammalia > Carnivora > Mustelidae > Neogale > Neogale vison. Next base: position 131,230,476 of record NC_058102.1, on the reverse strand, counting down.
ACAGCAGTTTTTTACTTCAAGGACATCCCTGCTCAAACTTCAAATACTTAAACTGTTAATAATAACTGATGTGTGACTATTTGACAATATTCAATTATGCCCTAGCTCATGAAAGGGGCTGAGTTTTGGAGGAACTTTTAGAATGAGGTCCCTGAACTCAGGGACACTCCACTGGGTTCTGGTGACCTTGCTTGAAAACAGAGAAACAAGAGAGGAGGATGCCTAATTTGTGATTTATAACTTTGGGGTATATGATAGCTGATTTTATGTGGCAATACGACTGGGCCACAAAGTGCCCAGATATTTGCTCCAACATTATTCTGGGGTTGTCTGCCAGGGTGTTTGGGGGTGAGATTACATTTGAAGCCATGAACACTGCTCTCCCCCACTGTGGGTGGGCTTCGTCCAATCAGTTGAGGGCCTAAATAAAACCAAAGGGCTGATCCACCCCTAAGAAAGAAATAATTACTTCCTAAACGAACGCCTGAGCCAGGACACTGGTCTTGCCTGCCTCTGGCCTTGAACTGCAGCATTAGCTCTTCCTGGGTCTCAGGCCAGCTGGTCTTCAGACTAGGACATATACATATTTCTACACAAGTTATGTGTGTATGTACATGTACATGTACATATAGTGTGTAACACCTGTCAGATCACAGAAGCCTGTGTGTGCTTGTGTTTGTGGAATCTGTCATGGTCCACTGTTCTGTGGGATAAAATAGTTTGGTAATCCCACACTCAGACTGTATCAGTTTCCCCAGGGCACTGAGGGCACACTCCTTGTTTTGTATTATTTATTTATTTATTTATTTATTTATTGAGGGAGGGAGGGAGGGAGGGGAGGGGAATCCCAAGCAGGCTCCATGCCTAGCATGGAACCCGATGTGGGACTCCATCCCGCGACCCTGAGATCAGGACCTGAGCTGAAATCAAGAGTCTGACGCTCAACCGACTGAGCCACCCAGGCGCCCCTATTCCTTACCCTTAAAACTAGGATTTGTTGTTTTCATCCTTTCCTCCAATAACTACCATTTTCCCTTTATTTTCTAACACCATTGCTATTCATTCATTCACTCATTCATTCACCAAATACATTATCCCAGACATTATGCCAAAGACAAAGGACTTGAAGGAGTGACAGGCATCAGCTGGCATTTATCAGACACAACCAAGAACTTTTTTCAGAGCCCTGTTTCTGAAAGAGAAGGACGAGGGGATAAAAGAAGTCACCGTGTGGATGTGTATGATGGATAAGCACAGCTTTTTCTGGCTGGATTCAATATCTATCCCCTTTTCAGAGAACAAAAGACAAAGCTCAGGGCCCACGTTTGGATTAAACCCTAAGAAAGCTGATGACTTGCCCTGTTCTCCCTTCAGTGGACCTCGCCTCATTCTAAGAGGGTACGGGGAATTGCCTGTGATTTTGAACTTGGCCTTCGTCCAGTTGTCCAGACCACCCTATCACGGCTTCACTGAGTCAATTATATTAGCTCTACAATTCCTTTGATTCCTTTCCAGTCTAAATTCCCCCTTTCTGGGGGGACTCAGGACGGTCTAGCCAATGTATTATCTCACAGCATATGGAATTTGGAATGGTATTTCCATACGAGGGCCATACACATTCCTTCTCCAGGTTCCCTTCTGAACCACACGTGCTATCAGTTAGCACAGGAGACTGAGCAGGGACATGGCGGAGGAAATGATGGGGAAGAAGAGCCAAGAGTTCAAAAGGAAGGCTCCTCACTGCCTAGTAAAGAACCTAGTCCCCAAACAACAGTTTCTATATGTAATAACAGATATGATAAATTGTTGTATTGTACCCAGTTATCTTAGGCTGTAGTTCTCTCTGACGATCTTAGAAGTAACTGGTCAGCTCAACATGGCTGCCGAGAACAAGAAGGCCTTCCCATGGCTCAGGCCATGAGTGTATGACTCAGGCGGTGACTTAACATTGCTTTGTTTCCCTCAGTAACGAGCCACTCAGCAGTTGTGCCAGCAGGTACACGGGAGGGGTTTCTCTGCTGTGAGTGAGAAAGCCCACCCGCCCCGGCGTGCTGGGCAGACGTGTACACCATTCTGTCACAATGGGAAGGACGGAGTGCGGTGACCAGTCAAGCGGTGTTTCCATGAAGGCGGTCCCCACGGCGCTTCAGCTCCTGGCCGGGTCTGACAGTGGGAAGCCTGACACAGGAAGTAACACCACGGGCAGCCACATCTCTCTATGACTAATAACACCCACCATCCACCCCTGCGCGGATGTAGGCTTTATTAACACAAGAACTCTCCAGAAGGAGCTCAACCTCAGGCTAATGAGAAAGAAGAAATTAGATTCACTGGTCAGTCTTCTGAAATCATAAAGGTGATGGTCTGGTATTTTGCAGGACATGCCTCTATTATCAGAACATACAGAACCTGAAAGAACTTCCGTGACAAGGGAATAAAATAAATTAAGACCTTCAAGAGAATCATTGACATGAAAGCTCCTGTCCAGCAAATTAGACAGCCTGGGCCTAAAAGGGAGGAAAACAAGAGAAATCAAAGTATAAACATCTACGCCAGCTCGTCCCTGGCAGGCGGCTGACAGACTCCCACTGTGTGGACAACAGGCCTGTGAGGAACGCAAAACTCAGAGCGCAAAGGGGCCAGGACGCTCAGAATATCCGACAAGAGACGGACAGACAGACAGATGGATTAGCGAGACCAGAAACATCACATTCCAAACTTTGGAAGACAAGATGTTCCTTTGTAGGATACCAGCAGAGAACAGGAAGTGAAAGGCGACACTTGGCATCAGGGCTCCTGATGAAGGCCAAGTTATTTTTATCACTTGCAAGATGCTGCTGCCGAAAGTTCTACTTTCCACGCCCATAGGTGACATGGGCCCAGCCTTCCCTGACCCATCCTGTGGCCTCAGAAAATAACCCCTGGGGCAGGCTGACAGCTGCCTGCAAGTCACTATGGCCCACGTGGTCAGAGAGGTGGCATAAGATCCTGCAATAAGGACCCAGAGTTCTGGAGAATTCACAAATCTCAGAGTTCACTGTTACCCCATAGTATCTTTCAGGAATCCATATGGCTGGTCAGAGGAGGCTGTTTGGTTTTCTGGTGTGGGGGTCTAGGTTTGGGGCAAAACAAGGCTGCTCTACTTCAATGCCTTAAGATTCTGAAAGTCTGGGGCGCCTGGGAGGCTCAGCGGGTTAAGGCCTCTGCCTTCGGCTCGGGTCATGTTCCTAGGGTCCTGGGATCGAGCCCCGCATCAGGCTCTCTGCTCAGCGGGGAGCCTGCTTCCTCCTCTCTCTGCCTGCCTCCCTGCCTACTTATGATCTCTGTCGGTCAAATAAATAAATAAAATCTTAAAAAAAAAAACAAAAAACAAGATTCCTAAAGTCTCAGATACCACTGACTGTTGTACAATACTCAGAACAGAGTGGGTATGGGTATGCCCAAAGCTGCAAAGCAACGGACTTCAAGAAGTCAGACCATCCGTTATCCTCTGCAAGGACTGAACTTGAAAGACGGTTGGAGGGTCTTCACAGCACAAAGGGCACCTGACTGAGATGCTTCCACGGACGCTGTCTGGCACTGCCAGAAGGATGCGCGAAGCTGGTATTTTTTTTCCTCAATAAAACAAAACTGACTTAGTAAATTCCAGGAACAGTCACAAGTTGGTTAGCCGGAAAAGTTTAATGACAAACTAAAACAGAATCTGAAGGTAACTCTCTTCTCTTTTTAAAATTCAGCATCAGTGGTAAAACCAGCAGCTCCACAGGCTCTTGGGTCCACGCCGTGGGCTTCCCCGGGACGCCATCTTTGACTGTGTCCTCCCTTTGCTTCTTCCTTGCCTGAGGCGATCTCTTTCATCCGCATCTAGATGCTGAGGACTTCTAAACACATTCCGAACATGTTCCCACAGGTCTCTGCCGAGCCCCAGAGCTCTGTTTCCAGCTGCCTCATGGATGCTCCCGGGGCTCCACAAGGAGGACATGTCCAGACAGAACAACGGCCCCTCGTCAACCTCCACCTCACCCCACCTGCTCCTCAGCTGGGGATGACATCACCATGCACCCAAGGAGATGCTGGAATCCTGCCTGTAAGACAGCTCTCCAGCATGGGGTTCTCCTCCCCATCACGAACGTTTCTGCTTTCATTTACTTAATTTTGTTTTACGAACACGGATAGAGGGCCGACTGCGCCAGTCCCTGTCCTAAGAACTTTATGGGACCTTCATCATCTTTTGCCTTCATCATCGCGAACCCTCTCCCCACTATCCCTCACCTGCCTTCTGTTCTTACTAGAGCAGCCATAGCCAGCTTTGCCTAAAAAACCTATCTTGTCACAGTATTTCCAGAGCCTTTTGATACTCCTCATTTTCTAGACTACTTGGCATAGTCCTTGGCGATCTTTACTGCCTGCCTGTCCCCCGCTGGCCCTGTCTCGGCTCTCTTCACACTCCCCCTGGAGCCCACGCTGTGGCACCTGTCCACCACGCTAGACACCCGCCCTCCCAGCGGCCACCTGCCTGCCTCGGCACTTGCCCTTCCCTCTGCCCGCGAGGTCTCTCCTCACCTGGGACCCTCTCCATCCTGAGGCTCAACCAGGCATGAGAAAGTTTCCTGAGAGAAGCGTTTCGAAACTTCTAAGAGGAGCCGCCTGGAGGGCCCCAAAGCCAATAGTAAAACCTCGAGGGGACCCAAAACCAAACCCCAAATGAAAGCAGACGAAACCGTGAACAGAATGGAGGACAGATGCCAAGACTTTTCTTAACCATATGGGCCGGCAAAAAAAAAAAACCCCAAAGCAAAGCAAAACAAAAAAACGAAAAAACCGGGAACCTTGCATAAAATTGCAAGTGCTGGGGCTGTGGCAGACTGCACTAGGTCTCCCGTGCACGGACTGGGGTGGGGGTGGGGGGGTGACACAGCTGCAGCCACGGACGCAGCTGTGGAGTCAGCCAAATCGGGCGAGAGAGACATGAAAATCAGGGAAGGAGGATTTATGTTAATTTTCTTGTATTTGGTCTGAGGACTCTGTAGTTCCCTCTTCCAAACCCCCTGTCAGCATCATTTCTGGTCCTACCCATTTTCAGCAACTTTCATCCAGCATTTTTTTTTCCCCAGTCTTTTCTCTGCTTCTACAGATGATAATGAACAAGAGCAGGGAGACTTAAGGGAGACCAAAGGCCACTTTCAGAGAAGCCCCTGCATGCCAGTGTGAATTCTGTAGTCAAACACGAGCATGGGGTGTCGTGTGAGCGAGGGTCCCCGCCAACTAAGTGGAGAAGACAGAGATGACCCAGCCATGACCTTGAACTCAAGGACTCACGGTTTTGAAAGGGAGACTCGCAGCCAATAGCTTTGGGGGTCCAAAAGGCACTTCACATCTAGTGCGTCCAAAACCCAGCTGGGGCCTGTCCCTCCGTCTCGAGCCCCCCACTCAGTGCTCCCCATCTCCCTAAGTGACACACGAATTTGCCAGCTGCCGAGGCCACAGAGCTCGGTTACAATCGGTCCTGACGCTCTCTCGTTCTCTCGAGGCCCTTTAATGGTCTGAGCAGCAGCAAATCCCGCCAACTCCATAAACCACATCCAACTGCTTCTGGCCCCTGAGGCCACCACCCTAGTGACGAGCCTGTCACTGGGTGAGTGATAAGCCTCTGCTCAGGCTTCCTGCCTGCAGGCTTCGTCTACCTGCAACAGAGTCCTTCTATGCAAAAACAGTATGCAAGGCCTCAAAACCTCCAACAACTTCCCCTCTTTAAGTAAAAACTCAAGTATCTACCCTGGCCTCCTGGCCCTCCCTCCCCTTGCCCAGCTCAGTCCCCAGCCCTGCCCCAAAGCGGTTCCTCCTGCTCCAGCCACACTGCTTCCAGGCACCCTTTTCCCCAGAAATCCCAGGGGAACGTCCACCTCAGGGCCTTTGCTATCTCCTCTGCAGACTGGCCTCTTCCTCTACGTGGGAAGCCTCTACCTGCCCGCCTGCCTCCCTCCCTCCCTCCCTCCCTCCTCCCTGGGCTTTGCTCCCATCTTTAGGCAATCAGCCCAATCTCTCTCCGTCCCTTACCCTGCCTGATTTCTGTTCACAGCCCTGACACCCACGCATGCCATTTTATATTTGTTTATCGTCTGCCTGTCTTCACACTGAAATGTTAGTGCGAAGAAGGCTGGGACTTTGTGGTGTTCACTACTGTTTTCCCACACCTAGACATGTCCTTATTAAAACACACGCGGAGTAAGTGAGAGGCGGGCGGAGAAGCAAGACATGTACAAAGTAATTGTAATGCACATAATAATTGTAATGCCAGAGCAAACGTACTTCATTTAGGTAGGGATTCTTCATGCTAAAAAGAAAATCCTTTGCCTTCCCTGGAAGTTTCTTTAAAATAATGAGTCTCTCTCTGTCTCTCTCCCTCTCCTCTCTCTCGCAGGACCATGGTGAAAGTCCGTAAGCACGTGCATAAGTGATACTTGATTAGTCATTCCAAGGTCACCGTGTAGTATGGGACAGGCAGTGTATGAGGCTCACATAGAGGGAAAGATCAACCAGCCAGCCATCCCCTGCCTTCAAGAAGTCTATACTGCACTGTACTCAGGAAGATCAAGCATGAATGTAAACGATTGAATGTGGAATCTTTGATGCGTCTTTTGCAAGCAAAAGCCTTCTTGGAATTCAGAAAAGGGCAAATCACTTCCAGCTGGGGTCTTCTGGGGCTGGCTCCATTTTACGCAGGGCTTTGGGGAACGGTGTGCAGAGGACCTAGGACTATCTGGGGAGTGGGAGTGGGAGGTGCTTACCGCACGGAGGGCTCAGCTGGGCACGTGGTGTAGACTGCAATTGTATTTCAGTTTTCCAGATACTTAATACCTTGATCTGGAGTCACTCAATCTGCTTTACAACCAATTTATATTAAGAAAGAGATACGAACGATTAATATCCTTCATATTAAATGCTTCAGGAAATGTTCTGGTCATTTTTAGCCCCCGCCCCTCTTTTTTGGTGTTCTTCAAAGATTTTATTTATTTATTTAACACAGAGAGAGGTCACAAGCAGGCAGAGAGGCAGGCGGAGAGAGAGGGGGAAGCAGGCTTGGATCCTAGGACCCTGAGATCATGACCTGAGCCAAAGGCAGAGGCTTAACCCACTGGGCCACCCAGGCGCCCCCTTTTTGATGTTCTTAACACTCCACTATTTAGTGCATTATGCAAATGTCACTGATAAAAAAAATAATAGTAATAATGACCTGGGTCTAACTTTAACACACCCAAGACCAAAGCGAAGTGTCAGAGCAGAGGGCACTGTCCGCCCCAGACGTACTGGGTGTTACTGTCCAAGGTGCGGAAACTTAGAAGCAGCCTTAAGAAGGTAGATGCCTCCCCAAATGCATACACAGCTTAAGGGAGCCATGCACAAAATGCTAAGAGCGGCCTTTGTCACAGAACAGAAGAGGGATGTATTTGCAGCACACTTAAAGACAATCAGGCCTTCCAATCATGCCAAAGACAAGAATGGGAGGAACTTCTGCAACCACTTTGGGACAAATGAATCAAGAGGTGGAGATGAAGAGAGAGGGAAAGTGGACAAAAAGGTCAGAATAGACTCAAGTGGCTACAACGTCACCTTTTTAAATGATAAACATTTAACTTTCAAAAGAAATCTGAATTAATTCTTCCAAAAGTAAACTGACTAAGCAGTGAGCCCTTCGCACAGCAGAACAAGGATCCCGTTCAGCCTTACCATTTAAAAGGAGTTTTCATGCAAAATACCTAACTCACAGGGTCTGACAAAGATTCTCCATGAATCCCTCCAGATGTCCCAGGGAGGAGGATGAATGGGGGTGGGGGGAACAGGTCCCTATTTGCGTGGCCTCGGTAAAGAGCTGGTGAATCCCACCCTCACTCCCCCCACCTCACCCCTGCCAGGTTAAAAATAAATCCACTCTTGAAAAGACCTGATAGTTGGGAAGTCCATCCTGCTCCTACCTGATATTAAACAAACTAGGAAAGACCCTATAAGAAAAGCTGGGGCTGGATTCAATGTCTGCGCAGGTTCTGGGGGCATAAAGAGAAGGGAAACAGAAAGGCCTCGGGGAAAGAGGGAAGCTGGGGCAGAAGGAGGGATCTCATGGGGAGGAGATATTTTTATCATCTCCTCTTCCTGCATAAGACTTCAGTGACTGTAAAATACAAACAAACAAACAAGCAATAAATAAATAAATAAATAAATAACACAACTAACTTGTGCTGAAGACACTGAAGCTGGCCCGGGAAAGCCGGGAAAGTCACAGGATTGCTGAGGGGTTTATAGGGTTTGTGTGATGTTTGCTGGAATTTGAAGGAAGAGTCCCACAAAACAAAGCAAGAGTCTAGGGGATTTTCAGAGAGGGAGACAGTGGTTCAAGTCAGGAGTTTTGCCTGCACTTGGCTAGTCATGTTGTAATATCTTAGGTGACCTGGATTTTGGAGTCCCGGTCCCATCAAGCCCTGAGGAGGCATAGAAATCCTGGCCAAAATCTCTGGATAGTAATGCATTCTCTCTGCTAGTAAATTCTCTCTGCTAGTAATGCACCTTCTTTATTATTCCATTTCACATATTCAGATTATTTATATTATATATACTAATATATAAATTACAAATACATATATATTTATGAAGATAATTAAAATTATATATAATACACATATAAAACAATATATTGTTTATAATTTGAACACGTTTGCAACTCTATGCCAAGTGTTTCAAGGTCATTGTCTCTAATGTCCACTCAGACCCCACAAGGATCCCCAGAAGCCTGAGTTCACGAGGGTCATCACGGCTACCCATAGTTAGTGGCAGGGGAGAGCCTGGCGCTTGAGTGTGGTCACCTCGGAGCCCAAGCTTCATATCCCTTCTGCCCAACACACACGTCCCCTGCACAGCCGCCCCGACCCACGCTTCTCCTTGCATGGGATGTGACTCTTCTATGAGTACACTCTGAGCCTGGGCCTTTACTTTGCCTGTCTTTAGGCAAAAACTAACAAGGCTGGTTCTCAGACCTATCAGGTCTGACTCCTGTCAAAAACTTGCCCAGTGCACACACATGAAAAAAGAAATCAAGGTCGCATCTTAACTGTTATACAAAGGAGAAACCAAAGAGAAATTGATAACGAATAAGATGAACGTTGATACGCGCATATTCACATACAACTACACCAGAAGACCTAAGAAGGCAGCTGCTTGAACCTCTAGGTAAGATCAGAGTGAATTCAACAGGTATGCCGGTAGACCGACAGGAGCAGTGACATTATTTTTCTGAAATAAACCTACGGTAAAGTTCTAAACAAAACAAAAAGAACAATATCCTCTCAATTAATATGGTGGTTACGTTCCTAGCAAATTCAGCATGTATTAAAGAAAAAACATATATATATATATGTATACGTCTTTTTGGTTAAATTCTAGTAATATAAACCTTTTTTCACCCCAAAACTGTCTAGCTGGATGCTCTGAAGTCGTGGCCTCCTACAAGACCGCTCTTCACCGTGTGAGACAATGCACTTCCTCGCAGGGCAGCCCGCATCCCTGGCCTGAGCCCGTGACAGTGTCACCCCCCAGTTATTCTGACAAGCAAAGGTGGCCCCCCAAGTTTCCACCCCGCACCACCACGGGTGGTGCTTCCGGCTGCTCTAAGCTGTAAGCGAGACTCCTCCTTCCTTTACAGGGTCTCCCTACTCTCCTTTTACTCCTAGACAGCTAAGGATACTGCAGTATCAAATCTTCTAGTGCTTGAATACTCCCAGCGTATTCCACGGTCATCTCCTTCTGCGGTCATCAGCAAGGAAGTACGACCTGGACTGCTCAGCTTTCCAGGCAATGACCGAGAACATCCTCCCTGCCTGTAGCTGCCGCTTACTTGGTCCCAAAGATCACAGCTGCTAAGAGGACAAAAGCCATACAAGTGCTCATTTTCAGAAGCTAGCAATTGTTTTTTGCACATAATCTACATCTGAATCCAATTAACAAGCTTTTCCTCTGTACTTCCTCACCTAAGGCCAATACTGACCTGCGAGGGGATAAGCCAAAACAAAAACAACAACAACAACAACAACAACAAAAAACTACAGAAGATGACCTGAAAGTAGCAAATCAAAGATTTTAAAAAGAGAAAAGGGTCTCCACGATTTAAGGCTGAAAATGGTCACAGAAAAACAATATGCCAGGTTACATTTTTTTTAGGTCTGTATTATATGATCATCTTCCCAAAACTCAATAATAATGTCAGCTCTTAATGTTATTCATTCATTAGTCATTCAACAGATATTCATGGGGTCCTTGGTCCGCATGAGGTTCTGTGCAGTGTAACACAGCAGGGTTTCTGGAATTTTCATGTACATTGTAACCACCTGGGGGGGCCTTGGTACAATGTGGGTTCTGATTCATTAGCTCTGGGATGCGTACTGAGGTTCTGGATTTCTTTCTTTCTTTCTTTCTTTTTTTTTTTTTTTAAGATTTTTTATTTGTTTATTTGACAGAGATCACAAGTAGGCAGAGAGGCAGACAGAGAGAGAGAGGAGGAAGCAGGCTCCCCGCCGAGCAGAGAGCCCGATGTGGGGCTCGATCCCAGGACCCTGGGATCATGACCTGAGTCGAAGGCAGAGACTTTAACCCACTGAACCCCCCAGTTGACCCGAGGTTCTGGATTTCTAACAAGCTCCCAAAGGGATGTTGATGCTGCTGGTCAGCAGACTGTATTCTGAGTAATGAGGCACTTCAGAGAATAAAATAATTAAGTTAAACATGGACCCTGTCTTCAAAGGATTTACAGTTTAGATAAGGGGATATATGTCTTTCAAATAAACAGAACAGTTACGTACTATAAGATCAACGGAACAGGTAAAGTGTGATTCAAGGTCAAAGAATGACTCTTTGTTGGGTGGGTTTCTGGGAAGACACAATGAAGGTGGCTTTTCGGCTGCTTCTTTAGGGACAGCAGATTGGACAAGTAGCCACAGGGAGGGAGGAGGACCAGTGTCAACCAACGTAGAGAATTAAAAAAATGTGCCCTGCTCAGGTGAAGAGGGACAAGTTTCATTTGGAGGGAAGGACCATAGGTGTGAATAAAACAGTGGGAGACGGGGTTTAGAAGTTGGCCTGAGAGAATTCTGGGAAGCACCGAAGACACTGAGAGGAGAAAATATGTGACCCCAAAATTCGCCACTTTGGCCACTTTGTGGACTATTTTAAGCTAAAGGCAATAAAGGGCCAGCAGACTCAGAAAAAACTTCTGTCCCCCTCCCCCCAACTACCTAAAAGAATTCAGATAGGGCATCTGTATCAGAAAAGGAGCTATTTGGAGATAATTTTTTTTTTTTAATCTGAATGACCTATCTGTATGGCAGGAAAAACATCTAATTGCCAAACGTCTGCTCTTCTTATCGTCCTGTGAATCACTCACTCACGCTCTAAAGCCCCAAGCTCCTATCGCATTTCTTAGCACAGGACAGCATTTAAGCCTCAATTGCCCAACTTGCCCGTGGGTCTCTTACTTTTCACAGGGCTCCTATACGTTCATTATTAAGTTGTTCCCCCACCCCCCGTTACTCTTTCTTACATTGATTTAATGAATAGACAGGCCAAAAGAACCCAGAAGGGTAGAGTAAAAATTTTTTCCTTCCCTACAACACCCAGTCAGGAAATCGAGAACTGAACTTGGGCCAGCTACACACAGAGCAGCAGAAGGGACAGATGGAAGAGGCGGAGGAAGGGAAACAGGCTGACAGACCACTGAAGAGGCTACTGGAATAGTCCAGAAGAGAGAACATGAAAGCCCGAAATAGAGACAGTCATAAATCTTTGATAAGAAAAAAAAAAAAGAAGCTGAGCCATTTATACCTTAATTACCTAGATTGGGTTTTATTTTGAATAACGAACTACCTTCTGTCTTGATAAGCAAAGGTACAAGCATTTCTTCAAGGGTCTGGGAAACACTGATATAGTAATTAAAAATTACAACACGATGCTCTCGGAATGCTCACTTCTGGAATTCTCTTGGAAATAACAAAGACATGTACTTTGTTTCAGAGACTTTAAATTGAATTTAAGTTTGCTATAAATGAATAATGTCCCACCTAACACAAAATCCTCGGTCATTTTTCATTCTCAGAAGAGGTGATCTTGGTGTCATTAGCCACATTTCCTTTTCCTCCAGTTCTGGGCACTGTGTCAGTTTTAGGTCATCCCCAGAAAGAGATCTATTTCCAGAGGAAAGTATCCGGCTCTGAAATAGATTACCAGAGGCGACCTCCAAAACATTAGTTTACAGAGTGGGAGAATGCAAGGTGTTCCACGCTGGAAAATAGTACAATTTTAAATTCCCCAAGGCAGGGAGGGAATCAGGCAGGGTCTAAGTGATTTGATAGTCTAATACCATGGGCAATGTCCAATTTGTGCCTACCTTCTGAATCTTAGAAGTTTCAGACCCCTGACGCCCCCCCATCTCAGCAGGAGACAGCAGAAGTCCCTGTAGTTTGCAGCAGACCACATCGAGGGTCTTAAGTTTCCATGTTCCTTTCCAAATCCTAATTAAGTGAAAACCCTTCTAAGGAATAATTTCGCTCCGAAGCAGTTTGTTGAATTGTACACTGCAGCAGAACTCGGCTCCGTTAAGGAAACAGATGCACTGACTGCATTTCTGTTTACGAAATCCATATTCAGGAGTCTATTTTCTCCTCGGTGTGAGTGTCTAAAACTGCCATTAACGTGCCTGAGAGAGGAAGCACGCGTGCACGGCAAACGTCACACCCCCTGAAGGACGGGGAATGTGCCAAGTCAGTTGTTCCTTCTCCATCTCATTGATACGAAGAAAAAACAAAACACTGGAGTCTTTAGCTGATGGACTATTAAAGAAAGCCTAGAGCTGAGCAGGTTAGCCCATTAAGACCTGCGCTGAAAGAAACTAGTGGAGGCGAAGAGTGAAATGTACATGGTCCAGGAGAAACCTGTATGGACCAAGCAGGTAAACGTGGAGCCCCAACGTGGCCAGTCCTCACCCTCCTTTGGTGGAAGGGGCTTATAGAGGGCAGCTCTGGGGAACTCTTCTTGCCACGATGGGCCAGGAATGCTGGCAAAACAGACCCCGCATGGGTTTCTGTGTCCCACACGCCCGTCTCATTAACAGGCACTCAGGACGGGGAAACCCTATGTCGACTCTGGCAGGTAAACTGCCGGCAGAGAGAAATTATTAGCTGAAGACACTGCTGATGACGCAGTCTACCCGAAAAGCAGACAAACGGAGGGTTTTGGTGTTTGAAGCACACACACAAAACATCCTGGAGCTCTAAGCCCCGTGGCACACGCTGGAAGTGGAGACCAACGACAGAAGCTTTTAGGCTACGCTGCTCCTGATGGCTGCCAAGCCTGGCAAACAAGCTTGGTTACAAGCTAGAGGAAAAGTCCCTGAGCTAGTCTGTCATCTCCTGCATATAGAGAGGAAGATGCAAAACGCCAGGTGCTTTCCTCTGATGTATGTGTGATTAGGAAAAAGAAGAGGGACAAGGAGGCTGTGAGTTCAGGCTTAGCCAAGGCAAGAGACTTCATCTGGTTGTCACCCTTATAAAAGACCTCCTGAGCATATTCAGTCGGGTACATTTTGCAGTACAGCTTGAAGCAAGCAGGAGTCAGATTTCTGGTTCTTAAGATGCTACAACTGAAGAGCTAGATGTCTGTAGATTTCCAGAGATGCCTTAAGTGAGAATTTTAGACCACCTTTCTTTGTTTTGTTTTCCAACCCAAGGACGTCCCGTGCATCCCTTCTCCACCCACCATGAAGAACTTCAAGAAGTGGTTATACTAGGCAGTGTCTCACACTCAGGCTGTAAGTCCTGAATGTTTAACTTGACTTTGATCTCTTTAAACAGTCTGCCTCAACCACGAGTGGTAGTTTTTCCTTATCAAGGAAACAGAGCAGGGATGTCTGGCTGGCTTAGTCAGGGGAGCATGCGACTCTTGATCTCAGGATTTTAAGCTCGGGTCCCATGTTGGGTGTAGTCATTACTTATAAATAAAATCTTGAAAAGAAGGAAGGAAGGAAGAAACAAACAAACAAACACACAAAGCAGTGCAATGGGTTTCCCTATTTTCAGAGTCAGCACATTGAGCTACAAAGCAAATTCTGTAGGCAACAGGCAGTGTGCCATGCCAAGTCTGGGGCAAATGCTGTCAGGGTTTTAAGAAGTTAACAGGATATGCCTAACTCCTGGTGGAATGTAAGAAAACACACCGCCTCCCCACCCTTCTCCCTAACCTGTTCACCGTTACAGAGAATAAACTCCTTTCACTTTTGACACCTGAGGGCAGTGGACTTCTTTACAGCCAGAACAACAAGGGGCTTGGGGAAAGTGAGCACAACCAGTGTCAGCTGTCAGAGCAGAGGAAGGGGTTTTGGGGACAGGGAGAGTTTGTGATTGGAGGAACAGAGTGGGTAGTACCGAGCTTCAGGTTATCATTGGTCCATATGGGTCCAGTTAATTTTCTGGGCCCATCCATCAGTTAAACAACGTCTACAGCTAACCCTCGTGACAATTCAGCCCTAACTTCAAACTAATCAATTTACTCCTTTGGGATTCCCCCTTTTCTTAACATCATTCTAATAATCCAGAACAATTTTGCATTGTGTTGACTGTTTTTACTTGTTCACGCCCGTCTTCTTTAATTTTCCAGTGAGCTGTTTGTGATTAGAAAAGCGCCAGAGAACTCATCCAAGCATCTCTGTGACAGACTTGGGCAGTGATTCAAATATTATTTAAGTCATTAAACAAAATCCTCCTATGTCATTTCAGTTGATTTCAGGATACGGACTCTCCAGACATGCCCCAGAGATAGAGATCACGTATTTACTATGTTTGACCTAAGAACCTACGTGTGTGTGTGTGTGTGTGTGTGTGTCAGACTTTTGGGATCTCCTGTGGTTAAATAATAGCTCTTGATTTGAGAAATCTGCAAAGGAAACATAGTCCTTAGTATGATTCTTTTTAAAATTGTGGCCAAAAAGCCTAATATTGTTTGTCAGCTCTGTGGTAGGACAGAGAAATGGTGCTGTTTGACCAAAAGCATGCTTCCGATAAAAGCTTCTAAGTGGACAAGAACACAAGTCACTGTCCCCACAGAGAGCCCTAGAAATGTCCCCACACGCCAGAGAGGAAGAAGAGGACAGAAATAAAATAGCTGGCCAAAGTATTCTAAGATAAAAGCCGCTGGGAGTCTCCCATGGGAGATTGGGATCTGAAAGCAACCACGGTATGTGGCAAGAAAAAGTAGGCTGAGTCTCCTTGTCCGCAAGACCACCTCAGGGGGCTACACTTCCGAATCCCAACGAACACTGTAGTCAGTACAGGAGGTAGATATGACAAAATTTAGTATGTAACAGAAGAACCTAAGTAAGTGACAGATGAAAAACAAGTTTTTGAAAAAAAGGAAACAATTTGCTATCACTGCTGGATATATTGTACCCCCTGCCAAAAAAGTCTTAAGACAGATAGATACCTATTTCTGTTATGCTTGGTTTAAACTTTCTTTCTGTTATATTAGGGTGATAAGCCTGAAACTCAGCAAAGGAGAAAGAACCGTCTCTTTATAAAACCCCAAAGAGATGAATGACAGAACAGTTACGCATAGTTTTCAGGATACTTTAAGAATTCCAACAGGCTCCTATTTGGGGGGCACTTTTGACCTTTTCCAAAATCCTCAAATCCATGGTGAGAAATTATGATTAAAATCAGAATTTCAGGGGCACCTGGGTAACTCAGTGGGTTAAAGCCTCTGCCTTTGGCTCAGGTCATGATCTCGGGGTCCTGGGATTCCCCCCCTTCCTCTGCCTGCCCCTCTGCCTACTTGTGATCTCTGTGAAATAAGTAAATAAAATCTAAAAAAAAAAAAAAAATCGGATTTTCAGAGTTACTTTTAATACTGTTGGTGCAAGTAAGAAGCTTCCTTCCATAGCAGAAGCACATTGTACACATTACATTGATCTTGACTCCATTGTTCACTGATGACCTGGGAGCTCCCCTCTTATAACCCTGTCTTTACTCTGATTTCTGCCACCACCCTGGGCAGCTTCCGGGCCCTGAGGACATGCCTTTCACACCTTCGCAGGCCGCTCCGAGTGTCCTTGCCTGCACTCCACCCGCTTTCGCAGCCAGCCCCTGGAGCTGGGCCCCGCTCCCACCTGCTGCTCCACGTCTGAAACCCTCAGCCCTACTCCCCGCCCCCAATAACAAGCTTCTGGTCCCCACAACCCCGACTCTACGCACACCTGGTCCTGCCACCCGCTCACTGTCACCTGCCCGTTCCCAAGGAGATCGTGTGTCATGATCCATCCCTTCCCCACACTCTTCTCAAAACCTTCAACTCCTTCGACCTCTTATCCTTTCCCACAGCGACACAACCACAGCTCCACCTCGGGTCCGTATTGGACGGACCTCTTCTGTTGCTGGCCACTGCCAAAGAAAATTCCCCAGCTCGCTGAGGGGCCTCCACCTACCTGTGGTCTCTAACCTTGGCTGGGCTCACCCGGCGCCTTGGTGATAATCCTTCTCCACATTCCTCCCTCCTTCACACACACACACACACACACACACACACACACACACACCCCGTACTCAAACCTCATCCATCCTCTCCAAGCTCCTTCCTCACCAACGTTCTCAGGAGAAGATCTTCATGGAAAAATCCAAGGCAGGTGGCAAGCCTTCTCTAACTCACCACACTGCCACAGACCATCTCATCTATATTCAGCCCCAACCTCCAGTCTTCCTTCACTGACAGTGGAAAAGATCTTTGCATCCCTCCTCCTCCTCCTCCCGCCACGGAAAGCAAGTCCACCTGCCAACTTTCTCCAGCCCTTCAGGCTCTCTCTTCCTAGGCTTCCTTGGGGACCGCACACTTCTCGCTGTCTCCCTCGGTGAACTCCTTCCTTTCACAGGGAGGCATCCAGAGAGAGCGACTGTATTCCCCACTTCACCATCCCCTGGAGATGCCCCTCAATTCCCAACCCACTGTCCTGTCCTCAATTGAAATGGCTCTTTCCAAGGCTGCACGACTTCACCAACGCTGAACCCAATAGGGATGGCAATATCCTCACTTTAATTCTGTAACATTATTTTATTTATATTAACAAGTATTAATTTATAAGTAATTTATTTTAATAAATATCAATTT
Organism: Neogale vison; assembly: GCF_020171115.1. Taxonomy (NCBI): domain Eukaryota; kingdom Metazoa; phylum Chordata; class Mammalia; order Carnivora; family Mustelidae; genus Neogale; species Neogale vison. The sequence continues at coordinate 131,213,292 of NC_058102.1, read as the reverse complement.
CTATTTGTATTAATAACTTCGTTATAAATAAATTAATGCTGGGCTTAATTCTGTTTATAAACTTGGCATGGGAGGAGGGAAGTTACAAGCCAATAGAGAGAAGGGAGTCAAGAGTAGAAGAACGAGTATACAGACATGCTTAGGCATACAGCAGGGGATTAATACATGGCAGCTGTCTTCGTGTGAGGGGCATTAGAAGGAATTTTTGTAAAATGAATCTCAAAGCCTCCTCATGGACTTGCCTAAAATGCAAATTCGATCTTGGCACTTTCTTAATGATAATCTTTCATTGCTTCCCACTGTCCACAGAATGAAGTCCAAGATTGTTAATCCGACACACCTTGTACTTCACTGACCCAGCCTCCGCTCCTTCACATCCCAACACCCCCCACTGCTCATTAAACTACGTACGGGCCACTTGGACACACCATCATCTCTTTGCTTCCAACGCACTCTTTTGTGTCTGTCAGACTCTGACTCATTCTTCAAGAATCAGCTTCAGGGTCAGTCCTCTGGGCAACCTTCCCTGATCCGAACTGCCTCCCCTCTCCTCACTCCCTCCTGGGTTAGGTGCCCTACCCCGCGGGCGTCGCGGCACGTTCCGTCCCTTGAGTCAGCACCACGTCCTACATAACAGTCTTGGGTTCTCTCTCCCACACGCTGATCACTGGCCGTATCTGCAGCTCCATTTGCTGGGCGTGTGCCTGCTGTCCAATATATACATTTTGTTGAAGGAATGTCAAACAGAAATAGGACTCGGGGAAAACGCTGTAGAGTCAACTGCCTTGAATGCACTGCAGTGAAATTAGAAGGTAAAGCGAAATGGTTCCCTAGCCCTGGGACTTCAGCCCATCAAAATCATGTCCCTCAGTTTACAAATCTGGGAAATAGGAGAACACTTGGTAATATACTTGGACATTTTCTTTTCTTTTCTTTTAAAGATTTTATTTTTTATTTGAGAGAGAGACAGTGAGAGAGAGCATGAGAGCAGAGAAGGTCAGAAGGAGAAGCAGACTCCCCATGGAGTTGGGGGCCTGATGTGGGACTCGATCCCAGGACTCCAGAACCATGACCTGAGCTGAAGGCAGTCGCCTAACCAACTGAGCCACCCACGTGCCCCTACTTGGACAGTTTCAAATGAAATAATATACAGGAAAAAAAGGGACTAATGTATGTGATCCAACCTCCATCTCAGTATCTTTCTTTCTTTTTTTTTTTTTTTTTAAAGATTTATTTATTTATTTGAAGGAGACCGGGGCAGGGGTGGAGGGTAGAGGAGGGCCGAGTGAGAGAGAGGGAAAGAGGGAAACAGAGAATCTTCAGCACTGAGCCAGGAGCCCAACTCCGGGCCTGATCTCAGGACCCTGAGACCATGATCTGAGCTGAAATCAACAGTTGGACACTTAACTGAGTCCCCCAGGCGCCCCAACCCAGTAACTTCCAAATAAACAAGTCATCTTGGCAAATAAGTAATGAGAGGAATATGGGGACCGGGCTCCTAAGTCACATACTTATTATATTATTTAAAACTCCTGTAGTACTTTCGAGATGAGAATAAATGCCAAAGGCTGGCTACAATTCAACTTGCAGGATTGTATTCTGCCAACTCACTTCTGCAGGTGTTCAGAGTTGACCTGAAATACCTCCCCAAACCCAGTATTTCTCTGATGGCTACTAACTGTCAGAGTTCACATTTAAAAAGAAAAGCAAACAAACAAACAAAAACTCACATCACTGAGATACACTTTATACATCTGAATCCTAACCTGTTCAGAGAATCGGATTATGGTTTTATTTCATCAGTTTGCTACTCGTAAAACTCAAAGCAATTCATTGGTCACAGAAAGAGAGATAAGAGATGACAGACATCAGAGGTCAGATGTCTTATTCAGTTAAATCAAGAACAAAGCAAATATTTTCTTGAAAAACGATAAGCCGCTTCTACCCACAGACTAAAAAATCCTATTAACTAATTCCTTTGATTTCAACAAAATCCATTTCCATATTCACAGCAGGAAGTTAGAGAGTTCAGGCTATAAGCATGGAGTTTAGCTTTTTTTTTTTTTTTTTTTTATAATGAGCTTGGGGTAAAATATAGAAGACAAACAAGCTTCCCCCAAAGAAGAATGCCTTTAATTGCATCTACAGTAGTTGTGATTATTTCCTGTAATTAAAAACTTGATTTGTCAGCCAAAGCCTTCTCAAATATGAATATGGTCGTTTTTGACTCACAAAAGTTGTCAGTGACCTAAGCATCCTAACTGAACCCAAGTGAGAAAAACTTCGGAGAGGTAAAGCGCAGGTTCCGTAGGCACCGACTGGGGAATTTTGCATTATCTGATTGAATCAAATAAAATCATAAACCCCTATCTTTGGCTAAAAGTGAAATAAACAGGCTGACCAGGTAGGTCTTTTAATTGGTGGTAGGTAGAAAAATCAAGTAAGCGTGGGTGGTTTGTATTCATTAATGTTTCCCTTCCTGGAGGGAACAGAATGACTTGGTGAGAAACTACAAAACAGAACCTTAGAGCTCAGAGTCTGGAGTAACACAAAATTACCCCAAATTATGATTTTTTTTTAACATTCCCTCAGAGGATGCAAAAATGCCTCAGAAAGAACTTCTGAAGTCTCTACAGCCAGAATCAGTAAAGGGTAAAGAGGATATTAAGGGGATAATGTCCTTGAAACTTTCTGCCTCATTTCCGAACAAATTAAATCTATAAGAACACCTCCCACTGAATCTTCCTTCCTGAATTGTAAACTTCTACAAGTAGGATCCTTGTCTGGCCCATTTGATGTGCACAAATATATATATATTTGTTGAACCTAAGGTTGAAATTAAGTGAGTAAATCTTCTAAATTTTCTAAATCTTCTAACCTGTACTAATCTGTATTCTAAGTTGGTAAGAAATCTTGTAAAATTAAGAAGTTGATGATAGAACTTAGGGCCTTTTAAAATACACAGGGTATTTTGGTTGTAAAAAAAAAAATAAGTAAAATGATACAGAGAACTCTTAAAACTCAACACTGAGGAAAAGCAATTAAAAATGGGGGAAAGATCTGCACAGACATCTCGCCAAAGAACACACAGATGCCAAATGAGCATGTTGAAATTATGCTCAACAACATTTGTCATTAGGGAACTGCAAATTAAAACAACAATGAGATACTACTACACACTTATTAGAATGGCTAACATACAAAAACCTGACAATACCGACTGCTGGCAAGAACGCAGAGCAACAAAACCTCTCATTCATGAATTCCAAATGGGACAGCCATGCTGGAGCACAGTCTGTCAGTTTTTTACAAAGCTAGACACCATCTCACCATATACTCCAGTAATCTTGATCCTAGGCATTTACACAACTGATTGGGCAACTTACAAACAACTGTATACACAACTCCTCACTGACGCCAATGAAAGCTTTATTCATAATCTCCAAAACAGGAAGCAATGAGGTGACCATTCAGTATGTCAATGATACTGTTGTACACTCGAACAGCAAACCATTACTTACCAATAAAACCCACTGAAGCAACAAAAAAGACATGGATGAATCTCAAATGTACACTGGCAAGGGAGAGAAGGCAGGGTGAAAAGCCTACATGAGGTACGATTCCAATCACATGACATTTCAGAAAAGGCAAAACTACAGAGATGATAAAAAAAAAAAAAAAAAACCACCAGTGATTGCTGGGAGTTTGGCCAGGAGGGTGGAGAGCAGAACAGGTAAGGCACTGAGGTTTTTTTTTTTAGGATGGTAAAATTAATCTGTATGATATTATAATATCGGTATGTTACCCTACCTATTTGTCAAAACCCACAAAACTCTAAAACACAAAGGGAAAAGTTTAATGTATATAAATTTTAAAAAATCACTTAGGAGTTTGGGAGATCCCAGGATAAAATACAGAATGTGACAGAACAATGTAACTTCATTACAAATGTAGGAAACAATCTCATTGTGGGGGAGGAGGTGGTGCTAACCTAATCAACTTTGGGAAGGAGTGAAATCCACAAAACTAAAGACAGAGGAAACTGCACATAAGCACTGTACTCTAGTTGATAAATTCATTCCCTTGGGCACTGGCTAATGTTCTGACACCATTAGTCATGTATACTGGAAGTGAATGTTCAAGTAAATGAATGACAGATGGTAGGAGGAGGGTTTCTCCCTGTTGGAGTGGGAGGTTTATGGATGAGCAAAGGGAAGAATAATCCATGTGGCAATGGAAGACAGTTGGGAACATCAGTATGAACTTATGTTTAGCTTAATATCCATATAGATGATTACATACAGAAATGTCAGAGGTATGTGTGTACTCGTGGGTTAATGTCCACACATGTATTTCCTCGCTACATCACAAAGAAACCCTAGAAGAAGCAACCCCCCAGGAGCAAAAAGGAAATCTTGGTCTCTAATACTATGTTCTAATAAAAGGAACCAAAATTCCTTAGTGAAATGGCTGGTTCTAGGACTATGGCAACACACACATAAGATGAATCTGGAGTATCTTTTAGTGCCATACTATAAAGAAGATCTCAAAACACACACACACACACACACACACACACACATACACACACACACGTCTACCAAAGGGAACAACAGAAAGAGTTTCAGTGGCCAAAGCTGGAACAATTTCAGCAACATAATAAAGTAGTATCAGATTAAGATCCAAACTATAAAAAAAAAATCCATGAGTCTAAATGGATATAAACAACTGATCAAATAAATAAGTGAGGTTCAAGAGACAAAAGTTCTCATATGCGTTAGAAATACAACTAATTTATTACGCAGATAAATCAGATGACCTCAGGCATAGTGACGTCTTTTTAGCTGTGACACCAAAGGCATGATATATGAAAGAAATAACTGGCAAGTTGGACATTGTCAAAATGAAAAAAAAAACCATGTCAAGAGAATGAGAACACAAGCCACAGACTGGAAAAAATATTTGCAAAAGACACATCTGATGAAGCACTTATTACCCAAAATATACAAAGAACTTCTAAAACAACAACAAGAAAACAGACAACCCAATAAAAAATGAGCCAGAGATTTAGACATCTCACCAAAGAAAAGACACATGTGGCAAACAGCACGTGAGTAGATGTGCCCTCTCCTGTGTCATCAGAGAAACATTGACTTGAAGCCACAATGAGATACCATGACACACATAAGAGAATGGCAGAAATCTGAACTCTGACGACACCAAATGCTGGTGAAAATATGGAGCAACAGGAACTCTAATTTGTTGCTGGTGAAAATGCAAAATGGTACAGCCACTTTGGAAGAACAGTTTGGTGATTTCTTATAAAACTCAACAAACTCTTAGAATAGACTATAGCAAGTGTGCCCCTTGATAGTTACCTCAGGGAGTTGAAAACTTATGTCTACACAAAAAGTTGTGTATGGGGTGCCTGGATGGCTCAGTCAGCTAAGCGTCTGCCTTGGGCTCAGGTCATGGTCCAGGAGTCCAGGGATCTAGCCCCACACTGGGCTCCCTGCTCAGCGGGGAGCCTGCTTCACTCTCCCTCTGCCCCACCCACCGCCCACTCGTGCTCCCTTTCTCTCTCTCACTCAAATAAACAAATAAAACCTAAAAAACAAAACAAAGCAAAACCTGCTTATGGACATTTACAGAAGCCAAAACTCTGAAGCAGTTAAGATGTCCTTCAGTGGATGAATGAATTAATGAGCTGGGAGACATCCAGACAATGGAATATTATTCAGCACAAACAAAACAAAACAAAACAATAACAAGAAAAAACCCCAACAGGGCGCCTGGGTGGCTCAGTGGGTTAAAGTCTCTGCTTTCAGCTGAGGTCGTGATCCCAGAGTCCTGGGATCGAGCCCCGCATCGGGCTCTCTGCTCAGCAGGGAGCCTGCTTCCCTTCCTCTCTCTCTGTCTTCCTCTCTGCCTACTTGTGATCTCTGTGTCAAATAAATAAATAAATCTTTAAAAAAAGGGGGGGGGAGGGGAACTGTGGGGGGTATATGGGGGCTGTAGTACTTTGTAATTTTTTCTGTAAATCCAAAATTATTCTAAAGTAAAAACGTTTTGAAAAATATAAAAATGAAGTTTAGGGGCACCTGGGTGGCTCAGTTGGTTAAGTGTTTGACTCTTGATTTTGGTCAAGGTCATGGGATCGAGCTCCACGTCGGGATCCATGCTCAGTGGGGAGTCTGCTTGAGATTCTCTCTCTCCCTCTGCCTCTGCCCCTCCCCCATCAAATAAATAAATCTTTTAAAAATATACAGAAATCAAGTTTTGAAAATTACATTGTTTCCTACCACATATCACCTGTTGGCAGTCTAGGTTTAATAAATTAAAAATGTTGATTTACACTAAGCCATCAATATGCCAATCTAAGGAATATTGTCCTTCACCTGTATTGAGATTATCCTACTTGATCAGAAGATAAGGCCACCTCTGCACTCCCAGACTACTCCAGAAATGCCACTGAAACAACAATATTTTGCTTCTTTTGATTTTGTTATCTTTCCACAGACATTGTTTTGTCCTTAAAACATGGAAACTCATTCCTTGCCAACTCAGGCAAGTCATAGTCTCTGTCCTGTTCAGAATTTCTTAGCATGAACCACATACAACTGCAGGCACTAGCCTGTTTCTGACATGGGTAAACGTCCATATAAACGACTTCAACATTCCAAGTCAGTCACCGGTGGCCAATGATTTAATCGCTCATGCCCACTTAATGAAGCCTCCCTAAGAAACTCAAATCATGAACACCCAAAAGTAGGGGGTCCAGAGAGCTTCTGGGTTGGTGAACCAGAACCCTTCCCCAGGTCCCCATGCAGAGCTCCAAACTCCATGGGGACAGAGCGTCTTTGTTCTGGATCTCTTCATCTGGCTATATCCATAGCTTTTAATATACTCTGACAAACTGGTCATCCAACGAGTTTTTAAAAAAAAAAAAAAAAAAAAAAAGCATTCCTTTCCAGAGAAGCTTGACTATGATCAACCAAAGCACAGAGAAACCCCATCTACCTCTTCAAACCTATCCCATCAGCCTAAACTCTCCATCATGTAAAAAATGATAAGGGCCCACGTGTCCATTTGACCTCAGGGAGTCATTTCTTCACCAACATGAGTCTCCCCTGAGCCTTGCATACCATGAATTTTCAAATTAGATTTTAAAAAGTCAAACATCAAACCTGGATACTCAAATGACAGACTTTCTTAGAACATGAGGGCTACAATCACCAGATGAACTTGAGCCTTCTCAATATCTCTCACCATTTTTTCTGTCCACTTGTAATATTATTCTCCCCCCCACCTTTTTTTTTTTTTTTTACCATAGTAACCTGTTTAGCATGTAACTTTTCCCCTCTGGCACTAAAAGAAGAAGCAAAAGGCCTTCACTGGAGTTAATTGGTGACATTTTTTTTTCCATTTTAGATTTATTGCATTTTCGTTTTAAAAGTTTTCACATAAATTTCAGATTCTTAATGATAGACTCTAATGATTTTGTTTAATTGTAATAAAGTAAATATTTTAATAGCTATTTATATTTAATATGCAGAATTCATAAGCCCTTGGTTTGGAAGATCTTTCTCATATGCTATTCTGCAAAAATCCTTCATTCCTTTCACAGACACTTAATTTTTCTAGATAAAACTTTCCACACACTCATTAATCAGCAATACCTCCCAGTTGAATGGCGAACACGTCCGCTTGATTAATACTGTGGATTGTATAGTGATGTGTTAAAGACAATTATGACTGAATCAGACACCACCGATGATTTGAAATCAAGGATGCTACTGTGCTCTGGGCTCCAGCAAAGTATGTAAAGGGCACTGCCTATTTTTTTTGGTGCATCTACAAAAAAAAGATGTAAGGGACCAGAAGGAGAAAGGGTAAGTCCCTAATTCCAACCCTGCCTTCTCCCCAATCCTCACCATGCATTTGAGCTCAGCCCCAGCAGATTCAACTGTCTCAGCTTCATTAGTGATTCCACACTCAGCAATCTCCAATTCCCTCTTTTTTTACTTCTAAACAAAGAGGCCACCGGCCAACTGATGAAGTGAGTATCTATCTACTGCGACATTGTAAAGCAGGCTGGTGGGGACACCCAATTCATTCCACAAGGGGGATCTGGCTGTTGGAATTAGTGGACTCAAGAATCACGGCGCTTTGGTTCAATCCCGATTTTTGAGAACATACGTCATGGCTAGAGTGCGCATTTGTGGTTTACATGATGTGTGATGTATCAAAGCCCTGTATCTGAGGGAGTAAACCAGGAGCTCATTCCCCCACAGGGGTAAATCCTCGAAGGCAGAGATTATATAGTAATTTTCCTATTGATCAGGGGATTGTGGGTAATTTATGAATTACGTGGCTAATTAATGCTTTCTGGTGGACATGGTGACAGTTAGGGCATTCCACATACCCAGCTGGGATTCTCAACTGAATGAAACCAACAGGGCACTCCTGTTGTCCATCACAAGTTAACCTGGCATCTCCGGTATAACTAAGATAGAAGAATCGGAATTATTCCTGAAGGTGTTGTTACGACAAGGTAATTGTACAGTTATTACCTGAAGACAGTCTCTAAAAGTGGGGTTAGCTAGGCATTGGCAAAGGCATCAGAGCTGAAATACAATGAATTTTCAGTTTTAAGAGGACATGAATGAAGTTAAAAATTGATATCCCTTACTTTGATGACTTGAGGACGTGCTTAGGAAATGTCGACAAATTTAGAAGGTTAGAGTGTGCCAAAAGATCCCACTTTTGGTCTAAAAATACCTGTGCACAGATAAAATACTGAAAATTACAAACAAAGATGTTAACGCGGTTCATTTCTTGGGGATGGGACTAGGAAGGGACATTTTTCCTATTTTTCCAACATTTCAACCAGAATAAAGAAAATTTTAATTATTAGTAATTATGCCAGTCCCCAAAACCCAGTCAGGTCCCCCCTAACACAAGTGAATCTTTAGGTTTTGTACAATTCCATCTGAAAGGCGTATTATGGTAGGCAGATGGATCAGAATAGAAAGGAGGCACGCTCAGATATAGAGTGTGGGAGGGTCAAAATGCAAACCCTCACATCCGTGGCATAGGCAGATGCTGGCAAGATGACTGATGGCTTTCAGGAAAGCCCACGGCATTCCAGTGTTCTGTCCAAACAGACGAAACTGGGGAATTGCTTCCATCTATGATATTTGAGCACAGATATCCTGGAGAAGGACACAAAGCTGCCTAAGGCTCCAGAAAGAGTGTGCATGGCCTCTTAGTCACCAGAGCCTCAAACGTAAATAAAGAATGTAGCAGCACCTCATCTCCAACCTGTTTGTTAATTTCTAATTGTATCACCAACACAGGCACCGTACGTTAGCAAGATGTTAAATCCCTTCACGTCTTGGGGCCATTAACATGGAAACTGAGGCACAGTGCGGGGTTTGGGCATAGGGCCTTCTAGCCCGAGTTACCTTGCTGAGAAATTAAAGTGTGTGTTGGACACAGCATTCATTTTATATTCTTGGCTTCCTGTAAGATCTAGATCATTAACTGTGCCAATTTCCTCTGCAGAAACTACTTTAAATAAAGTGTCTCAAATAGAAATGCAATTTGAAGATAATAAGATAAGAGTCACTTTTTCAAAGACGGAACACGGTTTTCCCAATGTGCATTCTGAATGGTTCTGTATAGCCTTTCCTGACCCAGGGACTAAAGCACAGCCTTTTAAAAATGTTAAACTGAACATCAGTGAATGCTAAAAAGTCTCTTTTCTTGTGCACACAGAGAATGTATCCTCATTGCTAATCATACAGGAAATCTTTGCAAAGCTGAGAGGTGAACATAAATGCCAAGAATCCCAAACATTAATTTTGATTCCTGTACCCTTTCTGCAAAGCTGGAGAGCTCCAGAGGTTTAAATTAAAATGTCCTTCATATTACTGAAGAGAACACTTATGCAATTAAAAACAACTGTATCTGCCTACAGAGTAAAGCCCTCTTGTTTCTATTTTATTTGCAAAGTAAGAGATGCAAGTGAAGCATGACTGGAAGAGCTCAAATCGTACACCCCAAGAGAAAAATTTCACAGTCCCCTAAGGAACAATGTTTGATCGTTGAGTTCCTCAGCACTTAGACATTAGATTTGCTATTGCTGGGTCTTGATCTATGCAAATGATTTCCCTCAGAAATGTCTTACTCTCTTAGAATAGTCTGTCTCTATAAAGTCCTCCTCACTAAGCTTCTACTCATGAAAAGTTGCTTTACTAAAATATAGTCTTCGGTTTTTTACTAGCCAATAAAAAAGCATAGAAAATTCCCAAACTTCGCTGTTTAATGAAACAAAACTGGTAGAATGCAAAGAAGTCTCTGGAAAGTTCTCAACTTTTCTGGCAGTGCCTTGCTGTGTTTAGGGTCTGCCCTATGACCACTTCTCCTTGCTCAGCCCACTCCCCTTGATTATTCCAGCCACTCCGTGGACTTCAGATGAGCTCTATGCAGGTGACTCTCAAATCAATCCCTCTAGCCCACATCTCTCTCTGGGGCTTTACCCTGTGTTGTGGACATCTCCCCTCTAATGTCCTACGCAATCGCAAACCCAGGAGCCAAAACCAAATTCCTTTTCTATTTCAACCTCTCAAACCACTCCCTCACCTTGCGGAAGACAACGTCGTCCATCCTGATGTCGATTTTGGAAACTGGAGTCACCTGACTCCTCCCTCTCCTTCTACCCACTTCCAACTGGGGCCTGTTAGGCCTGTGCTCAGGGCCTTCAACCTTGCTCAGTTCCACTCAAGACCTGTGTTCTCTTCCCTCCAGGCCTCTACATTTTATATGCCTGTGTCCCTAGGAGCCCAGCCCTCTCTCTCCTCACCTCGCTACCCCCATCTTTCACAGCTTGGTGGAGATATTTCTTTTTCAAGGGTAAGTTTCCTACCCCCACAAGTACGGCTGAGAAACCCCTTCTATGTACCCGCATGTTGCCAACTTCTTTTATGACAGAACTTCTCACAGTCTATTTTAACTACTTGTTTGTCTGCTGTCCCGCTAGACCGTAAGCACCAGGTTACCCTGTCTCCTTTATCCCTCTGGTCTCCCTAGTGCCTAACTCCACACCCAGAACAGAATCAGCAGCCAAACAGTCATTGAATGGATGAATGAGACTCAAAACAAGGGAACTGGCACTTACCGAATGCCCACTGCATGGGGGCAACCTGCCTGCCAGGTGCTTCGAATAGATTATCTCTCATCCGCATGACCCTGTAAGCTCTGCATTCTTTCTGAACAGTTCACACATGCAGGTCGGCGGAATTAAACAGCTTTCTCTAAGTCACGCAGCTCATAGGCGAACTGCAGACCAGGTCTATGTAGTTTCAAAAATTCCTGCTTATCTCCCTGCAAACACTGCCTCCCATTGTGCTCCGGGCCGTGCACAATGACCAGGGTTCTACGCGTTGGGCCTCACGGAGTCATTCTAATCTGTTCTCTGCCTGACAGTCATTCACAGATGACGCCTCGCTAGAAGCTGCTGGTTCTGCGGACCCTTCGCACCCCCTCACTGTGGCTTGAACCCCCCCTCGCCTTTCTCCATCGGTGCCTATAGCCCTCCCCGAAGTGGCTCATCAGGGCCCTGCTTCTCCTGGCTGTTTTCACACGGAGCGGAGGTGACGGTGTCACCACGCTTTAAAGCATCCCCCCTCCTACCCCTGCCCCGTGACAGCTTCCTGTCCAAGACCACGATGGCCAAGACCACGCGTCAACAGGACAAAAGGCAGAAGTCAGAGCTGCCGTCCAAAAGCCCCATGAAGCAAAGCCAGCACGTGCCGCTTTATTAGAGGAGACACTGAACTCAAGGTCTGGTGGACACCGTGCTGCTGCTGCCGCTGCCCTTTGAACTTGTGTGCCTCTGGGGAAGGTGAGTCAGACAGAGGACGTGGGAGAAATGGAGAGAGCAGGCAGGCTTCCGTCTTTCTATTCAAAGGCCAGTGAGGGCAGTGCCTCCCCCACTCTGCTCCAGAAGGGACACCTGCCACAGGCGGACAGCTGGCTCCACTGCATATGGGATTCGTTCCCCATCTACCTCAGAAACATATGAAAAATCATAAACTCAAGGGCGCCTGGCTGGCTCAGTCGGTCAAGCGTGCAACTTTTTGATCTCAGGGTCCTGAGTTCAAGCCGCACGCTGGGCGCAGGGGCGCCTTAAAAATAAATAAATAAATTGGGCAATCCGGAAAAGGCCATTTCCTGGAACAAACCAATCCAGGCTAAGAGTGGGCACAGCCTGGATTTGAAAAGTCACCTCCTTTTAATCAAGTTAGAGGTAAGCCTCGGTGTGAACGAAACAGAGATTTCCAATCTACAAAACTGTGGATGGGACTGTAAGGGAACAAAACACCAGAACACTGGTTTCAAAGTTTTTGAAAAATTCAAACCCAGATTTCCACAGGATTTAGTAGCTACTCAGGAACGGGAAGGGACGCTCTCAAAGCAAGCAGAACTAGATGGAATTTTAAGTCTTTCTGTCTTTTACATGTCTGGAAAGGCCTTCTTTTTTCAAAGGGTATCAAAGCTGAAAATGCCACGTAATTTCCTTTGTGTTTCTGCGATTGTTCAATGACATCAATAAGATATTCAGCAAATAGCATCTAAGTCCCTTGGCCCTATTATTAGAATAATATGTAAAATGATAGGAAATGAAACAGCCCTGATTCCAATGACCTTGCCGCCCAATTCAATCACAGTTTCACTAAAGAAGAGCAAAATGAACCGCACTCAAGCTGTAGAATTTATGAATTAGATTCAACCTCACTGGGGGGCAGGCCTGGCTGGACAGAGAAACGGTGAGGACTGGGGCAGCATCTGCCTCCCCCCTTCATATTCACGGCACCACTGTCAAGTTCACCGGAGGGTTGAATCTGGAAGAACAGGTTGGAAGAGAATATCCATAAAATCCAGGAACGCAGAACCGATGGGCAGGACTCCTGCTATAGAGCTCTAGTCTGCTCCTGTCCCATCATAACTGCAAATGAACTCTACTTCGGAAAATTCAATCAACCACCAAATTACACGAATGTTCAAAGTCAACAAAGCCAGTAGCCTCAATCTCACCTGGAATTTTTTTTTCTGGTCAAAGTTCTTTTTATTGAGGTATAATTAACAAATAATATTGAGATATTTTAAAATGTATACATCAGGGGCACCTGGGTGGCTCCGTGGGTTAAAGCCTCTGCCTTCGGCTCAGGTCATGATCCCAGTATCCTGGGATCGAGCCCCGAGTCGGGCTCTCCTGCTTGGCAGGGAGCCTGCTTCCCTTCCTGTCTCTCTGCCTGCCTCTCTGCCTACTCATGATCTCTCTCTGTCAAATAAATAAATAAAATCTTTAAAAAAATTAAAATAAATGTATACATCATTCATCATTAAGCAGCGTAGGCTTAATGGGAAGGAAAGCTACTAGAAACTACTGTATTATTATTATACAATCAATCCTCATTATTCACAGATTCCGTATTTGCAAACTTGCCTGCTTGCTGAAATTTATCTGTAGCCCCTACATTAATAATCCCAGCACCTTACATTCATTCACTGACACATGGAGAGGGAACGCACCGCCCCTACCTGATGTCCAACATGGCCACCTTCTGCCTTTCTGTTTTAGTTCTCAGGTTTTAAAAAAAATCCCTTCCACAGACTGTTTAGTACCATGTTACCACTTTTTTTTTTTTTTTAATTTTAGCAATTTCACCATTTAAAATGGATCCCAAATGTGTTGAAGCACTGTTTGGGTTCCTACTTACAAGAAGGCTTGCAATGTGTATACGGACAAGAAAGTCGTCTTCGATAAGCTTCATCCCGGCACGATTTATAGTGCTTTGGGCCACAGGTTCAATGTTAATGAATCACCGATGAATATTACATAAGGTGGTTTTAAACAGAAATACATGTAAAACAAGACTCTGTATTGACTGGCTGACATGAACGTTGTGACCAGAGGTTCAAAGGAACCTAACCTTGTATTTATGTACTTCCCACTAGTAAATCCAGTATTTTCTGATAAATTCAGTATTCACCTACTCAGTGTTTTCAAGCCATGTATAGACCACAGCTGCTACAACTAACAAGATCTGTGTTTTCAAATTATAGGCAAAACACCACCAATATGTAAAGCAGGACTTGGAGGGGGAAACGCAAGGCTATTTACAGAGAGCGAGGTCACCTTTTTTACTTTTTTGCAGATTTTTTAATCTGACCATGGCTGAATGCTGGCTTATGCTGGATACCCATGTGTTCCTCTAAACTGTGATGCTGTATCAGAAATCAGTCGTAATTGTTATTTTTAACTCCTAAATATGAAGTATATTTTCATCCTTGTAAAACGGACTTCTTGGAAATGAGAATGTCACAGGTGCACTACTCATATTCCCTGGGGAATTAAGGCTTCAGGCCCTCAAATCTAGTCTTACCTACTCTGCAGACGAAGACTAGGACATGCTCACTCTGCAAAGCTGCACTATACCTAAAACAATAGGAAATGCTATTAGGCCACTGCTTCAACCGAGAGCCTTATGCCGATGCCGTGCTAGGCCATGTAGCCACAGCCACCTATTTTTTTCATGGAAATCTAAACTTCAGCAACTCTGTTATTAGAAGAAAAACAGGCAAATCCTCAGGGCGCCTGGGTGACTCAGTGGGTTAAAGCTTCTGCCTTCGGCTTAGGTCATGATCCCAGGGTCCTGGGATCGAGCCCCGCATCGGGCTCTCTGCTTAGCAGGGAGCCGGCTCCCCCCCACCCCCCGCCTGCTTCTCTACCTACTTGTGATCTCTGTCTGTCAAATAAATAAGTAAAATATAAAAAAAAAAAACAACACACAAAAAAACAGGCAAATCCTCTTGATTGTAGACTGAGGACCCCTTCTCCACCACAGTGTTAACACCTCTGTCGTCATGTACTTTTGTCTGATTTGGGTACTGCTCTGTGAAATCGAGTTCCAAGGTTTTTCAAAGAAAACCAAGAGTTGGATTTTCTTATCACCACGTCTCAGAAAGCATTCGTTATTCCCCCCGAATTACCCAAGGATACCGGACCAACCAGAAAGTAAGCATCAGTCACATCAAATCTTCCCCTGACTTTAAAGTTTCTAGTTATTTCCATAAGATCAGTTCACAGATATGTGTGTTATTAGAATTAGTCTTGATGATGTGCGGACCACGAACCGGGACCTATTGTTTATGAGATTTCAGTTGTTTTTTTGGCTTAAGGTACATATTTCTGATTTGTTCATACCGTATTGGAAATTCTGCTGCACTGAGTGTCTGCTCCGGTCAAGCTCAAGATCTCACATTTTTATGTTTGGGAGTATTATCCACGTTCCTAAATTGAGTTAAGGAAGAAGACATGCCACATCTCCCTCAAAGACAATGTGGGGTTCTAAGGAAGGATATGGTGTGGGGCCGTTGTCCCCAGAGAGGGGCAAAACGTCTTTATGGGGGATCCTCACTGCGTCAGGTTAGCAAGCTGGGATGTGAGAGATTCTGCGTGTCATTTGCCTCAAGTACCCCAAAAGGAAGAACTTAAAAGCAACCACAAAAGCACAAAAGAGAAGCTGCAAGGCCATATCTCGCTTCAGAGAAGACGTTAACGCCTGGCATGGCCCAAGAATGCCTCTAGAGAAAGGGGAAGGAGACAAAGAGAAATACTTCATTTGGAGTTTATTTTTCAAGTGTTCTTCCTGGTTCACACTTGGCAAAAGTTAGTAAGAGTCTGATCTCTTGATAGGAACCACAGGGAACTTTACTAATCTCTCCACACAATTCTTACTGTCTCGCTCTCTTGAGTTGGGCAAAACGAGGCATCACACACACACACACACACACACACACACACACAAATGCCAGCTTCTCTCTCTTATGTATTCGATGTGGCTAAAATAACTCATAGGATATGAACTAATTTTTCATATTTTTTTCTTCACAAAGGCTGCGCTCCATAAATAGTCAACAGACCAATTGTCTAGGGGGCAGAAGGGCGTAGACTTTTACGAGATGGGAGTCCCCTGACATTCCTCCAGCAGTCAGAGCCTCCTTTCTCGGAGCCCGCATCCCAGAGAAAGAATCAGACGGAAAGCTAGTCCCATGTTTGCTCTTTTCATTAAGATTTTCAAAGAACACTTTATTTCAATGTGCATTTAGAAGAAAAGGAAAGTTAAGAATTTTTCCTCCAGGCAAATAACTCATAAGGGGAAAAAAAAATCCCTTCAACATGATTTATTTCACAGGGATCACGGAGGAGGGTGTGGAAACAGATCTCTGGTGAAATTCCAGGATGGCTGTTAATGGCAGCCTTGAAAAAGAGGTAAGTAAAAAATTTTCAAAGACAATTATTAAATAAACCCATTACTATTGTCCCAGAGATCACAATTTAGCTAGAATGTGGTGAGACCTTGCAGATATACGTTCAATTCGACTGGACTTGGGACAGTCAACCTCAGTATTTTATTCTCAACAACGATGGAGCGACTTGGTGAAGGCAAGGCTCCCAGAATATGGTTCTAGAAATTTATGGGTTACTCACTCAAGGAATGCTGGAGTTAAAGAAATCTCAGACATCGTTTCAACCTGCATACAACTTGAACATCCTTTCCAACAGGTAAATTGACCAAAACCAAAAAAAGATTAAGGGACTGAGTTCCCACACTGAGTTGGAAATAGGATTGGGCTGGACTGGAGCACCCTTGCCTTCTGGCCTGGGGCTCCTAGTGCCATCTTGGGCCTGCAGCGAACATGTCTGCCATCCCAAAGTGGGTAGTGGACTTCGTGGTGGTTCCTCCCTGTCTAATTTTACTGCCTAAACACACTGCATCTGTTATAGGAGTGGGCCCTAATCGTGTGGAGAGAAAGGACTAGGAGGCCGGAGAGAAGTTCTAATGTCACCGCTTGGCCAAGGTAGAAGAATGCCAGGTTATCTCCCCACCCCAGACCCCACCACATACGCATCACCACCATTTGTCACTCTTGTGAGTGTCCCCACAAACCCGGGTCTCTCTGTGTTTCTTGTGGCCATCCTAAAACAGAGGTGAACCTGACAATGAGTGTTATTTTATCCAGTATGAGGGCAAGTCACAGTTTTGAATGAAACAATTTTCATGGGATAGGTTAATGTAGGAGGTATCCAAGGAATATATTAAGGTAGAATGAGCTACACACAGGGGAAAACTTTGTTAGAAGGACTCTGTGTTTAAAATTTCATTATCCCTATTCTTTATTCCCTTAATCAAAAGCAAGTAATAGTTGATGGAATGATGATCCTTAGCACCAAAATTAGCACCTGTAATCTGGAATTTCTACCAAGATTCAGACCACATGCTGGTTATATTGAGAGATTTTTTTCCCAAAATCTATTGCCACTGAACATTGTCCTTAGAGAAGTGATTACAAAACCCCACTTAGCTGAAGTGCCTAACAAAAATATGTGTTAATATTTTCCCCTTCAGAATGACACATTTCACGTCAATCAAAACAGATAATAATCCTAGAATTAAATGGCATTTTTTCGTAATGTTGAACCAAATCAAAAAAGAAAGCTTCAAAAGTGCTTTGAAAGGAGAACCAAAGTACCAATTAAAGGAAAAATTATAGGCAAATTAAGAATATGCTTTTTCCAATGACACTGAACCTCGGTCATTTTCTCCACGAGGATTTGAAAACCCTATAATTGTCCCAGAAGTCTGGCAATCTCACCCATTTTCCTTCAGAAGAATAAACAGAGAGCTATACGTTGTGGCTTGAAGTTCAAAGACATGTTGCTTTACAATGGAGATGGGCGGGGGGGAGGGGGTGGCCCATGCCAGGACCACTTTTGCATATCATCAGAAAAAAAAAAAAAAAAGAAAGAAAGAAATATAAGCTACACTTCTCAATGCAGTAGCTTCATTTATCACTGTTGTTTTTCATGCTTGGTAATTGGCGAAAAGATGAAAATAACAAAGATGCCCTTCTTCTCGCAACTTAGGGACAGTGTATTCTATTTCAATGGAATGTGTGCCTTCGGGGTGATGGAGGCACGGGCTGTAAGTATTTTAGCAGCCCGTTTCTAACAGGAGGGCGTCATGGGAATCTCGTAAGCGGGTAAATGTGAACCACCTCCTCATGTAACTGTCACAGAGCTGGATGGGACACAGCTCGGCGACCACACTTATTCTGTACCTCCACAACAATCTTAGGTATTGATCCAAGACAAGCGTTCAAAATGTGAAAGATTTACTCAAAAAGATGATGAAAATTGTTCTCTTTTGGAAATGAAGGAGCGTATTAAGGATTTTCCATGACCAACACTTTCCTTCTGCAGTGAGGGAAAGAGACCAGACCAGTGACTTGGGTGGACCTGGAACCAGAGCTCAGCAATCTATGTCCATCACCCACTGCCCTCCTCACCCGACAACCCCCCTCCCACTGCAACACCCCAACCTGGGGGACACTCCTTCCTACGTGCGCTGCTCTGGGCGTGCGTCTATGGTAGATGACAGGAGATGAAGGGAAGAGACGAGGGCTAATCTCACCATCTTTTACAACCATAGGAGTCAGAGTAATTATTTAGTATTTTATATAGCATGGGGCCCCAAACTTTGGGGGGGGGAATGTCTTAGCACTCTTCTACTCACAAAAGGACCCCTTGATAAATATCTGCATTGTCTGAACACATCACAGAATCTGAGGTAACTAAACATACCCTCTGGGGGGGAGGTTCCACAGAACAAAGACCAAGGGCGCTTTGTCCCAAAGCAACCTTTCTCTGACAGAAAATCAACCCCATACCTTTCGACTTCAATGGGATAAGCCCCGAGTGAGTGGGCGCTCAGATCCAAATATTAGCCTTCATGTTTCTGCCAAAGTACAATTTGCTATATGCTTTTTTGATGAATGTTTAAAGCAGTCCTTTTTAAAAATGGACGAATCTTGGCAGGAGGTTAGCAAGTCAATTAAGTGGCAGGGAGAAAGTGTAGTGCAGTGTTACGCCTCATTTTAAAGAGTGATTGCAATTATAACAGGTTGCTGACATATTGTACACAGGGAACTGTTAGTCTGTCCAGTTATATGAAATTCCAATACAGGAAATTGGACCTTTCTTTCCAAATGAACTAGGGAGGGACGACCTGCCCCAGAATCCTTCCTGCTTTGCAGACAACATCTTGCTTCAGCTTTTGTTTTTTTTAATTGTGTCTCCCCTGGTAACTCACTGTTAGTCTCCGTGCACTGATGATTAACTAACTGCTAGAGAAGGGGGCTTTAGGGCAGAAGACGAGAGCTAAAGGGTGAGATACCACTGCCAATTACGGGGTAATCAGAAAGCGCACCGTCTCTTTAACTAAATGTAAGATAATGGCAAATGCGTCTGATTAATGAAAATTCAACCTACATCCAAATTTCAAGACTCCCTCTCCTGCGAAACGTTAGGCAGACCATTCAGCGATGTGAGCCGAATATTAAGTTGTTTCTAGATCAACACATGCCAAGTATGATGCCAAGATGAAAGGAAAACAGGTTTGCTTCAACAGGTGCCTTTTCGCTTTAAAGCATTATCAAGCATATTAAGCATTAACACGAAAATAATCAGACTGTTTAAGAATGCCTACTTAGCTGTATTAGTAGTCTTTCATGCTTTTAAGATCAGTGCAAATACCCCTGCTCTCTAAAGGGCTTCCAGGTTCTCTCACCCGGGGAGAAATCTCCTCTTCTGGGTTCCTATAATACCTTATCCATATTCCCCACAGAAGATTTAGTCCATCTGTCTTGTGTGCGCGTGTGCACGCATGAGTGTGTGTGTATTTGTAAATCGATCAATCGATCGATCTAACTACCTATCTATATCTGCCACTAGACTGGAGATCCTTGAGCACAGAAAACATCTTTGCTAATCTTTATGTCCCCATCAGCTTTGTGAATTCCTGGATCTTATTGGATGCTTAATGAGAATTGATTATTGTGTTTACGGAGAAGAGGAAAAGCGTCAAGTTTAAATAACTCAATGTCATTGTAATCAAAACTGACAATTTCTATGCCAAACTTCTCACCTCCAATTATAGCGAGTTACGTGAACATAATAGCATCCTGCCTGGGCTTTCCTTTGTTTTTTTGTTTTTTGTTTTTGATTCCTGTCATCTAGTACCCGGGGGGCGAGGAGTTGTGGATGAACGGTATAATCTATAAAAGTAATGGTATCAGAGAAAGAGAAAAGATGAAGTATTTGGATAATCAATAAAAAATGATCAGTCCTTGATTCTATTAATAATGTAGGAAATCACTTTTAGGTTGGTGTTCATTGTAAACAAATCCCTTGACTGCTGGATACAGTGGTAATAATGTGGTTATTTAAAATGACCCAGCAGTCGGGGTGACAGGCTTTGAGCTGGCCCCGCCCTGTGTGCTGCCTCAGCCTTCCTTCCCCACAGTGAACCTCCTCCCCCCAAAATCTCTACCCCTCCCCTCATCACAGCAGGTCTCCTGGTCCTCATGGGCACAATGGAAGGGAGAGAGAGTCAAGTGACCTTTCTTCTCTGAAATTCTCAGAAAGAAGGCCCTGAACAATTGAAGCTGGGACCAAGCCTGAACATCCACAGACATGGGCCGTGTGCTGGCATCATCTCCCAGATAAGGAGGCTGAGGCTGGTCAGGAAGATGGAGTTCCTTGGGTGCTACCGTTGAAAAGCAAGGGAAGGGGCATGATGTTAAAAATGACAATGCAACCTCAAGAAGGAGAATAAAACTTAAAAAGAAAGCCATCAGCCCTATTAAAGAGCACAGGTATCACGATGAGCTGAGTCACGTATGAAACAGGTGAGACACCGCTGAGTCACGTCTGGGATGGTCGCGTCACACTGTCCACCTAAAACTAACCTACCACCGCATGTGAACTAAAATAAAAAAACTTATATAAAAATATTTTTCCCAAAACAAAAAAAAATCAGTCTTCACAGATCCACAGATTTAGAACAGAATACAATATGGTTTCCAAGGTTCTGCATAAAACAAATCATCTCTTGCTCTTTTCCCTTTGGATTTGTACTTTCTCCTTCCTGTTCTCTAGACATAACTCCAGAGTCTTTTGATTTCCTCTCTGGCTTTGCTTACTCATACTTTCCCCAACTCCTTATCCCACACACAGGCAATGTCAGTCCCCCGCATCTAACCTCCCTAATCTTTCCTTAATACTCACTCTAGCTGTGATTATTTCGTATTTGGTTCCCTCAAAGATGGAAACCATCTTCTTCACTGTGGTATGTCCACGCCTTGCACCGTACCCCGTACTCAGTCTCTCTGTTCAGTGACTAGGGGGAAAGGGGAAGGAAGGAAAAAGAAAACCTTTCAGAGGAACATGGGTGAGACAAAGACACCGAGGTGGGAAACGAACAGCTACGGCTGCCCAATGTCTTCTCATCCTCCACTCTTCACTCAGCGGCTTCACGACAGAAACCTTCGTTCAGAAAGTCCTGGGATAAAGACAAGAGCTTAAGAAAGCAATCTAAGGAGAGCTCTACCGGGCGGTGCATGTTGTAGGATTAAGGAGTGTGTGTTAATATGAGGAGGAAGGTCAAGGTGTTGCCAGGAGATTTTTAAAATACTTTCTAAAGGACCGGACTCACACACAGCGGCTTTGTCAGGATGATGGTTATTTGACCCGAATCCAATGTAAGTGAATCTGAGACCATGTATAGAACCAATTTAAGCATTACTTATGGTCAAAGACACGAAGTCTTCGAGTTCAGATAAACTATGAAGGCCGTGGCATGGGTTTTTGTATTAAATTATCATGACCAACACAACAGCAAATCCATATTAAAATAACTTCAGAAAAAGTTTGATGATACACATGTCAGTTGCTTTCTCTGTGTTGGTTTTTTTTTTTTTAAAAGATTTTATTTATTTCAGACAGAGAGCAAGAGACAGAGAGCATGAGTGGGGGGTTGGGGGGGGAGCAGAGGGAGAAGCAGACTCCCCATTGAGTAGGGAGCCCAACATGGGGCTCGATCCCAGGACCCTGAGATCATGACCTGAGCAGAAGGCAGATGCTTAACCAACTGAGTCACCCAGGTGCCCTGCTACTTTCCCTCTCCTTTACAAATCCCCTACATGGTTTTCATACTACAAGTCCCATCCCAGCTATTCTGGAAGAGAAGGAAACATGTTATCTCGCCCACAATCCAATGATTTCCTGGAATGCTGTGTGCCGCTCCTTTGTGTGTGTGCTTTTTCCTTCCTCCTCTTCTTCTCCTTCTCCTTCCTCTTCCTCCCCCTCCCCCACTTCTCCTTCTACCTTTTCCTCTTCCTCTTCCCATTCTCCCCGCTTCAGTCCCCTTCCTCCGTGCCCTCCCCTTTGTCTTCTTCTTTGAACTCTAACGCTGGTATTACAAGGTCAACAGACTAATATGGACCTCAACTCTCACCTCCTTACACAACCGTGGCGATCTGACAAAATCTGAACCTGTCTGCTTTGGCTCCTTCTTGACGATTCCCTTCCCAAATCACCACTGGGTTTGTGTTCACTAGCAGATCATTCCACAAGGCAGCTTCTTCCTGTCCCTCTCTATGCCTCAGAAATATAACAAAATCGGGAGAGACTGAATTTCAAGCCCTCCAACACAGTTTTGACCTTTACTGTGTATGTTCTACCTGGCCCACTCGCCTCAGAGCGAAGAGAAAAATCACTTTACACTTGCGCTATGGATCTGAGGTGTGCCATTGATCTAGCACTAAATCTGTAATTATCCTACAATTTTAAAAAAGATTTTATTTATTTGACATTGAGAGAGACAGCACAAGTAGGCATAGCAGCAGGAAGAAAGAGAGGGGGAAACAGGCTCCCCACTGAGCAAAGAGCCTGACGTGGGGCTCGATCCCAGGACCCTGAGATCATGACCTGAGCGAAGGCAGAGGCTTAACCCACTGAGCCACCCAGGCACCCCTACCCTACAAAATCTTAAATACCCTTCCCAAACCTACTATTCAGTAGACAACAAAAAGGGAATATTTTCGTAATAAAAACATTAGAGGCTCCACACAGAAATGTAAACATATGTTCATTCAATTAGGTAAGGTTAGGGCAGTCACCTGAGAAAGAAACAGCCTTTCAAACCTCCAAAACTAAATGCTTAGTGGTTAGTCTCAAAAACACACGCAGGACACCAAAAACGATCTTTGGCTGGCAAACAAGGTACTGAGAGGTTAAAATGCCTTATCGGAGTTAAGATGAGTCAGTGATGGCTGAAGAACTGGCAGAACCCAGAAGCCCTCCTATAGGACACTGAAGACACCACCCAGAGTGACCGAAACCCAGGCAGGAGATGACGCAGCAGCCTCATGTGCCAAGCATGTCCCACAAGAGCTAAGCACAATGGAATGACCCAAGCCTTTCTTTTCAAGCTTCTCCCCTTCTCCCCCTACAAATGGGTTAGGATTTGCACATTTTCAATTCTCCGCTTCCTTCATACAGACTCTTCCCTTGTAGCCACCAATGAACAGGAGTAGCAGTGAGTCGTTCTAAAGGAAGCACAAGGGGAAAATTTATAAACAGATGCTAGTCTCCTGTGGGTATTTATATACACAGAGAGAGAAGAGGGGAGGAAAGAAGGAGACCGGGAAAGAGGGAGAGAGGCTGACCCGAGCACACTGGGCTTTGCATGAAGCCCTGGTACACGCACGCACACGCACACGCATCACGGATGTCTGGGACAGAGAAGCAGGAAAGCCAGAATGGGTGACCTCAGCATGAGGAGGTGCCGAGACACAGCCAGAAGAGTCGTCTCATGGGGAGCACTTTTTATGTGGGTGGATCTGTGCCCTCGTCCACGACACGGAAGTTACTCAAGAGTCCTTCCGTAAGGTGTTTTGTCTTTAAGGAAGCCATAGGAAGAGCTCCCACTCTCTCTCCCCCCTCCAGTTAGGGCCTCCATGAATATTTACTCTGAAGACAGATGACCACCAGCCTCTGAGACAGCCACCACTCACCTACCTGACTGGTAACAGAGGTCCCTGCTGTGTCACAGCTTGGTCAACCCATACTTCACCTTAAGATCTTTTTCTCCTTGCGTGGCTCTCTACCCTGGGAAGTAATGTCAGAATCCTCTTCAGGACAGCTGCTGTGTGTTTCCGGACAACAAGCGCGCCGCCATCAGCCTTCTCTTCAGCATCATCCCATTTCTTTCACCCTCCCGTTACAGTAGCTTTTGTCGCCTTTCCTCCCTGAATCCTCTGTGGGGACTAGAATAGGCCTGAAGACACTGACGAAGATCCGATACAGCGTAAGGATCTTGGATGTTGATTTTTTCCGCCATAAACACACAAGACCTGGGGAGCTTCATTCTCCTATGAAACGGGATCCTTGTGTATCGAAACCTGGATGCTCAAAGGCCAAACCATTCTATCTGCTGTGTTTTGGCTCAGTTGCCAGAAGGAGCTCAAGTCTCGTGCTTAGATCTTTCCCATGGCTTAGCTCAAGCAAACGCCCCTTCCATGTAATGTCCACAGCAGCAAAACCTGCAACTCTGCCCAGCCACCAACTGGCCCCCAGTCTCTCCTCAGGGTCTTGGTTACAGTAAGCAGGCTTACGCTGTCCCCCAACCACTGCACAAGAGCTCCACCCAGCCACCCTCACGGGCAGAGTCTGCGACCCCTTCCCACAACCCCTCGCAGACCACTAGGGAAATGTCTTCTTCTCACCCCATCATACATCCCAGGAGGACCCCCGCTACGAACACAGCCTCTCCGCCCACAGCATAGGGGAAAGAATCCCCTCTCGGGCCATCACAGCCTGGGGAAGAAGGCTCACTAAGCCCCAAGAAACAGAATTAGAACCCCCAACCCACTTCCCATCGAAACAACAGAATGAGAGCACAGCAGGTCGGCAAATTCCCAGATTAAAGGACTTTTTTAGAACGTGGGTGCCAGATTCCATAGGACCTTCCTAGATGATAAATTTTTATAGCCATAAACAGTCATTTGGGGTAGAGGAACAATGGCAGAGAGGTACCGCTACGTAGTTTCCGTGGCCCTGGGAACCATCACTTGGCACTGATGATATTAAACAATTAATTACTCTGCATGACCTATAACTCTCTTTTTTTGAGATGCGTTTTGAGCCTGCCACTTCCAATAATATGAATCTATTATTACCTCCTCTTTCCTCATGATCGTCCTGCAAACTCCATAAAGAGTGGACAGATCCATTCACAGAACAGGAGAGGCAAGGTAAGTAATATGACATTCCAGTATTTAACAACTTCTGGTAAATCTGGAGGAAAGGTAGTAGTCGAGATAAGGCTGTTAGTGAACTATTCTATATCTCAAAAAAAATTTTTTTAAGATTTTGTTTATTTGAGAGAGACTGAGAGAGCACACGTGCCCGAGCATGAGCCCAGGGAAGGGCAGAGGGAGAGGGGGAATCAGGCTCCCCGCTGAGCAGGGAGCCCGATGTGGGGGCTGGATCCCAGGACCCTGAGATCATGACCTGAGCCAAAGACAGAGACTTAACCGACTGAGCCTCCCAGGTGCCCCCATATCTCAAAAAAAAAAAAAAAAAAATTTAAATACGTTCGTGTCTTTTGTGGGACTACACACAAGTCCCATGTTGACTGTGGCTTGAATGAGCATCACTGGAGCTAACGAGTACTTTGTTTTTCATGGTGTCTTGCCTAGTCAAAGGCTCCCTGACCCCTTTTGGGGAGCCTTTCTGAGCAACACGTATGCCAACAGGCTGCCTGTTTGCTCGTCCTTCCTAACCCTTCCGAGAAGCGGCCCTCACTTTCATTTTTGCAGTTGACACGGCGCACATGTGACATCCAGGCCTAGGATTCTACAATAAGAACACTCCGATCTAAATGATCATTCCAATTAATTAATTAATTAATTAATTATCGTTCCTTCCTGTTTAGGCCCTCATGCCAATGAGACCTAAACCCTTCTGCTTTCTTTGCAGGGTGAGAAAAACAAACCCAAGGAAGGCTCCTCCGTTTCCTGCAGGGGACAGAGCTGCAGCCCGAATCTTAAAGCCATGGGAAAATTCTGAATTTAGACACCTGAGCCCTGCTGAGCGGCTGAGCCAAAACACAGACGCAATGGCTCAGCCTTTCAGAATCCAGTTTCACAGGAGAAAGAATCTCAGTGCTGGGGTGTGAGAGTGTGTGTGCATGTATTGGGGGTTGGGCCTGGGGGCAGGGAAGGAAGTGGAGGTTTGCCTGCTTTTCCTCTCCTGCTCTCATTCCTCTCATGCTGAAGGCAGTGGGAAGCACTGAGAACATTCTGCCTTGTGCCTGCAAGTGACCCCTCCACACGGCGGTTGGAGGTGGGACCCCAGCAAGTAGGGCCGTTACCAGGATACCCTGTGAGGCCACCATCCTCACTTCAGGGGTGCTTGGGCTCCTGGAAGGAGGAAGTGAGGGTAACAGAGGGTTCAGCTCCAGACTCCAGGACTTTCCAGAAGGGGCCCCCCAGTGGGGCCCATTTTTAGCACTAAGTAATTTGACCAAGTTCCTAGTAGGGTAATTCCAAGTGATCTGGCAAGCATGCGTTCAGTTAAGAAAAGCTATGTGGAACAGCCGAAGTTCAATTTGTGAAAAAAAAAAAACAACCCTGCACTCTCATTTTCCTATTGAAAGACACACTCGCAAACACACACAGACAGATTACTCTATTTTTAAAAAATACCAGCATCCCTTGCAAGCACAGTGCCTTGATTACTGACTTGAGCTGGAAATCTCTTCGCAATTGAATAGGGCAGGGAGAGCTTAACTCCGCCCCACGTGCATCTGCGAGAATCAGACAGTGGTTCATCTCTGAAGAGCTGCCCCTGAGCCTTGGGCTTTGAGGGGAAAAGAGCCTGCTGGAAAAAGCTATCACCGTCGTGATGACACAGTGCTGATAGGCATCTACGGGCTCATTAAAATGTAAGCCCCCGGAAGACAGGAAATGCCTCTAAGCATTGTCTGCAACCTGGACGGGCTCCAATATTAGTCTCCGTAATGCCTGACTACAACAGACTGTACTTCAAGTCACAGGTCCCCAGTGTCAGCCTGGATCCTTCCCAAATTTGCTTTTCCTCATCTGCCTTGCCCTTAGTATGACGGTTAGCCCCAGCTTTTCAAAGCCAGTCAGGATCTCAAATATCTTTGTCCCATTGTTGTCTATGTGTATTTGTGTGGGTCTCTGCATTTGGGGTCTGGACAGCACAGTATATAATCAGGTATAACACTCTCCTTTTCCCCTCTAATCACCTTCCTTTCCCCATATCCCAAACCTGTCTAACATATAGCACTTGTGAGAGGGAGCACTCATCACTGGAGTTTGTTTTTTTGGTTTTTTTAAAATTTTGTTTATTTGACAGACAGAGATCACAAGTAGACAGAGAGGCAGGCAGAGAGAGAGAGAGAGAGGGAAGCAGGGCCCCCGCTGTGCAGAGAGCCCCATGTGGGACTCGATCCCAGGACCCCGGGATCATGACCCGAGCCGAAGGCAGCGGCTCAACCCACTGAGCCACCCAGGCGCCCCCATCACTGGAGTTTTTAATGGAGTGACTATCGGGGCACTGGGAAACAAGGGAGGACTGAGGAACACCACTCAGCTCCTCCAGGCCACCCGGCATGGTCCACGGTAGGAAGAGAAGACAACAAATGCGGAGCCTAGCCAGCCTGATGTGTCAGAAATCAGGATGCTGGGACGTTAAGGAAACTGTCGCAATGTGTACCTAAGCTACCCGGAACTCCTAACTTCCCCTGCCTTATCCAGTGCCTTCAGTCCCTCCTCAAAAATGCCTTATTCCAGTGCCTTCTGTCCCTCCTCAAAAAAAAAAAGCATAAACCAACAGCGGCGAGGCTATTGTCAGGAAGACTGATGGGACCCTGAATAAGTCACCTACGTTTTCTGGCCCAAGGGACCTCATGTATCCTTTGAGGATGGCTGGGTGGACCCCGCGGCCCCCTTCTGTGATTGTGAGTTACATTTTGATCTGAGTTAGTCTTGATTCGCAGTTCAAGTCTAGGAAGGTTAACCAGGTGGTAACGCAAGAGGAAAGGGTGTTGGGAGTGTGTGAGGCCATCAGGGACCCAGTCCGGGTTTTGACTGGCTCAGGGGAAGTCTGGTTGTGGCTCCAGAGCACCCCCTACCCCAAGTCACACCATCCTCCCTAAGAATGAGCCCAGCACTGCTTGCCAGTAGCTTCTCCAACAAATGAGATCTTCCTTTTTACTTCTTCCTAGACGCAAGTTTTAAGAAGTCACTAGAGTCCACCCAGGTAGAGGGGTACCTGGGTGGCTCAGTTGGTTAAGCATCTGCCTTTGGCTCAGCTTTTTATGATCTCAGGGTCTGTGGATCAAGTCCCAGACCCAAGCCTTGCACTGGGCTCCCTGCTCGGAGGGGAGTCTGCTTCTTCCTTTCCCTCCCCACCGCTCATACGTGCTCGCTCTCTCTCTTCCCTCAAATAAATAAATAAATAAAAAGAAAGAAAATCGGGTAGAAACTGAAGGAGCTGCTCCAAAATGGAATGCTCTTACATCCTCTCTTCTGGGAGGGACAGAACTAAAGTCTCCACGTGGAGGTCCTTACCCTGTCCTTCCTTATCATGCCACCAACAGCATGACTGTGCCTTTCCTCACCTTCCCCTACTCGCTGACCATCTTGGTTAAATACACTTACACGTGCCCAGACTCCTCTGTTCTGCCCAGTCCAAGTTTTACAGTCCTTGGTCCCTGGGCTTCCCCCCTTTACGAAAGTGACCAGCATCTGTTATCTCCTGCCTGGGAGCTCGCGTGTCTCATTCTGCAGTGATTCTCCGCGGACCCAAACCTTGACCTGCAGCCTCCCTCCTCCCAGTTCAGTGCCACCCAAAGAACACCAAACGAAGCACGCCAGGCCATGGAATTGACATCCAAGACCGAGAAAGCAGAAGTAGCCTGTGCCGTAATGCTCCGAGCCTCACACCCCAAACAAAACACACACAAACACACCCACACACACACCCCAAACCTCATATCGCCATCATTTCTTTTTTTTTTTTTTTAAGATTTTATTTATTTATTTGAAAGACGGAGATCACAAGTAGACAGAGAGAGAGGAGGAAGCAGGCTCCCTGCTGAGCAGAGAGCCCGATGCGGGGCTCGATCCCAGGACCCTGGGATCATGACCTGAGCCGAAGGCAGAGGCTTTAACCCACTGAGCCACCCAAGCGCCTTCGCCATCATTTCTATTAAGATTTAAAGCGCAAGTTTTTTGCAATCACAGTTGGTTCAGTTCCTTCAGGAACATTCCTTTTTTCGTCTCCATTTTATTCCTACATCAAACTGGATCATCGTGATCTATTTCCTAAGGTTTCTTTTTAGAGCATCTTAATTCTGGCAGCAGGACACCAGGCACATGAAACAACAGATCAGATACAAAGACTTATCAAATGAATATCCTGTCTCAGGGCTTCTCGTTTTTGAAGCCTTTTTTCTTTCAGTGGGCTCCAGCCCACGTCTCTGGGCTCCCCGCACTGTCTGAAAATGCTTTCCTCCCGGGGGGAAGAAAGCTGGTCAACTTCTCAAAGCCCTGGGAAGAGTGGGGCTTTCTCCCGGCAAAGCGCTGCAGGCCTCCTGGGCAGAGCCCCAATGTCTCTGAGGAGGAACTAAGCCAGGAAGGAACAGGACGGGACATGCCAAGCCTCCCCACGCTTTGTAAAGGGGATCCAGACCAGTCTAGAAGCAGCCGTGCATGTTGTAAGAGATTCCCAACCAACGCATGGAGGAGGAGGCAGGAGGGAAAGGCAGCTTTTTTGGTTTCGGACAAGATTCTTAAACTTGGAAGCACTTGGTTTCCTAATGTCTGTGCCATTTCCAAATCAGGATCCCGGGACTCATCCTTTGAGGGCCCCGGCGCAGTAAGATGGATTATACCTTACCTAGAGTCGTTCTGTATAATCAAGGAAAAATGCTTCCTGCCTTTGTCCAGAAAAATGAGGAGGGCTTTCCGAAGAGAGAAAAGCAATTTAATTATCATTAAACAACATTTAACTGCTGTGGGCAATCACCCTCTGCACTGAAGCGTCATTTAACTTAAAAGAAACCACAGCGACCCCCAGCCCACTCCGGCCCTCACTTGGCAATCGATGGCCGGGAGCTGCTGCGGGCAGGTGGCCGGGGCCACACGGCACAGCAGGTGAGAGACCCCAGGGAGGAACGGCAAGCCCCAGAACCGTGCGACTGCTGTACCTTGCTTTTCTCTGTCCTGCAGAGCCCCCGACAGCAGAAACTCAGGGCTCCGCCTTCCTTTCTCGGTCTTTCTCCAGGAGGGCAGACAGATGGCTCCATGTCCAGATGGGCAGGTGGTCATCGGCAGTCACCTGCTCGGCCCCCAGGCGGAGGGACCTTTCCCCTCCACGCTCAGCTCGCCTTCAGCTGTGCCCATCCTTCCCCACAGCTGGCCTGACGCACCCGAAGGACAGAGGCCCGGGATTTGCAGTGTGATTCATGGATAGAAAATACCGGTTTTTCACTGCTACGCAAATGCAGCCTGGGTGGGGTTTAGGTAAATCCGGATGTGGACACCGAAAAGGAGGGCATAACACTGCTCTTTCCCTGTGTATTCCACTCAGCCCAAGCGGCTCAGCCCTGCACCTCTCATTAGAGTTAACTTGAATGGCATCCGGTGAGAAGGGGGCAGCTGACGTCCCTGTGCACTTGCAGATTAAACAGAGACCGATCTCGGCTTAGTTCACAGCAAAACTTATTTCTCACATCATGAGGCAAAGACCAACCCGCCAGGTGTCTCAAACTGTTTGCTCAAATTGCTTTATCCTGAAAAGAGTGCAGTCACGGTCAATGCCTCTCGGCCTCAAAACCTGCCAGGCCAGAGCTTCTAGAACAGAAGAAGAAAGAGAGGGGTGGGGGCGCCTGGGTAGCTCCATGGGTTAAAGCCTCTGCCTTAGGCTCAGGTCATGATCCCAGGGTCCTGGGATGGAGCCTTGCATCAGGCTCTCTGCTCAGCGGGGAGCCTGCTTCCTCCCCTCTCTGCCTATCTCTCTGCCTACTTGTGATCTCTGTCTGTCAAATAAATAAATAAAATCTTAAAAAAAAAAAGGGGGGGGTGGCGCTACAATTTCCAAATGCTTGAGAACTACCCAGAGAACGTGCCTCCGATTTCCTGACTGCCACAGCCGGTGTCACCTGCCCCCACGGGACTGCCCTCAGAGCCTGGGCTCCAAAGAACACGTGCTGGTGTGCAAAGGTCAGTGGGTCACCGGGACTCAGAAGCCGGGATCGCACATCGGCCCTGGACCTCATAAGCCGTGAGGCGGACCCAAAGCACAGCTCCTCTCCGAAGCTCAGTTTTCTCACCTGCAAAATGAGGAAGGAGAATGCCAGCCCCTGACCTCTCCAGCATTTCCGAAGGTTTTTGCAAGCCAAGCCCACACTGAACAAATGCCCAGCATTGAAGGTGCTGGTGGGACCCACACCC
Organism: Neogale vison; assembly: GCF_020171115.1. Classification (NCBI taxonomy): domain Eukaryota; kingdom Metazoa; phylum Chordata; class Mammalia; order Carnivora; family Mustelidae; genus Neogale; species Neogale vison. The sequence goes on along the minus strand of NC_058102.1, from coordinate 131,181,831 downwards.
TGTACGTGCCATTGTCGGCCAACCCCAGCCGGGTGTGACAGGAAGGCTGGGCCTGTCCTCTGCGCAAGGGGGAGCTTCCGAGGGGCTCCCCATGGGAGCTGCCGAATTCACCTGCTGACCATATCTGAGCTCAAATCAATGACCGCAAAATGAAAAACACTGGCTTGGACTGAAATATAAATTAATGATTTCTTTTTGTGAGTTGGGAGCAGATGAAAAGGCAAACATTACATGTATCACAAGGCCCCTGGGAATTGCCCAACCCAAGGACTTAGGACATGTGTATCCCATTTCAGACACTGCTGCGTCGACTTAAGCCTTTTTTTTTGTGGTCAAGATGAAACATTTCAGTGGATCCTCTGGACATGTGAGACCTAATGGAAGTGTTAATAATTAGGAAAAAAAACAAACAAAAAAAGAAGAAAAATATCAGCATTTGGCCTTTGGGTTAATGACAAGCATGATGGATTTTTCTGGACCCCAGGAGTGGGACCCCTGGTGAGCAAGTCACAGATTCCCAAGACCCTGTAAACTGCTGGTACTGGGGGTTTCCACAGTGACCATCCAGCCCTGGAGTGACAAAGGACACTTTGGGGACATCTCCGGGATGGAGGGTAGAGAGACTTAGGGCTTCGTTAAAAGCCCCTACCCCACCCCTGCAAATGGGCTTCCGTGTAAAACAATGTTTCAACAGAAGCTAAAAAGACTCTAAAATGTTCTAAAGCTTTTTGCTTTGCACTAAGAATCAAATCCAAATTCCTTTCAGTGGCTTCCTAGGCCCCCCGCCACCTTCCCCGGGCCGCCCGGGTCTTAGCCCTTCACCAGACAAGCCCCTTCCTGCCCAGGGCTCCCTGCACGTAACTATTCTCCCTGAGAACATGCTGCCTCTGCTTTGTTCGCCTGCTGCCTCTCGTGGAATCCTCTCCACTGCCTTCTTGCCACGTGTTTCAATCCGAAGTCATCTGAACGTCGGTTTTCTCTTGGCTTTTCCCCCCTGGCATCTAAGCCCCGTGAAGGCCGTGGTCCCAGGAGTAATTCGAACCCCAGTGACCCCCACCCCCGCAGCTGTACCCCCTTTATGCTAGCCGAAATTCCCTCGTCCTCACACTCAACGCAAACCGCACTATCACAGACTCCATCTCCAAAACTACACACTCTGAGGCCTTTTTGTGGGTTGCTGGAAAGTCACTGGCCCTGGACCTGTTCACCCTGAAGTCACCGAGTCAGGCGGGACTCGTGAGCTCCTGGCTTTTGATCGCTCCTCCAGAAAACGAGGGTGTTTTCAGCCGCAGTTCCAAGGCCCCTCCCACACTGAACAACCACGAATGTTTAAGACCCTGCCTGGAAGCCACTGATCCTTTCTCCCAAAATGCTTTAAGAGATGTTGCCGTGACAGCTGCTTCAGGTAAGGAGCAGACCAAGCCAGATCGTGGGTTAAGTACTTCTCAGATTCTGTCCCCGACCTGGAAACTATCTGGCTGCAGAAATGGAAGATTCCTTAGATTGAGAAACTCGCCCAAGACCACAGAAATAGTAAGTGGTAGAACCAGTTCGGGAACGTAAGTCTGTCCAACAACAAAAGCCAGATGGCGGCCTCCTCACCGCAGTGCCTCAAGGACAGCAGGCCTACGTGCATGGCCGGGCTAGCTCCAGAGGAGTCAGGCGGATAAGGGAGACAGGTGTGGGGTAGGGAGGGGGGAGCTGTGGGGAACCTGAGAACCAGAACCCCACATCTTAATAGGGCAGCTGCTACGTAGCTCTCATACATCTTTTTAACAAAGAACTTGGAGCCCTGTGTTTCCTGGTCATCTGATTCTTACTCCCTCAAAATGTAAGAAAATTGATTTTTCTGTAAAAACTCCCGATTCTACAAAGTTCTGGTTGTTTATCAAGATACGCAGAGGCCATAGTGCAGGCCTCTCTAGAGGGCGGCCCCCCCAGGTCTGGGGCCTCTGATCTATACTAACGCTGGCCCGCACAAGGAATGACCTATGAAAGTTGCCCAATCTGTCCATTCAATTCTCCTAAGAACTTCTGGAATCAGACACAAAAATAACGGCAACAGGAGTGCAGTGCGTTTGGGGGTTATTAGGCAAAATGTGGGAGCAACAGCATTTTGTGAAGCATTTTTGATGAACCACTAAGTAATGCTTTCTCTGGGGTGAATTCTAAAGGTCTGCTCCCAGAGCACACTGAGGGAAGAGATCTATCTGATCAAGGCATGTGCCGCTTTCTTCCTCTGATGCAAGGAAGACGGTTGCTTAAGAAATGCATTCCTGACAAGCTAGCTCGAGGCTTGACCTAAGAGGTACTTCACAAGGAGAAAACCTACAGCTGTTCCAGCCTCCTTCGTGTCCTCGAGTCCACCCTTTGGGGTAACACTGAAATAAATGAATGAATGAATGAATGAATGAAAGAAAAGGGGTTGGGAGGAAGGGAAAGGAAGAAAGAAAGAGAAAGAAAGCAAGCGGGCAGGCGTGCATATGAGGACTGGAGGCAACAGAGGTAAGAAGTAAATCACTCCCTGCGTGATTATGTTGTTTGGAAATCCAGCCTCATAAAATGAACAACCGTCCTCAGGGATCCCAGGAAAATGCTCTCGGGCTGAGTCACAACTGCTTTGCAGCCTAAAGAACCAAGCTTCTCGACTCTTTGGAGCTCTGGTTTCCTTATTTCTAGGCATGCTTTCCTAAGGGATTTCTGGAGGATTATACGAGATAACTTGTGTGAAAGTTTCCGGCAGATAGCAAGCGATCACCCTTGTGGGCATTCCAGTTCTTACCCGCAGTGGTCTGGAAGCGTACAGACAAACTGTTTATTGCACCGTGTTGGCATTCACGACAACATCTGGGATTCAGAGGTACCGTGTATGTCTTTAAAAGGCACGGGCATGAAATATTTGGAGGAAGGAAATCTTGTATTTATCCCATGATAAAGGAAGTTTGGCCCATTTTTCTAATGATATAGAAAAAGTTCAATTAGCCTTAAAAGTGCTGTGCCCCCACCTGGAGGCCATAATAATTATATTACCTATAATGAAATCGCTTAAAAGAAAGAAATTGCTCAAATCACAGCTTTCCTTCCTTGTTTTGCCCATCACAGCCACAATCCTACTCTTTGCTTTTTTTCCTAACATAGTTAATTCTCCTTATTTTTTTTTAAATTAACCAACAAATGTCAGATGTTTGTTTATGCACAAAGTACCATATTAAGAGGTATTTGTTTTATTTCGGTTCCCTTCTGCAAACATTCGCAGTTAGCGACAGAATGGAGATATTTCATGAAGTGAAAAAAAAATTATATCTAGGGAAAAGGTGAAGTTTCAAAAGCAGCTTTTGAGAGGGAGAAAGAAAAAATCTAACTACCAAAGATATGCACTGATTTGCACAAAAGGAATACATAAATCTACCACCTAGAATGGCTTAAATGCATTCTGCGCATCAGAATTAAAAAGGATTTGGAGTTTAAAATAATGTCAAAGGCTTTCTTCAATGGTTTGAGAGTATAAAAAGTGTCATTTCTTTTCTTTCGAAAGATATCCTGTGACAGTCTATCTTCTGGGCTTGTCTCGCAGTAAAAGATGTCTTTAGAAATCTACATATTCTGTAGATTTTTCACTTAGGAAACTGAATTATAGTTCTACAGTTACAGACTTAGCATGAAAGCTGATGTCCCCTTCATCCAAAACTGATCAGAAACTCGGCTAGGCGTGAAGTTTAGTTACAGAGCACACTCATGTGAACTTGAAGTGAATGTTTCAGACAATGGGGCTGAAGATGTCGTAACCCAGGAAGGGAAATTTACCGCTTCTGTTGAAAAGTTCAAGACTGCCTGGCTGGCTCAGTTGGAAGAGCACGTAACTTGATTCTTGATCTCGGGGTTGTGAGTTCAAGCCCCACAGTGGGTGTAGAGGTTACTTAAATAAATACACTTTATTTATTTATTTGTGTTCAATTATATGTAACTAATGAATTGCTGAACACATCAAAAACTAATGCTGTACTATATGCTGGCTCCCTGAACATAATAAATAAATACACTTAAAAAGAAAAGAAAAGTTCAGGCAACTTAAATATAGTTAATCCAGATACACCCGATAGCTCAGAACCCAAAAGAGCATTTACTTAGAAAGGTAGGATCCTGACTTGAATAAACTTGTTTAGGGAAGATTCTGCTAGAAATGAGACCTTCAGAAATGACAGTTCCTCTAAAGGAGGAGGGAAAAAGAGAATCACTTCCTTTTTCAAGGGACAACTACATGAAGACCCAAATACGCTCCTGGGCTGGTGTGTGAGACGGAAAAAGTCACTTTCTCAGACTACCTGGAAACAACCCATTGCGTCTGGAAGGACACAGGCTATGCTGTGGGGCAAACCTGTCTTTGTTGTAAGCGACTTTCAAAGTTGCAAGCAATGATATGCATGTGATAAAAATATAAATAGCAGGGAGGTCCAGAAGTCCAAAATAAAAGCTTCCTCGGGTGTCTGGATGGCACAGTCGGTTAAGTGCATCTGACTCTTGATCTCAGCTCAGGTTGTGATCTCAGAGTTGTGAGATCGAGTCCCGCATCGGGCTCTCCGCTCAGTGTGGAGTCTGCCTGTGTTTCTCAATCTCTCTCTCTCTCTCTTCCCCTCTCCCTGCTCCTACACATGTGCGCTCACTTTCTCTAAGAAAATAAATAAATCTTTAAATAAATAAATAAATGAATAATAAAAGTTCCACTCCCCCACTAGTTTCTCTCTCTGATTTATTAGGCATCATTCTTGAAACTGTTAATGTATAGATAAGTATACAAGAAATCCATAGGCCTTTTCACACAAATGGGATCCAGCCTTTTTAAAATAAACGGGACCATGCTCTCTGTACTGCTCCGTAAGCCATAATGCTTATTTAACATGACTTCGTAATGGGTTCATACTGGCACATAGGATCTATTTCGTATATCGTCAAGAGTACAGTGGATTGTATTATCTGAATGTGCCGTAACACACTCTCTAAGACTCTTATTGACGGAATAAACTGGTGAGTCTTTTTGAGCGAAAATTAGGCAGTACCTTTCAACGCTAGTAATCCTAGTAAACCAACAGGACTAAATTAGTAATCTGACAGGCAGGAATTTGTTCTCTGTATTTCCTGACACGTGCACAGAGGGAAGGCCACTGCAGCCCTGTTCATCAAAGGGAGAGAAAAAAATAAGCAACCCAAACAGCTGTTTAAGGGGGTCAAGTTAACGTATAATGGGGCCACTACTATCGTTGCTCTGAAGACAGAAGAATTTTAAAAACCAGAGTTTGTGCTATACTCATCAGAGACACAGAGACATAGACACACTCCACGAGGAACAAATTGAAAATTATCCTTTGTAAGGCAGTTGGCCAGAGCTACCTTCTTCTGCAGTCTGAAAAGTTACCTTGAAAAAGGATTTGAATAAAATGACATTCAAAGGTGAAGGGGGCCCATGCAACCTATCCTGGTGCAAAATTCAGGCAGATGATTAAAAAAAAAAAAATTGTCCCTCTAGAAGACAGAGTAGGCTGAGTGATGGAGGTGGCACGTTTACCTTACTGGCGACAGCTGTGGAAACATGATCTGACATCCCAGTATCATTGTGAGGGGCGTTTACAAAGCTTCTTAATGTCAAAGACCAACAGTGACCCAGGATCCATCCAAATAACTGTTTTCTTAGCCATTCCAAAAAAATCTGTGGGGCGGCAGCTTGCTTCTGGGGTGGCAAGAAGTAAGATGAAAAAGGTCCTTTCTGAAAAGTGTGCTGCGCCACATGATAGGCCGATAACAACATCTCCCACCGGGGGACTTGGCTCTGTCTTGTACTATCCGGGCCAAGTGCAGAGCAAGGCAGACAGGCAAAGAGGATCCACGGCTCTGAGGACGATCCCACCACTGGGTTTACGGGCAACATGAGCGTGTGCATTTATGAACCTTTGTAAAACCAATGGTAGGAAACAGCATTTTCACTTCCACTGCTTAATCATGAGCAAGGGGACGGGAGTGGAGGGGTATCGGGCAAAGGCACACAGGGGTATGAAGTAAACCCTGGGGCTGGAGAGGCCACAAAAGCTACCACCTCCCTTCACTTTGGACTGACTGTACTCATGCCCTCATAAAAAATCATCTGTGTGGGGCGCCTGGGTGGCTCAGTGGGTTGAGCCGCTGCCTTTGGCTCGGGTCATGATCTCAGGGTCCTGGGATCGAGTCCCGCATCGGGCTGTCTGCTCGGCGGGGAGCCTGCTTCCTCCTCTCTCTCTCTGCCTGCCTCTCTGCCTACTTGTGATCTCTCTCTGTCAAATAAATAAATAAAATCTTTAAAAAAAAAAAATCATCTGTGCATTCCTTGCTTTGTGACCCTAGAGAAGAAATCGTCTACATGGATAATTCTCTACATGTGCTCTTCTTGTGGGGTAAGTAGTCCGAAATTCTTTCGGCTACCTGTACATTTGTTGTCTGGAAGCTAAAGCAGCAGACCTCCCTGAAGGATGAAGTCCAGCCCAGTCTCCATCTTTTGTTCCATCTTCCATTCCTCCCTGGTCCTTCCCCCCATCTAAGCTCGCCCTGAATTCCACAGGTACCACGGCTTCTGGTTGTCCAGATGTCACACAATGATCACCACAAACCAAGGAGAACTTGTTTGGGTTTTATATGGGGTGGCAGATTTAGTAACCTCTGACTTCGAAAAAAAAGGAAAAGAAAAGAAAAGAAATTAAAGCAAAAGCAAAAATCCTTTTCTCAGAAGGTGATCGATATTGGAATGACTGCGGAGGAAAATTCCACTCTGAAATACGGAATGGCCAAAATTTAATATGCAGAGTCTGGCCTTGCTGTTTCACCACGCATACTAAAAACACAACTCATAACACAAAACATAAATAAAGACAGATGACAGCTACCCTTGTGGTGTGGTGAGCACAGCATAACAGACAGAGGCGTCAAATCACTATGTTATACGCTTAAAACTAACGTTAACATCGTGTGTCAACTGTACTTCAATAAATAACTTAAATACACACACACACTCTCTCACGCACACTGAAATTGGGGGGTGGGGGACCAAAACAAAGATCCCAAACTCCGGTTCTCTGAGGAATTTCAGCTTCCACTAAATTACATTTCTCCCTGCCTAGGAGAAAGTTAAGGAAAGAAAACCAAGAGGGGAGCTTGGTTCCTGGATGAGGAAAGCGCCCTTCCCACTCTACCTGCTCACGCCTCAGCAGCCACACACGTGAAGAGAAGCCACATCATCTGAGAGGACACCATTTCTCAGGTTGAGGTTTTGGAAAAATAGATGTCGGAAAACTGCCCCTGACCAGTTTCAAACAGGAGCATTTCCAATGACGTTAAATTGACAAAGAGCAGTGACTGAAGCCTGAACTTTAAGCAGCTTCTGGACAGAGCTTCCCTTTCACTGAGGAGAGCTATAAGATGCATCAGGGTTGGAGGAAGTTTTACTTCCAGTTCCTGAACTGGGAGATTTCAGTGTCTTTCTTTCTGAACAAATGATTTCCACGGAAATTTAAAAAAAAAAAATTAAGAGAAAAACATTATTTAAAGACCACTAATTCCTTTACTAAGAGGATTTTTTTTTTTAAAGATTGTATTTATTTATTTGACAGAGAGATAGAGAGAGAGCACAAGTAAGCGGAGCGACAGGCAGAGGGAGAGAGGGAAGGAGGCGCTCTGCTGAGCAGGGAGCCCACTGCAGGACTCTATCCCAGGACCCTGGCATTATGACCTGAGCCGGTGGCAGACGCTTAACCTACTGAGCCACCCAGGTGTCCCAAGAGGATTTTTAAGTTTAGGTGCTATACTTTATTTGGAATATGAATAGACCCACGTATGTTCTTCAGTGGGAAATCTGTGCCACTAATAAGTAATGGAGGCAGGACTCGAAGCCAGGCAACGCGGCTTCTGAATTCCTGTTCACCCAGCCCCTCTGACTCAACAGACCTTTACTAAACCTGCAAGATGTAAAACACACTTCTAGATGTAATCACTGCTTATTAATCAACAGATAATCTCCGAACAATACAACAATTAAGTGTAATAAAAAGCTTTAATGGACTTTTTAAAGTCCATTAGAATAGGTAGAAAATGTAGAAAAATATGCATTGTATGCAGTGATTCTGGCCCTATTTGGAATTTGGCACCCGAGAGCTGTGTAATTTCATGACTCTTTTCTACCTTCAACTTGCTGCTTTGTGGTTCATACTTGGAACTGAAACTTTGAATGAAATAAATATTTGCTTTCAGACTCACAGATCGGCCCTTGAGATAACCAGACCTTTTCCGGATGCCCCAAACCAGTGCTGGGAACTGCAGGCCACAATGCAGTCTGATGACCACATTTAATTAATTTACTCATTGTCTGGCACAGAATGAGCTCAGCCTCAGCAGCTCAGAGATCAGAATGCCTTCAGAATCCCACTAGATGAGCCTACCCAACATTCCTGCTAAGAGCCCTCTCCCAGGAGTGTGGGACCTGAACAATCCTGAGCAATCTGATGTGGAAAATTTGGAAAAATTGGAAAAGTCATTAGGAAAACCCTGGAACTAATAGAGTGTTTTCCCTGGCTAGAAACACAGCTGCTAAAAATAACACAATGAAAAACATATTTGTCTCTTACATACAATGGATGTAGAACATAATTATGGGCTGTTTCGGTCTGGGATATAGGCAAGGGAGGTAGCTGCCAAAGTCTAGAATACAAAAGGAAAAAAGACATTGTGTCCAACCCCTCGCTCCCTGTGGCAATTCCCACAGCCCCTTGGTGACTTGGTTTCCTGCTCAGGATATACCTGTGACAGCAAACCCTGACTCTTCTTGGAGCAGGTAAGAGTTACAACTGTAAGTCTTCCAAACGACCCGAGCTCCCATCAACAGGTGCCAGCAAAAAGTAAATCAACGTAACTCCTCCAGCCTGCCTAGAAACAGTGTCGCAAGCCTAACTAATATAAACACATGACTATCCCACCTCCTTTGATAATGCTTCACATTTTGTATTTTAATTCATTTATAGAAATGACTGTTGCATCTGGGGCTTATCTCAGCAGCACAGTAACTTTTTCCTAGACCCCTCAGATGAGAAAAAAAGATAGCAGAAAACACAGAAGGATAGTTTGTTGCATTGTTGATGTCGGTACCTCTCTGAGTTGCGATTTCGTCATCTGTAATGTAAGACTAAAAAGATTCTACTAATCTCCCTGGACTGTTGCAATACGATGAAGGCTACAAAAACAATTAATGAACCGCTCAGGTTCCACATCAGCAGTGACTAAAAACCACAGCTAACACGTGGAGCCGGAATTCTGAGAACCACATTATGTGTTTTGTCAGTCAATCCTCACAACGCTGCTGTTAGCACCCCCATTTTACGGAGGAGAAAACTGAGGCTGAATGCCGTGAACGGGGAGTAAGTGGCGAAGCCAGGACTCCAAAGCCAGGCGTTCGGAGGTGAGGGCCACAGCTCTTTGTCAAGGGGTTCCATGGTGACTTGTGGCAGGCAACCCTTGACCGCCCAGAGCAGCTCCGGAGCTTTTACTAATCCACAGGATGGGGCTGTAAGCTCTCCGGAGGTCTGCGTTCTCCCACCTTAGGCATTTAGAAAAATATTTCAGTGCCTGCCCCTCTGCTCCTGAACAGTCTGGGTTTCAAAAGCCCCAATTCCCAAATCCCAGGTTTCTTTCGCTTATTCTTAACTCTGCACCTGAACCTTCAAAACTGTTTTTCATTTCTTTTCGAGCTTGGTGGGCCAGACTATTCGCATCACAGCCTCATGTCCCCAGACTAACCCCTTTAGGTGAATTCCGCACCTTGGTGATCACTTGAGCTACCTTTACTGATCACTATCCCATGCGTATCTCTGGCAAGACTGCTGACTCTGTCTCGCTAGGACCCGATGCAAACAGAAAGCCTTGTACTGCCAGAATGAGGTTTCCTTTTGAAAGCATGCTTTCAAAATCACTTTGATCAACCATTCCCCTACCCTAGAAGCCTTTACCTGTCCTCTCAGAACACAAATCCTGCTTCCCTGAGTGCGGAAACTCTGATATCTCAAACAGGCTTATTTTTGCTAGTCTTACAAAATGCCTCCGTGCAAAAGGTGCACAGACACCCTGAAATGGAAAACACAATATGCATCCAAAGTTCTGTGATACTTCGTAGGTTATACCTTTGGCATTCTACAACTTGAAAATGCAGAAATACACGCAATCCCAACTTCAGGTCTGGTCTAAGAGTTAAACAAGAAAAAAAAAAAAGAAAGAAAGAAAAAAGAAAGAAAAGAAACCAACATCTGGGAATAATCCACAAATACACAGTACCTCAAATCGCCCTTCTAACCCTTTTCTACAGACTTTATAGGGTTATTCTGCAGGGTAAAATCAGCTGAATGCATACCGCATCACTTGTTTTTCAGACCTCTTCAGAAAACTCAGTTCATTCAAGAAAAAAGTCCCCAAAACACAGCCCCCAAACACGAAAATTCGGTGTGAGAAAGCTGCGCTTACTGATTTAGTTCTTCCTGCCAAGAGAACAATGCAGAGAAACAGAAGCCGGTGCTTCCAAATAATTTTTGGCAATAACTCAGAAGAAAAAGAAAAATCTCGTATTTACCTGTACCCAGAGCTCCACAGGTGAAGCAGCAGTTAAAGGGGGGAAAAATCTAATTCTTCTTCTGGAAATTTCCGTCTCTAATGGACGCCAGGGTCATCCTTCGGAGCTGTCAGGTAAACCCCCTCCATGTCTCTGCTGTTTTCTTTTGCAGTTTTTCCCAGTGAAACTCTTGTCATTTGCATAAAGCTTACTTCCAGCCTATAGGACTTTTTGAGTAGCTACTCGTTAAATTGGCTGTCTTGACATGCTCTTTCAAGCATGACATCATAAATCTCCATGGAAACCTTAACCCCACCTGCCTACATGCCAACGTTACCTGTCAAGCAAAGACTTAAACAATCCTCTGAAATTGTTCATTAATGAAACCTTTTTAGGGGCTTTGGATCTCTGCACGGTATAATTTGTGCTGTTGGCAGAAACTTAGCCAAGAATGATGGCTTCATTTTCAAAGCCTGAGCTGTTTTGCAGAAAACAATGATCAAAATTATAGGCATTCATTAATCTGCCCCTCCCTGTCTAACAATGCACTTAATCGGTTAAAGAAAAACCTACAGTGGCCCATATGCCTCTCTCTGCAGGATAAAGTTACGCTGAAAACGGAGGGTTTGAAAAACTCTGAACGGATACTTCTAAGGTTTTCCACTCTCCAGCAACCCCCTTCCAACTTTTTACCAGCAAAACTTGCGAAACAGGTTCTTTGCTGGAATATGTGTGTGTGTGTGTGTGTGTGTGTGTGTGTGTGTGTTTGCATTTTCTCTTGGCCTGTTGCAGAGGAGGTAGGAGGTGTTGAGCATTTTTTAACTCTTTCCTAACATACCCACATCTTTCTTCTCTTTGTTCTAATTTACGTCAGTTACCAGAGTAACATCGAAGTTGATCAAATCACATTTTAGAGAATGCCTAACGTTTGCATAAAGCTCTGCACAAACTTCTGCCCAGTTTGTGCCCAGCCCCTCTTGGTGACAGGGAGCTCAGCTCTCATCTCACCTCTAACTTTACTGCGGACCCTCCTTGCAATCTCAAGTCTAAGATTGCTGACCTTAAGGTGCCAGAAAGGTCTGAATGGGACTTGGTCCAAACCTATGACAGTTCACCATGATGTTATCAGATGGCTGTCAAATGCTACTTTTAAAGAGTTCTGCAGTGGGACTGCTGGGAGCTGGGAAGCATTTGAAGGCAGCCCCCCAGCAGAAGCTCCTAGCACACTGCAGAGTCGCAGAAGCAGAAGCAGTGGGAAGAGAGTGCAGCCTGCTTTAACTTGCCACGGAGCCTGCCGCAAAAATGAGCGACATCTCTGAAAGGTCAGAGAGCAGAGTTTAACCCCCACATATGGCTGAGCCTACCCAGATGTTTGCAGAGGGAGCATTCATAGGTAAGAGCCCTCCGAAGGCTCTCCCCTAGAAAGAACAGTAAATGCTCCACATCCCCTCCTCTGACAATTATAAGAGTTTTGCATTTGCCAGAGTTCACAGTCAACAGATGGGACATTACCTTCCAAGGGAACCAAGAGCTACCCCGGTTTAATATAGCAGCCCGAGTTGGAACACTCCTTGGAGGCAAGACTATTGTCAGAGATTCAATTACTGCCTCTGTAAAATGAAAATACATCCAGATGAAGCCCACGCCTGGGCTCTACCCAGTGGGGCACAAACACAACGTGAAACAAACAAAAACCAGATCGAGGCTCCATTTGGCGAAATCCGCAGACAGGATGGAGGTACTATTCAATCACAGTAATTCCTCAAAGTTCCATCAGAGAGGGGAGCATGCGAAAGTTGCTTCAACAGTCAGAGCGGTTATAAATTATGCCCAAGCTTCCCTCTGGGTTATTTAGGAAATGACAATATCTCAGCTTTTACTTACTGAGTTCAAGCTTAGAAAAGAGACTGAATGAGAACAGTCGGAATCTGAGAGTCAGGCAAATGAAGATGGCCACAGAGATAACTCAGATGTGAAAACAAGCTGATTTCCCCGATGGTCCGCAGGCAGGCAGAGGTCAGCACCGACAGAAAAATCTGGAACCAGCATGATGATGGAAGGTCTTGACAGATTTAGGGCGGGGAAAGTTTGGAATACAGTCCTCTCAGCAATAAGGAAACAACACAGCCAGCTGGGCTGAAATGCCAAGGCTTGCTTAGAGGTGACGAATCCAGTAATGATTTTTCCTACAGTCCCCGAATGAGGAAAATGCCCAGTGGGACTGGTACAGCAGCGGGATTTGCCTGACAGCAACCCAGCAGCACACTAACCCAGTCAGAGCTCTGGAAAGGCCCGCAGAGGGGCTGCTCTGTTTCTAAATTTAGCCACATCAGAGGTATCCAGAATTGGTTTGGACAGCACATGAGATTCTTTCTCTTGAATCTGTTTCAAGAAAGCTTTTATAATAGATGTGGAAACTCCTCGCTGAAAAAGGCCGTGAAAATATAAGAATGCAGGTGGAAGAGGCTGGGTTATGGCCTGAGTTTTTGTTTCTTAAAAAACAAGAGTCGGAAGTTTCAGGGGGAAAAGGGATGCTTCTCTGGGTAGAAAAGCCGTACTTTTAGCATTAAAATAAGCAACTGTTACCTCTTTGAAATCTCCTGACAAAAGATGATGTAAAAACAGTGATTATCCCCATTTTATAAATGGAGAAAGGGACCCTCAAAAGCTTGGGTAATTTGAGGAAGTTTTACATCCCTACTAAGCGTGGGAGTGTCCATTTTAATCCAGGCAGGACCCAAGACCAGAATCCAAAACACATGTGCCTAACCACTAGGCACCATCATCCTGGTTTAATAAAATGTGGTATCCTTTTCTTTTCTTTTCTTTTTAGATTTTATCTATTTATTTGATGGATAGAGATCACAAGCAGGCAGAGAGGCAGGCAGAGAAAGAGAGGGAAGCACGCTTCCTGCTGAGCCTGATGCGGGGCTCGATTGCAGGACCCTGAGATCATGCCTGAGCCAAAGGCAGAGGCTTAAACCACTGAGGCACCCAGGTCCCCCTAAAATGTGGTATCCTAATGGTTAATTAGGATCTTAAAATCCCAACTAACCTAAGCCATGCTATGAGGAGGGGGTTTTGTGTGTGTGTGTGTGTGGTTTTTTTTGTAGACTAACCTGACGGTTCATATTGGGCAGGAAAGAGTAAACAGAAATCTTCTGCAGATCCTTCCAGATACACTGGCTGAGGGCTGGAGGGTCTGATTGGGTGGCCCATCCGCCCAGCAGCACGTAGCAAGGTGGGTTCATTTAGCTTCAGGCTGTGCGGAGGACTGCCCGGAGTGGGATTCATGGACCACAACTCGTCCACCCCAGGACAAACAAACCACTAGCACGCAGATAAGGCTAATGAAACAGCAGACTCTCAAGAAGGATCTGCAGCCTAAAGCTCTGGTCTAAAGAAAAACTGACAGGGGCGCCTGGGTGACTCAATTCTTAAGTGTCTGCCTTTGGCTCAGGTCATGATTCCAGAGTCCTGGGATCCAGCCCTGCTTCAGGCCCCCTACTCAGTAGGAAGCCTGCTTCTCCCTCTCCCACTCCCCCTGCTTGTGTTCCCCCTCTCGCTGCGTCTCTCTCTGTCCAATAAATGAATAAAAAATCTTTAAGAAATAAAAAATTTTAAAAAATAAAGAAAAACTGACAAATAATAAAAAAATCCAATACACACTTCACAGGTCAAACACAGATAGGAGGCATCACCAAAAGAATAAGGGTACTTTGATTTCTGAATTAAACAATGAAGACCAACTGCAGTAATTCCCTAAAGCTTGAACTTTGGCTCTTTTTTTGTTTGTAGCCCTTGTTTGCTTTAGAAATCATCCATCTACATTTTGGTCAGCTTTGGCTATGGTGTTGGCTAATTTCATGTGTAAGCTTGGCTAGGTCGTGGTGACCCAGTTTGGTCAAATGCCTGTCGTGAACATATTTATTAGATGTCACTAACATTTAAATCAGCAGGCTCTGAGCCGGCACGCTCTGACCAGAGTGCATAGGTGGGCCTCATTCAATCAGTTGAAGGCCTTAAGACAAAAACTCAGAGTACCTGAAAAAAAAATAATCTGCCTCAATACCATGACATAGACACCCTGCCTGCGTTTCCATCCTGCAGATCTTGGACTCAAGGCTGCAACATCAACTCTTCCCTGAATTTCCAGGCTGATGGTGTGGCCCTACAGACTTCAGACTTTCCAGTTCCCATAATTACGTGTATCTCCCCAGGCTTGGGCTCCAGTTGTCTTCTACTTTCTTAGTGTTGTCTGACACTCATTTTTACTTGGTGCACCTACTGTCATTTCAAATGCTGCTTTTCAAGACTGAAACTTGAGTAACTGTTTAGAATTTACTGAACATGAATTGAATTTAGTAAAGAAGAGACATACTTGCTATCAAATTAAGATGAAGAAATACAATCCAGTACACTGAATACTACAATAAATATCAGAACCAGGCTCCCTGTCCTCACACTTTTAATACTCAGCACACATTCATACAGGAGAATGTTCCAGCTCAGTTCAAATGTTTAAAAACAAAAAGAAGGGACACCTGGATGGCTCAGTGCCTTCAGCTCAGATCATGATCCCAGGGTCCTGGGATCGAGTCCCGCATTGGGCTCCTTGCTCAGCCCAAAGCCTGCTTCTTCCTCCCCCTGCTTGTGCATGTGCTCTCTCTTTCTCTCTCGGACAAATAAATAAAATCTTAAAAAAAAAAAAAAAAAAAAAGGAAGGGAAGAAGCAACAAAATGGGGTGGGGAAGGCACAGAACGAAGACAAAGGACACAAAAGTTGGAATCAGTCTGTAGTAATGACAGCGCGTACAGCCCATTGTGTCTCCCGTAGAGGCCATCCCCGCCCCACCACATCCACCTGCTCCTCTCCGTTCAGCATCCTGGTGATGTCTGAGGAAGATCGGTGACTGTCCCAGCTGGGACCTCAGAAAGCACTCCTGGACAAAAGTCCTCGCACATTCCATTAACCCAGAAATACTCCTTGGGTACAAGCATGACTTAACAGTAAGCTGCGTCTGTCCCCGCGCTGTCAAAATCAATGCCTTGGTTCAAAGTTTCAAGCGTGAACTTGAACTTGACCCACTGTTCACGCTCCACCTCCGCACCTGTGCAGGGGCTGTCCCGAACACCTCGACTCCGGGGAAGGAAAGGAAGAGGGAAGGACAGGCTTGACAAAACAAAGATGCCAAGAGGGGAATGGGAAAGGACTTGGTGCTGAAGTCTGAAAGCATTTCAAAAAGAAGACCCTACAGAATCTTGTAGAAAAACCCATGGAGCTCCAGGCCAGATTTTTTTTCCCTCCTAGCTTTATCCCTATCAGCTGATCCCAACCATTAACACGGTGGGGCCTTTTCCATCCGTTCCTCTGGCGACGGTGACTCGTGTGCTGCCGTGGCAGTCCAGGGAGATGTTTCAGTGGTTCCACACAGACGGAAAGATGACGCAGAGAGCTTAGACGTGCTCAGGGCCCGGGTGCAGGCAGGAACTTGGTAAGTTCGTGGCGTGCTCACTGAGCATCCTCGCCTTTCCCACGACCCCAGCCGCAGCCCTCCGTCCCTCCGTCCCGCTCCAGACGCCAAGTCATTCCCATTCTTCTTCTCCTTGTTTTAAAGATTTTATTTATTTGCCAGAGAGAGAGAGAGAGAGAGCAGAAGCAGGGGAGCGGCACAGGGAGAGGGAGAAGCAGGCTCCCTGCTGAGCAGAGAGCCCAACGGAGGGCTGGATCCCAGGACTCTGGGATCATGACCCAAGCCAAAGGCAGTCGCTTAACCCACTGGGCCAGCCAGGCGCCCACCCCTCATTTCCATTCTTCTTCCCTCATTCAATCCCTCAGTGCTGGCTGAGCTCCTTTCCTGAAGGCGCTCTCCTGGCCACTGCCTCCTGGCCACTGCAAGCACTTCCAGGCTGGGACTCAGGCTCCTCTTCGAGGTCCCTCCCACATAGCCCCCGAGCAGCTACCCTTGAACTTTGCTCTTATTCCACTTCCGAGCTCAAGGCTCAAGGCTGCTCTGCATCTGCCAGTCCAAGCTTTCTGCCGACTTTCAAGGTCCCACACAACCTAGCCTTCCTCTACCTGACGTCACTGACATCCCCCTCCTCCAAATGACAGTGCCAGCTCACTTCCCCTGGTCTATACACTGACTCACAAGGGACCCTGTCCTTGTCTCCACGTGCCTGTCTGCCCTCCTCCATCACCAGCCACCCACGGCTTCATTCTACGCATTCAGATCATAATCGATCAACGGCCTCGCTGAGCACCTATTGCATCCTGGGCATTGAGGAAACAGATCATCAGACAAGTCTCCAGGAGCCTCCAGGAGACCTCTGTCATTCCAAGAGGCACCATCTGAATTCTGATCTCCATGTGAGATCTTCCCTCTCTGTTCTCTCAGTGCTCTGGGCTCTAGCAAGCTGCTGCTGCTACTTCTTTTATTTTGTTAAGATTTTCTTTTTTATTTTATTTTATTTATTAATTTGACAGAGTTAGATCAGAAGTAGGCAGAGCAGCAGGCAGAGGGGGTAAGAGGGAAGCAGGCTCCCTGCTGAGAAGAGAGCCCAATGTGGGATTCGATCCCAGGACCCTGAGATCATGACCTGAGCTGAAGGCAGAGGCTTAACCCACTGAGCCACCCAGGCGCCCCAATATTTTATTTATTTGGAGGGAGAGAAAGTGAAAGCTCAAGCGGAGGGTGCGGAGGGGCAAAGGGAGAGGGAAAAGCGGACTCCTCACTGAGTAGAGAGCTCGATGCGGGGTTCGAGTTCCAGGACCCTGAGGTGATGACAGGAGCCAAAAGCAGGCACTTAACCAATGAAGCCACCCAGACGCTTCTGAATTCCAGCAAGGCTCTAAGGTACATACTGCCATTTCCTTGTGTGTCTCACAAAAGAAGAGTCCCCAGAAAAGTAATTCTGTGGTCAAATAGGCTTGGGAAACATTGTACTTTTCATTCCACCTGCTCCCAAACTCCAAGTGAGATTTACAAAGTCTTTTAGCATATTAAAAGATCTGATCAGGCCCTACAGCATAGAAATTCATTTAGCTTTGATTAACCAAAAATATCCCCAAATTAGAAACTTTCTCTCCATTCCCCAACCAGCTACGAACAGCCAGGGGACCTCAGATTTCCCAGAGTGTATTCTAGATCACTGCCAGTTAGATCGGACACTGTTTCATGCTGCCCTAATGTGGACGGCCCTCACTTCTCAGTGATGAGGTTCTCCTGAATGAAAAGGGCTTCGACAGGCATCCCACACGTGCTATTTGATAGAATGTAGCATCTCATGTAATCTTCACCACAACTGTACTGTCGGTCTCATTTCTGCGGTTACCAAAAAGCCCCAGGAAAACAGATGATTCACCTACATTCCACAACTAAGACTGTCCCGGCATATAAAAAAACTCAGTTATATAGGACCCCCAAGTTGGTACTCTTCCCACTAAACAGATGCATCCTTGGCAGCCCAAGTGCATTCTACTGCCTGATGTCGAGCTCATGGTGTAGGGTGGGCTCACGGTGCAGGTTGACGCTAAATCACCATCAGATTGAGTTAATCCAAGAAACACCTGCAGGAAGAATGGGTAATAGCCAAGACATAAGCTTGAATCGTGACAAGCGGAAGGACCATTTAGACACTTGCACTATGAGTTCCGCATCAATGTTCTGGACAGAATCACACTGGTCCTTTCTGGATGCCTCAATCCTGAAAATTTCTATCCAATCGGGGGCAATTTTCTCTCAGCTGGTCTGATCCAGACATCTCCTGCCACCACATAGCGTCACTTTGGTTTCTGACTCTCCTTTGCCATCCACCTACTCCCAGACACGCCTTAGCAGGTTTTCCAGCAGAATCTTATTTTGGTTTTTTTTTTCCAGAGCTCCCCTGAATATAGCACTGTTCTCCTGCTCTTCCACAACACTAATTAAAATGAAAGCTAAAGTAGAGGTTGGTAGCACCCAATTAAACATGGATCAAAAGCCATGTGTTATGAATAATCCACATTTAGGATTCTTTTTCTCTTTTTCTGTATCCTCTATGATTAATGTCAACTTCAAGTCAATTTTGCAAGTAAAATTGCAACCCCTTGAATTTAGTCTTTTTGATCACTGAGCTCTCTCCCCCCCAAACCACCATCACAAGATGTCCTACTATGTAATATTCCAAATTCTCAGAAATGCACTTCCCTCCCCTTTAAGACACAATTCAAAATAATCAGACCGCTGGGAAACATTCCCAGCGAGCTCCTTCATCTGGTCCCTCAAGTAAGATCATCTGTTAAGTATTAGACTGTTCTCTCTGCTTATTTTTTCCCCATTGTTTTTCATCACGCCCAAATTTGGATGACTGTTGTTTCTGATCCCATTCTGACTTCTCTTAGACATAGGGAAGATTTGGAACTTTTGACGACGATTGTTTTTATCCTGATTCTTTCAAATCTTATCGTGGTTTTTATTCAAAGGCTCTCATGTTCCGTTAAACACACAATCACGGATACACTGATACAAATCCTCTAAAGGCAACTTGTAATTTCGTTACGACACCACGATCCTTCCACTCGGGGGTGTGGCCCTGGAAGGAGTAACATCTCAACATTTACCTCCGTAGATACTTACCACTACTGATCTCATTGCTTCTTCCGTGCCGAATTCCTTTTCTTCCTGAGATTACTGAAGGCCAATCTAAGTAGGAAGCGGGCATTTCAGCCATTCTAGGATCCCCACCAAGTGTCGTGCTTCTTGCCACTGAGCCAAACACATCCTCCCGTTCTAGTCCTTCCCCGTTTTCCTCAACATTTTAGATAGATGTCCTTTGGTTTTGCCTTTCATCAGAGAGATGGTGTGATCTGGAGGTAAAAGCCAAGACCCTCCCACAGCCAGATCACAGGATTTAAATCCCGGTGCTGCCACAGACTTGCCGTGTCACCTTGAATAAGAGCTAATTACATGGTGCCTCAGTTTCCCATTCTGTTGAGGAAGGTTAATACCGCCTGCCCCCGGCCTTGTTGGGAGGATGAAATATGCCAGTATGTGCAAAGAGCAACAGTGTCACAGTCTTAGCTGATGCCAATAATATGTACTCCTTGCAGCCTTTTCCACTTTTCACCACTATAAATAGTGCTTGAGAAAACAGTGCTAAAGAAATGCTGAACATGTAGCTAACATTCTCCACGTTCATGGCCATCTGCGTAAGGGCATTTCTGCCTCCATTCTACTGTGGCTTGATATGAACAGTTCCTGCATATACATTGTATCAGATTTCTTAACTGCCAAGAAATTGTTTCCTTTTCCCTTAAGGTGTGGGCAAGAAATTGGTCTGTAAATGCACACTCCGTCACTGGTTCACACAGCCAACTGGTTTTTATTACTGTATGTGGCTCCTCTCTCACCATTTTCCTTTTTGGATCAGAAGAAATTAGTAACTCTAAAGGGGAATGCCTTATCTAGGTCTATTACTTTAGTATAATCTATAAACCTTTCATGTATGTACTCACATATGTACAAAACATGTATAATTGTTCAAACTTGCCCCTTTACAACTTTAGCCTTTTATTCACATGTTGACTATGGCCAAAGGCTTCCACTAACGAGGGTCTATGATCTTGGTGCACCTTTAGTTTCAATTCTGCTCACTTTTCAGGCTTCCCTGACACACATATCTATGGACGTAGATGCATATTTGGGAATTTTGAACACTTCACTTACATAGGGTGATTGGGTTAGAACATATCTGATAGAAAAAAAATCTGATTGGGGTGCCCAGCTGGCTTAGTTGGAAGAACATGTGACTCTTGATTTCGGAGATGTGAATTTGAGCCCCATGTGTGGACCGGGTGCAGAGATGACTTAAAAATAAAATCTCCCCCCCCCAAAAAAGAATAAAATCTGAATAATTTAGAGTTTTCATCATGACAGAGGGACTACATCAGCTCCCCAACGTATACCTGATACCCTGAGATCTCCCGCATGAGGAGTAATCCAGTGTGATTAAGACTCTTCCATAATATGAAGAAGTTCATCTGAAGTAAGTCCAAAAATGCCACTACATATAGGTGTAAATATGTGTTAATACATTTATATGAGCTACAAATGTGACTGATGCTGTTGTATAGAGAAGTACATAACGTGTTAGGTACAGATATACTATGTGCAGATAAAGCCATTTGGGAAAGCTGATGTCAGAAAATGGGGCAATTTCAAAAATCTAGGTAAGTCAAACATCCCTGTAGAACTAAGATGCTACAATAAAGGACAGTGACAAATGGGCCAACATATTTAAGAGCCTGTGCTGAACTGTTAGTGCTCTCCCCTATGCAGTGGAGACTCGGAATCTGTGTCGTAAGACAGCATCATCACCTGATGGAAGTAGCCCGAAACACTAAGTCATCTAAGGACAGCTTCTCCAGAGACTTGCCCAAACAACCAGCTCTGCATGCATGACAAAACAAATATTTTGGTATCATGGCTCAAAAACCCCCACAGGGCTTATTTGCTGTGCAGCATAATCACGACCATCCTGACTAATACATCAGTTTAAAGGTACATGTTTCTTATTGGCTTCTTTCGTATTAGAATTCCCATTTGAACGGGGCTGGCTGACTACTGAAAACTAGTGTGTAGGAGGGAGGAGTCAGCAGAGGCAGGTCACACCCTCACTTCTGGTCTGTGACATCAAGTGCCCTCTCCACAAAACGTTACTTGTTTTGCGCTAAAAGTGTGTCACTCTCACGCTTCAGTTTGTGGCATTCAGTGTCTGTGGGGCATACAGCAAAGCCCTTTATTTTATTTTTTTAAAGAATTATTTATTAACTTTTAGCGCGAAGGAGGGGCAGAGAGAGAGAGAGAGTCTCAAGCAGACTCCTCGATGAGTACTCAACCCGATGTGGGACTTGACCTCACCACCCTGAGATCACGACCTGAGCCAAAACCAAAGGTCGGCCACATAAACAACTGAGACCCCCAGACCCCCCAGCAGAGCCATTTAAACCACAGCCCTTCTGTGACTGGATGTGTTGTGATCTGGTCATCATTGTCTCCTCTCTCCTACTGACCCTGTTTTCCATCTGGAAAGCTTCACCTGCGGAAGGTGAGGTCAAGTACACACAAGTGGTCGGCAGCAAACTTCCTTCCATCCACTCCACTTCCACGTTCTACATTCCGTGCACACTGGGCCTCCACGAAGACATTCCCTAGTCTCCCAAAGCCCTTCCTGATTACGGGTCCTGATCACTTCCTTGCTTCGTTCGAGATGGAGAACGTTTCTCTCTCTCTTCCCACGGTTAATACCCTCCACTTTTTTTCGGTGACATTGGGAGGGAACAGGAGTAAGAATATCTTTCATCTACCAACTTGAGGGTGTGTTTGAGTCTTAAGACCTGCTGTTCTGATTCAAGTGCAGTTAAGACTTCTCTCACTCCCGGTCTCTAACTGGGTAAGGTTCCATGATTCTTTTTTTTTTTTTTTTTTTTTTAAGATTTTATTTATTTATTTGACAGACAGAGATGACAAGTAGGCAGAGAGGCAGGCAGAGAGAGAGGAGGAAGCAGGCTCCCTGCTGAGCAGAGAGCCCGATGTGGGGCTCGATCCCAGGATCCTGAGATCATGACCTGAGCTGAAGGCAGCGGCTTTAACCCACTGAGCCACCCAGGCGCGCCAATGTTCCATGATTCTTGATAAAATCAAGGATATACCTTCTGAAAAGGAGATGTCAGCCAAAAGAACAGATAATGTTGAGTCTGACCCGAAGCCTACAGTTCCAAATTCCATAGAACAACGCTTCACTAATAAATAAAGTTTTCTTAGAAGTCATTAAAAAAAAAAAAAGTAGCATGAACCAGAAGCTGGGGTATTTATGAATAAAAAGACCGATAAATATGTTCCTTATTGATAAAGGAAATATTTATAAAAATATTTATAAAAAATACATTTATAAAATTTTTCCTTATTTTCACTTTCACCATTGGTGGCGCACGTTTCAGCACCAGACGCCCTGGACTGTGGTAAACAATGGTAAGTGGGGCCAAAGGAACCAGACACTGAGGAAACAGCCCCAGTGCTGTTTGCAAACAAGCACAAGGGCGAGGCTGGGGGATGGGGGGCCGGGGGGGGGGGGGCACTGAGATGGCCTGTAGCCCTGGCCTGAGGGAAGGCCCCCCCCCCCGGGTTTACTGACCGCTATCAGATAGTTTTATTGTTCACGTTCTTATCTCCTTATTTGACCCCTCCACAATGTCTTATCAAAGAAAAATACACCTTCACGTCCCTCTCACTCACTGTATTAAATGGAAGTACACAGTAAACTTTCATGTTAAAATGGGACAAATAATACATTATATGTTAATAAAAAGTCTGAAATATTTAACAAAAATGTATTACTCATTCCAGATCAAGTTCCACCACATTAGCTATAAGACTACATATAAATGGGGAGCCTGGGTGGCTCAGTGGGTTAAGCCTCTGCCTTTGGCTCAGGTCATGATCTGAGGGTCCTGGGATCAAGTCCCACATCAGGCTCTCTCCTCAGCAGGGAGCCTGTTTCTTCCTCTCTCTCTCTCTCTGCCTGCGTCTCTGCCTACTTGTGATGTCTGTCGGTCAAATAAATAAATAAAATCTCAAAAAAAAAAAAAAGACTACATATAAATGAATTGTGACCACAAAGCAGATACTACAGACCTAGTTCGTTACTAGTTATTTCCAGTGCATAACTGGAAAATAAAAACTGACACATCATTTTCAGAAGGGTTTCTGACTAAGGGCGGAAAGCTGGTTTCTGTTGGTGACAGCAAGATGGACAGATGGACATTTGCTTGTTAGTGAAGACATACAAGAAGGGCTTTCCCAAATTGTGTAGTTACACGGCGACCTTGACTGAGAGACGGCTGAACTAAAGACCCTTCGGAACTCAGAGCTGCTTCAAAAAAGTAACTGCCTTTCAATGTAAAATATATACAAGAATCTATTTTCTATGATTATGTCATGCATGCTGGAATTAAGATTTATCTTTTTATTTTTTATTATTTTTTAAAGATTTATTTACTTATTTGAGAGAGAGGGGGTGTGTATGCGTGTTTGCGCTGGGCAGAGGGGCAGAGGGAGAAGCAAAGTGTCCTAAGCAGACACCTCGCTGAGCGTGGGGCCCAACACCGGCTCACAACCTGAGCCAAAACCAAGAGGCAGATGCTCAACCAACTGCCACCCAGGCACCCCAAGATTAATCTTTTTTAAGAAATGGCAACGAAATGTCTCTATTGTTCGACCTGCGGTGATCTACATTAATTTTGTGACCAAAACTTCAGAAAAACTAAAGGTGGAGGAAGCAAATACCAGTCAGTAACAAATAAGAAGACCACAGACTTGATGGACTATGACCTTGGTTCAAATGGTGGCTTCTTGACTTGAGGGAAATTACTTATCTTGTCTTAGCTTCTTAGCTTCAGTCTGTTCTGACTTCCCAAGCTGCAAATGACCTCTTAATTTTTGGATTCTCCCCCTACCCCTTATCCCTCATATGGTTCCTAGCACATTCTTTTTTTTTTTTTTTTTTTTTTTTTTAATGATTTTATTTATTTATTTTACAGAGAGAGAGAGAGGAGGAAGCAGGCTCCCCGCCGAGCAGACAGCCTGATGCGGGGCTTGATCCCAGGACCCTGAGATCATGACCTGAGCCGAAGGCAGAGGCTTAACCCACTGAGTCACCCAGGTGCCCCATCCTATCACATTCTAATTGTATTAGAAATGCATTCCTTCATTCAACAAAAACTGATGAGGCTTCATTTAGGTTGCATATTCCCTTAAATGCTGACTTTACAAAGGTAACTAAAACAAGGTTCTTGCCCTCCATAAGTACATTCTATATGGGAAAGAGAAGTATGATAAAGGCATTACTAGATAGTGTAATATAAGTACTGTAAGATGTTGTGACCAGGGGCACCTGGGTGGCTCAGTGGGTTAAAGCCTCTGCCTTCGGCTCAGGTCATGATCTCAGGGTCCTGGGATCAAGCCCTGCATCGGGCTCTCTGCTCGGCAGGGAGCCTGCTTCCTCCTCTCTCTCTCTCCCTGCCTACTTGTGATCTCTGTCTGTCAAATAAATAAATAAAATCTTAAAAAAAAAAAAAAAAAAAGACGTGTGACCAACTCAGAAGGTATGACATCTGGGCCGGACCTTGAAGGATCAGTATCCATACACAAATGCTTTATTTCTTTTACTGACTTGATGTCAGGGACCACATCTCATTGAGCTTTTACCATGGCAGATGCCAAATAAAGCTATATGGTATAAGTAAGTGAAAGAAATCCAAATTTTAAGCTTTTAATGACGGAAATATACAAATACGTTCCAGAAAGGTAATAAAATTATACTCAGGCAATGGAAAAAAACAATCTTCAGGTATCCAAACACGGTTGGTAAAAATGTAAAATGAATCTGAATACCAATTTGCGAAGAAGAGCTGCGGAGATTCTTTTTTTGGATCCCATCAACCAGAATATTGTAAGGCAGGAGCTGCCTTTGAAACAGTAAGAGGACCCACGGCTTTCTTTTTCAGTACTCTGCGATACCGGTGTTATTGTCCTTTGACAAATGAGGGAACGGGAGCAGAGAAGGATCAAGTCTTTAGCTCCAATCATACAATTAAGCCCATGGTGGAGGCTGAATTCCAGTCCAGCCCTGCCAGGCCTCATTGCCAAATTCTCAGCTGCCAGGTGATGTGGCTTCATGCTCAGATTGCCCCACACACGTATGTCAGGGGGTTAGTACCATTAAAGCTACTACCATGCAGGGTGCGTGGGTGGTTCAGTGGGTTAAGCCTCTGCCTTCGGCTCAGGTCATGATCTCAGGGTCCTGGGATCAAGGCCTGTATCCAGCTTTCTGCTCAGCAGGGAGCCTGCTTCCCTCCCCCACCCCCCGCCTGCCTCTCTGCCTACTTGTGATCTCCCTCTCTCTCTGTCAAATAAATAAATATGATCCTTTAAAAAAAAAAAGCTACTACTATGCAGATAAGTATTATGCTGCACTAATGGTCATCTGCATTTTCAGGAGACAGTAGAAGGAAGTTAAGGAAACCTCTTTTCAGTAATTCAGACTCAAGAAAATTCTTGATTGGCTTCTTTTCAAAGGCTCAAATACAAGTTTTCAACCATAAATCTCACAGTGTGTGAACTGAGATTGAAATGTAAGGTATGCTCTAATTCTCCTTTGGTTTAATCCCAAGGAACTGGAATCTAGATTCCCTTAGTACCCAGGTATTTCATGTAAGATGCTAGATACAGCATGGTTACCTCTTACTCTTAAACTCCCCCCAGCGGCACTGTTTTCATTAAAGCCACTTCTCTGGGAGACAGCCAGGAAAACAGCCACCAGAAGAGTATGTGGTATTTAGAACCTCAATATTAGGTAAGTGGTCAGACCTGTTTATTTGAATTCCTCCTTACGGCTGGTCATACGATCTTCCTGCAAAGGAAGCCTGGAATAATCCACTTTAAGAAGGTCAGGGAGGAACAAAGGGTGTCCTGGAGAAGAGGACAGGAAAGAGGAAACAGACAGTAGGAGAAAAAGAATGGAAAAACCAGAAGACAAAGTGCTGTCCATAGGAATTTCCTAAACCCTGAACTGCCTGAGCTTATCTCTGATGTGCACAACGCTGAGTAGCGGTCATCTGAGGAACAACAGAAGGAAAAAACACGTACACAAATCCATGCATCAGAAACTTTCCCCCTTTAAATGGTCAGCTTGGAATACCCAAGAATTCATCCTGAATTACCCAGTAAAGGGACAGCTGACCAGCCACGGTCAGAAGACACCTGTGGCGGAGATGTAGGGATAGATCAGAGGTTGAGGCCGCTAAGCCACAGTCATTATTCCCAGTCATCTGATCCCATGAACCCCTCACGTTATATTTAGGCTTCCCATGTGAGAGTTTTAGCCAAAGCCTCATCATAGCAGTAGCAGTAATTATGAGATCATGAATAACAGTAAAGTTAACAAATATTTTTAATGCGAAAAATATACCATTTTGAAATACTAACTTCTCAATTTCTCAGCAAAATGAATATATTTCTAATTTTAAAAATATATTTTCTCCCTCCTCATTCAACACACTATCAATTTCCTAACCTCCTTTACCCTCACCCCTGTCCTTATAGTCACACACACACACATACAACCTCACCATGTTCCTTACACCGCATGTACAGACTGTTGGGGAGGAAAAAAATTCCCTTTACCCTTCCAAGTTTTTGGCAGGTGAATTGATATAAGGCATATTAACATGGGAAAAACAAAGTTAATTATGTATATATAGGAACCCTGTAAGAATATGAGACCCAAGAACACGTAGGGTCAGTTGAGGCTTATAGGACATCCCAAGCTAAGGAATGGGGTAGGGGCTTAGGGCTTCAAAGGAGAGGAGGGTGATTCACAGAACAAAAAGAAGAGATGTTTGATAATTAGATGTTTGCCCTGCTGTACAGAAAGGTCTTGTAGAGAAATAGTAGTCTCTAGTTAATAGCTCCTTTTTTGAGCCAGGCACACTATCTAAATTATTTTAGATCATAACAACTTTATCCTTGATTATTATGCTTTTCAGGGTAACCTCCCATAACTGACTCCCACCCCCAACAACTGTTTTTGTCTTTAGTTGAACGTGGTACTTCAGCTGATGGCTTTGGCCATTTTGGGGAGTTACTCAGTTTTCCTGGGTCTCTCTCATGTATACACAGGAAGTATACATTTATTAAACTTTAGTTTGCTTTTCGCCTGTTACTCTGTCTTACATCAATTTAATTATTAGATGAGTCAAAAACCTAGGAAATGAAGGCTTTTTTTTTTCTTTCTTTTCTTCTTTTTTTTTTTGCCATAGTACCTGCTCTACAGGCAATGATCAACTTACAGAACAGTGGACTCAACAAGGGTTCTAAACTCAGACTTAACCAGATTCAAATTCCAACTTTGCCTTAGAAATCTGTGTATTTGTAACTACTCTAAGTTTGAGTTTCCTCAATCTAAACCACTTTGGATAAAGTATGGTGCCTCATAAAAACAAGACACATTACTTATATGGATACTGACCCTACCAGCAACTAAAAAATAGGGATATTTTTATATATGTCAATTATATCTTATAAAACTGTGGGACAAAACTCAAGTGAGTAAATAAATAAATAAATAAATACATGCATACATATAATAGGTGTATTTTCATTTCTTTTTTTTTTTTTTAAGATTTTATTTATTTATTTGACAGAGAGAAATCACAAGTAGGCAGAGAGAGAGAGAGAGAGAGGAGGAAGCAGGCTCCCTGCTGAACAGAGAGCCCGATGCGGGGCTCGATCCCAGGACCCTGAGATCATGACTGAGCCGAAGGCAGCGGCTTAACCCACTGAGCCACCCAGGCGCCCCAGGTGTATTTTCTATACGCACTTGAAATGAAAACAGTCACCATTTTCTTAATTACTGAAGAATCGATCGGCTCTACATCAACCAGGATTCCCTGCCCTTCTCTCTTCTGGGTCTGCTGCCTTTTGGCAACATGAACAAAAAACCCAACATATAGCCCATAAAGCTCATTTTATCATTTTAGGCACTCTAATAAAGATTTCAGAGAAGAAAAGGTTGAATTTAAATGCAT
Organism: Neogale vison; assembly: GCF_020171115.1. Taxonomy (NCBI): domain Eukaryota; kingdom Metazoa; phylum Chordata; class Mammalia; order Carnivora; family Mustelidae; genus Neogale; species Neogale vison. The sequence continues at coordinate 131,153,599 of NC_058102.1, read as the reverse complement.
AAAATGAGACTGAGGATGAAGTACAGGTTCAAATTATTCAGGCCAACGCCAATTTCCATTTCCACGGACGCCCAAAAGCTGAGTTAGTTACACATTACTCTTGTAATCAGTTAACTGGCAAGACACTCGACTTAAAACAGCGAATGCGCCCCTCTACCTGGAGTGTGGAAATCAGTAACAGCCTGCCCTCTTCCCCAAGCAGGCTCTGCTTCCTTCACCATGTCCTCCACCCTCAAAGGTCAATCGGATAACGTGCCTGTGAGGCCTACACGGGAGACCTCCCATCTCCTGCGACCCCAAAACTGTACTGTCTGCTAAGGAAGTCATTGCACGCAGCCAAGAAACAAAAACAGAAACATCCGAAGCCACAGTTGGGTGGTAATCTGTGAAGCTGTCAAGATAACCTGAGAAAACAGGTAGCTGATGACAGCGGAAAGCCAAGAATGCAAAAGGTAAACATCTGTGATTAAAAGGGAAAAAGAAAAAAAAAAAAAAGAGCAGAAACTGAACCCTAATGTCAGCTTCCTAAGGAAAAGGCATTTACCGTAAGTCTACCCCTCTGTGCTCCGCTTGACCCTGAAAACGTATTTATGTATGCATGTATTCATTCATTCATTCACTGTGCTAAGCACTCAAGTGCTTTCTGAGTGCACAGTAATTGATCCCAGGCCTCCCTCAGGAGAGTAATACCCCTTACTGCCTGTACGTCAGATGTATTTGTGGTTGGACCCCAGGACACTCCTTTTGGGGGAACCGCAGGCTCTCTGGGTCTCTCCTCTCTGGCATTCAAGAGAACTGAGCTTTCAGGTCAAACCTTTTACTGCAGGCTGCCTTCTTCTCCCAAGGCCCAAAACAGATCTGGAACAACCCAACAGTGGGCACAATCGACTCCACTGTTTTTCCCCCTCTGAACTGCCGGTCACTCTGCTTTCCCTCGTGTTCATTTCAGAATGAGCTGTGCACAGCAAAATGGCGCCATGTTCCTACCTGGTCTCTCAGCCTCTCTTGGTGGCCCATGATTGCGGTGGCATGATGAGGGTATTTCTGCTTCAGATGTTCCAGGAAAGCTTCTCTCTTCCTGTCCATCTCAGATGTTTGCATTCCCAGGATTTCTTTGGAACTTCGGGGCCCACCTAGCGTGTGTCTCCTTGGGATGGTGCGGGACGACCGGGAAACTGAAACGCGACTGTTTCCATTAGAGAGGCGTTCCTTGGTTCTGCGGCATTCTGCATCTTCTAAGGACGTTACATGGAGACTGCTTTTTCCTTGTTCTGAAAGACAAAAAGAACAAAGTACCGTTCATAATTAGTGATCTCAATAGATATCTCATTTAAAGAATACCGAGAGGGTATGTGGCAGCTGTTAATGTGTAAGTGTAACCTAGCAGGTGTTTTTGTTTTTAAGGCAAGAAGGGGGAATAAAATCAACAATCAAAGAACTACAAAAAAAAAAAAAAAATCACACTAAAAGGAAAAGTTGCAGAAAAAAGTGGGCTATGTCTGACTCTTCCCTGAGGTTATTCAAAATGAGAACACGTGGTCAGACTAGTTTGCAGGCTACTGGGTTCCCCCTTACCTTCATCCGTAATTATAGAAAAGTTAATTCCAGTGGTTCTGATTATTTCTTTATTTTTTTAAATTACAATTTCATGCTGGTAACAGGACTTTTGCATTTCTACAATCTGAGACACTTACTTCATCCCCAAAAAAAGCTCTCATAATCACTGATGGGTGAACCACATACAAAATCCAGCCTCCCCCGCCAATTTGGATAAAGCAAACAAATGGAATATTATTAGGTTAATATTATCATCGGGTAAGAATGGAGGGAATGGAAAGGCTTAGACACATTTTATGGAAAGCGGACTTTAAAACACACAGTGAAAAGGGAAGAGATATGATATGTGTGGATGGCCTAAACCTAGACCCTTGGGCTTGACCCTGCCTCTGACCTGGGCTTTAAGGGCCAAGCTGACTTCCACCTAGAAGGGAGCAAGTGAGCGAGGCAATGACAATGCTTCCCCTGCCGGATGCGGACAGGGGATCTCTACTCATTCTCGGTGGTTGGCAAATGGGTTGTTGGATTTGCAGATTCCAGTTAACTGAAAAGAAAAAGGCAATTACTTCTCAAAAACCCGCGAACAGCAAGCAAATTATCTTTGTAAGGAAGAGTTCTTATACCCTACACAGATGCCGGCCAAACAGAGTGTCCCTGTTCACTGAATTCCCAGGAAAAAGCAGAGTGGGGGGGTCTCAGGAGTTCTGCCTTTCACGCTACACTTAGATCCCTTCCAGTCTCACTGTCTTCGTGATTGAAATGAAGATGGTGGACTAGTAATAGATACACAGTCTTCTAGCTCTACATCCTGTAAAATCTACTCTATTTGTTAAAGACGTTTCCATTTGTTAACTATTGATCTTGTAAAGTTAGGTGCAGAAAAAGAGATCTAATATTCGAAAGTTCTAGATTGGAGTCTCAGACAGAGAAACAAGACTTTACACCAGAGACACCCAGAGTGCCCGGCTTATGCCTAAACGAGCTCGTCTAAAGGCAACGCCACCAACACGTTCCCCACCTCACTGTCTAGAAACGTCTCTCTACAGGACTCTAGGTACAACACCCTTGGGTTAGGCATAGAAAACATTTTAAACTCAGGTTGGCTTTCCTACTCTGCTTTTCCATCCCTAGAAGAGTGTTCTGGGAATAATTCTTCTTGTTTACTCCTCACTTCTCATTGCGTTGCTAATTATAGCATCTCCATCAACACCGATGAGGAAAGGGAGGAAGAAAATAGACAAACTGGTTAATTCTCCTACTTTTCCCGTGTTTCAGCAGTAAATTCAGAAGGGGGGGGGGAGATGAAACTATTGACTAAAAAGATATTGAGAGATGAACCGTACTATTTATTTAGGTTGCCTTCGCGTGACGTGCACTCACGTGACGGCTACCTTCTGTGTGGTGTCTTCTTGAATAAAACAGAAGGAACAGGATCCGCTGAGTGAAGCTAGATGCAGAAAATGCCATATGTCAGCTTGGTAAATACGTGTGCAATCTGGTTTAGCTTTAGCTTCTGGAGTGCGTATGCGTGCACATGAGTTTTATATTAGCCCAAAACTTGTTGTACACTTGATGTAACGCTGTTGACTTTTTAAACAGATTCTTACGATTACTTTTGACATCATTAACATATTTTCAAAATTATCCAGGACAACTAGATTAATGAGCAGGACTGGATCTCTGGAAAGGTGACTTCCCCACGTGGGCACACACACACACGCTCACGGATGAACGTTCAGGAACCTTCCACACCAACAGGGGCAGAAAGTTCCATTCCGTCTCACTCTGTCACAAGACTCCCAAGAACTATGCTGTTTCATCCAAGGCTCCTCAGGATAGGTCAAGGCAGCCAGAACAGTAGCCCCGTGGAGACTTTTTGAAAAGAGTGTTCCGCTTTCTTCCTTCAGATAAATTGGGAAAGGAACAGGAGGGGAAGGGGCGGCGTTCAGGGTCCATCTTCTGTCACCATTCACCTTTGGGCAGCTCCGACTTGCCCACATTCTAACCCCTATTTTTTTCCTAACACTTTGCTCTGCAAGGTCCTATCGACCTTATGGTACTTTGCCTTTTTTTTTTTTTCTCTCTGGTGGATTCTTCTAAAATGTCTCCAGTTGCTTAACAAGGTTTAACATGAATTGGTGGAAAGCAGCGAACAGCACCGAGGACTAATGCACAGTCCCCTGGCAGACATCCAGGAGCCGGTGGGGCTCACTCCTCCCCGCCTCTCACCTTTTTGCCCTCTACCTCCCCCAGCTATGGGCCCCATCTGTTTCCATCTGACCACCAGGCACCTGCTCCGTCCTCCCAGGCACCCCCGACAACAACCCAACACCACGATCCACACAAAGCCACCCTGAACACGCGTCCCCATCACCGGAGCCTTCTCCCCAGGGAGGCTTCGCTCCTGGGCGCTGCCGACTTCCGCGCCGGAAGCAGAAGTGACAATTTCACCATTCCAGTCTTTTGGGGGAGAATGTGATCTCTCGCCTGAGGAGCCCCAACTCCTATGCAGGGAGAGAAACAAACGAGAGGGGAATGGGCAAAGTCACGGAATCCCAGTTCCACAGCCGTGGAGTCAGAAATCCAAGTCCGGGCCAGTTCTTCATTATCCACAAAGCCATCAACACAGAAATAAAGTTCTATTTCTCGCCTGGAATGCGTTTGGGTGCTAACGTTTAAGGAGGGGTGTGTCCCGCGGCTCCCTATTCTGGGAATCCGTGCCAAACAAAGAACGGGGCTGGAGCATGAAGACCCGCTTTCAGTTTCCCCTTCCTGCCGCTCCCAGCCTCTGCCCAGCCCAGGGCGAGTCCTTTGTAGCTGCTGGGAGCAGGGCAGAGAGCACAGGGGGAGCCTGGGGCAGGGAACAACCCCTCCAACCTTCCGTGGAGCAGAAGTAGGGGTGAGGAGGGCAGAAGCGCCCGAGAGTTTCAAAGGGCTGAGATGCAGCAAGTTATCCCACGGGCCGGAGACCATGGGGCCCCTGGGCCACAGCTCCGATGGCTTCAGCCAAGTCCACTGACTCACAGCGGGGTCCTTGTATCGCTGGGACATTCCACACCCACTTTCTCCCTGAGAGCCAGCAACCACACTTCCCTGGGATTTTTATTCCTGAGCGAAGACTAGGTAAGTCACGGCCTCTCTGAGAAGGAGCCCCTCACTTCTTCACAGTGGCTCCTGGCGAGCTTCTCTAAAACTGTGCCAAGTTCCTCTCTAACCATAGAAACACCATGAGGAACTGCTGTTTTGTCTGGTTGTCTGTCCCAACCCCGTGGCAGCGACAGTATCCTGTCCATCTGTGTCTTCACACCACAGTGTCCTCCTGCTGCACACACACAGAAAGGTTGCATTTTCCAGGACCCTTCATCTAGCGGGGGGTCTTGGACTAATAATTCGTCCAGTCAATGCAAGTGAGGTGAGACACCTTGAGTCCCCGCCCCAGGCTTCCTGAATAATCGTCCTTGCTCGTTCTCTTTCTTCTTTGCTAGCTGAATGCAATGGCTCCAGTGGAAAATGCCAAAGCCTCGGGGAATGGGATCCCAGAGTCAGCCTAAAGCTGGGCGCCCAGGAGATCCACCTGGCCAGGAATGTCCGCATTTCCTTGTGTTCAAAAAATTAACAATGACTAAACCACCCAGATTTTAGTGTTGTTACAATCAGCCTCCTGACTAATACAGATCACATATTCTGCTGGGGGCCCATGGGGTTCCTCGGTTGGCCAGTTCCCTTGTTACCATCCCACAGATCACCCCCATACACGAACTGGCACAGAAACTGCAGCTGAAATCAGACCATGATACTTATTCACCTAAAAATCCTGAAAAATTAAGTAAGTGACAGAGAAGTTTTCTGGTATGGGTTTTCGGACAAAAGAGGAACAGTCCCTCTGCTCCCCAGAAAAGTATTCTCATCTCAAGTGTTGGTCGGATGATTCACTCATTCATTCTCAAAAATACATCTTGAGTGTCTGCTCTGTACACTAAAAGGACTTAGGAAACGCAGTGAAGTTGTGATCAAGACAGAGATAATCCCCTTGCCTCACAGCGGATCCACATTACAAACAGGGACGCAGACAATGAACAAATAATATGTAATAAGTGCTCGGAAGGATGAAACAGGTAAGGGGAAGAGACCGATGGGGCAGTTTTACAGTTCTGAGCAAAGATTTGAATATCAGGGACTCCCCGATGGGCAGTGGGGCACTGCCAATGCATTCTCTCTCTCTCTCTTTTTTTTTTTTTTTTTTGCAAGTTTAAGGTGTACAGTGTGCTGGTTTGATACATTTATATATTGCAAAATGATTACCCCCACCCAAAGCAAACACTACCTTGAAACACTGGTGAATCAGGGGTGGGGGAGGCAAGCAGGTGGACGGTAACACTTCACCTGCCCAGGGGTTTCAAGAGCTTAGGGGCCGGAGGAAAAGCAGACACCTCAGGGCTGACACATCCCAGGGAACGCCCCAGAATAGCTCTGAGGAGCCCACGGCCTTCAAAGGGAGCAGTCAGGTTTTTAGACGGCAATTCGGCCAGTAACTACCGAGTGCCTGCTCGGTGCGGTGCACCTCGAGGTACAGACTCACATTGCTGCCGACCTAAGCAGGCTGCTTATCCAGCCACGGAAGCCTCGTTGATGAGAGCTCTTCCTGAGGTCACCGTACGCCCTGGTTTGCCTGAACAGTTGTGCATTACAGCTGCCATCCCAGCAAAATTATTTATAGGGTGCCGTTTCACTTTCAAAAGTGTCTCAGTCTAGATAGTAAGTTACACATCACCCAGGGGATCCTTAACCTACAGTAGACTGATGAGTGAACTCCAAGCCCTGGGATGGGATCATTAGCCTTTTGTTCAAGAAATATTTACTGAGTGCTTTCTATATGGCTGTGTGTTGGGTAGAGGGAATGTTAGGGATGAAGAAGACCTGGCCGGCCCTGGTATTCCGCACTGTAATCCAGTGAAACAGACACAGAAACAAATACCATCAGGTGTGGCTAGGAGTGGCTAGGAGCGGGCATGGGGTATTACAGGTGATGTGAGCAGAGGCCCGGCCTCCCTGTACGGTCCTCGTGCTTACCGTACACCTGGAACAGAAGCCGTCCTTCTTTACAGAACTCAGTGGGACCCTGCACATATAACCTGAATACTTCTCACCCTTACAATCTCTCTAGCCCCCCTCCCCCTCCAACCTCCCTGACCTCTAAATGCTCAAGTGCCCCAGAGCGCACTGGGACCTGTACACACAGACCCCATCCCAGCAGATCCGCCACAGGCCCCAGACCTTTCTCCTCAATGCCGGTGGAGAATATCCACGCAGCTATCAGCATTCCGGACATCTTGGATGTGAGATAAATATCTCCATCCTCACCTATCCAAAGGACTTTCTGGTGTCCTCCATTTCCAAGCCAGAAACACCCTTTCCTCTCCTCGGCTGCACTCAAATGCTTTCTTTCCTATATAAGTAAATGGCAACTCCATCCCCCCAGGCAGGCGGACAGACATTTCTGAAATCATCTTGGACTCCTCCTTTTCTCTTGTATCTTACATCCAATCCCTCCGCAAATTCTTTTGGCTGTACTTTCAATATACACAGAACCTGTCTTCTTATCTACCTGCTGGTCCAAGCTTCTGTATGGCTTACTGTAGAAGCCTCTGACATGGTCTCTCTGCCCTTCCCCTGCCCCCACCAGGGTTAGTGTCAGTGCAGCACCCAATAGTTCCCTTTTATATGACGAGTCAGACCTGCCAGCAGCTGTGTGATCTGGCCTGGGATTACCTCTTTCTTCCCACCCTTCTCCCATGTCCCTCTCTGAACAAGTTCTTGCCTCTTCCCTCCCTAGCCTCTTTCAGATGTTTATTCTAAACACACACCAGTGCGGCTCTCTCCCTGATAACCCTCTCTCCATACTCCCTCTTCCCTTTTCCAGCCTCTGGTTCCCTATGGTCTGATTTCCATTTAATAGAGTTGCTGGATAAAATATGAAATGCCCAGTTAAAATTGAATTTCAGGTACACAAGGAATAGTTTTAGCACAAGTATGTTCCAAATATTGCATGGGATATACTTATATTCATTGTTTATCTGAAATTCAAATTTAACTGGGCATCCTGTGTTTTTATTTGCTAAATCTGGCAACGCTGCCATCTAACATGCTATATATTTCATTTATCTGTTCATAGTCTCTCTCTCTCTCTCCTACCCCCTTTCCTCCAAACTTGGTTCTTAGAACATAAGTTCAATGAAAGCAAGTATTTTCCAACTACTTTGTTCATGGCTGGGTCCCCAGCAGTTAAAACAGTAACTACTACGTAACAGATGCTCAATATTCATTGAATGAATGAGTAAGTAAATAAAGTGATCACATTCCCTCAGCCCAACCATCTCCAGCCTCTGAAGCATCTTTGAGTTGCCGTGGTTGTTTGAAAGTTATTTCTTAAATTGATCCCATTCTAATTGCCTCTCTAGATTCTGTGTCATTCATTTTAACAGAGGGCCGGAAGACTCAGTCTCTGTGGTAGGATCCTGTCCTATCAGTTAAGGGAGGGAAGGGAGCCTTATCTCCCACCGGACCCCACCGACCAGGCGCCCTCCAGGAAGAGTGTTCTGTTTTAGAAGCACAAACACAGATACCTAGACTGAAGACTGTAAAATGGGGGATTCTCCCGGGTTTACTAAGCTTAAAGTTTCCTGAGTTTCACCCGCAGGAGTAAGGGGGGATGGGAGGCGGAGAGGGTTGGGGGGGTTCCTACATCTTGTAATTCCATTTTCTTCAATCTAGCTTAGTTTTGCATTTTCAGTGCGGATGAGTCATTTGTTACTTCCCTTTTGCCTTTTTAAAACACACACACCTTTTCCCCTGTGTATAATCCCTACTCCCACGCAGAGCACGGCAGCCCCGCAAATGCTTCTCTTAGTTCCTAACTGGCCCTTGGATGAACCTGGGGTAGGGTGGGCGGGGATGGTTTCGGGCTTGTGCGGGTTTCTGAACAAGCTGCCTATATGATACCAGATGATAGGCTCTGGCATCATAGACGTCACTGACTGGAGGGCAGAGAAGTCCCTTCTCCACCCAACCCCACTGTGAAATTTCTTCGGAACAACATAAGCTTCTGGAAATTCCCTACGGAAAAGACAAGTCTATCACAAACACAATTAAAGGAAAACTGCCTGGAGAAAATCTACCCAAATCGTCTAACAACTCCCAACTTCTGAATTAAAGCATGCAAAGATTCCGCACAGCCCCATCTATCATCCGGATGGACCCGTGCTCCCCTGCTGTTCCGATCTGCAAAATAAAACATCCCTAAACTCTGTAATTTAACTCTCAAATTCTGCAAAATGTGCAACCCAGCATGCCTTTGCCTCATGGGATTCCCCCAATCAATGAATGGAAACGCTGCCTTCTCCTACGAGATAGCTGCCCAGAAACAGCTCCTTTCTCCCACGGCTGGGAGCAGCGAGTATGAAAAAGCTGCTTTTAGCGATATATTTTGTCACCGCCTAGAGATACAACACATACTGCCTGCTCTCTGGGCTCCCAACGCGGCATCCCCAAGCCACTTCTCTGGCTGTTTAAGGAAAGCCTGCCAGCGCCGAAGTCGGACCCAAGAAATCACAGCGCTCCACGCACTTTCCAAAACGCACGCCAGCCCGAGAAGCGCGCGTCCCCCGCGCCATGCGCCGCGTCCCGGGTTCTAAAAAGCAGCCCGCGGCGAGGAGCGCGCGGAACCGTAACTCCATCTTTGAGTGAGTCTGTTACTTACCCTGCTTCTGTCCGCCGTCTGCTGAGTGGGGAAGGCACGGCTCGCATTTCTGGCTTTCATTTTCTTCCATTGTCCCTCCGCCCGCGGCACAAGCTGCTCGCCGCTCTTTAAACTTCGGAGCGCAGTTCTGCAAGCTCCCAGAGAGCGCCTGGAAGGGGGCCCGGGGCGGGGGGCGGGGGGCGGGGAGGGGACCGTGCGAAACCCCACCCCGAACTGTTCTCCACTCCGGGGCAAAGTCTCTCCCGCCCGAGAAAACTGCATTCCAGCGTCGGGCCGCCCCGTCCCTCGGTGCCTGCGTCCCCGCGTCCGCCCGCCCGCCCGCCGGACGGTCCCGGAGGAAGGAGGGGGGAGGCTGCGCTCCCCGAGCCGCCCGCTGCCGCTGCCCCTGCCCCTGCCCTGGGCCCGCCCCGCGCCGCGCGCGCCCGAGGCCCCAACAGGTGATGGGCTTCCCGACCCGGCACCCAGACCGCCTGTTTGCACCGCGGCGGACCGCCCAGATTCCGCAGCCCCGGGAAGGAAAGCATTTCACACGGGCTCAGCGGCAGGCGCTGAACGCCCGGTCTCCGGTTGCTTTAATCTCAGACACAGAATGAGCCTCCCAAGGAGGCTGATTTACGGGTTACTAAACAGCCAACTGCTGAACATCCCAAATTTCGGTGAAATCCCTTAAAAAAAGAAAGAAAGAAAGAAAAAGAAAAAGAAAAAGAAAACAAAGCGTGCATGCTGAATGTTGTTAAGTAAACACCTTCTGGCACTAACTTTCGAACCTGATTAACACATACAGAGAGGTGGTTTGCTTTTCGCACAATTTCAGTCACTTCAGTTGAACTTTAAGGAGTTTGTGCTCATTTGCCTAGGCTCTGACTGCGGCCTTCTCCCCCAACACACACACACACACACATATCTTGGTCACAACTCTGAAAAGTAAGCTAATAAAATCAACCTTCTGGGGTTCTCAAGGTAGTTACTTTAAAATATCCGAAAGGCAATAAAATTGCTTTTCTTCGGATAGGCAGAGTGGCATCCAACATACCCAGTCTCCTTTTAAACTATCTACAAATATTTATTTTGTTCTCTACCCAGTCCTTGAAAACCTGGCAGATTTCCCAGAAAGTGAAAATAGGAGGCACAATGTACACACACACACACACACACACAGGATGGGAAAATACTTTAAGCAACATTAGGTCGGCCACTCTAGCCATCTAAGAGTCACACAATCACTAGCAGGACTGTGATATTTTCATCTGCAGTGGCCCCATCACTCCAAGGGGAAAAAAGAGCAATGGTTAGCCTGCTTACCATACCTTGACCCAGTTTAACAGGCCACTCGGACAAGGTTTTAGATTAATTTAGCTCAAGAAGCCACCAGAACAATGGCTGGCCTATCCTCCAGATTCTGACCTTGAGTCACCTGTGTGTTTTGGCAGTGTGGGGGACATATTTTGGCCATTTAGGGCAAAAAGATGTGGAAGCCCTTAAAGGACAAAGGATACAGACCAAAAGGAAAATGGCCATGTCCAAGAGGGAGCCAAACTCACGTCAGGAAGGGAAGAAGAAATCTCGAAATTCCTCGGGATTTTTCTTGAAATCTAAGAGGTGGTGAATCTTCTAGAAAGTTAAAGCTACGCCTGGCAGCATGAATACAGCAGTTGAGTTGACAGAGCTCAAGGTCTCCGCGACTTTGTAACAGAATTACCGGGTAATCTTGCTTTAAGGAGGAACTAATCTTACACAGTTTCTGTACTGGTTCCCCGCAGGCAAACACCAGATGAATCTTGTTTCAACCTTACTATTTTCTCAGATACAAAGCGTTCAGGAAGGAGGGATCCGTGTTCAGGCCCCCGGGCCCAGATTATCCTGATCCTTGTGTAGCTGTTGTGTATTTGCCTTCAAATTATTAATGCCAGAAATGACTGGGGTGGAGGCAAGGGGGTGGGGGAGAGAGGGAGAGACACATTGCAGCCAGAGCGCAGGTCTACACCAGAGGTCCCTGGGCTCGGACGTGAACGGAACTTTCTTTTGGTGGGAGGAGAGCCTATTCCTAACAGTTCCCACCTGCCACTGGGAAACCCCCGGGGATGAAAGAGACAACAGCGTGCTTGCACTGGCAGTCCACACCAACCAACAGCACCCAGCCTGCTGGGAAGCCTTTCAATCCAGGCAGGGGAAAAAAAAAATCCATTTTATTACGTAGATTCTGCTTTCTTGGGGCTGTTTGGAAAATGTGAGGTCAGGGCCCTGTTGCTCCCCAAATGGGTAAAAGAGGGGCAGCTCTCCCACCAGTTCTAAACTCTGGTTAGTTTCCAGGCGGCCCAAGGAAGTCCCTCTGCCCACCATGTGTTGGAGCTGCTGGGACCCTCCCCTCCCCCACAGGCAAGGCCTCCGGCAGGCGGTATAGCTATTCCTCCAGGCAAAACTCTTTGTGGAATGCACAAAAGAAAAAGGCATTACCAGGAAAGATAATTAACATAAATCATTAAGGATCACAACATCTAGACACATATTTACAGTAAATCACGTTCTCTTGAATAGTTAAACTTTCTGACCGTTCTGCGGGGGAAAGCTTCTTACCAGACTATAGTTACTGGCCCTTTGTTCCTTCTCCTTGAGAGCAAGAACTGAAAACAATTCGAGAAAGTACTGTATTGATGCTTTGGCACTGACTTATTCTACACGTGTGTCTCTCTCCAGAGCACGCAGACCTTGCTAGGACTTGATTGTCAGATTCTCTGTGAGAGGTCTCTAGAAAACACTGTTTTCTACAATCCCCATAAGCTCAGTAACTCAGATCTTCATGAAAAATACTATGATTGTCATTGCTGTCACCGTGGAAATGTTCTTTCTGGAAGAAACCCTCTTTGAACTAGAAGCACACCGTGCTTTTAGGTTTAATTTAATTTCTAGGTTGAAAAATTGCTATTACAAACCAATCTGCCTACTGCCGTACTTCGAAATTTGCTGCGAAAGGCAGAAGGAAAGCGGGAGGAACTTGAAATGTGATTTTCCTGCAGTCATACGGAGAGCTACAATAATGATACCAGGGGGCTAGATTTTCAACTCCATTTCTGTTAACCAGCGAAGGTACAAGACTATTTCTTGCTTAATGGCTCCGTATGTCGGCAATTCATGCCTCCAAATGAGCCAACACACAAAAAAAGTGTCATTTCAAAGGAAAGACAAGTGATGGAGGTAAGGGGGCAAATGGTGATTTTGCAGGCGGAGCTAACCTGCTCCAGAACTGGGCCGCTACTGGTTTTGCTCGCGCAGCTTAAACACACAGTCGCCACGACGGGCGCTCCTTCCAAGGATCGGAAACTATTGCATGTGACTTCTTAGCAGGCCTATTTAATTACAGGGCTGCGACAAACATGTCAACGTCCTTGATGCAAGTTCTTCAACAGAGGAATTGCTAGAAGCCAGTGTTGGTGGGTTTCAAACTCTTTTTTATTTTTATTTTATTTTTTTTTTAAATTTTATTTATCTATTTGGCAGACAGACATCACAAGTAGGCAAAGAGGCAGACAGAGAGAGGAGGAAGCAGGCTCCCTGCTGAGCAGAGAGCCCAATGCGAGGGGGGGGGGGCTCGATTCCAAGGCCCTAGGATCATGACCCGAGCAGAAGACAGAGGCTTTAATCCACTGAGCCACCCAGGCGCCCCATCAAATTCTTTTTTATTTTAAACCCTATTAAGAACAAGAGAGCCTACCCTGATCCGACATCAGGACACGAAAGAAGTTATTCATGCTTGCAGAAGCCATAACATATACTTTTCAAAGACTGGTAATTTAACGTAAAAAGACGCCTGGGTGGCTCAGTGGGTTAAGCCTCTGCCTTCCGCTCGGGTCCTGGTCTCAGGGTCCTGGGATCGAGCCCCGAGTCAGGCTCTCTGCTCAGCAGGGAGCCTGTTTCCCTTCCTCTCTCTCTGCCTGCCTCTCTACCTACTTGTGATCTCTGTCAAATAAATAAATAAAATCTAAAAAAAAAAAAAAAAAAGATGCAAAATCAGGTGAAAAACAAACCAAAATATTTCAGCCAGAGCCCCCGTGCCTTGATGTGTTCTTACACATGGCCTTTCCTACGGGAACACTGCTGTGTGTCACCCTGGAGTTCAGAAGTGAGACTGCTGACAATTGGGAAAACATTTGCTTAAAAGGATGATCTGGTGGTGAATGAAATGTAGGCTGCCCCATCCTACTCTTGCCAGCAGTGTGTCAGCTGGCTAGGGTGACCTTATATTTAAATATAAACCAGAGCACTTGTGGCAGGGAAAGGGGACACTATTCATGATCGCAACAGGACAAGATGCAGAAACCACGACTGTCCCTGGCAGTGCCACACAGATGGTCACCTATGCGTGGTCCAAGATAAGCCCCATGTGCTCCTCAGGTTTCCAAACGCAAAATGAGCATGAATAATGCTGTTTGAGGTTCCCTGAGGGGCCCTCAAGAGAGACATGTAAGCGTTAATTAAAGGTGTGGACCCCAGGTGCCTCTGGGTGGCTCAGTGGGTTAAAGCCTCTGCCTTCGGCTCAGGTCATGATCCCAGGGTCCTGGGATCGAGCCCCACATTGGGAATCTCTGCTCAGCAGGGAGCCTGCTTCCTCTTCTCTCTCTCTGTTTCCCTCTCTGCCTACTTGTGATCTCTGTCTGTCAAATAAATAAATAAAACTAAAAAAAAATAAATAATAATAAAAATAAATTACTTAATTAAGGTGTGGACCCCGTCTGAGCGGTTTCACAAGCCCCACCCCAAATTTCACATCAGAGAATACAAATTCCACCACACGATATGCTGTACAGCCCATCCATCCAAAAGGAATTTTCCTTTCTGTGTTTAGGGCGCAGATCTCACAGATGTGACCACAGAACCATTTATATCTCCGGCATTCTCTCCAGAGGGTAACCAATCTTCCTGATCATACGGGCGTCCTTAAAAATCCCAGCTGCTCCGAGGAGACCTGGCCAGACAAGGAAGCCTCCCCCACTGCTCCGGCCTATTTCCATGTCCTGGAACTTGCTTCTTCTACCCCATAAAATTCTTCAGGCGATTATAACTAGGAACTACTCTTAGATCCAATGTGTTCATGCTTTAAGCGTATTTGCTTGCTCTTCAAGAGAATCCATTGATGTTCATTTTTATCGGGGTCTCTTTTATCTCTTTTTAAGTCGGAAGACGCTGGAAAGCAAAGACCACGTCTGCCAGACAGTGTAGCCGGACCGCCTCGTGGGCAGCCCGTCCCGGAGAAAGCTCCGGGTGAGCACGGCAGACCGAGTCTGGATCCCAGGTGGCAAGTTGCAATTTTCCCCGGAGCCGGCTGAACCTTGACATATTCTATAGAGTTCCTGAAGGCCCAGAGTGGAACCCACGAGAATGCAAACACTCCCTCAGATGCCAGCACCCTGCTTGTTTCTCGCTTTACCCAGTGGGTCTCGAGGGAACCCTTTCATGAGAGAGTGTGGGGTGACGTCTCACCGAGAAGGCACTTCCCTGGCCTACTTCTGCCCCTGGGCTTCCCCACATGCCCTGCAAAGCTGTAGTGAGCTGTTGGGGGAGCAGGGACTACGGGAAGCCAATCATGGAGTCTGTTGCCCTCTCCCATTCTGCAGATGAGCAGACTGAGGCCCAGGGAGTTAATGACAGTCGGCCTCCCTAGTCAGCCATGACTCTGTCGAATTCCTTTCATCCTTAGGATCTTCTGTACTCTTTTCTCACAGCTACCCTGGGGGACCCCTCAATTATTCTCCCTCCTTTTGCTCTATGGACAGTAGAATCAGGGTTGGTCCAGGGGAGAGTAGACCTCTCTTCTAAAGTCCCTCTCCCATCAACCATAGAATTGGGTCCGATATTGTGTGGGGGTCATTGCTATACAGGCCATGAGGCATTAGGCACTGGTACCTTCTCTGCTCATTGAGAGGTGGTGTGTGCTGGTGCAATGATGCCAGGGACATCCCAGGTGGGACATGGCTTTCCCCAGGAGGTGCAGCGGGGACCAGCCAGCAGAGAGAATGAACAGGAGCCTGTACTTGGTCTGATAAGGGAAACAGCCTGAGCGGAATGTGGGGGAGAGGAATGGTCCTGTAGGCTGGTGGGTTGGGGTACAGCACAGACGTGGGGTGTGGGGGCTCTGACTTTGGTACAGCAGAAAGAGAGGTCGCGGGATCATTCTCCCCGCTGCCTCTGAGCCTTTGCTCTCTTTGTCCCTCCCCGTCCCCCCCCCAAAAACTCAGAGCTCCTCACTTTCCCTACCAGGCAGGGGAGAAACACGGGACACCGCACTGATCGCGTCTGTATGCTTTTCTGCCAAATAAACCCTGACTTAGACTTGGTTTCAATAACACACTTAGTGTGTTTGTTTGTTTGTTTTTTGCTTTTTCATGTTTTCTTCCATTTTTAGTTTTAGCGAGTAATGACCACAAAGACTATTAGTGAGAGCCGCAGATGACAAAGAACAGGTCAGTGTGAACTCACTGTTCTAGCTCACCCCCAGGAGGCTGACACGTTGCTGGGGGGGGCGGGCACTGCAGGGGCAGGTGCTCTGGGCTCCAGGGATGTTCAGGCCTGGGGCGGGGGTGGGGGAGGGCGCCCACTCTCCAGCTTCTCCACCAAGCCCAGCTCAGCCTCAGGTTTTTATGGCCAATTCTTGAAAACCAATCATGTGCTTCACAACTTAAGTATTTTTACAGTGATTTCATTTTTTCCCACCCCAGGCCACAGAATTTAAGGAAGGGGATAACTGGTATTCCTTGCAGATGAAATAAAATAGTTCTAAAAATGAAGGACCTAATTTCAGGAGCCAGGTGGGAGGAGGAAGAAGACAAGAAGGGGGGAGGGGGCATCTACCAAGTGTCTGTGGCTCTGCTTCTCCCTCCCCCCTCCCCCAGGTCAATTCTGTGCCCCTCCCCCGCCCAAGTGCTACTAGAGCTTAACATTTTCTTTTCCAGATTATACTGTTTTGCTTTTGACATACATTCTTCCTCAAACTTTACAACTGCTCAACTGGGCAAGGTTTTAGTGGGATAAAATATTTAATTAGAGGCTGAGCCAAGTTTTCCACAATACTCTATGAGGAGTCTAGCTTATGTGAAGCGATCGAATTCATAAAAGCAAAAGAATAAAATGGTAAGTCGTTTCTACCTGCTCCTCACCCCAACACACACACACACACACATCAGAACCCAAATCCTCGGGGCACCTGGATGGCTCAGTTGGTTGAACGTCTGACTCTGGATTTCAGCTTGAGTTATGAATTTGGGGTCGTGGGTTCAAGCCCTGCGTCAGGCTCCACACTCATGGGGGATGCTTGAGATTCTCTCTCTCCATCTACCTCCCCTTCTAAAATAAATAAATGAATCTTTAAAGAAAAAAAAAAAAAAAGGACCCAAGACCCTGATAAGTGGCAAGCTGCTACAGTAAAGTAGACCAGCGAGGAACTGATAATATCTCCAATGTGCCCTGCTTACAAGCCTGTTCTGAGGAAGGCAGTGGGAAGCTTCTCTGTGCACCCCAAGTCAGTAGGGACCGGCTTGGAGTGCTCCCTGTGGGAGAGCTCCGGGTAATCGGGGCTGGAGAGGGGCTCAGAGACCCATCAGCTCTTCCCTCTTCTTACAAAATTTGAATGAGGTGTAGAGAAAAAGTGACCAACAGGCCAGGTTTGCCCAGAACTTTGGGTGGTCCCAGGATGCAGAAATTTCCTTTTTTTAAAAAAAGATTTTATTTAGTTTGAGGGATTAGCATGAGCAGAGGCGGGGGAGGGAAGGGGCAGAGGGAGAGGGAGAGCAGACTTCTCGATGAGCAGGGATCCTGACCTGGGGCTCAATCCCAGGACCCTGGGATCATGACCTGAGTCAAAGGCAGGCTCTTAATGGACTGAGCCACCCAGGCACCCCTGGATGCAGAAATGTCTACGCTAAAACCAGGAAAATTTTGAGAAATCTAGGTGCAGGCGGTCACCCTGGTATGGCGGCCAAAGCGGAGCCCCACAAACAGACTAGCAGGCAAAGCCATGAGGCAGGAAGAGAAAGGGATGGTGGAAGGGAAGGGGAGAAAGGGGTGGGGAGTGGGAAGTAGGAGGAGAGAGAGGGTGTGAGCCAGAGAGCAGCAGCAGCAGTAGAGAAAGAAGCTGGCAGGGACGGAGCAGCGGGCTGAGGGACAAGGACAGATTTCTCTTTGTTTCACAGAGGGTCCACAGCTCGATCCTCAATGTCGAAAGACCATGTCCAGCTGGTCAAGAGGTCTGGGAAAGCCATTTCCTAATCTTCCTGCTTCCTCATATACAGAACAACCCAACCTATGGGTAGGTCTCTTCCTCCTCATCCGAGGGGGTCCTGGCCTGGGGCAAGCAGGACACTCAAGTTGAGAGTTTACAGAATCCCTTCTGAGACAATTAATAAATACGCTTTGGTTCATCTTCAAAACACAATGTTCTCCGTCCTACCCCTTTTCAAGATTTACACTAAATAGTTCACAACTGCCTTTGGGTGCAGGTTTTTGCAGCAAAATGATTTATTTCAAGGAGTTCCAAAAATTCTAGAGGTAAATTAACGTGGATTAGATTCCGGAAAAAAAAAAAAACCAAGGAAAAGGAAACTGAAAATTACCTTGTTCAGATCATTGCTTCTCAAACATCAGCAATTTGTTTGCTGTTATCAAGTTGTTACATTTTATACTAGTATTGACTTAATATTGACTCCTTAAAAAAATTAAGCTTTTTCTCCTTAATAATATTCTTGAAATTATGGGTTTGAAAAAACAACCGTATAGTTTCTGGCTTTTCTTACAATACAGGAAGTACGGATCTTTTTAAAAAAGTTAAATATTTTATTTTTGCCATTGCTTTTTTTTTTTTTTTAAGGTTTTATTTATTTATTTGACAGAGAGAGACACAGTGAGAGCGGGAACACAAGCAGGGGGAGTGGGAGAGGGAGAAGCAGGCTTCCTGCTGAGTAGGCTGGACTGAAATCATGACCTGAGCCAAAGGCAGACACCTAACGATGAGCCACCTAGGCGTCCTTGTCACTGCTTTATAAGACACTGTAGCATGGAGGGTATTGGCTTAGTATTGGTAACAAATCCATCCATCCATCCCATAATTCACTCATCCCTTTCTTTAAAAAAAAAGGTACTGAGCACAGGGGAGCCTGGCTGGCTCAGTTCAGGGAGGGTGTGACTCTTGATCTCATGGTGGTAAGTTCGAGTCCTAGGTTGAGTGCAGACACTACTTAAAACAAAATCTTTAAAAAAAAGTTATTGATCACTTCTCTGCCAGGGGGCGATGCTAAGGATGCTGGCATTAAAAAGACAAGCCCCAGCCAAGTGAATTTTCATCACACCACAGCAGTATTTACTGGCTTATGCATGAGCCCCTCCCATGAGTTTAAGAAGTCACAAAAGATAAGACTAGCTTTGGTCACTTTGGAACCCCAACCCCTACCACAGCCCTGCATGCACTGAGATGCCAAGGAAATTTTTTTTTTTTTTTTTTTTTGCCTGGTGGCATCAATGAAGGAACGATGAAACCATGTAGACTGCGAAGAGAACGTCTATGTTCACTTAATCAAAGAAAGAAGAGTAGAGCCCTAGCAGAGATAAACAGAAAGCAGGGAAAGAGGCGCTGCCACATCGGTCAAGAACAGGAAAGTTTGGGAGAGAAAGTAACGTGGGGTCTCAAAGTGGTAACAGGGTTTCACCAGGTGCATCACTGGGGAAAGAGCATTTCAACCCAAGGAACTTCAACTGCAGTGGCCATTGCCTCGAGAGAGTCTGAGTGCGGTGTGTGTGGTCAGGAGTGTGGGGAGTAACAGGTGGTGGCAAAGAACAGCAGAAAGTAAAGACATTTAAAAAATATTAAAGACGGGGGTGGGGGGCGCCTGGGTGGCTCAGTCGGTTGGCATCTGTGTTTGGCTCAGGTCATGATCCCAAGGTCCTGGGATCGAGCCCCGAGTTGGGATCCCTGCTCGGTGGAGGGCCTGCTCCTCCCTCTGTGTGCAGTCTTTCAATTCTCACTCTCTCCCTCAAATAAGTAGGTAAAATCTTAAAAAAAAAAAAAATTAATGACGGCGATCGGGAGTGGCAGAAGATAATAAAATATGTAAGGACCAATTTGGAGGGTTCTTGCATTTCAAATGAGAAGTTGAAATTGTATCCAGTAGGCGATGGGGAATGAATGGGTCGAATCTGTACTTTAGAAAAGTGATTCTGTTGGCCTGATGTTGGGTGCACTGAACTGGGGTGGGGTGGGGGACGGGGGAGAGCTGGAGGGGAACAGCCACGCAGTCGGTGAGAAGCTGTGATACACGCACTGTATTTCACGGTGTGTGTCTGTTGGGAGCCATGGTCATTGTGCCTCCATTACCCCCTCCTGCCTTCCCCATGTATTTGCCCTACAGCCTGCCACCCAGGTTGAAATATTCTCCCAAGTTCAAGTTTATCCACTACACACAAGTCTGAGTCACTTTTGGGCAGAAATCACGTGGATGGTCAAACCAGCATCTATGTGTATCCAATAAGAGGAAAAAACAAACAACATCACATGTGGCCCGGTGAGCTAAAAATCAAAAGAAAACAACACAGAGGCAGGCAGCTGGGAATTAACAGCATTCAGGTTCTCAGTCCACGCAGAAACCACCTTGTGTCTGCTCTCGAGCTGTGTAATCTTGGATGAGTGGTGATTTAAGCTCTCTGGGCCCCGGGGGTTCTCATGTGTGAAATGAAGGCTCCAGGCTACAGACCCTTAGACACTCTTCTCAATTATAACATTCTGTCTCGGTTCTTCTAGAGCTTTTCAGAGAAGCCAGGTTCATAGAGGTAAGGCGGGGGAACCCAGGCTGGGGACTGTTCCCGCCCCAAACAGCGCTGCCATCCCCTACCCCAACCTCACTAACGGAAGGGAAAGGAGGGTTACCTGTGTTTATTCTGTGTTCTTCCTTCATACAAATCCTGAGTGCACAGACAAGGCTATAGCTTCAAGGTCAGGGGAAGACCATGGTCCAGCCGCTCTGAGCTGCTACGATTTCTCAATGTCGGTGCGGAGGGAGCACGGACGCCGGAGTCCAAGCCTGAATCCCAGCCTCACTGCTTACCTGCTGTGCCACCTGGGGCAGGCTACCTTAGTTTTCCTACCTGTATAATGGAAATCAGAATAGTACTTTATCTCTTAGGGTTGCTGGGAGGAGGAAAGAAAGACATGCCCGACACACTGTCGAGTGCCACGTTAAGTGTGGTGAGTGAGTGAACAATGTAACAGGACAGGGCGTTCTAGCCCTGTCGGTCACCACGTGAGCACCCGCCCCTACTATCCCAACGTGGGTCATGATCTCTACAGGGTCCAGACATGCGATCAAAGCTGTGGGACCTAAGTTGCTGGTGCCACGTCCGACAGACCAACAAGACCCCTTAGCATTCATCAGTTCACGCCCACACGGTAGCATGTCTTCTCCACTGCTCAGGCTATTTCTTTTGGCATTTTTATTCAGTGCTCTACATGAAAATAAAATGCAATGAGGCTCCTGGGTGGCTCAGTGGATTGAGCCTCTGCTTCGGCTCAGGTCATGATCTCAGGGTCCTGGGATCAAGCCCCGCATCGGGCTCTCTGCTCAGCAGGGATCCTGCTTCCCTTCCTCTCTCTCTGCCTGCCTCTCTGCCTACTTGTGAGCTCTCTCTCTCTGTCAAATGAATAAATAAAATCTTTTAAAAAGAAAAGAAAAGAAAAGAAAATGCAGTGACCGCAGTCATCTAGACAGAAAGGATCTGGATGAGGCACAGTCAGCAGCATGAAGTTTGCAAGACTGATTGGGAAAGTTAGAACGTGGAGAAACTTAGCTCTAGTGCAGGAAGCATCGGCCAGGGAAGATCTTGCTCCTTCAGAAAGACGGGGTGGGGGGGTGGGCCCCACTCTCACCCCACCAGTACCATTTCATGAATGAGTGAATGAATGAATGAACCTTTGTGACCTAAGTATTTCTACTCTACGTGGAGGTCAAAATCCAAGTGACACAACACCCAAAGGGAATTAGTTAGAGAATGCTACACAGCTGAGGCATGGAGGGAGGGACGAGAAGGAATCCTCTGGAATCTGATAAGCATTTTACAGTCAATAAGATTCATAACATGTCTCCTCTGGGCCCTGGTTTTATGAAGGAGAAAATGAAAAGCAAGGCAGCCCAGAGAAGGAGATGTATGTGTCTGGAACAAGTCCACAAACTAGTTCAGGGGTCCCACAAGACAGTAGCAGCGACATGTGAAGACGGATGATGGCGTGATGGGCTGGACAGATGACAGCACTGGACGCTAGATCGACGCTAGATAGATGACCCATGAATTCGACGCTCAGAAAGCTTGAACTTGATCCTGTGAGCATGGTGGAGCCATGCACAGGATATAGCAGCAACGATATGGTCGCATTTGTGTTTTAAATTAACTGGGTGGAAACTGGACTTGAAAGAAGCAGGAAGGGGAGCCTGGGTGGCTCAGTGGGTTAAAGCTTCTGCCTTCGGCTCAGGTCATGATCCCAGGGTCCTGGGATTGAGCCCAGCATGGGGCTCTCTGCTTAGCAGGGAGCCTACTTCCTCCCTTCTCTCTCTCTCTGCCTGCCTCTCTGCCTACTTGTGATCTGTCAAATAAATAAAATCTTAAAAAAAAAAAAAAAGAAAGAAAGAAAGCAGGAAAAGGGACTACACTCAAATGTCCTTAGTCTGAACTAAGGAGTTAGGGAAGACGAAAAGATGAGGTGGATTTGAGAAATGCTCAGGAGGTAAGATCAGAATGCTGTGCGGATTCGCAGAATTCATAGATTCGTGACAGAAGTTGGGAAGATGACCCCACACAGCTAACAGTCTCAGATGACACATCAACGACATCCCGGCGAGGTTTTCACACGGACTTGGTTTGGTCAGTCCTACACCAACTATTTCCGGAACAACTTCGTTGCCCGCATACGTTACTGTTGGTAGGTTCTTTCAGTGTCCGGAATGGCCCTGCACATTCTAGGAAAACGAAAGAAAGTTAATGTTTTGCCAAGTTCCTCTTTTTTCCATAAAGTTAGGAATGCATGGTTCTAGGCCCACGGCTTTCATTTTGTACGATATGCCATCTGACGGATACTACGTGTGAAACTGTAAAGACTCGTCAAGAAGCCCACTGACCATTTATCAAAGAGACTCTATACATAGGAGCAATAAAGCAGGTGACCACCAGCAGATGCAGTCCTGCTGGGGGGAAGGGGAGGGAGACAGAGGGGGAGGAGGGGGGAAATCTGGCCCTAGAGCATGCTCAAGAAGCAAGAGGCCACAGCGTCCTCCATCTCTTTCCTGGACCTAAGTGCCTCTCAGGCTGGGCTTAGGACCGATCTGCACCTGCACTGCCCCCTTCCTGGGTCTTAATTACTTCACTTATTGAGAGTCAAAGCAACAGCGCGGTCTCAGGGGAGGGCACAGCTGAAGTAGGACTCGAATCCCTGTTTAGGCGTTCGGCCACTAGAGGGCGAGAGAGTCAAAAGCCTGGTTCCGAACGTCAGTGCCGCTCCGCAGGGGGGAATTTCATGCTTCCTAGGGTGGCATCTGTAACATTCCCTTTTACTAACAGTGCCCAGGGCTTGGTACAGCAGGACCTGTGGTACAATTTCACCTCTGAAAAACTGGAAATATCCACTTTTGGCCATGCTTTTCTTTTTCCTTTTTTCCCCGTAATAATAATTTAAAAATGAAGACAGGAAACAATGAGGCAAATTTCCCAAGACTGACCAAGCAGGACTTGGTGAGGCACCACCTTGAGCTGGCAGCACCTGTGCAGTCGCTGCCAGGTGTGCAGCTCAGAGCAGCCTGGAGGTCAGCCCGAGGGCCCATGCGCCAAGGAGGATACAAGTTAAATTCGAGTTGCAGATAAATAATGAATAATTTTTTAAATACAAACCTGGGCTCTCTGCTTAGCAGGGAGTCTGCTTCTCCCTCTCACTCTCCATCTGTATTCTCTCTAAACAAACAAACAAAAACACAGAGAAGTTGCCTGCGCTAAGGACCAAGTGAGCTCGACACACCCCATCTGAGAGCTCAACAGAAGAAGGTGAAAGGCCAGGATGGCAGGGAAGTTTCCAGAAGGGTTGGCAAGTTATTTGTAGTCTCCTTGGAGATGATTTTTAACAAGAACAAATAACACTCCTTCTTTCCGTCCTTCAGAAACATTTGTTGAGCGTCTCCCGTGTCCCAGGTCAACTAAGGAATGATGCAGGCCAAGCATGAAATGTCCACAGTGTCATTGTAATTGCTCACAACAAATGATCGAGTTGGTGGGGGCAGGGTGGGGGCACTCATTTCCCATTGCCTGACCTTCAGGAAGGACAGATTTCCCCCCAAACCTTCCTGCCCCTCCCCTTAGCCTTTCCAAGAGAGACACAGTCCAACTCTCTCTCTCTCTCTCTGGGCCCTCAGGTTGAGAGGCCTGTAATGGTCCACACGTGTTTGGAACAAGTAAGAAAGTTAGCCTAGGGTTGCCTGGGTGGCTCAGTTGGTTAAGCATCTGCCTTCGGCTCAGGTCATGATCCCAGGGTCCTGGGATGGGGGGAGCCTCACGAGTTATTGGCTCCCTGCTTATTAGTGCGAGGCCTGCTTCTCCCTCTCCCTTTGGCCCTTCCCCAACACTCATGTTCTCTCTCTAGTCATAGAATCCTGGAAGGAAGGAAGGAACGAATGAACAAACGAACTTAGTACCCCACTGTTCCCCTGACCCTAAACTGTATTTTAGTATTGACTTTAACAAGTAACCAAACTGATGTTTTAGTCTCTTTCTTTGTCTTTAGTTTACCTCTTAATTTGCTCAGAACTTGGATAGGCAAAGTGGTGTATCTGGGCCAACCCATCTCCTGGTACGTGGGGATCATTGTTCTAAATTCTTTATATATTTACTTCTCACTACATCTGTAGGAAGAAGGTTCCATCATGATTACCATACTATTTTGCAAATGAGAAAACATACATTCATTAGCTCGGCAAAGGTCATCCACTTGAGGAGGAGAGAAGCCGGAATTCAAACCCACTGGAGGGTTGTCAGCCCGGAAACTACCACCAGGCTATGCTGCCTCTGCAAGGCTTTCCTCTGTGGTATAATCCTCTCATGCTTTTCTAACCGAGTTATTTTAAATTTTCTTTAAATCAACAAACCAGAGTCCATGTGTGTGACTATTCTTTTCTTTAAATGAACTCTGAAGGAGCAAACACCACGACGAAAACCAGTGCCCTCGCAGAGAGCTGAGAGCTGAGATCTGCTCTAACAGCTCAAATGTTAAGAATGAACACTTTTTCTCATTTACTATTGACACAGACGGAGCTATCCGGATTAGCGCACCTAGCGGCTCACTTATTTCCTCAAGGAGAGACAATTTAAGCCATTGTTCTTGTTCAGGTTAGATAGCTACAATTTAGAGAATTCTCCCCTTCCAGCTAAGGGAAGGTGAGCATTATGCGACCCGGCCACGGAGAAGATGAAGAAGTCCCCCAAAACCATGTTTATAACTCAGTAGGACAGATAGCAAAGCACGGGACAGCAAAGACCCCTCTGTCCCCCTAAGACTTGGCATTTGAATCATTTGGACTCTGGCATAAAATCTGGTTATTAGACACCGACTCCTTCACGGCAAACGTTCTCCCCAGACAAGTCACAGGATTCTGATAAAACCAGAGCTATTAAGATTTGTCTAAGCCAAATAAAAAGTTACCCGAGGGGAGTTTTGAATGAAGCCAGAACTTTTTAGCCACTTTCAATAGAAGCTTCCATGTTCTTGCCGTAAGCATTGCCCTGGCCATCGTTCATGCCACTTCTGGTCACGAACCCAGAACGACCCCACTGGACCTTATGCTTTTCTCCAGTCCATTAGAGATCTTGCTAGTCCTAACCTGGGTGTGACCTTTGGCTCTGGGTTGGAGCAACCTAGCATGGCCCCCATGTCATCTGTCGGAAATGTGCTTCTTTTAGAAGTCTGGGCCCTGAACGAGGGGGATGTGGAGTGTTTGACCTTGTGGGAATAGCTTTGGAAAATAAGGTCACAATGATTATTTCATGCCCTGGAATTTCTCAACTGGACTTCTTTCGCAGGAATTGGAAAACCATAAATACTTCTCCTGGTTGGAGAACTTTCTTATTCTGCCCATTAAATATTTCTGACTCCTGGGACACCTCAGTAGGTTAAGCCGCTGCCTTTGACTCAGGTCATGATCCCAGGGTCCTGGGATGGAATCCTTGCTCGGCAGGGAGCCTACTTCTCTCTCCACCTCCGCCTGCCATTCTGCCTGCTTGTGTGCGCTCTCTCTGTCTGACAAATAAATACATAAATAAAATCTTTAGATGTTTCTTACTCTTGCCTAAGCCAAGCCAATCGGTAAGAATGCGGGTCTTTAAGTCACACTGAACAGAGTAAAACGGTGCCTTGAGAACATAGACTCTGTGGTGTAAGGTCGCTCAATAACTTTTTAAGAGGACAGTGTGACAAACTACCTCCTTGTTCCCCTTTTCCAGCCATGAAATTGTGTTCATCAGAGCATGTAAGTCATATAGATTAGACATTGTTTTCTTTTTTTTTTTTTTTTTAAAGATTTTATTTATTTATTTGAGAGAGAGACAGTGAGAGAGAGCACGAGCGAGGAGAAGGTCAGAGAGCGAAGCAGACTCCCCATGGAGCTGGGAGCCTGATGTGGGACTCGATCCCGGGACTCCAGGATCACGCCCTGAGCCGGAGGCAGTCGTCCAACCAACTGCGCCACCCAGGCGTCCCTAGACATTGTTTTCTTATAGATGCTCTCCATATGGTAGCTAATTGGAGAGTTCTGGCTGGCATTTCCTGGAGTAGATACCAAAGGATGGGAAGATGTTAAGAAAATAACTAGTCAGCAGCCTGCCTACCCTTAAACATGACATTCCCAATGGCTGGTTCTAATTCTGGAATTCCTAGATAGCACTGGGCTCTCCCAGGACATATGGAGGAACGGGGGAATCTGTGGGTAGGAGAAACTTCTGGGCTCCTTATGTTTGTCAACCAGGGCAATCCTGCTATGGGAAAGCTGGAAAGCTACCTTCTAAAGCTCAGTGGAAGCCCAAGGCTGTTTACCATTCTACTCTGAAGTAGGTGGTTCAGCGCCCCACATGCACGAAGCTATCGGGGAAATTCAGGCTTTAGAAGGAAGGATGAGAAGTGACTATAGCACACACCTGGAGGCCAAACCTTCCTCCTCTGACTATTTTACTATTTCTGGGTGGGAATGTATGTGCATTGTGTGTGTGGGGGGGTGGGGTGGGGATGGGACAAGATTGTTAATCGTTATATTCACTGAGGGAATTAAGGAGTTTCACACAAAGGCAGTTTCTTATTGTCTAGAGCTGCTACCTAGATTTTGGGTCACATTTTCAAAGTATTTTATATTTAAAAGTAAATTTTATTTATTTATTTGACAGAGAGAGAGAGATCACAAGTTAGGCAGAGAGGCAGGCAGAGAGAGGTGGGGGGAAGCAGGCTCCCCGCTGAGCAGAGAGCCCAATGCGGGGCTCGATCCCAGGACCCCGAGATCATGACCTGAGCCGAAGGCAGAGGCTTAACCCACTGAGCCACCCAGGCGCCCCCAAAGTATTTTTAACCAAAATGTTTTGGGTTCGTCCTACCATCTCTCTATTCCTTCAGTCAACCATTTAGTAGTAAGAACATCGTCATTTAATGAGGACATACTTTGTCTCGGGATTTAGGTCGAACATTTCCATATACGGCATCATGTATCCGCTGAAGTAGCATTCTTATCATCCCCATACAACAAAGGAGGGAAATGAAGCCTTGACGAGTCAGCGGACAAGTCCACAGGCACACAAATGTCAAGGGTGATGCCAGGGTCTGTAACCAGGCAGTTTGATTACACAGCCTGTGCTCCCAGACTGTCCGCTGGACTTCCTCACTGAGCCTCCAGAAAAATGTCTGGTTTCCTTGAGGCTGGAGGGGATGGCCAGAAACACCTATTTCAAGGGCTGAGTCTTGGCAATCACCCTATAAACACACATTACAGTGGATGCCTTAGTGCCTCACCTTGATCTTTCCTTCAGTATGAAGAACAATGACATCTTAGCTAGAATGCACCAAGAATAAGCTAAGACAGGCAGTGGCCTATTGGCCATGGAGATGAAATCTCCCAACTTCAGTTCCAGTCAATTCTACAAACAATTATGTAATGACATATAGGCATCTGGTACCACGGCAGACAGGAGGAGATTCAGAGATGCTAATGAGGGGCCCTTTTAAACTTGTGGTTTATTCAAGGCAGGATCCCCGCCGGCATGCTGGGAGGACCTGAAACAGTATTATGGCTTATCTCTCTGAGGTTCAGCTTTACTCAGAGACTGGAGTTAAGGTGGGGGACTTAAGCTAAGTAATGATAGCTAAGTAATTTAGACCACTTGCCACAAATAGTGAACACAAACACAGAAATCATGGAGCTGAACAAAAATATTGCCTTCTTCTAAAGATAGAACA
Source organism: Neogale vison (assembly GCF_020171115.1). Classification (NCBI taxonomy): domain Eukaryota; kingdom Metazoa; phylum Chordata; class Mammalia; order Carnivora; family Mustelidae; genus Neogale; species Neogale vison. The sequence continues at coordinate 131,125,790 of NC_058102.1, read as the reverse complement.
CTGGACTTCAAAGAAATTGCATGCATGGGGTCAACCCCCTCAGGGTGACCCCCTTGAATTCCCAGGGTTCCTTGTTCCCTCTTCTGGGTTGGTAACAGGCTGCTTCACAATGAGGTGGGGACAGGGTCAAAGCAAAGAACGTATTAGTGAAAGGGGATAGACACCTAGACAGTGGTATTTTTTAGAAACTGAGAAAGAAAACATGATCTAGGAGGCAGGGCAGATGGTGGAACTGTGAGGAGCCTACTTAGGGTGAGTCAGTCAGGGCACGCAAGTTATGTGAACAAATGTCAAAAAGGGAAAAAAGGAGAGACAGAAACTTGATGAACCTATGATGTTGTGGCAAGGAGGAAAGCTTGGGTTAAGGAACATTGAGGGAAAGACTGGATCCCTAGTCACATCTTCAGAAATCACTTACGAAGAGATCCTAAAGACATGAGCCGGGTTGGTAGGTCAGGGATGTGATGAAAGTTTCAAAGGCACCTAAATAAAACCAGCTTAGATATGGGGCAATGTCGGAAGAGGAAAAGAGGGGAGACCATGTTGGAACCACAATCTGAGTCAGAGAGTGTAGAGTTGGGGAAGCCAAGTTAAAATGAGCTGGGGGGAAAAAGAGTGAAATTGAATAAATAAAAACTCATAGCTGAGGAAAACAGAGGAAAGCCAATTTTAAATAATAAGCATCTCTGGAGAAGCCTATGTAAGAGAAGAAGATATGATTATATCCAAAGCTAACTCTGGAAGCTTTCCTGAAATAAAAGATTTGAATCTACAGATTGAAATATAGACAAAGACAAAAATGGATACAGGTCAAATCATACAAGGAAAAAGGTCAACTTTGCGAGGCAGTGTGTAACAATAAAAAGTCTTCAGAGAGGTCAAGTGTGACTCAAGAAGTCTGCACTTCACACTGTCATTCAAGTAAAAGGGCGAATGGTATTTAATTTTAAGAACTCAGAAAAATAGGGGTGCCTGGGTGGCTCAGTGGGTTAAGCCTCTGCCTTCTGCTCAGGTCAAGGTCTCAGGGTCCTGGGATAGAGCCCCGCATTAGCTCTCTGCTCAGCAGGGAGCCTGCTTCCCCCTCTCTCTGCCTGCCTCTCTGTCTGCTTGTGATCTCTCTTTCTCTGTGTCAAATAAATAAATAAAATCTTTAAAAAAAAAAAAAGCTGGAGGAAAAGGGCTGCTTTGAGGACAGAACATATTTAGTCCTAAAACAAAGACAATTGTAGAAATTAAAATTTCAGAACTTAAATTTTATGAACGGCCACTTAAATAGAACAATATTGCTAACGCGTATTGGGAAGAGAAAACAGAAGTTAAACTAGTTATGTTTTTTTCCCAATTCTTCAAATGGGGGATCAAAGGCATTCCTGATATGTAGTAAATCAGGTAATAGAAGTAGGAATTAGCATTCTCATTTTTTAATCATGTGTACAAGTTACTTATTAAAGTAAATGAAGAATAATAAAATAACAAAAAAAGAATAATAAAATAACAGAGAGTTGCGACAAAAAAAGAGATCTTCCAGGGAGAATAAATCTTCTTGGAGCATCAATACTCCGGAATGTCACCCGTGGTTTTACAGGATACACAGAGAAAGGAGAAAGACTTTTATACCAGTGATGGTTGGGTAAATGGTGATCCCAAAGGTTCACTCTTCAGAAAAGACTTTCCTCTTTCAGAGCATAGGTAAATGGAAACAGAGCCTGGAAGGGGAGACTCTTCCTAAGGCTCTTGTCTTGTCAAGCTTTCAGATAGGTGAAAACTGTTACTTCGGTGTTGTGTGTCTTTCTCGTTTTACACGCAGAAGCACTTACTTTAGAAATGTTACACATATCTGTATTATACACTCTATGTAATGAGAGAAATAAGTCTTCTTTTCTGAGGTGATAGTTTTCACCCCAAACCAGCCAAGACTTGGATTCGCCAACATGTCCGTGTTTCCAGAGTGTGAAAATGTGTGGGGCCCGGGGCCCAACCATGGGAGTGAGGACTGACAGGAAGAAAAGCAATCTTCTGCTGTTCCTGGTTTTATGTCTAATTTGGCCAGCCATGGGTTCAAGTTCCCTGTTTCTATTAGACACCTTCTGCTGACAAATGCCCTCCATGTTAGCTATAAGGCTGCACAGGGAGTCTCATGAAGCGAGAAAAGAGGTGTTGGCCGCAGGCACAACCACACAGAACCTGTGGCAGAGAGAGGACCATGCCCTTGGAGGGTGCTTAGCAGTGTGCCTGACGGTGTGAACACACTGTCCAAATGGCAACCTATTTGCACTAGCAAAAAGATCTGAGTTTTCACAAACATCTCTCCATGAGAAGGATTTTTGCTAGGTATCCTACCAAAAAAAAAAAAAAAAAAAGACACACACACACACACACACACACACGAAAACTATACCATCTAAAACGAACATCTGTTATCACAGCTGTTTCTCAAAACAGATTAAGGTACAACTGTCACATGAAAAGTGAAAAACAGGAACATCTTCCCATTTTACACTGGAGGAATTTCAAGCCTCTGCCCCCCCCCCCCCCATTTATTAGCCAGTCACTTCCCCGGGATTCAGCTCATGTCAAGTGCCACAAGATGAAAAACCGCTCTGTTATAAACCAAACATAAATATTCCACCAAGCTTGGAATGTCTCAGAGCTCCAAACACAACACACAGCCCACGCTTCCGTCGGCCCCCAACTCACTGCCCTCTGTTTCAAATGAAGTGTCTGTCACGGAGAGAAACACAAGATGGACTAAGAGGCAGGCGCCTGGCCCTGGAAGGCTCTGGTCGGTGTGGGTGTCGCTCAGAAAGGGGCAACTGCCTTTTGAGAGGGCCCAGGGGAGACTCATCTGGAGAAAGACGGTGAAGAATGCAGAAACTGTGTCATAGGAGAAATGCATCTGAAGGAATTGGAGACATTTAGTTTGTAGAGGAGAATGCTTGAGGAGACACGGTAGTTGTCTTAATACATTTGAAAGGCTGTCACGCAGAATACAGAATAGATTTATTCTGTGTTGCTGAGAGGTGCGGAACAAGTGTCAAGTGTCGGCAAGTGGGCTCATTTTGATTCGTTGCGGGAAAGCTATTCTGTCTAATTAGATTTAGTAATACAATGGGTTGATTCTCAAAATAGAGGGGGAGCTCCCGGCCACTAAGAATAACCCAGTAGAGTCAAGCTGAGCATTGCTCAGAAACTGTGTGGGGAGGTTTCTCACACTGAAACTGTAGGGCCAACCCAATGGTCATCCATGCTTTTACCTTCTGGCATTCGGGCTTGGTTAGAAAGCTCTGTGTATCTTTTTTGAAACTTCGAGAACAATGGCTGGGGGGAGTTATTTTTAGGACACAGTGGTTTTGCCCCTTTGCTTCTGTATTCATTCTCCTCTTTGGGGGAGATGAATGAGAAGCAGATGATGAACAGAAAAAAAAAGGGAAGGAAAATCAAACGAGGAGGGGTAGGTAGGAGGAGAATGCAAAGCTTTCCATGATCTGCTCTTTCTTGGAAATTAGGCTCCGTTGGGAGAGTCCTAGCAAATGTAAACCATGGCACACCCAGAGTGCACTTTCATCAGAGGCCCATGCAGCCTTAAAAATAGCCCTAAATTTGCTCACTGGACGCCAATTTTCACCAGTAGAACTGCAACATCCCTACAGAATGACAGAGTTCTTGTTCTTACTTGTCCTCTTCATGGACGTGCTCTGGTATCTTCCAGGATATCTGAGCTCACTCACAGCTGGATGACCAAGTTGTGTTTACAGATGAACTTGAAAGAACAAACACAGCCCCACGAAACTCCCCTCTCCCCGGACAAGCATAAACACAGGCGAAGAGACCTACGGACCCAAACCTACTTCTGAAACAAAACCAAATTCAAACAAACAAACAAACAAACAGAGCCATCATCACTTCCTTATAGAAAAGAGTCACTCTTGAAGATGGATTTTAAAAATGCAGAACTTGGGGCGCTCTCTGCTCAGCGGGGAGTCTGCTTCCCTCTCTCTTGGCCTGCCTCTCTGCCTACTCGTGATCTATGTCTCTAACAAATAAATAAAATCTTTTTTAAAAAATGCAGAGCTATGAACTCAGATGATCACCAAATATTAAGTAAATAAGAAAAAAAAAATCCCACCAAGACGGATCAGCATCTATGTGGTCTTCTGACAGGATCCCCACGGGTGCTAATCTACATTCCACAGTTCTGTCAAAGCCCACTTTTTCTTCTGAAATATGAGAAAATCCATGGTAGTTTCCACCCGAATGTTGCGTAGGTAGTTCAAAGTCTCTACATACAAAAATGGACTTGTAATTGTGTCCTCACAGTCTGGTCCTTCCTCAGGGTTCCACGCCTCCAAGCACTGTTATCAAAACAAAAATGAAAGACATCCCTGACCCCACCTTTTTTTTTTTTTTCCCCCCCATCACAACAGGTAATTAATCACTGAAGCCCACCTCATGGACCTCCTGTGTACCATCTGAATTCATCCCACCAGCTCTCCGGACAAACCGGCATCACCTCTCTCCGGGAAGGTTGCAAAGACTCCCTGGCCCATGTCTCCAGGTACACCCTTGCTCCAAACTAGAGCTGACGTGATCTGGAAGACAGAAATGATCACACCACTTCTGTCCCATGGCTGCCCTTAGGATACGTTCCAAACTCCTCAGCCTGCCCACAAGGTCCTGCACGATCTGCTGATGATCTGCTGATGTGCTACTTCTCTAACTCTTCCTCCCTCACTTCTGCCTGGGGAGGGGGGGGCTCAAGTCCTGTTGACCTTGCTCCCCAGCCCTCCCAAGAAGGGGCCATCCTCCTTCCCACCTCAGAGCTTCCTGCATGTTCTTCCTTCTGGCCCTCGTCCCCTTCCACTCGCCCTTCCTCCCCAAGTCCTACTCCTCCTCAGGTCTCAACTCCTCCTGAACAAGCAAGCATTCTCTCATGCCTACCCCTGCCACATCCGGCCCCCCGACCCCCCGACCCAACGCTCCCGTGGTTCCTTTCATCTCACCTTGTAACCTACATCATACTTTTAAGCCCTCCCTCATTGTCAGTTTCCCAAAGGAGGTTAGAAATTCCTAGCTAACAGCGCACGTCGGCCTCAGTCAGCGCTGGATTCCACGTACCTCTCCCCTGAGCTGTGCCTGAATCATTGTTGAATGAACACATGAATGAATGACTGGCATGTGCTGTCTAAATCCATGATTCATAAGTTTCACTATGCAGAAGAGTCCTGGGAAGCCAACGTAGCAGATCCATGATCCAGCCCAGGAATTGAGCTTTTTAACAAGAGCTCTGGAGGATTTGAGTCCAGATTTTTCTTGGCTTCAAGAGTTATATTCCAGGATATACTATGCAGCCATCAAAAGAAATGAAATCTTGCCATTTGTGACGATGTGGATGGAACTAGAGGGTATTATGCTTGGCGAAATAAGTCAGTTGGAGAAAGACAACTATCATATGATCTCCCTGATATGAGGAAGTGGAGAGGCAACGTGGGGGGTTTGAGGGGTAGGAAAAGAATAAATGAAACAAGATGGGATAGGGAGGGAGACAAACCATAAGAGACTCTTAATCTCACAAAACAAACTGAGGGTTGGGGGGAGGGAGAGGGTTGTGGGGTTATGGACATTGGGGAGAGTATGTGCTATGGTGAGTTTTGTGAAGTGTGTAAACCTAGTGATTCACAGACCTGTACCCCTGGGGCCAATAATACCTTATATGTTAATAAAAAAATTAAAAAATTAAAAACAAGAGTAATATTCCAGAAGAGAGTAATGAAGAGTAATACTCCAGGATACAGGCAGTAATACTTTGAAGAGTATTTGAAGGGTAATACTCCAGGATACAGAGAGTGGGGGTGGGGAGGGGGAGAGAAGCAAAATTGGGGTTAAAGAGACAAAGGCAGCAAAATGTGAGAAGTTAAATAACGTCAGATGATTCGTGTAATTGTTCAAATAAGCAGTGACCATCTGAAGGACGAAATGATGGATTGTCAGATTAAATCTTCAGACCATGAGAGCCCAACACACTTAGAAGCAGCCATCCGGAGTGGCTGGAAGTCTGCGGGGCGGGAGTGGGGGGGGTGTTAGAATAGGAAGAGAAATTTGAGGAATAGTTTGGAAGAGATGGAGAAATGGTACTGCAGAGAGACAACAGAAGCGTGAGTTCAGAGGAAGGGGATAAAGAGTAAGGAAGTAAAGCACTTTGCTTGGAGGACAGTCCAGAAACTGAGTGGAGGGGAACAGGATTAGAAATCTAGAGAAGGGCCTGACTGGAGAGGTCCTTGAAGTTACTGAAGGAGTCAGGATAGGCTCCCCTAAAATATGGCACTTTGGCATAAGGATTACTTTGAGGTGAAGGGAATGGAGAAGCAGCAAATGCAGGAGGAACTCTCTGCCATCTTCTTTTCAGTCTAAAAGGAGGACATACAGGGGCGCCTGGGTGGCTCAGTGGGTTAAAGCTTCTGCCTTCGGCTCAGGTCATGATCTCAGGGTCCTAGGATCCAGCCCTGCATCCGGCTCTCTGCTCAGCGAGGAGCCTGTGCCTGCCTCTCTGCCTAATTGTGATCTCTGTCTGTTGAATAAATAAATAAAATCTTAAAAAAAAAAAAGAAAAAAAAAGGAGGACGTATTTCTCTTTAAAGGTGTCCCGTCTCCCCTCTCTCCTACCAGGAAGCTGAGAGGACTCTTATCACCAGAGAGGCCACCAAGTTGAATCTGCATAACAGACTTACTAAATCCTTATCTTACTAAACCCTTATCTTCCCTCTTATATTTATCTACCTTTCCACAATCAACTCCTGTAGAAGCCCAAACCTCTTTTCCTTTGCCCTGTCACCTTTCTACAACTTACCATCGTTTGTTAAAATAGTATAAGCTTCCAGGTCTACCTGCCTTTGTTTGTTTGTTTGTATTATTTTTAAGTAATCTCTACATCCAAAATGGGCCTCGAACTTACAACCCTGAAATCAAGAGTGGCATGCTCCATGCTCCACTGACTAAGCCAGCATGAGGTGTCGTAAGGTTTTTAATTCTTTTATGTGAGGTCCCCTCTGTGCCTAGGAAGTACACCTCTTCTGTGAATCTGTCTCTTGTCACTTTAATTCACAGGTCTCAGTCACTGAACGTAAGAGGATAGAGGTGAAGTTTTTTCCCCTCTCCGACATTAAGCAAAGGAATGACAGCCAGAAACTCCCAAAGGAAAGTCCTGCCTTGCAATTTAAATAAAGGGCTAAAATTTGAGATACTTAAAAAAAAAATACTCTGTTTTCATAATATGTCCCATTTCCCTGAGGTATCAAAAGACTTTTCTGTAATGTAGGCTTCATGTATGTCATAAAAATAGAGGACAAAAAAAATCAAGGCTAAAGAACAAGGTGGTATATACATCATGTTAAAAAGGAGCTTAGTTCTAAGACCACGAGCTCTGAGGAATTTCAAAGGAAGCAAAACAACTGAAATCTAGCCTAACTGTGAACTCAGTTAACATGAGAGAAGTCCTTTTTTCCACCTTACTTATTTCATGTCTGCTTCGATGAGTGGTGGAGAGTGATTGAAACAGATCGGGATATTCAACCCCCAAATATTCCACTTTGGCTTAAGGATTATTTTGAGCTGAAGGCAATTAAGGAACAGCAGACACAGGAGAGACTCTCTGTCCTCCTTTCTGCCTGAAAGCAGGGCATAAATTTCCCCTTGTGAAGGTGTCCCCCACTCCTGTTCCCGGAAGAAGAGAACAACTCTTATCATGCAGACAGGGTCAGCACTGAGATGCGTCTACATGCCTACTTGTGATCTCTGTCTGTCAAATAAATTTTAAAAACTTTAAAAAATTTACCCTTATCTTTCACTAGCTTCCCCCGTACATTTTTCTTTTTCTAAAAAAGAAGATTTTATTTATTTATGAGAGAGAGAGAGCAAATGCACACAAATAGGGAGCAGGCAGCAAGAGAGGGAGAAGCAAACTCCCTGTTGAGAAGAGAGCCCGATGCGGGGATTGATCCCAGGACCCTGAGATCTGACCTGAGCCGAAGGCAGACGCTTAACCAACAGAGCCACCCAGGAGCCCCCTCCTAATATATTCTCATTACTTTTGCGTAATTTATCGTCCCTTGAGGTCCAAAGAAGACCCTTTGTGAAAATGGTATACAAATTCACGAACCACTTCAAGTTTCATCTTTCCTGAGAACTCCCATCCATGTAAAACATTAGTAAAATTTGTTTTCCTTTCCTCCCGTTAATCTGTTCTTTCTCAGCTAAATTTGTCAGCCTTCCCCCACCCCCATACACTGAAGGCTAGAGGAAAAGTTTGTCCTCCCCAACAGAAGCTACCTGCTGAAACCAAAACGGCCCAACCCCAATATATGGTGGCTGACTGACTCAAACAGGGATTGTGGAAAGGAACAAAGAAAGGAGGGGGGCCTGGGTGGCTCAGTTGGTCAAGTTTCTGCCTTCGGCTCAAGTCATGATCCCAGGGTGCTGGGATCGAGTCCTGCATAGGGCTCCCTGCTCAGCGGGGAGTCTGCTTCTCCCTCTCCCACTTCCCTCCCACCGCCCCCCCCCCGTGCTCTCACTCTCTCTCGAATAAATAAATAAAATCCTTTAAAAAAGGAACAAAGGAAAATTCCAGAATTCCACCCCGATTAGATCCTATCGAGAGTGCCCACAGCTGGCTCCTGAATATATGGGTTTGTAGGTGGTGTGAGGAAGGAACTGAAAGGAGCTGGCTTTAGGTCCCGGTTCCAACACCTGAATGATGGACTCCCCTCAGCTCCCCTCCAGATTCTTCCTCCGTGAAACAGAGATACAATTTCTTGCCATCTTTACAGGGTTGTAGGGATGCGGTGTGAGAGCATTTGTGAACTGTACGTCCCTTTAGAAATAGAAAGCCTTGTGAAAGTCTATCCACAGATAAAGCAATCAATAGCTCTCAAATTGATTTAATCCTTTCCCCCCTTAAATTTCCATGCACATAACATTCAAGTCAATGTTAGTTGTGGTAGATGGTACAAGGCATGACATTCTTATGTATACGTGCCGTCTCTCTGGCCTCAGAGCGGTACATGACATTCTTACGTATACGTGTCATCTCTCTGGCCTCACCCCCCTTGCCTTCCTGAGAATAAACATCTTAAACCTAAGTGGTACGTCAGTGTTACTTCCGAAGGCTAAATACTGCAGGAATTTGTATCTGATATTTAGGAAAAGTGCCAAACCTGACGATATCTGTACACACATTAGATAAGAGATTCAGCAAACAGATGCTCCTTCTTGCAATCAGCCAAGAACTTCTAATATTCTGACAACTTGTTAATCAACCAACATATGGTATCACTTTCGTAAACACAACACTCAGATTTTGCTTTTTACGGGGCATTTTCGGAGAGGGGTAATGGTCCTGACTCATCAGCACTATTCACTGGAAATCAAGTGAAGCTAGCCTCCGCCACCACCTTACATTTGTTTAATTACTTGGGGAAAAAATAAAGAGAGGCATTGATTTGGATTTTATGCATTTTTTTCCCGAGTTTATTTTTTTTTTTAAAAACTTCATCCTCTTCGAGATTTGTAAAAGTAATAGAAAATCTTTATCCAGATTTATGTGCATAGATACATGTGTAAGTCCAAAAATGTCTATGGTTCCTATACTGGTTTCCTAGGACTGCTGTAAAAAGTTATGGAAAACTGAATGGCTTTAAGAAAGATAAGAAAAAAAAAAAAAGAAAAAGAAAAAAGAAAGATAAATTTGTTTCTTCGCACTTCTGGAACATTGGAAGTCTGAAATCAAGCTGTTAGAAGGCCGCACTCCCTCCCAAGCCTCTAGGGAAGGAGACTTCCTTCCCTCTTGCCCCGTCTGGCAGCTCTAGGCCCGTCTTGGCTTGTAGCATATGGCTCCCACCGTGGCCTCACCCTCACGTGGCCATCTTCCTCCTGTGTTTGTGTCCACACTTTACTCTTATGATAAGCACACCAGTCATATCGGATCAGGGCCCACTGAACTCCAGTGCGACCATATCTCAACCTAATGACCTCTACAAAGATCCTATTTCCAAATAGGGTCACATTCACTGGTCTGGATGGGGGTTAGGACTTCAACATACCCTTTTTGGGTACATAATATCTCAATAGCACAAATCTGACCCCCCTGAGATGATCCCATAAGGCAACTGTGAGCTTTTTCTCCCAAAACTATTACCATAGTGGACGGTCATGGAATCGAGCCCCACGTTGGCTTCCACGCTCGGTGGGGAGACAGTCTGCTTGAGATCTGCTCTCTCTCTGCCCTTCCCCCCTGCTCACGCTTCCTCCCTCTCTCTCAAATAAATAAATAAATAAATAATTTCTTTGTACATCCCTCCCATGCTGGGAATCTCTTCTCAACATCTCTTCTTTCTGAGTCCAATTTTCTCCCAGCTCCGGCTCTCCTTCTGACTGGTTGCCCACTTCAGTCTCCAATCCTCACCTCTACAGTCAACCTCAGTGTGTCTTCACTCTTGCCCTCCACTGCCACCTAACTGGGCTGCAGCTCAGCTTTCCGACCAGATCCCCAAACCAACCCAACCCCCTACTCCGCCCTGGTACACCAAGGTGTACCACTACCTCTGAGGGTTAGTGTAAGATCTACTCCTTCCTATGCAAGGTGAACCAGCCAGGCCCTAACCAGGTGAGGGCGGCGCAGGGGAGAGAGGTGGGAGCAGGTGGGAGACTACCTTTCGAAGGGCTCCTCTGCTGTGCATCATCCCAATGCTTATGTGTACCGTGATGGGGTTAATAGCATCCTCATGGTCATTCCCCTCAGTCCTCCAGTTCTGAGATTTCAGTAATAATGTTCATCACCGACATTTCAGAAAATTATATATTTCATGTGCTTTGATGACAACAAAACCACCTCCTCTATGAGATGTTTAAAAGCTCTATGCAGGGGGCACCTGAGTGGCTCATTGGGTTAAGCATCTGCCTTCAGCTCGGGTCATGATCCCGGGGTCCTGGGATCAACCCCGCATCAGGCTCCCCGCTCAATGGGCAGCCCGCTTCTCCCTCTCCCTCTGCCCTTCCTCCTGGCTCATGCTCACTCTCTCTCTCTCAAATAAATACATGAACTCTTTGAAAAAGATAAAAATAAAAGCTCTACCTGTATTCCAGATAACTAGGATTATGGGAAGAGATTAAGACCCCCATGTCATTTCTCAGTCGCGATTTAGAGTCAGAGCCTGCCAGGGAATCTCCACGAAGAAGATTGCATAGGTCCCTTTACAGTGTTGCCCTCAGACTCCTGTCTCGACACCCCTGACACTGAACGCCCTCGCACTTAAGGTGGGTGTGACCAACCTCACCTTGATAAAGCCAACAGTCAACTCAGCCCTGGTTTCAGTTGGCCTTTTGCTGCATTTAAGATGCTTGTTCACCTCCTTCCTCCTGAAATGCTCTTTTCACTGGCTTCTGGGATACTGCCCTCACCTCCTGCTTCTCCCTGCAGATCCCTTCTTCAGGTTCTTCTCCCCCCTCTCTTTGGAGGCCCAGATATGCACATCTGTCTCTTCATACTTGCCAGCTAGGTATCTAATGGGCTTCTCAAATTTAACATGCCCCAAGCAAAATTCCTAATTTATCACTCCTAGCCCCTCTCCTTCCAAATCTGGTTGACCCATGAGCCCACCTAGGTCTGTGACACCCCCATTCACAGATCTACTCAGGCCCTAAATTACTTTTTTTAAAATACATTTTCCCAGCTTTACTGAGATGCAACTGACATAAACATTGTGTATGTTTAAGATGTACAATGTGATGATCTGATATAGAGATATATTGGCAAATGATTACCACATTTATTACCTCACATATTACCATTTTTGTTGTTGTGTTGAGAACATTTCAGCCTTACTCTCTAAACAACTTTCAAATATAAATACAGTATTGTTAACTATTGTCACGCACGGTACTATACACCAGACCCCCAGAACTCATTCATCTCCTAATTGGACCCTTTGACCAACATCTGCCCCATTCCACCATCCCCCCAACTCCTGGCAGCCATCAATATACTCTGTCTCTCTGAGTGCGGCTCTTCTAGATTCCACATATTAGTGATCATACAGTATTTGTCTTTCTCTGTCTGACTGATTTCACCTAGCATGATGCCCTCAAGGTCCATCCATGTTGCCACAATGGCAATAGCTCCTTTTTTTCTGTGGCTAAGTAATATTCTACCAAAATCACTTCCTTCCTCTAGAACTCTAAATATCCAATTTACACAGTTCCATTTAAGGAGATCTTTTCTCTCTACCTTAAAAAGAGATCGCACATCTGACCTACCTTGTCAGAGTCACCATCTCTTCCCACATAAACCTTTGGAAGGGCCTGTAATCTGCATCCTTGTGAAGACATTTACAGGGACCCCTTTGTAAAGAATATCATGCCAAGTCATCAATATTCTTTCTGTAATTTATGCATTCTGTGTGTGTCTGTATGCCTGTTGGTGGGAACATATCAGGTTGTGCTTTCTAAAGGACTTCCCTGAGACTACACCTTAAGTCTTAATAATCAAATTAATTTAATCAATCAAAGTTATAAGCCCTTTATAGTTCCTGACAGACTTGAATTTAACCTTTGGCAGACAATGGGCTTTTTAATCAATGAAATGTAAGCAAGGGAAAGACAACAATTACTAAAGCAATGCCGGAAGCAGATATTTCAGATGTTTGGTGACCTGATTACATAAGCTGAGTATTTTAGCTGAGCTGTGACCCCAAATGTACTATGTCAGAACAAGATGTTCTCATATAAATTGTTTCTTTGGTGGCCAAGAGGCAAGAACACTCTCTTGTTGGAAGGATGCGGTTTCCCTAAGAAGGACACGGAATTCTCACTCTTCAATCTCCCAGGAAGAATCCTCCTCTGTAATAGGAAATTGGGTTTTAAGGGATAGCTTTAGTCTTGGGTGTGCATGTGTGTGTAGGCATGAAGGTGGTGGGGAGGGATGCCTTCCTTTTCCCTAGGGCCTGGTGAGGGGGTGTGGATCCTAAGATGTGGACATCCCCAGGGGACACCCTGAGGTGAAGGAGTGAGCTGGCCAGATCACAAGGCAGCAAGCTGGAATCTGTGAATTACCTTCTTAGTTAACTTGACTGAAACTTACTATTTGGGTGCAGAACAAAGTAAAAGTCCATGGTTCATTTAAGAGTGAGCCAGGAAGTTGAGAAAAGGTCTGAAGCATCACATCACAAAGGGCGAAAGCAGGAGTGAACAATAGACCTCAAATTCCTTTAGACCAAGATGCATGGAGAGCCTTGAGTTTGAACTTGTGGACAGGAAGGGAAGCTTGAATAGCACTGACCTCTTTGGTCAACTATTGGGTCCTAAGGATTATTCCCAGGTGGGCATTAGTAGTAGCCAACACTTTATAATAAAGTACTTACATTTGACCTTTGAACAACATGGCTTAACTGTATGGGTCCACTTATATGTGGATTTTTCATGTGTGATTAATACAGTACAGTACTAAGTACTGAGTGCTAAGTACTTATCTTTCTTATAGTTTTCTCAATAACATTTTCTTTTCTCTAGCTTACTGTATTGTAAGGAAAAGTATATAATATATATTATATAATTTTATTTTTATATTCTACATATATGTAAACATGCAAATATACAAAAAATGTGTTAATCGACTATTGATATCATCAGTAAGGCTTCCAGTCAACAGCAGGTTAATGTAGTTAAGTTTTGGGGAAAGCAAAAGTTAACCATGGATTTTCGACTGCACTGGGGGGTCACCACCCCTGACCCCTACATTGTGAAAAGGCCAACTGTATGGTGTGCCAAGTGTGCCCTAACCACTGGACAAATATTGACTCTCATTCTCCCAACAGCTCGGAGAAATAGGTGCTATTATTGTCTCTATTCTACAGAGGAGTAAACAGAGGCACAGAGAAGCTAGCTTTCCCAAGGTCACACTCCTTGTATGTATTAGGGCCAGAACTTGAACTCAGAGAGTTTGACCCCAGAGTTTGTGTTTTTAAGAACTACAGAGAGGGGTGCCTGGATGGCTCAGTGGTTAAGCATCTGATTCTTGATTTCAGCTCAGGTCATGATCTCAGGACTGTGAGCCTGAGCCCCCTGTCAGGCTCCATGCCCAGTGGGGAGTCTGCTGGATATTTTCCCTCTCCCTCTCCCTCTGCCCCCCACCCCACCAACCCTGGCTAGCACTTGTACATGCTCTCTCTTAAAACAAAACAAACAAAACAAAACAAAAAACTATACAGACTATCTTTCAAAATTGTGACTGAGCGGTCTTCTTTCAGAATCCGGAAACAGGCTCTTATCCTGTATCTGAATCGGGACCAGAAGAAAATACCTTCTTGGTTTGGTGGTAGTAGGAGAATGACTCCTCTAGAAATGACAAATGATTTGACAGCTTTTCCTTTAAAGTTTTTCTCCTTTTTCACCACCTCAGGGCAAGTCACAGCAAAGCCTTAGCTCCCGTTCAAATGACTGCTGCCTCAATAGAAATTGAGACTGTCAGATATACTCAGTTCTGTACCCCATTGTGTGAATTACACATTCAGTGCAGCAGCCCACAATTATAGGTTTGAATTCCGCTTCCATCACATACCAGCTAGATGACCTTTGTCAGGTCATCTGCCCTCTCACGACCTCAGTTTCCTCTTTGGTAGAATGGGGATAAAAATAGCACTGCCCTTGAGTTGCCTTGATGGCTCAGTCAGTTAAATATCTGACTCCTTGTCTTGGCTCAGGTCATGACCTCAGGATCATGTGATGAGCCCCGCACTGGACAACTGGGTCCGCACTGGCCGTGGAGCCTTCTTTAAGAGTCTCTCTCTCCCCCTCTGCCCCTCTACTCTCTGCATGTGTGTGTGAGCGCTTGCTCTCTCTTAAAAAAAAATAGCACTGATTTCAGAGGATGTCATGAGGATTATATTAAAAATAAGTATGTAAAGTGCTCCTCATAGCTACTAGATTACAGGAAGCTTTCACTAACTCCTGGTTATTTTCTATGATTTGGATTCTGGTGTTGATCACCACCAAAGGGAAAACAATATTTTACTTTACATAGTTTCAGTGCTTTTATTTAGAATTTTTTCAAGGACTTTTATTTTAAAAACATGCCACCAGGTCTTCATAAATATCTAGAGTGATGAAGTCCCTTTCAGTCATGCCATCTTCCTTATTTAGGAGATCTTCTCAATGGAGACGTTTCTTGGACCGTTTCTCATCGGGGATGTGTATTTTGGAGTTGTAAGTTCACTACGACATGACGGTGACGTCGATGATGATACTTATGACCAACGTTACCACTTAGAGCGTTCACAGTTCAGCAGTGTGTAATTCGCTGAGGACAGTTCTGACTGAACAAAGTGAAGTCTCCGAGTAAATGAAGAGCTTTATGCCTTATTGGTTCTTGGCAGTCTGAGCCTGCCAATCTGGGCTGTTAGCTATCCTCATGGGTTGGTAAGGCTCAGTTTGGCTGATTCCATTCAGAGAAAAGAGAGTGTTTATAAAACTACATGAGAACGTTGCTTTTCCATGAATCATTACTGGGCAGAACACCACCCTGTAACAAGCACATCCATCTGGAACCCCCTTTGGAGGATGTCATAGCCACAGCACCCAGAGGACATGAAGCCTCTTTACCCATGAGGCAGTTCCAGCGAGAATATCTTGAAATTGCAAACCATGCTATTTTTAATTTTTCGAGCTTTCGGTCCATGCAGAATTTCCTTTAACTTAATAGAGCGTCTTTTAGAGTCATGCAACTCCAGTCCATTCAGAAAAGAAATGGATGGGGCCAAGTTCCATCTTTTGTTATGTACACAGTAGAGGTGGCAGGGATAGGAACAACAGGTCAGAAGTGGGGAGGGGTCCTTTGACCACCATATGCATTCACCACTGCCTTTGTCCTCTCTCTATCGTAGAATGTGAATTTACTTTCTAAGTCTTCCCCAGACTGTAGTATGAGGAAGGCTGCCAAAGAAGAGCCTCCTCTGGGAATACGTCCAGGCAGTGCATTCCGGCAAACCCCATGGATTCTCCATTTCACAGCCAGGAAAATAATGGAGTCTCCAAATGAGGCAAATTTCACACAATGGATGTAGGGACAGAGAGAAGAGTGTCTCTATTTCCTTTTAAAAACTAAAGAACAGAGACACCAGAAAAAGACTCATTCATCAAACACAAAGGCCAGTTCCCCCTGGGATTCCCACCTTCTTCTCCTGCTTCCAGGAGTGACTTTATTTCCCTATTCTGAAGTCTCAACTTGCCACCAGATAAGAAGCAGCAAATGCTGCAAAATACTGAACACGAAACAGAGTCTTTTCAATGCTGCTGTAGTTAGGACAGAGCCAGACTAGCATTCAAAAGTATTATTCTTAATTCAGGTTTTTGTATAAAGCATGGATATGTGTCAATAATTAGACCCAATACTCCCTACACTAGGGCAAAATCTGTACATTTTCCGTGGGTAGGAAAGAGATGGACTGGTATAATATATTAAATTATTGCTATTAAGTATAGCCCGTTTCTGGAAAAAAAAATCCCTCAAAACTTTTTGAATATTAGTGAATCATCCTCCAAAACAGTAGGGCTTAGATGTTTACTATTTTATGAGTATAGGATACTTTATTTTCTATAAATTGTTCAACGTCACAAGTGCCATGATTGGACCGCTATAAAAGCAAGATGGCGACCAAAACTAGAAGAGAAATTTATTCCGTCTGTGAGAATGGAAGGGTCCTGGCACCCTGGGATGCCTAAATGCTGTACATACTTAGCACAGTGAACCCAGGACAGGTTAAGTACTCAGTAAAACCTGACTTGCTGCTTGAGTACCATCATCTTTTCCAAACCTACATTTCATTTATCATTATTTTTTGGATTTACTGAATAACTACTAGGCATTGGGATATAATAGGGAGCAAGACACATTTCTTATCCTCCTGGAGCTAGCCTTCTGGTGGCATGGGTAACGGTAAACAAAGGCTGGTAGATGCATTGTAATAAAAAACAAAGCAGGACAAGTGTTATTTCAATGCTGATGATGAGAGAAGGTGTCTTCCCTGAGGTCATGTTGGTGCTTAGGGACTGACATGAGGTGATAAAGGGGGCCACGCAGTTATCCAGAGGAAAACATTCCAGGTAGAAGGAACAGTAGACATGTGCAAACATACTGAGGCAAAGCTTGTCTGGTAAATTGTCGGAGAACCAAAAAGTCTCTAGAAGAGACCAGAACAGAGGAAATAAAGGGGAGAGCATTAGAACACGGTCAAGAAGGGCTGACATGAGCCAAACCATGAGGGTCTTGTGAAATTTTACACCCAGTGTGATGAGAAGTGCTGATACGTTTGCTGAGAGCCATCTTGCCTCAAAGCTCTAAGTTTCAATGCCCTTGGTAATTCAAAAACCAATAAAGACAATAGTGGGCACAGTGCAAAAATGTGATGTGCGGAAAATGTTGAGAAATGTGGCTGCACCTCGTGTTTCTGGAGTTAAGTCGGCTCCCAGGGGCAGCCAGCCTCCCTGCCTGGTTCACCAGGCTCTGCTGGCAGCCGGAATCTCATGCACCATGCCCCCCGAAGGAGCCCCTCCAGCCCGAGTCGCACAGTTGGCAAGCACCTGAGCGTGGAAACACACCCTCAGAACCACCACTGGGCGACCCAGATGAAAAATGGTCTCTTTCCTGTGGGGTTTTGTTTTGCTTAAAAAATGAAAAACAATTTCTCCAGGAACGGAGAGCTGGCGGGGGAGTGGGTGCTGGAAAGCAGGGTGTCCTCTGAGGCTAACGCATGCGAACATTGCTCAGGTCAAGCGGTGGCCAGGGAGAGCCTGAAACTGGCTTTGCTGAGGACACTAAAAGGGGGGCCGTCCCTTCCGCTGCTGCGGGGGAACGTCAGAAAATCCTCCAACATCTGGGCGAGCCTGCTTGTTCTTCCCACCTCACTTTATCATAGAGAAAAGAATCTAATTCTCGAGTAATCAGCTCTTCTGTCATGTTTCTCCTAAAAAACACAACGCAGGCATCACTGAGGGGAAGAATTCTCCACACCCCCCCTCCTTGCCAAAGGTCTCCATGGCACAGAGGAAATGGCCCTGCAATATTTCAGCTTCTGCTTACAAGTTTTCTTTGGAATGAGGCCATGCTCTAGGCAGACAAACCCAGGACCGAAGCTCAGCTTATCTGCTTGCTTGTGTGTGTCCTCGGGCGAATGACATACTTTCTTCAAGCCCGTTTCCTCATCTAAAAAAAAAAAAAAATACTACTTCCCTCCTTATTTTGTTTTAATTTAAAATATTTTACTGTTATCTATAATTACTTTTTTTTATTATGTTCATAAGCACGCTTTAAAGACGGGACTTGAACACCCTTGTCTCTATCTATACTTCTATCTGCCTTATTACCAAGCATCTAGTAGAAAGTGAATTATTGATGGTCGTAGTTTTTTTTTTTAATTTTTTAACTATTCAAATAGGAATTCAAATCTTAAACTTTTTAGTTCTCTATGTCTCATACCCTCAGAAATCCCCAGAATTCAATTTCAGCAGCAGTCTGAGAGTGAGAAATTCCCCCATTCCCTCACCCACCACCCCCTGGTAACCATCAGACTCTTGGTTTCTCTCTCTCTCTCTCACTTTTTCCCATCTGTTTGCTTGTTTAGTTTCTTAAATTCCATATATGAGTGAAATCATAGGGTATTTTGTCTTTTTATGACCTATTTCGCTTAGCATATACTCTCTAGCTGTTGCTGGAAATGGCAAGATTTCACTCCCTTTTTGTGGCTGCATAATATTCCATTGTATACATACGACATCTTCTTTATAACAAAGGTCACAGTTTTAAGGGACGAGATAGTGTCTAGACAGGGAAAGACAAATGTTTTATAAACCTGTTGCCACTGTTCTCTAGGACCTTCCTGACCCATCATATTCCTCTTTATCACTGAATCCTGACCAGAACCCTGCTCAGCAGTATCTTGGGCACCCTTTATCAATGCAGTACCTTGGGCACCCTTTCACAATAGATGGCAACCACGACTGGAGATAAAGTCCAATTCTTATACTTGGTCTAAATGATGACAAGAAAATAGTTTTTTTATAAAGTAAGGGAAGGGAGTGGGGTCAATGAGGAAAGGGGCTGGTTGATGGATAAAATCCAGTTAAGTTTTCCACAGGAGTCAATGCTGGGCCAAGGTGGAAAAAGCCTCAGGCCCCCATAAGTGAGATGGCCTGGCCTGGTCCCTTGCATGACAGCCACTCTGTGACTTCAGGAGAAGGTCAGAAGGCTGTTCCATCTCAGGCTAGGTCTCGCCTAGGCTGTCTTGAACCTCAGGGAAGATCATCATGCCCTGTGATGTTTAACCAACAAATGACTTTACTAAATTTACTAAATTACTTTACTGGAATTTAATGAATTCCACAAAGTTATTTTAGGACACATACAAGGCTTTGGTTTGCTTTACCTTTTTGTTATACCTAAAGGAACATACACAGGTAGGCAGCCCCCACCCCCACCACACACACACACAGCCTTTCTAATATCTCTAGGTGGATGTTATTCCATTACCCAGAGCTTTTTATCAGGTAGATGAGACAACTTCTTGAGAGCAGAGCCACCATTAAACAAAGATTAGAGAGGCCCAAGCATGGCAGGGTTTTACCCGTTTACTATTCATTAGGTATCTTTTTTTTTCCTGTTAAAAGTAACTGTGTTTTCTGTTTTATTTTATATCACCATTCAAAAAATGCATTCTCTTTCTCTTATTTTTCAAGTAAGCTCTCTACCCAATGTGGGGCTTGAACTCATGATCCCAAGATTAAGAGCTGCATGTTCCCAACCATACTACATCTAATCTAACGGTGCTGAGAGATAGTTGGTTCTGGTCTTCGACATAATGTGCATGAGAAAATGTCTTAGCTTCGAGGTTCTGCAATGTAGTAGCAAGACTAGAAGATGTGCAGTAAAGAGGTTTGGATTCAAGTCCAACTCCACAGTTATGAATATTATGTGAGCCAGCCAGATGCCCCATATTTCCTCTTTAAAAAACAGCTGATGTACAACTCAAAGCCGTTTTCTTAACTTTTTTTTTTTCATTTTCACATTGAAAAATATGTTCTTTTTTTAAAATTAAATTTACTTATTTTCAGCATAACAGTATTCATTATTTTTTCACCACACCCAGTGCTCCATGCAATCCGTGCCCTCTATAATAACCGTATTCTTAACTTTTAACTTAATCAAGATCATCCGTTTCCAAAACCATTTCTCCTCCAGCTATCAATAGCTAACCCATTCCTCTGACACAGGCGCATCTGAATGGACATGGATTTCACTAAGCCCTCCCGTGCACTGGCTTCCAGCAGCAACAGAAAATGCCTTTCCAGGACGTCCACCCGTTCAGAAACAGTCTCACAGGTTTTCCTAGTGATTTATTTATCAAGTAAGAAGGATATGAGGGGGGTGTTTTTCCCTCATCTGGCCACTCAGTTTTAGGAAAAAGTAGCTTTGAAATTTTAAAAGCGATTTGCCCCAAGGTTTAAAAAAATCCTTTGAAGTGGCAAGAAAATGAGTTTCAGAAAATTAGCTTGGAGTCTTCATAGGCAGAGAGTGCCAGGAAGAAAAAAGGGCCACAGAGTCTGCAGCATTCTTGAAACGTGAGTCTTGAAATCGTGGATTTTATGAGCTGTCTTGTCGCCTCACTCTCTGACGAAAACCAGCGATAGCTCACCCAAAGAAAAACAAATGCCTGAGAAACTCGCTTTACTGAAAGGCCACTGAATTTTTCCTCCTGTAACTAGGTGACTGGATAGTCTGAACTCTGTGTTGAAAGCACAGAATGGCTTAATTTATTTTTCCCAGTTACTGCCTTCAGCCATGCTGTCAAATACCATTTTTCCCACCCTTAATGGCATCCTAGCTACAGCCTGTAAACCTGGTCACGTTCAGTTATGAAAGTCCAGGCTGGCCTAAAAACTTTCATCTTGTATCTGATTTAAATTTCATCACCTTCTGTCCCCCTAAACAGGCTGTGGTTCTAGGGATAAGCCAGATAAGCCATTGGGACCCGAACTCATCTGCCTCTGGTCAACCCCTCCCCCCCATCTTCTCAACCCTCTTGCAGAATCTCTCTCCTCAGTGGGTCTGAGGCAGTGAGAAGGTATCAGGTGAATCCTCTCTGGGTGTTGTTGTTGTTTAGTTTTTTGTTTGTTTGTTTGCTTCGTGGGCTAACTCTGATAAGCTCTTGGCATCTATTATGTGACAGAATTTAAGTGTGGTTCTTGGGTGCCTGACTGTGTTTCTTGGCTGGTTTTGGAGGATTTCCACAGTTCTTGGAGGAGCGCCATCAGAATACTGGTCAACATCTCGCACTCCAACACAGCTCCCCCTACCAGAAGCACTCTCCCTCCAGCCCATGCCCAAGCATTCTCTTAGAAACTCAGGAGCCCTTGTGTGCTAGTAGAAAACTCTCACAGTGGTGCCCGCTCACCCCCCTGATCCATGCAAGAATCCCACCCATCCTTGCCACCCCACGCCCCTAACTACCTTCAGCTTCCTAGACAGTTCTTTGCTTCACCATGCTAATCCTTTTTTTCTCTTCCCTTTCCCTGAACCAGCAGGGCACAGGAACCCATCTGCCGGTTTGCCCCCTGAGCAGAGGTCTGGCCACCAAGAGGATTGACAGCCTTCTCCTCTTGCTAGGATCTTTCCCATCAAGGCAATCTTCTCTTGTCTGTAAGAGGGGAGAGAACCCCTACTATCCCCATAAAAAGACTCCCCACTCACAGTGAGCACCATGTTCATGGAATGGGGCCAGTTACTTCAAGAGACCCCTATCTATTTCTTTTTTTTTTTTTTTTTTTTTTTTTTTTTTGCTTTCCTGGGGCACTGTCGTTTCTAGTAGCAGAGTGAATTCCTCTCAGAGCCTTGGGGACGGTGTCCTTCCCCCAGCTGTTGTGGGCTATCTTCGATGTGTGGGATACCCGGACCTTCTTTGTTCTCAGATTCAGTCCCTAGTTGGCAATTCCCAACATCTCTTAAAACTCACCTCTATCAAACCAACCGATTCATTCATCCATTTGACAAGGATTTCTTGAGGGCCCGCTCAGTACTGGGAGCTGTGGTAGGCACTGGGGATATGGCCGCAAACAGGACAGACAGGCTTACCTTTCTCGGTCTACACTCAATGGGAGATGAACGCTTAGACAGGAATGCTGCCAAGATGGTTGGAGATGGTGCTAAGTGCTCTGAAAATAGCAGAAGGCAGTGTAGGATGACTGCGTGGATGGGGGGAGGGGTGCGGGGGTAGGGGTGGTCACCACTTGAGCTTGATGGCTGGACAAGGCTTATCTGAAGGGGAGATCACAGACCTGGAGTGAGTGATTCCCAGGCAGGGCAAACGCAAAGGCCTTCAAGTGGGAGCCTGCTTGGCGTGTTCACACAACTAAAAGATAAGCAGATGAGTGGTTTTTCCATTCTCATCTCGGAGCTGAACCTCCCAATATGCTTTTCCTTGTCCTCTGCTTGCTCCACGCTGTGATGTGAGATAAAGATCTCCACTGCTTATTCCACTGTTAGTCCACGCTGCAAATGCTAGACTGTTGCAGCTGTCTCTCTAGACTTAAAGGTTGGAGACATGGAGGAGCCTTTTTAATTCATTTATGTGGGTCATGTACCAGGGAGTTTTCTTATCAGAAAGCTATTGTAACTCTGGCCAAGTTGCCACCCATGGAAACATCAGCCACCAGGCAATGGAAGAACAGAGTTAGAAGGCTTCTCATGTCCAATTTCTTCGTAATGGGATTTATGGATGAGTCTACTAGCCTATTAAAATGTGTGTGTTACACCTTAAGGCCTAATATAATGAAAAATATGTTATTGTGAGGCTTACTTACTAGAATAAAGTATGTATAATGAAGAGAAAAGAAATAAGGTCCAAGACAGCTCAAAGGTGCCATTTCTCTCAATGGTTTATTACTCTGAAATAAGGAAAGCTCACTGGAATTGCCCATTTTGTTAAACAAAGTTGCCTTTATAACATTCATGCCCCAAATGGCATATTTCTTGGTGGCATTGAATTTTGGAGCTGAAAGATACCTTTGAAATCATTAATAACAACCTTCTCATCTTATAATTGAGATAACATATCCAAAAGGTTAAAAACCATTCCAAAATCGCCTAACATTCATAATTGTGGAGTTGAACTTGAATCCAAACCTCTTTACTTCAAGTCTACTAGTCTTGCCACTACACTGCAGAATCTCTAAGCTAAGACATTATCTCATATACATTATGTCGAAGACCAGAACCAACTATTTCTTAGCACAGTTAGATTAGATGTATTATGGTTGGTAACCTCCAAGATGGACCCCAATGATTCCTACCTCATGCTCGTGTAGTCCCCTCCTACTTTATACCAGGGTTGGTCTGTATGACCAACAGAATATACCAACAGATGGCATGTCACTTCTGAGATTGGGTTTTAAAACTGTGGCTACCAAAAACAACAACAACAACAACAACAAAAAAAAAAACTGTGGCTACCACCTTGGTCTCTCTCTCTTGGATCACTTACTCTGGGGAAACCAACCGTCATATTGTGAGGGCACTCAAAGAGCCCATGGAGAGGAAATGAGATAGTCAACCAATGACTAGCAAGAAGCCGAGTATTGCTAACAAGCACATGGGTAAGCTTAAAAGCAGATCCTTCAACCTCACGTGACTCCAGCTTCAGGAGACAGTTTGACTACAACCTCCCAACATACCCTAAGCCTGAACTATCCAGCTAAACCGAGTTCTAATACAGGAAAAACTACAGTAACTATTTCTTATTTAGGCTGACATTCAGGGGAATAGTTTTTTTGCTCATTAATAGATAACTAATACAGGCACGGTGCTTCAATTCTTCTAAATCACCCTGGGTTCCATGTGATGGGCTGCATTACTCAGAGACAACTCCTTCTCGCCTCTTCTCATGCAGGGGAGAGGCAGACGCTTGCTCTGCTCAAAGACCTGTCTCAACTCAGTCTCTGCCAACAGGGATGAAGAGGTGGGAGGGTGGCTGTGCCAAATGCCAACAATGCCTCCCCAAGGATAATGCGTGCCAGATGTTAGCCTGTGTTCAACTGCCGTTGGAAAACCTAGAACAAAGGCATGGTGGTAGTCTGATGTTCACAGACAAGAGTGAACACAAAGCATGGCTTTGGGCAGACTTCCTTTAAACATGCACAATCTTTGCTGCTATCTTCATGCTTCAGGAGAACTTGAAATTTTCAGAGGATGCCCTTTCCCTACCCAGGATTTGGTAGAGAAGATTTTGAAGATGTCAGTGAACTCAAATTTTACATCTTAGCCAGTTCCAAGGATGTGGAATCATTAAAATACTTGTGATTTAGGGGCGCCTGGGTGGCTCAGTGGGCTAAGCCTCTGCCTTTGGCTCAGGTCATGATCTCAGGGTCCTGGGATCAAGCCCCGCATCGGGATCTCTGCTCAGCGGGAGCCTGCTTCCCCGTCTCTCTCTGCCTGCCTCTTTGCCTACTTGTGATCTCTCTCTCTGTCAAATAAATAAATAAAATCTTTAAAAAAATACTTGTGATTTAGGGTATGGATACACTTATGGTGTGTCTGGGTCTTAAAGGTACCACTTGGCACCTGGGTCATCCCACCTTCGTTTCTCTGCTAGGTGATTTCTCTCTCCTTGTTCAGAGTTATGTTTGAGCTCACTAGATTTATAAAGCATCTCTAAGGTGATTCTATTTAGTTAGTATCATATCTTATCCATCACCTATTCACCACTAGTCCTCATGTATGAGTACAGCTGAGCTTGGGTTTATGTTTCCCTTGTCTCTGTGTGTCTTTCCTGTGTTCCCCACATTGATTCTCTGAATTGAAGGACATTCAAGACTTTGAACAGACTTAATAAATGCCACCCAAAGATGTCAGTGCCTAAAACGCCAGTATGGTAAGGAAGGAGTTGGAAAATGGTAATAATCCTAACTCAACCTAGACATGAACTTCTTTAGTGTGACTTTGCACATCACATTCTATATTCTCAACTTTTTTTTGTGAGAAAAGTATAAAAAAGGAAGAAAAAACCCCACAAATCCATGATCCACTGTGACACAGTTGGGATATGAAGTCAAAAAACTCTTGGGTGCATTAGTAATGTCATTCAGGGGTTAGAATCCAACCTTCACATCGTGACAGGTAAGGGTTGGTTCAGAAGTACCAAAAGGTACGACAAACAAGGAGACCTGCAGGGATGTCAGGAGACTTTCTTGTCCCCTTATTTCTTTCTCTCCCTTGATGACTGAAATCTGCTGTTGTAATAGACGTCCCTCCATTTGATTTACAGGCTTTTGAAATACAAATACTCTTAGGAGGGTTACCTGTTCTCTGTCCTTAGTATTTTATGCTGAAGTAGTTTAGCAGGCATGCTTCCTCAGAGTTCTGAGAGAATAAACGTTTTATGGAAGGAGATAAGATCCAGCCACATTTAGACCGCAAGATACCTCCTGCGGACGGGCATTTCTTTGGGGGAGACAGAGCTTCTCGCTCATTCCTTATAAGGATTTGATATCAGAGGTGAGATTGTTTGCTTTTTGAAACATTTACAGGTGGGGCAATAAATGTGAAGCACTTCCAGGGATTACAAACAGAACAGTTGAATTTTTAAATAAGAATTTATAGATTTGGGGAGCTGGTAATTAATGCCATTAAATTCAAGCACTTTGGGGACCACTTTAGTATTTCAATTTTAGTCACAGTCAAGCCAGGAAGTGCAAAAGTTGAAGTTCTCATGGCAAGAGTAATTCATCCCCATTACACATTCTTGACAGAATCCATACAAGCCCGAGAAATTTGTGTCTCTAATATACTCAGTTTGCTGAGCTGCTTTTGCAAAAGAGGACAGCACGGTTAGTTCCTTCAGGGCAATGTGGTTACATTTTCAGTCTCATTATAGGACTCTTGGCATTTAGTTTGAAAGGCCAAGGGGAAAATCCATTTGCAGAACTTTTTGAGAGAGATGGGGCCAAAATAGAACAGCGAAAGCATTGTTTGTCTGTTCTCTATGGAAACAGGGCAGTCAAGTTTGATGTGACAAGGCTTTTTCCAATTGAAAATTGAAATTAAAAAAAAAAAAAGGCCATTATTCACATGGCATCAAAAACTTGAAATACTTAAGCACTGATTTTACAAATGAATGTGCAGGGCATGTACACTGAAAATAACAAAATATTGTTTAGAAAAGTCAACACCTTTACAAACGGAGAGTATATACCATTTTCATGGGTTAGGATATTTAATACCAAGATGTCAGTTTTTCACGAATTGATGCTTCCTAATCAATATATCAGAGAGTTTTTTTGGTAGAAACTGATAAAATGATTGTATCATTTGGAGCTATCAGAATGGAGAGGACCTATCAAATCAAATGGAGAGGACCTTAAATGGCCAAAACAGCTATAAGAAAGAACAAAGAACAATAAAGTTGGAGGGCTAACACCATCTGACTTCATGACTAGCATTAAGCTATAGCAACCCAGACAGTGTGGACTTAGCAGAAAGATTAACAAATCTATCAATGAAACAGAATAGAGAATACAGAAGACCTACACATATAGGGACAACTGATTCTTGACAAAGGTGTGAAGGCAATTCTATAGGAAAGAATAGTCTTTTCAACAAATGGTGCTGAAAGAATTGGATACACACACACACACACATATACATATATAAAGAATTGTGTGTATATATATATACACACACACACATATATATATTATATATATATATATATAACCAGCAGTAAGAAAAATTATAATTAAAAAGCAAACAAAGGATTTGAACAGATGCATCTCCAGAGAAGATATAAGGATGACAAATTAGCACACAAAAAACACTCAACATAATTATTCATTAAGGATACACAAAGTAAAATCACACTGAGATATATGCTGCTTAATATGGCTAAAATAAATACCATTGATCATGCCAAGCGTTGGTAGGAAGTAGAGCAACTGGAACTCTCAGATGCTGCTCTTGAAAATGTAATATGGCACAAACATTTTGGAAAACAATTTGGTAGTTTCTTAAAAACTTAGACATACATTTACCGTGTGATCTAGTCATTCCACAACTAGGACAGACTCAGGAGCAATTGAGGTGTTTTAAAATGTACCTAGGGGGGTGCCTGGGTGGTGCAGTTGGTTAAGTGACCTACTCTTGATTTCAGCTCAGGTCATGGTCTCAGGGTCCTGGGATCGAGTCAGTGACTGGCTCCGTGTTCTGCAGGGAGCCTGCTGGAGGATGTCTTTCCTTCTCCCTCTGCCCACCCCCATTTGCAAATAAATAAATAAATATTCAAAATGCACCTAGGATTTATTTTAATTAGGTATAATAAGACACACAGACACAGACATGACTGTTATGAGGGAAGAAGTTTTACTTATAGTCCCCTAGAAACAGAAGGCATGGCACACCTACAGGGGCACCACAGGGGGAAGCACCAGGGTCAACTGGGAGGCAAAGGGAGTGAGGGGAAAACATCGGTAAGAGCCTTTACTGTGGTTTTTGCTGGAAGGAATGGAGAATCAGGGCGAGCAAGCTAAATGGGTTAGGATTTGCTAGTTTGAACAGTATCAGTAGGCCGCAGGGTGTGGGGGCTGCTCCTAGTTGTCTGATACAGAGCCCCGGATGATTAAAGCAGGTGGGTAGTGGTCTGGAGTATAAGAGCCTCCTAAGAGACGAAGCTGGGTTCTGTATTGGTTAGTTTGCATATAAAAGGTGCACTTGAACACTCCTGGTTAATATAGAAATCACATGTCCATACAAAGACCTCTCATGAATGACCATATCTGCTTTATTTGTAAGAGCCCCAGACTGAAAACAACTTAAATACATGCGAACAGCTACATGGATAAACAGATTACAGCATATCCAAAGAATGGACTACTACCCAGGAGTAAAAAGGAATGGGATACTGTGGCACAGATGAATCTCAAAATAATTATACTGAGTTTAAGAAGGGAACAAAAATAGAGTATGTATGATTCTACTTATCACAGAAAACAGCAACTAATCTACAGTGACAAAACACAGATCGGTGGTTGTCTGTGATGAGATAGGATAGAGAATGATATGAAATAAACAAGGATACACTAACAGTGAATTTTCTGAAAAAGAATAAACCAATCCTAGTTACTATAGTATTGGAAACAATAAAACACTTAGGAATAATTTTAACCAAGGCTGTGAAAGATCTGTACTCTGAAAACCATGAGACATTAATGAAAGAAACTGAAGAAACAAATAAATGGAGAAGTGTCCTATGTTTATGTATTAGAGGAATAAGTATTGTTAAAATGTCAATACTAACAAAAGCCATTTATAGATTCAGTGCAATCCCTATCAAGATTCCAAAGGCATTTTTTAACAGAAGTAGAAAGGTACTCCTAAAAATTTATATGGAATCATCAAAGACCACACATAGCCAATGCAATCCTGAGAAAGAAGAACAAAGCAGGACACATCACGCCTCCTGATTTCAAGCTATACTACAAAGCTATAGTCATCAAAAACAGTAAGGCCCTGGCATAAAAACAGACACAGACCAATGGAACAGAAGTGAAAGCCCTGAAATAAACCCATGCTCATATGGTTAATTAATGTTTGACAAGGGAGCCAAGAATACCCAATGGAGAAAAGGACTTGTCAATAAATTGTGCTAGGAAATTGGATATTCACACACAGAACAATGAAACTGGATCCACATCCTACACCACTCACAAAAATTAACTCAAAATGGCTTAGAGACTTAATATAAGACCTGAAACCATGAAACCCCTTGAAGAAAACAAAGAATAAAGCTCCTTGACATGAGTGTTGGTCATGCTTTTTTTGGATATGACATTTGAAGCACAAGCAATGAAATAAAAAATAAGTAGGACTACCTCAAAGTGAAAAGCTTCTGTACAGCTTTGGTTGTGCAGAAATGAAGTCAGTGAAGCAGAAAGACAACCTATGAAACAGAACAAAAAATATCTGCCAACCATATATTTGATAAGGGGTTAATATCCAAAACAT
The DNA here is from genome assembly GCF_020171115.1 of Neogale vison. Taxonomy (NCBI): domain Eukaryota; kingdom Metazoa; phylum Chordata; class Mammalia; order Carnivora; family Mustelidae; genus Neogale; species Neogale vison. The sequence continues at coordinate 131,096,710 of NC_058102.1, read as the reverse complement.
ATTAAAAAAAAAACCTCATCCAACTCAAAACAAAATAAATAATTCAATTTAAAAAATGGGCAAAGGAACTGAATAGACATTTTTCCAAATAAGATATACAAGATGCTAACACATAGGTGAAAAGACACTGAACATCCCTAATCATTCAGGAAATGCAAATTAAAACCACAAGGAGGAATCACCGACATGCCTACAGAATGGCCGTCATCAAAACGATAAGAGAACAAAGCTGGTGTTGATGTGGAACTTTGGGCACTGTTGGTGTGATTATAAACTGGTGCGTCTACTATGGACAATGTATAAAGGATACTCAAAAAATTCAGACTAGAATGACCAGGGCCACTTGGGTGTCTCAGCTGGTTGAGTGTCCGAATCTTGGCTGAAGCTCAGGTCATGATCTAAGCATTGTGAGATCGAGCCCCATGTTGGGCTCCATGCTCAGTGCAGAGTCTGCTTGAAGTTCTCTCTCCCTCTCTCTCTGCCCCTCCCCCCTACCAGCTCATACACTTTCTCCCTCTCTCTCTCCAATAAATAAATCTCAGAAGGGTATCTGCACCCCATTTCACAGCAGCATAATTTACAGAAGCCAAGACATGGAAACCACCTAAGTGTCCACCGAAGGATATATATATATATATATAAAATGCTGTATTATTCAGCCATAAAAAAATGAGGAAATCCTATCATTTGTGACAATGAGGAATAACCTTGAAGGGATTATATATTAAGTGAAATAAGTCAGACAGAAAAATACTGTATAATCTCACTTGTATGTGGAATCTGCAACCAAAAAACCAAAATCATAGAAAAAGAGATCAGACTTGAGGTTACCAGATGCAGACGGGAGGTGGAGGAGGAATTGGAGGGAGGTGGTCAAAAGGTCCAAACTTCCAGTGATAAGATAAAATAAGTACTGGAGATACACAACATAATGACTAACGAAGCTGTATGATATACAGAAAAGTTAAGACGATAGATCCAAAGAGTTGTCATCACACACACAAAAATGGGAACAAGGAAACTTTTGGGGGTGATGGACATTCGTTATCTTGATTGTGATGATGGTTTCACGGTAGACACATATGTCGAGGCTTATCAAACAGTAAAATTTCTTTGATAATGAAATATATCTTTAATAACCTCAGGTCGAGAAAGACTTTCTGAACTTCAAAGTGGGAGAACAGATCACCGAGGGAAAGACTAATGAGTCTGACAGCCTACAGCTGAATATTCCATATGTTTTCAAACAGCACAACTGAAATGTGCGCAGTTCCTATAGACCATGTACACCTCATTGATAAAGGCAGTTACAACTGCCTGTCGAAGGAGTGTTTTATATTCTAGTCTCTGAAATGATCAGATCAGAGTACAGAAAACTTTTAGCCCGATTTGAGGTCACAGAGTGGCCCAGCACACCTACAGATCCAAGGCTTCTTGGGAAATAAACTGGACTAGGAGTTAGTGACCTCAGGTTTTGGTTCCAGCTCTGCAACTCATCTGCTGTGTCATTTTAGGCAAAACACTCCATTTTTCCAGACCTTAGCTTTCTTGGGGATCACAGGACAGTGTGGGATTTAGATGGTCTCTGAGCTTCCATCATCTCTGATAACGTGTGACTCTGTGCTTCTGGCCAGTGGGGACAGCTTCACTATGTAGGGTTTGTGGATCTGCCCACTCAGAGAGCTCCAGGTAACCCCTGGTCAGATCTTCAAAGGGCTGTCAGCCCTTTGCCAACCGCAACAAGAAGACTAGGAAGGGAGGCAAAAGTGGCGGGTTAACCCAAGTTACCTTGAAAGCACTTGTGCTTTTCTTATTGCGGTAGAAGACAATACCAAGGAATATTCCATCAAAACCGTATGTAAGTGTACGGTTCAGTGGCATTAAGTACGTTCACACTCTTGGGCACCCAGCCTCACCATTCCTCTCCAGAACTCTTCATCTGGTAAAACTGGAACTCTGTACCCATTACACACTGACTCCCTATCCTCCCTCCTCCCAGCACTGGTAACCACCCTTCTCCTTTATGCCTCTATGAATTTGACCACACTGGGTGCCTAACATCAGGGATATAAGGCAGCACTGAGGGCTCTTCTAGTATCTCATTTAATCCTGTCAGTAAGCCAGGGGAGAAGGATTATCCTTTTCTATTTCCCCCAGAAGATATACAAACTAAGGCTTTGATGGGGAGCTCTATACACACAACTAGGAAATCAGTTGGCCAGGACGGAAACATCGACCAGCTAGTTCCGAAGTCCTGGTCCTTCCATTGCTGTAACCGGGTAACAGTGCATTCAATGAAACGTCAGTGACCTAGCAAGTCCAAGAACAATATAAGGTCAGCGGAATTCATTCAATACCCAGCCCTGATTCAACTGGCCATCGTCGACCGCTTAAAGCTTTTGTGGCTCAGTATCCGCATCTCTATAAATCATATGTGTGTTTATTTATACTACTTCATGCCCCAAACCAAGGTGACATTAGATGAGTATCTGTCTCATCTGCAATGTGTAAAGCTCCAAGCTCCTTCCGAAAGAGGTACGGTTCCATGCGACCATTCTATACGGTCTTATTGCTTGCAGTGTTTAGAGTTAAAAGTCTCTAGAAAACACAGAACAGGATTCCAGACAAACATAACCTCAAGTTGCGTTCTTACCCTCAGAAGCATAAACTAACTCCTTCCCGGCTGCTGTTTCAGCTGGTGGTGAATCCTAGGGTGTAGGAATTTGTGACCCTTAATGTTATAAGAAGGGACATTTGCTCCCAAGACCAGCTGTAGTCAATCAACCCCTGAGTGAACCAGACAGCCCCACAGCCAGACTTCATGGTGGAAAGGATACAAGGCCTATGATGGGCCAATACTTGACGTTAACAGTTTCTGATCTGACAACGGGTTCTGCAACCCAACCCCAAGTCATCGGCCCCCAGGAGGTATGTTCTGGGTCAAAACAGCCCTTTGGACATACAAGGATTTTTTTTCCCCCAAACAGTACTATTTTTAGGTTTATTCTAAACTCCAAAATGAGTGAATGTCTTCCCTCTTATACTGGTCACTGGAGACTTATGCATTCATTATTAAGGAATCTCGCAGGCACTCCACAATTTCTAGGAACAGATTATTTTAAATGAGCAGAAAAAAAAGAAACACATTCTGACTTTAGAGTCATCCCTTCTTGCTCAAAGATTTGGCATCGTGTCCAAAATAAATCAATACGATCTTTCTTTACAAAGAGAACGTCTACCTTTTTTAAGAGAACAGAAAGTACAAGAGAGCAAAGTTTATTTAAGTGTTAGACAATGGACGAAAAAGGCGTAGTAGGTTCTGCTTTATTTAGTCCAAAGGGAGATTTACTGGATGTGGAGCTGGATTTGCAAGTTTCACAGAAGTAACATGATCTCTGCTTCGTAAAGACCATCGCCACGCTTAGAGCTACTGTGTCTCGCTGTGTAGTTCGTGCATGAAGAGACTGAAAATGCTATTCACAAAATAAGAATGCTTTGTAATTCATTAACTCTCAGTTTGGACACACGTAGCAAGCATTTTACATACTGATGTGCACAGAAAGGTTTTTAAGAGGCTGAGTACTTAGCCAGTAAATGAGAAGGAAAGGAAATGGAGGTGGGAACGGGCCCTCGCTCTCTATCTGTGGATATTTACTACGATAACCACTTTTTATTTTTATAGCACTCCGCTACCATTTGCAATCTGGGCATTTACAGCAAATGCCTACTCGTCAAACCAGAGTTTAAAATACATAAAATCACATCAGAAGAAAATTATATACTCATTGCGTGATGCACTAAATGCTGAGGGAGCGAGAGCGGGAGAGTGAGAGCTTATGGTCCATTCCAAGAACCAAAGCATTCTTGAGACAAGGAAGGCTAACAAGAAAGCGGGAGGGAGGGAGGAAGAGAGAAAGAAAGTGTGAAAACTATTCTAACTTCCAATGGTCACAAAATGGAACTACTTTGGTTCACAGCGAGCCACTGCTATTCTATTTGGATATTTAAACACGAAACTTGAAAAAGCTGAGATGCGTGTGGAAAGAACACAGGATTCGGAATTAGATTAGGTACAAGTTTTCACACTGCCACCAACCCCCGCCATGACCTTGAGTAACCCAGGCAACCCCTCCGGCCTCAGTGCCCTATCCAAGAAAACGAGGGACTGGCTTAGCCTCTCTAGCCTTTCGTTGGGTTTGTGTGGCTTTCACAGGCTGCGATTCTCTGGTAAAGGAGCACAAAAAACTAGCTGTGCATCCAGCAAGGGGCCCTGCACGAGCTCTAGAAAACTCAGCAAAATTTAGGGAGGAATTCGAGCAGGGAGGAAGGCAGATGTACTCTTTCCTGAGATAAGGGAGCATTCTCTCTCCAGGGAGAATTTAAGTCCTCCTGAAGCACTCACACCCAAATGACATCACTTCCTATAGTGCTGGGCTGGTTCCTCTAGGGACGTATCACGGATCATGTTGTCAGGGCATCCTCCTGGCCCGCATCACAGAGCCCCAAACGTGACTGGCACACGCTAGGTGCTCAGCGAATGAACTCCAGGAAAATCCCTCCTCTGGCCAGATCCTAGCCCTATCTGGGACCGGTGACAGCGGGAACTTTCTTAGTCCCTTCAAGTGTCCATCTCCTTATCCTTAACACGGGATAATGATAACAGTCGATCATTCTAAGATTTTTTGTTTTTTTTTTTGTTTTTTTTTTTAGCCAATGAGATAAGCATAAAATTCAGTCTGAGTAGCTCCAAGCTACCATGAAATCATGAAGTATGCTCTGTCTGTCTCTAGTAAGTTCTTCCTCCCACCCTCTACAATCAAAAAGCCAACAAACAACAGATACAAGAACTGGGAGCTTTGTACACTCAATTCCAGCAATCCCCTCCGATGAGCTTCCCACCTTCTGGATTTATTATGTCTCCCTGGTCAGCTCCAGACACTCCCGGGCTTCCAACCCTTGGGCTTTGTCTCCTAGAACTGGAGGTCTGATCGTAGTTCTCCAGCCTTCCAAGCTTCAGTCTTGAGGTCATCTGACTCCTGGCCGCTTTGGACAACATGTGCTTCTATTTCAGGGGTGCACTGGAACCCAGAATTGGCAAGGCTGCCAACCAGGCCAGTCTTCCCTCTGTTTCTCCTGGGAGGAATACTACTTCAGTTCTCATTATTATTTTTTTGAAGATTTTATTTATTTATTTGACAGAGAGAGATCACAAGTAGGCATAGAGGCAGGCAGAGAGAGGAGGAAGCAGGCTCCCCGCTGAGTAGAGAGCCCGATGTGGGACTCGATCCCAGGACCCTGAGATCATGACCTGAGTCAAAGGCAGCGGCTTAACCCACTGAGCCACCCAGGCGCCCTTCAGTTCTCATTATTAAAGATTCATTTTTTTTGTAACTGTCAGCTTTATTGGATCATGCAGTTATTGAGAATGAAGTCACTGGGAAGACACAAAGAGCCTACAGATGGAGACAGGAGAAGAGATTCCCAATGACAGTGACCTTGATTACAGCCAGGCCTGATGCTTGTACAGCCGATCTCATTTTATTGCATAACCAATTGATTAACTTTATCCCAGCCTACTGCCAGGCCAATCTGGGCTGATTTCTGCTCCTGGCAAGTGAGAGAGGAAGACTGCATAGAAGAGTCAAGGAAGGGAATTAGTGGAACCTTCAGGAGTGCCTCTAAATAAGCCCTTCCATGCCCACGGAACTCCCCTGGGCTGGTCCACCCTCCCCGACGAAACTAGAAATCACAGCAGTCCCTGGAGATCCAAGAAGGAGACTTGACTGTGCCCTTCAATCAATTCTCAACACTGGCTCTTTTCTTAAATAGGGACACCCTGGTGATCGAGATCTTACTGCCTTCTCAAAAAATGCTTACAAATGTTTGAGAAAAACACAGTTTATCTTGCAATTCTATTTAAAGAGAAAAATCTGTTCCTAATATATTTTTTCCTTACTTCCAGACACCTCAAACTTACACACAGAAAGTCCAGGATCTGTTTATAAACAAATTGCCTCTAGTTTCTTACATGAAAAAAAAAAATACTGATTTGAGGAGAAACATTCAGTTGTTGATTCTGTACCCTTTTGTAAACTGGCAGTTCTATCAAACCATTCACACCACGCTTCGATCAAATCTAGGAGGCTTTAACTATGATTCTGTGGGGGAATGCAACACCAGGCAGTAGATGGAATGTACAAAAAACCCAAAGATTCTCACTTTAGCACAGAATGAGGTTATCTGTTACCAACAGAACTAAAATCTCCCTGCAGTTTCCGTAGTATTTTAAAGACACATAAAATAGAGTCAGCTCAGAGGGTCAGGAATGAATATTTTACAGAAATGAAAACATATATTCAGATAAACAGAATACATCTTTTCCCAGTACAATTAAATATAAGTACATGGGAAAAAATGCTAAGTTTAACTCCAGGTTTCTTTTTTTCTTTTTAGCTTTAGGAAACTGTCCTTTTATTTACATGTAAAAGATTAGCATAAGAAGTGGCAATTCTTCTACATAATACTACATAAGTATTCTGTAAAACTCAGTTCAAAAATGCACAAGAAAAAATTAAAATCTATTCGTAGTAATGAATACTGTAGTTAAGAATGCAAAAGAGTCTTGGTAATTTAAAATCAAGAAAGAAAAAAGCCTCCTTTAGGGATAAATATTCCATATATGGTTTTAAGTCAAAGGCAGTTTATTTTTAGGAAGTTGGAAAAAGAAAAAAACCTTCTGGCTCTTTTGGACTTATATGTTCAAAAGTGACTATATTTAAAACAATATTTTAACTCTTTATTTTTAAAAACTAGTGTTTGGATAAAACATATGCTAAGTTTAATAGCTTTTATTTTACATTTCTGAAAATACATCGCTGAAAAGTGAATCCAGGCAGAGTAGAAAGTTCATTTTGCAAAAGACTAAATGATTTCGTTGAACATGCACTGATGAGTATTTCACCCCTGTTTAGACACGGCACAGCTGGACAGCCTACTCTCTGAAACTCTGCTACATTAACTGAACCCTTCAAAGAATTCCCAAAGTAGTGCTTTCAAGGTTAGAAGAGGCTCTCTAAGACTTGACAATATAGATCACTTTGAAGAGTTTTCCTTTTCCCGCAAAACCAAATGTGTTTAGAGAAATAAAGACAAGTCACTCTTCACCCTCCCTGATTTAGAAAAATAAAAATATTAAACTTGCCAAGGGTCAAAAGGAAACAAGGGTGTGCCCGATCTCTGCAACGAAAACGTGGGCAGAAAAGAACAAGATGCTCCACATTTACCCACCGGCAGAAGCTGTTACTCAGACCATTCCAGAACTACAGAGGAAGGGAAATTAAAAATGCCAATCCGGGGGCCTCACCAAAGCTTTTGAATTGGATTCAGAATCTTGGGGGTGGGGGTGGGAGTTTAAATAAGCTAAGTGATTCTTAGATACACTGAAATTTGCAAGCCACAGCTCATGATGTTGAAGAGAGGAGCAGTCCCAAGTATTTGAAATGAAATCCTACAGAAATCCTACAGAAGCACCAAATATTTTCCAAGGAACTCTCTTAGACACTTCTCCCCTCCACGTTTGGGAGATGAGGTAGGGGGATGTTTTGAGAGGTAGAGAGGTAGATTCTCCTGGCCACTTTTCCTCCTCTGTGGGTTTAGCTGACACAGGCTGGGATCGCTGTATTCTTCTTGTTTGGTATTTCCATCAAGGAATTAATAAATGCTTGGTAATGATGAGATCATGTCCAGCTAAGGACTCTGTCCCTCTACAGATCAAGTTGACAGTCCCTGCAGTCATGCCCTGGATTCTCTTCGGGATACCAAATTATAAAAAGGGAGTATTCCTCTAAATACCTCATAGAACTTAGAAACTTAGCCCTTAAGTGAGAATGAGCAACTTCTGAATTTTCTTCAAACTTCAAAGGCTCTTCATACCAAATACTTTGAGAAGTGCTAAAATTTTTTTAAGTGTAGGTGCAGAGAAGAATTTAAATGATTTTATATTTATATAAAAATGATTTTATATTTATATTAAAACCATATATTTATATGTCACTGGATCTTTCCTGACCAGATATCACAAATACCATATATAATGGTTGATTGCTGTTACAGGCAGAGGATTATCTCCTTTCATTGGGCAAATGCTAAATTTCTTACAAAGGCATAAAAAAAAAATCATATGCTTGTTACTCAGTGAGTACTTATTTTCTGGCTTTGTCTTTCTTGAGGTCTTATTTATATAATTCTTTTATAACAATTAATTGCCAGAATAGTTCTTGTAGGAGATTCATAGGTATGCAGAATGCTTAATTATAATTTAAGCACCTAGCCATGTTTATAAGCAAGGATTCAAAGTCACCGTGAGACAGATAAGGAAGAATGTAATAAGTTATTCTTGCCCAAACTGTTTAAGATTGTTATCCTGGGGGCGCCTGGGTGGCTCAGTGGATTAAAGCCTCTGTCTTTGGCTCGGGTCATGATTTCAGGGTCCTGGGATGGAGCCCCGCATTGGGCTCTCTGTTCGTAGAAGAGCCTGCTTCCTCCTCTCCATGCCTGCCTCTCTGCCTACTTGTGATTTCTCTGTCAAATAAATAAATAAAATCTTAAAAAAAAAATAAAATAAAATTGTCATCCTGATCTTCTAGTAATTCAAGATCTGTTTGTTTAACTAGTGGAGATGGGTCAGAGATAACATGGGTCTTAGGACATGAGCCCGGTCATGTGGGGTGACTTTGCATTCTTCTCCCTGTGCGACTCCAGAGTACACCCTCTAAAACGTTCAATCTCATACCAAATCAAAGTGTTCCAGAGTGTTCTTTGATCTCTAGTGAAAACCCAAATAAGATGATAATCATTAACTCAAATAAGTTCCCTGTTTACAAAAACGCGGTGACCATTTGGCGGTGGTAAATAACCCTTTGTCTAGGATTGAAACCTCTTGGAGAAACAGGATATATAAACTATAAAGAACGTGAGTGTGGAAGGAGAGGGGGTTCAAGAAAGAAAAGCAGATACACCCAGCAACTTAGGAGGACACTAAAACGCAGAGTCCGGGACTCAGGGAAAAAAGAAGCACAAAACATCTAAAAATAGCGGCGTTGTAGGAAATGGTCCTAAAGATATTGTCTGCCATTGTATTCCAAATCCTGCTACTTCCAAGTTCAGATCTATAAAAGGCACCTCTTAAAAATGCATCATCTCCTTCCTCGCTATTCAGGAAGGACACTGATTACACATCCTGCTTTACGGGGTTTGGTCCTTATGCCAGGATTTCTTGATGTCTTACTTTCAAAGGTCAGTCACGTGTTACATCGCTTTCTCTTTGCGAATTTACACAAATCACAAAATCGAGTCATTAGCAGTTGCCCCTCTCATCTCTGCAATAAACCACAGAAGCGTGAGGGCACAGCAGAGGCAAGACTTGCAAACACATTTTAAATCGTGCGTCCTTTCTCGAAGCAGAGCTCACTCTACACTCCTTTTTGCTTAGTGTTTTTCCTTTTATTCCCCACTGCCTTCTGCTTTCCTACAAGAGATGCTGGGTAATTTTTCTTCTGGTCTGCTTTCTTAACACTAGTCGATGAAAGGCTTCGGAACGACCGATGCGTCCTAGATGACTGATAAAATGAGACCCACGCTTTGGAAGTAGAGTCCCTCATGAACTATTAAAAAGTACTTTAAGATTTGAATGGATGTATCAATAAAAACAAAACCCTCTATGTAATAACACTTCTGATCAATTGAATTCTTGTTATCTCATTTATTGCCGGTCCCTTTGTTTTCTCACTTTTCTATCCAGATTACGACAATTTCCATCGAACCTCACAGTGCAGACAGCCAACATTCCTTTTTCCAGAGTAGGATTAACGGATGTGACCCTCAGTTGACTGAGATGTCCATGGTCCGCTGAATGTCTGTCATGCCGGAACGCCCCTCTGATGACACTGATACGTTTTTTTTTAAGATTTTATTAATTAATTTATTTGTTTGTCAGAGAGAGAGAGAGAGAGGGAGAACACAAGCAGGTAGAGCAGCAGCAGAGGCAGAGAGAGAAGTGGGCTCCCTGCTGAGCAAGGAGCGTGATGTGGGACTCGATCCCAGGACCCCGGGATCGTGATCTGAGCCGAAGGCAGCAGCTCAACCAACTGAGACACCCAGGCGTCCCAACACTGATAATTCTTTATACAGGCCAGATGCTTTGCACCCCACAACCTGGAGGTGCTGGCCAGAGCTGCCTTCAGCAGGAATCAGGTCCTGATCGGAAGGCTGGCTGCTAGCACAGGAGGAGGCCAGATAAGCCAACAAGGCCACCCAAGGCCATGGGGACTGGCTGAACAGATCACGCTCGGGTTCTTAGTGAGACTGGATAGGGGCTCATAGGGAAGACTAGTTAATAAGCTCTGACTGCAAAGTAAGAAGCAAAAACAGAAGGTAGTCCCCAAAATGGAAGAGCACAGGTTTAGGAGAAACGGACGCCTGCTGCCAAGGGGCTGCCAAGGTCACCCAAGGTCACTGCAGCTGGGGTGTCCGGAGCACAGCTGGGCGGCCAGCTGCATCCTGCATAGCTTTCCTGCTCCATGAGTTTTCTATGCGGCTTCCGAGACACTTCCCTCCTTCCGGCTCTAGCTTTAAACTTTATTCAACGAAGGTAAACTGAAGCTCTCTCCGTAATCTGTAACCCTAACGAGTCTACAATCAAAGCTCCTTGCTAGGTCTCCTCTCTGTCCTACTTTTTCATGGTGTTAAGAAACCAGTTTCAGCTTGATACAGATTCATGTCTTTCCCCGGGTGTGGAATTACTATAGTTTTGGTCTTTGATGTAAGTAATACATTCTTTTTCTCTTCCTGGATATATACTTTTTGTTTTTTTGTATCAAGAACAGTGCTCCAGTTTTTTGTGTTTTTTTTTGTTTTTGTTTTTTTCTCCCCAGTCATTTTTTGGTATTAAACCTAAAGGGACAACTGTGATGTTTCCTGGTAACCGTCATGGGTCATTTGACACCAGGGGAGGCCGAACCGGTTTATCCTTTTCAAACGCCCAGCAGTGTTCAAGGTGGACAGCCACTCTGTCTCCTGCCATCGGGAGTACTTTTCTTTTTCTTCTGTTTCTAACGATAGCCCATAGCACCTTCTTTGCCAAGTCTCTATTCTTCTGCAGCTCTTGTGTGTGTCCCATTCATTTCTATTCTCGTCTTTCTGGACACCGGGCAACCACTGTATCTCCATCACGACAAGACCTTGACATCTTGTCATCCATCCGAAGACCATACCCACGAATGCTGAATTCTATTATTGAGCAAAAAACAGAGCCACAGACTATCAAACCAGAAAGAGATCACCTAGTCCAGCCCCTCAACTTATAAACCTGTATCTAAAAGCTGATACTCAATTCAGTTACTGGAAAGCTTCGAGCTCTCTTTGGAACAACTTCTGTCTGTGTATCTGTTTTCAATTGCAAATTTTATGAAATCTAAATACAGATCAAGTATTTCTGATGAAAACTTAATGTCTCAATTGAGCTGTGCTGGAAATGTAAAATACACACTGGGTTTTGGAAAGAGTGGAGATAATGAGATATTTCTCATTAACATTTTTAATAACATTTTTCCATTAACACTTTTTAAGAATGACTGAAGATATGCTGAACCCATAGTTTGGACATATTGGGTTAAACAGAAGATATTATTAAAATTAATTCCACCAGTTTCACTTTACATTTTGAGTGGGGCTATTAGAAAATTTTAAATTATACCTGTGGCTCACATTATATTACTATCAATAAGAAAGTCACTGTACGTGCATAGATCTACCTAATCCTAAATGGAAATTTCCTTTCTTTGACAGATAAACTGACTCCAGTCCTGAGAAATGGGAGAATATTCATTATGACCAATTTTAATTTCAGTATAGTAAATAAATTGTGTGTATTTCTCCCTCTCTCTCTTTTTCTCTTCCTCCCCAAATCACTGCCATCTTCAATAAGATAGTTTCTGAACACTCCCAAATCAAACCTTAGTTCTTCATATCTGGATCACACTTTTGCTCCTGGTCAACTTCCGGTTCAAACCCTTCAATAAACCACTTTACTGAAGAGGTAGTTATATGTAAAAAGCTGCATATATTTAATATATACAATTCAATGGAAAGTAAGTATACACCCTAAAACCATCATCACCATCAAAGCCACAGACATAATAATTACCTCCCAAATTTTAATGATTTAATAAACATTTAATTTAATAAACAATTTAATTTTTATTTATTTATTTATTTGACAGACAGAGATCACAAGTAGGCAGAGAGGCAGGCAGAGAGAGAGAGAGAGAGGAGGAAGCAGGCTCCTGGCTGAGCAGAGAGCCCGATTCGGAGCTCGATCCCAGGACTCTGAGACCATGACCCAAGCCGAAGGCAGAGGTTTTAACCCACTGAGCCACCCAGGCTCCCCCAATTTAATATTTTTAATAATATTTTAATAATTATTGTTGTTGTGTGTATGGCAAGACCATTTAACAGAAGATCTACCCTTTTAGCAAATTTTAGGCATACAATATTTTAGATACACAATAAAGGGTTGTTAGCTACAGGTACTATGCTGTTCACGTGTATCTCGTTTTATTATGCTTTGCAGATATTGTGGGTTTTTTTTTTAAAGAAACTTAAGTTTTGTTGCAACCCTGTCTAGAGCAAGTCTGTGAGTGTCCTTCCTCAGCATTTGCTCACTTTGTGTTTCTGTGCCACATTTTGGTAATTCTTGCAATATTTCAAACTCTTTCATAATTATTGTATTTGTTACGGCGATCTGTGATCAGTGATTACAACTCGCTGAAAGCTCAGATGGTGATTAGCATTTTTTTTTTTAGCAATAAAGTATTTTTTATTTAAAGTATGTTACACGGCTTTTTTAGACAATGCCATTACACACTTAATAGCCTACAGTATAGTGTAAACATAACTTTTATATGCAGTGGAAACCAAACCATTCATTTGGTTGGCTTTATTTCCATACTTGGTTTATTACAGTGGCCTGGAACCAAACCCACAATACCTCTGAGGTATGTCTGTAGAGATTTCCAGAACTTATTTATCTTACGTAACTGGAACTTTGTACGCTGGGATGGTTAATTTTATGGGTCAGCTTAACTGGGCCAAGGGGTGCCCAGAGAAGCTGTTAAAATATCATTTCCGGCTATGTCTGTGCTTTTCCGGAAGCGATTAGCATGTAAATTGGTAGACGGAGTAAAGAAGTCCTCACCAATGCAAGTGGGTATCATCCCATCTGCTGAGGGCCTGAATAGAACAAAAAGATGAAGAAAGGGCAAATTTGTTCTCTTTGCTTGAGCTGGGACATCCATCCTCTCCGGCTCTTGCCCTGCAGCGTCCCTGGTTCTAAAGCCTTCAGACTCAGACTGAATTATACCACTGGCTCTCCTGGCTCTCTAGCTCGAGGATGGCAGATCAGGGCACTTCTTGGCCTCCATAATCACATGAACCAATTCCTACCATAAATCTCCTCTTGTATGTATCTCTATATATCCTATTGGTTCTGTTTTTCTCGGGAACACTGACTACCATGCCCTCTTGACCATCACCTCCCCTCAGCCTTTGGAAACCAGCATTACCCTTTGCTTTTATGAGTGTGACTATTTTATTTTATTTTTTGTTTACTTTATTTACTTATTTTAAAAGATTTTATTTATTTATTTATTTGTCAGGGGGGGAGAGAGAAAAGGCACAAGCAGGGGGAGCAGCAGGCAGAGGGAGAACCAGGCTCTCTGCTGAGCAAGCAGCTGGACGAGGGACTCGACCCCAGGACCTTGGGATCATGACCAGAGCTGAAGGCAGATACCAAACCGATTGAGCCATCCAGACATCCCAAGTGTGACTATTTTAGATTCCACATATAAGTGAGATCAAACAGTATTTATCCTTGAGTATCTGACTTATTTCACTTAACATAATGTTGTTCAGGTCCATTCATATGCTTATAAACAGCAAGAGACAGATAGACAGATAGGCCACATTTTCTTTATTCTTCCATCAGTAGATGGGCAGTTAGCTTGTTTCCATAACCTAGCTATTGTGGATAATGCTTTAGTGGCCAGGGGAGTACAGAACTCTTTTTTTTTTTTTAAGATTTTTTTAAAGATTTTATTTATTTGACAGATGGAGATCACAAGTAGGCAGAGAGGCAGCCAGAGAGAGATGAGGAAGCAGGCTCCCTGCTGAGCAGAGAGCCCAGGACCCTGGGATCCTGACCTGAGCCGAAGGCAGAGGCTTTAACCCACTGAGCCACCCAGGCCCCCAAGGGAGTACAGAACCCTTGAGGAACTCTTCAAGTTCCTTGTTGCATTTCCTTCAGACAAATACCCAGAAGTAGGACTCCTAGGTCAAATGGTATTTCTATTTTTAAATTTCTGAGGAACCTCCATACTGTTTTCCACACTGTCTGCACCAATTTACATTCCCACCAACAATGTATCAAGGTTCCCTTTTCTCCAGCAACTTCCCTTTTCATCCTCACCAACACTTGCTATTTTATTTTAGTTTGTTTTTGTTTTTGTTTTTTGTTTTTTTCATCGTAGTCATCCCAACAGTGTTAAGGGTGATATCTCTTTGTAGTTTAGGTGTACCTTCCCCTTATGAGAAGTGATACTGAACAATTTTAATATACTTGTATGGCTTCTTTGGAGAACTGTTCAGATTCTTTGCCCATTTAAGAAATGGGTTTGTTGCTTCATTTATGTATTTTTGCTATCCCAAGCTCAAAATCTTGAACAAAGTTTACTTCTTACTCAACACTCATAAGATTTCTCTCAGGTTCCCATTTGCTGAAACTTTTCAAGATCACCTGCATCCAATTTCATTCCCTATCATCTGGCCTTCGTACAGGATGGTCCTCTTTCATTATGGGGTCCTCCCCATTAATGCAAAACACAAACAAACAACAAAACAGTTCCTACACTGTGACTACCTGAAATGGCCGTAACAGCCTGGAGTACATAAAATATATGATATTTCGGAAGGCAGAACCCGATTTCAGAACCACACAAGCTCACGGAGCGGTACCGATGTCCTACTGGCTCCACTGTTACTAGACTCCTTACAACGAATACCAGGTCACAGAAGAGCCAGAGAAAAACCCTGTCCCCCATCTGCCACTCCATGTCAGGAAACTCACCTCTGCGGCTGTCCTCACTGCTTGCTAAGGTTCCCGAGGTTCAGAACCTCCTGAACTCTCAGGGTCAGGTTCTGCTGCTGGGGCCAAGGTTGTGGGAATCGACAAAGGAAGGAATAGGAGGACAGGATGGAGGGAACAGGCCCTGATTAAGACTTTCGGGGGCCCTAGTGATCTCCATGTATGATTCAATATGAAAGCAACACTAACCTTAAAGAAGTTCAGCAAAATTCTACGTTTTCCCATGAGTGCCTCAAAACTTTATATTATATATCATATATATATTTTTAAAATCAAATTATCTTAAAATAAGTTTGTCTTAGTCTGTTCAGACTGCTAGAATAAAACTACCAGAGACTGTGTGACTTATAAACAATGGATGTTTATTCCTCACACTTCTGGAAGCTGGAGCCCAAGACTAGGACACCAACACTGTCTGGCTTTGGTGAGGGCCCTCTTTTGGGCTGCTGCCTTCTTGATGTAATCTCTAGTGGGGGAAGAGGTGAGTTAGCTTTCTGGGGTCTCATTTATAGGGAGATTAATCAATCATAAGTGCTCTGCCCTCATTACCTAATTACCTCCCAAAGATCCCAACTCCTAACTCCATGTCCTTGGGGATTAGGATTTCAGGAACTTAACTTGAGGAAAGCAGTACAAATACTCAGAATCTGGCAAAGTTTCAGTGTTTCTGCTGTGTCTATACCTTCAGGAAATGTGTAGCCCGTCCAGTGGGCAACCCAGTAAGTGTGTGAGGGGGTCGTTCTCTAGTTGCCTGGCTGGAGAGATGTGTGCCTTGTATACTGGAATTCATTCTCCAAAAGAAATAAGGTTGTGAGTGGTGATAAGTTTTCAATGGTTCAGCCATATTATGGAGTAAACAGATTCTCTAAGGAGAGCCTAAGAATCATTTTTTCTTTATGTTAACATCATTTTTACGGGTTACTTTGTTCAAAGTTTTAGTAAGTCAAGTAAAATGACCTTTAAAAAGTGAATGTTACAGATATGTAAGCCTGTACTCTATGCAGATGTTGATCTTGGCTCCTTCCAAATGATCAAAAGTAGACACCGATTCAATCTGCTTTTATCATCTACGTCTCTTTGGCACTACAAGTTCGATGAGCCCCAGAAACGTATGTGTTAGAGAACCAGGGCTGGACGTAATTAGACCACAGCTGTTCCATCCAGCGACTGGACTCAGTTCAGTGCAAATACTCTGTAGTCACGATCAGCCCCTTTGTGACTGCAAACATCTGAGGGTTAAGAACGATGCTAATTTACAATGCTAATACCATCTGCAGGTTAAGAACAATGCTAATAAAGTCTTTACCCAACCAACATGGATATTTAAATGCTGAAGCAAGATCAATACTAACCCTCCCTTCCTCTTTTTTTTAAAAGACTTGTGCTCTTTGTGCATGGGGGGCCACTTGGGTGGCTTAGTCAGTTAAACCTTTGCCCTCTGCTCAGGTCATGATCCTGGGGTCTTGGGATTGAGCCCAACATTGGGCTCCCTGCTCAGCAGGGAGTCTGCTTCTTTCTCTCCCCCTGCCTATCCCCCTGCCTGTGCTCTCTCTGTTCAAATAAATAAATAAATAAATATCTAAAAAAAAATTAAAAAAATAAAAATAAAAAAAAAAGCGCCTTGTGCTCTGGGAAAAAGAGTCATTTCTATTTTGTCTACTACACATCTAAAACTCATTTTCCACTGAGGTATTTGTGGCTTTAAAAATAAGCCAAAATTCCAACCCAAAGGTTTAATATCCCCTTGAAGACATCGAGCAGTTCTCATTTCTCAGAGTGACAGCCACCAAATCACAGAGACCCCTGCAGACTACGCAAATCACAGAGGTGCGAGCACAGAGTCACCCCTGCCAGAACTCAGATACCAGGTGCCTCCCCCAAGCCAAGTCCTCCGGCTAGAACACACTCCCCCAGAGATACGGGAACAGCCTTTCCCACTGAATCGCCGGGGACTTAAGTCCACAGTCAAGGCAGAGAACCCTTTCACTTCTATGTGAGAATCTGTACTGGAGTCATCTTTTCTCTCTCTATGTAATTCTGCACCAAACAGGAAGGATCGTTCTTCAACACTATGGAAACCTCTGCTTGAACAGGATATTCTTGGACACAGAAACCATTCCCCCGGGTTCCAGGGGGGCTGTTTTTACCTGCTCTGTTGCTCTACCCTGTCCACAGACCTTCTACAGTCTGGGGAGGCAAGCTGTCCACCCATTTGTGCATTGGATCATTGTGTTTCCATTACTGAGGAACCCTCAGGAGACCCTTGAACAAGAGCTTAATCACTTAACCAAATTTTACATGCTGGCACTCTTCAGTGACTGCATGAAAAAGATTAGTATGGACGACTAGACAAAATTTTATGATTCCCTGATTACAAAATGAAGATTCCTAGGTCCGAAAGCCTGGGGTGGGCGGAGAACAGTTTTTTTTCCCTGTAAAATAGTGGACATTGCTCTCAAATATGCTGTAACCTGTATTACGAAGTCAACTAAAATTCTAGAACTCCTTTAAAATTACTTATGCTGTCATAATTTAATAGTAAAATTAGTTTTTCTCATACACACAATGATACCTATGCATACTCCAATATTTATTTTTTAAATTACGATACACTAAAACTAACTTTGGGGTGAGTATGTGTGTGTTCTATGAATTTAAACACACGGACACCATATGAGGCCTCAGAATTCTCTCCCGCTATCCAGTTGTAGTCACACTGTCCTCTGGCCTGTAACCACTGATCTTCTGTCACTATGTTTTTGTCACTATTCTTTAGGAGAATGTCCTGCAAATGTAATCATAGAGTAGGTGAACTCCTTCAGCTGGCTTCTTTCCACCAGCATAACTATTTTACAATTCACTCGAGTTGTTGCATGTATTAAAACATCATTCTGGGGTGCCTGGGTGACTCAGTCATTGGGCAGCTGCCTTTGGCTCAAGTCATGATCCCGGGGTCCTGGGATTGAGCCCCAAATCGGACTCCTTGCTCCGTAGGGAGCCTGCTTCTCCCTCTCCCACTCCTCCTGCTTGTGTTCCCTTTCTCACTGTGTCTCTCTCTGTCAAATAAATAAAATCTTAAAAAAAAAAAACCCAACATCATTCCATGTTATTATGGAGGACCAGCCAGTCCCCTATCTGTATTTATCAGCTCGTTTAACCATTAACCCTTCGAAGAAGTACTGTGTTCTTACCAGGTTTTGGAAATTATGAATAAAGCTTCTGCAAATATTTGTACAGTAGGTTTTGTATGCACACAAGTTTTCATTTCTCTAGGGTAAACACCTAGAAGTGGGATTGCTGGGTCATATTGTGAGTGTATTTTTAACCTCCTAAGAAACTGCTAAGCCGCTTTCCAGAGTGTGTGGCTATACCGTTCTGCATTCCCACCAGCAGCAAGAGTCACACTTGCCCTACATTCTCACCAGCACTTGGTATTGTCAGTCTTTTAAATTTTATCCTAATAGGTGCCTATGGCATCTTCTCATGGTTTCATTTGCATTTTATTTGCATTTTCTGAATGCCTTATAATGTCAAATACCTTTTCATGTGCTTATTCGTCATCTATGTATGCTTTATGGTGCAGTGTCTGTTCAAGCCATTTGTCTGGGTTTCTTTTTTTTTTAAAGATTTTATTTATTCATTTGACAGACAGAGATGACAGTAGGCAGAGAGGCAGGCAGAGAGAGAGGAAGAAGCAGGTTCCCTGCTAAGCAGAGAGCCCGATGCGGGGCTCGATGCCAGGACCGTGGAATCATGACCTGAGCTGAAGGTCATGCTTAACTGAGCTGATGCTTAACCCACTGAGCCACCCAGGTGCCCCATTTGCCTGTTTTTTAATTGAGTTGTCTGCGTCTTATTGCTGAGCGTTAAGTGGTTTTTATTCATTCTGGATACAGGTCTTCTGTTAACTACGTGATGTGCAAATATTTTCTTCCAGTCCACCGTTTGTGTTTTTTATTCTCCCAACTGTGGTTTTTTTTTTTTTGGCAAAGCAAAAGTTTTAATTTTTGATAAAGTCCAATTTTTAATAGTGGTTATTGTTAGATTTTTTTCCTCTATATTTCAGATTGCATTAAAAATGTATTACTTTTATAGTTGAGGTTGCATTATTCAAAATAGGATGAATGTCTTTTGCAATTAAAAAAATCCCAGCAGAACTCATTTGTGTATTTGAAAGAACTGCTGAATGTGACCTGACATGTCTACTTAAACCCTTGTTTTTTAAGATCATGAGTAGAAAAGGAGTGTTTTTTGTAAGATGTCATGACATCAGTTTAGTGAGGGAATAAACAGATAATTAAATCTTAATGCTTCATAGTTATTAGGATGAATAGGATATTTTTGATGCTGAAACCTTCCAAATACAGCACACTGTTTTCAAGTTCAGGCTTGGCCCATCCCGGTAGAGTTATAAATGACCTAGGATACTTTCTGTAATAATATGATTTTACTCTAGGTTTTAAAACTACCTGCCTAAAAGATAAACTCAGCTCATAACAATTTAAAACAAAGTCTGGGCAAAAAGTTTTGGCTCCCGGCCCACCTTCGTGATGCTCAACATCTCAAGAAAGCAGGTTTGCTCAAATGTGTAGGCTTTCAAAAAAGGTGTAGGGGGAGCAGAAGATAAATGCTATTTGCAAAGTTGTCATTCTCTTCTGAATCACTGCTGGGAGAAAGCTCTGCTGAGGGTCTAGGGACGCTCGGTGGCAAGCCCGGGCTTCTGCAGTCCTTGGGTCTCAGCAGGATTCAGTCTCAACCCACCTGGCAGAGAACTATGATCCCACCGACAGCAGTGAAGGTGAACTTGAATCTCTGTAATCTTCAGGGATCCACGTGGCCTCCGATACAACAATGGTGGTGGCAATATTTTTACTTTTGTAGAGGGATTAATGTCAATGCTCTCTCAAATGTGATTCTATGCCATGCATTTTAACAATGAATATGGTAGAATTTACATATTCAATGAGTGCTGTCCCCTTCAAAGGAGTGACCTTTTTTAATGGTGCTGTCATCACTCAAGCCTCCGCTGATATACTCTACTTTGGGACCCTGACACCAGAGTTTATGGCACATTAAAAAAACGTCTTCTCAATGGTGGCCAACGATCTGACCTGTAAGGGCAGGTCTGATGTTTTCACAAGCCATTGAGAAGTGAGTCATATGGATAATTCAGTTTCACTTCAGGGCTAATTTCAAGAGCCACCCAGTGACTCCTTCTTATGGTCTTATAAAGTGAAGTGCTCAGCCAATGTTGCTAAAAGAACCAGGCACAGGGGCGCCTGGGTGGCTCAGTGGGTTAAAGCCTCTGCTTTCGGCTCAGGTCATGATCCCAGGGTCCTGGGATTGAGCCCCGAATAGGGCTCTCTGCGCAGCAGGGAGCCTGCTTTCTCCTCTCTCTATGCCTGCCTCTCTGCCTACTTGTGATCTCTGTCAAATAAATAAATAAATAAATAAAAAAGAACCAGGCACAACCTATGTTGCCATTGGGGGTGGTGGTTTTCTTTGTGAATAATAACTCAAGATCTAAATCAAGGAGGGTGTGGCCTTTGTATCATCATAAACTCATGAAAAAGTCTATATAGAAAATACATACAAATCACAAAAATATTTTTAGCAATAGCAGGATAGTAAAGTATGAGTTTACAGCCCTCCAAGGAGACTGACTATTCATTTGACTATGTTCTGATCTGTTTCCTTTCTTTTTTAAAGCAGGCTGTGTGTTTTATAGTTACAGTGGGCTTGTGTAAGAGATCTGTGAGCTACAAAAGACAAATATTAGACAAATGAATGTTCTTCGAAAGATGACTTGCCTTCATAGAATGAAGACTCAAATTTTTTAAATTCTGTAACTTTGAATAGAAGTTTTAAAATCTACTCCAGTCCCCTCCCTCTCTCTTTAACAAGTAGAGGATTTGGGGACATAATTTATCCATTTACTGATGACTCAGAATTATCTTTGCAGGCATCAATTACCCATTAGTCTGCAGATTCCAGAAACTGTAGCACAACACAGGTAGGCCCAGAGCATATGGAGATGTATACATCCTTTGCCTCTACACTAACTGGATCCACATTGCTCTTTTAAAAATAAAAATAGCTTTTTCTTAAAAAAAAAAAAATCTCCTTATAGTGGGCTCTCCACCTTTCTGTTCCTGTGAACAGCTCATACTCTAATCCCTCCCCAATGTGCATCTTGAGTTCTCTGGGAAGAGTCACTACAATGTCAGATGTATTAAAAAAAAAAAAAAAAAAACATGTTCATGTCAGTATGTCGTCCTGATGCATGGTCTGCCATGGGAATACTCAAACCGTTCCATGTTTTCAGATGAAGCCTATAATAACCTTGACACTGACTACCTAAGGACCATTTTTTTTTTAAAGATTTTATTTATTTATTTGACAGACAGAGATCACAAGTAGGCAGAGAGGCAGGCAGAGAGAGAGAGAGGGAAGCAGGCTCCCCGCTGAGCAGAGAGCCCGATGTGGGGCTCGATCCCAGGACCCCGGGATCATGACCTGAGCTGAAGGCAGCGGCTTAACCCACTGAGCCACCCAGGCGCCCCTAAGGACCATTTTTATTTAGTCTTCTGTTTCAGCTGAATTTTGGTGGACCAAGTTTCAGATCATAGACTATGGGTAAGTCAAGTGTCACCCTGAGTCCATTTGATGGACGGAGAAACCAAGGCCCAGAGAGCCTCGCAGCAGGGTCTGGCCTAGGGCTTCTGCATCCTGACTCATACCATTCCTGCCTTCAGGGCCTGTACCACGCTGGTTTCATTCCCAGGGCTGCTGCACTTGCTGACCTTGGCCTCTGCACAGCTGCATGGCATACAACATCTCGGTCTCTCCCGTCTCCCAGCCTCACCCTCCTTAAAGGGCTGAGAGGGGCTCAGAAACATGTTCCAGCTCCTTTGCGTGCACATCTCCCCTCTCTCCACTTCATCTCTGTCTCCCGGACCACCTCCCAGACACTAAGGATCTGGGATCTGTAAACTCAGTCCCACTCAGTCCCCTAACCAATCCCACCCAAGGCCAGCAGACTCAGAATGGCCATAGGGCGGATGTTTCTTGCCCTAAGCTCAACACTGAGGGGATCTAAAGATCCCTTGACCTACAGCCTCCCCCTCCTGACACTGATGTCTTGGTCCATGAAAAAGCATTCCCTGTGACTTCTGGATTTTTTTTCTCTAGCTCACGGAGGCCGGGACCATCACCTGAATTGCATTCTGCTTATCAAGAATCTCCATCCTTTCCCCCTTAAAGGAAAGGGAAAGGTGTTAGCTTTTCTCGGTCCCTATAAATGTGCCAGGCACCCTACTGAGTCATCTGTGTGGGTTGTGTTATTATATATTGTTATGGGGGAAACTGAGGCTTAGGGAAGACAAATAACTTGTCACAGGTCACAGAACAGGTGTGTTGGAGCTCCCTGTCTGAAAAGAAGCTTTTCCTGTCTATATACATAGCACTCCTAAACCTACTCTATGATGAAATGATTACCCTCAACCACCACTTCCTGAATTTACCATCCCCACTGCCTACAAGTCCTTGTTTTCACACCCTATTGATCACATCAGTACCCTCCTTGGATATCAGCCTCATCCATCTAGGTAAAAATTAACGCCCCATACCTTGCTGGACACTGTACGGTAGACATTTGGCTACTTCCCATGAAGGTCGGCCTAACTACGAGGATTTGCCTTCTGCCTTGGTCACCTGCCTCCTGCTTTATGCCTTGTCTCTTCTGCAGACCTCCTGCAGAGGGTTCGAGCATGTCTTAGGTCTTTCACTCAAGCTAGAAGCCAACACTTTCTACCTTATTTTCCATGATTGCCCCATGCTTGGGCTTCAGCCAAACGGAACAAATTGCTATTTTATATGCATCTGCTATGTTTTTTTTCTGTCTCCATGATTTTTTTTAATACCTTTTAAAAGAGCAGTTTTAGGTTTACAACAAAATTGAGAAAGGTACAGAGATTTCCCATACTCTCCAACACACACACACACACACACACACACAGTGTCCCCCATAATCAACGTCACTCAACAGGCCTGTACATTTTTTTTTAAACAAGGATGAACCTATATTGACTCATTCCTTGCTTTTTTATGTCGTTTGCTCTGCTAGAAATGCCTTTAACAAAGCACCATCAGCCGCCTATCCTCCCCAGCCCATCCCAAATCTCCACTTCCACTCCAGCTAGAAGCAAAGACTTTTTATTTGACCTCCCAGAACACTTTATTTGTATTTCTCCTGGGGCACTCCACCAGAATTCAAAAATAAATGGCACATTGAACAGATCGGCTCTGTCAGCTGTAGTCATAAAAGAACATTCTTTTTGCCTGTCAACGTCTCTCTAAGCTTGAGCAAAAGGATTAGCTCTTCCCCTGCCCGTGACAAAAACTCTGAAAACTCCAGCAGAACTATGACTTTTTTGATCAATCCTAGTTAAGAAAACATTCTATGTTCTCTTCAGATTCCAAAACACGGTCTCAATTCAGAAATGAGAATGTCCAGCCCACTATTCATCTGCGCTGGAACCGTCACTCAAAGCGAACCCTTCTTCGCCACCTCCCAGCCCACGCTGGCCTCAACAGAAACAATGTCCTCGGTGTCCTCGATCTTTCTCATTCCCATCCTTCTCCCCTCACTTCCTGCTCTTCCTGACCCACCTCCAACCTCATAGTTGAAGTAAGGAAGAGAGATCAGAGGGACAGGAAAGATCTTTTTGACTCACAGAATCAGAAGGGAGCTTATATTTAAATATTTAATATTTAAAGCTAATTTTTAAAAAAAGATTTTATTTATTAATTCGGGAGAGAGCGAGAGAGCATGAGCAGGCGGAAGGGCAGAGGGAGAGCGACGAGTCGACTCTCTGCTGAGTGGGGAGCCCAACTCGGGGCAGCCTCAGGACCCTGAGATCATGACCTGAGCCAAAGTCAGACACTTAACTGACTGAGTCACATAGGCGCCCCTACAGCTATTATTTAAAGCTAACTCTTTTTAAGACCACTTTTATGAGCTCTTCCGAGGTTCTCCACTCTCTGTTCTTCCAACCTTCTGATGTGGGCAGGATGGCCCTAGCTCAGCTGGTGACATCCTCCCCAGCCCATGGGCATCTAGTGGTCCATTTCCAGCTTCTCTCTGCTGAGGGCCCATCTGAGTGGCCATCTTGGACAGAATCTAAGAAGTCCCCAGTGCATCCTTTGGCTGAACAAACTCGAGAGGCAGGATGATTTCAACTGCACAACAACTTTCCTTCGCTCCTGCCATCTGAATAGGTAGGCAGCATCCTCCTCCAAGGTTCTCAGACCGCAGAGAGACATCAGTCTACTATATCCCCTCTCCCAACCTCAGGCGATAGGTGTCAAGTTCTCCAAATGGTCCTGCTGAAGTCAGTCATACCGAAATTTAGATGAGGCAGCAGATAGTCCCACAGCCTTCATCCTTAGGGATATAGGTAGAAAACACAGCGTGATAAGAACGTTTTTTTAATTTAATTTTTTAAAATAGAAATCCTCCTCATGAAATTTTCTTTCAATTTTCACTCTCGGGGACCTTCCCTATCCCCTCTTTGTAGCTGTCAAAGTTTAGATCATAAAACCCTTTCTTGATTTTCCTTTGAAAACCTGCACCTTGATCTGCTACCCCATTTTTGAGTTTCCGGTCTATTAGAAAGAGGGTCCTCAAGTAGAAACTTCTGGTTTAATGTCCTTTTATACAAGCTAGAACATAGCTAGTCATATAGATTGCCTATTCCTTGAGGAGACTGTATAAGCCTGAGGGCAGAGACAATCTCCAACTCATCTTATTTCTCTCATAGCAGCTAAAACTGAACACCGTCTTTAGTAGGCGGCATAAAGCTCTAGCTTTCTGGAATGGACATGCTGGTCCTATACTTTCCTATAGCTGCTAGCACCCAGGACCAACCCTGGGGCTATTTTCCCATATTCTGTCAATTAACGCCAGTTCACAACTACTGAAGATGCGACAGAGGCTGCTCTGTGGTCCTCAAATCCTACTCTACCTCCTCTTGGCATCCACCTATGCTTCATTTCTTGGTCTCCCTTGTGGTTAGTAGGGGCGTAGGGTTGAGTGCTGGTCTATGGGCTGAGGCAGTAGTGACATACACCACTTTCAGATCTGGCTCCTGAAGACCTTCTGGGAAGTCCCTTGAGATTTTTCTCTACCAGGTCAGCTGAATGCAGAGGGTTCTAGAAGGGTTCTAGAAGGTTCTAGAGGGTTCTAGAAGCTAGCAAACATGCACATTATAAGTAGACTGGGTTCCTGATGGGATGGCTCCGCCTAGAACAGAGCCCTTACACCATCTTCATCATCACGCCATTGGACTATGTTGTGAGTAATACACACACTTATAATAAAGTGATGAGGCACTATAATGGTGTGAGTAATACACACACTATTCAGTAACACCGAACTGCAATAATTCTTTATGTTTTAACTAACTCATTCATGTAGTCGTCTCTCATTTCTCACTTCTCTGTGAGGGAGGCTCTGAAATGTGGAAACTGTTCATCACAGAACTATGCCCACAAACACAGAGGGCTAGATTCTAATAATTTACCCATAAAATCAAGCTAGGGAAATTCTCCTAGGAAGAATGTTCTCAAGTCCCCTGAGAAAGTGCCAGAAACGTATTTTCTCTCGGTTCCAGGTAACACAGTCTCTTCCTCTCTGCGACAGTTCACCTGACATAGAAGTCTCACTGCTTTTCTAGGTTAAGTGACTTTATTTTTAGTTAAGAGAAATATAGAGCACATCTTTCTCTCTCCCATGATTTTCTCAGGGAGCACAGGCTTATAGGCTCAGAATTCATTTTTAATTAAAAAATTGCTACTGGGTATGAAGGTGTGGAGTGGGCATAATTATGGAATTCCAACTTAGGGACTTGGTCTCCTTTCTGGGGGGCTGCAGTTCAGGATGTGGTAGGCTGTATTTCTGGAGTAGGAGAAAGACAAGTTCATTCAACCATGAAAATTAAATTACAAGACTTGGAATCATTATTTCTGTGAAAATGTGATCTCCATACTGCGTTAGTTCTGACATTCTTTTCAGATTTTCACCATAACAGTTCTACTTGGCCTTTAAATAACACAGGATCAGTAAAATGTCTCTGGCAGAAGATAGGATGTATTAAGCTCCAAGGTTGAATTTGAACATCTTTGCCTCAATGTTCTAAAATTAAAAATAACTCAAAAGAAACACCGTGTAATCAAAGAACAAGGTAACTATTATTGATAAGTGTAAAATCTTAAGTCTATAGAGCTTAAATCAGTCTCCAAATTCACCTTGGACCACAGCTTGTACTCCTATTTTTAATAAAATATAAGAAAGGTGATGACATATCTTCCACTATTATCTGTTTCAATATTCAGTAACATTGAAGTGCAATAATTCTTTATGTTTTAACTAAATCATTCATGTAGTAATCTCTCATTTCTCACTTCTCTATGAGGAAGAGATGTTGTCACTATCTTATCAGTGCTGAAAACTTCAACTTTTGTTAAAGTTTGTGACCGCCAGTTGCTGCACTGAGTTCATAATAGCCTTTAGGAGTCTTTAAAGCAACCTTGAAATAGCTAGAGATTTTACAGAAAAATGGCTGGAGAAGTTAATGAAGGTGATTAATCACATGATGTTGAAAATACAGTCCAATGACAGTACATCTAATATTTATTGAGAACCTACTATATGCCAGTCACTAGGTGCATAAAAAGCACTTTCAACAGATATTGTTCTGAATTTTATGAGCAGCTGGGTGATTTATCTGCTTTGGGTGGTTCTTGGATACCTACTTCTGTATAATTTCTTATTTTTTTTAAGTGTAATGCAGGGACTCCATGGTATTCTGCCAACTCTATGTTCTCAGTATCTATTTGCTAGAAGTTCATTTTTACAGAGAGAGTTGGAGACCACCATCATTATTAATTGCTGTGGTAATGATTGTGTAAATTAAAGGTTCATGGGTTCCCACATGATGCTACAGGACCTGAAACCTGGTAATTGACTTAAAAGAGCCTATAATCTGGTATCCAGCAAGATAATGAAACATAGCCTTCCCACTGCTTTCCAATTACCCATGTTTTTATGCAGGAAATAACTGCTCAAGTTATATCATGTCTTTGAAGCCAGTAACACTTCAAATAACCAACAGTTTTAATCGAGGAAGTTTTCATTGTAAGGCTAGGTTGTAACTTACATACTGAACGTGGAAGCAATGTGAGGAGATTCATTTTTCGTGTGAGAGGAGGAGGCCGGGGAGTCAAAGGTAATGTGAGACGGGGTATATGGGCAGAGACTCATGAGGTTTGTGGTCATGAATCTGGACCTGATTAAGAGCAATGGTGAGCCAACTGAATGCCACAAAAGGGGAAAGAAAGAAGAGCTCCGTGAAAAACCAAGGACTGAATGGCCAATGTGGACAGGATGAAAGGGCATTCAAGCCAATTTTCCAGGAATGTGTAAACAGAGTTATAAAGTAAATGAGATGGATATGTAGAAATGATAGAATACGGATATATATACACAAGAAATAATAGAGTCGTATGGTAGAGAGACAGCTGTTTAAAATAAAAATCAACAATAAAAGTGGCAAGACTATAACAGTTTTAAAATTAAGAATTTTTGTATATTTCAAGGACTTTAAAGTGTCTTTACTGAATATGTCTTCAGAGTCACTTAAGTCACTTAGAAGTATGAAGTCTATAACATACCAAAGGCCAAATGAGAACTTCAAGCGTCCTTTCAAACATCAGGGCTAAGGTCTTAGGAAAGGAGCCCCTCCCTGGTCCCAGCAACTTACTGATTTTTAATGACCTAATTTATTTGACATTCCCAGCCAAATAGAAGAAATAATAGGTAACGGGTATGAGTTCTTTGTCCTGCTTCTCCTCTAATCTGCTTATTCCTCCATTACACTGCAGGCAAGGCACATAACTGAAATTTTAAATTAAAAAAAAAAAGTAACAGAAATCCTAAGGCAGAACCATCTGCATCAAGATTTTCTGTACATTTCTCACCAGCTCACTCACTATGGCCCACCTCCAGCACTGACTTCATCCCACATGATCTCGGGAAGAATGAGATTGCTTCTCTGCACAAAGACAGGAGATTACTTGGAGAAACAGCCTCAGAGAAACCTAAGGTAAAGCGGAGTTAATCCGGATTCTCCTGAAAAGAGCGACGTCGCCTTTAATGACCAGGGCCAGGAAGGACCTTGGCTCCCATAGCTTGGGTAGTAACACTAAATGTGCAGTTTAATTTGGCCAAGGATTATTAATGCAGTTTATGAAACTCTCAGTGACTGTTTTATCTCAAGCCTTTGGCCCTAGCTTCTCCTGGTTCAAGTTTGATAAGCCCGGGGCTTGAGCTCATCTTAATGGGTGGTGGAAGACGGGGCTCCATTTCCACTGGGACTTCATGCTCATTAGTCACAGCCGCCAATTAAAAGCTTGGTTGGAGAACAGGAGGAATGTGGCACAGCACATGTAGAGGCCCCGAAGCCCCTTCCACATATATCATGGATGAGTAAGTCTCTATGGCTGGCCAAGCCACACATCAGCAGACCTCGTGCATCAGCAGACAGGATCAACAAAAGCAATGCAAAAATTTCAAGGTCAGCACTTTCTGGAGCCAGCCCTTCATGTTCCGACTGATAAGGCCTTAAACATTTTCATTAGTCCTGCTGATTCCAGTCATTTTAAATGACAAACACATTCTAATTATTTTTAAAGGCAAGTTATATAATCTAGAAGGCACCCCAAGCTCTATAGTTTTCTAGACATGACTGCTGGCCCTCGTTTCTCACTCCTGTGACTATGAGGGGTCAAGGTGAGGTTAAAGTTCTGGCCAACCACTTGGGATCTAGAATAACAACTATTTTGGTAGGGATTACTGCCATTGTAAACCACTGACAAGGGTTTGGAACAGTAATTCTTAATTAAGAAAATAAAAAGACTCAGCGTCTGTGCTCTGATCATGCAGCTAACAATGGACTCCACCTCAATCCAAACACAGAATAAAATTCAGCAAAGAGATAGATTTATTTTTGTAGTAATTTGTTTTATATATTTAATCTAAAATAATATGGTGAGGCTTCAGAAATAACTCTGGGTATCGAGTATTGAAATAATATTTGCTGTATTTTTTAAATGAAGCCTTTGTTTTAATTCCAACTGTGTCTTATTACTAACTTGTTGCTTCCAAAGAGAATTTTGGGACAAAATATCTCAAAATTATAGCATGTCCAGTGGAAGTAATAAAAACTTACAACAGTGTATATTTCAAAATATGTCATGTTTAGATTAACATTCAATAACCAACATTCTCTTTAATCAACTCATTATTTCCTTGGGAGTGTAGTCTTTGACATGTCATAAAAATTATATGTGGACAAATAAGATGAAGAAATATTAACAACAAAAAATTTTGAATATGAGCCACATCATATGGTGCAGTGCTGAGTAGTAGGGAGAACCAGAGAGTGTCTTGAGAAGACTGCACACCTTTGATACCTAAGATTTGGTTACAAAGCTGTAAACAGGCTACGTGATCTGTTGGGAAAATGTCTCAAGGTAGTAGGAAAATCACAGAATTCTAGAGCTAGAAAGCACTTCAGGCTTTTTATCAGAACCTTTCAGAAAGTATGATCTTCCGGTGTCTCAATAAGGAAAAGCAAAAGACATTCATACTACTTCAGAAAATAATTGTCCCCCTATAGAAGACTCCCTGAAAATTTTCTCAAAGTAGGATACAGGCCCTCCTCACCACCAGCCCGTTGTTCTCAACACACCAAGTTGTGGCTGAGTTTATGGTAGAAGTTCAAAGGAATGCAACTCCTCAGTAGTCATAAAACGTTCAGGGTTACATTACTTTAATAATTTTTTAGCTGATATTTGGACAGTCTGCATTCCTACAAAAGCCAGCAAGAACACTTTGCATGAAGAATAGCAGTTGTGCAATCCTTACTCCTTTAAAAAAACATTTTATTTGGAAGTAATCTCTACACTCAATGTGGACCTTGAACCTACGATCCCAAGATCAAGAATTGCATACCCCACTGAACATGCCAGCCAAGGCCCCTCTCAGACTTCTTTTTTTTATGTCAGAAGACCAAAGTAAGACTTCTTGTTCTAAAACTTTTCTCAAGAAAGTCTGACCATTTTGACACTACAATGCTTAGAAGTAACAGATAAAAAGACATCATTCTTTCAAATACATTACTGAATTGGCAGAAAAGAGAGAGAGAGAGAAAGAGGAAAAAAGAGAGAGAGAAAGCAACAGTGAAAAAGAAAGAGAGAGATCTAGAAAGCAATGTGGTAAGGACACAAATAGACTCTGATTTGCATTAAGGGGGCTTGCATTCTTAGTAACCTAGAAGCTTAGGTTTAACATCCTCCGTAGAAGCAAATGGACACAGTAATGATGACTGTCTGTCTCTATCAAGATGCCAAGTGAAGGGAAAAGATAGCATCTATTCAGAATTCTAATGAAGGCTATGTGTACGGTCCAGGAAAACCTGAATCAAGAAATTAGCCTAAGGACACATTGTAGGTCACTAAGCAAACATAAATGCAAAATGCCTCTGAAGGGTTAGATATATCCACTCTGGTTACACATTTTTTTTTCTTTTTTTTTTTTGACAGACAGAGATCACAGTAGGCAGAGAGGCAGGCAGAGAGAGAGGGGGAAGCAGGCTCCCCACTGAGCAGAGTGCCTGATGTGGGCCTCCATCCCAGGGCCCTGGGATCATGACCTGAGCCGAAGGCAAAGACTTTAACCCACTGAGCCACCCAGGTGCCCCTAGTTACATGTTTTTATAGTGTTCCCTGTGGATGATCCTAAATTACAAATCACATGAAGAAACCATCCATTAGTAGACTCCCATCATAGACATAATAAATAAAAGACTCTGAATCCTAAGAAATTTGAATGAGTGAACAAAATTACAGATTTTTAAACTTTTAAATGATTTTATTTTTAAGTAGTCTCTACACCCAGTGTAGGGTTTGACCCCCGACCCCGAGATCAAGAGTTGCATGTTCTACCAATTAAGTCGGCCAGGCACCCCTAAACTGTTTTAAATTACTAATATGAAAGAGAATACAAGCTGTATGAAAAGGAAAAGACAGTATCAAAATGATCATAGACCATCTAGAAACAAAAACTATAGCAATGGAATGAAAAAACTTAATGCATAGGCGAAGTAGCTGTTTAGACACAGGTGAAGACATAAACAATGATCTGAAAGACAGATTTAAGAAAACAACTCAGAATGGAGCACTGTGAGATAAGGAGATAAATATAAAGTTAACAGACAACATAACAACAAAAAAACTCAATCTGTCTAATATAAATTTCAGTAGAAGAGCAGAATTACAGAAGCATCAATTCCCAAAGATATATGGCTGTATATGTCCCAGAACTGCTAAAATATCTGATTCCTATGGGTTCAGACAAAATCCAGATAAATAAAAGACAAATCCCTGATGAGATACATTTTGATGAAAGCAACCAGCGAGAAAAGACAAATTATCTATCAAGGGATAACAATTAGACAACAACAGTAGACCTCTCAAAAGAGTAACAGAAGTCAATGGACTATTTTTAAAGGAATGGATGAAAATAAACGCCAATCTAGAATAATATACCCACCTAAATTATTGACTGACTGTCAAGGATATTTGCCAATTACTGACAGAATTACAAAATCCTAGAAAACCAAAAATTGTTTCTTGAAAAAAACCAACCAATAAAGAGACAAATTCGTGCAAAATTAATTTACAAAGAGAGAAAGTGAAATGACTACATTAGTACAAAGAAAAATTTCTGAGATATAACTACAGCCAGGTAGAGATTTTTTTAGCAGAGAATTATCAAGAACCATTTTTTATGTCAGTGCACTTGAAAATCTAGCCAAAATGGTCAATTCACTGTAAATGCAACTTACATTTACTCAGGAAGGAACAGAAAACCTGACTTGACCAAAGGCATGAGTGAAACTGCATCACTAGCGAAAAGTCTGTTCGTTCACACACACACACACACACACACACACCCAGGATTCTTTCAGACAAGTTTTTATCAACTTTCAAAGTAAAAGTAGTTCTAATCTGGTATCAACTTTTCCATAGAAAATACGAAAGTGATAATCTTTTTTTAAAAAGATTTATTTATTTTAGAGGGACAGAGTGACCGACAGAGAGCAGAGGAAGGGTAGAGGGAGGGAATCTTCGAGCCAACTCCCCACTGAGTGCAGAGTCTGATGTGGGGCTTGATTCCATGACCCATGAAATCATGACCCGAGCAGAAACCAAGAGTTGGAGGCTTAAGCGACTAAGCCACCGGGCATGCCTAAACTGATAATATTTCTTAAAACTCATTTTATGAGGTAAGATAAACTTGATATAAAATAAGTAAGAAAAATTACCGGCCAATCTCACTCCTGAATATAAAAATTTTAAGTATAACGTTAGTAAACTAAATTTCAAATGAACATTTAAAATTGTGATCAAGTAGGGGTTCTCCCAGATTAGAAGGATCATTTGATTTTAGAAAATTTATTAATTCATCAATTAACACATTAAAAGAGAAAATCCGTAAGTACCTCTTAGAGATGCAGGGAGTATTTAATAAAATGCAAAACACGTCTTTGGTAAAACTTAAGAGTATATCAGAAATAGAAAGAAACTTCCTTAACCTGATAAAAGATACTATTCATTGAAAATCCAAGAAAATACAACACTTGAGGTCAGCAAGTCAAAGGCATTTCATATAAAATTCAAACAAGATAGGATGCTTCCTTTCACAGCTTCTATTTAACACCGTACAAGAGGTGCTAAGTGTAACAGCAAACTGGGGTGGGGTGGGGGAAATAAATACATAAATATAAATAAATTCAATATATACTAAAATAAAATTAAATAAGATAATGAACATAATTATAAGATAATGAACATAATTATCATTGTTTGCATACATAATGATTGCTTACTTAGAAGATCCAAATAATCTACAAATTTAAAACTAATAAGGAGTTCATGATGACTGGAAATGAGTTAAACAAGAATCTATTCTATTTCTACAAACTATCAGCCAATAATTAGAGTATTTAAGAAAAAATAAAATTTACAGTAAAAACAAACATTTCAACAGTATGTATAAGGTATCTAGCAATAAATCATACAAAAATGTGGGAAAATTTTGTAGGGAAAATTGTAAAGTATACTAAAGACATGAAGGGAAGCTTTTTTTTTTTTTTTTTTTTTTTTAAAGAGAGAGGGACAGTGTGGGAGAGGGAGAAAGAATCTTAAGCAGGCTCCAGGCCCAGTGTGGAGTTTGATGCAGGGCTTGATCTCAGGATCCTGAGATCATGACCTGAGCTGAAATCACGAGTTGGATGTTTAACTGACTGAGCCACCCAGGCACCCTGAAAGTAAGCTTTAAATAAATGGAGAGCTAGATCATCTCCATGAATGGGGAGACTTAATACTTAGATATAGAAATCATCCCCAAATAATCTAGCTTTTATTTATTTATTTATATTTTTTTTCATCCCTAAATAATCTATAAATTCAATGGAATTATAACCCAAATCCCAACACTGTTTTTCATGAAACCTTGAAATGGTGATTCTTAGATTCATATGGTATAGTAAAATATCTAAAAATAGGCAAGACACACTTGAACAAAAATAGTAAAAAAGAGTTCACTTATTACAAGGCTATTAAAACTGTGGTATTAGTATAAGGAGAGTTTGGAAAACAGACATATGGAGGCTCAATAGCATTAAATGTAACAGAGAAAAAATGGACTAATCAATAAATTATACTGGGACAACTGCTTATTCATACAAAAAAAAAAGAAAATTTGATCAGTACATGACACCATACAGAAATATAAATCCTAGGTTGTTTAATGATCTCACAGGGGAAAAGTATTATTGTAAAGCTTTTTGAAGAAAAGAACCAAAAAATCATTTTATTAAGCCATGGGAGAAAAGATTTCTTAAGATTCCCCAACATACAAACCATAAAGGAAAATACTTACAGATTTAACCAATATTAAAAATTTTTAATTTCTATGTAATAAATTATGCTATGGGTAACGGAAAAAGTAAGTTATTGCCTGGGGGTAGATATTTGCAAATCATATAGTCCCTCTCCCAATTACTGTCCAGAATATGTATACTCAGCTTTACCCATAATTAGAAAGTCCTTATATCCAAGATAGGAGTAAAATGGAATGTCTGATAATACCAACCATTGGGAAAGATGTAGGGAAACAGAAATGCTAAATTGATGGTTCTTAACCCTTATTGTGCATTGCAATTCATCCGGGGAACTTTCAAACAAATAGCATTCTTGGGTCCCATCCCCAAAGTTTCTGATTTAATTGGTCTAGACTGGGACTTAGGCAATAGTAATTTGAAAAAGCTCCCTGATTCCTTTGTCAGCCAGTTTAGAACTACTGCTCAACATGTTTAATGGCCGAGCAAACCAGTCCTGTCTGGGGGGCAATTCAGCGATACCTAGTACAGATGTGCATCCCCACGACTCAACAATTCCACTCCCTTTGAAGGTAACTCCCTTCAAGAAATTCTAGCACAAATGTAAGATATGTACAAGGATCACTGCAGTACTATAACAGCAAAACTGCAAGGTCAACCCAAATTTCCTTTGGATAAATTGAATGAATAATCCAAGGTTGGTTTATCCAACCAGGTATTATCCTGCAGGTATTATCCTGCAGTTATAATAAATGGACTAGACACTTATGTATCAATATGCATACATCTTCAAAACAATGTTGAATTAAAAAAAAAAGTTATGGGGGTGCCTGGGTGGCTTAAGTTGGTTAAGTGTCTGCCTTCAGCTCAGGTCGTGATCTCGGGGTCCTGTGTGGGACCCCTTGCTCAGTGGGCAATCCGCTGCTTCCTCTCCCTCTGAGGAGAGGGGCAGAGGGAGAGGGAGAAGCAAACTCCCCACTGAGCAGGGAGCCCTAAGTGGGGATGGATCCCAGGATGCCAGAATCATGACCTGAGCAGAAAGCAGACGCTTAACCAACTGAGCCACCCAAGTGTCCCTATTTGAGATACTTTATATTAACAAAGGCAAAAGAGCAGTATAACTGATCATGGGGCTATATCTTTATAATTATTTTTTACCACTGAAAAAATTATTTTAAAAACATAGAACTAAAAAGTAAACACAAGAGACCCTGAATTTGGAGGCCAGAGGCTAGAATTCTCATCTGACTTCTGCAGCTAGTTAGGGATGTGTAAATCCTTTGCCCACACTGGCTTTAGCTTCTGCATACATAACGGAAAGGTGTTGGATAAGATGATCCAAGATCTAGTCTAGTTTCAAATTTCTCTGCATCTAAAGTGGGTGGATATTATACCTGGATTTAATTTTTCTCTTTTTTTGGAAACCATCTCCAAAGTCTATACTCACTCACGGATCATTCTAGAAAGTGCTGCCCTAAGAGATATTCAGTAAACCATCATTGACTCAAAGATGTAATAAAAGTGGCAAATTAGCTCAAAATGTTCTCATGAGCTAGATTAGGAATGACAGTAAAACAAAGAGAAGATATTATTAAATCCTCAATGTCTTCCATTTGCAAATTTATAAATGTACTGGTTCTTGATTCATTTTCTCATTATTTCCTATGCCATGTCATCAGTGATCATATACAAACCAGCTTCTCCCAATTTGTCATATGTTAATAAAAATTTCACAGTAGGAGAAGTTATGGTAAATTTTACTTAAAATATATGTTTTATACTATTAAAAAAACCTGAACTCCTTTCATGCCCCCCACCTTCCGGTAACTTGAATTAACTATTCTGTCTTCTGTTTATCTTATTTGCTTTCAATGAGAACCCGGCCCAACACAAACAACTAAGACCCATTTGCTCACTAATGTGCTGTTTTCTCCCCAGGATTTCAATGCTTTTAGCCAACAAGGTTTAATTATCTCCATAACCTTGCAAAAGTAAAGCACAGAGAAGCATGACGTGGGGGTGAAATCACACTTTACAAAGAGGTTAATGCAGAGCAGAGGAAAATGAAATCCATTTCCAACAGAGGTACGAAAGCTCACTGCACAAGTCCTAATTTCTCCTCACACCTCAGGCCAGGATGCTACCCATTCTAGGCTGCCTATTTTCTGCTAGAAATGCTGTCTGTAGAATAAGTACTATAGAGAGGAGCCTGGACAAGCCACGACCTTTGTTAGACACTTGAATGAAAGAAACATCGACAACAAATGAAAAGAACACAGGATGCTGATTGACAGGTGTATCCTTGGATCTTTGTTCTTCCTCATCAATTAAAATGCATGAAGGAGGCTGCCTACATGACCTGCATTACAGGTTAGGTAAGGAAGATTGAATGTCGTAAGTGTTTACAGAATACTGAGTATGATACCTGGCGGAAGATGGCAGCCAGTATTTGCTAAAAACCGACATCATCATCATCATCACCACCAACGCTTGTTAGCACCAGAGGATTATGGGACCTCGGATTTTTCCAGGACATGGGCTTATAGAAGACCTGCTCAAAGCAACCATTTTCTTGACAAAGGAGAGTTGTCCAAGGTTGCAGAGATGACCTGATCCTCTGAAATTCAGCAATATAATTGCCACTGGGGAGAAATAAAGTCATGGAGGCTCACTCTCACTTAGTAGGTAGATAACAGGACACTTGACAAAGGCGAAATCTACCAATCATTTTCTTAACTGATGACAAGAAGTGAAATTCATATTCTTCATGGCTGTCCCTTCTAAGAGTTGAGCCCCCGAATTGCCCTACTCATGAGTAGTCTGCAACCATAAGGGGGCCATGGGAGCAGCAGCACGTGGCCAACAGAAAGCACCACAAATCCTTACACACAGCTAAATCAGGGAGCAAGTCATTCCTCTAAAAGCAACGGCCATCCAGGATGGCAAGAACCAGACTCTCATCTGGCTTGATTTTCCACTGTTCTGGGATTACCCCCTCCTGCTCAGGCCATCCAAGATTGCGCCATTACCACTAATGCTTTCAAAAGTGGGACACTGATTCCCATCGTTCACAACAGGACTGCAGGCTTGGACTACATCTAACTCCTACACGACATGTAGGAGAGAATTTAAAGGACATCTATGGCCCTGAAATCATATACTTTCCTAAATGAAAATAACAGATGGGCTAGCAGATAATGATCTTTAACTAACAGGCTAAACAGTAACAGGGCTGGTTCTGGGAGCCCTTGGGTTAGCAATCAGGACTGATGTTTACCAGGGTGAACAGGAATCATGTTCCTTAGAGGACAAGGCAGACAGGATCTAAAGACTCGGGGAAGTCAGAGGGGAGAAGGCAACTCTCCATTCATGGTAGAGGCTTGCAGTGATGACCTTTCTTTTGAATGCACTGTTTCAGATCACCCGGTCTGCAGAAAGCTGTCGTCCGGATGATGGCTTTGGTGGGAAAGTGGGGGACTGGGAGAGGAGGCATAGATCATTCCTCTGTTCAGTCTTGCCCAGGTATCAGCTAACGAACACTTGGAAGCATCCAGCTCCTCCCTTAAATGATTGCTGAGAAAGGTACCAAGACCCCATTCGGTAATAAACTCGTGATTTACAATGAACACAGGAGGAGGAGAGCCCTGGGACATGCGGGGTGGAAACTGGGAGTCTGGAGGGAAACAGAACCCTGGCCACTTCTAGTCCACGTCCCTGGTTACTTGTGCACTGTCTAACCTCATCCAGCTAGATCGGCCTGTCAACTCTAGGTACCCGAGCGGGAACCAACATGTGCAATTTCATTTCGTTGTGAAATTTTGTTCAATTTCACAGCGTCATCCAAGGAAAGGCAAGAGCAGCTGAAACATCTTATGCTTCAAGGCCCTTTTGCCAGAGACTGAGGTCTTCCGTCCCCTAGACCTGCAACACCATTTCATGGCATTTTCAAAAGGGGTTCACAAGAAGCTGCAGTTTTAGGGAATTTTACTCTCGGGATTTACAGGTTTAGCAGAGCATCTCCCTAAGCAATCCAGAGGAGTCGGCAGAAGCTGATTTGTGATTGGCTTGCTGTAGTAACAATGCTCTTT
This sequence comes from Neogale vison, assembly GCF_020171115.1. NCBI lineage: Eukaryota > Metazoa > Chordata > Mammalia > Carnivora > Mustelidae > Neogale > Neogale vison. The sequence continues at coordinate 131,058,401 of NC_058102.1, read as the reverse complement.
TTCAGAAGAAAATTTTACATGCTCATTTTCCAGTCTAAAATACAGTTTATGTTCCTGGAGGAACGGAAGCAAAAGATAGTCACCTGAAACATTAATGAAACAAAGTGATTCCTGGCAATGAAAACATAAACATTACTGTAAATATTATCTGCTAAATGGTGGTAAGCGCAGGACACTCCCTTTCTCACCTTGCAATTAATTTATGAGTTGGCAAATCGTCTTAAGTTTCAAGGAGTCCAACTGATAACTTGATTGAGATTATAATATGCAAAAGATGCTTATTAGGGGAGTAAGAAGGCAGAAAAGAGAACAAAGACAAAGTACTTACTTGCAGTGATATTTTTTTAAAGTAATCCTGAATTGCAAACTTGGCTTTTTTGTTTAAGAGCCAAGACTGATCTGAGCTACAATCCTTTGGTCCTCAGAGCATACGCCATCCTCCGTGGGACACATCTTGCAGAAATCTTCCTTTTATATTTATTTTGCCAAGTTTTCAAGCTCTACCAAGAAGTAGTGAAAAACAAAGACTGTCCTTAAAAACAAAACAAAATCCTGCCAAAGTCCAGAATGTAAAGCAGCCAAGGAAAAAGAAAGCCTCTCCAAAACTAGTATCTAATTCGGAAGGGGAACTGTTCCCCTACCTCTGTCTGAATGAGTCCCCTTGTCTTCCTGGTGGCATTTCTCATCAGCCAGCCAGTTCTGTTTTCCAGCAATGTGAGGAGGTTTGAAGAGAAATGAACTCATGCTCTGAAGTTCCTTGTAGTAAAGGAAAACATATGGAGGTTTTCCTGCTGAGGACTCCCTGCTGAGGCACAAATTCGAGGGGGTGTGGAATTTACTTGTTAAGGCTCTGTTCTCTAGGCTCAGCAATATCTGCTCAGCGCTGAGCCCTGTTGGGCCG